>NW_027192707.1:0-1236000 GCF_949987515.2 Delphinus delphis | reverse complement strand
CAAACCTGCAGAGTTATAAATGACAGCTATCATCCAAAATAGACTGAAGTAAGGCTGCCAAGAGGACTTGAAAGCGGGGCAGAATTGCAGGAAACCGATTTCAGGAGGTAGACTGGAATTGCATTGAAAGCATAGGAAAAGAGGCAGAACGTCCACAATGATGCACTTGGCCAAAAAGGGCGTATGCGTTTTTTCCTGAATATATTCAGGAAGAAACGCATACGCCCTTTTTGGCCAACCAAGCAAGCTTGCAAAGGAAATCTGCACTACAATGAAGTCTCACTTCCCCCCGGTCAAAAGGGCCATCTGAAAAAAGTGTAAAATCCAGAAAGGCAGGACAGGCCATGGAGAACTGGGAGCCTTGTTATGCTGATGGGCGGGATGTAAATTGCCAACAACCACTCGGGAGAAGTGTATGGTGTTTCCTGAAACATCTAAAAAACAAAGCAACAGAACCTAGGGCACTTCCACTTATGGTCCTATAGCTTAGGGAAATTAAAATCAAAAAGACACAGCCACCCCAAAGTTTGGGACGCCTCTGTTTACAAGAACCTCGTTTACAGTACAAGTTCAACATCGCAGAAAGTGAAAAATGGATAAAGAAGTTGTGGTATTTACTTACAAAGCAATATCACTCAGCAATGAAATCTGTGTCATCAGGCCCTTAGCAGCACAATGAGTGGATTCAGGTATGATGATTCTAACTGAAGTAAGTCACACAGAAAAAGAAACATCATAAGATATCAGTAATACACGGAATGTAAACTTGGCTACACAGGAACTGAATTACAGAACAGAACAGGGTCTCAAATTTAGAAAAACAACTTATGCTTGCTTAAGGGTAAAGGTGAGTTGGGGTGCTGCATAAAACCAGAGATTGAAATGAGCACAGATAAAGTTCCTTAAGTCAAATATGGAATAGACAAGAGCTACTCCTTGCTCAACGAAATGGACTCAACACCCCATATTAAACGCCTAAGAATGTTCCTGACTAGTAAGTATCTTAAAACCTATGGATTGCTATGTCTCCGAAAGAGAATCAAGCATGTGTACAGGGGCATAAACGCAGCAGTGATAGGATTGGAGAGGTTCGGTGAGCAAATGAAGACCCTTTGAAGTCATATTGCATGGTACCCATTCCACGGGTTTCAACTACCCATGTTTAAGGTATTCTTCCTTCAGCTAAAACATGCATGTGGAACCTAGAGTATGATCAACCATGTGATCGGGAGACGTGTTCAAATATGTCTCAGTTTTCCTCCCCTAGTACTCGGGTGCAACATTCCAGACGCTTTACTAACACTCTCCCCAGTTGGAGAGTCAGTCCCTTTAACCTCCTGTTTGGCCCAGTTTGCAATTTCTGCGGAAGATGAACAGGAATAGCGAGAACCAATGAGAGACTAGCTGGAGGTGTCTGGACGGGCAAATTTAACTCTCATTTCCCACCAGGAAAAGGAAATAACCAAAGGCTCAGCGTGCCGTGCCGGAACAAGATTAGGGCCTGAAGCCATCCTGCGGTGTTGCGGCCAGGTCACAAGAAAGCAAGTTGAAGAAAGGAGCTCAGGGGCACTGTAATTCACAAACCTGCAGAGTTATAAATGACAGCTATCATCCAAAATAGACTGAAGTAAGGCTGCCAAGAGGACTTGAAAGCGGGGCAGAATTGCAGGAAACCGATTTCAGGAGGTAGACTGGAATTGCATTGAAAGCATAGGAAAAGAGGCAGAACGTCCACAATGATGCACTTGGCCAAAAAGGGCGTATGCATTTTTTCCTGAATATATTCAGGAAAAAACGCATACGCCCTTTTTGGCCAACCAAGCAAGCTTGCAAAGGAAATCTGCACTACAATGAAGTCTCACTTCCCCCCGGTCAAAAGGGCCATCTGAAAAAAGTGTAAAATCCAGAAAGGCAGGACAGGCCATGGAGAACTGGGAGCCTTGTTATGCTGATGGGCGGGATGTAAATTGCCAACAGACACTCGGGAGAAGTGTATGGTGTTTCCTGAAACATCTAAAAAACAAAGCAACAGAGCCTAGGGCACTGCCACTTATGGTCCTATAGCTTAGGGAAATTAAAATCAAAAAGACACAGCCACCCCAAAGTTTGGGACGCCTCTGTTTACAAGAACCTCGTTTACAGTACAAGTTCAACATCGCAGAAAGTGAAAAATGGATAAAGAAGTTGTGGTATTTACTTACAAAGCAATATCACTCAGCAATGAAATCTGTGTCATCAGGCCCTTAGCAGCACAATGAGTGGATTCAGGTATGATGATTCTAACTGAAGTAAGTCACACAGAAAAAGAAACATCATAAGATATCAGTAATACACGGAATGTAAACTTGGCTACACAGGAACTGAATTACAGAACAGAACAGGGTCTCAAATTTAGAAAAACAACTTATGCTTGCTTAAGGGGAAAGGTGAGTTGGGGTGCTGCATAAAACCAGAGATTGAAATGAGCACAGATAAAGTTCCTTAAGTCAAATATGGAATAGACAAGAGCTACTCCTTGCTCAATGAAATGGACACAACACCGCATATTAAACGCCTAAGAATGTACCTGACTAGTAAGTATCTTAAAACCTATGGATTGCTATGTCTCCGAAAGAGAATCAAGCATGTGTACAGGGGCATAAACGCAGCAGTGATAGGATTGGAGAGGTTCGGTGAGCAAATGAAGACCCTTTGAAGTCATATTGCATGGTACCCATTACACGGGTCTCAACTCTCCAGGTTTAAGGTATTCTTCCTTCAGCTAAAACATACATGTGGAACCCAAGTATGATCAACCATGTGAACGGGAGACGTGTTCAAATATGTCTCAGTTTTCCTCCCCTGGTACTCGGGTGCAACATTCCAGACGCTTTACTAACACTCTCCCCACTTGGAGAGTCAGCGCCTTTAACCTCCTGTTTGGCCCAGTTTGCAATTTCTGCGGAAGATGAACAGGAATAGCGAGAACCAATGAGAGACTAGCTGGAGGTGTCTGGACGGGCAAATTTAACTCTCATTTCCCACCAGGAAAAGGAAATAACCAAAGGCTCAGCGTGCCGTGCCGGAACCAGATTAGGGCCTGAAGCCATCCTGCGGTGTTGCGGCCAGGTCACAAGAAAGCAAGTTGAAGAAAGGAGCTCAGGGGCACTGTAATTCACAAACCTGCAGAGTTATAAATGACAGCTATCATCCAAAATAGACTGAAGTAAGGCTGCCAAGAGGACTTGAAAGCGGGGCAGAATTGCAGGAAACCGATTTCAGGAGGTAGACTGGAATTGCATTGAAAGCATAGGAAAAGAGGCAGAACGTCCACAATGATGCACTTGGCCAAAAAGGGCGTATGCGTTTTTTCCTGAATATATTCAGGAAAAAACGCATACGCCCTTTTTGGCCAACCAAGCAAGCTTGCAAAGGAAATCTGCACTACAATGAAGTCTCACTTCCCCCCGGTCAAAAGGGCCATCTGAAAAAAGTGTAAAATCCAGAAAGGCAGGACAGGCCATGGAGAACTGGGAGCCTTGTTATGCTGATGGGCGGGATGTAAATTGCCAACAACCACTCAGGAGAAGTGTATGGTGTTTCCTGAAACATCTAAAAAACAAAGCAACAGAACCTAGGGCACTTCCACTTATGGTCCTATAGCTTAGGGAAATTAAAATCAAAAAGACACAGCCACCCCAAAGTTTGGAACGGCTCTGTTTACAAGAACCTCGTTTACAGTACAAGTTCAACATCGCAGAAAGTGAAAAATGGATAAAGAAGTTGTGGTATTTACTTACAAAGCAATATCACTCAGCAATGAAATCTGTGTCATCAGGCCCTTAGCAGCACAATGAGTGGATTCAGGTATGATGATTCTAACTGAAGTAAGTCACACAGAAAAACAAACATCATAAGATATCAGTAATACACGGAATGTAAACTTGGCTACACAGGAACTGAATTACAGAACAGAACAGGGTCTCAAATTTAGAAAAACAACTTATGCTTGCTTAAGGGTAAAGGTGAGTTGGGGTGCTGCATAAAACCAGAGATTGAAATGAGCACAGATAAAGTTCCTTAAGTCAAATATGGAATAGACAAGAGCTACTCCTTGCTCAACGAAATGGACTCAACACCGCATATTAAACGCCTAAGAATGTACCTGACTAGTAAGTATCTTAAAACCTATGGATTGCTATGTCTCCGAAAGAGAATCAAGCATGTGTACAGGGGCATAAACGCAGCAGTGATAGGATTGGAGATGTTCGGTGAGCAAATGAAGACCCTTTGAAGTCATATTGCATGGTACCCATTCCACGGGTTTCAACTACCCAGGTTTTAGGTATTCTTCCTTCAGCTAAAACATGCATGTGGAACCCAGAGTATGATCAACCATGTGATCGGGAGACGTGTTCAAATATGTCTCAGTTTTCCTCCCCTGGTACTCGGGTGCAACATTCCAGACGCTTTACTAACACTCTCCCCACTTGGAGAGTCAGCGCCTTTAACCTCCTGTTTGGCACAGTTTGCAATTTCTGCGGAAGATGAACAGGAATAGCGAGAACCAATGAGAGGCTAGCTGGAGGTGTCTGGACGGGCAAATTTAACTCTCATTTCCCACCAGGAAGAGGAATTAACGAAAGGCTCAGCGTGCCGTGCCGGAACCAGATTAGGGCCTGAAGCCATCCTGCGGTGTTGCGGCCAGGTCACAAGAAAGCGAGTTGAAGAAAGGAGCTCAGGGGCACTGTAATTCACAAACCTGCAGAGTTATAAATGACAGCTATCGTCCAAAAATAGACTGAAGTAAGGCTGCCAAGAGGACTTGAAAGCGGGGCAGAATTGCAGGAAACCGATTTCAGGAGGTAGACTGGAATTGCATTGAAAGCATAGGAAAAGAGGCAGAACGTCCACAATGATGCACTTGGCCAAAAAGGGCGTATGCGTTTTTTCCTGAATATATTCAGGAAAAAACGCATACGCCCTTTTCGGCCAACCAAGCAAGCTTGCAAAGGAAATCTGCACTACAATGAAGTCTCACTTCCCCCCGGTCAAAAGGGCCATCTGAAAAAAGTGTAAAATCCAGAAAGGCAACAGGCCATTGAGAACTGGGAGCCTTGTTATGCTGATGGACGGGATGTAAATTGCCAACAGACACTTGGGAGAAGTGTATGGTGTTTCCTGAAACATCTAAAAAACAAAGCAACAGAGCCTAGGGCACTTCCACTTATGGTCCTATAGCTTAGGAAAATTAAAATCAAAAAGACACAGCCACCCCAAAGTTTGGAACGGCTCTGTTTACAAGAACCTCGTTTACAGTACAAGTTCAACATCGCAGAAAGTGAAAAATGGATAAGAACTTGTGGTACTTACGTATAATGCAGTGTCACTCAGCAATGAAATCTATGTCATCAGGCCAGTAGCAGCATAATGAGTAGATTCAGCTACGATGATTCTAACTGAAATAAGTCACACAGAAAAAGAAACATCATAAGATATCAGTAATACACGGAATGTAAACTTGGCTACACAGGAACTGAATTCCAAAACAGAACAGGTTCTCACATTTAGAAAACCAACTTATGCTTGCTTAAGGGGAAAGGTGAGTTGGGTTGCTGCATAAAACCAGAGATTGAAATGAGCACAGATAAAGTTCCTTAAGCCAAATATAGAATAGACAAGAGCTACTCCTTGCTCAACGAAATGGACTCAACACCGCATATTAAACGCCTAAGAATGTACCTGACTAGTAAGTATCTTAAAACCTATGGATTGCTATGTCTCCGAAAGAGAATCAAGCATGTGTACAGGGGCATAAACGCAGCAGTGATAGGATTGGAGAGGTTCGGTGAGCAAATGAAGACCCTTTGAAGTCATATTGCATGGTACCCATTCCACGGGTCTCAACTCTCCAGGTTTTAGGTATTCTTCCTTCAGCTAAAACATGCATGTGGAACCCAGAGTATGATCAACCATGTGAACGGGAGACGTGTTCAAATATGTCTCAGTTTTCCTCCCCTGGTACTCGGGTGCAACATTCCAGACGCTTTACTAACACTCTCCCCACTTGGAGAGTCAGCGCCTTTAACCTCCTGTTTGGCACAGTTTGCAATTTCTGCGGAAGATGAACAGGAATAGCGAGAACCAATGAGAGGCTAGCTGGAGGTGTCTGGACGGGCAAATTTAACTCTCATTTCCCAACAGGAAGAGGAAATAACCAAAGGCTCAGCATGCCGGTCCGGAACCAGATTAGGGCCTGAAGCCATCCTGCGGTGTTGCGGCCAGGTCACAAGAAAGCGAGTTGAAGAAAGGAGCTCAGGGGCACTGTAATTCACAAACCTGCAGAGTTATAAATGACAGCTATCGTCTAAAAATATACTGAAGTAAGGCTGCCAAGAGGACTTGAAAGCGGGGCAGAATTGCAGGAAACCGATTTCAGGAGGTAGACTGGAATTGCATTGAAAGCATAGGAAAAGAGGCAGAACGTCCATAATGATGCACTTGGCCAAAAAGGGCGTATGCGTTTTTTCCTGAATATATTCAGGAAAAAACGCATACGCCCTTTTTGGCCAACCAAGCAAGCTTGCAAAGGAAATCTGCACTACAATGAAGTCTCACTTCCCCCCGGTCAAAAGGGCCATCTGAAAAAAGTGTAAAATCCAGAAAGGCAGGACAGGCCATGGAGAACTGGGAGCCTTGTTATGCTGATGGGCGGGATGTAAATTGCCAACAGACACTCGGGAGAAGTGTATGGTGTTTCCTGAAACATCTAAAAAACAAAGCAACAGAGCCTAGGGCACTGCCACTTATGGTCCTATAGCTTAGGGAAATTAAAATCAAAAAGACACAGCCACCCCAAAGTTTGGGACGCCTCTGTTTACAAGAACCTCGTTTACAGTACAAGTTCAACATCGCAGAAAGTGAAAAATGGATAAAGAAGTTGTGGTATTTACTTACAAAGCAATATCACTCAGCAATGAAATCTGTGTCATCAGGCCCTTAGCAGCACAATGAGTGGATTCAGGTATGATGATTCTAACTGAAGTAAGTCACACAGAAAAAGAAACATCATAAGATATCAGTAATACACGGAATGTAAACTTGGCTACACAGGAACTGAATTACAGAACAGAACAGGGTCTCAAATTTAGAAAACCAACTTATGCTTGCTTAAGGGGAAAGGTGAGTTGGGGTTCTGCATAAAACCAGAGATTGAAATGAGCACAGATAAAGTTCCTTAAGTCAAATATGGAATAGACAAGAGCTACTCCTTGCTCAACGAAATGGACTCAACACCGCATATTAAACGCCTAAGAATGTACCTGACTAGTAAGTATCTTAAAACCTATGGATTGCTATGTCTCCGAAAGAGAATCAAGCATGTGTACAGGGGCATAAACGCAGCAGTGATAGGATTGGAGAGGTTCGGTGAGCAAATGAAGACCCTTTGAAGTCATATTGCATGGTACCCATTACACGGGTCCCAACTCTCCAGGTTTAAGGTATTCTTCCTTCAGCTAAAACATGCATGTGGAACCCAAGTATGATCAACCATGTGAACGGGAGACGTGTTCAAATATGTCTCAGTTTTCCTCCCCTGGTACTCGGTTGCAACATTCCAGACGCTTTACTAACACTCTCCCCACTTGGAGAGTCAGCGCCTTTAACCTCCTGTTTGGCCCAGTTTGCAATTTCTGCGGAAGATGAACAGGAATAGCGAGAACCAATGAGAGACTAGCTGGAGGTGTCTGGACGGGCAAATTTAACTCTCATTTCCCACCAGGAAAAGGAAATAACCAAAGGCTCAGCATGCCGTGCCGGAACCAGATTAGGGCCTGAAGCCATCCTGCGGTGTTGCGGCCAGGTCACAAGAAAGCAAGTTGAAGAAAGGAGCTCAGGGGCACTGTAATTCACAAACCTGCAGAGTTATAAATGACAGCTATCATCCAAAATAGACTGAAGTAAGGCTGCCAAGAGGACTTGAAAGCGGGGCAGAATTGCAGGAAACCGATTTCAGGAGGTAGACTGGAATTGCATTGAAAGCATAGGAAAAGAGGCAGAACGTCCACAATGATGCACTTGGCCAAAAAGGGCATATGCGTTTTTTCCTGAATATATTCAGGAAAAAACGCATACGCCCTTTTTGGCCAACCAAGCAAGCTTGCAAAGGAAATCTACACTACAATGAAGTCTCACTTCCCCCCGGTCAAAAGGGCCATCTGAAAAAAGTGTAAAATCCAGAAAGGCAGGACAGGCCATGGAGAACTGGGAGCCTTGTTATGCTGATGGGCGGGATGTAAATTGCCAACAACCACTCGGGAGAAGTGTATGGTGTATCCTGAAACATCTAAAAAACAAAGCAACAGAACCTAGGGCACTTCCACTTATGGTCCTATAGCTTAGGGAAATTAAAATCAAAAAGACACAGCCACCCCAAAGTTTGGAACGGCTCTGTTTACAAGAACCTCGTTTACAGTACAAGTTCAACATCGCAGAAAGTGAAAAATGGATAAAGAAGTTGTGGTATTTATTACAAAGCAATATCACTCAGCAATGAAATCTGTGTCATCAGGCCCTTAGCAGCACAATGAGTGGATTCAGGTATGATGATTCTAACTGAAATAAGTCACACAGAAAAAGAAACATCATAAGATATCAGTAATACACGGAATGGAAACTTGGCTACACAGGAACTGAATTACAGAACAGAACAGGGTCTCAAATTTAGAAAACCAACTTATTCTTGCTTAAGGGTAAAGGTGAGTTGGGGTGCTGCATAAAACCAGAGATTGCAATGAGCACAGATAAAGTTCCTTAAGCCAAATATGGAATAGACAAGAGCTACTCCTTGCTCAACGAAATGGACTCAACACCCCATATTAAACCCCTAAGAATGTACCTGACTAGTAAGTATCTTAAAACCTATGGATTGCTATGTCTCCGAAAGAGAATCAAGCATGTGTACAGGGGCATAAACGCAGCAGTGATAGGATTGGAGAGGTTCGGTGAGCAAATGAAGACCCTTTGAAGTCATATTGCATGGTACCCATTCCACGGGTCTCAACTACCCAGGTTTTAGGTATTCTTCCTTCAGCTAAAACATGCATGTGGAACCCAGAGTATGATCAACCATGTGATCGGGAGACGTGTTCAAATATGTCTCAGTTTTCATCCCCTGGTACTCGGGTGCAACATTCCAGACGCTTTACTAACACTCTCCCCACTTGGAGAGTCAGCGCCTTTAACCTCCTGTTTGGCGCAGTTTGCAATTTCTGCGGAAGATGAACAGGAATAGCGAGAACCAATGAGAGGCTAGCTGGAGGTGTCTGGACGGGCAAATTTAACTCTCATTTCCCAACAGGAAGAGGAAATAACCAAAGGCTCAGCGTGCCGTACCGGAACCAGATTAGGGCCTGAAGCCATCCTGCGGTGTTGCGGCCAGCTCAAAAGAAAGCGAGTTGAAGAAAGGAGCTCAGGGGCACTGTAATTCACAAACCTGCAGAGTTATAAATGACAGCTATCGTCCAAAAATAGACTGAAGTAAGGCTGCCAAGAGGACTTGAAAGCGGGGCAGAATTGCAGGAAACCGATTTCAGGAGGTAGACTGGAATTGCATTGAAAGCATAGGAAAAGAGGCAGAACGTCCACAATGATGCACTTGGCCAAAAAGGGCGTATGCGTTTTTTCCTGAATATTCAGGAAAAAACGCATACGCCCTTTTTGGCCAACCAAGCAAGCTTGCAAAGGAAATCTGCACTACAATGAAGTCTCACTTCCCCCCGGTCAAAAGGGCCATCTGAAAAAAGTGTAAAATCCAGAAAGGCAGGACAGGCCATGGAGAACTGGGAGCCTTGTTATGCTGATGGGCGGGATGTAAATTGCCAACAACCACTCGGGAGAAGTGTATGGTGTTTCCTGAAACATCTAAAAAACAAAGCAACAGAGCCTAGGGCACTTCCACTTATGGTCCTATAGCTTAGGGAAATTAAAATCAAAAAGACACAGCCACCCCAAAGTTTGGAACGGCTCTGTTTACAAGAACCTCGTTTACAGTACAAGTTCAACATCGCAGAAAGTGAAAAATGGATAAAGAAGTTGTGGTATTTACTTACAAAGCAATATCACTCAGCAATGAAATCTGTGTCATCAGGCCCTTAGCAGCACAATGAGTGGATTCAGGTATGATGATTCTAACTGAAATAAGTCACACAGAAAAAGAAACATCATAAGATATCAGTAATACACGGAATGTAAACTTGGCTACACAGGAACTGAATTAAAGAACAGAACAGGGTCTCAAATTTAGAAAACCAACTTATGCTTGCTTAAGGGTAAAGGTGAGTTGGGGTGCTGCATAAAACCAGAGATTGAAATGAGCACAGATAAAGTTCCTTAAGCCAAATATGGAATAGACAAGAGCTACTCCTTGCTCAACGAAATGGACTCAACAGCGCATATTAAACGCCTAAGAATGTACCTGACTAGTAAGTATCTTAAAACCTATGGATTGCTATGTCTCCAAAAGAGAATCAAGCATGTGTACAGGGGCATAAACGCAGCAGTGATAGGATTGGAGAGGTTCGGTGAGCAAATGAAGACCCTTTGAAGTCATATTGCATGGTTCCCATTACACGGGTCTCAACTCTCCAGGTTTAAGGTATTCTTCCTTCAGCTAAAACATGCATGTGGAACCCAAGTATGATCAACCATGTGAACGGGAGACGTGTTCAAATATGTCTCAATTTTCCTCCCCTGGTACTCGGGTGCAACATTCCAGACGCTTTACTAACACTCTCCCCACTTGGAGACTCAGCGCCTTTAACCTCCTGTTTGGCACAGTTTGCAATTTCTGCGGAAGATGAACAGGAATAGCGAGAACCAATGAGAGGCTAGCTGGAGGTGTCTGGACGGGCAAATTTAACTCTCATTTCCCACCAGGAAGAGGAAATAACCAAAGGCTCAGCATGCCGTACCGGAACCAGATTAGGGCCTGAAGCCATCCTGCGGTGTTGCGGCCAGGTCACAAGAAAGCGAGTTGAAGAAAGGAGCTCAGGGGCACTGTAATTCACAAACCTGCAGAGTTATAAATGACAGCTATCGTCCAAAAATAGACTGAAGTAAGGCTGCCAAGAGGACTTGAAAGCGGGGCAGAATTGCAGGAAACCGATTTCAGGAGGTAGACTGGAATTGCATTGAAAGCATAGGAAAAGAGGCAGAACGTCCACAATGATGCACTTGGCCAAAAAGGGCGTATGCGTTTTTTCCTGAATATATTCAGGAAAAAACGCATACGCCCTTTTTGGCCAACCAAGCAAGCTTGCAAAGGAAATCTGCACTACAATGAAGTCTCACTTCCCCCCGGTCAAAAGGGCCATCTGAAAAAAGTGTAAAATCCAGAAAGGCAGGACAGGCCATGGAGAACTGGGAGCCTTGTTATGCTGATGGGCGGGATGTAAATTGCCAACAGACACTCGGGAGAAGTGTATGGTGTTTCCTGAAACATCTAAAAAACAAAGCAACAGAGCCTAGGGCACTTCCACTTATGGTCCTATAGCTTAGGGAAATTAAAATCAAAAAGACACAGCCACCCCAAAGTTTGGAACGGCTCTGTTTACAAGAACCTCGTTTACAGTACAAGTTCAACATCGCAGAAAGTGAAAAATGGATAAAGAAGTTGTGGTATTTACTTACAAAGCAATATCACTCAGCAATGAAATCTGTGTCATCAGGCCCTTAGCAGCACAATGAGTGGATTCAGGTATGGTGATTCTAACTGAAATAAGTCACACAGAAAAAGAAACATCATAAGATATCAGTAATACACGGAATGTAAACTTGGCTACACAGGAACTGAATTACAGAACAGAACAGGGTCTCAAATTTAGAAAACCAACTTATTCTTGCTTAAGGGTAAAGGTGAGTTGGGGTGCTGCATAAAACCAGAGATTGAAATGAGCACAGATAAAGTTCCTTAAGCCAAATATGGAATAGACAAGAGCTACTCCTTGCTCAACGAAATGGACTCAACACCCCATATTAAACGCCTAAGAATGTACCTGACTAGTAAGTATCTTAAAACCTATGGATTGCTATGTCTCCGAAAGAGAATCAAGCATGTGTACAGGGGCATAAACGCAGCAGTGATAGGATTGGAGAGGTTCGGTGAGCAAATGAAGACCCTTTGAAGTCATATTGCATGGTACCCATTACACGGGTCTCAACTCTCCAGGTTTAAGGTATTCTTCCTTCAGCTAAAACATGCATGTGGAACCCAAGTATGATCAACCATGTGAACGGGAGACGTGTTCAAATATGTCTCAGTTTTCCTCCCCTGGTACTCGGGTGCAACATTCCAGACGCTTTACTAACACTCTCCCCACTTGGAGAGTCAGCACCTTTAACCTCCTGTTTGGCCCAGTTTGCAATTTCTGCGGAAGAGGAACAGGAATAGCGAGAACCAATGAGAGGCTAGCTGGAGGTGTCTGGACGGGCAAATTTAACTCTCATTTCCCACCAGGAAGAGGAATTAACCAAAGGCTCAGCATGCCGGGCCGGAACCAGATTAGGGCCTGAAGCCATCCTGCGGTGTTGCGGCCAGGTCACAAGAAGGCGAGTTCAAGAAAGGAGCTCAGGGGCACTGTAATTCACAAACCTGCAGAGTTATAAATGACAGCTATCGTCCAAAAATAGACTGAAGTAAGGCTGCCAAGAGGACTTGAAAGCGGGGCAGAATTGCAGGAAACCGATTTCAGGAGGTAGACTGGAATTGCATTGAAAGCATAGGAAAAGAGGCAGAACGTCCACAATGATGCACTTGGCCAAAAAGGGCGTATGCATTTTTTCCTGAATATATTCAGGAAAAAACGCATACGCCCTTTTTGGCCAACCAAGCAAGCTTGCAAAGGAAATCTGCACTACAATGAAGTCGCACTTCCCCCCGGCCAAAAGGGCCATCTGAAAAAAGTGTAAAATCCAGAAAGGCAACAGGCCATTGAGAACTGGGAGCCTTGTTATGCTGATGGGCGGGATGTAAATTGCCAACAGACACCTGGGAGAAGTGTATGGTGTTTCCTGAAACATCTAAAAAACAAAGCAACAGAGCCTAGGGCACTGCCACTTATGGTCCTATAGCTTAGGGAAATTAAAATCAAAAAGACACAGCCACCCCAAAGTTTGGAACGGCTCTGTTTACAAGAACCTCGTTTACAGTACAAGTTCAACATCGCAGAAAGTGAAAAATGGATAAAGAAGTTGTGGTATTCACTTACAAAGCAATATCACGCAGCAATGAAATCTGTGTCATCAGGCCCTTAGCAGCACAATGAGTGGATTCAGGTATGATGATTCTAACTGAAATAAGTCACATAGAAAAAGAAACATCATAAGATATCAGTAATACACGGAATGGAAACTTGGCTACACAGGAACTGAATTACAGAACAGAACAGGGTCTCAAATTTAGAAAAACAACTTATGCTTGCTTAAGAGTAACGGTGAGTTGGGGTGCTGCATAAAACCAGAGATTGAAATGAGCACAGATAAAGTTCCTTAAGCCAAATATGGAATAGACAAGAGCTACTCCTTGCTCAACGAAATGGACTCAACACCGCATATTAAACACCTAAGAATGTACCTGACTTGTAAGTATCTTAAAACCTATGGATTGCTATGTCTCCGAAAGAGAATCAAGCATGTGTACAGGCGCATAAACGCAGCAGTGATAGGATTGGAGAGGTTCGGTGAGCAAATGAAGACCCTTTGAAGTCATATTGCATGGTACCCATTCCACGGGTTTCAACTACCCAGGTTTAAGGTATTCTTCCTTCAGCTAAAACATGCATGTGGAACCTAGAGTATGATCAACCATGTGATCGGGAGACGTGTTCAAATATGTCTCAGTTTTCCTCCCCTGGTACTCGGGTGCAACATTCCAGACGCTTTACTAACACTCTCCCCACTTGGAGAGTCAGTCCCTTTAACCTCCTGTTTGGCCCAGTTTGCAATTTCTGCGGAAGATGAACAGGAATAGCAAGAACCAATGAGAGGCTAGCTGGAGGTGTCTGGACGGGCAAATTTAACTCTCATTTCCCACCAGGAAGAGGAATTAACCAATGGCTCAGCATGCTGGGCCGGAACCAGATTAGGGCCTGAAGCCATCCTGCGGTGTTGCGGCCAGGTCACAAGAAAGCGAGTTGAAGAAAGGAGCTCAGGGGCACTGTAATTCACAAACCTGCAGAGTTATAAATGACAGCTATCGTCCAAAAATAGACTGAAGTAAGGCTGCCAAGAGGACTTGAAAGCGGGGCAGAATTGCAGGAAACCGATTTCAGGAGGTAGACTGGAATTGCATTGAAAGCATAGGAAAAGAGGCAGAACGTCCACAATGATGCACTTGGCCAAAAAGGGCGTATGCGTTTTTTCCTGAATATATTCAGGAAAAAACGCATACGCCCTTTTTGGCCAACCAAGCAAGCTTGCAAAGGAAATCTGCACTACAATGAAGTCTCACTTCCCCCCGGTCAAAAGGGCCATCCGAAAAAAGTGTAAAATCCAGAAAGGCAACAGGCCATTGAGAACTGGGAGCCTTGTTATGCTGATGGGCGGGATGTAAATTGCCAACAACCACTTGGAAGAAGTGTATGGTGTTTCCTGAAACATCTAAAAAACAAAGCAACAGAGCCTAGGGCACTTCCACTTATGGTCCTATAGCTTAGGGAAATTAAAATCAAAAAGACACAGCCACCCCAAACTTTGGAACGGCTCTGTTTACAAGAACCTCGTTTACAGTACAAGTTCAACATCGCAGAAAGTGAAAAATGGATAAAGAAGTTGTGGTATTTACTTACAAAGCAATATCACTCAGCAATGAAATCTGTGTCATCAGGCCCTTAGCAGCACAATGAGTGGATTCAGGTATGATGATTCTAAATGAAATAAGTCACACAGAAAAAGAAACATCATAAGATATCAGTAATACACGGAATGGAAACTTGGCTACACAGGAACTGAAATACAGAACAGAACAGGGTCTCAAATTTAGAAAACCAACTTATTCTTGCTTAAGGGTAAAGGTGAGTTGGGGTGCTGCATAAAACCAGAGATTGAAATGAGCACAGATAAAGTTCCTTAAGGCAAATATGGAATAGACAAGAGCTACTCCTTGCTCAACGAAATGGACTCAACACCCCATATTAAACGCCTAAGAATGTACCTGACTAGTAAGTATCTTAAAACCTATGGATTGCTATGTCTCCGAAAGAGAATCAAGCATGTGTACAGGGGCATAAACGCAGCAGTGATAGGATTGGAGAGGTTCGGTGAGCAAATGAAGACCCTTTGAAGTCATATTGCATGGTACCCATTCCACGGGTTTCAACTACCCAGGTTTAAGGTATTCTTCCTTCAGCTAAAACATGCATGTGGAACCTAGAGTATGATCAACCATGTGATCGGGAGACGTGTTCAAATATGTCTCAGTTTTCCTCCCCTGGTACTGGGGTGCAACATTCCAGACACTTTACTAACACTCTCCCCACTTGGAGAGTCAGTCCCTTTAACCTCCTGTTTGGCCCAGTTTGCAATTTCTGCGGAAGATGAACAGGAATAGCGAGAACCAATGAGAGGCTAGCTGGAGGTGTCTGGACGGGCAAATTTAACTCTCATTTCCCACCAGGAAGAGGAAATAACCAAAGGCTCAGCGTGCCGTACCGGAACCAGATTAGGGCCTGAAGCCATCCTGCGGTGTTGCGGCCAGCTCAAAAGAAAGCGAGTTGAAGAAAGGAGCTCAGGGGCACTGTAATTCACAAACCTGCAGAGTTATAAATGACAGCTATCGTCCAAAAATAGACTGAAGTAAGGCTGCCAAGAGGACTTGAAAGCGGGGCAGAATTGCAGGAAACCGATTTCAGGAGGTAGACTGGAATTGCATTGAAAGCATAGGAAAAGAGGCAGAACGTCCACAATGATGCACTTGGCCAAAAAGGGCGTATGCGTTTTTTCCTGAATATATTCAGGAAAAAACGCATACGCCCTTTTTGGCCAACCAAGCAAGCTTGCAAAGGAAATCTGCACTACAATGAAGTCTCACTTCCCCCCGGTCAAAAGGGCCATCTGAAAAAAGTGTAAAATCCAGAAAGGCAGGACAGATCATGGAGAACTAGGAGCCTTGTTATGCTGATGGGCGGGATGTAAATTGCCAACCACCACTTGGGAGAAGTGTATGGTGTTTCCTGAAACATCTAAAAAACAAAGCAACAGAACCTAGGGCACTTCCACTTATGGTCCTATAGCTTAGGGAAATTAAAATCAAAAAGACACAGCCACCCCAAAGTTTGGAACGGCTCTGTTTACAAGAACCTCGTTTACAGTACAAGTTCAACATCGCAGAAAGTGAAAAATGGATAAAGAAGTTGTGGTATTTACTTACAAAGCAATATCACTCAGCAATGAAATCTGTGTCATCAGGCCCTTAGCAGCACAATGAGTGGATTCAGGTATGATGATTCTAACTGAAATAAGTCACACAGAAAAAGAAACATCATAAGATATCAGTAATACACGGAATGTAAACTTGGCTACACAGGAACTGAATTACAGAACAGAACAGGGTCTCAAATTTAGAAAACCAACTATGCTTGCTTAAGGGTAAAGGTGTGTTGGGGTGCTGCATAAAACCAGAGATTGAAATGAGCACAGATAAAGTTCCTTAAGTCAAATATGGAATAGACAAGAGCTACTCCTTGCTCAACGAAATGGACTCAACACCGCATATTAAACGCCTAAGAATATACCTGACTAGTAAGTATCGTAAAACCTATGGATTGCTATGTCTCCAAAAGAGAATCAAGCATGTGTACAGGGGCATAAACGCAGCAGTGATAGGATTGGAGAGGTTCGGTGAGCAAATGAAGACCCTTTGAAGTCATATTGCATGGTACCCATTACACGGGTCTCAACTCTCCAGGTTTAAGGTATTCTTCCTTCAGCTAAAACATGCATGTGGAACCCAAGTATGATCAACCATGTGAACGGGAGACGTGTTCAAATATGTCTCAGGTTTCCTCCCCTGGTACTCGGGTGCAACATTCCAGACGCTTTACTAACACTCTCCCCACTTGGAGAGTCAGCGCCTTTAACCTCCTGTTTGGCCCAGTTTGCAATTTCTGCGGAAGATGAACAGGAATAGCGAGAACCAATGAGAGGCTAGCTGGAGGTGTCTGGACGGGCAAATTTAACTCTCATTTCCCACCAGGAAGAGGAAATAACCAAAGGTTCAGCATGCCGGGCCGGAACCAGATTAGGGCCTGAAGCCATCCTGCGGTGTTGCGGCCAGGTCACAAGAAAGCGAGTTGAAGAAAGGAGCTCAGGGGCACTGTAATTCACTAACCTGCAGAGTTATAAATGACAGCTATCGTCCAAAAATAGACTGAAGTAAGGCTGCCAAGAGGACTTGTAAGCGGGGCAGAATTGCAGCAAACCGATTTCAGGAGGTAGACTGGAATTGCATTGAAAGCATAGGAAAAGAGGCAGAACGTCCACAATGATGCACTTGGCCAAAAAGGGCGTATGCGTTTTTTCCTGAATATATTCAGGAAAAAACGCATACGCCCTTTTTGGCCAACCAAGCAAGCTTGCAAAGGAAATCTGCACTACAATGAAGTCTCACTTCCCCCCGTCAAAAGGGCCATCTGAAAAAAGTGTAAAATCCAGAAAGGCAGGACAGGCCATGGAGAACTGGGAGCCTTGTTATGCTGATGGGCGGGATGTAAATTGCCAACAGACACTCGGGAGAAGTGTATGGTGTTTCCTGAAACATCTAAAAAACAAAGCAACAGAGCCTAGGGCACTGCCACTTATGGTCCTATAGCTTAGGGAAATTAAAATCAAAAAGACACAGCCACCCCAAAGTTTGGGACGGCTCTGTTTACAAGAACCTCGTTTACAGTACAAGTTCAACATCGCAGAAAGTGAAAAATGGATAAAGAAGTTGTGGTATTTACTTACAAAGCAATATCACTCAGCAATGAAATCTATGTCATCAGGCCCTTAGCATCACAATGAGTGGATTCAGGTATGATGATTCTAACTGAAATAAGTCACACAGAAAAAGAAACATCATAAGATATCAGTAATACACGGAATGGAAACTTGGCTACACAGGAACTGAATTACAGAACAGAACAGGGTCTCAAATTTAGAAAACCAACTTATGCTTGCTTAAGGGTAAAGGTGAGTTGGGGTGCTGCATAAAACCAGAGATTGAAATGAGCATAGATAAAGTTCCTTAAGTCAAATATGGAATAGACAAGAGCTACTCCTTGCTCAACGAAATGGACTCAACACCGCATATTAAACGCCTAAGAATGTACCTGACTAGTAAGTATCTTAAAACCTATGGATTGCTATGTCTCTGAAAGAGAATCAAGCATGTGTACAGGGGCATAAACGCAGCAGTGATAGGATTGGAGAGGTTCGGTGAGCAAATGAAGACCCTTTGAAGTCATATTGCATGGTACCCATTCCACGGGTTTCAACTACCCAGGTTTAAGGTATTCTTCCTTCAGCTAAAACATGCATGTGGAACCTAGAGTATGATCAACCATGTGATCGGGAGACGTGTTCAAATATGTCTCAGTTTTCCTCCCCTGGTACTGGGGTGCAACATTCCAGACACTTTACTAACACTCTCCCCACTTGGAGAGTCAGTCCCTTTAACCTCCTGTTTGGCCCAGTTTGCAATTTCTGCGGAAGATGAACAGGAATAGCGAGAACCAATGAGAGGCTAGCTGGAGGTGTCTGGACGTGCAAATTTAACTCTCATTTCCCACCAGGAAGAGGAAATAACCAAAGGCTCAGCATGCCGTACCGGAACCAGATTAGGGCCTGAAGCCATCCTGCGGTGTTGCGGCCAGCTCAAAAGAAAGCGAGTTGAAGAAAGGAGCTCAGGGGCACTGTAATTCACAAACCTGCAGAGTTATAAATGACAGCTATCGTCCAAAAATAGACTGAAGTAAGGCTGCCAAGAGGACTTGAAAGCGGGGCAGAATTGCAGGAAACCGATTTCAGGAGGTAGACTGGAATTGCATTGAAAGCATAGGAAAAGAGGCAGAACGTCCACAATGATGCACTTGGCCAAAAAGGGCGTATGCGTTTTTTCCTGAATATATTCAGGAAAAAACGCATACGCCCTTTTTGGCCAACCAAGCAAGCTTGCAAAGGAAATCTGCACTACAATGAAGTCTCACTTCCCCCCGGTCAAAAGGGCCATCTGAAAAAAGTGTAAAATCCAGAAAGGCAGGACAGATCATGGAGAACTAGGAGCCTTGTTATGCTGATGGGCGGGATGTAAATTGCCAACCACCACTTGGGAGAAGTGTATGGTGTTTCCTGAAACATCTAAAAAACAAAGCAACAGAACCTAGGGCACTTCCACTTATGGTCCTATAGCTTAGGGAAATTAAAATCAAAAAGACACAGCCACCCCAAAGTTTGGAACGGCTCTGTTTACAAGAACCTCGTTTACAGTACAAGTTCAACATCGCAGAAAGTGAAAAATGGATAAAGAAGTTGTGGTATTTACTTACAAAGCAATATCACTCAGCAATGAAATCTGTGTCATCAGGCCCTTAGCAGCACAATGAGTGGATTCAGGTATGATGATTCTAACTGAAATAAGTCACACAGAAAAAGAAACATCATAAGATATCAGTAATACACGGAATGTAAACTTGGCTACACAGGAACTGAATTACAGAACAGAACAGGGTCTCAAATTTAGAAAACCAACTATGCTTGCTTAAGGGTAAAGGTGTGTTGGGGTGCTGCATAAAACCAGAGATTGAAATGAGCACAGATAAAGTTCCTTAAGTCAAATATGGAATAGACAAGAGCTACTCCTTGCTCAACGAAATGGACTCAACACCGCATATTAAACGCCTAAGAATATACCTGACTAGTAAGTATCGTAAAACCTATGGATTGCTATGTCTCCAAAAGAGAATCAAGCATGTGTACAGGGGCATAAACGCAGCAGTGATAGGATTGGAGAGGTTCGGTGAGCAAATGAAGACCCTTTGAAGTCATATTGCATGGTACCCATTACACGGGTCTCAACTCTCCAGGTTTAAGGTATTCTTCCTTCAGCTAAAACATGCATGTGGAACCCAAGTATGATCAACCATGTGAACGGGAGACGTGTTCAAATATGTCTCAGTTTTCCTCCCCTGGTACTCGGGTGCAACATTCCAGACGCTTTACTAACACTCTCCCCACTTGGAGAGTCAGCGCCTTTAACCTCCTGTTTGGCCCAGTTTGCAATTTCTGCGGAAGATGAACAGGAATAGCGAGAACCAATGAGAGGCTAGCTGGAGGTGTCTGGACGGGCAAATTTAACTCTCATTTCCCACCAGGAAGAGGAAATAACCAAAGGTTCAGCATGCCGGGCCGGAACCAGATTAGGGCCTGAAGCCATCCTGCGGTGTTGCGGCCAGGTCACAAGAAAGCGAGTTGAAGAAAGGAGCTCAGGGGCACTGTAATTCACTAACCTGCAGAGTTATAAATGACAGCTATCGTCCAAAAATAGACTGAAGTAAGGCTGCCAAGAGGACTTGTAAGCGGGGCAGAATTGCAGCAAACCGATTTCAGGAGGTAGACTGGAATTGCATTGAAAGCATAGGAAAAGAGGCAGAACGTCCACAATGATGCACTTGGCCAAAAAGGGCGTATGCGTTTTTTCCTGAATATATTCAGGAAAAAACGCATACGCCCTTTTTGGCCAACCAAGCAAGCTTGCAAAGGAAATCTGCACTACAATGAAGTCTCACTTCCCCCCGTCAAAAGGGCCATCTGAAAAAAGTGTAAAATCCAGAAAGGCAGGACAGGCCATGGAGAACTGGGAGCCTTGTTATGCTGATGGGCGGGATGTAAATTGCCAACAGACACTCGGGAGAAGTGTATGGTGTTTCCTGAAACATCTAAAAAACAAAGCAACAGAGCCTAGGGCACTGCCACTTATGGTCCTATAGCTTAGGGAAATTAAAATCAAAAAGACACAGCCACCCCAAAGTTTGGGACGCCTCTGTTTACAAGAACCTCGTTTACAGTACAAGTTCAACATCGCAGAAAGTGAAAAATGGATAAAGAAGTTGTGGTATTTACTTACAAAGCAATATCACTCAGCAATGAAATCTATGTCATCAGGCCCTTAGCATCACAATGAGTGGATTCAGGTATGATGATTCTAACTGAAATAAGTCACACAGAAAAAGAAACATCATAAGATATCAGTAATACACGGAATGGAAACTTGGCTACACAGGAACTGAATTACAGAACAGAACAGGGTCTCAAATTTAGAAAACCAACTTATGCTTGCTTAAGGGTAAAGGTGAGTTGGGGTGCTGCATAAAACCAGAGATTGAAATGAGCATAGATAAAGTTCCTTAAGTCAAATATGGAATAGACAAGAGCTACTCCTTGCTCAACGAAATGGACTCAACACCGCATATTAAACGCCTAAGAATGTACCTGACTAGTAAGTATCTTAAAACCTATGGATTGCTATGTCTCTGAAAGAGAATCAAGCATGTGTACAGGGGCATAAACGCAGCAGTGATAGAATTGGAGAGGTTCGGTGAGCAAATGAAGACCCTTTGAAGTCATATTGCATGGTACCCATTACACGGGTCTCAACTCTCCAGGTTTAAGGTATTCTTCCTTCAGCTAAAACATGCATGTGGAACCCAAGTATGATCAACCATGTGAACGGGAGACGTGTTCAAATATGTCTCAGTTATCCTCCCCTGGTACTCGGGTGCAACATTCCAGACGCTTTACTAACACTCTCCCCACTTGGAGAGTCAGTGCCTTTAACCTCCTGTCTGGCCCAGTTTGCAATTTCTGCGGAAGATGAACAGGAATAGTGAGAACGAATGAGAGGCTAGCTGGAGGTGTCTGAACGGGCAAATTTAACTCTCTTTTCCCACCAGGAAGAGGAAATAACCAAAGGCTCAGCGTGCCGTACCAGAACCAGATTAGGGCCTGAAGCCATCCTGCGGTGTTGCGGCCAGCTCAAAAGAAAGCGAGTTGAAGAAAGGAGCTCAGGGGCACTGTAATTCACAAACCTGCAGAGTTATAAATGACAGCTATCGTCCAAAAATAGACTGAAGTAAGGCTGCCAAGAGGACTTGAAAGCGGGGCAGAATTGCAGGAAACCGATTTCAGGAGGTAGACTGGAATTGCATTGAAAGCATAGGAAAAGAGGCAGAACGTCCACAATGATGCACTTGGCCAAAAAGGGCGTATGCGTTTTTTCCTGAATATATTCAGGAAAAAACGCATACGCCCTTTTTGGCCAACCAAGCAAGCTTGCAAAGGAAATCTGCACTACAATGAAGTCTCACTTCCCCCCGGTCAAAAGGGCCATCTGAAAAAAGTGTAAAATCCAGAAAGGCAGGACAGGCCATGGAGAACTGGGAGCCTTGTTATGCTGATGGGCGGGATGTAAATTGCCAACAACCACTCAGGAGAAGTGTATGGTGTTTCCTGAAACATCTAAAAAACAAAGCAACAGAACCTAGGGCACTTCCACTTATGGTCCTATAGCTTTGGGAAATTAAAATCAAAAAGACACAGCCACCCCAAAGTTTGGAACGGCTCTGTTTACAAGAACCTCGTTTACAGTACAAGTTCAACATCGCAGAAAGTGAAAAATGGATAAAGAAGTTGTGGTATTTACTTACAAAGCAATATCACTCAGCAATGAAATCTGTGTCATCAGGCCCTTAGCAGCACAATGAGTGGATTCAGGTTTGATGATTCTAACTGAAGTAAGTCACACAGAAAAAGAAACATCATAAGATATCAGTAATACACGGAATGTAAACTTGGCTACACAGGAACTGAATTACAGAACAGAACAGTGTCTCAAATTTACAAAACCAACTTATGCTTGCTTAAGGGTAAAGGTGAGTTGGGGTGCTGCATAAAACCAGAGATTGAAATGAGCACAGATAAAGTTCCTTAAGTCAAATATGGAATAGACAAGAGCTACTCCTTGCTCAACAAAATGGACTCAACACCGCATATTAAACGCCTAAGAATGTACCTGACTAGTAAGTATCTTAAAACCTATGGATTGCTATGTCTCCGAAAGAGAATCAAGCATGTGTACAGGGGCATAAACGCAGCAGTGATAGGATTGGAGAGGTTCGGTGAGCAAAGGAAGACCCTTTGAAGTCATATTGCATGGTACCCATTACACGGGTCTTAACTCTCCAGGTTTAAGGTATTCTTCCTTCAGCTAAAACATGCATGTGGAACCCAAGTATGATCAACCATGTGAACGGGAGACGTGTTCAAATATGTCTCAGTTTTCCTCCCCTGGCACTCGGGTGCAACATTCCAGACGCTTTACTAACACTCTCCCCACTTGGAGAGTCAGTCCCTTTAACCTCCTGTTTGGCCCAGTTTGCAATTTCTGCGGAAGATGAACAGGAATAGCGAGAACCAATGAGAGGCTAGCTGGAGGTGTCTGGACGGGCAAATTTAACTCTCATTTCCCACCAGGAAGAGGAATTAACCAAAGGCTCAGCATGCCGGGCCGGAACCAGATTAGGGCCTGAAGCCATCCTGCAGTGTTGCGGCCAGGTCACAAGAAAGCGAGTTGAAGAAAGGAGCTCAGGGGCACTGTAATTCACAAACCTGCAGAGTTATAAATGACAGCTATCGTCCAAAAATAGACTGAAGAAAGGCTGCCAAGAGGACTTGAAAGCGGGGCAGAATTGCAGGAAACCGATTTCAGGAGGTAGACTGGAATTGCATTGAAAGCATAGGAAAAGAGGCAGAACGTCCACAATGATGCACTTGGCCAAAAAGGGCGTATGCGTTTTTTCCTGAATATATTCAGGAAAAAACGCATACGCCCTTTTTGGCCAACCAAGCAAGCTTGCAAAGGAAATCTGCACTACAATGAAGTCTCACTTCCCCCCGGTCAAAAGGGCCATCTGAATAAAGTGTAAAATCCAGAAAGGCAGGACAGGCCATGGAGAACTGGGAGCCTTGTTATGCTGATGGGCGGGATGTAAATTGCCAACAGACACTCGGGAGAAGTGTATGGTGTTTCCTGAAACATCTAAAAAACAAAGCAACAGAGCCTAGGGCACTGCCACTTATGGTCCTATAGCTTAGGGAAATTAAAATCAAAAAGACACAGCCACCCCAAAGTTTGGGACGCCTCTGTTTACAAGAACCTCGTTTACAGTACAAGTTCAACATCGCAGAAAGTGAAAAATGGATAAAGAAGTTGTGGTATTTACTTACAAAGCAATATCACTCAGCAATGAAATCTATGTCATCAGGCCCTTAGCATCACAATGAGTGGATTCAGGTATGATGATTCTAACTGAAATAAGTCACACAGAAAAAGAAACATCATAAGATATCACTAATACACGGAATGTAAACTTGGCTACACAGGAACTGCATTCCAAAACAGAACAGGGTCTCAAATTTAGAAAACCAACTTATGCTTGCTTAAGGGGAAAGGTGAGTTGGGGTGCTGCAAAAAACCAGAGATTGAAATGAGCACAGATAAAGTTCCTTAAGCCAAATATGGAATAGACAAGAGCTACTCCTTGCTCAACGAAATGGACTCAACACCCCATATTAAACGCCTAAGAATGTACCTGACTAGTAAGTATCTTAAAACCTATGGACTGCTATGTCTCCAAAAGAGAATCAAGCGTGTGTACAGGGGCATAAACGCAGCAGTGATAGGATTGGAGAGGTTCGGTGAGCAAATGAAGACCCTTTGAAGTCATATTGCATGGTACCCATTCCACGGGTCTCAACTCTCCAGGTTTAAGGTATTCTTCCGTCAGCTAAAACATGCATGTGGAACCCAGAGTATGATCAACCATGTGAACGGGAGACGTGTTCAAATATGTCTCAGTTTTCCTCCCCTGGTACTCGGGTGCAACATTCCAGACGCTTTACTAACACTCTCCCGACTTTGAGAGTCAGTCCCTTTAACCTCCTGTTTGGCCCAGTTTGCAATTTCTGCGGAAGATGAACAGGAATAGTGAGAACCAATGAGAGACTAGCTGGAGGTGTCTGAACGGGCAAATTTAACTCTCATTTCCCACCAGGAAGAGGAATTAACCAAAGGCTCAGCATGCCGGGCCAGAACCAGATTAGGGCCTGAAGCCATCCTGCGGTGTTGCGGCCAGGTCACAAGAAAGCGAGTTGAAGAAAGGAGCTCAGGGGCACTGTAATTCACAAACCTGCAGAGTTATAAATGACAGCTATCGTCCAAAAATAGACTGAAGTAAGGCTGCCAAGAGGACTTGAAAGCGGGGCAGAATTGCAGGAAACCGATTTCAGGAGGCAGACTGGAATTGCATTGAAAGCATAGGAAAAGAGGCAGAACGTCCACAATGATGCACTTGGCCAAAAAGGGCGTATGCGTTTTTTCCTGAATATATTCAGGAAAAAACGCATACGCCCTTTTTGGCCAACCAAGCAAGCTTGCAAAGGAAATCTGCACTACAATGAAGTCTCACTTCCCCCCGGTCAAAAGGGCCATCTGAAAAAAGTGTAAAATCCAGAAAGGCAACAGGCCATTGAGAACTGGGAGCCTTGTTATGCTGATGGGCGGGATGTAAATTGCCAACAGACACTCGGCAGAAGTGTATGGTGTTTCCTGAAACATCTAAAAAACAAAGCAACAGAGCCTAGGGCACTGCCACTTATGGTCCTATAGCTTAGGGAAATTAAAATCAAAAAGACACAGCCACCCCAAAGTTTGGAACGGCTCTGTTTACAAGAACCTCGTTTACAGTACAAGTTCAACATCGCAGAAAGTGAAAAATGGATAAAGAAGTTGTGGTATTTACTTACAAAGCAATATCACTCAGCAATGAAATCTGTGTCATCAGGCCCGTAGCAGCACAATGAGTGGATTCAGGTATGATGATTCTAACTGAAGTAAGTCACACAGAAAAAGAAACATCATAAGATATCAGTAATACACGGAATGTAAACTTGGCTACACAGGAACTGAATTACAGAACAGAATAGGGACTCAAATTTAGAAAAACAACTTATGCTTGCTTAAGGGTAAAGATGAGTTGGGGTGCTGCATAAAACCAGAGATTGAAATGAGCACAGATAAAGTTCCTTAAGTCAAATATGGAATAGACAAGAGCTACTCCTTGCTCAACGAAATGGACTCAACACCGCATATTAAACGCCTAAGAATGTACCTGACTAGTAAGTATCTTAAAACCTATGGATTGCTATGTCTCCGAAAGAGAATCAAGCATGTGTACAGGGGCATAAACGCAGCAGTGATATGATTGGAGAGGTTCGGTGAGCAAATGAAGACCCTTTGAAGTCATATTGCATGGTACCCATTACACGGGTCTCAACTCTCCAGGTTTAAGGTATTCTTCCTTCAGCTAAAACATGCATGTGGAACCCAAGTATGATCAACCATGTGAACGGGAGACGTGTTCAAATATGTCTCAGTTTTCCTCCCCTGGTACTCGGGTGCAACATTCCAGACGCTTTACTAACACTCTCCCCACTTGGAGAGTCAGCGCCTTTAACCTCCTGTTTGGCCCAGTTTGCAATTTCTGTGGAAGATGAACAGGAATAGCGAGAACAAATGAGAGGCTAGCTGGAGGTGTCTGGACGGGCAAATTTAACTCTAATTTCCCACCAGGAAGAGGAAATAACCAAAGGCTCAGCGTGCCGTACCGGAACCAGATTAGGGCCTGAAGCCATCCTGCGGTGTTGCGGCCAGCTCAAAAGAAAGCGAGTTGAACAAAGCAGCTCAGGGGCACTGTAATTCACAAACCTGCAGAGTTATAAATGACAGCTATCGTCCAAAAATAGACTGAAGTAAGGCTGCCAAGAGGACTTGAAAGCGGGGCAGAATTGCAGGAAACCGATTTCAGGAGGTAGACTGGAATTGCATTGAAAGCATAGGAAAAGAGGCAGAACGTCCACAATGATGCACTTGGCCAAAAAGGGCGGACACGTTTTTTCCTGAATATATTCAGTAAAAAACGCATACACCCTTTTTGGCCAACCAAGCAAGCTTGGAAAGGAAATCTGCACTACAATGAAGTCTCACTTCCCCCCGGTCCAAAGGGCCATCTGAAAAAAGTGTAAAATCCAGAAAGGCAGGACAGGCCATGGAGAACTGGGAGCCTTGTTATGCTGATGGGCGGGATGTAAATTGCCAACCACCACTTGGGAGAAGTGTATGGTGTTTCCTGAAACATCTAAAAAACAAAGCAACAGAACCTAGGGCACTTCCACTTATGGTCCTATAGCTTAGGGAAATTAAAATCAAAAAGACACAGCCACCCCAAAGTTTGGAAAGGCTCTGTTTACAAGAACCTCATTTACAGTACAAGTTCAACATCGCAGAAAGTGAAAAATGGATAAAGAAGTTGTGGTATTTACTTACAAAGCAATATCACTCAGCAATGAAATCTATGTCATCAGGCCCTTAACATCACAATGAGTGGATTCAGGTATGATGATTCTAACTGAAATAAGTCACACAGAAAAAGAAACATCATAAGATATCAGTAATACACGGAATGTAAACTTGGCTATACAGGAACTGAATTACACAACAGAACAGGGTCTCAAATTTAGAAAACAAACTTATGCTTGCTTAAGGGGAAAGGTGAGTTGGGGTGCTGCATAAAACCAGAGATTGAAATGAGCACAGATAAAGTTCCTTAAGTCAAATATGGAATAGACAAGAGCTACTCCTTGCTCAACGAAATGGACTCAACACCGCATATTAAACGCCTAAGAATGTACCTGACTAGTAAGTATCGTAAAACCTATGGATTGCTATGTCTCCAAAAGAGAATCAAGCATGTGTACAGGGGCATAAACGCAGCAGTGATAGGATTGGAGAGGTTCGGTGAGCAAATGAAGACCCTTTGAAGTCATATTGCATGGTACCCATTACACGGGTCTCAACTCTCCAGGTTTAAGGTATTCTTCCTTCAGCTAAAACATGCATGTGGAACCCAAGTATGATCAACCATGTGAACGGGAGACGTGTTCAAATATGTCTCAGTTTTCCTCCCCTGGTACTCAGGTGCAACATTCCAGACGCTTTACTAACACTCTCCCCACTTGGAGAGTCAGCGCCTTTAACCTCCTGTTTGACCCAGTTTGCAATTTCTGCGGAAGATGAACAGGAATAGCGAGAACCAATAAGAGACTAGCTGGAGGTGTCTGGACGGGCAAATTTAACTCTCATTTCCCACCAGGAAGAGGAATTAACCAAAGGCTCAGCGTGCCGTGCCAGAACCAGATTAGGGCCTGAAGCCATCCTGCGGTGTTGCGGCCAGGTCACAAGAAAGCGAGTTGAAGAAAGGAGCTCAGGGGCACTGTAATTCACAAACCTGCAGAGTTATAAATGACAATTAGCGTCCAAAAATAGACTGAAGTAAGGCTGCCAAGAGGACTTGAAAGCGGGGCAGAATTGCAGGAAACCGATTTCAGGAGGTAGACTGGAATTGCATTGAAAGCATAGGAAAAGAGGCAGAACGTCCACAATGATGCACTTGGCCAAAAAGGGCGTATGCGTTTTTTCCTGAATATATTCAGGAAAAAACGCATACGCCCTTTTTGGCCAACCAAGCAAGCTTGCAAAGGAAATCTGCACTACAATGAAGTCTCACTTCCCCCTGGTCAAAAGGGCCATCTGAAAAAAGTGTAAAATCCAGAAAGGCAGGACAGGCCATGGAGAACTGGGAGCCTTGTTATGCTGATGGGCGGGATGTAAATTGCCAACAACCACTTGGGAGAAGTGTATGGTGTTTCCTGAAACATCTAAAAAACAAAGCAACAGAACCTAGGGCACTTCCACTTATGGTCCTATAGCTTAGGGAAATTAAAATCAAAAAGACACAGCCACCCCAAAGTTTGGAACGGCTCTGTTTACAAGAACCTCGTTTACAGTACAAGTTCAACATCGCAGAAAGTGAAAAATGGATAAAGAAGTTGTGGTATTTACTTACAAAGCAATATCACTCAGCAATGAAATCTGTGTCATCAGGCCCTTAGCAGCACAATGAGTGGATTCAGGTATGATGACTCTAACTGAAGTAAGTCACACAGAAAAAGAAACATCATAAGATATCAGTAATACACGGAATGTAAACTTGGCTACACAGGAACAGAATTACAGAACAGAACAGGGACTCAAATTTAGAAAACCAACTTATGCTTGCTTAAGGGTAAAGGTGAGTTGGGGTGCTGCATAAAACCAGAGATTGAAATGAGCACAGATAAAGTTCCTTAAGTCAAATATGGAATAGACAAGAGCTACTCCTTGCTCAACGAAATGGACTCAACACCGCATATTAAACGCCTAAGAATGTACCTGACTAGTAAGTATCTTAAAACCTATGGATTGCTATGTCTCCGAAAGAGAATCAAGCATGTGTACAGGGGCATAAACGCAGCAGTGATATGATTGGAGAGGTTCGGTGAGCAAATGAAGACCCTTTGAAGTCATATTGCATGGTACCCATTACACGGGTCTCAACTCTCCAGGTTTAAGGTATTCTTCCTCCAGCTAAAACATGCATGTGGAACCCAAGTATGATCAACCATGTGAACGGGAGACGTGTTCAAATATGTCTCAGTTTTCCTACCCTGGTACTCGGGTGCAACATTCCAGACGCTTTACTAACACTCTCCCCACTTGGAGAGTCAGCGCCTTTAACCTCCTGTTTGGCCCAGTTTGCAATTTCTGCGGAAGATGAACAGGAATAGCGAGAACAAATGAGAGGCTTTCTGGAGGTGTCTGGACGGGCAAATTTAACTCTAATTTCCCACCAGGAAGAGGAAATAACCAAAGGCTCAGCGTGCCGTACCGGAACCAGATTAGGGCCTGAAGCCATCCTGCGGTGTTGCGGCCAGCTCAAAAGAAAGCGAGTTGAACAAAGCAGCTCAGGGGCACTGTAATTCACAAACCTGCAGAGTTATAAATGACAGCTATCGTCCAAAAATAGACTGAAGTAAGGCTGCCAAGAGGACTTGAAAGCGGGGCAGAATTGCAGGAAACCGATTTCAGGAGGTAGACTGGAATTGCATTGAAAGCATAGGAAAAGAGGCAGAACGTCCACAATGATGCACTTGGCCAAAAAGGGCGTACACGTTTTTTCCTGAATATATGCAGTAAAAAACGCATACACCCTTTTTGGCCAACCAAGCAAGCTTGGAAAGGAAATCTGCACTACAATGAAGTCTCACTTCCCCCCGGTCCAAAGGGCCATCTGAAAAAAGTGTAAAATCCAGAAAGGCAGGACAGGCCATGGAGAACTGGGAGCCTTGTTATGCTGATGGGCGGGATGTAAATTGCCAACAACCACTCGGGAGAAGTGTATGGTGTTTCCTGAAACATCTAAAAAACAAAGCAACAGAACCTAGGGCACTTCCACTTATGGTCCTATAGCTTAGGGAAATTAAAATCGAAAAGACACAGCCACCCCAAAGTTTGGAAAGGCTCTGTTTACAAGAACCTCATTTACAGTACAAGTTCAACATCGCAGAAAGTGAAAAATGGATAAAGAAGTTGTGGTATTTACTTACAAAGCAATATCACTCAGCAATGAAATCTATGTCATCAGGCCCTTAGCATCACAATGAGTGGATTCAGGTATGATGATTCTAACTGAAATAAGTCACACAGAAAAAGAAACATCATAAGATATCAGTAATACACGGAATGTAAACTTGGCTATACAGGAACTGAATTACAGAACAGAACAGGGTCTCAAATTTAGAAAACCAACTTATGCTTGCTTAAGGGTAAAGGTGAGTTGGGGTGCTGCATAAAACCAGAGATTGAAATGAGCACAGATAAATTTCCTTAAGCCAAATATGGAATAGACAAGAGCTACTCCTTGCTCAACGAAATGGACTCAACACCCCATATTAAACGCCTAAGAATGTACCTGACTAGTAAGTATCTTAAAACCTATGGATTGCTATGTCTCCGAAAGAGAATCAAGCATGTGTACAGGGGCATAAACGCAGCAGTGATAGGATTGGAGAGGTTCGGTGAGCAAATGAAGACCCTTTGAAGTCATATTGCATGGTACCCATTCCACGGGTCTCAACTCTCCAGGTTTAAGGTATTCTTCCTTCAGCTAAAACATGCATGTGGAACCTAGAGTATGATCAACCATGTGATCGGGAGACGTGTTCAAATATGTCTCAGTTTTCCTCCCCTGGTACTCGGGTGCAACATTCCAGACGCTTTACTAACACTCTCCCCACTTGGAGAGTCAGCGCCTTTAACCTCCTGTTTGACCCAGTTTGCAATTTCTGCGGAAGATGAACAGGAATAGCGAGAACAAATGAGAGGCTAGCTGGAGGTGTCTGGACGGGCAAATTTAACTCTCATTTCCCACCAGGAAGAGGAAATAACCAAAGGCTCAGCGTGCCGTGCCGGAACCAGATTAAGGCCTGAAGCCATCCTGCGGTGTTGCGGCCAGGTCACAAGAAAGCGAGTTGAAGAAAGGAGCTCAGGGGCACTGTAATTCACAAACCTACAGAGTTATAAATGACAGCTATCGTCCAAAAATAGACTGAAGTAAGGCTGCCAAGAGGACTTGAAAGCGGGGCAGAATTGCAGGAAACCGATTTCAGGAGGTAGACTGGAATTGCATTGAAAGCATAGGAAAAGAGGCAGAACGTCCACAATGATGCACTTGGCCAAAAAGGGCGTATGCGTTTTTTCCTGAATATATTCAGGAAAAAACGCATACGCCCTTTTTGGCCAACCAAGCAAGCTTGCAAAGGAAATCTGCACTACAATGAAGTCTCACTTCCCCCCGGTCAAAAGGGCCATCTGAAAAAAGTGTAAAATCCAGAAAGGCAGGACAGGCCATGGAGAACTGGGAGCCTTGTTATGCTGATGGGCGGGATGTAAATTGCCAACAACCACTCGGGAGAAGTGTATGGTGTTTCCTGAAACATCTAAAAAACAAAGCAACAGAACCTAGGGCACTTCCACTTATGGTCCTATAGCTTAGGGAAATTAAAATCAAAAAGACACAGCCACCCCAAAGTTTGGAACGGCTCTGTTTACAAGAACCTCGTTTACAGTACAAGTTCAACATCGCAGAAAGTGAAAAATGGATAAAGAAGTTGTGGTATTTACTTACAAAGCAATATCACTCAGCAATGAAATCTGTGTCATCAGGCCCTTAGCAGCACAATGAGTGGATTCAGGTATGATGATTCTAACTGAAGTAAGTCACACAGAAAAAGAAACATCATAAGATATCAGTAATACATGGAATGGAAACTTGGCTACACAGGAACTGAATTACAGAACAGAACAGGGTCTCAAATTTAGAAAAACAACTTATGCTTGCTTAAGGGGAAAGGTGAGTTGGGGTGCTGCATAAAACCAGAGATTGAAATGAGCACAGATAAAGTTCCTTAAGTCAAATATGGAATAGACAAGAGCTACTCCTTGCTCAACGAAATGGACTCAACACCCCATATTAAACGCCTAAGAATGTACCTGACTAGTAAGTATCTTAAAACCTATGGATTGCTATGTCTCCGAAAGAGAATCAAGCATGTGTACAGGGGCATAAACACAGCAGTGATAGGATTGGAGAGGTTCGGTGAGCAAATGAAGACCCTTTGAAGTCATATTGCATGGTACCCATTACACGGGTCTTAACTCTCCAGGTTTAAGGTATTCTTCCTTCAGCTAAAACATGCATGTGGAACCCAAGTATGATCAACCATGTGAACGGGAGACGTGTTCAAATATGTCTCAGTTTTCCTCCCCTGGTACTCGGGTGCAACATTCCAGACGCTTTACTAACACTCTCCCCACTTGGAGAGTCAGCGCCTTTAACCTCCTGTTTGGCCCAGTTTGCAATTTCTGCGGAAGATGAACAGGAATAGCGAGAACCAATGAGAGACTAGCTGGAGGTGTCTGGACGGGCAAATTTAACTCTAATTTCCCACCAGGAAGAGGAAATAACCAAAGGCTCAGCGTGCCGTGCCGGAACCAGATTAGGGCCTGAAGCCATCCTGCGGTGTTGCGGCCAGGTCACAAGAAAGCGAGTTGAAGAAAGGAGCTCAGGGGCACTGTAATTCACAAACCTGCAGAGTTATAAATGACAGCTATCGTTCAAAAATAGACTGAAGTAAGGCTGCCAAGAGGACTTGAAAGTGGGGCAGAATTGCAGGAAACCGATTTCAGGAGGTAGACTGGAATTGCATTGAAAGCATAGGAAAAGAGGCAGAACGTCCACAATGATGCACTTGGCCAAAAAGGGCGTATGCGTTTTTTCCTGAATATATTCAGGAAAAAACGCATACGCCCTTTTTGGCCAACCAAGCAAGCTTGCAAAGGAAATCTGCACTACAATGAAGTCTCACTTCCCCCCGGTCAAAAGGGCCATCTGAAAAAAGTGTAAAATCCAGAAAGGCAGGACAGGCCATGGAGAACTGGGAGCCTTGTTATGCTGATGGGCGGGATGTAAATTGCCAACAACCACTCGGGAGAAGTGTATGGTGTTTCCTGAAACATCTAAAAAACAAAGCAACAGAGCCTAGGGCACTTCCACTTATGGTCCTATAGCTTAGGGAAATTAAAATCAAAAAGACACAGCCACCCCAAAGTTTGGAACGGCTCTGTTTACAAGAACCTCGTTTACAGTACAAGTTCAACATCGCAGAAAGTGAAAAATGGATAAAGAAGTTGTGGTATTTACTTACAAAGCAATATCACTCAGCAATGAAATCTGTGTCATCAGGCCCTTAGCAGCACAATGAGTGGATTCAGGTATGATGATTCTAACTGAAATAAGTCACACAGAAAAAGAAACATCATAAGATATCAGTAATACACGGAATGGAAACTTGGCTACACAGGAACTGAATTACAGAACAGAACAGGGTCTCAAATTTAGAAAACCAACTTATTCTTGCTTAAGGGTAAAGGTGAGTTGGGGTGCTGCATAAAACCAGAGATTGAAATGAGCACAGATAAAGTTCCTTAAGTCAAATATGGAATAGACAAGAGCTACTCCTTGCTCAACGAAATGGACTCAACACCGCATATTAAACGCCTAAGAATGTACCTGACTAGTAAGTATCTTAAAACCTATGGATTGCTATGTCTCCGAAAGAGAATCAAGCATGTGTACAGGGGCATAAACGCAGCAGTGATAGGATTGGAGAGGTTCGGTGAGCAAATGAAGACCCTTTGAAGTCATATTGCATGGTACCCATTCCACGGGTCTCAACTCTCCAGGTTTAAGGTATTCTTCCTTCAGCTAAAACATGCATGTGGAACCTAGAGTATGATCAACCATGTGATCGGGAGACGTGTTCAAATATGTCTCAGGTTTCCTCCCCTGGTACTCGGGTGCAACATTCCAGACGCTTTACTAACACTCTCCCGACTTGGAGAGTCAGTCCCTTTAATCTCCTGTTTGGCCCAGTTTGCAATTTCTGCGGAAGATGAACAGGAATAGCGAGAACCAATGAGAGGCTAGCTGGAGGTGTCTGGACGGGCAAATTTAACTCTCATTTCCCACCAGGAAGAGGAATTAACCAAAGGCTCAGCATGCCGGGCCGGAGCCAGATTAGGGCCTGAAGCCATCCTGCGGTGTTGCGGCCAGGTCACAAGAAAGCGAGTTGAAGAAAGGAGCTCAGGGGCACTGTAATTCACAAACCTGCAGACTTATAAATGACAGCTATCATCCAAAAATAGACTGAAGTAAGGCTGCCAAGAGGACTTGAAAGCGTGGCAGAGTTGCAGGAAACCGATTTCAGGAGGTAGACTGGAATTGCATTGAAAGCATAGGAAAAGAGGCAGAACATCCACAATGATGCACTTGGCCAAAAAGGGCGTATGCGTTTTTTCCTGAATATATTCAGGAAAAAACGCATACGCCCTTTTTGGCCAACCAAGCAAGCTTGCAAAGGAAATCTGCACTACAATGAAGTCTCACTTCCCCCCGGTCAGAAGGGCCATCTGAAAAAAGTGTAAAATCCAGAAAGGCAACAGGCCATTGAGAACTGGGAGCCTTGTTATGCTGATGGGCGGGATGTAAATTGCCAACAGACACTTGGGAGAAGTGTATGGTGTTTCCTGAAACATCTAAAAAACAAAGCAACAGAGCCTAGGGCACTGCCACTTATGGTCCTATAGCTTAGGGAAATTAAAATCAAAAAGACACAGCCACCCCAAAGTTTGGGACGCCTCTGTTTACAAGAACCTCGTTTACAGTACAAGTTCAACATCGCAGAAAGTGAAAAATGGATAAAGAAGTTGTGGTATTTACTTACAAAGCAATATCACTCAGCAATGAAATCTGTGTCATCAGGCCCTTAGCATCACAATGAGTGGATTCAGGTACGATGATTCTAACTGAAGTAAGTCACACAGAAAAAGAAACATCATAAGATATCAGTAATACACGGAATGTAAACTTGGCTACACAGGAACTGAATTACAGAACTGAACAGGGATTCAAATTTAGTAAACCAACTTATGCTTGCTTAAGGCTAAAGGTGAGTTGGGGTGCTGCATAAAACCAGAGATTGAAATGAGCACAGATAAAGTTCCTTAAGTCAAATATGGAATAGACAAGAGCTACTCCTTGCTCAACGAAATGGACTCAACACCCCATATTAAACGCCTAAGAATGTACCTGACTAGTAAGTATCTTAAAACCTATGGATTGCTATGTCTCCAAAAGAGAATCAAGCATGTGTACAGGGGCATAAACGCAGCAGTGATAGGATTGGAGAGGTTCGGTGAGCAAATGAAGACCCTTTGAAGTCATATTGCATGGTACCCATTACAAGGGTCTCAACTCTCCAGGTTTAAGGTATTCTTCCTTCAGCTAAAACATGCATGTGGAACCCAAGTATGATCAACCATGTGAACGGGAGACGTGTTCAAATATGTCTCAGTTTTCCTCCCCTGGTACTCGGGTGCAACATTCCAGACGCTTTACTAACACTCTCCCCACTTGGAGAGTCAGCGCCTTTAACCTCCTGTTTGGCCCAGTTTGCAATTTCTGCGGAAGATGAACAGGAATAGCGAGAACCAATGAGAGGCTAGCTGGAGGTGTCTGGACGGGCAAATTTAACTCTCATTTCCCACCAGGAAGAGGAAATAACCAAAGGCTCAGCGTGCCGTACCGGAACCAGATTAGGGCCTGAAGCCATCCTGCGGTGTTGCGGCCAGCTCAAAAGAAAGCGAGTTGAAGAAAGGAGCTCAGGGGCACTGTAATTCACAAACCTGCAGAGTTATAAATGACAGCTATCGTCCAAAAATAGACTGAAGTAAGGCTGCCAAGAGGACTTGAAAGCGGGGCAGAATTGCAGGAAACCGATTTCAGGAGGTAGACTGGAATTGCATTGAAAGCATAGGAAAAGAGGCAGAACGTCCACAATGATGCACTTGGCCAAAAAGGGCGTATGCGTTTTTTCCTGAATATATTCAGGAAAAAACGCATACGCCCTTTTTGGCCAACCAAGCAAGCTTGCAAAGGAAATCTGCACTACAATGAAGTCTCACTTCCCCCCGGTCCAAAGGGCCATCTGAAAAAAGTGTAAAATCCAGAAAGGCAGGACAGGCCATGGAGAACTGGGAGCCTTGTTATGCTGATGGGCGGGATGTAAATTGCCAACAGACACTCGGGAGAAGTGTATGGTGTTTCCTGAAACATCTAAAAAACAAAGCAACAGAGCCTAGGGCACTGCCACTTATGGTCCTATAGCTTAGGGAAATTAAAATCAAAAAGACACAGCCACCCCAAAGTTTGGGACGCCTCTGTTTACAAGAACCTCGTTTACAGTTCAAGTTCAACATCGCAGAAAGTGAAAAATGGATAAAGAAGTTGTGGTATTTACTTACAAAGCAATATCACTCAGCAATGAAATCTGTGTCATCAGGCCCTTAGCAGCACAATGAGTGGATTCAGGTATGATGATTCTAACTGAAATAAGTCACACAGAAAAAGAAACATCATAAGATATCAGTAATACACGGAATGTAAACTTGGCTACACAGGAACTGAATTACAGAACAGAACAGGGTCTCAAATTTAGAAAACCATCTTATTCTTGCTTAAGGGTAAAGGTGAGTTGGGGTGCTGCATAAAACCAGAGATTGAAATGAGCACAGATAAAGTTCCTTAAGCCAAATATGGAATAGACAAGAGCTACTCCTTGCTCAACGAAATGGACTCAACACCCCATATTAAACGCCTAAGAATGTACCTGACTAGTAAGTATCTTAAAACCTATGGATTGCTATGTCTCCGAAAGAGAATCAAGCATGTGTACAGGGGCATAAACGCAGCAGTGATAGGATTGGAGAGGTTCGGTGAGCAAATGAAGACCCTTTGAAGTCATATTGCATGGTACCCATTCCACGGGTTTCAACTACCCAGGTTTAAGGTATTCTTCCTTCAGCTAAAACATGCATGTGGAACCTAGAGTATGATCAACCATGTGATCGGAAGACGTGTTCAAATATGTCTCAGTTTTCCTCCCCTGGTACTCGGGTGCAACATTCCAGACGCTTTACTAACACTCTCCCCACTTGGAGAGTCAGTCCCTTTAACCTCCTGTTTGGCCCAGTTTGCAATTTCTGCGGAAGATGAACAGGAATAGCGAGAACCAATGAGAGGCTAGCTGGAGGTGTCTGGACGGGCAAATTTAACTCTCATTTCCCAACAGGAAGAGGAAATAACCAAAGGCTCAGCGTGCCGTACCGGAACCAGATTAGGGCCTGAAGCCATCCTGCGGTGTTGCGGCCAGCTCAAAAGAAAGCGAGTTGAAGAAAGGAGCTCAGGGGCACTGTAATTCACAAACCTGCAGAGTTATTATAAATGACAGCTATCGTCCAAAAATAGACTGAAGTAAGGCTGCCAAGAGGACTTGAAAGCGGGGCAGAATTGCAGGAAACCGATTTCAGGAGGTAGACTGGAATTGCATTGAAAGCATAGGAAAAGAGGCAGAACGTCCACAATGATGCACTTGGCCAAAAAGGGCGTATGCGTTTTTTCCTGAATATATTCAGGAAAAAACGCATACGCCCTTTTTGGCCAACCAAGCAAGCTTGCAAAGGAAATCTGCACTACAATGAAGTCTCACTTCCCCCCGGTCAAAAGGGCCATCTGAAAAAAGTGTAAAATCCAGAAAGGCAGGACAGGCCATGGAGAACTGGGAGCCTTGTTATGCTGATGGGCGGGATGTAAATTGCCAACAGACACTCGGGAGAAGTGTATGGTGTTTCCTGAAACATCTAAAAAACAAAGCAACAGAGCCTAGGGCACTGCCACTTATGGTCCTATAGCTTAAGGAAATTAAAATCAAAAAGACACAGCCACCCCAAAGTTTGGAACGCCTCTGTTTACAAGAACCTCGTTTACAGTACAAGTTCAACATCGCAGAAAGTGAAAAATGGATAAAGAAGTTGTGGTATTTACTTACAAAGCAATATCACTCAGCAATGAAATCTGTGTCATCAGGCCCTTAGCAGCACAATGAGTGGATTCAGGTATGATGATTCTAACTGAAGTAAGTCACACAGAAAAAGAAACATCATAAGATATCAGTAATACACGGAATGTAAACTTGGCTACACAGGAACTGAATTACAGAACAGAACAGGGTCTCAAATTTAGAAAACCAACTCATGCTTGCTTAAGGGTAAAGGTGAGTTGGGGTGCTGCATAAAACCAGAGATTGAAATGAGCACAGATAAAGTTCCTTAAGCCAAATATGGAATAGACAAGAGCTACTCCTTGCTCAACAAATTGGACTCAACACCCATATTAAACGCCTAAGAATGTACCTGACTAGTAAGTATCTTAAAACCTATGGATTGCTATGTCTCCAAAAGAGAATCAAGCATGTGTACAGGGGCATAAACGCAGCAGTGATAGGATTGGAGAGGTTCGGTGAGCAAATGAAGACCCTTTGAAGTCATATTGCATGGTACCCATTACACGGGTATTAACTCTCAAGGTTTAAGGTATTCTTCCTTCAGCTAAAACATGCATGTGGAACCCAAGTATGATCAACCATGTGAACGGGAGACGTGTTCAAATATGTCTCAGTTTTCCTCCCCTGGTACTCGGGTGCAACATTCCAGACGCTTTACTAACACTCTCCCCACTTGGAGAGTCAGTCCCTTTAACCTCCTGTTTGGCCCAGTTTGCAATTTCTGCGGAAGATGAACAGGAATAGCGAGAACCAATGAGAGCCTAGCTGGAGGTGTCTGGACGGGCAAATTTAACTCTCATTTCCCAACAGGAAGAGGAATTAACCAAAGGCTCAGCGTGCCGTACCGGAACCAGATTAGGGCTTGAAGCCATCCTGCGGTGTTGCGGCCAGCTCAAAAGAAAGCGAGTTGAAGAAAGGAGCTCAGGGGCACTGTAATTCACAAACCTGCAGAGTTATAAATGACAGCTATCGTCCAAAAATAGACTGAAGTAAGGCTGCCAAGAGGACTTGAAAGCGGGGCAGAATTGCAGGAAACCGATTTCAGGAGGTAGACTGGAATTGCATTGAAAGCATAGGAAAAGAGGCAGAACGTCCACAATGATGCACTTGGCCAAAAAGGGCGTATGCGTTTTTTCCTGAATATATTCAGGAAAAAACGCATACGCCCTTTTTGGCCAACCAAGCAAGCTTGCAAAGGAAATCTGCACTACAATGAAGTCTCACTTCCCCCCGGTCAAAAGGGCCATCTGAAAAAAGTGTAAAATCCAGAAAGGCAGGACAGGCCATTGAGAACTGGGAGCCTTGTTATGCTGATGGGCGGGATGTAAATTGCCAACAGACACTCGGGAGAAGTGTATGGTGTTTCCTGAAACATCTAAAAAACAAAGCAACAGAGCCTAGGGCACTGCCACTTATGGTCCTATAGCTTAGGGAAATTAAAATCAAAAAGACACAGCTACCCCAAAGTTTGGAACGGCTCTGTTTACAAGAACCTCGTTTACAGTACAAGTTCAACATCGCAGAAAGTGAAAAATGGATAAAGAACTTGTGGTACTTACGTACAATGCAGTATCACTCAGCAATGAAATCTATGTCATCAGGCCCGTAGCAGCATAATGAGTAGATTCAGGTACGATGATTCTAACTGAAATAAGTCACACAGAAAAAGAAACATCATAAGATATCACTAATACACGGAATGTAAACTTGGCTACACAGGAACTGAATTCCAAAACAGAACAGGTTCTCAAATTTAGAAAACCAACTTATGCTTGCTTAAGGGGAAAGGTGAGTTGGGGTGCTGCATAAAACCAGAGATTGAAATGAGCACAGATAAAGTTCCTTAAGTCAAATATGGAATAGACAAGAGCTACTCCTTGCTCAACGAAATGGACTCAACACCGCATATTAAACGCCTAAGAATGTACCTGACTAGTAATTATCGTAAAACCTATGGATTGCTATGTCTCCAAAAGAGAATCAAGCATGTGTACAGGAGCATAAACGCAGCAGTGATAGGATTGGAGAGGTTCGGTGAGCAAATGAAGACCCTTTGAAGTCATAATGCATGGTACCCATTACACGGGTCTCAACTCTCCAGGTTTAAGGTATTCTTCCTTCAGCTAAAACATGCATGTGGAACCCAAGTATGATCAACCATGTGAACGGGAGACGTGTTCAAATATGTCTCAGTTTTCCTCCCCTGGTACTCGGGTGCAACATTCCAGACGCTTTACTAACACTCTCCCCACTTGGAGAGTCAGCGTCTTTAAACTCCTGTTTGGCCCAGTTTGCAATTTCTGCGGAAGATGAACAGGAATAGCGAGAACCAATGAGAGGCTAGCTGGAGGTGTCTGGACGGGCAAATTTAACTCTCATTTCCCACCAGGAAGAGGAAATAACCAAAGGCTCAGCGTGCCGTACCGGAACCAGATTAGGGCCTGAAGCCATCCTGCGGTGTTGCGGCCAGCTCAAAAGAAACCGAGTTGAAGAAAAGAGCTCAGGGGCACTGTAATGCACAAACCTGCAGAGTTATAAATGACAGCTATCGTCCAAAAATAGACTGAAGTAAGGCTGCCAAGAGGACTTGAAAGCGGGGCAGAATTGCAGGAAACCGATTTCAGGAGGTAGACTGGAATTGCATTGAAAGCATAGGAAAAGAGGCAGAACGTCCACAATGATGCACTTGGCCAAAAAGGGCGTATGCGTTTTTTCCTGAATATATTCAGGAAAAAACGCATACGCCCTTTTTGGCCAACCAAGCAAGCTTGCAAAGGAAATCTGCACTACAATGAAGTCTCACTTCCCCCCAGTCAAAAGGGCCATCTGAAAAAAGTGTAAAATCCAGAAAGGCAGGACAGGCCATGGAGAACTGGGAGCCTTGTTATGCTGATGGGCGGGATGTAAATTGCCAACAGACACTCGGGAGAAGTGTATGGTGTTTCCTGAAACATCTAAAAAACAAAGCAACAGAGCCTAGGGCACTGCCACTTATGGTCCTATAGCTTAGGGAAATTAAAATCAAAAAGACACAGCCACCCCAAAGTTTGGGATGCCTCTGTTTACAAGAACCTCGTTTACAGTACAAGTTCAACATCGCAGAAAGTGAAAAATGGATAAAGAAGTTGTGGTATTTACTTACAAAGCAATATCACTCAGCAATGAAATCTGCGTCATCAGGCCCTTAGCAGCACAATGAGTGGATTCAGGTATGATGATTCTAACTGAAATAAGTCACACAGAAAAAGAAACATCATAAGATATCAGTAATACACGGAATGTAAACTTGGCTACACAGGAACTGAATTACAGAACAGAACAGGGTCTCAAATTTAGAAAACCAACTTATGCTTGCTTAAGGGTAAAGGTGAGTTGGGGTGCTGCATAAAACCAGAGATTGAAATGAGCACAGATAAAGTTCCTTAAGCCAAATATGGAATAGACAAGAGCTACTCCTTGCTCAACGAAATGGACTCAACACCGCATATTAAACGTCTAAGAATGTACCTGACTAGTAAGTATCTTAAAACCTATGGATTGCTATGTCTCCGAAAGAGAATCAAGCATGTGTACAGCGGCATAAACGCAGCAGTGATAGGATTGGAGAGGTTCGGTGAGCAAATGAAGACCCTTTGAAGTCATATTGCATGGTACCCATTACACGGGTCTTAACTTTCCAGGTTTAAGATATTCTTCCTTCAGCTAAAACATGCATGTGGAACCCAAGTATGATCAACCATGTGAACGGGAGACGTGTTCAAATATGTCTCAGTTTTCCTCCCCTGGTACTCGGGTGCAACATTTCAGACGCTTTACTAACACTCTCCCCACTTGGAGAGTCAGTCCCTTTAACCTCCTGTTTGGCCCAGTTTGCAATTTCTGCGGAAGATGAACAGGAATAGCGAGAACCAATGAGAGACTAGCTGGAGGTGTCTGGACGGGCAAATTTAACTCTCATTTCCCACCAGGAAGAGGAAATAACCAAAGGCTCAGCGTGCCGTGCCGGAACCAGATTAGGGCCTGAAGCCATCCTGCGGTGTTGCGGCCAGGTCACAAGAAAGCGAGTTGAAGAAAGGAGCTCAGGGGCACTGTAATTCACAAACCTGCAGAGTTATAAATGACAGCTATCGTCCAAAAATAGACTGAAGTAAGGCTGCCAAGAGGACTTGAAAGCGGGGCAGAATTGCAGGAAACCGATTTCAGGAGGTAGACTGGAATTGCATTGAAAGCATAGGAAAAGAGGCAGAACGTCCACAATGATGCACTTGGCCAAAAAGGGCGTATGCGTTTTTTCCTGAATATATTCAGGAAAAAACGCATACGCCCTTTTTGGCCAACCAAGCAAGCTTGCAAAGGAAATCTGCACTACAATGAAGTCTCACTTCCCCCCGGTCAAAAGGGCCATCTGAAAAAAGTGTAAAATCCAGAAAGGCAGGACAGGCCATGGAGAACTGGGAGCCTTGTTATGCTGATGGGCGGGATGTAAATTGCCAACAGACACTGGGAAGAAGTGTATGGTGTTTCCTGAAACATCTAAAAAACAAAGCAACAGAGCCTAGGGCACTGCCACTTATGGTCCTATAGCTTAGGGAAATTAAAATCAAAAAGACACAGCCACCCCAAAGTTTGGGATGCCTCTGTTTACAAGAACCTCGTTTACAGTACAAGTTCAACATCGCAGAAAGTGAAAAATGGATAAAGAAGTTGTGGTATTTACTTACAAAGCAATATCACTCAGCAATGAAATCTGCGTCATCAGGCCCTTAGCAGCACAATGAGTGGATTCAGGTATGATGATTCTAACTGAAATAAGTCACACAGAAAAAGAAACATCATAAGATATCAGTAATACACGGAATGTAAACTTGGCTACACAGGAACTGAATTACAGAACAGAACAGGGTCTCAAATTTAGAAAACCAACTTATGCTTGCTTAAGGGTAAAGGTGAGTTGGGGTGCTGCATAAAACCAGAGATTGAAATGAGCACAGATAAAGTTCCTTAAGCCAAATATGGAATAGACAAGAGCTACTCCTTGCTCAACGATATGGACTCAACACCCCATATTAAACGCCTAAGAATGTACCAGACTAGTAAGTATCTTAAAACCTATGGATTGCTATGTCTCCGAAAGAGAATCAAGCATGTGTACAGCGGCATAAACGCAGCAGTGATAGGATTGGAGAGGTTCGGTGAGCAAATGAAGACCCTTTGAAGTCATATTGCATGGTACCCATTACACGGGTCTCAACTCTCCAGGTTTAAGGTATTCTTCCTTCAGCTAAAACATGCATGTGGAACCCAAGTATGATCAACCATGTGAACGGGAGACGTGTTCAAATATGTCTCAGTTTTCCTCCCCTGGTACTCGGGTGCAACATTCCAGACGCTTTACTAACACTCTCCCCACTTGGAGAGTCAGCGTCTTTAAACTCCTGTTTGGCCCAGTTTGCAATTTCTGCGGAAGATGAACAGGAATAGCGAGAACCAATGAGAGGCTAGCTGGAGGTGTCTGGACGGGCAAATTTAACTCTCATTTCCCACCAGGAAGAGGAAATAACCAAAGGCTCAGCGTGCCGTACCGGAACCAGATTAGGGCCTGAAGCCATCCTGCGGTGTTGCGGCCAGCTCAAAAGAAACCGAGTTGAAGAAAAGAGCTCAGGGGCACTGTAATGCACAAACCTGCAGAGTTATAAATGACAGCTATCGTCCAAAAATAGACTGAAGTAAGGCTGCCAAGAGGACTTGAAAGCGGGGCAGAATTGCAGGAAACCGATTTCAGGAGGTAGACTGGAATTGCATTGAAAGCATAGGAAAAGAGGCAGAACGTCCACAATGATGCACTTGGCCAAAAAGGGCGTATGCGTTTTTTCCTGAATATATTCAGGAAAAAACGCATACGCCCTTTTTGGCCAACCAAGCAAGCTTGCAAAGGAAATCTGCACTACAATGAAGTCTCACTTCCCCCCAGTCAAAAGGGCCATCTGAAAAAAGTGTAAAATCCAGAAAGGCAGGACAGGCCATGGAGAACTGGGAGCCTTGTTATGCTGATGGGCGGGATGTAAATTGCCAACAGACACTCGGGAGAAGTGTATGGTGTTTCCTGAAACATCTAAAAAACAAAGCAACAGAACCTAGGGCACTTCCACTTATGGTCCTATAGCTTAGGGAAATTAAAATCAAAAAGACACAGCCACCCCAAAGTTTGGAACGGCTCTGTTTACAAGAACCTCGTTTACAGTACAAGTTCAACATCGCAGAAAGTGAAAAATGGATAAAGAAGTTGTGGTATTTACTTACAAAGCAATATCACTCAGCAATGAAATCTGCGTCATCAGGCCCTTAGCAGCACAATGAGTGGATTCAGGTATGATGATTCTAACTGAAATAAGTCACACAGAAAAAGAAACATCATAAGATATCAGTAATACACGGAATGTAAACTTGGCTACACAGGAACTGAATTACAGAACAGAACAGGGTCTCAAATTTAGAAAACCAACTTATTCTTGCTTAAAGGTAAAGGTGAGTTGGGGTGCTGCATAAAACCAGAGATTGAAATGAGCACAGATAAAGTTCCTTAAGCCAAATATGGAATAGACAAGAGCTACTCCTTGCTCAACGATATGGACTCAACACCCCATATTAAACGCCTAAGAATGTACCTGACTAGTAAGTATCTTAAAACCTATGGATTGCTATGTCTCCGAAAGAGAATCAAGCATGTGTACAGCGGCATAAACGCAGCAGTGATAGGATTGGAGAGGTTCGGTGAGCAAATGAAGACCCTTTGAAGTCATATTGCATGGTACCCATTACACGGGTCTTAACTTTCCAGGTTTAAGATATTCTTCCTTCAGCTAAAACATGCATGTGGAACCCAAGTATGATCAACCATGTGAACGGGAGACGTGTTCAAATATGTCTCAGTTTTCCTCCCCTGGTACTCGGGTGCAACATTTCAGACGCTTTACTAACACTCTCCCCACTTGGAGAGTCAGTCCCTTTAACCTCCTGTTTGGCCCAGTTTGCAATTTCTGCGGAAGATGAACAGGAATAGCGAGAACCAATGAGAGGCTAGCTGGAGGTGTCTGGACGGGCAAATTTAACTCTCATTTCCCACCAGGAAGAGGAAATAACCAAAGGCTCAGCGTGCCGTACCGGAACCAGATTAGGGCCTGAAGCCATCCTGCGGTGTTGCGGCCAGCTCAAAAGAAAGCGAGTTGAAGAAAGGAGCCCAGGGGCACTGTAATTCACAAACCTGCAGAGTTATAAATGACAGCTATCGTCCAAAAATAGACTGAAGTAAGGCTGCCAAGAGGACTTGAAAGCGGGGCAGAATTGCAGGAAACCGATTTCAGGAGGTAGACTGGAATTGCATTGCAAGCATAGGAAAAGAGGCAGAACGTCCACAATGATGCACTTGGCCAAAAAGGGCGTATGCGTTTTTTCCTGAATATATTCAGGAAAAAACGCATACGCCCTTTTTGGCCAACCAAGCAAGCTTGCAAAGGAAATCTGCACTACAATGAAGTCTCACTTCCCCCCGGTCAAAAGGGCCATCTGAAAAAAGTGTAAAATCCAGAAAGGCAGGACAGGCCATGGAGAACTGGGAGCCTTGTTATGCTGATGGGCGGGATGTAAATTGCCAACAGACACTTGGGAAAAGTGTATGGTGTTTCCTGAAACATCTAAAAAACAAAGCAACAGAGCCTAGGGCACTGCCACTTATGGTCCTATAGCTTAGGGAAATTAAAATCAAAAAGACACAGCCACCCCAAAGTTTGGGATGCCTCTGTTTACAAGAACCTCGTTTACAGTACAAGTTCAACATCGCAGAAAGTGAAAAATGGATAAAGAAGTTGTGGTATTTACTTACAAAGCAATATCACTCAGCAATGAAATCTATGTCATCAGGCACTTAGCATCACAATGAGTGGATTCAGGTATGATGATTCTAACTGAAATAGGTCACACAGAAAAAGAAACATCATAAGATATCACTAATACACGGAATGTAAACTTGGCTACACAGGAACTGAATTACAGAACAGAACAGGGTCTCAAATTTAGAAAACCAACTTATGCTTGCTTAAGGGTAAAGGTGAGTTGGGGTGCTGCATAAAACCAGAGATTGAAATGAGCACAGATAAAGTTCCTTAAGTCAAATATGGAATAGACAAGAGCTACTCCTTGCTCAACGAAATGGACTCAACACCGCATATTAAACGCCTAAGAATGTACCTGACTAGTAATTATCGTAAAACCTATGGATTGCTATGTCTCCAAAAGAGAATCAAGCATGTGTACAGGGGCATAAACGCAGCAGTGATAGGATTGGAGAGGTTCGGTGAGCAAATGAAGACCCTTTGAAGTCATATTGCATGGTACCCATTACACGGGTCTCAACTCTCCAGGTTTAAGGTATTCTTCCTTCAGCTAAAACATGCATGTGGAACCCAAGTATGATCAACCATGTGAACGGGAGACGTGTTCAAATATGTCTCAGTTTTCCTCCCCTGGTACTCGGGTGCAACATTCCAGACGCTTTACTAACACTCTCCCCACTTGGAGAGTCAGCGTCTTTAAACTCCTGTTTGGCCCAGTTTGCAATTTCTGCGGAAGATGAACAGGAATAGCGAGAACCAATGAGAGGCTAGCTGGAGGTGTCTGGACGGGCAAATTTAACTCTCATTTCCCACCAGGAAGAGGAAATAACCAAAGGCTCAGCATGCCGTACCGGAACCAGATTAGGGCCTGAAGCCATCCTGCGGTGTTGCGGCCAGCTCAAAAGAAACCGAGTTGAAGAAAAGAGCTCAGGGGCACTGTAATGCACAAACCTGCAGAGTTATAAATGACAGCTATCGTCCAAAAATAGACTGAAGTAAGGCTGCCAAGAGGACTTGAAAGCGGGGCAGAATTGCAGGAAACCGATTTCAGGAGGTAGACTGGAATTGCATTGAAAGCATAGGAAAAGAGGCAGAACGTCCACAATGATGCACTTGGCCAAAAAGGGCGTATGCGTTTTTTCCTGAATATATTCAGGAAAAAACGCATACGCCCTTTTTGGCCAACCAAGCAAGCTTGCAAAGGAAATCTGCACTACAATGAAGTCTCACTTCCCCCCAGTCAAAAGGGCCATCTGAAAAAAGTGTAAAATCCAGAAAGGCAGGACAGGCCATGGAGAACTGGGAGCCTTGTTATGCTGATGGGCGGGATGTAAATGGCCAACAGACACTCGGGAGAAGTGTATGGTGTTTCCTGAAACATCTAAAAAACAAAGCAACAGAACCTAGGGCACTTCCACTTATGGTCCTATAGCTTAGGGAAATTAAAATCAAAAAGACACAGCCACCCCAAAGTTTGGAACGGCTCTGTTTACAAGAACCTCGTTTACAGTACAAGTTCAACATCGCAGAAAGTGAAAAATGGATAAAGAAGTTGTGGTATTTACTTACAAAGCAATATCACTCAGCAATGAAATCTGCGTCATCAGGCCCTTAGCAGCACAATGAGTGGATTCAGGTATGATGATTCTAACTGAAATAAGTCACACAGAAAAAGAAACATCATAAGATATCAGTAATACACGGAATGTAAACTTGGCTACACAGGAACTGAATTACAGAACAGAACAGGGTCTCAAATTTAGAAAACCAACTTATTCTTGCTTAAAGGTAAAGGTGAGTTGGGGTGCTGCATAAAACCAGAGATTGAAATGAGCACAGATAAAGTTCCTTAAGCCAAATATGGAATAGACAAGAGCTACTCCTTGCTCAACGATATGGACTCAACACCCCATATTAAACGCCTAAGAATGTACCTGACTAGTAAGTATCTTAAAACCTATGGATTGCTATGTCTCCGAAAGAGAATCAAGCATGTGTACAGCGGCATAAACGCAGCAGTGATAGGATTGGAGAGGTTCGGTGAGCAAATGAAGACCCTTTGAAGTCATATTGCATGGTACCCATTACACGGGTCTTAACTTTCCAGGTTTAAGATATTCTTCCTTCAGCTAAAACATGCATGTGGAACCCAAGTATGATCAACCATGTGAACGGGAGACGTGTTCAAATATGTCTCAGTTTTCCTCCCCTGGTACTCGGGTGCAACATTTCAGACGCTTTACTAACACTCTCCCCACTTGGAGAGTCAGTCCCTTTAACCTCCTGTTTGGCCCAGTTTGCAATTTCTGCGGAAGATGAACAGGAATAGCGAGAACCAATGAGAGGCTAGCTGGAGGTGTCTGGACGGGCAAATTTAACTCTCATTTCCCACCAGGAAGAGGAAATAACCAAAGGCTCAGCGTGCCGTGCCGGAACCAGATTAGGGCCTGAAGCCATCCTGCGGTGTTGCGGCCAGGTCACAAGAAAGCGAGTTGAAGAAAGGAGCTCAGGGGCACTGTAATTCACAAACCTGCAGAGTTATAAATGACAGCTATCGTCCAAAAATAGACTGAAGTAAGGCTGCCAAGAGGACTTGAAAGCGGGGCAGAATTGCAGGAAACCGATTTCAGGAGGTAGACTGGAATTGCATTGAAAGCATAGGAAAAGAGGCAGAACGTCCACAATGATGCACTTGGCCAAAAAGGGCGTATGCGTTTTTTCCTGAATATATTCAGGAAAAAACGCATACGCCCTTTTTGGCCAACCAAGCAAGCTTGCAAAGGAAATCTGCACTACAATGAAGTCTCACTTCCCCCCGGTCAAAAGGGCCATCTGAAAAAAGTGTAAAATCCAGAAAGGCAGGACAGGCCATGGAGAACTGGGAGCCTTGTTATGCTGATGGGCGGGATGTAAATTGCCAAAAACCACTCGGGAGAAGTGTATGGTGTTTCCTGAAACATCTAAAAAACAAAGCAACAGAGCCTAGGGCACTGCCACTTATGGTGCTATAGTTTAGGGAAATTAAAATCAAAAAGACACAGCCACCCCAAAGTTTGGGATGCCTCTGTTTACAAGAACCTCGTTTACAGTACAAGTTCAACATCGCAGAAAGTGAAAAATGGATAAAGAAGCTGTGGTATTTACTTACAAAGCAATATCACTCAGCAATGAAATCTATGTCATCAGGCACTTAGCATCACAATGAGTGGATTCAGGTATGATGATTCTAACTGAAATAAGTCACACAGAAAAAGAAACATCATAAGATATCAGTAATACACGGAATGTAAACTTGGCTACACAGGAACTGAATTACAGAACAGAACAGGGTCTCAAATTTAGAAAACCAACTTATGCTTGCTTAAGGGTAAAGGTGAGTTGGGGTGCTGCATAAAACCAGAGATTGAAATGAGCACAGATAAAGTTCCTTAAGTCAAATATGGAATAGACAAGAGCTACTCCTTGCTCAACGAAATGGACTCAACACCGCATATTAAACGCCTAAGAATGTACCTGACTAGTAATTATCGTAAAACCTATGGATTGCTATGTCTCCAAAAGAGAATCAAGCATGTGTACAGGGGCATAAACGCAGCAGTGATAGGATTGGAGAGGTTCGGTGAGCAAATGAAGACCCTTTGAAGTCATATTGCATGGTACCCATTACACGGGTCTCAACTCTCCAGGTTTAAGGTATTCTTCCTTCAGCTAAAACATGCATGTGGAACCCAGAGTATGATCAACCATATGATCGGGAGACATGTTCAAATATGTCTCAGTTTTCCTCCCCTGGTACTCGGGTGCAACATTCCAGACGCTTTACTAACACTCTCCCCACTTGGAGAGTCAGCGCCTTTAACCTCCTGTTTGGCCCAGTTTGCAATTTCTGCGGAAGATGAACAGGAATAGCGAGAACCAATCAGAGGCTAGCTGGAGGTGTCTGGACGGGCAAATTTAACTCTCATTTCCCACCAGGAAGAGGAAATAACCAAAGTCTCAGCGTGCCGTACCGGAACCAGATTAGGGCCTGAAGCCATCCTGCGGTGTTGCGGCCAGCTCAAAAGAAACCGAGTTGAAGAAAAGAGCTCAGGGGCACTGTAATGCACAAACCTGCAGAGTTATAAATGACAGCTATCGTCCAAAAATAGACTGAAGTAAGGCTGCCAAGAGGACTTGAATGTGGGGCAGAATTGCAGGAAACCGATTTCAGGAGGTAGACTGGAATTGCATTGAAAGCATAGGAAAAGAGGCAGAACGTCCACAATGATGCACTTGGCCAAAAAGGGCGTATGCGTTTTTTCCTGAATATATTCAGGAAAAAACGCATACGCCCTTTTTGGCCAACCAAGCAAGCTTGCAAAGGAAATCTGCACTACAATGAAGTCTCACTTCCCCCCGGTCAAAAGGGCCATCTGAAAAAAGTGTAAAATCCAGAAAGGCAGGACAGGCCATGGAGAACTGGGAGCCTTGTTATGCTGATGGGCGGGATGTAAATTGCCAACAGACACTCGGGAGAAGTGTATGGTGTTTCCTGAAACATCTAAAAAACAAAGCAACAGAACCTAGGGCACTGCCACTTATGGTCCTATAGCTTAGGGAAATTAAAATCAAAAAGACACAGCCACCCCAAAGTTTGGAACGGCTCTGTTTACAAGAACCTCGTTTACAGTACAAGTTCAACATCGCAGAAAGTGAAAAATGGATAAAGAAGTTGTGGTATTTACTTACAAAGCAATATCACTCAGCAATGAAATCTATGTCATCAGGCACTTAGCATCACAATGAGTGGATTCAGGTATGATGATTCTAACTGAAATAAGTCACACAGAAAAAGAAACATCATAAGATATCAGTAATACACGGAATGTAAACTTGGCTACACAGGAACTGAATTACAGAACAGAACAGGGTCTCAAATTTAGAAAACCAACTTATGCTTGCTTAAGGGTAAAGGTGAGTTGGGGTGCTGCATAAAACCAGAGATTGAAATGAGCACAGATAAAGTTCCTTAAGCCAAATATGGAATAGACAAGAGCTACTCCTTGCTCAATGATATGGACTCAACACCCCATATTAAACGCCTAAGAATGTACCTGACTAGTAAGTATCTTAAAACCTATGGATTGCTATGTCTCCGAAAGAGAATCAAGCATGTGTACAGGGGCATAAACGCAGCAGTGATAGGATTGGAGAGGTTCGGTGAGCAAATGAAGACCCTTTGAAGTCATATTGCATGGTACCCATTACACGGGTCTTAACTTTCCAGGTTTAAGATATTCTTCCTTCAGCTAAAACATGCATGTGGAACCCAAGTATGATCAACCATGTGAACGGAAGAAGTGTTCAAATATGTCTCAGTTTTCCTCCCCTGGTACTCGGGTGCAACATTCCAGACGCTTTACTAACACTCTCCCCACTTGGAGAGTCAGTCCCTTTAACCTCCTGTTTGGCCCAGTTTGCAATTTCTGCGGAAGATGAACAGGAATAGCGAGAACCAATGAGAGACTAGCTGGAGGTGTCTGGACGGGCAAATTTAACTCTCATTTCCCACCAGGAAGAGGAAATAACCAAAGGCTCAGCGTGCCGTGCCGGAACCAGATTAGGGCCTGAAGCCATCCTGCGGTGTTGCGGCCAGGTCACAAGAAAGCGAGTTGAAGAAAGGAGCTCAGGGGCACTGTAATTCACAAACCTGCAGAGTTATAAATGACAGCTATCGTCCAAAAATAGACTGAAGTAAGGCTGCCAAGAGGACTTGAAAGCGGGGCAGAATTGCAGGAAACCGATTTCAGGAGGTAGACTGGAATTGCATTGAAAGCATAGGAAAAGAGGCAGAACGTCCACAATGATGCACTTGGCCGAAAAGTGCGTATGCGTTTTTTCCTGAATATATTCAGGAAAAAACGCATACGCCCTTTTTGGCCAACCAAGCAAGCTTGCAAAGGAAATCTGCACTACAATGAAGTCTCACTTCCCCCCGGTCAAAAGGGCCATCTGAAAAAAGTGTAAAATCCAGAAAGGCAGGACAGGCCATGGAGAACTGGGAGCCTTGTTATGCTGATGGGCGGGATGTAAATTGCCAACAGACACTCGGGAGAAGTGTATGGTGTTTCCTGAAACATCTAAAAAACAAAGCAACAGAACCTAGGGCACTTCCACTTATGGTCCTATAGCTTAGGGAAATTAAAATCAAAAAGACACAGCCACCCCAAAGTTTGGGATGCCTCTGTTTACAAGAACCTCGTTTACAGTACAAGTTCAACATCGCAGAAAGTGAAAAATGGATAAAGAAGTTGTGGTATTTACTTACAAAGCAATATCACTCAGCAATGAAATCTGCGTCATCAGGCACTTAGCAGCACAATGAGTGGATTCAGGTATGATGATTCTAACTGAAATAAGTCACACAGAAAAAGAAACATCATAAGATATCAGTAATACACAGAATGTAAACTTGGCTACACAGGAACTGAATTACAGAACAGAACAGGGTCTCAAATTTAGAAAACCAACTTATTCTTGCTTAAAGGTAAAGGTGAGTTGGGGTGCTGCATAAAACCAGAGATTGAAATGAGCACAGATAAAGTTCCTTAAGCCAAATATGGAATAGACAAGAGCTACTCCTTGCTCAACGATATGGACTCAACACCCCATATTAAACGCCTAAGAATGTACCTGACTAGTAAGTATCTTAAAACCTATGGATTGCTATGTCTCCGAAAGAGAATCAAGCATGTGTACAGCGGCATAAACGCAGCAGTGATAGGATTGGAGAGGTTCGGTGAGCAAATGAAGACCCTTTGAAGTCATATTGCATGGTACCCATTACACGGGTCTTAACTTTCCAGGTTTAAGATATTCTTCCTTCAGCTAAAACATGCATGTGGAACCCAAGTATGATCAACCATGTGAACGGGAGACGTGTTCAAATATGTCTCAGTTTTCCTCCCCTGGTACTCGGGTGCAACATTCCAGACGCTTTACTAACACTCTCCCCACTTGGAGAGTCAGTCCCTTTAACCTCCTGTTTGGCCCAGTTTGCAATTTCTGCGGAAGATGAACAGGAATAGCGAGAACCAATGAGAGACTAGCTGGAGGTGTCTGGACGGGCAAATTTAACTCTCATTTCCCACCAGGAAGAGGAAATAACCAAAGGCTCAGCGTGCCGTGCCGGAACCAGATTAGGGCCTGAAGCCATCCTGCGGTGTTGCGGCCAGGTCACAAGAAAGCGAGTTGAAGAAAGGAGCTCAGGGGCACTGTAATTCACAAACCTGCAGAGTTATAAATGACAGCTATCGTCCAAAAATAGACTGAAGTAAGGCTGCCAAGAGGACTTGAAAGCGGGGCAGAATTGCAGGAAACCGATTTCAGGAGGTAGACTGGAATTGCATTGAAAGCATAGGAAAAGAGGCAGAACGTCCACAATGATGCACTTGGCCAAAAAGGGCGTATGCGTTTTTTCCTGAATATATTCAGGAAAAAACGCATACGCCCTTTTTGGCCAACCAAGCAAGCTTGCAAAGGAAATCTGCACTACAATGAAGTCTCACTTCCCCCCGGTCAAAAGGGCCATCTGAAAAAAGTGTAAAATCCAGAAAGGCAGGACAGGCCATGGAGAACTGGGAGCCTTGTTATGCTGATGGGCGGGATGTAAATTGCCAACAACCACTCGGGAGAAGTGTATGGTGTTTCCTGAAACATCTAAAAAACAAAGCAACAGAGCCTAGGGCACTGCCACTTATGGTCCTATAGCTTAGGGAAATTAAAATCAAAAAGACACAGCCACCCCAAAGTTTGGGATGCCTCTGTTTACAAGAACCTCGTTTACAGTACAAGTTCAACATCGCAGAAAGTGAAAAATGGATAAAGAAGTTGTGGTATTTACTTACAAAGCAATATCACTCAGCAATGAAATCTATGTCATCAGGCACTTAGCATCACAATGAGTGGATTCAGGTATGATGATTCTAACTGAAATAAGTCACACAGAAAAAGAAACATCATAAGATATCAGTAATACACGGAATGTAAACTTGGCTACACAGGAACTGAATTACAGAACAGAACAGGGTCTCAAATTTAGAAAACCAACTTATGCTTGCTTAAGGGTAAAGGTGAGTTGGGGTGCTGCATAAAACCAGAGATTGAAATGAGCACAGATAAAGTTCCTTAAGTCAAATATGGAATAGACAAGAGCTACCCCTTGCTCAACGAAATGGACTCAACACCGCATATTAAACGCCTAAGAATGTACCTGACTAGTAATTATCGTAAAAACTATGGATTGCTATGTCTCCAAAAGAGAATCAAGCATGTGTACAGGGGCATAAACGCAGCAGTGATAGGATTGGAGAGGTTCGGTGAGCAAATGAAGACCCTTTGAAGTCATATTGCATGGTACCCATTACACGGGTCTCAACTCTCCAGGTTTAAGGTATTCTTCCTTCAGCTAAAACATGCATGTGGAACCCAAGTATGATCAACCATGTGAACGGGAGACGTGTTCAAATATGTCTCAGTTTTCCTCCCCTGGTACTCGGGTGCAACATTCCAGACGCTTTACTAACACTCTCCCCACTTGGAGAGTCAGCGTCTTTAAACTCCTGTTTGGCCCAGTTTGCAATTTCTGCGGAAGATGAACAGGAATAGCGAGAACCAATGAGAGACTAGCTGGAGGTGTCTGGACGGGCAAATTTAACTCTCATTTCCCACCAGGAAGAGGAAATAACCAAAGGCTCAGCGTGCCGTGCCGGAACCAGATTAGGGCCTGAAGCCATCCTGCGGTGTTGCGGCCAGGTCACAAGAAAGCGAGTTGAAGAAAGGAGCTCAGGGGCACTGTAATTCACAAACCTGCAGAGTTATAAATGACAGCTATCGTCCAAAAATAGACTGAAGTAAGGCTGCCAAGAGGACTTGAAAGCGGGGCAGAATTGCAGGAAACCGATTTCAGGAGGTAGACTGGAATTGCATTGAAAGCATAGGAAAAGAGGCAGAACGTCCACAATGATGCACTTGGCCAAAAAGGGCGTATGCGTTTTTTCCTGAATATATTCAGGAAAAAACGCATACGCCCTTTTTGGCCAACCAAGCAAGCTTGCAAAGGAAATCTGCACTACAATGAAGTCTCACTTCCCCCCGGTCAAAAGGGCCATCTGAAAAAAGTGTAAAATCCAGAAAGGCAGGACAGGCCATGGAGAACTGGGAGCCTTGTTATGCTGATGGGCGGGATGTAAATTGCCAACAGACACTCGGGAGAAGTGTATGGTGTTTCCTGAAACATCTAAAAAACAAAGCAACAGAGCCTAGGGCACTGCCACGTATGGTCCTATAGCTTAGGGAAATTAAAATCAAAAAGACACAGCCACCCCAAAGTTTGGGATGCCTCTGTTTACAAGAACCTCGTTTACAGTACAAGTTCAACATCGCAGAAAGTGAAAAATGGATAAAGAAGTTGTGGTATTTACTTACAAAGCAATATCACTCAGCAATGAAATCTATGTCATCAGGCACTTAGCATCACAATGAGTGGATTCAGGTATGATGATTCTAACTGAAATAAGTCACACAGAAAAAGAAACATCATAAGATATCAGTAATACACGGAATGTAAACTTGGCTACACAGGAACTGAATTACAGAACAGAACAGGGTCTCAAATTTAGAAAACCAACTTATGCTTGCTTAAGGGTAAAGGTGAGTTGGGGTGCTGCATAAAACCAGAGATTGAAATGAGCACAGATAAAGTTCCTTAAGTCAAATATGGAATAGACAAGAGCTACCCCTTGCTCAACGAAATGGACTCAACACCGCATATTAAACGCCTAAGAATGTACCTGACTAGTAATTATCGTAAAACCTATGGATTGCTATGTCTCCAAAAGAGAATCAAGCATGTGTACAGGGGCATAAACGCAGCAGTGATAGGATTGGAGAGGTTCGGTGAGCAAATGAAGACCCTTTGAAGTCATATTGCATGGTACCCATTACACGGGTCTCAACTCTCCAGGTTTAAGGTATTCTTCCTTCAGCTAAAACATGCATGTGGAACCCAGAGTATGATCAACCATATGATCGGGAGAAATGTTCAAATATGTCTCAGTTTTCCTCCCCTGGTACTGGGGTGCAACATTCCAGACGCTTTACTAACACTCTCCCCACTTGGAGAGTCAGCGCCTTTAACCTCCTGTTTGGCCCAGTTTGCAATTTCTGCGGAAGATGAACAGGAATAGCGAGAACCAATCAGAGGCTAGCAGGAGGTGTCTGGACGGGCAAATTTAACTCTCATTTCCCACCAGGAAGAGGAAATAACCAAAGTCTCAGCGTGCCGTACCGGAACCAGATTAGGGCCTGAAGCCATCCTGCGGTGTTGCGGCCAGCTCAAAAGAAACCGAGTTGAAGAAAAGAGCTCAGGGGCACTGTAATGCACAAACCTGCAGAGTTATAAATGACAGCTATCGTCCAAAAATAGACTGAAGTAAGGCTGCCAAGAGGACTTGAAAGTGGGGCAGAATTGCAGGAAACCGATTTCAGGAGGTAGACTGGAATTGCATTGAAAGCATAGGAAAAGAGGCAGAACGTCCACAATGATGCACTTGGCCAAAAAGTGCGTATGCGTTTTTTCCTGAATATATTCAGGAAAAAACGCATACGCCCTTTTTGGCCAACCAAGCAAGTTTGCAAAGGAAATCTGCACTACAATGAAGTCTCACTTCCCCCCGGTCAAAAGGGCCATCTGAAAAAAGTGTAAAATCCAGAAAGGCAGGACAGGCCATGGAGAACTGGGAGCCTTGTTATGCTGATGGGCGGGATGTAAATTGCCAACAGACACTCGGGAGAAGTGTATGGTGTTTCCTGAAACATCTAAAAAACAAAGCAACAGAACCTAGGGCACTTCCACTTATGGTCCTATAGCTTAGGGAAATTAAAATCAAAAAGACACAGCCACCCCAAAGTTTGGGATGCCTCTGTTTACAAGAACCTCGTTTACAGTACAAGTTCAACATCGCAGAAAGTGAAAAATGGATAAAGAAGTTGTGGTATTTACTTACAAAGCAATATCACTCAGCAATGAAATCTGCGTCATCAGGCCCTTAGCAGCACAATGAGTGGATTCAGGTATGATGATTCTAACTGAAATAAGTCACACAGAAAAAGAAACATCATAAGATATCAGTAATACACGGAATGTAAACTTGGCTACACAGGAACTGAATTACAGAACAGAACAGGGTCTCAAATTTAGAAAACCAACTTATGCTTGCTTAAGGGTAAAGGTGAGTTGGGGTGCTGCATAAAACCAGAGATTGAAATGAGCACAGATAAAGTTCCTTAAGTCAAATATGGAATAGACAAGAGCTACTCCTTGCTCAACGAAATGGACTCAACACCGCATATTAAACGCCTAAGAATGTACCTGACTAGTAAGTATCTTAAAACCTATGGATTGCTATGTCTCCAAAAGAGAATCAAGCATGTGTACAGGGGCATAAACGCAGCAGTGATAGGATTGGAGAGGTTCGGTGAGCAAATGAAGACCCTTTGAAGTCATATTGCATGGTACCCATTACACGGGTCTCAACTCTCCAGGTTTAAGGTATTCTTCCTTCAGCTAAAACATGCATGTGGAACCCAAGTATGATCAACCATGTGAACGGGAGACGTGTTCAAATATGTCTCAGTTTTCCTCCCCTGGTACTCGGGTGCAACATTTCAGACGCTTTACTAACACTCTCCCCACTTGGAGAGTCAGCACCTTTAACCTCCTGTTTGGCCCAGTTTGCAATTTCTGCGGAAGATGAACAGGAATAGCGAGAACCAATGAGAGGCTAGCTGGAGGTGTCTGGACGGGCAAATTTAACTCTCATTTCCCACCAGGAAGAGGAAATAACCAAAGGCTCAGCGTGCCGTACCGGAACCAGATTAGGGCCTGAAGCCATCCTGCGGTGTTGCGGCCAGCTCAAAAGAAAGCAAGTTGAAGAAAGGAGCTCAGGGGCACTGTAATTCACAAACCTGCAGAGTTATAAATGACAGCTATCGTCCAAAAATAGACTGAAGTAAGGCTGCCAAGAGGACTTGAAAGCGGGGCAGAATTGCAGGAAACCGATTTCAGGAGGTAGACTGGAATTGCATTGAAAGCATAGGAAAAGAGGCAGAACGTCCACAATGATGCACTTGGCCGAAAAGTGCGTATGCGTTTTTTCCTGAATATATTCAGGAAAAAACGCATACGCCCTTTTTGGCCAACCAAGCAAGCTTGCAAAGGAAATCTGCACTACAATGAAGTCTCACTTCCCCCCGGTCAAAAGGGCCATCTGAAAAAAGTGTAAAATCCAGAAAGGCAGGACAGGCCATGGAGAACTGGGAGCCTTGTTATGCTGATGGGCGGGATGTAAATTGCCAACAGACACTCGGGAGAAGTGTATGGTGTTTCCTGAAACATCTAAAAAACAAAGCAACAGAGCCTAGGGCACTGCCACGTATGGTCCTATAGCTTAGGGAAATTAAAATCAAAAAGACACAGCCACCCCAAAGTTTGGGATGCCTCTGTTTACAAGAACCTCGTTTACAGTACAAGTTCAACATCGCAGAAAGTGAAAAATGGATAAAGAAGTTGTGGTATTTACTTACAAAGCTATATCACTCAGCAATGAAATCTATGTCATCAGGCCCTTAGCATCACAATGAGTGGATTCAGGTATGATGATTCTAACTGAAATAAGTCACACAGAAAAAGAAACATCATAAGATATCACTAATACACGGAATGTAAACTTGGCTACACAGGAACTGAATTAAAGAACAGAACAGGGTCTCAAATTTAGAAAACCAACTTATGCTTGCTTAAGGGTAAAGGTGAGTTGGGGTGCTGCATAAAACCAGAGATTGAAATGAGCACAGATAAAGTTCCTTAAGTCAAATATGGAATAGACAAGAGCTACTCCTTGCTCAACGAAATGGACTCAACACCGCATATTAAACACCTAAGAATGTACCTGACTAGTAATTATCGTAAAACCTATGGATTGCTATGTCTCCGAAAGAGAATCAAGCATGTGTACAGGGGCATAAACGCAGCAGTGATAGGATTGGAGAGGTTCGGTGAGCAAATGAAGACCCTTTGAAGTCATATTGCATGGTACCCATTACACGGGTCTCAACTCTCCAGGTTTAAGGTATTCTTCCTTCAGCTAAAACATGCATGTGGAACCCAAATATGATCAACCATGTGAACGGGAGACGTGTTCAAATATGTCTCAGTTTTCCTCCCCTGGTACTCAGGTGCAACATTCCAGACGCTTTAATAACACTCTCCCCACTTGGAGAGTCAGCGCCTTTAACCTCCTGTTTGGCCCAGTTTGCAATTTCTGCGGAAGATGAACAGGAATAGCGAGAACCAATGAGAGGCTAGCTGGAGGTGTCTGGACGGGCAAATTTAACTCTCATTTCCCACCAGGAAGAGGAAATAACCAAAGGCTCAGCGTGCCGTACCGGAACCAGATTAGGGCCTGAAGCCATCCTGCGGTGTTGCGGCCAGCTCAAAAGAAAGCGAGTTGAAGACAGGAGCTCAGGGGCACTGTAATTCACAAACCTGCAGAGTTATAAATGACAGCTATCGTCCAAAAATAGACTGAAGTAAGGCTGCCAAGAGGACTTGAAAGCGGGGCAGAATTGCAGGAAACCGATTTCAGGAGGTAGACTGGAATTGCATTGAAAGCATAGGAAAAGAGGCAGAACGTCCACAATGATGCACTTGGCCAAAAAGGGCGTATGCGTTTTTTCCTGAATATATTCAGGAAAAAACGCATACGCCCTTTTTGGCCAACCAAGCAAGCTTGCAAAGGAAATCTGCACTACAATGAAGTCTCACTTCCCCCCGGTCAAAAGGGCCATCTGAAAAAAGTGTAAAATCCAGAAAGGCAGGACAGGCCATGGAGAACTGGGAGCCTTGTTATGCTGATGGGCGGGATGTAAATTGCCAACAGACACTCGGGAGAAGTGTATGGTGTTTCCTGAAACATCTAAAAAACAAAGCAACAGAACCTAGGGCACTTCCACTTATGGTCCTATAGCTTAGGGAAATTAAAATCAAAAAGACACAGCCACCCCAAAGTTTGGAACGGCTCTGTTTACAAGAACCTCGTTTACAGTACAAGTTCAACATCGCAGAAAGTGAAAAATGGATAAAGAAGTTGTGGTATTTACTTACAAAGCAATATCACTCAGCAATGAAATCTGTGTCATCAGGCCCGTAGCAGCACAATGAGTGGATTCAGGTATGATGATTCTAACTGAAATAAGTCACACAGAAAAAGAAACATCATAAGATATCAGTAATACACGGAATGTAAACTTGGCTACACAGGAACTGAATGACAGAACAGAACAGGGTCTCAAATTTAGAAAACCAACTTATTCTTGCTTAAAGGTAAAGGTGAGTTGGGGTGCTGCATAAAACCAGAGATTGAAATGAGCACAGATAAAGTTCCTTAAGCCAAATATGGAATAGACAAGAGCTACTCCTTGCTCAACGAAATGGACTCAACACCCCATATTAAACGCCTAAGAATGTACCTGACTAGTAAGTATCTTAAAACCTATGGATTGCTATGTCTCCGAAAGAGAATCAAGCATGTGTACAGGGGCATAAACGCAGCAGTGATAGGATTGGAGAGGTTCGGTGAGCAAATGAATACCCTTTGAAGTCATATTGCATGGTACCCATTACACGGGTCTTAACTTTCCAGGTTTAAGATATTCTTCCTTCAGCTAAAACATGCATGTGGAACCCAAGTATGATCAACCATGTGAACGGGAGACGTGTTCAAATATGTCTCAGTTTTCCTCCCCTGGTACTCGGGTGCAACATTCCAGACGCTTTACTAACACTCTCCCCACTTGGAGAGTCAGTCCCTTTAACCTCCTGTTTGGCCCAGTTTGCAATTTCTGCGGAAGATGAACAGGAATAGCGAGAACCAATGAGAGACTAGCTGGAGGTGTCTGGACGGGCAAATTTAACTCTCATTTCCCACCAGGAAGAGGAAATAACCAAAGGCTCAGCGTGCCGTGCCGGAACCAGATTAGGGCCTGAAGCCATCCTGCGGTGTTGCGGCCAGGTCACAAGAAAGCGAGTTGAAGGAGCTCAGGGGCACTGTAATTCACAAACCTGCAGAGTTATAAATGACAGCTATCGTCCAAAAATAGACTGAAGTAAGGCTGCCAAGAGGACTTGAAAGCGGGGCAGAATTGCAGGAAACCGATTTCAGGAGGCAGACTGGAATTGCATTGCAAGCATAGGAAAAGAGGCAGAACGTCCACAATGATGCACTTGGCCAAAAAGGGCGTATGCGTTTTTTCCTGAATATATTCAGGAAAAAACGCATACGCCCTTTTTGGCCAACCAAGCAAGCTTGCAAAGGAAATCTGCACTACAATGAAGTCTCACTTCCCCCAGGTCAAAAGGGCCATCTGAAAAAAGTGTAAAATCCAGAAAGGCAGGACAGGCCATGGAGAACTGGGAGCCTTGTTATGCTGATGGGCGGGATGTAAATTGCCAACAGACACTCGGGAGAAGTGTATGGTGTTTCCTGAAACATCTAAAAAACAAAGCAACAGAGCCTAGGGCACTGCCACTTATGGTCCTATAGCTTAGGGAAATTAAAATAAAAAAGACGCAGCCACCCCAAAGTTTGGGACGGCTCTGTTTACAAGAACCTCGTTTACAGTACAAGTTCAACATCGCAGAAAGTGAAAAATGGATAAAGAAGTTGTGGTATTTACTTACAAAGCAATATCACTCAGCAATGAAATCTGTGTCATCAGGCCCTTAGCAGCACAATGAGTGGATTCAGGTATGATGATTCTAACTGAAATAAGTCACACAGAAAAAGAAACATCATAAGATATCAGTAATACACGGAATGTAAACTTGGCTACACAGGAACTGAATTACAGAACAGAACAGGGTCTCAAATTTAGAAAACCAACTTATTCTTGCTTAAAGGTAAAAGTGAGTTGGGGTGCTGCATAAAACCAGAGATTGAAATGAGCACAGATAAAGTTCCTTAAGCCAAATATGGAATAGACAAGAGCTACTCCTTGCTCAACGATATGGACTCAACACCCCATATTAAACGCCTAAGAATGTACCTGACTAGTAAGTATCTTAAAACCTATGGATTGCTATGTCTCCGAAAGAGAATCAAGCATGTGTACAGGGGCATAAACGCAGCAGTGATAGGATTGGAGAGGTTCGGTGAGCAAATGAAGACCCTTTGAAGTCATATTGCATGGTACCCATTACACGGGTCTTAACTTTCCAGGTTTAAGATATTCTTCCTTCAGCTAAAACATGCATGTGGAACCCAAGTATGATCAACCATGTGAACGGGAGACGTGTTCAAATATGTCTCAGTTTTCCTCCCCTGGTACTCGGGTGCAACATTCCAGACGCTTTACTAACACTCTCCCCACTTGGAGAGTCAGTCCCTTTAACCTCCTGTTTGGCCCAGTTTGCAATTTCTGCGGAAGATGAACAGGAATAGCGAGAACCAATGAGAGACTAGCTGGAGGTGTCTGGACGGGCAAATTTAACTCTCATTTCCCACCAGGAAGAGGAAATAACCAAAGGCTCAGCGTGCCGTGCCGGAACCAGATTAGGGCCTGAAGCCATCCTGCGGTGTTGCGGCCAGGTCACAAGAAAGCGAGTTGAAGAAAGGAGCTCAGGGGCACTGTAATTCACAAACCTGCAGAGTTATAAATGACAGCTATCGTCCAAAAATAGACTGAAGTAAGGCTGCCAAGAGGACTTGAAAGTGGGGCAGAATTGCAGGAAACCGATTTCAGGAGGTAGACTGGAATTGCATTGAAAGCATAGGAAAAGAGGCAGAACGTCCACAATGATGCACTTGGCCAAAAAGGGCGTATGCGTTTTTTCCTGAATATATTCAGGAAAAAACGCATACGCCCTTTTTGGCCAACCAAGCAAGCTTGCAAAGGAAATCTGCACTACAATGAAGTCTCACTTCCCCCTGGTCAAAAGGGCCATCTGAGAAAAGTGTAAAATCCAGAAAGGCAGGACAGGCCATGGAGAACTGGGAGCCTTGTTATGCTGATGGGCGGGATGTAAATTGCCAACAGACACTCTGGAGAAGTGTATGGTGTTTCCTGAAACATCTAAAAAACAAAGCAACAGAGCCTAGGGCACTGCCACTTATGGTCCTATAGCTTAGGGAAATTAAAATCAAAAAGACACAGCCACCCCAAAGTTTGGAACGGCTCTGTTTACAAGAACCTCGTTTACAGTACAAGTTTAACATCGCAGAAAGTGAAAAATGGATAAAGAACTTGTGGTACTTACGTACAATGCAGTATCACTCAGCAATGAAATCTATGTCATCAGGCCCGTAGCAGCATAATGAGTAGATTCAGGTACGATGATTCTAACTGAAATAAGTCACACAGAAAAAGAAACATCATAAGATATCAGTAATACACGGAATGTAAACTTGGCTACACAGGAACTGAATTACAGAACAGAACAGGGTCTCAAATTTAGAAAAACAACTTATTCTTGCTTAAGGGTAAAGGTGAGTTGGGGTGCTGCATAAAACCAGAGATTGAAATGAGCACAGATAAAGTTCCTTAAGCCAAATATGGAATAGACAAGAGCTACTCCTTGCTCAACGAAATGGACTCAACACCCCATATTAAACGCCTAAGAATGTACCTGAGTAGTAAGTATCTTGAAACCTATGGATTGCTATGTCTCCGAAAGAGAATCAAGCATGTGTACAGGGGCATAAACGCAGCAGTGATAGGATTGGAGAGGTTCGGTGAGCAAATGAAGACCCTTTGAAGTCATATTGCATGGTACCCATTACACGGGTCTCAACTCTCCAGGTTTAAAGTATTCTTCCTTCAGCTAAGACATGCATGTGGAACCCAAGTATGATCAACCATGTGAACGGGAGACGTGTTCAAATATGTCTCAGTTTTCCTCCCCTGGTACTCGGGTGCAACATTCCAGACGCTTTACTAACACTCTCCCCACTTGGAGAGTCAGCGCCTTTAACCTCCTGTTTGGCCCAGTTTGCAATTTCTGCGGAAGATGAACAGGAATAGCGAGAACCAATGAGAGGCTAGCTGGAGGTGTCTGGACGGGCAAATTTAACTCTCATTTCCCACCAGGAAGAGGAAATAACCAAAGGCTCAGCGTGCCGTGCCGGAACCAGATTAGGGCCTGAAGCCATCCTGCGGTGTTGCGGCCAGCTCAAAAGAAAGCGAGTTGAAGAAAGGAGCTCAGGGGCACTGTAATTCACAAACCTGCAGAGTTATAAATGACAGCTATCGTCCAAAAATAGACTGAAGTAAGGCTGCCAAGAGGACTTGAAAGCGGGGCAGAATTGCAGGAAACCGATTTCAGGAGGTAGACTGGAATTGCATTGAAAGCATAGGAAAAGAGGCAGAACGTCCACAATGATGCACTTGGCCAAAAAGGGCGTATGCGTTTTTTCCTGAATATATTCAGGAAAAAACGCATACGCCCTTTTTGGCCAACCAAGCAAGCTTGCAAAGGAAATCTGCACTACAATGAAGTCTCACTTCCCCCCGGTCAAAAGGTCCATCTGAAAAAAGTGTAAAATCCAGAAAGGCAGGACAGGCCATGGAGAACTGGGAGCCTTGTTATGCTGATGGGCGGGATGTAAATTGCCAAAAACCACTCGGGAGAAGTGTATGGTGTTTCCTGAAACATCTAAAAAACAAAGCAACAGAACCTAGGGCACTTCCACTTATGGTCCTATAGCTTAGGGAAATTAAAATCAAAAAGACACAGCCACCCCAAAGTTTGGAACGGCTCTGTTTACAAAAACCTCGTTTACAGTACAAGTTCAACATCGCAGAAAGTGAAAAATGGATAAAGAAGTTGTGGTATTTACTTACAAAACAATGTCACTCAGCAATGAAATCTGTGTCATCAGGCCCTTAGCAGCACAATGAGTGCACTCAGGTATGATGATTCTAACTGAAATAAGTCACACAGAAAAAGAAACATCATAAGATATCAGTAATACACGGAATGTAAACTTGGCTACACAGGAACTGAATTACAGAACAGAACAGGGTCTCAAATTTAGAAAACCAACTTATGCTTGCTTAAGGGTAAAGGTGAGTTGGGGTGCTGCATAAAACCAGAGATTGAAATGAGCTTAAGTCAAATATGGAATAGACAAGAGCTACTCCTTGCTCAACGAAATGGACTCAACACCGCATATTAAACGCCTAAGAATGTACCTGACTTGTAAATATCTTAAAACCTATGGATTGCTATGTCTCCAAAAGAGAATCAAGCATGTGTACAGGGGCATAAACGCAGCAGTGATAGGATTGGAGAGGTTCGGTGAGCAAATGAAGACCCTTTGAAGTCATATTGCAAATACCCATTACACGGGTTTCAACTACCCAGGTTTAAGGTATTCTTCCTTCAGCTAAAACATGCATGTGGAACCTAGAGTATGATCAACCATGTGATCGGGAGACGTGTTCAAATATGTCTCAGTTTTCGTACCCTGGTACTCGGGTGCAACATTCCAGACGCTTTACTAACACTCTCCCGACTTGGAGAGTCAGTCCCTTTAACCTCCTGTTTGGCCCAGTTTGCAATTTCTGCGGAAGATGAACAGTAATAGCGAGAACCAACGGAGACTAGCTGGAGGTGTCTGGACGGGCAAATTTAACTCTCAGTTCCTACCAGGAAGAGGAATTAACCAAAGGCTCAGCGTGCCATGCCAGAACCAGATTAGGGCCTGAAGCCATCCTGCGGTGTTGCGGCCAGGTCACAAGAAAGCGAGTTGAAGAAAGGAGCTCAGGGGCACTGTAATTCACAAACCTGCAGAGTTATAAATGACAGCTAGCGTCCAAAAATAGACAGAAGTAAGGCTGCCAAGAGGACTTGAAAGCGGGGCAGAATTGCAGGAAACCGATTTCAGGAGGTAGACTGGAATTGCATTGAAAGCATAGGAAAAGAGGCAGAACGTCCACAATGATGCACTTGGCCAAAAAGGGCGTATGCGTTTTTTCCTGAATATATTCAGGAAAAAACGCATACGCCCTTTTTGGCCAACCAAGCAAGCTTGCAAAGGAAATCTGCACTACAATGAAGTCTCACTTCCCCCCGGTCAAAAGGGCCATCTGAAAAAAGTGTAAAATCCAGAAAGGCAGGACAGGCCATGGAGAACTGGGAGCCTTGTTATGCTGATGGGCGGGATGTAAATTGCCAACAGACACTTGGGAGAAGTGTATGGTGTTTCCTGAAACATCTAAAAAACAAAGCAACAGAGCCTAGGGCACTGCCACTTATGGTCCTATAGCTTAGGGAAATTAAAATCAAAAAGACACAGCCACCCCAAAGTTTGGAACGGCTCTGTTTACAAGAACCTCGTTTACAGTACAAGTTTAACATCGCAGAAAGTGAAAAATGGATAAAGAACTTGTGGTACTTACGTACAATGCAGTATCACTCAGCAATGAAATCTATGTCATCAGGCCCGTAGCAGCATAATGAGTAGATTCAGGTACGATGATTCTAACTGAAATAAGTCACACAGAAAAAGAAACATCATAAGATATCAGTAATACACGGAATGTAAACTTGGCTACACAGGAACTGAATTACAGAACAGAACAGGGTCTCAAATTTAGAAAACCAACTTATGCTTGCTTAAGGGTAAAGGTGAGTTAGGGTGCTGCATAAAACCAGAGATTGAAATGAGCACAGATAAAGTTCCTTAAGTCAAATATGGAATAGACAAGAGCTACTCCTTGCTCAACGAAATGGACTCAACACCGCATATTAAACGCCTAAGAATGTACCTGACTAGTAAGTATCTTAAAACCTATGGATTGCTATGTCTCCGAAAGAGAATCAAGCATGTGTACAGGGGCATAAACGCAGCAGTGATAGGATTGGAGAGGTTCGGTGAGCAAATGAAGACCCTTTGAAGTCATATTGCATGGTACCCATTACACGGGTCTGAACTCTCCAGGTTTAAGGTATTCTTCCTTCAGCTAAAACATGCATGTGGAACCCAAGTATGATCAACCATGTGAACGGGAGACGTGTTCAAATATGTCTCAGTTTTCCTCCCCTGGTACTCGGGTGCAACATTCCAGACGCTTTACTAACACTCTCCCCACTTGGAGAGTCAGCGCCTTTAACCTCCTGTTTGGCCCAGTTTGCAATTTCTGCGGAAGATGAACAGGAATAGCGAGAACCAATGAGAGACTAGCTGGAGGTGTCTGGACGGGCAAATTTAACTCTCATTTCCCACCAGGAAGAGGAAATAACCAAAGGCTCAGCGTGCCGTGCCGGAACCAGATTAGGGCCTGAAGCCACCCTGCGGTGTTGCGGCCAGCTCAAAAGAAAGCGAGTTGAAGAAAGGAGCTCAGGGGCACTGTAATTCACAAACCTGCAGAGTTATAAATGACAGCTATCGTCCAAAAATAGACTGAAGTAAGGCTGCCAAGAGGACTTGAAAGCGGGGCAGAATTGCAGGAAACCGATTTCAGGAGGTAGACTGGAATTGCACTGAAAGCATAGGAAAAGAGGCAGAACGTCCACAATGATGCACTTGGCCAAAAAGGGCGTATGCGTTTTTTCCTGAATATATTCAGGAAAAAACGCATACGCCCTTTTTGGCCAACCAAGCAAGCTTGCAAAGGAAATCTGCACTACAATGAAGTCTCACTTCCCCCCGGTCAAAAGGGCCATCTGAAAAAAGTGTAAAATCCAGAAAGGCAGGACAGGCCATGGAGAACTGGGAGCCTTGTTATGCTGATGGGCGGGATGTAAATTGCCAACAGACACTTGGGAGAAGTGTATGGTGTTTCCTGAAACATCTAAAAAACAAAGCAACAGAGCCTAGGGCACTTCCACTTATGGTCCTATAGCTTAGGGAAATTAAAATCAAAAAGACACAGCCACCCCAAAGTTTGGGACGCCTCCGTTTACAAGAACCTCATTTACCGTACAAGTTCAATATCACAGAAAGTGAAAAATGGATAAAGAACTTGTGGTACTTACGTACAATGCAGTATCACTCAGCAATGAAATCTATGTCATCAGGCCCGTAGCAGCATAATGAGTGGATTCAGGTACGATGATTCTAACTGAAATAAGTCACACAGAAAAAGAAACATCATAAGATATCAGTAATACACGGAATGGAAACTTGGCTACACAGGAACTGAATTACAGAACAGAACAGGGTCTCAAATTTAGAAAACCAACTTATGCTTGCTTAAGGGTAAAGGTGAGTTGGGGTGCTGCATAAAACCAGAGATTGAAATGAGCACAGATAAAGTTCCTTAAGCCAAATATGGAATAGACAAGAGCTACTCCTTGCTCAACGAAATGGACTCAACACCGCATATTAAACGCCTAAGAATGTACCTGACTTGTAAGTATCTTAAAACCTAAGAATTGCTATGTCTCCAAAAGAGAATCAAGCATGTGTACAGGGGCATAAACGCAGCAGTGATAGGATTGGAGAGGTTCGGTGAGCAAATGAAGACCCTTTGAAGTCATATTGCATGGTACCCATTCCACGGGTTTCAACTACCCAGGTTTAAGGTATTCTTCCTTCAGCTAAAACATGCATGTGGAACCTAGAGTATGATCAACCATGTGATCGGGAGACGTGTTCAAATATGTCTCAGTTTTCCTCCCCTGGTACTCGGGTGCAACATTCCAGACGCTTTACTAACACTCTCCCCACTTGGAGAGTCAGTCCCTTTAACCTCCTGTTTGGCCCAGTTTGCAATTTCTGCGGAAGATGAACAGGAATAGCGAGAACCAATGAGAGGCTAGCTGGAGGTGTCTGGACAGGCAAATTTAACTCTCATTTCCCACCAGGAAGAGGAATTAACCAAAGGCTCAGCATGCCGGGCCGGAACCAGATTAGGGCCTGAAGCCATCCTGCGGTGTTGCGGCCAGGTCACAAGAAAGCGAGTTGAAGAAAGGAGCTCAGGGGCACTGTAATTCACAAACCTGCAGAGTTATAAATGACAGCTATCGTCCAAAAATAGACTGAAGTAAGGCTGCCAAGAGGACTTGAAAGCGGGGCAGAATTGCAGGAAACCGATTTCAGGAGGTAGACTGGAATTGCATTGAAAGCATAGGAAAAGAGGCAGAACGTCCACAATGATGCACTTGGCCAAAAAGGGCGTATGCGTTTTTTCCTGAATATATTCAGGAAAAAACGCATACGCCCTTTTTGGCCAACCAAGCAAGCTTGCAAAGGAAATCTGCACTACAATGAAGTCTCACTTCCCCCCGGTCAAAAGGGCCATCTGAAAAAAGTGTAAAATCCAGAAAGGCAGGACAGGCCATGGAGAACTGGGAGCCTTGTTATGCTGATGGGCAGGATGTAAATTGCCAACAGACACTCGGGAGAAGTGTATGGTGTTTCCTGAAACATCTAAAAAACAAAGCAACAGAGCCTAGGGCACTGCCACTTATGGTCCTATAGCTTAGGGAAATTAAAATCAAAAAGACACAGCCACCCCAAAGTTTGGGACGCCTCTGTTTACAAGAGCCTCGTTTACAGTACAAGTTCAACATCGCAGAAAGTGAAAAATGGATAAAGAAGTTGTGGTATTTACTTACAAAGCAATATCACTCAGCAATGAAATCTATGTCATCAGGCCCTTACCATCACAATGAGTGGATTCAGGTATGATGATTCTAACTGAACTAAGTCACACAGAAAAAGAAACATCATAAGATATCAGTAATACACGGAATGGAAACTTGGCTACACAGGAACTGAATTACAGAACAGAACAGGGTCTCAAATTTAGAAAACCAACTTATGCTTGCTTAAGGGTAAAGGTGAGTTGGGGTGCTGCATAAAACCAGAGATTGAAATGAGCACAGATAAAGTTCCTTAAGTCAAATATGGAATAGACAAGAGCTACTCCTTGCTCAACGAAATGGACTCAACACCGCATATTAAATGCCTAAGAATGTACCTGACTAGTAAGTATCGTAAAGCCTATGGATTGCTATGTCTCCAAAAGAGAATCAAGCATGTGTACAGGGGCATAAACGCAGCAGTGATAGGATTGGAGAGGTTCGGTGTGCAAATGAAGACCCTTTGAAGTCATATTGCATGGTACCCATTACACGGGTCTCAACTCTCCAGGTTTAAGGTATTCTTCCTTCAGCTAAAACATGCATGTGGAACCCAAGTATGATCAACCATGTGAACGGGAGACGTGTTCAAATATGTCTCAGTTTTCCTCCCCTGGTACTCGGGTGCAACATTCCAGACGCTTTACTAACACTCTCCCCACTTGGAGAGTCAGCGCCTTTAACCTCCTGTTTGGCCCAGTTTGCAATTTCTGCGGAAGATGAACAGGAATAGCGAGAACCAATGAGAGGCTAGCTGGAGGTGTCTGGACGGGCAAATTTAACTCTCATTTCCCACCAGGAAGAGGAAATAACCAAAGGCTCAGCGTGCCGTACCGGAACCAGATTAGGGCCTGAAGCCATCTTGCGGTGTTGCGGCCAGGTCACAAGAAAGCGAGTTGAAGAAAGGAGCTCAGGGGCACTGTAATTCACAAACCTGCAGAGTTATAAATGACAGCTATCGTCCAAAAATAGACTGAAGTAAGGCTGCCAAGAGGACTTGAAAGCGGGGCAGAATTGCAGGAAACCGATTTCAGGAGGTAGACTGGAATTGCATTGAAAGCATAGGAAAAGAGGCAGAACGTCCACAATGATGCACTTGGCCAAAAAGGGTGTATGCGTTTTTTCCTGAATATATTCAGGAAAAAACGCATACGCCCTTTTTGGCCAACCAAGCAAGCTTGCAAAAGAAATCTGCACTACAATGAAGTCTCACTTCCCCCCGGTCAAAAGGGCCATCTGAAAAAAGTGTAAAATCCAGAAAGGCAGGACAGGCCATGGAGAACTGGGAGCCTTGTTATGCTGATGGGCGGGATGTAAATTGCCAACAGACACTCGGGAGAAGTGTATGGTGTTTCATGAAACATCTAAAAAGCAAAGCAACAGAACCTAGGGCACTTCCACTTATGGTCCTATAGCTTAGGGAAATTAAAATCAAAAAGACACAGCCACCCCAAAGTTTGGAACGGCTCTGTTTACAAGAACCTCGTTTACAGTACAAGTTCAACATCGCAGAAAGTGAAAAATGGATAAAGAAGTTGTGGTATTTACTTACAAAGCAATATCACTCAGCAATAAAATCTGTGTCATCAGGCCCTTAGCAGCACAATGAGTGGATTCAGGTATGATGATTCTAACTGAAGTAAGTCACACAGAAAAAGAAACATCATAAGATATCAGTAATACACGGAATGTAAACTTGGCTACACAGGAACTGAATTACAGAACAGAACAGGGTCTCAAATTTAGAAAACCAACTTATGCTTGCTTAAGGGTAAAGGTGAGTTGGGGTGCTGCATAAAACCAGAGATTGAAATGAGCACAGATAAAGTTCCTTAAGTCAAATATGGAATAGACAAGAGCTACTCCTTGCTCAACGAAATGGACTCAACACCGCATATTAAACACCTAAGAATGTACCTGACTAGTAAGTATCTTAAAACCTATGGATTGCTATGTCTCCGAAAGAGAATCAAGCATGTGTACAGGGGCATAAACGCAGCAGTGATAGGATTGGAGAGGTTCGGTGAGCAAATGAAGACCCTTTGAAGTCATATTGCATGGTACCCATTACACGGGTCTTAACTCTCGAGGTTTAAGGTATTCTTCCTTCAGCTAAAACATGCATGTGGAACCCAAGTATGATCAACCATGTGAACGGGAGACGTGTTCAAATATGTCTCAGTTTTCCTCCCCTGGTACTCGGGTGCAACATTCCAGACGCTTTACTAACACTCTCCCCATTTGGAGAGTCAGCGCCTTTAACCTCCTGTTTGGCCCAGTTTGCAATTTCTGCGGAAGATGAACAGGAATAGCGAGAACCAATGAGAGACTAGCTGGAGGTGTCTGGACGGGCAAATTTAACTCTCATTTCCCACCAGGAAGAGGAAATAACCAAAGGCTCAGCGTGCCGTGCCGGAACCAGATTAGGGCCTGAAGCCATCCTGCGGTGTTGCGGCCAGGTCACAAGAAAGCAAGTTGAAGAAAGGAGCTCAGGGGCACTGTAATTCACAAACCTGCAGAGTTATAAATGACAGCTATCGTCCAAAAATAGACTGAAGTAAGGCTGCCAAGAGGACTTGAAAGCGGGGCAGAATTGCAGGAAACCGATTTCAGGAGGTAGACTGGAATTGCATTGAAAGCATAGGACAAGAGGCAGAACGTCCACAATGATGAACTTGGCCGAAAAGTGCGTATGCGTTTTTTCCTGAATATATTCAGGAAAAAACGCATACGCCCTTTTTGGCCAACCAAGCAAGCTTGCAAAGGAAATCTGCACTACAATGAAGTCTCACTTCCCCCCGGTCAAAAGGGCCATCTGAAAAAAGTGTAAAATCCAGAAAGGCAGGACAGGCCATGGAGAACTGGGAGCCTTGTTATGCTGATGGGCGGGATGTAAATTGCCAACAGACACTCGGGAGAAGTGTATGGTGTTTCCTGAAACATCTAAAAAACAAAGCAACAGAACCTAGGGCACTTCCACTTATGGTCCTATAGCTTAGGGAAATTAAAATCAAAAAGACACAGCCACCCCAAAGTTTGGAACGGCTCTGTTTACAAGAACCTCGTTTACAGTACAAGTTCAACATCGCAGAAAGTGAAAAATGGATAAAGAAGTTGTGGTATTTACTTACAAAGCAATATCACTCAGCAATGAAATCTGTGTCATCAGGCCCTTAGCAGCACAATGAGTGGATTCAGGTATGATGATTCTAACTGAAATAAGTCACACAGAAAAAGAAACATCATAAGATATCAGTAATACACGGAATGTAAACTTGGCTACACAGGAACTGAATTACAGAACAGAACAGGGTCTCAAATTTAGAAAACCAACTTATTCTTGCTTAAAGGTAAAGGTGAGTTGGGGTGCTGCATAAAACCAGAGATTGAAATGAGCACAGATAAAGTTCCTTAAGCCAAATATGGAATAGACAAGAGCTACTCCTTGCTCAACGAAATGGACTCAACACCGCATATTAAACGCCTAAGAATGTACCTGACTAGTAAGTATCTTAAAACCTATGGATTGCTATGTCTCCGAAAGAGAATCAAGCATGTGTACAGGGGCGTAAACGCAGCAGTGATAGGATTGGAGAGGTTCGGTGAGCAAATGAAGACCCTTTGAATTCATATTGCATGGTACCCATTCCACGGGTTTCAACTACCCAGGTTTAAGGTATTCTTCCTTCAGCTAAAACATGCATGTGGAACCTAGAGTATGATCAACCATGTGATCGGGAGACGTGTTCAAATATGTCTCAGTTTTCCTCCCCTGGTACTCGGGTGCAACATTCCAGACGCTTTACTAACACTCTCCCCACTTGGAGAGTCAGTCCCTTTAACCTCCTGTTTGGCCCAGTTTGCAATTTCTGCGGAAGATGAACAGGAATAGCGAGAACCAATGAGAGGCTAGCTGGAGGTGTCTGGACGGGCAAATTTAACTCTCATTTCCCACCAGGAAGAGGAATTAACCAAAGGCTCAGCGTGCCGGGCCGGAACCAGATTAGGGCCTGAAGCCATCCTGCGGTGTTGCGGCCAGATCACAAGAAAGCGAGTTGAAGAAAGGAGCTCAGGGGCACTGTAATTCACAAACCTGCAGAGTTATAAATGACAGCTATCGTCCAAAAATAGACTGAAGTAAGGCTGCCAAGAGGACTTGAAAGCGGGGCAGAATTGCAGGAAACCGATTTCAGGAGGTAGACTGGAATTGCATTTAAAGCATAGGAAAAGAGGCAGAACGTCCACAATGATGCACTTGGCCAAAAAGGGCGTATGCATTTTTTCCTGAATATATTCAGGAAAAAACGCATACGCCCTTTTTGGCCAACCAAGCAAGCTTGCAAAGGAAATCTGCACTACAATGAAGTCTCACTTCCCCCCGGTCAAAAGGGCCATCTGTAAAAAGTGTACAATCCAGAAAGGCAACAGGCCATTGAGAACTGGGAGCCTTGTTATGCTGATGGGCGGGATGTAAATTGCCAACAGACACTCGGGAGAAGTGTATGGTGTTTCCTGAAACATCTAAAAAACAAAGCAACAGAGCCTAGGGCACTGCCACTTATGGTCCTATAGCTTAGGGAAATTAAAATCAAAAAGACACAGCCACCCCAAAGTTTGGGACGTCTCTGTTTACAAGAACCTCGTTTACAGTACAAGTTCAACATCGCAGAAAGTGAAAAATGGATAAAGAACTTGTGGTATTTACTTACAAAGCAATATCACTCAGCAATGAAATCTATGTCATCAGGCCCTTAGCATCACAATGAGTGGATTCAGGTATGATGATTCTAACTGAAATAAGTCACACAGAAAAAGAAACATCATAAGATATCAGTAATACACGGAATGTAAACTTGGCTACACAGGAACTGAATTACAGAACAGAACAGGGTCTCAAATTTAGAAAACCAACTTATGCTTGCTTAAGGGTAAAGGTGAGTTGGGGTGCTGCATAAAACCAGAGACTGAAATGAGCACAGATAAATTTCCTTAAGCCATATATGGAATAGACAAGAGCTACTCCTTGCTCAACGAAATGGACTCAACACCGCATATTAAATGCCTAAGAATGTACCTGACTAGTAAGTATCGTAAAACCTATGGATTGCTATGTCTCCAAAAGAGAATCAAGCATGTGTACAGGGGCATAAACGCAGCAGTGATAGGATTGGAGAGTTTCGGTGAGCAAATGAAGACCCTTTGAAGTCATATTGCATGGTACCCATTACACGGGTCTCAACTCTCCAGGTTTAAGGTATTCTTCCTTCAGCTAAAACATGCATGTGGAACCCAAGTATGATCAACCATGTGAACGGGAGACGTGTTCAAATATGTCTCAGTTTTCCTCCCCTGGTACTCGGGTGCAACATTCCAGACGCTTTACTAACACTCTCCCCACTTGGAGAGTCAGCGCCTTTAACCTCCTGTTTGGCCCAGTTTGCAATTTCTGCGGAAGATGAACAGGAATAGCGAGAACCAATGAGAGGCTAGCTGGAGGTGTCTGGACGGGCAAATTTAACTCTCATTTCCCACCAGGAAGAGGAAATAACCAAAGGCTCAGCGTGCCGTGCCGGAACCAGATTAGGGCCTGAAGCCATCCTGCGGTGTTGCGGCCAGGTCACAAGAAAGCGAGTTGAAGAAAGGAGCTCAGGGGCACTGTAATTCACAAACCTGCAGAGTTATAAATGACAGCTATCGTCCAAAAATAGACTGAAGTAAGGCTGCCAAGAGGACTTGAAAGCGGGGCAGAATTGCAGGAAACCGATTTCAGGAGGTAGACTGGAATTGCATTGAAAGCATAGGAAAAGAGGCAGAACGTCCACAATGATGCACTTGGCCAAAAAGGGCGTATGCGTTTTTTCCTGAATATATTCAGGAAAAAACGCATACGCCCTTTTTGGCCAACCAAGCAAGCTTGCAAAGGAAATCTGCACTACAATGAAGTCTCACTTCCCCCCGGTCAAAAGGGCCATCTGAAAAAAGTGTAAAATCCAGAAAGGCAGGACAGGCCATGGAGAACTGGGAGCCTTGTTATGCTGATGGGCAGGATGTAAATTGCCAACAGACACTCGGGAGAAGTGTATGGTGTTTCCTGAAACATCTAAAAAACAAAGCAACAGAGCCTAGGGCACTGCCACTTATGGTCCTATAGCTTAGGGAAATTAAAATCAAAAAGACACAGCCACCCCAAAGTTTGGGACGCCTCTGTTTACAAGAGCCTCGTTTACAGTACAAGTTCAACATCGCAGAAAGTGAAAAATGGATAAAGAAGTTGTGGTATTTACTTACAAAGCAATATCACTCAGCAATGAAATCTCTGTAATCAGGCCCTTAGCAGCACAATGAGTGGATTCAGGTACGATGATTCTAACTGAAATAAGTCACACAGAAAAAGAATCATCATAAGATATCACTAATACACGGAATGTAAACTTGGCTACACAGGAACTGAATTCCAAAACAGAACAGTGTCTCAAATTTAGAAAACCAACTTATGCTTGCTTAAGGGGAAAGGTGAGTTGGGGTGCTGCATAAAACCAGAGATTGAAATGAGCACAGATAAAGTTCCTTAAGCCAAATATGGAATAGACAAGAGCTACTCCTTGCTCAACGAAGTGGACTCAACACCCCATATTAAACGCCTAAGAATGTACCTGACTAGTAAGTATCTTAAAACCTATGGATTGCTATGTCTCCAAAAGAGAATCAAGCGTGTGTACAGGGGCATAAACGCAGCAGTGATAGGATTGGAGAGGTTCGGTGAGCAAATGAAGACCCTTTGAAGTCATATTGCATGGTACCCATTACACGGGTCTCAACTCTCCAGGTTTAAGGTATTCTTCCTTCAGCTAAAACATGCTTGTGGAACCCAAGTATGATCAACCATGTGAACGGGAGACGTGTTCAAATATGTCTCAGTTTTCCTCCCCTGGTACTCGGGTGCAACATTCCAGACGCTTTACTAACACTCTCCCCACTTGGAGAGTCAGCGCCTTTAACCTCCTGTTTGGCCCAGTTTGCAATTTCTGCGGAAGATGAACAGGAATAGCGAGAACCAATGAGAGGCTAGCTGGAGGTGTCTGGACGGGCAAATTTAACTCTCATTTCCCACCAGGAAGAGGAAATAACCAAAGGCTCAGCGTGCCGTACCGGAACCAGATTAGGGCCTGAAGACATCCTGCGGTGTTGCGGCCAGGTCACAAGAAAGCGAGTTGAAGAAAGGAGCTCAGGGGCACTGTAATTCACAAACCTGCAGAGTTATAAATGACAGCTATCGTCCAAAAATAGACTGAAGTAAGGCTGCCAAGAGGACTTGAAAGCGGGGCAGAATTGCAGGAAACCGATTTCAGGAGGTAGACTGGAATTGCATTGAAAGCATAGGAAAAGAGGTAGAACGTCCACAATGATGCACTTGGCGAAAAAGGGCGTATGCGTTTTTTCCTGAATATATTCAGGAAAAAACGCATACGCCCTTTTTGGCCAACCAAGCAAGCTTGCAAAGGAAATCTGCACTACAATGAAGTCTCACTTCCCCCCGGTCAAAAGGGCCATCTGAAAAAAGTGTAAAATCCAGAAAGGCAGGACAGGCCATGGAGAACTGGGAGCCTTGTTATGCTGATGGGCAGGATGTAAATTGCCAACAGACACTCGGGAGAAGTGTATGGTGTTTCCTGAAACATCTAAAAAACAAAGCAACAGAGCCTAGGGCACTGCCACTTATGGTCCTATAGCTTAGGGAAATTAAAATCAAAAAGACACAGCCACCCCAATGTTTGGGACACCTCTGTTTACAAGAAGCTCGTTTACAGTACAAGTTCAACATCGCAGAAAGTGAAAAATGGATAAAGAAGTTGTGGTATTTACTTACAAAGCAATATCACTCAGCAATGAAATCTGTGTCATCAGGCCCTTAGCAGCACAATGAGTGGATTTAGGTATGATGATTCTAACTGAAGTAAGTCACACAGAAAAAGAAACATCATAAGATATCAGTAATACACGGAATGTAAACTTGGATACACAGGAACTGAATTACAGAACAGAACAGGGACTCAAATTTAGAAAACCAACTTATGCTTGCTTAAGGGTAAAGGTGAGTTGGGGTGCTGCATAAAACCAGAGATTGAAATGAGCACAGATAAAGTTCCTTAAGCCAAATATGGAATAGACAAGAGCTACTCCTTGCTCAATGAAATGGACTCAACACCGCATATTAAACGCCTAAGAATGTACCTGACTAGTAAGTATCGTAAAACCTATGGATTGCTTTGTCTCCGAAAGAGAATCAAGCATGTGTACAGGGGCATAAACGCAGCAGTGATAGGATTGGAGAGGTTCGGTGAGCAAATGAAGACCCTTTGAAGTCATATTGCATGGTACCCATTACACGGGTCTCAACTCTCCAGGTTTAAGGTATTCTTCCTTCAGCTAAAACATGCATGTGGAACCTAGAGTATGATCAACCATGTGATCGGGAATGTGTTCAAATATGTCTCAGTTTTCGTACCCTGGTACTCGGGTGCAACATTCCAGACGCTTTACTAACACTCTCCCGACTTGGAGAGTCAGTCCCTTTAACCTCCTGTTTGGCCCAGTTTGCAATTTCTGCGGAAGATAACAGGAATAGCGAGAACCAATGAGAGGCTAGCTGGAGGTGTCTGGATGGGCAAATTTAACTCTCATTTCCCACCAGGAAGAGGAAATAACCAAAGGCTCAGCGTGCCGTGCCGGAACCAGATTAGGGCCTGAAGCCACCCTGCGGTGTTGCGGCCAGCTCAAAAGAAAGCGAGTTGAAGAAAGGAGCTCAGGGGCACTGTAATTCACAAACCTGCAGAGTTATAAATGACAGCTATCGTCCAAAAATAGACTGAAGTAAGGCTGCCAAGAGGACTTGAAAGCGGGGCAGAATTGCAGGAAACCGATTTCAGGAGGTAGACTGGAATTGCATTGAAAGCATAGGAAAAGAGGCAGAACGTCCACAATGATGCACTTGGCCAAAAAGGGCGTATGCATTTTTTCCTGAATATACTCAGGAAAAAACGCATACGCCCTTTTTGGCCAACCAAGCAAGCTTGCAAAGGAAATCTGCACTACAATGAAGTCTCAATTCCCCCCGGTCAAAAGGGTCATCTGAAAAAAGTGTAAAATCCAGAAAGGCAGGACAGGCCATGGAGAACTGGGAGCCTTGTTATGCTGATGGGCGGGATGTAAATTGCCAATAACCACTCGGGAGAAGTGTATGGTGTTTCCTGAAACATCTAAAAAACAAAGCAACAGAACCTAGGGCACTTCCACTTATGGTCCTATAGCTTAGGGAAATTAAAATCAAAAAGACACAGCCACCCCAAAGTTTGGAACGGCTCTGTTTACAAGAACCTCGTTTACAGTACAAGTTCAACATCGCAGAAAGTGAAAAATGGATAAAGAAGTTGTGGTATTTACTTACAAAGCAATATCACTCAGCAATGAAATCTGTGTCATCAGGCCCTTAGCAGCACAATGAGTGGATTCAGGTATGATGATTCTAACTGAAGTAAGTCACACAGAAAAAGAAACATCATAAGATATCAGTAATACACGGAATGTAAACTTGGCTACACAGGAACTGAATTACAGAACAGAACAGGGACTCAAATTTAGAAAACCAACTTATGCTTGCTTAAGGGTAAAGGTGAGTTGGGGTGCTGCATAAAACCAGAGATTGAAATGAGCACAGATAAAATTCCTTAAGTCAAATATGGAATAGACAAGAGCTACTCCTTGCTCAACGAAATGGACTCAACACCGCATATTAAACGCCTAAGAATGTACCTGACTAGTAAGTATCTTCAAACCTATGGATTGCTATGTCTCCGAAAGAGAATCAAGCATGTGTACAGGGGCATAAACGCAGCAGTGATAGGACTGGAGAGGTTCGGTGAGCAAATGAAGACCCTTTGAAGTCATATTGCATGGTACCCATTCCACGGGTTTCAACTACCCAGGTTTAAGGTATTCTTCCTTCAGCTAAAACATGCATGTGGAACCTAGAGTATGATCAACCATGTGATCGGGAGACGTGTTCAAATATGTCAGTTTTCGTACCCTGGTACTCGGGTGCAACATTCCAGACGCTTTACTAACACTCTCCCGACTTGGAGAGTCAGTCCCTTTAACCTCCTGTTTGGCCCAGTTTGCAATTTCTGCGGAAGATGAACAGGAATAGCGAGAACCAATGAGAGGCTAGCTGGAGGTGTCTGGACGGGCAAATTTAACTCTCATTTCCCACCAGGAAGAGGAATTAACCAAAGGCTCAGCGTGCCGTACCGGAACCAGATTAGGGCCTGAAGCCATCTTGCGGTGTTGCGGCCAGCTCAAAAGAAAGCGAGTTGAAGAAAGGAGCTCAGGGGCACTGTAATTCACAAACCTGCAGAGTTATAAATGACAGCTATCGTCCAAAAATAGACTGAAGTAAGGCTGCCAAGAGGACTTGAAAGCGGGGCAGAATTGCAGGAAACCGATTTCAGGAGGTAGACTGGAATTGCATTGAAAGCATAGGAAAAGAGGCAGAACGTCCACAATGATGCACTTGGCCAAAAAGGGCGTATGCGTTTTTTCCTGAATATATTCAGGAAAAAACGCATACGCCCTTTTTGGCCAACCAAGCAAGCTTGCAAAGGAAATCTGCACTACAATGAAGTCTCACTTCCCCCCGGTCAAAAGGGCCATCTGAAAAAAGTGTAAAATCCAGAAAGGCAGGATAGGCCATGCAGAACTGGCAGCCTTGTTATGCTGATGGGCGGGATGTAAATTGCCAACAACCACTCGGGAGAAGTGTATGGTGTTTCCTGAAACATCTAAAAAACAAAGCAACAGAACCTAGGGCACTTCCACTTATGGTCCTATAGCTTAGGGAAATTAAAATCAAAAAGACACAGCCACCCCAAAGTTTGGAACGGCTCTGTTTACAAGAACCTCGTTTACAGTACAAGTTCAACATCGCAGAAAGTGAAAAATGGATAAAGAAGTTGTGGTATTTACTTACAAAGCAATATCACTCAGCAATGAAATCTGTGTCATCAGGCCCTTAGCAGCACAATGAGTGGATTCAGGTATGATGATTCTAACTGAAGTAAGTCACACAGAAAAAGAAACATCATAAGATATCAGTAATACACGGAATGTAAACTTGGCTACACAGGAACTGAATTACAGAACAGAACAGGGACTCAAATTTAGAAAACCAACTTATGCTTGCTTAAGGGTAAAGGTGAGTTGGGGTTCTGCATAAAACCAGAGATTGAAATGAGCACAGATAAAGTTCCTTAAGTCAAATATGGAATAGACAAGAGCTACTCCTTGCCCAACGAAATGGACTCAACACCGCATATTAAACGCCTAAGAATGTACCTGACTAGTAAGTATCGTAAAACCTATGGATTGCTATGTCTCCGAAAGAGAATCAAGCATGTGTACAGGGGCATAAACGCAGCAGTGATAGGATTGGAGAGGTTCGGTGAGCAAATGAAGACCCTTTGAAGTCATATTGCATGGTACCCATTACACGGGTCTTAACTCTCCAGGTTTAAGGTATTCTTCCTTCAGCTAAAACATGCATGTGGAACCCAAGTATGATCAACCATGTGAATGGGAGACGTGTTCAAATATGTCTCAGTTTTCCTCCCCTGGTACTCGGGTGCAACATTCCAGACGCTTTACTAACACTCTCCCCACTTGGAGAGTCAGCGCCTTTAACCTCCTGTTTGGCCCAGTTTGCAATTTCTGCGGAAGATGAACAGGAATAGCGAGAACCAATGAGAGACTAGCTGGAGGTGTCTGGACGGGCAAATTTAACTCTCATTTCCCACCAGGAAGAGGAATTAACCAAAGGCTGTGCGTGCCGTACCGGAACCAGATTAGGGCCTGAAGCCATCCTGCGGTGTTGCGGCCAGGTGACAAGAAAGCGAGTTGAAGAAAGGAGCTCAGCGGCACTGTAATTCACAAACCTGCAGAGTTATAAATGACAGCTATCGTCCAAAAATATACTGAAGTAAGGCTGCCAAGAGGACTTGAAAGCGGGGCAGAATTGCAGGAAACCGATTTCAGGAGGTAGACTGGAATTGCATTGCAAGCATAGGAAAAGAGGCAGAACGTCCACAATGATGCACTTGGCCAAAAAGGGCGTATGCGTTTTTTCCTGAATATATTCAGGAAAAAACGCATACGCACTTTTTGGCCAACCAAGCAAGCTTGCAAAGGAAATCTGCACTACAATGAAGTCTCACTTCCCCCTGGTCAAAAGGGCCATCTGAAAAAAGTGTAAAATCCAGAAAGGCAGGACAGGCCATGGAGAACTGGGAGCCTTGTTATGCTGATGGGCGGGATGTAAATTGCCAACAACCACTCGGGAGAAGTGTATGGTGTTTCCTGAAACATCTAAAAAACAAAGCAACAGAACCTAGGGCACTTCCACTTATGGTCCTATAGCTTAGGGAAATTAAAATCAAAAAGACACAGCCACCCCAAAGTTTGGAACGGCTCTGTTTACAACAACCTCGTTTACAGTACAAGTACAACATCGCAGAAAGTGAAAAATGGATAAAGAACTTGTGGTATTTACTTACAAAGCAATATCACTCAGCAATGAAATCTCTGTCATCAGGCCCTTAGCAGCACAATGAGTGGATTCAGGTATGATGATTCTAACTGAAGTAAGTCACACAGAAAAAGAAACATCATAAGATATCAGTAATACACGGAATGTAAACTTGGCTACACAGGAACTGAATTACAGAACAGAACAGGGACTCAAATTTAGAAAACCAACTTATGCTTGCTTAAGGGTAAAGGTGAGTTGGGGTGCTGCATAAAACCAGAGATTGAAATGAGCACAGATAAAGTTCCTTAAGCCAAATATGGAATAGACAAGAGCTACTCCTTGCTCAATGAAATGGACTAAACACCGCATATTAAACGCCTAAGAATGTACCTGACTAGTAAGTATCGTAAAACCTATGGATTGCTTTGTCTCCGAAAGAGAATCAAGCATGTGTACAGGGGCATAAACGCAGCAGTGATAGGATTGGAGAGGTTCGGTGAGCAAATGAAGACCCTTTGAAGTCATATTGCATGGTACCCATTACACGGGTCTCAACTCTCCAGGTTTAAGGTATTCTTCCTTCAGCTAAAACATGCATGTGGAACCTAGAGTATGATCAACCATGTGATCGGGAAATGTGTTCAAATATGTCTCAGTTTTCGTACCCTGGTACTCGGGTGCAACATTCCAGACGCTTTACTAACACTCTCCCGACTTGGAGAGTCAGTCCCTTTAACCTCCTGTTTGGCCCAGTTTGCAATTTCTGCGGAAGATAACAGGAATAGCGAGAACCAATGAGAGGCTAGCTGGAGGTGTCTGGATGGGCAAATTTAACTCTCATTTCCCACCAGGAAGAGGAAATAACCAAAGGCTCAGCGTGCCGTGCCGGAACCAGATTAGGGCCTGAAGCCACCCTGCGGTGTTGCGGCCAGCTCAAAAGAAAGCGAGTTGAAGAAAGGAGCTCAGGGGCACTGTAATTCACAAACCTGCAGATTTATAAATGACAGCTATCGTCCAAAAATAGACTGAAGTAAGGCTGCCAAGAGGACTTGAAAGCGGGGCAGAATTGCAGGAAACCGATTTCAGGAGGTAGACTGGAATTGCATTGAAAGCATAGGAAAAGAGGCAGAACGTCCACAATGATGCACTTGGCCAAAAAGGGCGTATGCGTTTTTTCCTGAATATACTCAGGAAAAAACGCATACGCCCTTTTTGGCCAACCAAGCAAGCTTGCAAAGGAAATCTGCACTACAATGAAGTCTCAATTCCCCCCGGTCAAAAGGGCCATCTGAAAAAAGTGTAAAATCCAGAAAGGCAGGACAGGCCATGGAGAACTGGGAGCCTTGTTATGCTGATGGGCGGGATGTAAATTGCCAATAACCACTCGGGAGAAGTGTATGGTGTTTCCTGAAACATCTAAAAAACAAAGCAACAGAACCTAGGGCACTTCCACTTATGGTCCTATAGCTTAGGGAAATTAAAATCAAAAAGACACAGCCACCCCAAAGTTTGGAACGGCTCTGTTTACAAGAACCTCGTTTACAGTACAAGTTCAACATCGCAGAAAGTGAAAAATGGATAAAGAAGTTGTGGTATTTACTTACAAAGCAATATCACTCAGCAATGAAATCTGTGTCATCAGGCCCTTAGCAGCACAATGAGTGGATTCAGGTATGATGATTCTAACTGAAGTAAGTCACACAGAAAAAGAAACATCATAAGATATCAGTAATACACGGAATGTAAACTTGGCTACACAGGAACTGAATTACAGAACAGAACAGGGACTCAAATTTAGAAAACCAACTTATGCTTGCTTAAGGGTAAAGGTGAGTTGGGGTGCTGCATAAAACCAGAGATTGAAATGAGCACAGATAAAGTTCCTTAAGTCAAATATGGAATAGACAAGAGCTACTCCTTGCTCAACGAAATGGACTCAACACCGCATATTAAACGCCTAAGAATGTACCTGACTAGTAAGTATCTTCAAACCTATGGATTGCTATGTCTCCGAAAGAGAATCAAGCATGTGTACAGGGGCATAAACGCAGCAGTGATAGGACTGGAGAGGTTCGGTGAGCAAATGAAGACCCTTTGAAGTCATATTGCATGGTACCCATTCCACGGGTTTCAACTACCCAGGTTTAAGGTATTCTTCCTTCAGCTAAAACATGCATGTGGAACCTAGAGTATGATCAACCATGTGATCGGGAGACGTGTTCAAATATGTCAGTTTTCGTACCCTGGTACTCGGGTGCAACATTCCAGACGCTTTACTAACACTCTCCCGACTTGGAGAGTCAGTCCCTTTAACCTCGTGTTTGGCCCAGTTTGCAATTTCTGCGGAAGATGAACAGGAATAGCGAGAACCAATGAGAGGCTAGCTGGAGGTGTCTGGACGGGCAAATTTAACTCTCATTTCCCACCAGGAAGAGGAAATAACCAAAGGCTCAGCGTGCCGTACCGGAACCAGATTAGGGCCTGAAGCCATCTTGCGGTGTTGCGGCCAGCTCAAAAGAAAGCGAGTTGAAGAAAGGAGCTCAGGGGCACTGTAATTCACAAACCTGCAGAGTTATAAATGACAGCTATCGTCCAAAAATAGACTGAAGTAAGGCTGCCAAGAGGACTTGAAAGCGGGGCAGAATTGCAGGAAACCGATTTCAGGAGGTAGACTGGAATTGCATTGAAAGCATAGGAAAAGAGGCAGAACGTCCACAATGATGCACTTGGCCAAAAAGGGCGTATGCGTTTTTTCCTGAATATATTCAGGAAAAAACGCATACGCCCTTTTTGGCCAACCAAGCAAGCTTGCAAAGGAAATCTGCACTACAATGAAGTCTCACTTCCCCCCGGTCAAAAGGGCCATCTGAAAAAAGTGTAAAATCCAGAAAGGCAGGACAGGCCATGGAGAACTGGGAGCCTTGTTATGCTGATGGGCAGGATGTAAATTGCCAACAGACACTCGGGAGAAGTGTATGGTGTTTCCTGAAACATCTAAAAAACAAAGCAACAGAGCCTAGGGCACTGCCACTTATGGTCCTATAGCTTAGGGAAATTAAAATCAAAAAGACACAGCCACCCCAAAGTTTGGGACACCTCTGTTTACAAGAAGCTCGTTTACAGTACAAGTTCAACATCGCAGAAAGTGAAAAATGGATAAAGAAGTTGTGGTATTTACTTACAAAGCAATATCACTCAGCAATGAAATCTGTGTCATCAGGCCCTTAGCAGCACAATGAGTGGATTCAGGTATGATGATTCTAACTGAAGTAAGTCACACAGAAAAAGAAACATCATAAGATATCAGTAATACACGGAATGTAAACTTGGCTACACAGGAACTGAATTACAGAACAGAACAGGGACTCAAATTTAGAAAACCAACTTATGCTTGCTTAAGGGTAAAGGTGAGTTGGGGTGCTGCATAAAACCAGAGATTGAAATGAGCACAGATAAAGTTCCTTAAGCCAAATATGGAATAGACAAGAGCTACTCCTTGCTCAACGAAATGGACTCAACACCGCATATTAAACGTCTAAGAATGTACCTGACTAGTAAGTATCGTAAAACCTATGGATTGCTTTGTCTCTGAAAGAGAATCAAGCATGTGTACAGGGGCATAAACGCAGCAGTGATAGGATTGGAGAGGTTCGGTGAGCAAATGAAGACCCTTTGAAGTCATATTGCATGGTACCCATTACACGGGTCTCAACTCTCCAGGTTTAAGGTATTCTTCCTTCAGCTAAAACATGCATGTGGAACCTAGAGTATGATCAACCATGTGATCGGGAAATGTGTTCAAATATGTCTCAGTTTTCGTACCCTGGTACTCGGGTGCAACATTCCAGACGCTTTACTAACACTCTCCCGACTTGGAGAGTCAGTCCCTTTAACCTCCTGTTTGGCCCAGTTTGCAATTTCTGCGGAAGATGAACAGGAATAGCGAGAACCAATGAGAGGCTACCTGGAGGTGTCTGGACGGGCAAATTTAACTCTCATTTCCCACCAGGAAGAGGAAATAACCAAAGGCTCAGCGTGCCGTGCCGGAACCAGATTAGGGCCTGAAGCCACCCTGCGTTGTTGCGGCCAGCTCAAAAGAAAGCGAGTTGAAGAAAGGAGCTCAGGGGCACTGTAATTCACAAACCTGCAGAGTTATAAATGACAGCTATCGTCCAAAAATAGACTGAAGTAAGGCTGCCAAGAGGACTTGAAAGCGGGGCAGAATTGCAGGAAACCGATTTCAGGAGGTAGACTGGAATTGCATTGAAAGCATAGGAAAAGAGGCAGAACGTCCACAATGATGCACTTGGCCAAAAAGGGCATATGCGTTATTTCCTGAATATACTCAGGAAAAAACGCATACGCCCTTTTTGGCCAACCAAGCAAGCTTGCAAAGGAAATCTGCACTACAATGAAGTCTCACTTCCCCCCGGTCAAAAGGGCCATCTGAAAAAAGTGTAAAATCCAGAAAGGCAGGACAGGCCATGGAGAACTGGGAGCCTTGTTATGCTGATGGGCGGGATGTAAATTGCCAATAACCACTCGGGAGAAGTGTATGGTGTTTCCTGAAACATCTAAAAAACAAAGCAACAGAACCTAGGGCACTTCCACTTATGGTCCTATAGCTTAGGGAAATTAAAATCAAAAAGACACAGCCACCCCAAAGTTTGGAACGGCTCTGTTTACAAGAACCTCGTTTACAGTACAAGTTCAACATCGCAGAAAGTGAAAAATGGATAAAGAAGTTGTGGTATTTACTTACAAAGCAATATCACTCAGCAATGAAATCTGTGTCATCAGGCCCTTAGCAGCACAATGAGTGGATTCAGGTATGATGATTCTAACTGAAGTAAGTCACACAGAAAAAGAAACATCATAAGATATCAGTAATACACGGAATGTAAACTTGGCTACACAGGAACTGAATTACAGAACAGAACAGGGACTCAAATTTAGAAAACCAACTTATGCTTGCTTAAGGGTAAAGGTGAGTTGGGGTGCTGCATAAAACCAGAGATTGAAATGAGCACAGATAAAGTTCCTTAAGTCAAATATGGAATAGACAAGAGCTACTCCTTGCTCAACGAAATGGACTCAACACCGCATATTAAACGCCTAAGAATGTACCTGACTAGTAAGTATCTTCAAACCTATGGATTGCTATGTCTCCGAAAGAGAATCAAGCATGTGTACAGGGGCATAAACGCAGCAGTGATAGGACTGGAGAGGTTCGGTGAGCAAATGAAGACCCTTTGAAGTCATATTGCATGGTACCCATTCCACGGGTTTCAACTACCCAGGTTTAAGGTATTCTTCCTTCAGCTAAAACATGCATGTGGAACCTAGAGTATGATCAACCATGTGATCGGGAGACGTGTTCAAATATGTCAGTTTTCGTACCCTGGTACTCGGGTGCAACATTCCAGACGCTTTACTAACACTCTCCCGACTTGGAGAGTCAGTCCCTTTAACCTCGTGTTTGGCCCAGTTTGCAATTTCTGCGGAAGATGAACAGGAATAGCGAGAATCAATGAGAGGCTAGCTGGAGGTGTCTGGACGGGCAAATTTAACTCTCATTTCCCACCAGGAAGAGGAAATAACCAGAGGCTCAGCGTGCCGTGCCGGAACCAGATTAGGGCCTGAAGCCATCCTGCGGTGTTGCGGCCAGGTCACAAGAAAGCAAGTTGAAGAAAGGAGCTCAGGGGCACTGTAATTCACAAACCTGCAGAGTTATAAATGACAGCTATCGTCCAAAAATAGACTGAAGTAAGGCTGCCAAGAGGACTTGAAAGCGGGGCAGAATTGCAGGAAACCGATTTCAGGAGGTAGACTGGAATTGCATTGAAAGCATAGGAAAAGAGGCAGAACGTCCACAATGATGCACTTGGCCAAAAAGGGCGTATGCGTTTTTTCCTGAATATATTCAGGAAAAAACGCATACGCCCTTTTTGGCCAACCAAGCAAGCTTGCAAAGGAAATCTGCACTACAATGAAGTCTCACTTCCCCCCGGTCAAAAGGGCCATCTGAAAAAAGTGTAAAATCCAGAAAGGCAGGACAGGCCATGGAGAACTGGGAGCCTTGTTATGCTGATGGGCGGGATGTAAATTGCCAACAGACACTCGGGAGAAGTGTATGGTGTTTCCTGAAACATCTAAAAAACAAAGCAACAGAGCCTAGGGCACTGCCACTTATGGTCCTATAGCTTAGGGAAATTAAAATCAAAAAGACACAGCCACCCCAAAGTTTGGGACGCCTCTGTTTACAAGAACCTCGTTTACAGTACAAGTTCAACATCGCAGAAAGTGAAAAATGGATAAAGAACTTGTGGTACTTACGTACAATGCAGTATCACTCAGCAATGAAATCTATGTCATCAGGCCCGTAGCAGCATAATGAGTGGATTCAGGTACGATGATTCTAACTGAAATAAGTCACACAGAAAAAGAAACATCATAAGATATCACTAATACACGGAATGTAAACTTGGCTACACAGGAACTGAATTCCAAAACAGAACAGGGTCTCAAATTTAGAAAACCAACTTATGCTTGCTTAAGGGGAAAGGTGAGTTGGGGTGCTGCATAAAACCAGAGATTGAAATGAGCACAGATAAAGTTCCTTAAGCCAAATATGGAATAGACAAGAGCTACTCCTTGCTCAACGAAATGGACTCAAAACCCCATATTAAACCCCTAAGAAGGTACCTGACTAGTAAGTATCTTAAAACCTATGGATTGGTATGTCTCCAAAAGAGAATCAAGCGTGTGTACAGGGGAATATACGCAGCAGTGATAGGATTGGAGAGGTTCGGTGAGCAAATGAAGACCCTTTGAAGTCATATTGCATGGTACCCATTACACGGGTCTCAACTCTCCAGGTTTAAGGTATTCTTCCTTCAGCTAAAACATGCATGTGGAACCCAGAGTATGATCAACCATGTGAACGGGAGACGTGTTCAAATATGTCTCAGTTTTCTCCCCTGGTACTCGGGTGCAACATTCCAGACGCTTTACTAACACTCTCCCGACTTGGAGAGTCAGTCCCTTTAACCTCCTGTTTGGCCCAGTTTGCAATTTCTGCGGAAGATGAACAGGAATAGCGAGAACCAATGAGAGGCTAGCTGGAGGTGTCTGGACGGGCAAATTTAACTCTCATTTCCCACCAGGAAGAGGAAATAACCAAAGGCTCAGCGTGCCGTACCGGAACCAGATTAGGGCCTGAAGCCATCCTGCGGTGTTGCGGCCAGCTCAAAAGAAAGCGAGTTGAAGAAAGGAGCCCAGGGGCACTGTAATTCACAAACCTGCAGAGTTATAAATGACAGCTATCGTCCAAAAATAGACTGAAGTAAGGCTGCCAAGAGGACTTGAAAGCGGGGCAGAATTGCAGGAAACCGATTTCAGGAGGTAGACTGGAATTGCATTGCAAGCATAGGAAAAGAGGCAGAACGTCCACAATGATGCACTTGGCCAAAAAGGGCGTATGCGTTTTTTCCTGAATATATTCAGGAAAAAACGCATACGCCCTTTTTGGCCAACCAAGCAAGCTTGCAAAGGAAATCTGCACTACAATGAAGTCTCACTTCCCCCCGGTCAAAAGGGCCATCTGAAAAAAGTGTAAAATCCAGAAAGGCAGGACAGGCCATGGAGAACTGGGAGCCTTGTTATGCTGATGGGCGGGATGTAAATTGCCAACAACCACTCGGGAGAAGTATATGGTGTTTCCTGAAACATCTAAAAAACAAAGCAACAGAACCTAGGGCACTTCCACTTATGGTCCTATAGCTTAGGGAAATTAAAATCAAAAAGACACAGCCACCCCAAAGTTTGGAACGGCTCTGTTTACAAGAACCTCGTTTACAGTACAAGTTCAACATCGCAGAAAGTGAAAAATGGATAAAGAAGTTGTGGTATTTACTTACAAAGCAATATCACTCAGCAATGAAATCTATGTCATCAGGCCCTTAGCAGCACAATGAGTGGATTCAGGTACGATGATTCTAACTGAAATAAGTCACACAGAAAAAGAAACATCATAAGATATCACTAATACACGGAATGTAAACTTGGCTACACAGGAACTGAATTCCAAAACAGAACGGGGTCTCAAATTTAGAAAACCAACTTATGCTTGCTTAAGGGTAAAGGTGAGTTGGGGTGCTGCATAAAACCAGAGATTGAAGTGAACACAGATAAAGTTCCTTAAGTCAAATATGGAATAGACAAGAGCTACTCCTTGCTCAACGAAATGGACTCAACACCGCATATTAAACGCCTAAGAATGTACCTGACTAGTAAGTATCTTAAAACCTATGGATTGCTATGTCTCCGAAAGAGAATCAAGCATGTGTACAGGGGCATAAACGCAGCAGTGATAGGATTGGAGAGGTTCGGTGAGCAAATGAAGACCCTTTGAAGTCATATTGCATGGTACCCACTCCACGGGTTTCAACTACCAAGGTTTAAGGTATTCTTCCTTCAGCTAAAACATGCATCTCGAACCTAGAGTATGATCAACCATGTGATCGGGAGACGTGTTCAAATATGTCTCAGTCTTCCTCCCCTGGTACTCGGGTGCAACATTCCAGACGCTTTACTAACACTCTCCCCACTTGGAGAGTCAGCGCCTTTAACCTCCTGTTTGGCCCAGTTTGCAATTTCTGCGGAAGATGAACAGGAATAGCGAGAACCAATGAGAGGCTAGCTGGAGGTGTCTGGACGGGCAAATTTAACTCTCATTTCCCACCAGGAAGAGGAAATAACCAAAGGCTCAGCGTGCCGTACCGGAACCAGATTAGGGCCTGAAGCCATCCTGCGGTGTTGCGGCCAGGTCACAAGAAAGCGAGTTGAAGAAAGGAGCTCAGGGGCACTGTAATTCACAAACCTGCAGAGTTATAAATGACAGCTATCGTCCAAAAATAGACTGAAGTAAGGCTGCCAAGAGGACTTGAAAGCGGGGCAGAATTGCAGGAAACCGATTTCAGGAGGTAGACTGGAATTGCATTGAAAGCATAGGAAAAGAGGCAGAACGTCCACAATGATGCACTTGGCCAAAAAGGGCGTATGCGTTTTTTCCTGAATATATTCAGGAAAAAACGCATACGCCCTTTTTGGCCAACCAAGCAAACTTGCAAAGGAAATCTGCACTACAATGAAGTCTCACTTCCCCCCGGTCAAAAGGGCCATCTGAAAAAAGTGTAAAATCCAGAAAGGCAGGACAGGCCAAGGAGAACTGGGAGCCTTGTTATGCTGATGGGCGGGATGTAAATTGCCAACAACCACTCGGGAGAAGTGTATGGTGTTTCCTGAAACATCTAAAAAACAAAGCAACAGAACCTAGGGCACTTCCACTTATGGTCCTATAGCTTAGGGAAATTAAAATCAAAAAGACACAGCCACCCCAAACTTTGGGACGCCTCTGTTTACAAGAACCTCGTTTACAGTACAAGTTCAACATCGCAGAAAGTGAAAAATGGATAAAGAAGTTGTGGTATTTACTTACAAAGCAATATCACTCAGCAATGAAATCTGTGTCATCAGGCCCGTAGCATCACAATGAGTGGATTCAGGTATGATGATTCTAACTGAAGTAAGTCACACAGAAAAAGAAACATCATAAGATATCAGTAATACACGGAATGTAAACTTGGCTACACAGGAACTGAATTCCAAAACAGAACAGGGTCTCAAATTTAGAAAACTAACTTATGCTTGCTTAAGGGGAAAGGTGAGTTGGGGTGCTGCATAAAACCAGAGATTGAAATGAGCACAGATAAAGTTCCTTAAGCCAAATATGGAATAGACAAGAGCTACTCCTTGCTCAACGAAATGGACTCAAAACCCCATATTAAACCCCTAAGAATGTACCTGACTAGTAAGTATCTTAAAACCTATGGATTGCTATGTCTCCAAAAGAGAATCATGCGTGTGTACAGGGGAATAAACACAGCAGTGATAGGATTGGAGAGGTTCGGTGAGCAAATGAAGACCCTTTGAAGTCATATTGCATGGTACCCATTACAGGGGTCTTAACTCTCCAGGTTTAAGGTATTCTTCCTTCAGCTAAAATATGCATGTGGAACCCAGAGTATGATCAACCATGTGAATGGGAGATGTGTTCAAATATGTCTCAGTTTTCCTCCCCTGGTACTCGGGTGCAACATTCCAGACGCTTTACTAACACTCTCCCCACTTGGAGAGTCAGCGCCTTTAACCTCCTGTTTGGCCCAGTTTGCAATTTCTGCGGAAGATGAACAGGAATAGCGAGAACCAATGAGAGGCTAGCTGGAGGTGTCTGGACGGGCAAATTTAACTCTCATTTCCCACCAGGAAGAGGAAATAACCAAAGGCTCAGCGTGCCGTGCCGGAACCAGATTAGGGCCTGAAGCCATCCTGCGGTGTTGCGGCCAGCTCACAAGAAAGCGAGTTGAAGAAAGGAGCTCAGGGGCACTGTAATTCACAAACCTGCAGAGTTATAAATGACAGCTATCGTCCAAAAATAGACTGAAGTAAGGCTGCCAAGAGGACTTGAAAGCGGGGCAGAATTGCAGGAAACCGATTTCAGGAGGTAGACTGGAATTGCATTGAAAGCATAGGAAAAGAGGCAGAACGTCCACAATGATGCACTTGGCCAAAAAGGGCGTATGCGTTTTTTCCTGAATATATTCAGGAAAAAACGCATACGCCCTTTTTGGCCAACCAAGCAAGCTTGCAAAGGAAATCTGCACTACAAAGAAGTCTCACTTCCTCCCAGTCAAAAGGGCCATCTGAAAAAAGTGTAAAATCCAGAAAGGCAGGACAGGCCATGGAGAACTGGGAGCCTTGTTATGCTGATGGGCGGGATGTAAATTGCCAACAGACACTTGGGAGAAGTGTATGGTGTTTCCTGAAACATCTAAAAAACAAAGCAACAGAACCTAGGGCACTTCCACTTATGGTCCTATAGCTTAGGGAAATTAAAATCAAAAAGACACAGCCACCCCAAAGTTTGGAACGGCTCTGTTTACAAGAACCTCGTTTACAGTACAAGTTCAACATCGCAGAAAGTGAAAAATGGATAAAGAAGTTGTGGTATTCACTTACAAAGCAATATCACTCAGCAATGAAATCTATGTCATCAGGCCCTTAGCATCGCAATGACTGGATTCAGGTATGATGATTCTAACTGAAATAAGTCACACAGAAAAAGAAACATCATAAGATATCACTAATACACGGAATGTAAACTTGCCTACACAGGAACTGAATTACAGAACAGAACAGGGTCTCAAATTTAGAAAACCAACTTATGCTGGCTTAAGGGGAAAGGTGAGTTGGGGTGCTGCATAAAACCAGAGATTGAAATGAGCACAGATAAAGTTCCTTAAGCCAAATATGGAATAGACAAGAGCTACTCCTTGCTCAACGAAATGGACTCAAAACCCCATATTAAACCCCTAAGAATGTATCTGACTAGTAAGTATCTTAAAACCTATGGATTGCTATGTCTCCAAAAGAGAATCAAGCGTGTGTACAGGGGAATAAACACAGCAGTGATAGGATTGGAGAGGTTCGGTGAGCAAATGAAGACCCTTTGAAGTTATATTGCATGGTACCCATTCCACAGGTCTCAACTCTCCAGGTTTAAGGTATTCTTCCTTCAGCTAAAACATGCATGAGGAACCCAGAGTATGATCAATCATGTGAACGGGAGACGTGTTCAAATATGTCTCAGTTTTCCTCCCCTGGTACTCGGGTGCAACATTCCAGACGCTTTACTAACACTCTCCCCACTTGGAGAGTCAGCGCCTTTAACCTCCTGTTTGGCCCAGTTTGCAATTTCTGCGGAAGATGAACAGGAATAGCGAGAACCAATGAGAGGCTAGCTGGAGGTGTCTGGACGGGCAAATTTAACTCTCATTTCCCACCAGGAAGAGGAAATAACCAAAGGCTCAGCGTGCCGTACCGCAACCAGATTAGGGCCTGAAGCCATCCTGCGGTGTTGCGGCCAGCTCAAAAGAAAGCGAGTTGAAGAAAGGAGCTCAGGGGCACTGTAATTCACAAACCTGCAGAGTTATAAATGACAGCTATCGTCCAAAAATAGACTGAAGTAAGGCTGCCAAGAGGACTTGAAAGCGGGGCAGAATTGCAGGAAACCGATTTCAGGAGGTAGACTGGAATTGCATTGAAAACATAGGAAAAGAGGCAGAACGTCCACAATGATGCACTTGGCCAAAAAGGGTGTATGCGTTTTTTCCTGAATATATTCAGGAAAAAACGCATACGCCCTTTTTGGCCAACCAAGCAAGCTTGCAAAGGAAATCTGCACTACAATGAAGTCTCACTTCCCCCCGGTCAAAAGGGCCATCTGAAAAAAGTGTAAAATCCAGAAAGGCAGGACAGGCCATGGAGAACTGGGAGCCTTGTTATGCTGATGGGCGGAATGTAAATTGCCAACAGACACTTGGGAGAAGTGTATGGTGTTTCCTGAAACATCTAAAAAACAAAGCAACAGAGCCTAGGGCACTTCCACTTATGGTCCTATAGCTTAGGGAAATTAAAATCAAAAAGACACAGCCACCCCAATGTTTGGAACGGCTCTGTTTACAAGAACCTCGTTTACAGTACAAGTTCAACATCGCAGAAAGTGAAAAATGGATAAAGAAGTTGTGGTATTCACTTACAAAGCAATATCACTCAGCAATGAAATCTATGTCATCAGGCCCTTAGCATCGCAATGACTGGATTCAGGTATGATGATTCTAACTGAAATAAGTCACACAGAAAAAGAAACATCATAAGATATCAGTAATACACGGAATGTAAACTTGGCTACACAGGAACTGAATTACAGAACAGAACAGGGACTCAAATTTAGAAAACCAACTTATGCTTGCTTAAGGGTAAAGGTGAGTTGGGGTGCTGCATAAAACCAGAGATTGAAATGAGCACAGATAAAGTTCCTTAAGCCAAATATGGAATAGACAAGAGCTACTCCTTGCTCAACGAAATGGACTCAACACCCCATATTAAACGCCTAAGAATGTTCCTGACTAGTAAGTATCTTAAAACCTATGGATTGCTATGTCTCCAAAAGAGAATCAAGCATGTGTACAGGGGCATAAACGCAGCAGTGATAGGATTGGAGAGGTTCGGTGAGCAAATGAAGACCCTTTGAAGTCATATTGCATGGTACCCATTCCACGGGTTTCAACTACCCAGGTTTAAGGTATTCTTCCTTCAGCTAAAACATGCATGTGGAACCTAGAGTATGATCAACCATGTGATCGGGAGACGTGTTCAAATATGTCTCAGTTTTCGTACCCTGGTACTCGGGTGCAACATTCCAGACGCTTTACTAACACTCTCCCGACTTGGAGAGTCAGTCCCTTTAACCTCCTGTTTGGCCCAGTTTGCAATTTCTGCGGAAGATGAACAGGAATAGCGAGAACCAATGAGAGGCTAGCTGGAGGTGTCTGGACGGGCAAATTTAACTCTCATTTCCCACCAGGAAGAGGAATTAACCAAAGGCTCAGCGTGCCGTGCCGGAACCAGATTAGGTCCTGAAGCCATCCTACGGTGTTGCGGCCAGGTCACAAGAAAGCGAGTTGAAGAAAGGAGCTCAGGGGCACTGTAATTCACAAACCTGCAGAGTTATAAATGACAGCTATCGTCCAAAAATAGACTGAAGTAAGGCTGCCAAGAGGACTTGAAAGCGGGGCAGAATTGCAGGAAACCGATTTCAGGAGGTAGACTGGAATTGCATTGAAAGCATAGGAAAAGAGGCAGAACGTCCACAATGATGCACTTGGCCAAAAAGGGCGTATGCGTTTTTTCCTGAATATATTCAGGAAAAAACGCATACGCCCTTTTTGGCCAACCAAGCAAGCTTGCAAAGGAAATCTGCACTACAATGAAGTCTCACTTCCCCCCGGTCAAAAGGGCCATCTGAAAAAAGTGTAAAATCCAGAAAGGCAGGACAGGCCATGGAGAACTGGGAGCCTTGTTATGCTGATGGGCGGGATGTAAATTGCCAACAACCACTCGGGAGAAGTGTATGGTGTTTCCTGAAACATCTAAAAAACAAAGCAACAGAGCCTAGGGCACTTCCACTTATGGTCCTATAGCTTAGGGAAATTAAAATCAAAAAGACACAGCCACCCCAAAGTTTGGAATGGCTCTGTTTACAAGAACCTCGTTTACAGTACAAGTTCAACATCGCAGAAAGTGAAAAATGGATAAAGAAGTTGTGGTATTCACTTACAAAGCAATATCACTCAGCAATGAAATCTATGTCATCAGGCCCTTAGCATCGCAATGAGTGGATTCAGGTATGATGATTCTAACTGAAGTAAGTCACACAGAAAAAGAAACATCATAAGATATCAGTAATACACGGAATGTAAACTTGGCTACACAGGAACTGAATTCCAAAACAGAACAGGGTCTCAAATTTAGAAAACCAACTTATGCTTGCTTAAGGGTAAAGGTGAGTTGGGGTGCTGCATAAAACCAGAGATTGAAATGAGCACAGATAAAGTTCCTTAAGTCAAATATGGAATAGACAAGAGCTACTCCTTGCTCAACGAATTGGACTCAACACCGCATATTATACGCCTAAGAATGTACCTGACTAGTAAGTATCTTAAAAACCTATGGATTGCTATGTCTCCGAAAGAGAATCAAGCATGTGTACAGGGGCATAAACGCAGCAGTGATAGGATTGGAGAGGTTCGGTGAGCAAATGAAGACCCTTTGAAGTCATACTGCATGGTACCCATTCCACGGGTCTCAACTCTCCAGGTTTAAGGTATTCTTCCTTCAGCTAAAACATGCATGTGGAACCTAGAGTATGATCAACCATGTGAACGGGAGACGTGTTCAAATATGTCTCAGTTTTCCTCCCCTGGTACTCGGGTGCAACATTCCAGACGCTTAACTAACACTCTCCCGACTTGGAGAGTCAGTCCCTTTAACCTCCTGTTTGGCCCAGTTTGCAATTTCTGCGGAAGATGAACAGGAATAGCGAGAACCAATGAGAGGCTAGCTGGAGGTGTCTGGACGGGCAAATTTAACTCTCATTTCCCACCAGGAAGAGGAATTAACCAAAGGCTCAGCGTGCCGTGCCGGAACCAGATTAGGGCCTGAAGCCATCCTGCGGTGTTGCGGCCAGGTCACAAGAAAGCGAGTTGAAGAAAGGAGCTCAGGGGCACTGTAATTCACAAACCTGCAGAGTTATAAATGACAGCTATCGTCCAAAAATAGACTGAAGTAAGGCTGCCAAGAGGACTTGAAAGCGGGGCAGAATTGCAGGAAACCGATTTCAGGAGGTAGACTGGAATTGCATTGAAAGCATAGGAAAAGAGGCAGAACGTCCACAATGATGCACTTGGCCAAAAAGGGCGTATGCGTTTTTTCCTGAATATATTCAGGAAAAAACGCATACGCCCTTTTTGGCCAACCAAGCAAACTTGCAAAGGAAATCTGCACTACAATGAAGTCTCACTTCCCCCCGGTCAAAAGGGCCATCTAAAAAAAGTGTAAAATCCAGAAAGGCAGGACAGGCCATGGAGAACTGGGAGCCTTGTTATGCTGATGGGCGGGATGTAAATTGCCAACAACCACTCGGGAGAAGTGTATGGTGTTTCCTGAAACATCTAAAAAACAAAGCAAAAGAGTCTAGGGCACTTCCACTTATGGTCCTATAGCTTAGGGAAATTAAAATCAAAAAGACACAGCCACCCCAAACTTTGGGACGCCTCTGTTTACAAGAACCTCGTTTACAGTACAAGTTCAACATCGCAGAAAGTGAAAAATGGATAAAGAACTTGTGGTACTTACGTACAATGCAGTATCACTCAGCAATGAAATCTATGTCATCAGGCCCGTAGCAGCATAATGAGTAGATTCAGGTACGATGATTCTAACTGAAATAAGTCACACAGAAAAAGAAACATCATAAGATATCAGTAATACACGGAATGTAAACTTGGCTACACAGGAACTGAATTCCAAAACAGAACAGGGTCTCAAATTTAGAAAACCAACTTATGCTTGCTTAAGGGGAAAGGTGAGTTGGGTTGCTGCATAAAACCAGACATTGAAATGAGCACAGATAAAGTTCCTTAAGCCAAATATGGAATAGACAAGAGCTACTCCTTGCTCAATGAAATGGACTCAACACCGCATATTAAACGCCTAAGAATGTACCTGACTAGTAAGTATCTTAAAACCTATGGATTGCTATGTCTCCAAAAGAGAATCAAGCATGTGTACAGGGGCATAAACGCAGCAGTGATAGGATTGGAGAGGTTCGGTGAGCAAATGAAGACCCTTTGAAGTCATATTGCATGGTACCCATTACACGGGTTTCAACTACCCAGGTTTTAGGTATTCTTCTTTCAGCTAAAACATGCATGTGGAACCCAAGTATGATCAACCATGTGAACGGGAGACGTGTTCAAATATGTCTCAGTTTTCCTCCCCTGGTACTTGGGTGCAACATTCCAGACGCTTTATTAACACTCTCCCCACTTGGAGAGTCAGCGCCTTTAACCTCCTGTTTGGCCCAGTTTGCAATTTCTGCGGAAGATGAACAGGAATAGCGAGAACCAATGAGAGGCTAGCTGGAGGTGTCTGGACGGGCAAATTTAACTCTCATTTCCCACCAGGAAGAGGAAATAACCAAAGGCTCAGCGTGCCGTACCGGAGCCAGATTAGGGCCTGAAGCCATCCTGCGGTGTTGCGGCCAGGTCACAAGAAAGCGAGTTGAAGAAAGGAGCTCAGGGGCACTGTAATTCACAAACCTGCAGAGTTATAAATGACAGCTATCGTCCAAAAATAGACTGAAGTAAGGCTGCCAAGAGGACTTGAAAGCGGGGCAGAATTGCAGGAAACCGATTTCAGGAGGTAGACTGGAATTGCATTGAAAGCATAGGAAAAGAGGCAGAACGTCCACAATGATGCACTTGGCCAAAAAGGGCGTATGCGTTTTTTCCTGAATATATTCAGGAAAAAACGCATACGCCCTTTTTGGCCAACCAAGCAAGCTTGCAAAGGAAATCTGCACTACAATGAAGTCTCACTTCCCCCCGGTCAAAAGGGCCATCTGAAAAAAGTGTAAAATCCAGAAAGGCAGGACAGGCCATGGAGAACTGGGAGCCTTGTTATGCTGATGGGCGGGATGTAAATTGCCAACAACCACTCGGGAGAAGTGTATGGTGTTTCCTGAAACATCTAAAAAACAAAGCAACAGAACCTAGGGCACTTCCACTTATGGTCCTATAGCTTAGGGAAATTAAAATCAAAAAGACACAGCCACCCCAAAGTTTGGAACGGCTCTGTTTACAAGAACCTCGTTTACAGTACAAGTTCAACATCGCAGAAAGTGAAAAATGGATAAAGAAGTTGTGGTATTTACTTACAAAGCAATATCACTCAGCAATGAAATCTGTGTCATCAGGCCCTTAGCAGCACAATGAGTGGATTCAGGTATGATGATTCTAACTGAAGTAAGTCACACAGAAAAAGAAACATCATAAGATATCAGTAATACACGGAATGTAAACTTGGCTACACAGGAACTGAATTACAGAACAGAACAGGGACTCAAATTTAGAAAACCAACTTATGCTTGCTTAAGGGTAAAGGTGAGTTGGGGTGCTGCATAAAACCAGAGATTGAAATGAGCACAGATAAAGTTCCTTAAGTCAAATATGGAATAGACAAGAGCTACTCCTTGCTCAACGAAATGGACTCAACACCGCATATTAAACGCCTAATAATGTACCTGACTAGTAAGTATCTTAAAACCTATGGATTGCTATGTCTCCGAAAGAGAATCAAGCATGTGTACAGGGGCATAAACGCAGCAGTGATAGGACTGGAGAGGTTCGGTGAGCAAATGAAGACCCTTTGAAGTCATATTGCATGGTACCCATTCCACGGGTTTCAACTACCCAGGTTTAAGGTATTCTTCCTTCAGCTAAAACATGCATGTGGAACCTAGAGTATGATCAACCATGTGATCGGGAGACGTGTTCAAATATGTCTCAGTTTTCGTACCCTGGTACTCGGGTGCAACATTCCAGACGCTTTACTAACACTCTCCCGACTTGGAGAGTCAGTCCCTTTAACCTCCTGTTTGGCCCAGTTTGCAATTTCTGCGGAAGATGAACAGGAATAGCGAGAACCAATGAGAGGCTAGCTGGAGGTGTCTGGACGGGCAAATTTAACTCTCATTTCCCACCAGGAAGAGGAATTAACCAAAGGCTCAGCGTGCCGTGCCGGAACCAGATTAGGTCCTGAAGCCATCCTACGGTGTTGCGGCCAGGTCACAAGAAAGCGAGTTGAAGAAAGGAGCTCAGGGGCACTGTAATTCACAAACCTGCAGAGTTATAAATGACAGCTATCGTCCAAAAATAGACTGAAGTAAGGCTGCCAAGAGGACTTGAAAGCGGGGCAGAATTGCAGGAAACCGATTTCAGGAGGTAGACTGGAATTGCATTGAAAGCATAGGAAAAGAGGCAGAACGTCCACAATGATGCACTTGGCCAAAAAGGGCGTATGCGTTTTTTCCTGAATATATTCAGGAAAAAACGCATACGCCCTTTTTGGCCAACCAAGCAAGCTTGCAAAGGAAATCTGCACTACAATGAAGTCTCACTTCCCCCCGGTCAAAAGGGCCATCTGAAAAAAGTGTAAAATCCAGAAAGGCAGGACAGGCCATGGAGAACTGGGAGCCTTGTTATGCTGATGGGCGGGATGTAAATTGCCAACAACCACTCGGGAGAAGTGTATGGTGTTTCCTGAAACATCTAAAAAACAAAGCAACAGAGCCTAGGGCACTTCCACTTATGGTCCTATAGCTTAGGGAAATTAAAATCAAAAAGACACAGCCACCCCAAAGTTTGGAATGGCTCTGTTTACAAGAACCTCGTTTACAGTACAAGTTCAACATCGCAGAAAGTGAAAAATGGATAAAGAAGTTGTGGTATTCACTTACAAAGCAATATCACTCAGCAATGAAATCTATGTCATCAGGCCCTTAGCATCGCAATGAGTGGATTCAGGTATGATGATTCTAACTGAAGTAAGTCACACAGAAAAAGAAACATCATAAGATATCAGTAATACACGGAATGTAAACTTGGCTACACAGGAACTGAATTCCAAAACAGAACAGGGTCTCAAATTTAGAAAACCAACTTATGCTTGCTTAAGGGTAAAGGTGAGTTGGGGTGCTGCATAAAACCAGAGATTGAAATGAGCACAGATAAAGTTCCTTAAGTCAAATATGGAATAGACAAGAGCTACTCCTTGCTCAACGAATTGGACTCAACACCGCATATTATACGCCTAAGAATGTACCTGACTAGTAAGTATCTTAAAAACCTATGGATTGCTATGTCTCCGAAAGAGAATCAAGCATGTGTACAGGGGCATAAACGCAGCAGTGATAGGATTGGAGAGGTTCGGTGAGCAAATGAAGACCCTTTGAAGTCATACTGCATGGTACCCATTCCACGGGTCTCAACTCTCCAGGTTTAAGGTATTCTTCCTTCAGCTAAAACATGCATGTGGAACCTAGAGTATGATCAACCATGTGAACGGGAGACGTGTTCAAATATGTCTCAGTTTTCCTCCCCTGGTACTCGGGTGCAACATTCCAGACGCTTAACTAACACTCTCCCGACTTGGAGAGTCAGTCCCTTTAACCTCCTGTTTGGCCCAGTTTGCAATTTCTGCGGAAGATGAACAGGAATAGCGAGAACCAATGAGAGGCTAGCTGGAGGTGTCTGGACGGGCAAATTTAACTCTCATTTCCCACCAGGAAGAGGAATTAACCAAAGGCTCAGCGTGCCGTGCCGGAACCAGATTAGGGCCTGAAGCCATCCTGCGGTGTTGCGGCCAGGTCACAAGAAAGCGAGTTGAAGAAAGGAGCTCAGGGGCACTGTAATTCACAAACCTGCAGAGTTATAAATGACAGCTATCGTCCAAAAATAGACTGAAGTAAGGCTGCCAAGAGGACTTGAAAGCGGGGCAGAATTGCAGGAAACCGATTTCAGGAGGTAGACTGGAATTGCATTGAAAGCATAGGAAAAGAGGCAGAACGTCCACAATGATGCACTTGGCCAAAAAGGGCGTATGCGTTTTTTCCTGAATATATTCAGGAAAAAACGCATACGCCCTTTTTGGCCAACCAAGCAAACTTGCAAAGGAAATCTGCACTACAATGAAGTCTCACTTCCCCCCGGTCAAAAGGGCCATCTAAAAAAAGTGTAAAATCCAGAAAGGCAGGACAGGCCATGGAGAACTGGGAGCCTTGTTATGCTGATGGGCGGGATGTAAATTGCCAACAACCACTCGGGAGAAGTGTATGGTGTTTCCTGAAACATCTAAAAAACAAAGCAAAAGAGTCTAGGGCACTTCCACTTATGGTCCTATAGCTTAGGGAAATTAAAATCAAAAAGACACAGCCACCCCAAACTTTGGGACGCCTCTGTTTACAAGAACCTCGTTTACAGTACAAGTTCAACATCGCAGAAAGTGAAAAATGGATAAAGAACTTGTGGTACTTACGTACAATGCAGTATCACTCAGCAATGAAATCTATGTCATCAGGCCCGTAGCAGCATAATGAGTAGATTCAGGTACGATGATTCTAACTGAAATAAGTCACACAGAAAAAGAAACATCATAAGATATCAGTAATACACGGAATGTAAACTTGGCTACACAGGAACTGAATTCCAAAACAGAACAGGGTCTCAAATTTAGAAAACCAACTTATGCTTGCTTAAGGGGAAAGGTGAGTTGGGTTGCTGCATAAAACCAGACATTGAAATGAGCACAGATAAAGTTCCTTAAGCCAAATATGGAATAGACAAGAGCTACTCCTTGCTCAATGAAATGGACTCAACACCGCATATTAAACGCCTAAGAATGTACCTGACTAGTAAGTATCTTAAAACCTATGGATTGCTATGTCTCCAAAAGAGAATCAAGCATGTGTACAGGGGCATAAACGCAGCAGTGATAGGATTGGAGAGGTTCGGTGAGCAAATGAAGACCCTTTGAAGTCATATTGCATGGTACCCATTACACGGGTTTCAACTACCCAGGTTTTAGGTATTCTTCTTTCAGCTAAAACATGCATGTGGAACCCAAGTATGATCAACCATGTGAACGGGAGACGTGTTCAAATATGTCTCAGTTTTCCTCCCCTGGTACTTGGGTGCAACATTCCAGACGCTTTATTAACACTCTCCCCACTTGGAGAGTCAGCGCCTTTAACCTCCTGTTTGGCCCAGTTTGCAATTTCTGCGGAAGATGAACAGGAATAGCGAGAACCAATGAGAGGCTAGCTGGAGGTGTCTGGACGGGCAAATTTAACTCTCATTTCCCACCAGGAAGAGGAAATAACCAAAGGCTCAGCGTGCCGTACCGGAGCCAGATTAGGGCCTGAAGCCATCCTGCGGTGTTGCGGCCAGGTCACAAGAAAGCGAGTTGAAGAAAGGAGCTCAGGGGCACTGTAATTCACAAACCTGCAGAGTTATAAATGACAGCTATCGTCCAAAAATAGACTGAAGTAAGGCTGCCAAGAGGACTTGAAAGCGGGGCAGAATTGCAGGAAACCGATTTCAGGAGGTAGACTGGAATTGCATTGAAAGCATAGGAAAAGAGGCAGAACGTCCACAATGATGCACTTGGCCAAAAAGGGCGTATGCGTTTTTTCCTGAATATATTCAGGAAAAAACGCATACGCCCTTTTTGGCCAACCAAGCAAGCTTGCAAAGGAAATCTGCACTACAATGAAGTCTCACTTCCCCCCGGTCAAAAGGGCCATCTGAAAAAAGTGTAAAATCCAGAAAGGCAGGACAGGCCATGGAGAACTGGGAGCCTTGTTATGCTGATGGGCGGGATGTAAATTGCCAACAACCACTCGGGAGAAGTGTATGGTGTTTCCTGAAACATCTAAAAAACAAAGCAACAGAACCTAGGGCACTTCCACTTATGGTCCTATAGCTTAGGGAAATTAAAATCAAAAAGACACAGCCACCCCAAAGTTTGGAACGGCTCTGTTTACAAGAACCTCGTTTACAGTACAAGTTCAACATCGCAGAAAGTGAAAAATGGATAAAGAAGTTGTGGTATTTACTTACAAAGCAATATCACTCAGCAATGAAATCTGTGTCATCAGGCCCTTAGCAGCACAATGAGTGGATTCAGGTATGATGATTCTAACTGAAGTAAGTCACACAGAAAAAGAAACATCATAAGATATCAGTAATACACGGAATGTAAACTTGGCTACACAGGAACTGAATTACAGAACAGAACAGGGACTCAAATTTAGAAAACCAACTTATGCTTGCTTAAGGGTAAAGGTGAGTTGGGGTGCTGCATAAAACCAGAGATTGAAATGAGCACAGATAAAGTTCCTTAAGTCAAATATGGAATAGACAAGAGCTACTCCTTGCTCAACGAAATGGACTCAACACCGCATATTAAACGCCTAATAATGTACCTGACTAGTAAGTATCTTAAAACCTATGGATTGCTATGTCTCCGAAAGAGAATCAAGCATGTGTACAGGGGCATAAACGCAGCAGTGATAGGACTGGAGAGGTTCGGTGAGCAAATGAAGACCCTTTGAAGTCATATTGCATGGTACCCATTCCACGGGTTTCAACTACCCAGTATTAAGGTATTCTTCCTTCAGCTAAAACATGCATGTGGAACCTAGAGTATGATCAACCATGTGATCGGGAGACGTGTTCAAATATGTCTCAGTTTTCGTACCCTGGTACTCGGGTGCAACATTCCAGACGCTTTACTAACACTCTCCCCACTTGGAGAGTCAGTCCCTTTAACCTCCTGTTTGGCCCAGTTTGCAATTTCTGCGGAAGATGAACAGGAATAGCGAGAACCAATGAGAGACTAGCTGGAGGTGTCTGGACGGGCAAATTTAACTCTCATTTCCCACCAGGAAGAGGAAATAACCAAAGGCTCAGCGTGCCGTGCCGGAACCAGATTAGGGCCTGAAGTCATCCTGCGGTGTTGCGGCCAGGTCACAAGAAAGCGAGTTGAAGAAAGGAGCTCAGGGGCACTGTAATTCACAAACCTGCAGAGTTATAAATGACAGCTATCGTCCAAAAATAGACTGAAGTAAGGCTGCCAAGAGGACTTGAAAGCGGGGCAGAATTGCAGGAAACCGATTTCAGGAGGTAGACTGGAATTGCATTGAAAGCATAGGAAAAGAGGCAGAACGTCCACAATGATGCACTTGGCCAAAAAGGGCGTATGCGTTTTTTCCTGAATATATTCAGGAAAAAACGCATACGCCCTTTTTGGCCAACCAAGCAAGCTTGCAAAGGAAATCTGCACTACAATGAAGTCTCACTTCCCCCCGGTCAAAAGGGCCATCTGAAAAAAGTGTAAAATCCAGAAAGGCAGGACAGGCCATGGAGAACTGGGAGCCTTGTTATGCTGATGGGCGGGATGTAAATTGCCAACAACCACTCGGGAGAAGTGTATGGTGTTTCCTGAAACATCTAAAAAACAAAGCAACAGAACCTAGGGCACTTCCACTTATGGTCCTATAGCTTAGGGAAATTAAAATCAAAAAGACACAGCCACCCCAAAGTTTGGAACGGCTCTGTTTACAAGAACCTCGTTTACAGTACAAGTTCAACATCGCAGAAAGTGAAAAATGGATAAAGAAGTTGTGGTATTTACTTACAAAGCAATATCACTCAGCAATGAAATCTGTGTCATCAGGCCCTTAGCAGCACAATGAGTGGATTCAGGTATGATGATTCTAACTGAAGTAAGTCACACAGAAAAAGAAACATCATAAGATATCAGTAATACACGGAATGTAAACTTGGCTACACAGGAACTGAATTACAGAACAGAACAGGGACTCAAATTTAGAAAACCAACTTATGCTTGCTTAAGGGTAAAGGTGAGTTGGGGTGCTGCATAAAACCAGAGATTGAAATGAGCACAGATAAAGTTCCTTAAGTCAAATATGGAATAGACAAGAGCTACTCCTTGCTCAACGAAATGGACTCAACACCGCATATTAAACGCCTAATAATGTACCTGACTAGTAAGTATCTTAAAACCTATGGATTGCTATGTCTCCGAAAGAGAATCAAGCATGTGTACAGGGGCATAAACGCAGCAGTGATAGGATTGGAGAGGTTCGGTGAGCAAATGAAGACCCTTTGAAGTCATATTGCATGGTACCCATTCCACGGGTTTCAACTACCCAGTATTAAGGTATTCTTCCTTCAGCTAAAACATGCATGTGGAACCTAGAGTATGATCAACCATGTGATCGGGAGACGTGTTCAAATATGTCTCAGTTTTCGTACCCTGGTACTCGGGTGCAACATTCCAGACGCTTTACTAACACTCTCCCCACTTGGAGAGTCAGTCCCTTTAACCTCCTGTTTGGCCCAGTTTGCAATTTCTGCGGAAGATGAACAGGAATAGCGAGAACCAATGAGAGACTAGCTGGAGGTGTCTGGACGGGCAAATTTAACTCTCATTTCCCACCAGGAAGAGGAATTAACCAAAGGCTCAGCGTGCCGTGCCGGAACCAGATTAGGGCCTGAAGCCATCCTGCGGTGTTGCGGCCAGGTCACAAGAAAGTGAGTTGAAGAAAGGAGCTCAGGGGCACTGTAATTCACAAACCTGCAGAGATATAAATGACAGCTATCGTCCAAAAATAGACTGAAGTAAGGCTGCCAAGAGGACTTGAAAGCGGGGCAGAATTGCAGGAAACCGATTTCAGGAGGTAGACTGGAATTGCATTGAAAGCATAGGAAAAGAGGCAGAACGTCCACAATGATGCACTTGGCCAAAAAGGGCGTATGCGTTTTTTCCTGAATATATTCAGGAAAAAACGCATACGCCCTTTTTGGCCAACCAAGCAAACTTGCAAAGGAAATCTGCACTACAATGAAGTCTCACTTCCCCCTGGTCAAAAGGGCCATCTGAAAAAAGTGTAAAATCCAGAAGGCAGGACAGGCCATGGAGTACTGGGAGCCTTGTTATGCTGATGGGCGGGATGTAAATTGCCAACAACCACTGGGGAGAAGTGTATGGTGTTTCCTGAAACATCTAAAAAAGAAAGCAACAGAGCCTAGGGCACTTCCACTTATGGTCCTATAGCTTAGGGAAATTAAAATCAAAAAGACACAGCCACCCCAAAGTTTGGAACGGCTCTGTTTACAAGAACCTCGTTTACAGTACAAGTTCAACATCGCAGAAAGTGAAAAATGGATAAAGAACTTGTGGTATTTACGTACAATGCAGTATCACTCAGCAATGAAATCTATGTCATCAGGCCCGTAGCAGCATAATGAGTAGATTCAGGTACGATGATTCTAACTGAAATAAGTCACACAGAAAAAGAAACATCATAAGATATCAGTAATACACGGAATGTAAACTTGGCTACACAGGAACTGAATTCCAAAACAGAACAGGGTCTCAAATTTAGAAAACCAACTTATGCTTGCTTAAGGGGAAAGGTGAGTTGGGTTGCTGCATAAAACCAGAGATTGAAATGAGCACAGATAAAGTTCCTTAAGCCAAATATGGAATAGACAAGAGCTACTCCTTGCTCAATGAAATGGACTCAACACCGCATATTAAACGCCTAAGAATGTACCTGACTAGTAAGTATCTTAAAACCTAAGAATTGCTATGTCTCCAAAAGAGAATCAAGCATGTGTACAGGGGCATAAACGCAGCAGTGATAGGATTGGAGAGGTTCGGTGAGCAAATGAAGACCCGTTGAAGTCATATTGCATGGTACCCATTACACGGGTTTCAACTACCCAGGTTTTAGGTATTCTTCCTTCAGCTAAAACATGCATGTGGAACCCAAGTATGATCAACCATGTGAACGGGAGACGTGTTCAAATATGTCTCAGTTTTCCTCCCCTGGTACTCGGGTGCAACATTCCAGACGCTTTACTAACACTCTCCCCACTTGGAGAGTCAGCGCCTTTAACCTCCTGTTTGGCCCAGTTTGCAATTTCTGCGGAAGATGAACAGGAATAGCGAGAACCAATGAGAGGCTAGCTGGAGGTGTCTGGACGGGCAAATTTAACTCTCATTTCCCACCAGGAAGAGGAAATAACCAAAGGCTCAGCGTGCCGTACCGGAACCAGATTAGGGCCTGAAGCCATCCTGCGGTGTTGCGGCCAGCTCAAAAGAAAGCGAGTTGAAGAAAGGAGCTCAGGGGCACTGTAATTCACAAACCTGCAGAGTTATAAATGACAGCTATCGTCCAAAAATAGACTGAAGTAAGGCTGCCAAGAGGACTTGAAAGCGGGGCAGAATTGCAGGAAACCGATTTCAGGAGGTAGACTGGAATTGCATTGAAAGCATAGGAAAAGAGGCAGAACGTCCACAATGATGCACTTGGCCAAAAAGGGCGTATGCGTTTTTTCCTGAATATATTCAGGAAAAAACGCATACGCCCTTTTTGGCCAACCAAGCAAGCTTGCAAAGGAAATCTGCACTACAATGAAGTCTCACTTCCCCCCGGTCAAAAGGGCCATCTGAAAAAAGTGTAAAATCCAGAAAGGCAGGACAGGCCATGGAGAACTGGCAGCCTTGTTATGCTGATGGGCGGGATGTAAATTGCCAACAACCACTCGGGAGAAGTGTATGGTGTTTCCTGAAACATCTAAAAAACAAAGCAACAGAACCTAGGGCACTTCCACTTATGGTCCTATAGCTTAGGGAAATTAAAATCAAAAAGACACAGCCACCCCAAAGTTTGGAATGGCTCTGTTTACAAGAACCTCGTTTACAGTACAAGTTCAACATCGCAGAAAGTGAAAAATGGATAAAGAAGTTGTGGTATTTACTTACAAAGCAATATCACTCAGCAATGAAATCTGTGTCATCAGGCCCTTAGCAGCACAATGAGTGGATTCAGGTATGATGATTCTAACTGAAGTAAGTCACACAGAAAAAGAAACATCATAAGATATCAGTAATACACGGAATGTAAACTTGGCTACACAGGAACTGAATTACAGAACAGAACAGGGACTCAAATTTAGAAAACCAACTTATGCTTGCTTAAGGGTAAAGGTGAGTTGGGGTGCTGCATAAAACCAGAGATTGAAATGAGCACAGATAAAGTTCCTTAAGTCAAATATGGAATAGACAAGAGCTACTCCTTGCTCAACGAAATGGACTCAACACCGCATATTAAACGCCTAAGAATGTACCTGACTAGTAAGTATCTTAAAACCTATGGATTGCTATGTCTCCGAAAGAGAATCAAGCATGTGTACAGGGGCATAAATGCAGCAGTGATAGGATTGGAGAGGTTCGGTGAGCAAATGAAGACCCTTTGAAGTCATATTGCATGGTACCCATTCCACGGGTTTCAACTACCCAGGTTTAAGGTATTCTTCCTTCAGCTAAAACATGCATGTGGAACCTAGAGTATGATCAACCATGTGAACGGGAGACGTGTTCAAATATGTCTCAGTTTTCCTCCCCTGGTACTCGGGTGCAACATTCCAGACGCTTTACTAACACTCTCCCCACTTGGAGAGTCAGCGCCTTTAACCTCCTGTTTGGCACAGTTTGCAATTTCTGCGGAAGATGAACAGGAATAGCGAGAACCAATGAGAGGCTAGCTGGAGGTGTCTGGACGGGCAAATTTAACTCTCATTTCCCACCAGGAAGAGGAAATAACCAAAGGCTCAGCGTGCTCTACCGGAACCAGATTAGGGCCTGAAGCCATCCTGCGGTGTTGCGGCCAGCTCAAAAGAAAGCGAGTTGAAGAAAGGAGCTCAGGGGCACTGTAATTCACAAACCTGCAGACTTATAAATGACAGCTATCGTCCAAAAATAGACTGAAGTAAGGCTGCCAAGAGGACTTGAAAGCGGGGCAGAATTGCAGGAAACCGATTTCAGGAGGTAGACTGGAATTGCATTGAAAGCATAGGAAAAGAGGCAGAACGTCCACAATGATGCACTTGGCCAAAAAGGGCGTATGCGTTTTTTCCTGAATATATTCAGGAAAAAACGCATACGCCCTTTTTGGCCAACCAAGCAAGCTTGCAAAGGAAATCTGCACTACAATGAAGTCTCACTTCCCCCCGGTCAAAAGGGCCATCTGAAAAAAGTGTAAAATCCAGAAAGGCAGGACAGGCCATGGAGAACTGGGAGCCTTGTTATGCTGATGGGCGGGATGTAAATTGCCAACAACCACTCGGGAGAAGTGTATGGTGTTTCCTGAAACATGTAAAAAACAAAGCAACAGAACCTAGGGCACTTCCACTTATGGTCCTATAGCTTAGGGAAATTAAAATCAAAAAGACACAGCCACCCCAAAGTTTGGAACGGCTCTGTTTACAAGAACCTCGTTTACAGTACAAGTTCAACATCGCAGAAAGTGAAAAATGGATAAAGAAGTTGTGCTATTCACTTACAAAGCAATATCACTCAGCAATGAAATCTGTGTCATCAGGCCCTTAGCAGCACAATGAGTGGATTCAGGTATGATGATTCTAACTGAAATAAGTCACACAGAAAAAGAAACATCATAAGATATCAGTAATACACGGAATGTAAACTTGTCTACACAGGAACTGAATTACAGAACAGAACAGGGTCTCAAATTTAGAAAACCAACTTATGCTTGCTTAAGGGGAAAGGTGAGTTGGGGTGCTGCATAAAACCAGAGATTGAAATGAGCACAGATAAAGTTCCTTAAGCCAAATATGGAATAGACAAGAGCTACTCCTTGCTCAACGAAATGGACTCAACACCGCATATTAAACGCCTAAGAATGTACCTGACTAGTAAGTATCTTAAAACCTATAGATTGCTATGTCTCCGAAAGAGAATCAAGGATGTGTACAGGGGCATAAACGCAGCAGTGATAGGATTGGAGGGGTTCGGTGAGCAAATGAAGACCCTTTGAAGTCATATTGCATGGTACCCATTACACGGGTTTCAACTACCCAGGTTTTAGGTATTCTTCCTTCAGCTAAAACATGCATGTGGAACCCAAGTATGATCAACCATGTGAACGGGAGACGTGTTCAAATATGTCTCAGTTTTCCTCCCCTGGTACTCGGGTGCAACATTCCAGACGCTTTACTAACACTCTCCCCACTTGGAGAGTCAGCGCCTTTAACCTCCTGTTTGGCACAGTTTGCAATTTCTGTGGAAGATGAACAGGAATAGCGAGAACCAATGAGAGACTAGCTGGAGGTGTCTGGACGGGCAAATTTAACTCTCATTTCCCACCAGGAAGAGGAAATAACCAAAGGCTCAGCGTGCCGTGCCGGAACCAGATTAGGGCCTGAAGCCATCCTGCGGTGTTGCGGCCAGCTCACAAGAAAGCGAGTTGAAGAAAGGAGCTCAGGGGCACTGTAATTCACAAACCTGCAGAGTTATAAATGACAGCTATCGTCCAAAAATAGACTGAAGTAAGGCTGCCAAGAGGACTTGAAAGCGGGGCAGAATTGCAGGAAACCGATTTCAGGAGGTAGACTGGAATTGCATTGAAAGCATAGGAAAAGAGGCAGAACGTCCACAATGATGCACTTGGCCAAAAAGGGCGTATGCGTTTTTTCCTGAATATATTCAGGAAAAAACGCATACGCCCTTTTTGGCCAACCAAGCAAGCTTGCAAAGGAAATCTGCACTACAATGAAGCCTCACTTCCCCCCGGTCAAAAGGGCCATCTGAAAAAAGTGTAAAATCCAGAAAGGCAGGACAGGCCATGGAGAACTGGGAGCCTTGTTATGCTGATGGGCGGGATGTAAATTGCCAACAGACACTCGGGAGAAGTGTATGGTGTTTCCTGAAACATCTAAAAAACAAAGCAACAGAGCCTAGGGCACTGCCACTTATGGTCCTATAGCTTAGGGAAATTAAAATCAAAAAGACACAGCCACCCCAAAGTTTGGGACGCCTCTGTTTACAAGAACCTCGTTTACAGTACAAGTTCAACATCGCAGAAAGTGAAAAATGGATAAAGAAGTTGTGGTATTTACTTACAAAGCAATATCACTCAGCAATGAAATCTATGTCATCAGGCCCTTAGCATCACAATGAGTGGATTCAGGTATGATGATTCTAACTGAAATAAGTCACACAGAAAAAGAAACATCATAAGATATCAGTAATACACGGAATGTAAACTTGGCTACACAGGAACTGAATTACAGAACAGAACAGGGTCTCAAATTTAGAAAACCAACTTATGCTTGCTTAAGGGTAAAGGTGAGTTGGGGTGCTGCATAAAACCAGAGATTGAAATGAGCACAGATAAAGTTCCTTAAGCCGAATATGGAATAGACAAGAGCTACTCCTTGCTCAACGAAATGGACTCAACACCCCATATTAAATGCCTAAGAATTTACCTGACTAGTAAGTATCTTAAAACCTATGGATTGCTATGTCTCCAAAAGAGAATCAAGCGTGTGTACAGGGGCATAAACGCAGCAGTGATAGGATTGGAGAGGTTCGGTGAGCAAATGAAGACCCTTTGAAGTCATATTGCATGGTACCCATTACACGGGTCTCAACTCTCCAGGTTTAAGGTATTCTTCCTTCAGCTAAAACATGCATGTGGAACCCAAGTATGATCAACCATGTGAACGGGAGACGTATTCAAATATGTCTCAGTTTTCCTCCCCTGGTACTCGGGTGCAACATTCCAGACGCTTTACTAACACTCTCCCCACTTGGAGAGTCAGTGCCTTTAACCTCCTGTTTGGCCCAGTTTGCAATTTCTGCGGAAGATGAACAGGAATAGCGAGAACCAATGAGAGACTAGCTGGAGGTGTCTGAACGGGCAAATTTAACTCTCATTTCCCACCAGGAAGAGGAAATAACCAAAGGCTCAGCGTGCCGTACCGGAACCAGATTAGGGCCTGAAGCCATCCTGCGGTGTTGCGGCCAGCTCAAAAGAAAGCGAGTTGAAGAAAGGAGCTCAGGGGCACTGTAATTCACAAACCTGCAGAGTTATAAATGACAGCTATCGTCCAAAAATATACTGAAGTAAGGCTGCCAAGAGGACTTGAAAGCGGGGCAGAATTGCAGGAAACCGATTTCAGGAGGTAGACTGGAATTGCATTGAAAGCATAGGAAAAGAGGCAGAACGTCCACAATGATGCACTTGGTCAAAAAGTGCGTATGCGTTTTTTCCTGAATATATTCAGGAAAAAACGCATACGCCCTTTTTGGCCAACCAAGCAAGCTTGCAAAGGAAATCTGCACTACAATGAAGTCTCACTTCCCCCCGGTCAAAAGGGCCATCTGAAAAAAGTGTAAAATCCAGAAAGGCAGGACAGGCCATGGAGAACTGGGAGCCTTGTTATGCTGATGGGCGGGATGTAAATTGCCAACAACCACTCGGGAGAAGTGTATGGTGTTTCCTGAAACATCTAAAAAACAAAGCAACAGAACCTAGGGCACTTCCACTTATGGTCCTATAGCTTAGGGAAATTAAAATCAAAAAGACACAGCCACCCCAAAGTTTGGAACGGCTCTGTTTACAAGAACATCGTTTACAGTACAAGTTCAACATCGCAGAAAGTGAAAAATGGATAAAGAACTTGTGGTACTTACGTACAATGCAGTATCACTCAGCAATGAAATCTATGTCATCAGGCCCGTAGCAGCATAATGAGTGGATTCAGGTACGATGATTCTAACTGAAATAAGTCACACAGAAAAAGAAACATCATAAGATATCACTAATACACGGAATGTAAACTTGGCTACACAGGAACTGCATTCCAGAACAGAACAGGGTCTCAAATTTAGAAAACCAACTTAGGCTTGCTTAAGGGGAAAGGTGAGTTGGGGTACTGCATAAAACCAGAGATTGAAATGAGCACAGATAAAGTTCCTTAAGCCAAATATGGAATAGACAAGAGCTACTCCTTGCTCAACGAAATGGACTCAAAACCCCATATTAAACCCCTAAGAATGTACCTGACTAGTAAGTATCTTAAAACCTATGGATTGCTATGTCTCCAAAAGAGAATCAAGCGTGTGTACAGGGGAATAAACGCAGCAGTGATAGGATTGGAGAGGTTCGGTGAGCAAATGAAGACCCTTTGAAGTCATATTGCATGGTACCCATTACACGGGTCTCAACTCTCCAGGTTTAAGGTATTCTTCCTTCAGCTAAAACATGCATGTGGAACCCAGAGTATGATCAACCATGTGAACGGGAGACGTGTTCAAATATGTCTCAGTTTTCCTCCCCTGGTACTCGGGTGCAACATTCCAGACGCTTTACTAACACTCTCCCCACTTGGAGAGTCAGTCCCTTTAACCTCCTGTTTGGCCCAGTTTGCAATTTCTGCGGAAGATGAACAGGAATAGCGAGAACCAATGAGAGGCTAGCTGGAGGTGTCTGGACGGGCAAATTTAACTCTCATTTCCCACCAGGAAGAGGAAATAACCAAAGGCTCAGCGTGCCGTACCGGAACCAGATTAGGGCCTGAAGCCATCCTGCGGTGTTGCGGCCAGGTCACAAGAAAGCGAGTTGAAGAAAGGAGCTCAGGGGCACTGTAATTCACAAACCTGCAGAGTTATAAATGACAGCTATCGTCCAAAAATAGACTGAAGTAAGGCTGCCAAGAGGACTTGAAAGCGGGGCAGAATTGCAGGAAACCGATTTCAGGAGGTAGACTGGAATTGCATTGAAAGCATAGGAAAAGAGGCAGAACGTCCACAATGATGCACTTGGCCAAAAAGGGCGTATGCGTTTTTTCCTGAATATATTCAGGAAAAAACGCATACGCCCTTTTTGGCCAACCAAGCAAGCTTGCAAAGGAAATCTGCACTACAATGAAGTCTCACTTCCCCCCGGTCAAAAGGGCCATCTGAAAAAAGTGTAAAATCCAGAAAGGCAGGACAGGCCATGGAGAACTGGGAGCCTTGTTATGCTGATGGGCGGGATGTAAATTGCCAACAACCACTCGGGAGAAGTGTATGGTGTTTCCTGAAACATCTAAAAAACAAAGCAACAGAACCTAGGGCACTTCCACTTATGGTCCTATAGCTTAGGGAAATTAAAATCAAAAAGACACAGCCACCCCAAAGTTTGGAACGGCTCTGTTTACAAGAACATCGTTTACAGTACAAGTTCAACATCGCAGAAAGTGAAAAATGGATAAAGAACTTGTGGTACTTACGTACAATGCAGTATCACTCAGCAATGAAATCTATGTCATCAGGCCCGTAGCAGCATAATGAGTGGATTCAGGTACGATGATTCTAACTGAAATAAGTCACACAGAAAAAGAAACATCATAAGATATCACTAATACACGGAATGTAAACTTGGCTACACAGGAACTGCATTCCAGAACAGAACAGGGTCTCAAATTTAGAAAACCATCTTATGCTTGCTTAAGGGGAAAGGTGAGTTGGGGTACTGCATAAAACCAGAGATTGAAATGAGCACAGATAAAGTTCCTTAAGCCAAATATGGAATAGACAAGAGCTACTCCTTGCTCAACGAAATGGACTCAAAACCCCATATTAAACCCCTAAGAATGTACCTGACTAGTAAGTATCTTAAAACCTATGGATTGCTATGTCTCCAAAAGAGAATCAAGCGTGTGTACAGGGGAATAAACGCAGCAGTGATAGGATTGGAGAGGTTCGGTGAGCAAATGAAGACCCTTTGAAGTCATATTGCATGGTACCCATTACACGGGTCTCAACTCTCCAGGTTTAAGGTATTCTTCCTTCAGCTAAAACATGCATGTGGAACCCAGAGTATGATCAACCATGTGAACGGGAGACGTGTTCAAATATGTCTCAGTTTTCCTCCCCTGGTACTCGGGTGCAACATTCCAGACGCTTTACTAACACTCTCCCCACTTGGAGAGTCAGTCCCTTTAACCTCCTGTTTGGCCCAGTTTGCAATTTCTGCGGAAGATGAACAGGAATAGCGAGAACCAATGAGAGGCTAGCTGGAGGTGTCTGGACGGGCAAATTTAACTCTCATTTCCCACCAGGAAGAGGAAATAACCAAAGGCTCAGCGTGCCGTACCGGAACCAGATTAGGGCCTGAAGCCATCCTGCGGTGTTGCGGCCAGGTCACAAGAAAGCGAGTTGAAGAAAGGAGCTCAGGGGCACTGTAATTCACAAACCTGCAGAGTTATAAATGACAGCTATCGTCCAAAAATAGACTGAAGTAAGGCTGCCAAGAGGACTTGAAAGCGGGGCAGAATTGCAGGAAACCGATTTCAGGAGGTAGACTGGAATTGCATTGAAAGCATAGGAAAAGAGGCAGAACGTCCACAATGATGCACTTGGCCAAAAAGGGCGTATGCGTTTTTTCCTGAATATATTCAGGAAAAAACGCATACGCCCTTTTTGGCCAACCAAGCAAGCTTGCAAAGGAAATCTGCACTACAATGAAGTCTCACTTCCCCCCGGTCAAAAGGGCCATCTGAAAAAAGTGTAAAATCCAGAAAGGCAGGACAGGCCATGGAGAACTGGGAGCCTTGTTATGCTGATGGGCGGGATGTAAATTGCCAACAGACACTTGGGAGAAGTGTATGGTGTTTCCTGAAACATCTAAAAAACAAAGCAACAGAGCCTAGGGCACTGCCACTTATGGTCCTATAGCTTAGGGAAATTAAAATCAAAAAGACACAGCCACCCCAAAGTTTGGAACGGCTCTGTTTACAAGAACCTCGTTTACAGTACAAGTTCAACATCGCAGAAAGTGAAAAATGGATAAAGAAGTTGTGGTATTTACTTACAAAGCAATATCACTCAGCAATGAAATCTATGTCATCAGGCCCTTAGCATCACAATGAGTGGATTCAGGTATGATGATTCTAACTGAAATAAGTCACACAGAAAAAGAAACATCATAAGATATCAGTAATACACGGAATGTAAACTTGGCTACACAGGAACTGAATTACAGAACAGAACAGGGTCTCAAATTTAGAAAACCAACTTATGCTTGCTTAAGGGTAAAGGTGAGTTGGGGTGCTGCATAAAACCAGAGATTGAAATGAGCACAGATAAAGTTCCTTAAGCCGAATATGGAATAGACAAGAGCTACTCCTTGCTCAACGAAATGGACTCAACACCCCATATTAAATGCCTAAGAATTTACCTGACTAGTAAGTATCTTAAAACCTATGGATTGCTATGTCTCCAAAAGAGAATCAAGCGTGTGTACAGGGGCATAAACGCAGCAGTGATAGGATTGGAGAGGTTCGGTGAGCAAATGAAGACCCTTTGAAGTCATATTGCATGGTACCCATTACACGGGTCTCAACTCTCCAGGTTTAAGGTATTCTTCCTTCAGCTAAAACATGCATGTGGAACCCAAGTATGATCAACCATGTGAACGGGAGACGTATTCAAATATGTCTCAGTTTTCCTCCCCTGGTACTCGGGTGCAACATTCCAGACGCTTTACTAACACTCTCCCCACTTGGAGAGTCAGCGCCTTTAACCTCCTGTTTGGCCCAGTTTGCAATTTCTGCGGAAGATGAACAGGAATAGCGAGAACCAATGAGAGACTAGCTGGAGGTGTCTGAACGGGCAAATTTAACTCTCATTTCCCACCAGGAAGAGGAAATAACCAAAGGATCAGCGTGCCGTACCGGAACCAGATTAGGGCCTGAAGCCATCCTGCGGTGTTGCGGCCAGGTCACAAGAAAGCAAGTTGAAGAAAGGAGCTCAGGGGCACTGTAATTCACAAACCTGCAGAGTTATAAATGACAGCTATCGTCCAAAAATAGACTGAAGTAAGGCTGCCAAGAGGACTTGAAAGCGGGGCAGAATTGCAGGAAACCGATTTCAGGAGGTAGACTGGAATTGCATTGAAAGCATAGGAAAAGAGGCAGAACGTCCACAATGATGCACTTGGCCAAAAAGGGCGTATGAGTTTCTGCCTGAATATATTCAGGAAAAAACGCATACGCCCTTTTTGGCCAACCAAGCAAGCTTGCAAAGGAAATCTGCACTACAATGAAGTCTCACTTCCCCCCGGTCAAAAGGGCCATCTGAAAAAAGTGTAAAATCCAGAAAGGCAGGACAGGCCATGGAGAACTGGGAGCCTTGTTATGCTGATGGGCGGGATGTAAATTGCCAACAACCACTCGGGAGAAGTGTATGGTGTTTCCTGAAACATCTAAAAAACAAAGCAACAGAGCCTAGGGCACTTCCACTTATGGTCCTATAGCTTAGGGAAATTAAAATCAAAAAGACACAGCCACCCCAAAGTTTGGAACGGCTCTGTTTACAAGAACCTCGTTTACAGTACAAGTTCAACATCGCAGAAAGTGAAAAATGGATAAAGAAGTTGTGGTATTTACTTACAAAGCAATATCACTCAGCAATGAAATCTGTGTCATCAGGCCCTTAGCAGCACAATGAGTGGATTCAGGTATGATGATTCTAACTGAAATAAGTCACACAGAAAAAGAAACATCATAAGATATCAGTAATACACGGAATGTAAACTTGATTACACAGGAACTGAATTACAGAACAGAACAGGGACTCAAATTTAGAAAACCAACTTATTCTTGCTTAAGGGTAAAGGTGAGTGGGGGTGCTGCATAAAACCAGAGATTGAAATGAGCACAGATAAAGTTCCTTAAGCCAAATATGGAATAGACAAGAGCTACTCCTTGCTCAACGAAATGGACTCAACACCCCATATTAAACGCCTAAGAATGTACCTGACTAGTAAGTATCTTAAAACCTATGGATTGCTATGTCTCCGAAAGAGAATCAAGCATGTGTACAGGGGCATAAACGCAGCAGTGATAGGATTGGAGAGGTTCGGTGAGCAAATGAAGACCCTTTGAAGTCATATTGCATGGTACCCATTCCACGGGTTTCAACTACCCAGGTTTAAGGTATTCTTCCTTCAGCTAAAACATGCATGTGGATCCTAGAGTATGATCAGCCATGTGATCAGGAGACGTGTTCAAATATGTCTCAGTTTTCCTCCCCTGGTACTCGGGTGCAACATTCCAGACGCTTTACTAACACTCTCCCCACTTGGAGAGTCAGTCCCTTTAACCTCCTGTTTGGCCCAGTTTGCAATTTCTGCGGAAGATGAACAGGAATAGCGAGAACCAATGAGAGGCTAGCTGGAGGTGTCTGGACGGGCAAATTTAACTCTCATTTCCCACCAGGAAGAGGAATTAACCAAAGGCTCTTCATGCCGGGCTGGAACCAGATTAGGGCCTGAAGCCATCCTGCGGTGTTGCGGCCAGGTCACAAGAAAGCGAGTTGAAGAAAGGAGCTCAGGGGCACTGTAATTCACAAACCTGCAGACTTATAAATGACAGCGATCGTCCAAAAATAGACTGAAGTAAGGCTGCCAAGAGGACTTGAAAGCGGGGCAGAATTGCAGGAAACCGATTTCAGGAGGTAGACTGGAATTGCATTGAAAGCATAGGAAAAGAGGCAGAACGTCCACAATGATGCACTTGGCCAAAAAGGGCGTATGCGTTTTTTCCTGAATATATTCAGGAAAAAACGCATACGCCCTTTTTGGCCAACCAAGCAAGCTTGCAAAGGAAATCTGCACTACAATGAAGTCTCACTTCCCCCCGGTCAAAAGGGCCATCTGAAAAAAGTGTAAAATCCAGAAAGGCAGGACAGGCCATGGAGAACTGGGAGCCTTGTTATGTTGATGGGCGGGATGTAAATTGCCAACAGACACTCGGGAGAAGTGTATGGTGTTTCCTGAAACATCTAAAAAACAAAGCAACAGAACCTAGGGCACTTCCACTTATGGTCCTATAGCTTAGGGAAATTAAAATCAAAAAGACACAGCCACCCCAAAGTTTGGAACGGCTCTGTTTACAAGAACCTCCTTTACAGTACAAGTTCAACATCGCAGAAAGTGAAAAATGGATAAAGAAGTTGTGGTATTTACTTACAAAGCAATATCACTCAGCAATGAAATCTGTGTCATCAGGCCCTTAGCAGCACAATGAGTGGATTCACGTATGATGATTCTAACTGAAGTAAGTCACACAGAAAAAGAAACATCATAAGATATCACTAATACACGGAATGTAAACTTGGCTACACAGGAACTGAATTACAGAACAGAACAGGGTCTCAAATTTAGAAAACCAACTTATGCTTGCTTAAGGGTAAAGGTGAGTTGGGGTGCTGCATAAAACCAGAGATTGAAATGAGCACAGATAAAGTTCCTTAAGCCAAATATGGAATAGACAAGAGCTACTCCTTGCTCAACGAAATGGACTCAACACCCCATATTAAACGCCTAAGAATGTACCTGACTAGTAAGTATCTTAAAACCTATGGATTGCTATGTCTCCGAAAGAGAATCAAGCATGTGTACAGGGGCATAAACGCAGCAGTGATAGGATTGGAGAGGTTTGGTGAGCAAATGAAGACCCTTTGAAGTCATATTGCATGGTACCCATTCCACGGGTTTCAACTACCCAGGTTTAAGGTATTCTTCCTTCAGCTAAAACATGCATGTGGAACCTAGAGTATGATCAACCATGTGAACGGGAGACGTGTTCAAATATGTCTCAGTTTTCCTCCACTGGTACTCAGGTGCAACATTCCAGACGCTTTACTAACACTCTCCCCACTTGGAGAGTCAGCGCCTTTAACCTCCTGTTTGGCACAGTTTGCAATTTCTGCGGAAGATGAACAGGAATAGCGAGAACCAATGAGAGACTAGCTGGAGGTGTCTGGACGGGCAAATTTAACTCTCATTTCCCACCAGGAAGAGGAAATAACCAAAGGCTCAGCGTGCCGTGCCGGAACCAGATTAGGGCCTGAAGCCATCCTGCGGTGTTGCGGCCAGCTCACAAGAAAGCGAGTTGAAGAAAGGAGCTCAGGGGCACTGTAATTCACAAACCTGCAGAGTTATAAATGACAGCTATCGTCCAAAAATAGACTGAAGTAAGGCTGCCAAGAGGACTTGAAAGCGGGGCAGAATTGCAGGAAACCGATTTCAGGAGGTAGACTGGAATTGCATTGAAAGCATAGGAAAAGAGGCAGAACGTCCACAATGATGCACTTGGCCAAAAAGGGCGTATGCGTTTTTTCCTGAATATATTCAGGAAAAAACGCATACGCACTTTTTGGCCAACCAAGCAAGCTTGCAAAGGAAATCTGCACTACAATGAAGTCTCACTTCCCCCCGGTCAAAAGGGCCATCTGAAAAAAGTGTAAAATCCAGAAAGGCAGGACAGGCCATGGAGAACTGGGAGTCTTGTTATGCTGATGGGCGGGATGTAAATTGCAAACAACCACTCGGGAGAAGTGTATGGTGTTTCCTGAAACATCTAAAAAACAAAGCAACAGAACCTAGGGCACTTCCACTTATGGTCCTGTAGCTTAGGGAAATTAAAATCAAAAAGACACAGCCACCCCAAAGTTTGGAACGGCTCTGTTTACAAGAACCTCGTTTACAGTACAAGTTCAACATCGCAGAAAGTGAAAAATGGATAAAGAAGTTGTGGTATTTACTTACAAAGCAATATCACTCAGCAATGAAATCTGTGTCATCAGGCCCTTAGCAGCACAATGAGTGGATTCAGGTATGATGATTCTAACTGAAGTAAGTCACACAGAAAAAGAAATATCATAAGATATCAGTAATACACGGAATGTAAACTTGGCTACACAGGAACTGAATTACAGAACAGAACAGGGTCTCAAATTTAGAAAACCAACTTATGCTTGCTTAAAGGTAAAGGTGAGTTGGGGTGCTGCATAAAACCAGAGATTGAAATGAGCACAGATAAAGTTCCTTAAGTCAAATATGGAATAGACAAGAGCTACTCCTTGCTCAACGAAATGGACTCAACACCGCATATTAAACGCCTAAGAATGTACCTGACTAGTAAGTATCTTAAAACCTATGGATTGCTATGTCTCCGAAAGAGAATCAAGCATGTGTACAGGGGCATAAACGCAGCAGTGATAGGATTGGAGAGGTTCGGTGAGCAAATGAAGACCCTTTGAAGTCATATTGCATGGTACCCATTACACGGGTCTTAACTCTCCAGGTTTAAGGTATTCTTCCTTCAGCTGAATCATGCATGTGGAACCCAAGTATGATCAACCATGTGAACGGGAGACGTGTTCAAATATGTCTCAGTTTTCCTCCCCTGGTACTCGGGTGCAACATTCCAGACGCTTTACTAACACTCTCCCCACTTGGAGAGTCAGCGCCTTTAACCTCCTGTTTGGCCCAGTTTGCAATTTCTGCGGAAGATGAACAGGAATAGCGAGAACCAATGAGAGACTAGCTGGAGGTGTCTGCACGGGCAAATTTAACTCTCATTTCCCACCAGGAAGAGGAAATAACCAAAGGCTCAGCGTGCCGTGCCGGAACCAGATTAGGGCCTGAAGCCATCCTGCGGTGTTGCGGCCAGCTCACAAGAAAGCGAGTTGAAGAAAGGAGCTCAGGGGCACTGTAATTCACAAACCTGCAGAGTTATAAATGACAGCTATCGTCCAAAAATAGACTGAAGTAAGGCTGCCAAGAGGACTTGAAAGCGGGGCAGAATTGCAGGAAACCGATTTCAGGAGGTAGACTGGAATTGCATTGAAAGCATAGGAAAAGAGGCAGAACGTCCACAATGATGCACTTGGCCAAAAAGGGCGTATGCGTTTTTTCCTGAATATATTCAGGAAAAAACGCATACGCCCTTTTTGGCCAACCAAGCAAGCTTGCAAAGGAAATCTCCACTACAATGAAGTCTCACTTCCCCCCGGTCAAAAGGGCCATCTGAAAAAAGTGTAAAATCCAGAAAGGCAGGACAGGCCATGGAGAACTGGGAGCCTTGTTATGCTGACGGGCGGGATGTAAATTGCCAACAACCACTCGGGAGAAGTGTATGGTGTTGCCTGAAACATCTAAAAAACAAAGCAACAGAGCCTAGGGCACTGCCACTTATGGTCCTACAGCTTAGGGAAATTAAAATTAAAAAGACACAGCCACCCCAATGTTTGGGACGCCTCTGTTTACAAGAACCTCGTTTACAGTACAAGTTCAACATCGCAAAAAGTGAAAAGTGGATAAAGAAGTTGTGGTATTTACTTACAAAGCAATATCACTCAGCAATGAAATCTGTGTCATCAGGCCCTTAGCAGCACAATGAGTGGATTCAGGTATGATGATTCTAACTGAAATAAGTCACACAGAAAAAGAGACATCATAAGATATCAGTAATACACGGAATGTAAACTTGGCTACACAGGAACTGAATTACAGAACAGAACAGGGTCTCAAATTTAGAAAACCAACTTATGCTTGCTTAAGGGTAAAGGTGAGTTGGGGTGCTGCATAAAACCAGAGATTGAAATGAGCACACATAAAGTTCCTTAAGTCAAATACGGAATAGACAAGAGCTACTCCTTGCTCAACGAAATGGACTCAACACCGCATATTAAACGCCTAAGAATGTACCTGACTAGTAAGTATCGTAAAACCTATGGATTGCTATGTCTCCAAAAGAGAATCAAGCATGTGTACAGGGGCATAAACGCAGCAGTCATAGGATTGGAGAGGTTCGGTGAGCAAATGAAGACCCTTTGAAGTCATATTGCATGGTACCCATTACACGGGTCTTAACTCTCCAGGTTTAAGGTATTCTTCCTTCAGCTAAAACATGCATGTGGAACCCAAGTATGATCAACCATGTGAACGGGAGACGTGTTCAAATATGTCTCAGTTTTCCTCCCCTGGTACTCGGGTGCAACATTCCAGACGCTTTACTAACACTCTCCCCACTTGGAGAGTCAGCGCCTTTAACCTCCTGTTTGGCCCAGTTTGCAATTTCTGTGGAAGATGAACAGGAATAGCGAGAACCAATGAGAGACTAGCTGGAGGTGTCTGGACGGGCAAATTTAACTCTCATTTCCCACCAGGAAGAGGAAATAACCAAAGGCTCAGCGTGCCGTGCCGGAACCAGATTAGGGCCTGAAGCCATCCTGCGGTGTTGCGGCCAGGTCACAAGAAAGCGAGTTGAAGAAAGGAGCTCAGGGGCACTGTAATTCACAAACCTGCAGAGTTATAAATGACAGCTATCGTCCAAAAATAGACTGAAGTAAGGCTGCCAAGAGGACTTGAAAGCGGGGCAGAATTGCAGGAAACCGATTTCAGGAGGTAGACTGGAATTGCATTGAAAGCATAGGAAAAGAGACAGAACGTCCACAATGATGCACTTGGCCAAAAAGGGCGTATGCGTTTTTTCCTGAATATATTCAGGAAAAAACGCATACGCCCTTTTTGGCCAACCAAGCAAGCTTGCAAAGGAAATCTGCACTACAATGAAGTCTCACTTCCCCCCGGTCAAAAGGGCCATCTGAAAAAAGTGTAAAATCCAGAAAGGCAGGACAGGCCATGGAGAACTGGGAGCCTTGTTATGCTGATGGGCGGGATGTAAATTGCCAACAACCACTCAGGAGAAGTGTATGGTGTTTCCTGAAACATCTAAAAAACAAAGCAACAGAGCCTAGGGCACTTCCACTTATGGTCCTACAGTTTAGGGAAATTAAAATCAAAAAGACACAGCCACCCCAAAGTTTGGGACGCCTCTGTTTTCAAGAACCTCATTTACAGTACAAGTTCAACATCGCAGAAAGTGAAAAATGGATAAAGAAGTTGTGGTATTTACTTACAAAGCAATATCACTCAGCAATGAAATCTGTGTCATCAGGCCCTTAGCATCACAATGAGTGGATTCAGGTATGATGATTCTAACTGAAATAAGTCACACAGAAAAAGAAACATCATAAGATATCAGTAATACACGGAATGGAAACTTGGCTACACAGGAACTGAATTACAGAACAGAACAGGGTCTCAAATTTAGAAAACCAACTTATGCTTGCTTAAGGGTAAAGGTGAGTTGGGGTGCTGCATAAAACCAGAGATTGAAATGAGCACACACAAAGTTCCTTAAGTCAAATATGGAATAGACAAGAGCTACTCCTTGCTCAATGAAATGGACTCAACACCGCATATTAAACGCCTAAGAATGTACCTGACTAGTAAGTATCGTAAAACCTATGGATTGCTATGTCTCCAAAAGAGAATCAAGCATGTGTACAGGGGCATAAACGCAGCACTCATAGGATTGGAGAGGTTCGGTGAGCAAATGAAGACCCTTTGAACTCATATTGCATGGTACCCATTACACGGGTCTTAACTCTCCAGGTTTAAGATATTCTTCCTTCAGCTAAAACATGCATGTGGAACCCAAGTATGATCAACCATGTGAAAGGGAGACGTGTTCAAATATGTCTCAGTTTTCCTCCCCTGGTACTCGGGTGCAACATTCCAGACGCTTTACTAACACTCTCCCCACTTGGAGAGTCAGCACCTTTAACCTCCTGTTTGGCCCAGTTTGCAATTTCTGCGGAAGATGAACAGGAATAGCGAGAACCAATGAGAGACTAGCTGGAGGTGTCTGGACGGGCAAATTTAACTCTCATTTCCCACCAGGAAGAGGAAATAACCAAAGGCTCAGCGTGCCGTGCCGGAACCAGATTAGGGCCTGAAGCCATCCTGCGGTGTTGCGGCCAGCTCACAAGAAAGCGAGTTGAAGAAAGGAGCTCAGGGGCACTGTAATTCACAAACCTGCAGAGTTATAAATGACAGCTATCGTCCAAAAATAGACTGAAGTAAGGCTGCCAAGAGGACTTGAAAGCGGGGCAGAATTGCAGGAAACCGATTTCAGGAGGTAGACTGGAATTGCATTGAAAGCATAGGAAAAGAGACAGAACGTCCACAATGATGCACTTGTCCAAAAAGGGCGTATGCTTTTTTTCCTGAATATATTCAGGAAAAAACGCATACGCACTTTTTGGCCAACCAAGCAAGCTTGCAAAGGAAATCTGCACTACAATGAAGTCTCACTTCCCCCCGGTCAAAAGGGCCATCTGAAAAAAGTGTAAAATCCAGAAAGGCAGGACAGGCCATGGAGAACTGGGAGCCTTGTTATGCTGATGGGCGGGATGTAAATTGCCAACAACCACTCGGGAGAAGTGTATGGTGTTTCCTGAAATATCTAAAAAACAAAGCAACAGAGCCTAGGGCACTTCCACTTATGGTCCTAAAGTTTAGGGAAATTAAAATCAAAAAGACACAGCCACCCCAAAGTTTGGGACGCCTCTGTTTACAAGAACCTCATTTACAGTACAAGTTCAACATCGCAGAAAGTGAAAAATGGATAAAGAAGTTGTGGTATTTACTTACAAACAATGTCACTCAGCAATGAAATCTGTGTCATCAGGCCCGTAGCAGCATAATGAGTAGATTCAGGTACGATGATTCTAACTGAAATAAGTCACACAGAAAAAGAAACATCATAAGATATCACTAATACACGGAATGTAAACTTGGCTACACAGGAACTGAATTCCAAAACAGAACAGGTTCTCAAATTTAGAAAACCAACTTATGCTTGCTTAAGGGGAAAGGTGAGTTGGGTTGCTGCATAAAACCAGAGATTGAAATGAGCACAGATAAAGTTCCTTAAGCCAAATATGGAATAGACAAGAGCTACTCCTTGCTCAACGAAATGGACTCAACACCCCATATTAAACGCCTAAGAATGTACCTGACTAGTAAGTATCTTAAAACCTATGGATTGCTATGTCTCCGAAAGAGAATCAAGCATGTGTACAGGGGCATAAACGCAGCAGTGATAGGATTGGAGAGGTTCGGTGAGCAAATGAAGACCCTTTGAAGTCATATTGCATGGTACCCATTCCACGGGTTTCAACTACCCAGGTTTAAGGTATTCTTCCTTCAGCTAAAACATGCATGTGGAACCTAGAGTATGATCAACCATGTGATCAGGAGACGTGTTCAAATATGTCTCAGTTTTCCTCCCCTGGTACTCGGGTGCAACATTCCAGACGCTTTACTAACACTCTCGCCACTTGGAGAGTCAGTCCCTTTAACCTCCTGTTTGGCCCAGTTTGCAATTTCTGCGGAAGATGAACAGGAATAGCGAGAACCAATGAGAGACTAGTTGGAGGTGTCTGGACGGGCAAATTTAACTCTCATTTCCCACCAGGTAGAGGAATTAGCCAAAGGCTCAGCGTGCCGTGCCGGAACCAGATTAGGGCCTGAAGCCATCCTGCGGTGTTGCGGCCAGGTCACAAGAAAGCGAGTTGAAGAAAGGAGCTCAGGGGCACTGTAATTCACAAACCTGCAGAGTTATAAATGACAGCTATCGTCCAAAAATAGACTGAAGTAAGCCTGCCAAGAGGACTTGGAAGCGGGACACAATTGCAGGAAACTGATTTCAGGAGGTAGACTGGAATTGCATTGAAAGCATAGGAAAAGAGGCAGAACGTCCACAATGATGCACTTGGCCAAAAAGGGCGTATGCGTTTTTTCCTGAATATATTCAGGAAAAAACGCATACGCCCTTTTTGGCCAACCAAGCAAGCTTGCAAAGGAAATCTGCACTACAATGAAGTCTCACTTCCCCCCGGTCAAAAGGGCCATCTGAAAAAAGTGTAAAATCCAGAAAGGCAACAGGCCATTGAGAACTGGGAGCCTTGTTATGCTGATGGGCGGGATGTAAATTGCCAACAACCACTCGGGAGAAGTGTATGGTGTTTCCTGAAACATCTAAAAAACAAAGCAACAGAGCCTAGGGCACTTCCACTTATGGTCCTATAGCTTAGGGAAATTAAAATCAAAAAGACACAGCCACCCCAAAGTTTGGAACGGCTCTGTTTACAAGAACCTCGTTTACAGTACAAGTTCAACATCGCAGAAAGTGAAAAATGGATAAAGAACTTGAGGTACGTACGTACAATGCAGTATCACTCAGCAATGAAATCTATGTCATCAGGCCCGTAGCAGCATAATGAGTAGATTCAGGTACGATGATTCTAACTGAAATAAGTCACACAGAAAAAGAAACATCATAAGATATCACTAATACACGGAATGTAAACTTGGCTACACAGGAACTGAATTCCAAAACAGAACAGGTTCTCAAATTTAGAAAACCAACTTATGCTTGCTTAAGGGGAAAGGTGAGTTGGGTTGCTGCATAAAACCAGAGATTGAAATGAGCACAGATAAAGTTCCTTAAGCCAAATATGGAATAGACAAGAGCTACTCCTTGCTCAACGAAATGGACTCAACACCCCATATTAAACGCCTAAGAATGTACCTGACTAGTAAGTATCTTAAAACCTATGGATTGCTATGTCTCCGAAAGAGAATCAAGCATGTGTACAGGGGCATAAACGCAGCAGTGATAGGATTGGAGAGGTTCGGTGAGCAAATGAAGACCCTTTGAAGTCATATTGCATGGTACCCATTCCACGGGTTTCAACTACCCAGGTTTAAGGTATTCTTCCTTCAGCTAAAACATGCATGTGGAACCTAGAGTATGATCAACCATGTGATCAGGAGACGTGTTCAAATATGTCTCAGTTTTCCTCCCCTGGTACTCGGGTGCAACATTCCAGACGCTTTACTAACACTCTCGCCACTTGGAGAGTCAGTCCCTTTAACCTCCTGTTTGGCCCAGTTTGCAATTTCTGCGGAAGATGAACAGGAATAGCGAGAACCAATGAGAGACTAGTTGGAGGTGTCTGGACGGGCAAATTTAACTCTCATTTCCCACCAGGTAGAGGAATTAGCCAAAGGCTCAGCGTGCCGTGCCGGAACCAGATTAGGGCCTGAAGCCATCCTGCGGTGTTGCGGCCAGGTCACAAGAAAGCGAGTTGAAGAAAGGAGCTCAGGGGCACTGTAATTCACAAACCTGCAGAGTTATAAATGACAGCTATCGTCCAAAAATAGACTGAAGTAAGCCTGCCAAGAGGACTTGGAAGCGGGACAGAATTGCAGGAAACTGATTTCAGGAGGTAGACTGGAATTGCATTGAAAGCATAGGAAAAGAGGCAGAACGTCCACAATGATGCACTTGGCCAAAAAGGGCGTATGCGTTTTTTCCTGAATATATTCAGGAAAAAACGCATACGCCCTTTTTGGCCAACCAAGCAAGCTTGCAAAGGAAATCTGCACTACAATGAAGTCTCACTTCCCCCCGGTCAAAAGGGCCATCTGAAAAAAGTGTAAAATCCAGAAAGGCAACAGGCCATTGAGAACTGGGAGCCTTGTTATGCTGATGGGCGGGATGTAAATTGCCAACAACCACTCGGGAGAAGTGTATGGTGTTTCCTGAAACATCTAAAAAACAAAGCAACAGAGCCTAGGGCACTTCCACTTATTGTCCTATAGCTTAGGGAAATTAAAATCAAAAAGACACAGCCACCCCAAAGTTTGGAACGGCTCTGTTTACAAGAACCTCGTTTACAGTACAAGTTCAACATCGCAGAAAGTGAAAAATGGATAAAGAACTTGAGGTACGTACGTACAATGCAGTATCACTCAGCAATGAAATCTATGTCATCAGGCCCGTAGCAGCATAATGAGTAGATTCAGGTACGATGATTCTAACTGAAATAAGTCACACAGAAAAAGAAACATCATAAGATATCACTAATACACGGAATGTAAACTTGGCTACACAGGAACTGAATTCCAAAACAGAACAGGTTCTCAAATTTAGAAAACCAACTTATGCTTGCTTAAGGGGAAAGGTGAGTTGGGGTGCTGCATAAAACCAGAGATTGAAATGAGCACAGATAAAGTTCCTTAAGCCAAATATGGAATAGACAAGAGCTACTCCTTGCTCAACGAAATGGACTCAACACCGCATATTAAACGCCTAAGAATGTACCTGACTAGTAAGTATCTTAAAACCTATGGATTGCTATGTCTCCGAAAGAGAATCAAGCATGTGTACAGGGGCATAAACGCAGCAGTGATAGGATTGGAGAGGTTCTGTGAGCAAATGAAGACCCTTTGAAGTCATACTGCATGGTACCGATTCCAGGGGTTTCAACTACCCAGGTTTTAGGTATTCTTCCTTCAGCTAAAAAATGCATGTGGAACCCAGAGTATGATCAACCATGTGATCGGGAGACGTGTTCAAATATGTCTCAGTTTTCCTCCCCTGGTACTTGGGTGCAACATTCCAGACGCTTTACTAACACTCTCCCCACTTGGAGAGTCAGCGCCTTTAACCTCCTGTTTGGCCCAGTTTGCAATTTCTGCGGAAGATGAACAGGAATAGCGAGAACCAATGAGAGGCTAGCTGGAGGTGTCTGGACGGGCAAATTTAACTCTCATTTCCCACCAGGAAGAGGAAATAACGAAAGGCTCAGCATGCCGTACCAGAACCAGATTAGGGCCTGAAGCCATCCTGCGGTGTTGCGGCCAGCTCAAAAGAAAGCGAGTTGAAGAAAGGAGCTCAGGGGCACTGTAATTCACAAACCTGCAGAGTTATAAATGACAGCTATCATCCAAAAATAGACTGAAGTAAGGCTGCCAAGAGGACTTGAAAGCGGGGCAGAATTGCAGGAAACCGATTTCAGGAGGTAGACTGGAATTGCATTGAAAGCATAGAAAAAGAGGCAGAACGTCCACAATGATGCACTTGGCCAAAAAGGGCGTATGCGTTTTTTCCTGAATATATTCAGGAAAAAACGCATACGCCCTTTTTGGCCAACCAAGCAAGCTTGCAAAGGAAATCTGCACTACAATGAAGTCTCACTTCCCCCCGGTCAAAAGGGCCATCTGAAAAAAGTGTAAAATCCAGAAAGGCAGGACAGGCCATGGAGAACTGGGAGCCTTGTTATGCTGATGGGCGGGATGTAAATTGCCAACAGACACTCGGGAGAAGTGTATGGTGTTTCCTGAAACATCTAAAAAACAAAGCAACAGAGCCTAGGGCACTGCCGCTTATGGTCCTATAGCTTAGGGAAATTAAAATCAAAAAGACACAGCCACCCCAAAGTTTGGGACACCTCTGTTTACAAGAACCTCGTTTACAGTACAAGTACAACATCGCAGAAAGTGATAAATGGATAAAGAAGTTGTGGTATTTACTTACAAAGCAATATCACTCAGCAATGAAATCTATGTCATCAGGCCCTTAGCATCACAATGAGTGGATTCAGGTATGATGATTCTAACTGAAATAAGTCACACAGAAAAAGAAACATCATAAGATATCAGTAATACACGGAATGTAAACTTGGCTACACAGGAACTGAATTACAGAACAGAACAGGGTCTCAAATTTAGAAAACCAACTTATGCTTGCTTAAGGGTAAAGGTGAGTTGGGGTGCTGCATAAAACCAGAGATTGAAATGAGCACAGATAAAGTTCCTTAAGCCAAATATGGAATAGACAAGAGCTACTCCTTGCTCAATGAAATGGACTCAACACCGCATATTAAACGCCTAAGAATGTACCTGACTAGTAAGTATCGTAAAACCTATGGATTGCTATGTCTCCGAAAGAGAATCAAGCATGTGTACAGGGGCATAAACGCAGCAGTGATAGGATTGGAGAGGTTCGGTGAGCAAATGAAGACCCTTTGAAGTCATATTGCATGGTACCCATTCCACGGGTCTCAACTCTCCAGGTTTAAGGTATTCTTCCTTCAGCTAAAACATGCATGTGGAACCCAAGTATGATCAACCATGTGAACGGGAGACGTGTTCAAATATGTCTCAGTTTTCCTCCCCTGGTACTCGGGTGCAACATTCCAGACGCTTTACTAACACTCTCCCCACTTGGAGAGTCAGCGCCTTTAACCTCCTGTTTGGCCCAGTTTGCAATTTCTGCGGAAGATGAACAGGAATAGCGAGAACCAATGAGAGGCTAGCTGGAGGTGTCTGGACGGGCAAATTTAACTCGCATTTCCCACCAGGAAGAGGAAATAACGAAAGGCTCAGCATGCCGTACCAGAACCAGATTAGGGCCTGAAGCCATCCTGCGGTGTTGCGGCCAGCTCAAAAGAAAGCGAGTTGAAGAAAGGAGCTCAGGGGCACTGTAATTCACAAACCTGCAGAGTTATAAATGACAGCTATCATCCAAAAATAGACTGAAGTAAGGCTGCCAAGAGGACTTGAAAGCGGGGCAGAATTGCAGGAAACCGATTTCAGGAGGTAGACTGGAATTGCATTGAAAGCATAGGAAAAGAGGCAGAACGTCCACAATGATGCACTTGGCCAAAAAGGGCGTATGCGTTTTTTCCTGAATATATTCAGGAAAAAACGCATACGCCCTTTTTGGCCAACCAAGCAAGCTTGCAAAGGAAATCTGCACTACAATGAAGTCTCACTTCCCCCCGGTCAAAAGGGCCATCTGAAAAAAGTGTAAAATCCAGAAAGGCAGGACAGGCCATGGAGAACTGGGAGCCTTGTTATGCTGATGGGTGGGATGTAAATTGCCAACAGACAGTCCGGAGAAGTGTATGGTGTTTCCTGAAACATCTAAAAAACAAAGCAACAGAGCCTAGGGCACTGCCACTTATGGTCCTATAGCTTAGGGAAATTAAAATCAAAAAGACACAGCCACCCCAAAGTTTGGGATACCTCTGTTTACAAGAACCTCGTTTACAGTACAAGTACAACATCGCAGAAAGTGATAAATGGAGAAAGAAGTTGTGGTATTTACTTACAAAGCAATATCACTCAGCAATGAAATCTATGTCATCAGGCCCTTAGCATCACAATGAGTGGATTCAGGTATGATGATTCTAACTGAAATAAGTCACACAGAAAAAGAAACATCATAAGATATCAGTAATACACGGAATGTAAACTTGGCTACACAGGAACTGAATTACAGAACAGAACAGGGTCTCAAATTTAGAAAACCAACTTATGCTTGCTTAAGGGTAAAGGTGAGTTGGGGTGCTGCATAAAACCAGAGATTGAAATGAGCACAGATAAAGTTCCTTAAGCCAAATATGGAATAGACAAGAGCTACTCCTTGCTCAACGAAATGGACTCAACACCGCATATTAAACGCCTAAGAATGTACCTGACTAGTAAGTATCGTAAAACCTATGGATTGCTATGTCTCCGAAAGAGAATCAAGCATGTGTACAGGGGCATAAACGCAGCAGTGATAGGATTGGAGAGGTTCGGTGAGCAAATGAAGACCCTTTGAAGTCATATTGCATGGTACCCATTCCACGGGTCTCAACTCTCCAGGTTTAAGGTATTCTTCCTTCAGCTAAAACATGCATGTGGAACCCAAGTATGATCAACCATGTGAACGGGAGACGTGTTCAAATATGTCTCAGTTTTCCTCCCCTGGTACTCGGGTGCAACATTCCAGACGCTTTACTAACACTCTCCCCACTTGGAGAGTCAGCGCCTTTAACCTCCTGTTTGGCCCAGTTTGCAATTTCTGCGGAAGATGAACAGGAATAGCGAGAACCAAAGAGAGGCTAGCTGGAGGTGGCTGGACGGGCAAATTTAACTCTCATTTCTCACCAGGAAGAGGAAATAACCAAAGGCTCAGCGTGCCGTACCGGAACCAGATTAGGGCCTGAAGCCATCCTGCGGTGTTGCGGCCAGCTCACAAGAAAGCGAGTTGAAGAAAGGAGCTCAGGGGCACTGTAATTCACAAACCTGCAGAGTTATAAATGACAGCTATCGTCCAAAAATAGACTGAAGTAAGGCTGCCAAGAGGACTTGAAAGCGGGGCAGCATTGCAGGAAACCGATTTCAGGAGGTAGACTGGAATTGCATTGAAAGCATAGGAAAAGAGGCAGAACGTCCACAATGATGCACTTGGCCAAAAAGGGCGTATGCGTTTTTTCCTGAATATATTCAGGAAAAAACGCATACGCCCTTTTTGGCCAACCAAGCAAGCTTGCAAAGGAAATCTGCACTACAATGAAGTCTCACTTCCCCCCGGTCAAAAGGGCCATCTGAAAAAAGTGTAAAATCCAGAAAGGCAGGACAGGCCATGGAGAACTGGGAGCCTTGTTATGCTGATGGGCGGGATGTAAATTGCCAACAGACACTCGGGAGAAGTGTATGGTGTTTCCTGAAACATCTAAAAAACAAAGCAACAGAGCCTAGGGCACTGCCACTTATGGTCCTATAGCTTAGGGAAATTAAAATCAAAAAGACACAGCCACCCCAAAGTTTGGGACACCTCTGTTTACAAGAACCTCGTTTACAGTACAAGTACAACATCGCAGAAAGTGAAAAATGGATAAAGAAGTTGTGGTATTTACTTACAAAGCAATATCACTCAGCAATGAAATCTATGTCATCAGGCCCTTAGCATCACAATGAGTGGATTCAGGTATGATGATTCTAACTGAAATAAGTCACACAGAAAAAGAAACATCATAAGATATCAGTAATACACGGAATGTAAACTTGGCTACACAGGAACTGAATTACAGAACAGAACAGGGTCTCAAATTTAGAAAACCAACTTATGCTTGCTTAAGAGTAAAGGTGAGTTGGGGTGCTGCATAAAACCAGAGATTGAAATGAGCACAGATAAAGTTCCTTAAGCCAAATATGGAATAGACAAGAGCTACTCCTTGCTCAACGAAATGGACTCAACACCGCATATTAAACGCCTAAGAATGTACCTGACTAGTAAGTATCGTAAAACCTATGGATTGCTATGTCTCTGAAAGAGAATCAAGCATGTGTACAGGGGCATAAACGCAGCAGTGATAGGATTGGAGAGGTTCGGTGAGCAAATGAAGACCCTTTGAAGTCATATTGCATGGTACCCATTCCACGGGTCTCAACTCTCCAGGTTTAAGGTATTCTTCCTTCAGCTAAAACATGCATGTGGAACCCAAGTATGATCAACCATGTCAACGGGAGACGTGTTCAAATATGTCTCAGTTTTCCTCCCCTGGTACTCGGGTGCAACATTCCAGACACTTTACTAACACTCTCCCCACTTGGAGAGTCAGCGCCTTTAACCTCCTGTTTGGCCCAGTTTGCAATTTCTGCGGAAGATGAACAGGAATAGCGAGAACCAATGAGAGGCTAGCTGGAGGTGTCTGGACGGGCAAATTTAACTCTCATTTCTCACCAGGAAGAGGAAATAACCAAAGGCTCAGCGTGCCGTACCGGAACCAGATTAGGGCCTGAAGCCATCCTGCGGTGTTGCGGCCAGCTCACAAGAAAGCGAGTTGAAGAAAGGAGCTCAGGGGCACTGTAATTCACAAACCTGCAGAGTTATAAATGACAGCTATCGTCCAAAAATAGACTGAAGTAAGGCTGCCAAGAGGACTTGAAAGCGGGGCAGCATTGCAGGAAACCGATTTCAGGAGGTAGACTGGAATTGCATTGAAAGCATAGGAAAAGAGGCAGAACGTCCACAATGATGCACTTGGCCAAAAAGGGCGTATGCGTTTTTTCCTGAATATATTCAGGAAAAAACGCATACGCCCTTTTTGGCCAACCAAGCAAGCTTGCAAAGGAAATCTGCACTACAATGAAGTCTCACTTCCCCCCGGTCAAAAGGGCCATCTGAAAAAAGTGTAAAATCCAGAAAGGCAGGACAGGCCATGGAGAACTGGGAGCCTTGTTATGCTGATGGGCGGGATGTAAATTGCCAACAACCACTCGGGAGAAGTGTATGGTGTTTCCTGAAACATCTAAAAAACAAAGCAACAGAGCCTAGGGCACTTCCACTTATGGTCCTATAGCTTAGGGAAATTAAAATCAAAAAGACACAGCCACCCCAAAGTTTGGAACGGCTCTGTTTACAAGAACCTCGTTTACAGTACAAGTTCAACATCGCAGAAAGTGAAAAATGGATAAAGAAGTTGTGGTATTTACTTACAAAGCAATATCACTCAGCAATGAAATCTGTGTCATCAGGCCCTTAGCAGCACAATGAGTGGATTCAGGTATGATGATTCTAACTGAAATAAGTCACACAGAAAAAGAAACATCATAAGATATCAGTAATACACAGAATGTAAACTTGGCTACACAGGAACTGAATTACAGAACAGAACAGTGTCTCAAATTTAGAAAACCAACTTATTCTTGCTTAAGGGTAAAGGTGAGTTGGGCTGCTGCATAAAACCAGAGATTGAAATGAGCACAGATAATGTTCCTTAAGCCAAATATGGAATAGACAAGAGCTACTCCTTGCTCAACGAAATGGACTCAACACCCCATATTAAACGCCTAAGAATGTACCTGACTAGTAAGTATCTTAAAACCTATGGATTGCTATGTCTCCGAAAGAGAATCAAGCATGTGTACAGGGGCATAAACGCAGCAGTGATAGGATTGGAGAGGTTCGGTGAGCAAATGAAGACCCTTTGAAGTCATATTGCATGGTACCCATTCCACGGGTTTCAACTACCCAGGTTTAAGGTATTCTTCCTTCAGCTAAAACATGCATGTGGAACCTAGAGTATGATCAACCATGTGATCGGGAGACGTGTTCAAATATGTCTCAGTTTTCCTCCCCTGGTACTCGGGTGCAACATTCCAGACGCTTTACTAACATTCTCCCCACTTGGAGAGTCAGTCCCTTTAACCTCCTGTTTGGCCCAGTTTGCAATTTCTGCGGAAGATGAACAGGAATAGCGAGAACCAATGAGAGGCTAGCTGGAGGTGTCTGGACGGGCAAATTTAACTCTCATTTCCCACCAGGAAGAGGAATTAACCAAAGGCTCAGCATGCCGGGCCGGAGCCAGATTAGGGCCTGAAGCCATCCTGCGGTGTTGCGGCCAGGTCACAAGAAAGCGAGTTGAAGAAAGGAGCTCAAGGGCACTGTAATTCACAAACCTGCAGAGTTATAAATGTCAGCTATCGTCCAAAAATAGACTGAAGTAAGGCTGCCAAGAGGACTTGAAAGCGGGGCAGAATTGCAGGAAACCGATTTCAGGAGGTAGACTGGAATTGCATTGAAAGCATAGGAAAAGAGGCAGAACGTCCACAATGATGCACTTGGCCAAAAAGGGCGTATGCGTTTTTTCCTGAATATATTCAGGAAAAAACGCATACGCCCTTTTTGGCAAACCAAGCAAGCTTGCAAAGGAAATCTGCACTACAATGAAGTCTCAATTCCCCCCGGTCAAAAGGGCCATCTGAATAAAGTGTAAAATCCAGAAAGACAGGACAGGCCATGGAGAACTGGGAGCCTTGTTATGCTGATGGGCGGGATGTAAATTGCCAACAGACACTCGGGAGAAGTGTATGGTGTTTCCTGAAACATCTAAAAAACAAAGCAACAGAGCCTAGGGCACTGTCACTTATGGTCCTATAGCTTAGGGAAATTAAAATCAAAAAGACACAGCCACCCCAAAGTTTGGGACGCCTCTGTTTACAAGAACCTCGTTTACAGTACAAGTTCAACATCGCAGAAAGTGAAAAATGGATAAAGAACTTGTGGTATTTACTTACAAAGCAATATCACTCAGCAATGAAATCTATGTCATCAGGCCCTTAGCAGCACAATGAGTGGATTCAGGTATGATGATTCTAACTGAAGTAAGTCACACAGAAAAAGAAACATCATAAGATATCAGTAATACACGGAATGTAAACTTGGCTACACAGGAACTGAATTACAGAACAGAACAGGGTCTCAAATTTAGAAAACCAACTTATGCTTGCTTAAGGGTAAAGGTGAGTTGGGGTGCTGCATAAAACCAGAGATTGAAATGAGCACAGATAAAGTTCCTTAAGTCAAATATGGAATAGACAAGAGCTACTCCTTGCTCAACGAAATGGACTCAACACCGCATATTAAACGCCTAAGAATGTACCTGACTAGTAAGTATCTTAAAACCTATGGATTGCTATGTCTCCGAAAGAGAATCAAGCATGTGTACAGGGGCATAAATGCAGCAGTGATAGGATTGGAGAGGTTCGGTGGGCAAATGAAGACCCTTTGAAGTCATATTGCATGGTACCCATTACACGGGTCTCAACTCTCCAGGTTTAAGGTATTCTTCCTTCAGCTAAAACATGCATGTGGAACCCAAGTATGATCAACCATGTGAACGGGAGACGTGTTCAAATATGTCTCAGTTTTCCTCCCCTGGTACTCGGGTGCAACGTTCCAGACGCTTTACTAACACTCTCCCCACTTGGAGAGTCAGCGCCTTTAACCTCCTGTTTGGCCCAGTTTGCAATTTCTGCGGAAGATGAACAGGAATAGCGAGAACCAATGAGAGACTAGCTGGAGGTGTCTGGACGGGCAAATTTAACTCTCATTTCCCACCAGGAAGAGGAAATAACCAAAGGCTCAGCATGCCGGGCCGGAACCAGATTAGGGCCTGAAGCCATCCTGCGGTGTTGCGGCCAGGTCACAAGAAAGCGAGTTGAAGAAAGGAGCTCAGGGGCACTGTAATTCACAAACCTGCAGAGTTATAAATGACAGCTATCGTCCAAAAATAGACTGAAGTAAGGCTGCCAAGAGGACTTGAAAGCGGGGCAGAATTGCAGGAAACCCATTTCAGGAGGTAGACTGGAATTGCATTGAAAGCATAGGAAAAGAGGCAGAACGTCCACAATGATGCACTTGGCCAAAAAGGGCGTATGCGTTTTTTCCTGAATATATTCAGGAAAAAACGCATACGCCCTTTTTGGCCAACCAAGCAAGCTTGCAAAGGAAATCTGCACTACAATGAAGTCTCACTTCCCCCCGGTCAAAAGGGCCATGTGAAAAAAGTGTAAAATCCAGAAAGGCAGGACAGGCCATGGAGAACTGGCAGCCTTCTTATGCTGATGGGCGGGATGTAAATTGCCAACAGACACTCAGGAGAAGTGTATGGTGTTTCCTGAAACATCTAAAAAACAAAGCAACAGAGCCTAGGGCACTTCCACTTATGGTCCTATAGCTTAGGGAAATTAAAATCAAAAAGACACAGCCACCCCAAAGTTTGGGACGCCTCCATTTACAAGAACCTCGTTTACAGTACAAGTTCAACATCGCAGAAAGTGAAAAATGGATAAACAAGTTGTGGTATTTACTTACAAAGCAATATCACTCAGCAATGAAATCTGTGTCATCAGGCCCTTAGCAGCACAATGAGTGGATTCAGGTATGATGATTCTAACTGAAATAAGTCACACAGAAAAAGAAACATCATAAGATATCAGTAATACACGGAATGTAAACTTGGCTACACAGGAACTGAATTACAGAACAGAACAGGGTCTCAAATTTAGAAAACCAACTTATTCTTGCTTAAGGGTAAAGGTGAGTTGGGGTGCTGCATAAAACCAGAGATTGAAATGAGCACAGATAAAGTTCCTTAAGCCAAATATGGAATAGACAAGAGCTACTCCTTGCTCAACGAAATGGACTCAACACCCCATATTAAACGCCTAAGAATGTACCTGACTAGTAAGTATCTTAAAACCTATGGATTGCTATGTCTCCGAAAGAGAATCAAGCATGTGTACAGGGGCATAAACGCAGCAGTGATAGGATTGGAGAGGTTCGGTGAGCAAATGAAGACCCTTTGAAGTCATATTGCATGGTACCCATTCCACGGGTTTCAACTACCCAGGTTTTAGGTATTCTTCCTTCAGCTAAAACATGCATGTGGAACCCAGAGTATGATCAACCATGTGATCGGGAGACGTGTTCAAATATTTCTCAGTTTTCCTCCCCTGGTACTCAGGTGCAACAACCCAGACGCTTTACTAACACTCTCCCCACTTGGAGAGTCAGTCCCTTTAACCTCCTGTTTGGCCCAGTTTGCAATTTCTGCGGAAGATGAACAGGAATAGCGAGAACCAATGAGAGGCTAGCTGGAGGTGTCTGGACGGGCAAATTTAACTCTCATTTCCCACCAGGAAGAGGAAATAACCAAAGGCTCAGCGTGCCGTACCGGAACCAGATTAGGGCCTGAAGCCATCCTGCGGTGTTGCGGCCAGCTCAAAAGAAAGCGAGTTGAAGAAAGGAGCTCAGGGGCACTGTAATTCACAAACCTGCAGAGTTATAAATGACAGCTATCGTCCAAAAATAGACTGAAGTAAGGCTGCCAAGAGGACTTGAAAGCGGGGCAGAATGCAGGAAACCGATTTCTGGAGGTAGACTGGAATTGCATTGAAAGCATAGGAAAAGAGGCAAAACGTCCACAATGATGCACTTGGCCAAAAAGGGCGTATGCGTTTTTTCCTGAATATATTCAGGAAAAAACGCATACGCCCTTTTTGGCCAACCAAGCAAGCTTGCAAAGGAAATCTGCACTACAATGAAGTCTCACTTCCCCCCGGTCAAAAGGGCCATCTGAAAAAAGTGTAAAATCCAGAAAGGCAACAGGCCATTGAGAACTGGGAGCCTTGTTATGCTGATGGGCGGGATGTAAATTGCCAACAGACACTCAGGAGAAGTGTATGGTGTTTCCTGAAACATCTAAAAAACAAAGCAACAGAGCCTAGGGCACTTCCACTTATGGTCCTATAGCTTAGGGAAATTAAAATCAAAAAGACACAGCCACCCCAAAGTTTGGAACGGCTCTGTTTACAAGAACCTCGTTTACAGTACAAGTTCAACATCGCAGAAAGTGAAAAATGGATAAAGAAGTTGTGGTATTCACTTACAAAGCAATATCACTCAGCAATGAAATCTATGTCATCAGGCCCTTAGCAGCACAATGAGTGGATTCAGGTATGATGATTCTAACTGAAGTAAGTCACACAGAAAAAGAAACATCATAAGATATCAGTAATACACGGAATGTAAACTTGGCTACACAGGAACTGAATTACAGAACAGAACAGGGTCTCAAATTTAGAAAACCAACTTATGCTTGCTTAAGGGTAAAGGTGAGTTGGGGTGCTGCATAAAACCAGAGATTGAAATGAGCACAGATAAAGTTCCTTAAGCCAAATATGGAATAGACAAGAGCTACTCCTTGCTCAACGAAATGGACTCAACACCGCATATTAAACGCCTAAGAATGTACCTGACTAGTAAGTATCGTAAAACCTATGGATTGCTATGTCTCCAAAAGAGAATCAAGCATGTGTACAGGGGCATAAACGCAGCAGTGATAGGATTGGAGAGGTTCGGTGAGCAAATGAAGACCCTTTGAAGTCATATTGCATGGTACCCATTCCACGGGTCTCAACTCTCCAGGTTTAAGGTATTCTTCCTTCAGCTAAAACATGCATGTGGAACCCAAGTATGATCAACCATGTGAACGGGAGACGTGTTCAAATATGTCTCAGTTTTCCTCCCCTGGTACTCGGGTGCAACATTGCAGACGCTTTACTAACACTCTCCCCACTTGGAGAGTCAGCACTTTTAACCTCCTGTTTGGCCCAGTTTGCAATTTCTGCGGAAGATGAACAGGAATAGCGAGAACCAATGAGAGACTAGCTGGAGGTGTCTGGACGGGCAAATTTAACTCTCATTTCCCACCCGGAAGAGGAAATAACCAAAGGCTCAGCGTGCCGTGCCGGAACCAGATTAGGGCCTGAAGCCATCCTGCGGTGTTGCGGCCAGCTCACAAGAAAGCGAGTTGAAGAAAGGAGCTCAGGGGCACTGTAATTCACAAACCTGCAGAGTTATAAATGACAGCTATCGTCCAAAAATAGACTGAAGTAAGGCTGCCAAGAGGACTTGAAAGCGGGGCAGAATTGCAGGAAACCGATTACAGGAGGTAGACTGGAATTGCATTGAAAGCATAGGAAAAGAGGCAGAACGTCCACAATGATGCACTTGGCCAAAAAGGGCGTATGCGTTTTTTCCTGAATATATTCAGGAAAAAACGCATACGCCCTTTTTGGCCAACCAAGCAGGCTTGCAAAGGAAATCTGCACTACAATGAAGTCTCACTTCCCCCCGGTCAAAAGGGCCATCTGAAAAAAGTGTAAAATCCAGAAAGGCAGGACAGGCCATGGAGAACTGGGAGCCTTGTTATGCTGATGGGCGGGATGTAAATTGCCAACAGACACTCGGGAGAAGTGTATGGTGTTTCCTGAAACATCTAAAAAACAAAGCAACAGAGCCTAGGGCACTTCCACTTATGGTCCTATAGCTTAGGGAAATTAAAATAAAAAAGACACAGCCACCCCAAAGTTTGGGACGCCTCCGTTTACAAGAACCTCGTTTACCGTACAAGTTCAATATCACAGAAAGTGAAAAATGGATAAAGAACTTGTGGTACTTACGTACAATGCAGTATCACTCAGCAATGAAATCTATGTCATCAGGCCCGTAGCAGCATAATGAGTGGATTCAGGTACGATGATTCTAACTGAAATAAGTCACACAGAAAAAGAAACATCATAAGATATCACTAATACACGGAATGTAAACTTGGCTACACAGGAACTGCATTCCAAAACAGAACAGGGTCTCAAATTTAGAAAACCAACTTATGCTTGCTTAAGGGGAAAGGTGAGTTGGGGTGCTGCATAAAACCAGAGATTGAAATGAGCACAGATAAAGTTCCTTAAGCCAAATATGGAATAGACAAGAGCTACTCCTTGCTCAACGAAATGGACTCAAAACCCCATATTAAACGCCTAAGAATGTACCTGACTAGTAAGTATCTTAAAACCTATGGATTGCTATGTCTCCAAAAGAGAATCAAGCATGTGTACAGGGGCATAAACGCAGCAGTGATAGGATTGGAGAGGTTCGGTGAGCAAATGAAGACCCTTTGAAGTCATATTGCATGGTACCCATTACACGGGTCTCAACTCTCCAGGTTTAAGGTATTCTTCCTTCAGCTAAAACATGCATGTGGAACCCAGAGTATGATCAACCATGTGAACGGGAGACGTGTTCAAATATGTCTCAGTTTTCCTCCCCTGGTACTCGGGTGCAACATTCCAGACGCTTTACTAACACTCTCCCGACTTGGAGAGTCAGTCCCTTTAACCTCCTGTTTGGCCCAGTTTGCAATTTCTGCGGAAGATGAACAGGAATAGCGAGAACCAATGAGAGGCTAGCTGGAGGTGTCTGAACAGGCAAATTTAACTCTCATTTCCCACCAGGAAGAGGAATTAACCAAAGGCTCAGCATGCCGGGCCGGAACAAGATTAGGGCCTGAAGCCATCCTGCGGTGTTGCGCCACGTCACAAGAAAGCGAGTTGAAGAAAGGAGCTCAGGGGCACTGTAATTCACAAACCTGCAGAGTTATAAATGACAGCTATCGTCCAAAAATAGACTGAAGTAAGGCTGCCAAGAGGACTTGAAAGCGGGGCAGAATTGCAGGAAACCGATTTCAGGAGGTAGACTGGAATTGCATTGAAAGCATAGGAAAAGAGGCAGAACGTCCACAATGATGCACTTGGCCAAAAAGGGCGTATGCGTTTTTTCCTGAATATATTCAGGAAAAAACGCATACGCCCTTTTTGGCCAACCAAGCAAGCTTGCAAAGGAAATCTGCACTACAATGAAGTTTCACATCCCCCCCGGTCAAAAGGGCCATCTGAAAAAAGTGTAAAATCCAGAAAGGCAGGACAGGCCATGGAGAACTGGGAGCCTTGTTATGCTGATGGGCGGGATGTAAATTGCCAACAGACACTCGGGAGAAGTGTATGGTGTTTCCTGAAACATCTAAAAAACAAAGCAACAGAGCCTAGGGCACTTCCACTTATGGTCCTATAGCTTAGGGAAATTAAAATCAAAAAGACACAGCCACCCCAAAGTTTGGGACGCCTCCGTTTACAAGAACCTCGTTTACCGTACAAGTTCAATATCACAGAAAGTGAAAAATGGATAAAGAACTTGTGGTACTTACGTACAATGCAGTATCACTCAGCAATGAAATCTATGTCATCAGGCCCGTAGCAGCATAATGAGTGGATTCAGGTACGATGATTCTAACTGAAATAAGTCACACAGAAAAAGAAACATCATAAGATATCACTAATACACGGAATGTAAACTTGGCTACACAGGAACTGCATTCCAAAACAGAACAGGGTCTCAAATTTAGAAAACCAACTTATGCTTGCTTAAGGGGAAAGGTGAGTTGGGGTGCTGCATAAAACCAGAGATTGAAATGAGCACAGATAAAGTTCCTTAAGCCAAATATGGAATAGACAAGAGCTACTCCTTGCTCAACGAAATGGACTCAAAACCTCATATTAAACGCCTAAGAATGTACCTGACTAGTAAGTATCTTAAAACCTATGGATTGCTATGTCTCCAAAAGAGAATCAAGCGTGTGTACAGGGGCATAAACGCAGCAGTGATAGGATTGGAGAGGTTCGGTGAGCAAATGAAGACCCTTTGAAGTCATATTGCATGGTACCCATTACACGGGTCTCAACTCTCCAGGTTTAAGGTATTCTTCCTTCAGCTAAAACATGCATGTGGAACCCAGAGTATGATCAACCATGTGAACGGGAGACGTGTTCAAATATGTCTCAGTTTTCCTCCCCTGGTACTCGGGTGCAACATTCCAGACGCTTTACTAACACTCTCCCGACTTGGAGAGTCAGTCCCTTTAACCTCCTGTTTGGCCCAGTTTGCAATTTCTGCGGGAGATGAACAGGAATAGCGAGAACCAATGAGAGGCTAGCTGGAGGTGTCTGGACAGGCAAATTTAACTCTCATTTCCCACCAGGAAGAGGAATTAACCAAAGGCTCAGCATGCCGGGCCGGAACAAGATTAGGGCCTGAAGCCATCCTGCGGTGTTGCGCCAGGTCACAAGAAAGCGAGTTGAAGAAAGGAGCTCAGGGGCACTGTAATTCACAAACCTGCAGAGTTATAAATGACAGCTATCGTCCAAAAATAGACTGAAGTAAGGCTGCCAAGAGGACTTGAAAGCGGGGCAGAATTGCAGGAAACCGATTTCAGGAGGTAGACTGGAATTGCATTGAAAGCATAGGAAAAGAGGCAGAACGTCCACAATGATGCACTTGGCCAAAAAGGGCGTATGCGTTTTTTCCTGAATATATTCAGGAAAAAACGCATACGCCCTTTTTGGCCAACCAAGCAAGCTTGCAAAGGAAATCTGCACTACAATGAAGTCTCACTTCCCCCCGGTCAAAAGGGCCATCTGAAAAAAGTGTAAAATCCAGAAAGGCAGGACAGGCCATGGAGAACTGGGAGCCTTGTTATGCTGATGGGCGGGATGTAAAGTGCCAACAACCACTCGGGAGAAGTGTATGGTGTTTCCTGAAACATCTAAAAAACAAAGCAACAGAACCTACGGCACTTCCACTTATGGTCCTATAGCTTAGGGAAATTAAAATCAAAAAGACACAGCCACCCCAAAGTTTGGAACGGCTCTGTTTACAAGAACCTCGTTTACAGTACAAGTTCAACATCGCAGAAAGTGAAAAATGGAGAAAGAAGTTGTGGTATTTACTTACAAAGCAATATCACTCAGCAATGAAATCTGTGTCATCAGGCCCTTAGCAGCACAATGAGTGGATTCAGGTATGATGATTCTAACTGAAATAAGTCACACAGAAAAAGAAACATCATAAGATATCAGTAATACACGGAATGTAAACTTGGCTACACAGGAACTGAATTACAGAACAGAACAGAGTCTCAAATTTAGAAAACCAACTTATGCTTGCTTAAGGGGAAAGGTGAGTTGGGGTGCTGCATAAAACCAGAGATTGAAATGAGCACAGATAAAGTTCCTTAAGCCAAATATGGAATAGACAAGAGCTACTCCTAGCTCAACGAAATGGACTCAAAACCCCATATTAAACGCCTAAGGATGTACCTGACTAGTAAGTATCTTAAAACCTATGGATTGCTATGTCTCCAAAAGAGAATCAAGCGTGTGTACAGGGGCATAAACGCAGCAGTGATAGGATTGGAGAGGTTCGGTGAGCAAATGAAGACCCTTTGAAGTCATATTGCATGGTACCCATTACACGGGTCTCAACTCTCCAGGTTTAAGGTATTCTTCCTTCAGCTAAAACATGCATGTGGAACCCAGAGTATGATCAACCATGTGAACGGGAGACGTGTTCAAATATGTCTCAGTTTTCCTCCCCTGGTACTCGGGTGCAACATTCCAGACACTTTACTAACACTCTCCCATCTTGGAGAGTCAGTCCCTTTAACCTCCTGTTTGGCCCAGTTTGCAATTTCTGCGGAAGATGAACAGGAATAGCGAGAACCAATGAGAGGCTAGCTGGAGGTGTCTGGACAGGCAAATTTAACTCTCATTTCCCACCAGGAAGAGGAATTAACCAAAGGCTCAGCATGCCGGGCCGGAACAAGATTAGGGCCTGAAGCCATACTGCGGTGTTGCGCCAGGTCACAAGAAAGCGAGTTGAAGAAAGGAGCTCAGGGGCACTGTAATTCACAAACCTGCAGAGTTATAAATGACAGCTATCGTCCAAAAATAGACTGAAGTAAGGCTGCCAAGAGGACTTGAAAGCGGGGCAGAATTGCAGGAAACCGATTTCAGGAGGTAGACTGGAATTGCATTGAAAGCATAGGAAAAGAGGCAGAACGTCCAAAATGATGCACTTGGCCAAAAAGGGCGTATGCGTTTTTTCCTGAATATATTCAGGAAAAAACGCATACGCCCTTTTTGGCCAACCAAACAAGCTTGCAAAGGAAATCTGCACTACAATGAAGTCTCACTTCCCCCCGGTCAAAAGGGCCATCTGAAAAAAGTGTAAAATCCAGAAAGGCAGGACAGGCCATGGAGAACTGGGAGCCTTGTTATGCTGATGGGCGGGATGTAAATTGCCAACAACCACTCGGGAGAAGTGTATGGTGTTTCCTGAAACATCTAAAAAACAAAGCAACAGAACCTACGGCACTTCCACTTATGGTCCTATAGCTTAGGGAAATTAAAATCAAAAAGACACAGCCACCCCAAAGTTTGGAACGGCTCTGTTTACAAGAACCTCGTTTACAGTACAAGTTCAACATCGCAGAAAGTGAAAAATGGATAAAGAAGTTGTGGTATTTACTTACAAAGCAATATCACTCAGCAATGAAATCTGTGTCATCAGGCCCTTAGCAGCACAATCAGTGGATTCAGGTATGATGATTTTAACTGAAATAAGTCACACAGAAAAAGAAACATCATAAGATATCAGTAATACACGGAATGTAAACTTGGCTACACAGGAACTGCATTCCAAAACAGAACAGGGTCTCAAATTTAGAAAACCAACTTATGCTTGCTTAAGGGGAAAGGTGAGTTGGGGTGCTGCATAAAACCAGAGATTGAAATGAGCACAGATAAAGTTCCTTAAGCCAAATATGGAATAGACAAGAGCTACTCCTTGCTCAACGAAATGGACTCAAAACCCCATATTAAACGCCTAAGAATGTACCTGACTAGTAAGTATCTTAAAACCTATGGATTGCTATGTCTCCAAAAGAGAATCAAGTGTGTGTACAGGGGCATAAACGCAGCAGTGATAGGATTGGAGAGGTTCGGTGAGCAAATGAAGACCCTTTGAAGTCATATTGCATGGTACCCATTACACGGGTCTCAACTCTCCAGGTTTAAGGTATTCTTCCTTCAGCTAAAACATGCATGTGGAACCCAGAGTATGATCAACCATGTGAACGGGAGACGTGTTCAAATATGTCTCAGTTTTCCTCCCCTGGTACTCGGGTGCAACATTCCAGACGCTTTACTAACACTCTCCCGACTTGGAGAGTCAGTCCCTTTAACCTCCTGTTTGGCCCAGTTTGCAATTTCTGCGGAAGATGAACAGGAATAGCGAGAACCAAAGAGAGGCTAGCTGGAGGTGTCTGGACGGGCAAATTTAACTCTCATTTCCCACCAGGAAGAGGAATTAACCAAAGGCTCAGCATGCCGGGCCGGAACAAGATTAGGGCCTGAAGCCATCCTGCGGTGTTGCGGCCAGCTCACAAGAAAGCGAGTTGAAGAAAGGAGCTCAGGGGCACTGTAATTCACAAACCTGCAGAGTTATAAATGACAGCTATCGTCCAAAAATAGACTGAAGTAAGGCTGCCAAGAGGACTTGAAAGCGGGGCAAAATTGCAGGAAACCGATTTCAGGAGGTAGACTGGAATTGCATTGAAAGCATAGGAAAAGAGGCAGAACGTCCACAATGATGCACTTGGCCAAAAAGGGCGTATGCGTTTTTTCCTGAATATATTCAGGAAAAAACGCATACGCCCTTTTTGGCCAACCAAGCAAGCTTGCAAAGGAAATCTGCACTACAATGAAGTCTCACTTCCCCCCGGTCAAAAGGGCCATCTGAAAAAAGTGTAAAATCCAGAAAGGCAGGACAGGCCATGGAGAACTGGGAGCCTTGTTATGCTGATGGGCGGGATGTAAATTGCCAACAGACACTCCGGAGAAGTGTATGGTGTTTCCTGAAACATCTAAAAAACAAAGCAACAGAGCCTAGGGCACTTCCACTTATGGTCCTATAGCTTAGGGAAATTAAAATAAAAAAGACACAGACACCCCAAAGTTTGGGACGCCTCCGTTTACAAGAACCTCGTTTACCGTACAAGTTCAATATCACAGAAAGTGAAAAATGGATAAAGAACTTGTGGTACTTACGTACAATGCAGTATCACTCAGCAATGAAATCTATGTCATCAGGCCCGTAGCAGCATAATGAGTGGATTCAGGTACGATGATTCTAACTGAAATAAGTCACACAGAAAAAGAAACATCATAAGATATCACTAATACACGGAATGTAAACTTGGCTACACAGGAACTGCATTCCAAAACAGAACAGGGTCTCAAATTTAGAAAACCAACTTATGCTTGCTTAAGGGGAAAGGTGAGTTGGGGTGCTGCATAAAACCAGAGATTGAAATGAGCACAGATAAAGTTCCTTAAGCCAAATATGGAATAGACAAGAGCTACTCCTTGCTCAACGAAATGGACTCAACACCCCATATTAAACGCCTAAGAATGTACCTGACTAGTAAGTATCTTAAAACCTATGGATTGCTATGTCTCTGAAAGAGAATCAAGCATGTGTACAGGGGCATAAACGCAGCAGTGATAGGATTGGAGAGGTTCGGTGAGCAAATGAAGACCCTTTGAAGTCATATTGCATGGTACCCATTCCACGGGTTTCAACTACCCAGGTTTTAGGTATTCTTCCTTCAGCTAAAACATGCATGTGGAACCCAGAGTATGATCAACCATGTGATCGGGAGACGTGTTCAAATATGTCTCAGTTTTCGTACCCTGGTACTCGGGTGCAACATTCCAGACGCTTTACTAACACTCTCCCCACTTGGAGAGTCAGCACCTTTAACCTCCTGTTTGGCCCAGTTTGCAATTTCTGCGGAAGATGAACAGGAATAGCGAGAACCAATGAGAGACTAGCTGGAGGTGTCTGGACGGGCAAATTTAACTCTCATTTCCCACCCGGAAGAGGAATTAACCAAAGGCTCAGCGTGCCGTGCCGGAACCAGATTAGGGCCTGAAGCCATCCTGCGGTGTTGCGGCCAGCTCACAAGAAAGCGAGTTGAAGAAAGGAGCTCAGGGGCACTGTAATTCACAAACCTGCAGAGTTATAAATGACAGCTATCGTCCAAAAATAGACTGAAGTAAGGCTGCCAAGAGGACTTGAAAGCGGGGCAGAATTGCAGGAAACCGATTTCAGGAGGTAGACTGGAATTGCATTGAAAGCATAGGAAAAGAGGCAGAACGTCCACAATGATGCACTTGGCCAAAAAGGGCGTATGCGTTTTTTCCTGAATATATTCAGGAAAAAACGCATACGCCCTTTTTGGCCAACCAAGCAAGCTTGCAAAGGAAATCTGCACTACAATGAAGTCTCACTTCCCCCCGGTCAAAAGGGCCATCTGAAAAAAGTGTAAAATCCAGAAAGGCAGGACAGGCCATGGAGAACTGGGAGCCTTGTTATGCTGATGGGCGGGATGTAAATTGCCAACAGACACTCCGGAGAAGTGTATGGTGTTTCCTGAAACATCTAAAAAACAAAGCAACAGAGCCTAGGGCACTTCCACTTATGGTCCTATAGCTTAGGGAAATTAAAATAAAAAAGACACAGACACCCCAAAGTTTGGGACGCCTCCGTTTACAAGAACCTCGTTTACCGTACAAGTTCAATATCACAGAAAGTGAAAAATGGATAAAGAACTTGTGGTACTTACGTACAATGCAGTATCACTCAGCAATGAAATCTATGTCATCAGGCCCGTAGCAGCATAATGAGTGGATTCAGGTACGATGATTCTAACTGAAATAAGTCACACAGAAAAAGAAACATCATAAGATATCACTAATACACGGAATGTAAACTTGGCTACACAGGAACTGCATTCCAAAACAGAACAGGGTCTCAAATTTAGAAAACCAACTTATGCTTGCTTAAGGGGAAAGGTGAGTTGGGGTGCTGCATAAAACCAGAGATTGAAATGAGCACAGATAAAGTTCCTTAAGCCAAATATGGAATAGACAAGAGCTACTCCTTGCTCAACGAAATGGACTCAACACCCCATATTAAACGCCTAAGAATGTACCTGACTAGTAAGTATCTTAAAACCTATGGATTGCTATGTCTCTGAAAGAGAATCAAGCATGTGTACAGGGGCATAAACGCAGCAGTGATAGGATTGGAGAGGTTCGGTGAGCAAATGAAGACCCTTTGAAGTCATATTGCATGGTACCCATTCCACGGGTTTCAACTACCCAGGTTTTAGGTATTCTTCCTTCAGCTAAAACATGCATGTGGAACCCAGAGTATGATCAACCATGTGATCGGGAGACGTGTTCAAATATGTCTCAGTTTTCGTACCCTGGTACTCGGGTGCAACATTCCAGACGCTTTACTAACACTCTCCCCACTTGGAGAGTCAGCACCTTTAACCTCCTGTTTGGCCCAGTTTGCAATTTCTGCGGAAGATGAACAGGAATAGCGAGAACCAATGAGAGACTAGCTGGAGGTGTCTGGACGGGCAAATTTAACTCTCATTTCCCACCCGGAAGAGGAATTAACCAAAGGCTCAGCGTGCCGTGCCGGAACCAGATTAGGGCCTGAAGCCATCCTGCGGTGTTGCGGCCAGCTCACAAGAAAGCGAGTTGAAGAAAGGAGCTCAGGGGCACTGTAATTCACAAACCTGCAGAGTTATAAATGACAGCTATCGTCCAAAAATAGACTGAAGTAAGGCTGCCAAGAGGACTTGAAAGCGGGGCAGAATTGCAGGAAACCGATTTCAGGAGGTAGACTGGAATTGCATTGAAAGCATAGGAAAAGAGGCAGAACGTCCACAATGATGCACTTGGCCAAAAAGGGCGTATGCGTTTTTTCCTGAATATATTCAGGAAAAAACGCATACGCCCTTTTTGGCCAACCAAGCAAGCTTGCAAAGGAAATCTGCACTACAATGAAGTCTCACTTCCCCCCGGTCAAAAGGGCCATCTGAAAAAAGTGTAAAATCCAGAAAGGCAGGACAGGCCATGGAGAACTGGGAGCCTTGTTATGCTGATGGGCGGGATGTAAATTGCCAACAGACACTCCGGAGAAGTGTATGGTGTTTCCTGAAACATCTAAAAAACAAAGCAACAGAGCCTAGGGCACTTCCACTTATGGTCCTATAGCTTAGGGAAATTAAAATCAAAAAGACACAGCCACCCCAAAGTTTGGGACGCCTCCGTTTACAAGAACCTCGTTTACCGTACAAGTTCAATATCACAGAAAGTGAAAAATGGATAAAGAACTTGTGGTACTTACGTACAATGCAGTATCACTCAGCAATGAAATCTATGTCATCAGGCCCGTAGCAGCATAATGAGTGGATTCAGGTACGATGATTCTAACTGAAATAAGTCACACAGATAAAGAAACATCATAAGATATCACTAATACACGGAATGTAAACTTGGCTACACAGGAACTGCATTCCAAAACAGAACAGGGTCTCAAATTTAGAAAACCAACTTATGCTTGCTTAAGGGGAAAGGTGAGTTGGGGTGCTGCATAAAACCAGAGATTGAAATGAGCACAGATAAAGTTCCTTAAGCCAAATATGGAATAGACAAGAGCTACTCCTTGCTCAACGAAATGGACTCAAAACCCCATATTAAACGCCTAAGAATGTACCTGACTAGTAAGTATCTTAAAACCTATGGATTGCTATGTCTCCAAAAGAGAATCAAGCGTGTGTACAGGGGCATAAACGCAGCAGTGATAGGATTGGAGAGGTTCGGTGAGCAAATGAAGACCCTTTGAAGTCATATTGCATGGTACCCATTACACGGGTCTCAACTCTCCAGGTTTAAGGTATTCTTCCTTCAGCTAAAACATGCATGTGGAACCCAGAGTATGATCAACCATGTGAACGGGAGACGTGTTCAAATATGTCTCAGTTTTCCTCCCCTGGTACTCAGGTGCAACATTCCAGACGCTTTACTAACACTCTCCCGACTTGGAGAGTCAGTCCCTTTAACCTCCTGTTTGGCCCAGTTTGCAATTTCTGCGGAAGATGAACAGGAATAGCGAGAACCAATGAGAGGCTAGCTGGAGGTGTCTGGACAGGCAAATTTAACTCTCATTTCCTACCAGGAAGAGGAATTAACCAAAGGCTCAGCATGCCGGGCCGGAACAAGATTAGGGCCTGAAGCCATCCTGCGGTGTTGCGCCAGGTCACAAGAAAGCGAGTTGAAGAAAGGAGCTCAGGGGCACTGTAATTCACAAACCTGCAGAGTTATAAATGACAGCTATCGTCCAAAAATAGACTGAAGGCTGCCAAGAGGACTTGAAAACGGGGCAGAATTGCAGGAAACCGATTTCAGGAGGTAGACTGGAATTGCATTGAAAGCATAGGAAAAGAGGCAGAACGTCCACAATGATGCACTTGGCCAAAAAGGGCGTATGCGTTTTTTCCTGAATATATTCAGGAAAAAACGCATACGCCCTTTTTGGCCAACCAAGCAAGCTTGCAAAGGAAATCTGCACTACAATGAAGTCTCACTTCCCCCCGGTCAAAAGGGCCATCTGAAAAAAGTGTAAAATCCAGAAAGGCAGGACAGGCCATGGAGAACTGGCAGCCTTGTTATGCTGATGGGCGGGATGTAAATTGCCAACAACCACTCGGGAGAAGTGTATGGTGTTTCCTGAAACATCTAAAAAACAAAGCAACAGAACCTACGGCACTTCCACTTATGGTCCTATAGCTTACGGAAATTAAAATCAAAAAGACACAGCCACCCCAAAGTTTGGAACGGCTCTGTTTACAAGAACCTCGTTTACAGTACAAGTTCAACATCGCAGAAAGTGAAAAATGGAGAAAGAACTTGTGGTATTTACGTACAATGCAGTATCACTCAGCAATGAAATCTGTGTCATCAGGCCCTTAGCAGCACAATGAGTGGATTCAGGTACGATGATTCTAACTGAAATAAGTCACACAGAAAAAGAAACATCATAAGATATCAGTAATACACGGAATGTAAACTTGGCTACACAGGAACTGAATTACAGAACAGAACAGGGTCTCAAATTTAGAAAACCAACTTATGCTTGCTTAAGGGGAAAGGTGAGTTGGGGTGCTGCATAAAACCAGAGATTGAAATGAGCACAGATAAAGTTCCTTAAGCCAAATATGGAATAGACAAGAGCTACTCCTTGCTCAACGAAATGGACTCAAAACCCCATATTAAACGCCTAAGAATGTACCTGACTAGTAAGTATCTTAAAACCTATGGATTGCTATGTCTCCGAAAGAGAATCAAGCATGTGTACAGGGGCATAAACGCAGCAGTGATAGGATTGGAGAGGTTCGGTGAGCAAATGAAGACCCTTTGAAGTCATATTGCATGGTACCCATTACACGGGTCTCAACTCTCCAGGTTTTAGGTATTCTTCCTTCAGCTAAAACATGCATGTGGAACCCAGAGTATGATCAACCATGTGATCGGGAGACGTGTTCAAATATGTCTCAGTTTTCGTACCCTGGTACTCGGGTGCAACATTCCAGACGCTTTACTAACACTCTCCCCACTTGGAGAGTCAGCACCTTTAACCTCCTGTTTGGCCCAGTTTGCAATTTCTGCGGAAGATGAACAGGAATAGCGAGAACCAATGAGAGACTAGCTGGAGGTGTCTGGACGGGCAAATTTAACTCTCATTTCCCACCCGGAAGAGGAATTAACCAAAGGCTCAGCGTGCCGTGCCGGAACTAGATTAGGGCCTGAAGCCATCCTGCGGTGTTGCGGTCAGCTCACAAGAAAGCGAGTTGAAGAAAGGAGCTTAGGGACACTGTAATTCACAAACCTGCAGAGTTATAAATGACAGCTATCGTCCAAAAATAGACTGAAGTAAGGCTTCCAAGAGGACTTGAAAGCGGGGCAGAATTGCAGGAAACCGATTTCAGGAGGTAGACTGGAATTGCTTTGAAAGCATAGGAAAAGAGGCAGAACGTCCACAATGATGCACTTGGCCAAAAAGGGCGTATGCGTTTTTTCCTGAATATATTCAGGAAAAAACGCATACGCCCTTTTTGGCCAACCAAGCAAGCTTGCAAAGGAAATCTGCACTACAATGAAGTCTCACTTCCCCCCGGTCAAAAGGGCCATCTGAAAAAAGTGTAAAATCCAGAAAGGCAGGACAGGCCATGGAGAACTGGCAGCCTTGTTATACTGATGGGCGGGATGTTAATTGCCAACAACCACTCGGGAGAAGTGTATGGTGTTTCCTGAAACATCTAAAAAACAAAGCAACAGAACCTAGGGCACTTCCACTTATGGTCCTATAGCTTAGGGAAATGAAAATCAAAAAGACACAGCCACCCCAATGTTTGGAACGGCTCTGTTTACAAGAACCTCGTTTACAGTACAAGTTCAACATCGCAGAAAGTGAAAAATGGATAAACAAGTTGTGGTATTTACTTACAAAGCAATATCACTCAGCAATGAAATCTGTGTCATCAGGCCCTTAGCAGCACAATGAGTGGATTCAGGTATGATGATTCTAACTGAAATAAGTCACACAGAAAAAGAAACATCATAAGATATCAGTAATAAACGGAATGGAAACTTGGCTACACAGGAACTGAATTACAGAACAGAACAGGGTCTCAAATTTAGAAAACCAACTTATTCTTGCTTAAGGGGAAAGGTGAGTTGGGGGGCTGCATAAAACCAGAGATTGAAATGAGCACAGATAAAGTTCCTTAAGCCAAATATGGAATAGACAAGAGCTACTCCTTGCTCAACGAAATGGACTCAACACCCCATATTAAACGCCTAAGAATGTACCTGACTAGTAAGTATCTTAAAACCTATGGATTGCTATGTCTCCGAAAGAGAATCAAGCATGTGTACAGGGGCATAAACGCAGCAGTGCTAGGATTGGAGAGGTTCGGTGAGCAAATGAAGAACCTTTGAAGTCATATTGCATGGTACCCATTCCACGGGTTTCAACTACCCAGGTTTAAGGTATTCTTCCTTCAGCTAAAACATGCATGTGGAACCTAGAGTATGATCAACCATGTGATCGGGAGACGTATTCAAATATGTCTCAGTTTTCCTCCCCTGGTACTCGGGTGCAACATTCCAGAGGCTTTACTAACACTCTCCACACTTGGAGAGTCAGTCCCTTTAACCTCCTGTTTGGCCCAGTTTGCAATTTCTGCGGAAGATGAACAGGAATAGCGAGAACCAATGAGAGGCTAGCTGGAGGTGTCTGGACGGGCAAATTTAACTCTCATTTCCCACCAGGAAGAGGAATTAACCAAAGGCTCAGCATGCCGGGCCGGAACCAGATTAGGGCCTGAAGCCATCCTGCGGTGTTGCGGCCAGCTCAAAAGAAAGCGAGTTGAAGAAAGGAGCTCAGGGGCACTGTAATTCACAAACCTGCAGAGTTATAAATGACAGCTATCGTCCAAAAATAGACTGAAGTAAGGCTGCCAAGAGGACTTGAAAGCGGGGCAGAATGCAGGAAACCGATTTCAGGAGGTAGACTGGAATTGCATTGAAAGCATAGGAAAAGAGGCAGAACGTCCACAATGGTGCACTTGGCCAAAAAGGGCGTATGCGTTTTTTCCTGAATATATTCAGGAAAAAACGCATACGCCCTTTTTGGCCAACCAAGCAAGCTTGCAAAGGAAATCTGCACTACAATGAAGTCTCACTTCCCCCCAGTCAAAAGGGCCATCTGAAAAAAGTGTAAAATCCAGAAAGGCAACAGGCCATTGAGAACTGGGAGCCTTGTTATGCTGATGGGCGGGATGTAAATTGCCAACAGACACTTGGGAGAAGTGTATGGTGTTTCCTGAAACATCTAAAAAACAAAGCAACAGAGCCTAGGGCACTTCCACTTATGGTCCTATAGCTTAGGGAAATTAAAATCAAAAAGACACAGCCACCCCAAAGTTTGGAACGGCTCTGTTTACAAGAACCTCGTTTACAGTACAAGTTCAACATCGCAGAAAGTGAAAAATGGATAAAGAAGTTGTGGTATTCACTTACAAAGCAATATCACTCAGCAATGAAATCTATGTCATCAGGCCCTTAGCAGCACAATGAGTGGATTCAGGTATGATGATTCTAACTGAAATAAGTCACACAGAAAAAGAAACATCATAAGATATCAGTAATACACGGAATGTAAACTTGGCTACACAGGAACTGAATTACAGAACAGAACAGGGTCTCAAATTTAGAAAACCAACTTATGCTTGCTTAAGGGTAAAGGTGAGTTGGGGTGCTGCATAAAACCAGAGATTGAAATGAGCACAGATAAAGTTCCTTAAGCCAAATATGGAATAGACAAGAGCTACTCCTTGCTCAACGAAATGGACTCAACACCGCATATTAAACACCTAAGAATGTACCTGACTAGTAAGTATCGTAAAACCTATGGATTGCTATGTCTCCGAAAGAGAATCAAGCATGTGTACAGGGGCATAAACGCAGCAGTGATAGGATTGGAGAGGTTCGGTGAGCAAATGAAGACCCTTTGAAGTCATATTGCATGGTACCCATTCCACGGGTCTCAACTCTCCAGGTTTAAGGTATTCTTCCTTCAGCTAAAACATGCATGTGGAACCCAAGTATGATCAACCATTTGAACGGGAGACGTGTTCAAATATGTCTCAGTTTTCCTCCCCTGGTACTCGGGTGCAACATTCCAGACGCTTTACTAACACTCTCCCCACTTGGAGAGTCAGCACCTTTAACCTCCTGTTTGGCCCAGTTTGCAATTTCTGCGGAAGATGAACAGGAATAGCGAGAACCAATGAGAGACTAGCTGGAGGTGTCTGGACGGGCAAATTTAACTCTCATTTCCCACCCGGAAGAGGAAATAACCAAAGGCTCAGCGTGCCGTGCCGGAACCAGATTAGGGCCTGAAGCCATCCTGCGGTGTTGCGGCCAGCTCACAAGAAAGCGAGTTGAAGAAAGGAGCTCAGGGGCACTGTAATTCACAAACCTGCAGAGTTATAAATGACAGCTATCATCCAAAAATAGACTGAAGTAAGGCTGCCAAGAGGACTTGAAAGCGGGGCAGAATTGCAGGAAACCGATTTCAGGAGGTAGACTGGAATTGCATTGAAAGCATAGGAAAAGAGGCAGAACGTCCACAATGATGCACTTGGCCAAAAAGGGCGTATGCGTTTTTTCCTGAATATATTCAGGAAAAAACGCATACGCCCTTTTTGGCCAACCAAGCAAGCTTGCAAAGGAAATCTGCACTACAATGAAGTCTCACTTCCCCCCGGTCAAAAGGGCCATCTGAAAAAAGTGTAAAATCCAGAAAGGCAGGACAGGCCATGGAGAACTGGGAGCCTTGTTATGCTGATGGGCGGGATGTAAATTGCCAACAGACACTCGGGAGAAGTGTATGGTGTTTCCTGAAACATCTAAAAAACAAAGCAACAGAGCCTAGGGCACTTCCACTTATGGTCCTATAGCTTAGGGAAATTAAAATCAAAAAGACACAGCCACCCCAAAGTTTGGGACGCCTCCGTTTACAAGAACCTCGTTTACCGTACAAGTTCAATATCACAGAAAGTGAAAAATGGATAAAGAACTTGTGGTACTTACGTACAATGCAGTATCACTCAGCAATGAAATCTATGTCATCAGGCCCGTAGCAGCATAATGAGTGGATTCAGGTACGATGATTCTAACTGAAATAAGTCACACAGAAAAAGAAACATCATAAGGTATCACTAATACACGGAATGTAAACTTGGCTACACAGGAACTGCATTCCAAAACAGAACAGGGTCTCAAATTTAGAAAACCAACTTATGCTTGCTTAAGGGGAAAGGTGAGTTGGGGTGCTGCATAAAACCAGAGATTGAAATGAGCACAGATAAAGTTCCTTAAGCCAAATATGGAATAGACAAGAGCTACTCCTTGCTCAACGAAATGGACTCAAAACCTCATATTAAACGCCTAAGAATGTACCTGACTAGTAAGTATCTTAAAACCTATGGATTGCTATGTCTCCAAAAGAGAATCAAGCATGTGTACAGGGGCATAAACGCAGCAGTGATAGGATTGGAGAGGTTCGGTGAGCAAATGAATACCCTTTGAAGTCATATTGCATGGTACCCATTACACGGGTCTCAACTCTCCAGGTTTAAGGTATTCTTCCTTCAGCTAAAACATGCATGTGGAACCCAGAGTATGATCAACCATGTGAACGGGAGACGTGTTCAAATATGTCTCAGTTTTCCTCCCCTGGTACTCGGGTGCAACATTCCAGACGCTTTACTAACACTCTCCCGACTTGGAGAGTCAGTCCCTTTAACCTCCTGTTTGGCCCAGTTTGCAATTTCTGCGGAAGATGAACAGGAATAGCGAGAACCAATGAGAGGCTAGCTGGAGGTGTCTGGACAGGCAAATTTAACTCTCATTTCCCACCAGGAAGAGGAATTAACCAAAGGCTCAGCATGCCGGGCCGGAACAAGATTAGGGCCTGAAGCCATCCTGCGGTGTTGCGCCACGTCACAAGAAAGCGAGTTGAAGAAAGGAGCTCAGGGGCACTGTAATTCACAAACCTGCAGAGTTATAAATGACAGCTATCGTCCAAAAATAGACTGAAGTAAGGCTGCCAAGAGGACTTGAAAGCGGGGCAGAATTGCAGGAAACCGATTTCAGGAGGTAGACTGGAATTGCATTGAAAGCATAGGAAAAGAGGCAGAACGTCCACAATGATGCACTTGGCCAAAAAGGGCGTATGCGTTTTTTCCTGAATATATTCAGGAAAAAACGGATACGCCCTTTTTGGCCAACCAAGCAAGCTTGCAAAGGAAATCTGCACTACAATGAAGTCTCACTTCCCCCCGGTCAAAAGGGCCATCTGAAAAAAGTGTAAAATCCAGAAAGGCAGGACAGGCCATGGAGAACTGGGAGCCTTGTTATGCTGATGGGCGGGATGTAAATTGCCAACAACCACTCGGGAGAAGTGTATGGTGTTTCCTGAAACATCTAAAAAACAAAGCAACAGAGCCTAGGGCACTTCCACTTATGGTCCTATAGCTTAGGGAAATTAAAATAAAAAAGACACAGCCACCCCAAAGTTTGGGACGCCTCCGTTTACAAGAACCTCGTTTACCGTACAAGTTCAATATCACAGAAAGTGAAAAATGGATAAAGAACTTGTGGTACTTACGTACAATGCAGTATCACTCAACAATGAAATCTATGTCATCAGGCCCGTAGCAGCATAATGAGTGGATTCAGGTACGATGATTCTAACTGAAATAAGTCACACAGAAAAAGAAACATCATAAGATATCACTAATACACGGAATGTAAACTTGGCTACACAGGAACTGCATTCCAAAACAGAACAGGGTCTCAAATTTAGAAAACCAACTTATGCTTGCTTAAGGGGAAAGGTGAGTTGGGGTGCTGCATAAAACCAGAGATTGAAATGAGCACAGATAAAGTTCCTTAAGCCAAATATGGAATAGACAAGAGCTACTCCTTGCTCAACGAAATGGACTCAACACCGCATATTAAACGCCTAAGAATGTACCTGACTAGTAAGTATCTTAAAACCTATGGATTGCTATGTCTCCGAAGGGGAATCAAGCATGTGTACAGGGGCATAAACGCAGCAGTGATAGGATTGGAGAGGTTCGGTGAGCAAATGAAGACCCTTTGAAGTCATATTGCATGGTACCCATTCCATGGGTTTCAACTACCCAGGTTTTAGGTATTCTTCCTTCAGCTAAAACATGCATGTGGAACCCAGAGTATGATCAACCATGTGATCGGGAGACGTGTTCAAATATGTCTCAGTTTTCGTACCCTGGTACTCGGGTGCAACATTCCAGATGCTTTACTAACACTCTCCCCACTTGGAGAGTCAGTCCCTTTAACCTCCTGTTTGGCCCGGTTTGCAATTTCTGTGGAAGATGAACAGGAATAGCGAGAACCAATGAGAGGCTAGCTGGAGGTGTCTGGACGGGCAAATTTAACTCTCATTTCCCACCAGGAAGAGGAATTAACCAAAGGCTCAGCGTGCCATACCGGAACCAGATTAGGGCCTGAAGCCATCCTGCGGTGTTGCGGCCAGCTCTAAAGAAACCGAGTTGAAGAAAGGAGCGCAGGGGCACTGTAATTCACAAACCTGCAGAGTTATAAATGACAGCTATCGTCCAAAAATAGACTGAAGTAAGGCTGCCAAGAGGACTTGAAAGCGGGGCAGAATTGCAGGAAACCGATTTCAGGAGGTAGACTGGAATTGCATTGAAAGCATAGGAAAAGAGGCAGAACGTCCACAATGATGCACTTGGCCAAAAAGGGCGTATGCGTTTTTTCCTGAATATATTCAGGAAAAAACGCATACGCCCTTTTTGGCCAACCAAGCAAGCTTGCAAAGGAAATCTGCACTACAATGAAGTCTCACTTCCCCCCGGTCAAAAGGGCCATCTGAAAAAAGTGTAAAATCCAGAAAGGCAGGACAGGCCATGGAGAACTGGGAGCCTTGTTATGCTGATGGGCGGGATGTAAATTGACAACAACCACTCGGGAGAAGTGTATGGTGTTTCCTGAAACATCTAAAAAACAAAGCAACAGAACCTAGGGCACTTCCACTTATGGTCCTATAGCTTAGGGAAATTAAAATCAAAAAGACACAGCCACCCCAAAGTTTGGAACGGCTCTGTTTACAAGAACCTCGTTTACAGTACAAGTTCAACATCGCAGAAAGTGAAAAATGGATAAAGAAGTTGTGGTATTTACTTACAAAGCAATATCACTCAGCAATGAAATCTGTGTCATCAGGCCCTTAGCAGCACAATGAGTGGATTCAGGTATGATGATTCTAACTGAAATAAGTCACACAGAAAAAGAAACATCATAAGATATCAGTAATACACGGAATGTAAACTTGGCTACACAGGAACTGAATTACAGAACAGAACAGGGTCTCAAATTTAGAAAACCAACTTATGCTTGCTTAAGGGTAAAGGTGAGTTGGGGTGCTGCATAAAACCAGAGATTGAAATGAGCACAGATAAAGTTCCTTAAGCCAAATATGGAATAGACAAGAGCTACTCCTTGCTCAACGAAATGGACTCAACACCGCATATTAAACACCTAAGAATGTACCTGACTAGTAAGTATCGTAAAACCTATGGATTGCTATGTCTCCGAAAGAGAATCAAGCATGTGTACAGGGGCATAAACGCAGCAGTGATAGGATTGGAGAGGTTCGGTGAGCAAATGAAGACCCTTTGAAGTCATATTGCATGGTACCCATTCCACGGGTCTCAACTCTCCAGGTTTAAGGTATTCTTCCTTCAGCTAAAACATGCATGTGGAACCCAAGTATGATCAACCATTTGAACGGGAGACGTGTTCAAATATGTCTCAGTTTTCCTCCCCTGGTACTCGGGTGCAACATTCCAGACGCTTTACTAACACTCTCCCCACTTGGAGAGTCAGCACCTTTAACCTCCTGTTTGGCCCAGTTTGCAATTTCTGCGGAAGATGAACAGGAATAGCGAGAACCAATGAGAGACTAGCTGGAGGTGTCTGGACGGGCAAATTTAACTCTCATTTCCCACCCGGAAGAGGAAATAACCAAAGGCTCAGCGTGCCGTGCCGGAACCAGATTAGGGCCTGAAGCCATCCTGCGGTGTTGCGGCCAGCTCACAAGAAAGCGAGTTGAAGAAAGGAGCTCAGGGGCACTGTAATTCACAAACCTGCAGAGTTATAAATGACAGCTATCATCCAAAAATAGACTGAAGTAAGGCTGCCAAGAGGACTTGAAAGCGGGGCAGAATTGCAGGAAACCGATTTCAGGAGGTAGACTGGAATTGCATTGAAAGCATAGGAAAAGAGGCAGAACGTCCACAATGATGCACTTGGCCAAAAAGGGCGTATGCGTTTTTTCCTGAATATATTCAGGAAAAAACGCATACGCCCTTTTTGGCCAACCAAGCAAGCTTGCAAAGGAAATCTGCACTACAATGAAGTCTCACTTCCCCCCGGTCAAAAGGGCCATCTGAAAAAAGTGTAAAATCCAGAAAGGCAGGACAGGCCATGGAGAACTGGGAGCCTTGTTATGCTGATGGGCGGGATGTAAATTGCCAACAGACACTCGGGAGAAGTGTATGGTGTTTCCTGAAACATCTAAAAAACAAAGCAACAGAGCCTAGGGCACTTCCACTTATGGTCCTATAGCTTAGGGAAATTAAAATCAAAAAGACACAGCCACCCCAAAGTTTGGGACGCCTCCGTTTACAAGAACCTCGTTTACCGTACAAGTTCAATATCACAGAAAGTGAAAAATGGATAAAGAACTTGTGGTACTTACGTACAATGCAGTATCACTCAGCAATGAAATCTATGTCATCAGGCCCGTAGCAGCATAATGAGTGGATTCAGGTACGATGATTCTAACTGAAATAAGTCACACAGAAAAAGAAACATCATAAGATATCACTAATACACGGAATGTAAACTTGGCTACACAGGAACTGCATTCCAAAACAGAACAGGGTCTCAAATTTAGAAAACCAACTTATGCTTGCTTAAGGGGAAAGGTGAGTTGGGGTGCTGCATAAAACCAGAGATTGAAATGAGCACAGATAAAGTTCCTTAAGCCAAATATGGAATAGACAAGAGCTACTCCTTGCTCAACGAAATGGACTCAAAACCTCATATTAAACGCCTAAGAATGTACCTGACTAGTAAGTATCTTAAAACCTATGGATTGCTATGTCTCCAAAAGAGAATCAAGCATGTGTACAGGGGCATAAACGCAGCAGTGATAGGATTGGAGAGGTTCGGTGAGCAAATGAATACCCTTTGAAGTCATATTGCATGGTACCCATTACACGGGTCTCAACTCTCCAGGTTTAAGGTATTCTTCCTTCAGCTAAAACATGCATGTGGAACCCAGAGTATGATCAACCATGTGAACGGGAGACGTGTTCAAATATGTCTCAGTTTTCCTCCCCTGGTACTCGGGTGCAACATTCCAGACGCTTTACTAACACTCTCCCGACTTGGAGAGTCAGTCCCTTTAACCTCCTGTTTGGCCCAGTTTGCAATTTCTGCGGAAGATGAACAGGAATAGCGAGAACCAATGAGAGGCTAGCTGGAGGTGTCTGGACAGGCAAATTTAACTCTCATTTCCCACCAGGAAGAGGAATTAACCAAAGGCTCAGCATGCCGGGCCGGAACAAGATTAGGGCCTGAAGCCATCCTGCGGTGTTGCGCCACGTCACAAGAAAGCGAGTTGAAGAAAGGAGCTCAGGGGCACTGTAATTCACAAACCTGCAGACGTATAAATGACAGCTATCGTCCAAAAATAGACTGAAGTAAGGCTGCCAAGAGGACTTGAAAGCGGGGCAGAATTGCAGGAAACCGATTTCAGGAGGTAGACTGGAATTGCATTGAAAGCATAGGAAAAGAGGCAGAACGTCCACAATGATGCACTTGGCCAAAAAGGGCGTATGCGTTTTTTCCTGAATATATTCAGGAAAAAACGCATACGCCCTTTTTGGCCAACCAAGCAAGCTTGCAAAGGAAATCTGCACTACAATGAAGTCTCACTTCCCCCCGGTCAAAAGGGCCATCTGAAAAAAGTGTAAAATCCAGAAAGGCAGGACAGGCCATGGAGAACTGGGAGCCTTGTTATGCTGATGGGCGGGATGTAAATTGCCAACAACCACTCGGGAGAAGTGTATGGTGTTTCCTGAAACATCTAAAAAACAAAGCAACAGAGCCTAGGGCACTTCCACTTATGGTCCTATAGCTTAGGGAAATTAAAATCAAAAAGACACAGCCACCCCAAAGTTTGGGACGCCTCCGTTTACAAGAACCTCGTTTACCGTACAAGTTCAATATCACAGAAAGTGAAAAATGGATAAAGAACTTGTGGTACTTACGTACAATGCAGTATCACTCAACAATGAAATCTATGTCATCAGGCCCGTAGCAGCATAATGAGTGGATTCAGGTACGATGATTCTAACTGAAATAAGTCACACAGAAAAAGAAACATCATAAGATATCACTAATACACGGAATGTAAACTTGGCTACACAGGAACTGCATTCCAAAACAGAACAGGGTCTCAAATTTAGAAAACCAACTTATGCTTGCTTAAGGGGAAAGGTGAGTTGGGGTGCTGCATAAAACCAGAGATTGAAATGAACACAGATAAAGTTCCTTAAGCCAAATATGGAATAGACAAGAGCTACTCCTTGCTCAACGAAATGGACTCAACACCGCATATTAAACGCCTAAGAATGTACCTGACTAGTAAGTATCTTAAAACCTATGGATTGCTATGTCTCCGAAGGGGAATCAAGCATGTGTACAGGGGCATAAACGCAGCAGTGATAGGATTGGAGAGGTTCGGTGAGCAAATGAAGACCCTTTGAAGTCATATTGCATGGTACCCATTCCATGGGTTTCAACTACCCAGGTTTTAGGTATTCTTCCTTCAGCTAAAACATGCATGTGGAACCCAGAGTATGATCAACCATGTGATCGGGAGACGTGTTCAAATATGTCTCAGTTTTCGTACCCTGGTACTCGGGTGCAACATTCCAGATGCTTTACTAACACTCTCCCCACTTGGAGAGTCAGTCCCTTTAACCTCCTGTTTGGCCCGGTTTGCAATTTCTGTGGAAGATGAACAGGAATAGCGAGAACCAATGAGAGGCTAGCTGGAGGTGTCTGGACGGGCAAATTTAACTCTCATTTCCCACCAGGAAGAGGAATTAACCAAAGGCTCAGCGTGCCATACCGGAACCAGATTAGGGCCTGAAGCCATCCTGCGGTGTTGCGGCCAGCTCTAAAGAAACCGAGTTGAAGAAAGGAGCGCAGGGGCACTGTAATTCACAAACCTGCAGAGTTATAAATGACAGCTATCGTCCAAAAATAGACTGAAGTAAGGCTGCCAAGAGGACTTGAAAGCGGGGCAGAATTGCAGGAAACCGATTTCAGGAGGTAGACTGGAATTGCATTGAAAGCATAGGAAAAGAGGCAGAACGTCCACAATGATGCACTTGGCCAAAAAGGGCGTATGCGTTTTTTCCTGAATATATTCAGGAAAAAACGCATACGCCCTTTTTGGCCAACCAAGCAAGCTTGCAAAGGAAATCTGCACTACAATGAAGTCTCACTTCCCCCCGGTCAAAAGGGCCATCTGAAAAAAGTGTAAAATCCAGAAAGGCAGGACAGGCCATGGAGAACTGGGAGCCTTGTTATGCTGATGGGCGGGATGTAAATTGACAACAACCACTCGGGAGAAGTGTATGGTGTTTCCTGAAACATCTAAAAAACAAAGCAACAGAACCTAGGGCACTTCCACTTATGGTCCTATAGCTTAGGGAAATTAAAATCAAAAAGACACAGCCACCCCAAAGTTTGGAACGGCTCTGTTTACAAGAACCTCGTTTACAGTACAAGTTCAACATCGCAGAAAGTGAAAAATGGATAAAGAAGTTGTGGTATTTACTTACAAAGCAATATCACTCAGCAATGAAATCTGTGTCATCAGGCCCTTAGCAGCACAATGAGTGGATTCAGGTATGATGATTCTAACTGAAATAAGTCACACAGAAAAAGAAACATCATAAGATATCAGTAATACACGGAATGTAAACTTGGCTACACAGGAACTGAATTACAGAACAGAACAGAGTCTCAAATTTAGAAAACCAACTTATGCTTGCTTAAGGGTAAAGGTGAGTTGGGGTGCTGCATAAAACCAGAGATTGAAATGAGCACAGATAAAGTTCCTTAAGCCAAATATGGAATAGACAAGAGCTACTCCTAGCTCAACGAAATGGACTCAAAACCCCATATTAAACGCCTAAGAATGTACCTGACTAGTAAGTATCTTAAAACCTATGGATTGCTATGTCTCCAAAAGAGAATCAAGCGTGTGTACAGGGGCATAAACGCAGCAGTGATAGGATTGGAGAGGTTCGGTGAGCAAATGAAGACCCTTTGAATTCATATTGCATGGTACCCATTACACGGGTCTCAACTCTCCAGGTTTAAGGTATTCTTCCTTCAGCTAAAACATGCATGTGGAACCCAGAGTATGATCAACCATGTGAACGGGAGACGTGTTCAAATATGTCTCAGTTTTCCTCCCCTGGTACTCGGGTGCAACATTCCAGACACTTTACTAACACTCTCCCGACTTGGAGAGTCAGTCCCTTTAACCTCCTGTTTGGCCCAGTTTGCAATTTCTGCGGAAGATGAACAGGAATAGCGAGAACCAATGAGAGGCTAGCTGGAGGTGTCTGGACAGGCAAATTTAACTCTCATTTCCCACCAGGAAGAGGAATTAACCAAAGGCTCAGCATGCCGGGCCGGAACAAGATTAGGGCCTGAAGCCATCCTGCGGTGTTGCGCCAGGTCACAAGAAAGCGAGTTGAAGAAAGGAGCTCAGGGGCACTGTAATTCACAAACCTGCAGAGTTATAAATGACAGCTATCGTCCAAAAATAGACTGAAGTAAGGCTGCCAAGAGGACTTGAAAGCGGGGCAGAATTGCAGGAAACCGATTTCAGGAGGTAGACTGGAATTGCATTGAAAGCATAGGAAAAGAGGCAGAACGTCCAAAATGATGCACTTGGCCAAAAAGGGCGTATGCGTTTTTTCCTGAATATATTCAGGAAAAAACGCATACGCCCTTTTTGGCCAACCAAGCAAGCTTGCAAAGGAAATCTGCACTACAATGAAGTCTCACTTCCCCCCGGTCAAAAGGGCCATCTGAAAAAAGTGTAAAATCCAGAAAGGCAGGACAGGCCATGGAGAACTGGGAGCCTTGTTATGCTGATGGGCGGGATGTAAATTGCCAACAACCACTCGGGAGAAGTGTATGGTGTTTCCTGAAACATCTAAAAAACAAAGCAACAGAACCTACGGCACTTCCACTTATGGTCCTATAGCTTAGGGAAATTAAAATCAAAAAGACACAGCCACCCCAAAGTTTGGAACGGCTCTGTTTACAAGAACCTCGTTTACAGTACAAGTTCAACATCGCAGAAAGTGAAAAATGGATAAAGAAGTTGTGGTATTTACTTACAAAGCAATATCACTCAGCAATGAAATCTGTGTCATCAGGCCCTTAGCAGCACAATGAGTGGATTCAGGTATGATGATTCTAACTGAAATAAGTCACACAGAAAAAGAAACATCATAAGATATCAGTAATACACGGAATGTAAACTTGGCTACACAGGAACTGAATTACAGAACAGAACAGGGTCTCAAATTTAGAAAACCAACTTATGCTTGCTTAAGGGGAAAGGTGAGTTGGGGTGCTGCATAAAACCAGAGATTGAAATGAGCACAGATAAAGTTCCTTAAGCCAAATATGGAATAGACAAGAGCTACTCCTTGCTCAATGAAATGGACTCAACACCGCATATTAAACGCCTAAGAATGTACCTGACTAGTAAGTATCTTAAAACCTATGGATTGCTATGTCTCCGAAAGAGAATCAAGCATGTGTACAGGGGCATAAACGCAGCAGTGATAGGATTGGAGAGGTTCGGTGAGCAAATGAAGACCCTTTGAAGTCATATTGCATGGTACCCATTCCACGGGTTTCAACTACCCAGGTTTTAGGTATTCTTCCTTCAGCTAAAACATGCATGTGGAACCCAGAGTATGATCAACCATGTGATCGGGAGACGTGTTCAAATATGTCTCAGTTTTCGTACCCTGGTACTCGGGTGCAACATTCCAGACGCTTTACTAACACTCTCCCCACTTGGAGAGTCAGCACCTTTAACCTCCTGTTTGGCCCAGTTTGCAATTTCTGCGGAAGATGAACAGGAATAGCGAGAACCAATGAGAGACTAGCTGGAGGTGTCTGGACGGGCAAATTTAACTCTCATTTCCCACCCGGAAGAGGAATTAACCAAAGGCTCAGCGTGCTGTGCCGGAACTAGATTAGGGCCTGAAGCCATCCTGCGGTGTTGCGGCCAGCTCACAAGAAAGCGAGTTGAAGAAAGGAGCTCAGGGGCACTGTAATTCACAAACCTGCAGAGTTATAAATGACAGCTATCGTCCAAAAATAGACTGAAGTAAGGCTGCCAAGAGGACTTGAAAGCGGGGCAGAATTGCAGGAAACCGATTTCAGGAGGTAGACTGGAATTGCATTGAAAGCATAGGAAAAGAGGCAGAACGTCCACAATGCTGCACTTGGCCAAAAAGGGCGTATGCGTTTTTTCCTGAATATATTCAGGAAAAAACGCATACGCCCTTTTTGGCCAACCAAGCAAGCTTGCAAAGGAAATCTGCACTACAATGAAGTCTCACTTCCCCCCGGTCAAAAGGGCCATCTGAAAAAAGTGTAAAATCCAGAAAGGCAGGACAGGCCATGGAGAACTGGGAGCCTTGTTATGCTGATGGGCGGGATGTAAATTGCCAACAACCACTCGGGAGAAGTGTATGGTGTTTCCTGAAACATCTAAAAAACAAAGCAACAGAACCTAGGGCACTTCCACTTATGGTCCTATAGCTTACGGAAATTAAAATCAAAAAGACACAGCCACCCCAAAGTTTGGAACGGCTCTGTTTACAAGAACCTCGTTTACAGTACAAGTTCAACATCGCAGAAAGTGAAAAATGGAGAAAGAACTTGTGGTATTTACGTACAATGCAGTATCACTCAGCAATGAAATCTGTGTCATCAGGCCCTTAGCAGCACAATGAGTGGATTCAGGTACGATGATTCTAACTGAAATAAGTCACACAGAAAAAGAAACATCATAAGATATCAGTAATACACGGAATGTAAACTTGGCTACACAGGAACTGAATTACAGAACAGAACAGGGTCTCAAATTTAGAAAACCAACTTATGCTTGCTTAAGGGGAAAGGTGAGTTGGGGTGCTGCATAAAACCAGAGATTGAAATGAGCACAGATAAAGTTCCTTAAGCCAAATATGGAATAGACAAGAGCTACTCCTTGCTCAACGAAATGGACTCAAAACCCCATATTAAACGCCTAAGAATGTACCTGACTAGTAAGTATCTTAAAACCTATGGATTGCTATGTCTCCGAAAGAGAATCAAGCATGTGTACAGGGGCATAAACGCAGCAGTGATAGGATTGGAGAGGTTCGGTGAGCAAATGAAGACCCTTTGAAGTCATATTGCATGGTACCCATTACACGGGTCTCAACTCTCCAGGTTTTAGGTATTCTTCCTTCAGCTAAAACATGCATGTGGAACCCAGAGTATGATCAACCATGTGATCGGGAGACGTGTTCAAATATGTCTCAGTTTTCGTACCCTGGTACTCGGGTGCAACATTCCAGACGCTTTACTAACACTCTCCCCACTTGGAGAGTCAGCACCTTTAACCTCCTGTTTGGCCCAGTTTGCAATTTCTGCGGAAGATGAACAGGAATAGCGAGAACCAATGAGAGACTAGCTGGAGGTGTCTGGACGGGCAAATTTAACTCTCATTTCCCACCCGGAAGAGGAATTAACCAAAGGCTCAGCGTGCCGTGCCGGAACTAGATTAGGGCCTGAAGCCATCCTGCGGTGTTGCGGTCAGCTCACAAGAAAGCGAGTTGAAGAAAGGAGCTTAGGGACACTGTAATTCACAAACCTGCAGAGTTATAAATGACAGCTATCGTCCAAAAATAGACTGAAGTAAGGCTTCCAAGAGGACTTGAAAGCGGGGCAGAATTGCAGGAAACCGATTTCAGGAGGTAGACTGGAATTGCATTGAAAGCATAGGAAAAGAGGCAGAACGTCCACAATGATGCACTTGGCCAAAAAGGGCGTATGCGTTTTTTCCTGAATATATTCAGGAAAAAACGCATACGCCCTTTTTGGCCAACCAAGCAAGCTTGCAAAGGAAATCTGCACTACAATGAAGTCTCACTTCCCCCCGGTCAAAAGGGCCATCTGAAAAAAGTGTAAAATCCAGAAAGGCAGGACAGGCCATGGAGAACTGGGAGCCTTGTTATGCTGATGGGTGGGATGTAAATTGCCAACAGACAGTCCGGAGAAGTGTATGGTGTTTCCTGAAACATCTAAAAAACAAAGCAACAGAGCCTAGGGCACTTCCACTTATGGTCCTATAGCTTAGGGAATTTAAAATCAAAAAGACACAGCCACCCCAAATTTGGGACTCCTCCGTTTACAAGAACCTCGTTTACCGTACAAGTTCAATATCACAGAAAGTGAAAAATGGATAAAGAACTTGTGGTACTTACGTACAATGCAGTATCACTCAGCAATGAAATCTATGTCATCAGGCCCGTAGCAGCATAATGAGTGGATTCAGGTACGATGATTCTAACTAAAATAAGTCACACAGAAAAAGAAACATCATAAGATATCACTAATACACGGAATGTAAACTTGGCTACACAGGAACTGCATTCCAAAACAGAACAGGGTCTCAAATTTAGAAAACCAACTTATGCTTGCTTAAGGGGAAAGGTGAGTTGGGGTGCTGCATAAAACCAGAGATTGAAATGAGCACAGATAAAGTTCCTTAAGCCAAATATGGAATAGACAAGAGCTACTCCTTGCTCAACGAAATGGACTCAACACCCCATATTAAACGCCTAAGAATGTACCTGACTAGTAAGTATCTTAAAACCTATGGATTGCTATGTCTCCAAAAGAGAATCAAGCATGTGTACAGGGGCATAAACGCAGCAGTGATGGGATTGGAGAGGTTCGGTGAGCAAATGAAGACCCTTTGAAGTCATATTGCATGGTACCCATTCCACGGGTTTCAACTACCCAGGTTTTAGGTATTCTTCCTTCAGCTAAAACATGCATGTGGAACCCAGAGTATGATCAACCATGTGATCGGGAGACGTGTTCAAATATGTCTCAGTTTTCCTCCCCTGGAACTCGGGTGCAACATTCCAGACGCTTTACTAACACTCTCCCGACTTGGAGAGTCAGCGCCTTTAACCTCCTGTTTGGCCCAGTTTGCAATTTCTGCGGAAGATGAACAGGAATAGCGAGAACCAATGAGAGACTAGCTGGAGGTGTCTGAACGGGCAAATTTAACTCTCATTTCCCACCAGGAAGAGGAAATAACCAAAGGCTCAGCATGCCGTACCGGAACCAGATTAGGGCCTGAAGCCATCCTGCGGTGTTGCGGCCAGCTCAAAAGAAAGCGAGTTGAAGAAAGGAGCTCAGGGGCACTGTAATTCACAAACCTGCAGACGTATAAATGACAGCTATCGTCCAAAAATAGACTGAAGTAAGGCTGCCAAGAGGACTTGAAAGCGGGGCAGAATTGCAGGAAACCGATTTCAGGAGGTAGACTGGAATTGCATTGAAAGCATAGGAAAAGAGGCAGAACGTCCACAATGATGCACTTGGCCAAAAAGGGCGTATGCGTTTTTTCCTGAATATATTCAGGAAAAAACGCATACGCCCTTTTTGGCCAACCAAGCAAGCTTGCAAAGGAAATCTGCACTACAATGAAGTCTCACTTCTCCCCGGTCAAAAGGGCCATCTGAAAAAAGTGTAAAATCCAGAAAGGCAGGACAGGCCATGGAGAACTGGGAGCCTTGTTATGCTGATGGGCGGGATGTAAATTGCCAACAACCACTCGGGAGAAGTGTATGGTGTTTCCTGAAACATCTAAAAAACAAAGCAACAGAACCTAGGGCACTTCCACTTATGGTCCTATAGCTTAGGGAAATTAAAATCAAAAAGACACAGCCACCCCAAAGTTTGGAACGGCTCTGTTTACAAGAACCTCGTTTACAGTACAAGTTCAACATCGCAGAAAGTGAAAAATGGAGAAAGAAGTTGTGGTATTTACTTACAAAGCAATATCACTCAGCAATGAAATCTGTGTCATCAGGCCCTTAGCAGCACAATGAGTGGATTCAGGTATGATGATTCTAACTGAAATAAGTCACACAGAAAAAGAAACATCATAAGATATCAGTAATACACGGAATGTAAACTTGGCTACACAGGAACTGAATTACAGAACAGAACAGGGTCTCAAATTTAGAAAACCAACTTATGCTTGCTTAAGGGTAAAGGTGAGTTGGGGTGCTGCATAAAACCAGAGATTGAAATGAGCACAGATAAAGTTCCTTAAGCCAAATATGGAATAGACAAGAGCTACTCCTTGCTCAACGAAATGGACTCAACACCGCATATTAAACGCCTAAGAATGTACCTGACTAGTAAGTATCTTAAAACCTATGGATTGCTATGTCTCCGAAAGAGAATCAAGCATGTGTACAGGGGCATAAACGCAGCAGTGATAGGATTGGAGAGGTTCGGTGAGCAAATGAAGACCCTTTGAAGTCATATTGCATGGTACCCATTCCACGGGTTTCAACTACCCAGGTTTAAGGTATTCTTCCTTCAGCTAAAACATGCATGTGGAACCTAGAGTATGATCAACCATGTGAACGGGAGACGTGTTCAAATATGTCTCAGTTTTCCTCCCCTGGCACTCGGGTGCAACATTCCAGACGCTTTACTAACACTCTCCCCACTTGGAGAGTCAGCGCCTTTAACCTCCTGTTTGGCCCAGTTTGCAATTTCTGCGGAAGATGAACAGGAATAGCGAGAACCAATGAGAGGCTAGCTGGAGGTGTCTGGACGGGCAAATTTAACTCTCATTTCCCACCAGGAAGAGGAAATAACCAAAGGCTCAGCGTGCCGTACTGGAGCCAGATTAGGGCCTGAAGCCATCCTGCGGTGTTGCGGCCAGCTCACAAGAAAGCGAGTTGAAGAAAGGAGCTCAGGGGCACTGTAATTCACAAACCTGCAGAGTTATAAATGACAGCTATCGTCCAAAAATAGACTGAAGTAAGGCTGCCAAGAGGACTTGAAAGCGGGGCAGAATTGCAGGAAACCGATTTCAGGAGGTAGACTGGAATTGCATTGAAAGCATAGGAAAAGAGGCAGAACGTCCAAAATGATGCACTTGGCCAAAAAGGGCGTATGCGTTTTTTCCTGAATATATTCAGGAAAAAACGCATACGCCCTTTTTGGCCAACCAAGCAAGCTTGCAAAGGAAATCTGCACTACAATGAAGTCTCACTTCCCCCCGGTCAAAAGGGCCATCTGAAAAAAGTGTAAAATCCAGAAAGGCAGGACAGGCCATGGAGAACTGGGAGCCTTGTTATGCTGATGGGCGGGATGTAAATTGCCAACAGACACTCGGGAGAAGTGTATGGTGTTTCCTGAAACATCTAAAAAACAAAGCAACAGAGCCTAGGGCACTGCCACTTATGGTCCTATACCTTAGGGAAATTAAAATCAAAAAGACACAGCCACCCCAAAGTTTGGGACGCCTCTGTTTACAAGAACCTCGTTTACAGTACAAGTTCAACATCGCAGAAAGTGAAAAATGGATAAAGATCTTGTGGTACTTACGTAAAATGCAGTATCACTCAGCAATGAAATCTATGTCATCAGGCCCGTAGCAGCATAATTAGTGGATTCAGGTACGATGATTCTAACTGAAATAAGTCACACAGAAAAAGAAACATCATAAGATATCACTAATACACGGAATGTAAACTTGGCTACACAGGAACTGCATTCCAAAACAGAACAGGGTCTCAAATTTAGAAAACCAACTTATGCTTGCTTAAGGGTAAAGGTGAGTTGGGGTGCTGCATAAAACCAGAGATTGAAATGAGCACAGATAAAGTTCCTTAAGTCAAATATGGAATAGACAAGAGCTACTCCTTCCTCAACGAAATGGACTCAAAACCCCATATTAAACCCCTAAGAATGTACCTGACTAGTAAGTATCTTAAAACCTATGGATTGCTATGTCTCCAAAAGAGAATCAAGCGTGTGTACAGGGGAATAAACGCAGCAGTGATAGGATTGGAGAGGTTCGGTGAGCAAATGAAGACCCTTTGAAGTCATATTGCATGGTACCCATTACACGGGTCTCAACTCTCCAGGTTTAAGGTATTCTTCCTTCAGCTAAAACATGCATGTGGAACCCAGAGTATGATCAACCATGTGAACGGGAGACGTGTTCAAATATGTCTCAGTTTTCCTCCCCTGGTACTCGGGTGCAACATTCCAGACGCTTTACTAACACTCTCCCGACTTGGAGAGTCAGTCCCTTTAACCTCCTGTTTGGCCCAGTTTGCAATTTCTGCGGAAGATGAACAGGAATAGCGAGAACCAATGAGAGGCTAGCTGGAGGTGTCTGGACGGGCAAATTTAACTCTCATTTCCCACCAGGAAGAGGAATTAACCAAAGGCTCAGCATGCCGGGCCGGAACCAGATTAGGGCCTGAAGCCATCCTGCGGTGTTGCGGCCAGGTCACAAGAAAGCGAGTTGAAGAAAGGAGCTCAGGGGCACTGTAATTCACAAACCTGCAGAGTTATAAATGACAGCTATCGTCCAAAAATAGACTGAAGTAAGGCTGCCAAGAGGACTTGAAAGCGGGGCAGAATTGCAGGAAACCGATTTCAGGAGGTAGACTGGAATTGCATTGAAAGCATAGGAAAAGAGGCAGAACGTCCACAATGATGCACTTGGCCAAAAAGGGCGTATGCGTTTTTTCCTGAATATATTCAGGAAAAAACGCATACGCCCTTTTTGGCCAACCAAGCAAGCTTGCAAAGGAAATCTGCACTACAATGAAGTCTCACTTCCCGCTGGTCAAAAGGGCCATCTGAAAAAAGTGTAAAATCCAGAAAGGCAGGACAGGCCATGGAGAACTGGGAGCCTTGTTATGCTGATGGGCGGATGTAAATTGCCAACAACCACTCGGGAGAAGTGTATGGTGTTTCCTGAAACATCTAAAAAACAAAGCAACAGAACCTAGGGCACTTCCACTTATGGTCCTATAGCTCAGGGAAATTAAAATCAAAAAGACACAGCCACCCCAAAGTTTGGAACGGCTCTGTTTACAAGAACCTCGTTTACAGTACAAGTTCAACATCGCAGAAAGTGAAAAATGGATAAAGAAGTTGTGGTATTTACTTACAAAGCAATATCACTCAGCAATGAAATCTGTGTCATCAGGCCCTTCGCATCACAATGAGTGGATTCAGGTATGATGATTCTAACTGAAGTAAGTCACACAGAAAAAGAAACATCATAAGATATCAGTAATACACGGAATGTAAACTTGGCTACACAGGAACTGAATTACAGAACAGAACAGGGTCTCAAATTTAGAAAACCAACTTATGCTTGCTTAAGGGTAAAGGTGAGTTGGGGTGCTGCATAAAACCAGAGATTGAAATGAGCACAGATAAAGTTCCTTAAGTCAAATATGGAATAGACAAGAGCTACTCCTTGCTCAACGAAATGGACTCAACACCGCATATTAAACGCCTAAGAATGTACCTGACTAGTAAGTATCTTAAAACCTATGGATTGCTATGTCTCCAAAAGAGAATCAAGCATGTGTACAGGGGCATAAACGCAGCAGTGATAGGATTGGAGAGGTTCGGTGAGCAAATGAAGACCCTTTGAAGTCATATTGCATGGTACCCATTACACGGGTCTCAACTCTCCAGGTTTAAGGTATTCTTCCTTCAGCTAAAACATGCATGTGGAACCCAAGTATGATCAACCATGTGAACGGGAGACGTGTTCAAATATGTCTCAGTTTTCCTCCCCTGGCACTCGGGTGCAACATTCCAGACGCTTTACTAACACTCTCCCCACTTGGAGAGTCAGCGCCTTTAACCTCCTGTTTGGCCCAGTTTGCAATTTCTGCGGAAGATGAACAGGAATAGCGAGAACCAATGAGAGGCTAGCTGGAGGTGTCTGGACGGGCAAATTTAACTCTCATTTCCCACCAGGAAGAGGAAATAACCAAAGGCTCAGCGTGCCGTACCGGAGCCAGATTAGGGCCTGAAGCCATCCTGCGGTGTTGCGGCCAGCTCACAAGAAAGCGAGTTGAAGAAAGGAGCTCAGGGGCACTGTAATTCACAAACCTGCAGAGTTATAAATGACAGCTATCGTCCAAAAATAGACTGAAGTAAGGCTGCCAAGAGGACTTGAAAGCGGGGCAGAATTGCAGGAAACCGATTTCAGGAGGTAGACTGGAATTGCATTGAAAGCATAGGAAAAGAGGCAGAACGTCCACAATGATGCACTTGGCCAAAAAGGGCGTATGCGTTTTTTCCTGAATATATTCAGGAAAAAACGCATACGCCCTTTTTGGCCAACCAAGCAAGCTTGCAAAGGAAATCTGCACTACAATGAAGTCTCACTTCCCCCCGGTCAAAAGGGCCATCTGAAAAAAGTGTAAAATCCAGAAAGGCAGGACAGGCCATGGAGAACTGGGAGCCTTGTTATGCTGATGGGCGGGATGTAAATTGCCAACAGACACTCGGGAGAAGTGTATGGTGTTTCCTGAAACATCTAAAAAACAAAGCAACAGAGCCTAGGGCACTGCCACTTATGGTCCTATAGCTTAGGGAAATTAAAATCAAAAAGACACAGCCACCCCAAAGTTTGGGACGCCTCTGTTTACAAGAACCTCGTTTACAGTACAAGTTCAACATCGCAGAAAGTGAAAAATGGATAAAGAACTTGTGGTACTTACGTAAAATGCAGTATCACTCAGCAATGAAATCTATGTCATCAGGCCCGTAGCAGCATAATTAGTGGATTCAGGTACGATGATTCTAACTGAAATAAGTCACACAGAAAAAGAAACATCATAAGATATCACTAATACACGGAATGTAAACTTGGCTACACAGGAACTGCATTCCAAAACAGAACAGGGTCTCAAATTTAGAAAACCAACTTATGCTTGCTTAAGGGGAAAGGTGAGTTGGGGTGCTGCATAAAACCAGAGATTGAAATGAGCACAGATAAATTTCCTTAAGCCAAATATGGAATAGACAAGAGCTACTCCTTCCTCAACGAAATGGACTCAAAACCCCATATTAAACCCCTAAGAATGTACCTGACTAGTAAGTATCTTAAAACCTATGGATTGCTATGTCTCCGAAAGAGAATCAAGCGTGTGTACAGGGGAATAAACGCAGCAGTGATAGGATTGGAGAGGTTCGGTGAGCAAATGAAGACCCTTTGAAGTCATATTGCATGGTACCCATTACACGGGTCTCAACTCTCCAGGTTTAAGGTATTCTTCCTTCAGCTAAAACATGCATGTGGAACCCAGAGTATGATCAACCATGTGATCGGGAGACGTGTTCAAATATGTCTCAGTTTTCCTCCCCTGGTACTCGGGTGCAACATTCCAATGTTTTACTAACACTCTCGCCACTTGGAGAGTCAGTCCCTTTAACCTCCTGTTTGGCCCAGTTTGAAATTTCTGTGGAAGATGAACAGGAATAGCGAGAACCAATGAGAGACTAGCTGGAGGTGTCTGGACGGGCAAATTTAACTCTCATTTCCCACCAGGAAGAGGAAATAACCAAAGGCTCAGCGTGCCGTACCGCAACCAGATTAGGGCCTGAAGCCATCCTGCGGTGTTGCGGCCAGCTCAAAAGAAAGCGAGTTGAAGAAAGGAGCTCAGGGGCCCTGAAATTCACAAACCTGCAGAGTTATAAATGACAGCTATCGTCCAAAAATAGACTGAAGTAAGGCTGCCAAGAGGACTTGAAAGCGGGGCAGAATTGCAGGAAACCGATTTCAGGATGTAGACTGGAATTGCATTGAAAGCATAGGAAAAGAGGCAGAACGTCCACAATGATGCACTTGGCCAAAAAGGGCGTATGCGTTTTTTCCTGAATATATTCAGGAAAAAACGCATACGCCCTTTTTGGCCAACCAAGCAAGCTTGCAAAGGAAATCTGCACTGCAATGAAGTCTCACTTCCCGCCGGTCAAAAGGGCCATCTGAAAAAAGTGTAAAATCCAGAAAGGCAGGACAGGCCATGGAGAACTGGGAGCCTTGTTATGCTGATGGGCGGGATGTAAATTGCCAACAACCACTGGGGAGAAGTGTATGGTGTTTCCTGAAACATCTAAAAAACAAAGCAACAGAACCTAGGGCACTTCCACTTATGGTCCTATAGCTTAGGGAAATTAAAATCAAAAAGACACAGCCACCCCAAAGTTTGGAACGGCTCTGTTTACAAGAACCTCGTTTACAGTACAAGTTCAACATCGCAGAAAGTGAAAAATGGATAAAGAAGTTGTGGTATTTACTTACAAAGCAATATCACTCAGCAATGAAATCTGTGTCATCAGGCCCTTAGCAGCACAATGAGTGGATTCAGGTATGATGATTCTAACTGAAGTAAGTCACACAGAAAAAGAAACATCGTAAGATATCAGTAATACATGGAATGTAAACTTGGCTACACAGGAAATGAATTACAAAACAGAACAGGGTCTCAAATTTAGAAAACCAACTTATGCTTGCTTAAGGGTAAAGGTGAGTTGGGGTGCTGCATAAAACCAGAGATTGAAATGAGCACAGATAAAGTTCCTTAAGTCAAATATGGAATAGACAAGAGCTACTCCTTGCTCAACGAAATGGACTCAACATCGCATATTAAACGCCTAAGAATGTACCTGACTAGTAAGTATCTTAAAACCTATGGATTGCTATGTCTCCGAAAGAGAATCAAGCATGTGTACAGGGGCATAAATGCAGCAGTGATAGGATTGGAGAGGTTCGGTGAGCAAATGAAGACCCTTTGAAGTCATATTGCATGGTACCCATTACACGGGTCTTAACTCTCCAGGTTTAAGGTATTCTTCCTTCAGCTAAAACATGCATGTGGAACACAAGTATGATCAACCATGTGAACGGGAGACGTGTTCAAATATGTCTCAGTTTTCCTCCCCTGGTACTCGGGTGCAACATTCCAGACGCTTTACTAACACTCTCCCCACTTGGAGAGTCAGTGCCTTTAACCTCCTGTTTGGCCCAGTTTGCAATATCTGCGGAAGATGAACAGGAATAGCGAGAACCAATGAGAGACTAGCTGGAGGTGTCTGGACGGGCAAATTTAACTCTCATTTCCCACCAGGAAGAGGAAATAACCAAAGGCTCAGCGTGCCGTGCCGGAACCAGATTAGGGCCTGAAGCCATCCTGCGGTGTTGCGGCCAGGTCACAAGAAAGGAAGTTGAAGAAAGGAGCTCAGGGGCACTGTAATTCACAAACCTGCAGAGTTATAAATGACAGCTATCGTCCAAAAATATACTGAAGTAAGGCTGCCAAGAGGACTTGAAAGCGGGGCAGAATTGCAGGAAACCGATTTCAGGAGGTAGACTGGAATTGCATTGAAAGCATAGGAAAAGAGGCAGAACGTCCACAATGATGCACTTGGCCAAAAAGGGCGTATGCGTTTTTTCCTGAATATATTCAGGAAAAAACGCATACGTCCTTTTTGGCCAACCAAGCAAGCTTGCAAAGGAAATCTGCACTACAATGAAGTCTCACTTCCCCCCGGTCAAAAGGGCCATCTGAAAAAAGTGTAAAATCCAGAAAGGCAGGACAGGCCATGGAGAACTGGGAGCCTTGTTATGCTGATGGGCGGGATGTAAATTGCCAACAACCACTCGGGAGAAGTGTATGGTGTTTCCTGAAACATCTAAAAAACAAAGCAACAGAGCCTAGGGCACTTCCACTTATGGTCCTATAGCTTAGGGAAATTAAAATCAAAAAGACACAGCCACCCCAAAGTTTGGGACGCCTCCGTTTACAAGAACCTCGTTTACCGTACAAGTTCAATATCACAGAAAGTGAAAAATGGATAAAGAACTTGTGGTACTTACGTACAATGCAGTATCACTCAGCAATGAAATCTATGTCATCAGGCCCGTAGCAGCATAATGAGTGGATTCAGGTACGATGATTCTAACTGAAATAAGTCACACAGAAAAAGAAACATCATAAGATATCACTAATACACGGAATGTAAACTTGGCTACACAGGAACTGCATTCCAAAACAGAACAGGGTCTCAAATTTAGAAAACCAACTTATGCTTGCTTAAGGGTAAAGGTGAGTTGGGGTGCTGCATAAAACCAGAGATTGAAATGAGCACAGATAAAGTTCCTTAAGTCAAATATGGAATAGACAAGAGCTACTCCTTGCTCAACGAAATGGACTCAACACCCCATATTAAACGCCTAAGAATGTACCTGACTAGTAAGTATCTTAAAACCTATGGATTGCTATGTCTCCGAAAGAGAATCAAGCATGTGTACAGGGGCATAAACGCAGCAGTGATAGGATTGGAGAGGTTCGGTGAGCAAATGAAGACCCTTTGAAGTCATATTGCATGGTACCCATTACACGGGTCTTAACTCTCCAGGTTTAAGGTATTCTTCCTTCAGCTAAAACATGCATGTGGAACCCAAGTATGATCAACCATGTGAACGGGAGACGTGTTCAAATATGTCTCAGTTTTCCTCCCCTGGTACTCGGGTGCAACATTCCAGACGCTTTACTAACACTCTCCCCACTTGGAGAGTCAGCGCCTTTAACTTCCTGTTTGGCCCAGTTTGCAATTTCTGCGGAAGATGAACAGGAATAGCGAGAACCAATGAGAGACTAGCTGGAGGTGTCTGGACGGGCAAATTTAACTCTCATTTCCCACCAGGAAGAGGAAATAACCAAAGGCTCAGCGTGCCGTGCCGGAACCAGATTAGGGCCTGAAGCCATCCTGCGGTGTTGCGGCCAGGTCACAAGAAAGGAAGTTGAAGAAAGGAGCTCAGGGGCACTGTAATTCACAAACCTGCAGAGTTATAAATGACAGCTATCGTCCAAAAATAGACTGAAGTAAGGCTGCCAAGAGGACTTGAAAGCGGGGCAGAATTGCAGGAAACCGATTTCAGGAGGTAGACTGGAATTGCATTGAAAGCATAGGAAAAGAGGCAGAACGTCCACAATGATGCACTTGGCCAAAAATGGCGTATGCGTTTTTTCCTGAATATATTAAGGAAAAAACGCATACGCCCTTTTTGGCCAACCAAGCAAGCTTGCAAAGGAAATCTGCACTACAATGAAGTCTCACTTCCCCCCGGTCAAAAGGGCCATCTGAAAAAAGTGTAAAATCCAGAAAGGCAGGACAGGCCATGGAGAACTGGGAGCCTTGTTATGCTGATGGGCGGGATGTAAATTGACAACAACCACTCGGGAGAAGTGTATGGTGTTTCCTGAAACATCTAAAAAACAAAGCAACAGAGCCTAGGGCACTTCCACTTATGGTCCTATAGCTTAGGGAAATTAAAATCAAAAAGACACAGCCACCCCAAAGTTTGGGACGCCTCCATTTACAAGAACCCCGTTTACCGTACAAGTTCAATATCACAGAAAGTGAAAAATGGATAAAGAACTTGTGGTACTTACGTACAATGCAGTATCACTCAGCAATGAAATCTATGTCATCAGGCCCGTAGCAGCATAATGAGTGGATTCAGGTACGATGATTCTAACTGAAATAAGTCACACAGAAAAAGAAACATCATAAGATATCACTAATACACGGAATGTAAACTTGGCTACACAGGAACTGCATTCCAAAACAGAACAGGGTCTCAAATTTAGAAAACCAACTTATGCTTGCTTAAGGGGAAAGGTGAGTTGGGGTGCTGCATAAAACCAGAGATTGAAATGAGCACAGATAAAGTTCCTTAAGCCAAATATGGAATAGACAAGAGCTACTCCTTGCTCAACGAAATGGACTCAAAACCTCATATTAAACGCCTAAGAATGTACCTGACTAGTAAGTATCTTAAAACCTATGGATTGCTATGTCTCCAAAAGAGAATCAAGCATGTGTACAGGGGCATAAACGCAGCAGTGATAGGATTGGAGAGGTTCGGTGAGCAAATGAAGACCCTTTGAAGTCATATTGCATGGTACCCATTCCACGGGTTTCAACTACCCAGGTTTTAGGTATTCTTCCTTCAGCTAAAACATGCATGTGGAACCCAGAGTATGATCAACCATGTGATCGGGAGACGTGTTCAAATATGTCTCAGTTTTCGTACCCTGGTACTCGGGTGCAACATTCCAGACGCTTTACTAACACTCTCCCCACTTGGAGAGTCAGCACCTTTAACCTCCTGTTTGGCCCAGTTTGCAATTTCTGCGGAAGATGAACAGGAATAGCGAGAACCAATGAGAGACTAGCTGGAGGTGTCTGGACGGGCAAATTTAACTCTCATTTCCCACCCGGAAGAGGAATTAACCAAAGGCTCAGCGTGCTGTGCCGGAACTAGATTAGGGCCTGAAGCCATCCTGCGGTGTTGCGGCCAGCTCACAAGAAAGCGAGTTGAAGAAAGGAGCTCAGGGGCACTGTAATTCACAAACCTGCAGAGTTATAAATGACAGCTATCGTCCAAAAATAGACTGAAGTAAGGCTGCCAAGAGGACTTGAAAGCAGGGCAGAATTGCAGGAAACCGATTTCAGGAGGTAGACTGGAATTGCATTGAAAGCATAGGAAAAGAGGCAGAACGTCCACAATGCTGCACTTGGCCAAAAAGGGCGTATGCGTTTTTTCCTGAATATATTCAGGAAAAAACGCATACGCCCTTTTTGGCCAACCAAGCAAGCTTGCAAAGGAAATCTGCACTACAATGAAGTCTCACTTCCCCCCGGTCAAAAGGGCCATCTGAAAAAAGTGTAAAATCCAGAAAGGCAGGACAGGCCATGGAGAACTGGGAGCCTTGTTATGCTGATGGGCGGGATGTAAATTGCCAACAACCACTCGGGAGAAGTGTATGGTGTTTCCTGAAACATCTAAAAAACAAAGCAACAGAACCTACGGCACTTCCACTTATGGTCCTATAGCTTACGGAAATTAAAATCAAAAAGACACAGCCACCCCAAAGTTTGGAACGGCTCTGTTTACAAGAACCTCGTTTACAGTACAAGTTCAACATCGCAGAAAGTGAAAAATGGAGAAAGAACTTGTGGTATTTACGTACAATGCAGTATCACTCAGCAATGAAATCTGTGTCATCAGGCCCTTAGCAGCACAATGAGTGGATTCAGGTACGATGATTCTAACTGAAATAAGTCACACAGAAAAAGAAACATCATAAGATATCAGTAATACACGGAATGTAAACTTGGCTACACAGGAACTGAATTACAGAACAGAACAGGGTCTCAAATTTAGAAAACCAACTTATGCTTGCTTAAGGGGAAAGGTGAGTTGGGGTGCTGCATAAAACCAGAGATTGAAATGAGCACAGATAAAGTTCCTTAAGCCAAATATGGAATAGACAAGAGCTACTCCTTGCTCAACGAAATGGACTCAAAACCCCATATTAAACGCCTAAGAATGTACCTGACTAGTAAGTATCTTAAAACCTATGGATTGCTATGTCTCCGAAAGAGAATCAAGCATGTGTACAGGGGCATAAACGCAGCAGTGATAGGATTGGAGAGGTTCGGTGAGCAAATGAAGACCCTTTGAAGTCATATTGCATGGTACCCATTACACGGGTCTCAACTCTCCAGGTTTTAGGTATTCTTCCTTCAGCTAAAACATGCATGTGGAACCCAGAGTATGATCAACCATGTGATCGGGAGACGTGTTCAAATATGTCTCAGTTTTCGTACCCTGGTACTCGGGTGCAACATTCCAGACGCTTTACTAACACTCTCCCCACTTGGAGAGTCAGCACCTTTAACCTCCTGTTTGGCCCAGTTTGCAATTTCTGCGGAAGATGAACAGGAATAGCGAGAACCAATGAGAGACTAGCTGGAGGTGTCTGGACGGGCAAATTTAACTCTCATTTCCCACCCGGAAGAGGAATTAACCAAAGGCTCAGCGTGCCGTGCCGGAACTAGATTAGGGCCTGAAGCCATCCTGCGGTGTTGCGGTCAGCTCACAAGAAAGCGAGTTGAAGAAAGGAGCTTAGGGACACTGTAATTCACAAACCTGCAGAGTTATAAATGACAGCTATCGTCCAAAAATAGACTGAAGTAAGGCTTCCAAGAGGACTTGAAAGCGGGGCAGAATTGCAGGAAACCGATTTCAGGAGGTAGACTGGAATTGCATTGAAAGCATAGGAAAAGAGGCAGAACGTCCACAATGATGCACTTGGCCAAAAAGGGCGTATGCGTTTTTTCCTGAATATATTCAGGAAAAAACGCATACGCCCTTTTTGGCCAACCAAGCAAGCTTGCAAAGGAAATCTGCACTACAATGAAGTTTCACTTCCCCACGGTCAAAAGGGCCATCTGAAAAAAGTGTAAAATCCAGAAAGGCAGGACAGGCCATGGAGAACTGGGAGCCTTGTTATGCTGATGGGTGGGATGTAAATTGCCAACAGACAGTCCGGAGAAGTGTATGGTGTTTCCTGAAACATCTAAAAAACAAAGCAACAGAGCCTAGGGCACTTCCACTTATGGTCCTATAGCTTAGGGAATTTAAAATCAAAAAGACACAGCCACCCCAAATTTGGGACTCCTCCGTTTACAAGAACCTCGTTTACCGTACAAGTTCAATATCACAGAAAGTGAAAAATGGATAAAGAACTTGTGGTACTTACGTACAATGCAGTATCACTCAGCAATGAAATCTATGTCATCAGGCCCGTAGCAGCATAATGAGTGGATTCAGGTACGATGATTCTAACTAAAATAAGTCACACAGAAAAAGAAACATCATAAGATATCACTAATACACGGAATGTAAACTTGGCTACACAGGAACTGCATTCCAAAACAGAACAGGGTCTCAAATTTAGAAAACCAACTTATGCTTGCTTAAGGGGAAAGGTGAGTTGGGGTGCTGCATAAAACCAGAGATTGAAATGAGCACAGATAAAGTTCCTTAAGCCAAATATGGAATAGACAAGAGCTACTCCTTGCTCAACGAAATGGACTCAACACCCCATATTAAACGCCTAAGAATGTACCTGACTAGTAAGTATCTTAAAACCTATGGATTGCTATGTCTCCAAAAGAGAATCAAGCGTGTGTACAGGGGCATAAACGCAGCAGTGATGGGATTGGAGAGGTTCGGTGAGCAAATGAAGACCCTTTGAAGTCATATTGCATGGTACCCATTCCACGGGTTTCAACTACCCAGGTTTTAGGTATTCTTCCTTCAGCTAAAACATGCATGTGGAACCCAGAGTATGATCAACCATGTGATCGGGAGACGTGTTCAAATATGTCTCAGTTTTCCTCCCCTGGAACTCGGGTGCAACATTCCAGACGCTTTACTAACACTCTCCCGACTTGGAGAGTCAGCGCCTTTAACCTCCTGTTTGGCCCAGTTTGCAATTTCTGCGGAAGATGAACAGGAATAGCGAGAACCAATGAGAGACTAGCTGGAGGTGTCTGAACGGGCAAATTTAACTCTCATTTCCCACCAGGAAGAGGAAATAACCAAAGGCTCAGCATGCCGTACCGGAACCAGATTAGGGCCTGAAGCCATCCTGCGGTGTTGCGGCCAGCTCAAAAGAAAGCGAGTTGAAGAAAGGAGCTCAGGGGCACTGTAATTCACAAACCTGCAGACGTATAAATGACAGCTATCGTCCAAAAATAGACTGAAGTAAGGCTGCCAAGAGGACTTGAAAGCGGGGCAGAATTGCAGGAAACCGATTTCAGGAGGTAGACTGGAATTGCATTGAAAGCATAGGAAAAGAGGCAGAACGTCCACAATGATGCACTTGGCCAAAAAGGGCGTATGCGTTTTTTCCTGAATATATTCAGGAAAAAACGCATACGCCCTTTTTGGCCAACCAAGCAAGCTTGCAAAGGAAATCTGCACTACAATGAAGTCTCACTTCTCCCCGGTCAAAAGGGCCATCTGAAAAAAGTGTAAAATCCAGAAAGGCAGGACAGGCCATGGAGAACTGGGAGCCTTGTTATGCTGATGGGCGGGATGTAAATTGCCAACAACCACTCGGGAGAAGTGTATGGTGTTTCCTGAAACATCTAAAAAACAAAGCAACAGAACCTAGGGCACTTCCACTTATGGTCCTATAGCTTAGGGAAATTAAAATCAAAAAGACACAGCCACCCCAAAGTTTGGAACGGCTCTGTTTACAAGAACCTCGTTTACAGTACAAGTTCAACATCGCAGAAAGTGAAAAATGGAGAAAGAAGTTGTGGTATTTACTTACAAAGCAATATCACTCAGCAATGAAATCTGTGTCATCAGGCCCTTAGCAGCACAATGAGTGGATTCAGGTATGATGATTCTAACTGAAATAAGTCACACAGAAAAAGAAACATCATAAGATATCAGTAATACACGGAATGTAAACTTGGCTACACAGGAACTGAATTACAGAACAGAACAGGGTCTCAAATTTAGAAAACCAACTTATGCTTGCTTAAGGGTAAAGGTGAGTTGGGGTGCTGCATAAAACCAGAGATTGAAATGAGCACAGATAAAGTTCCTTAAGCCAAATATGGAATAGACAAGAGCTACTCCTTGCTCAACGAAATGGACTCAACACCGCATATTAAACGCCTAAGAATGTACCTGACTAGTAAGTATCTTAAAACCTATGGATTGCTATGTCTCCGAAAGAGAATCAAGCATGTGTACAGGGGCATAAACGCAGCAGTGATAGGATTGGAGAGGTTCGGTGAGCAAATGAAGACCCTTTGAAGTCATATTGCATGGTACCCATTCCACGGGTTTCAACTACCCAGGTTTAAGGTATTCTTCCTTCAGCTAAAACATGCATGTGGAACCTAGAGTATGATCAACCATGTGAACGGGAGACGTGTTCAAATATGTCTCAGTTTTCCTCCCCTGGCACTCGGGTGCAACATTCCAGACGCTTTACTAACACTCTCCCCACTTGGAGAGTCAGCGCCTTTAACCTCCTGTTTGGCCCAGTTTGCAATTTCTGCGGAAGATGAACAGGAATAGCGAGAACCAATGAGAGGCTAGCTGGAGGTGTCTGGACGGGCAAATTTAACTCTCATTTCCCACCAGGAAGAGGAAATAACCAAAGGCTCAGCGTGCCGTACTGGAGCCAGATTAGGGCCTGAAGCCATCCTGCGGTGTTGCGGCCAGCTCACAAGAAAGCGAGTTGAAGAAAGGAGCTCAGGGGCACTGTAATTCACAAACCTGCAGAGTTATAAATGACAGCTATCGTCCAAAAATAGACTGAAGTAAGGCTGCCAAGAGGACTTGAAAGCGGGGCAGAATTGCAGGAAACCGATTTCAGGAGGTAGACTGGAATTGCATTGAAAGCATAGGAAAAGAGGCAGAACGTCCAAAATGATGCACTTGGCCAAAAAGGGCGTATGCGTTTTTTCCTGAATATATTCAGGAAAAAACGCATACGCCCTTTTTGGCCAACCAAGCAAGCTTGCAAAGGAAATCTGCACTACAATGAAGTCTCACTTCCCCCCGGTCAAAAGGGCCATCTGAAAAAAGTGTAAAATCCAGAAAGGCAGGACAGGCCATGGAGAACTGGGAGCCTTGTTATGCTGATGGGCGGGATGTAAATTGCCAACAGACACTCGGGAGAAGTGTATGGTGTTTCCTGAAACATCTAAAAAACAAAGCAACAGAGCCTAGGGCACTGCCACTTATGGTCCTATACCTTAGGGAAATTAAAATCAAAAAGACACAGCCACCCCAAAGTTTGGGACGCCTCTGTTTACAAGAACCTCGTTTACAGTACAAGTTCAACATCGCAGAAAGTGAAAAATGGATAAAGATCTTGTGGTACTTACGTAAAATGCAGTATCACTCAGCAATGAAATCTATGTCATCAGGCCCGTAGCAGCATAATTAGTGGATTCAGGTACGATGATTCTAACTGAAATAAGTCACACAGAAAAAGAAACATCATAAGATATCACTAATACACGGAATGTAAACTTGGCTACACAGGAACTGCATTCCAAAACAGAACAGGGTCTCAAATTTAGAAAACCAACTTATGCTTGCTTAAGGGTAAAGGTGAGTTGGGGTGCTGCATAAAACCAGAGATTGAAATGAGCACAGATAAAGTTCCTTAAGTCAAATATGGAATAGACAAGAGCTACTCCTTCCTCAACGAAATGGACTCAAAACCCCATATTAAACCCCTAAGAATGTACCTGACTAGTAAGTATCTTAAAACCTATGGATTGCTATGTCTCCAAAAGAGAATCAAGCGTGTGTACAGGGGAATAAACGCAGCAGTGATAGGATTGGAGAGGTTCGGTGAGCAAATGAAGACCCTTTGAAGTCATATTGCATGGTACCCATTACACGGGTCTCAACTCTCCAGGTTTAAGGTATTCTTCCTTCAGCTAAAACATGCATGTGGAACCCAGTGTATGATCAACCATGTGAACCGGAGATGTGTTCAAATATGTCTCAGTTTTCCTCCCCTGGTACTCGGGTGCAACATTCCAGACGCTTTACTAACACTCTCCCGACTTGGAGAGTCAGTCCCTTTAACCTCCTGTTTGGCCCAGTTTGCAATTTCTGCGGAAGATGAACAGGAATAGCGAGAACCAATGAGAGGCTAGCTGGAGGTGTCTGGACGGGCAAATTTAACTCTCATTTCCCACCAGGAAGAGGAATTAACCAAAGGCTCAGCATGCCGGGCCGGAACCAGATTAGGGCCTGAAGCCATCCTGCGGTGTTGCGGCCAGGTCACAAGAAAGCGAGTTGAAGAAAGGAGCTCAGGGGCACTGTAATTCACAAACCTGCAGAGTTATAAATGACAGCTATCGTCCAAAAATAGACTGAAGTAAGGCTGCCAAGAGGACTTGAAAGCGGGGCAGAATTGCAGGAAACCGATTTCAGGAGGTAGACTGGAATTGCATTGAAAGCATAGGAAAAGAGGCAGAACGTCCACAATGATGCACTTGGCCAAAAAGGGCGTATGCGTTTTTTCCTGAATATATTCAGGAAAAAACGCATACGCCCTTTTTGGCCAACCAAGCAAGCTTGCAAAGGAAATCTGCACTACAATGAAGTCTCACTTCCCGCTGGTCAAAAGGGCCATCTGAAAAAAGTGTAAAATCCAGAAAGGCAGGACAGGCCATGGAGAACTGGGAGCCTTGTTATGCTGATGGGCGGATGTAAATTGCCAACAACCACTCGGGAGAAGTGTATGGTGTTTCCTGAAACATCTAAAAAACAAAGCAACAGAACCTAGGGCACTTCCACTTATGGTCCTATAGCTCAGGGAAATTAAAATCAAAAAGACACAGCCACCCCAAAGTTTGGAACGGCTCTGTTTACAAGAACCTCGTTTACAGTACAAGTTCAACATCGCAGAAAGTGAAAAATGGATAAAGAAGTTGTGGTATTTACTTACAAAGCAATATCACTCAGCAATGAAATCTGTGTCATCAGGCCCTTCGCATCACAATGAGTGGATTCAGGTATGATGATTCTAACTGAAGTAAGTCACACAGAAAAAGAAACATCATAAGATATCAGTAATACACGGAATGTAAACTTGGCTACACAGGAACTGAATTACAGAACAGAACAGGGTCTCAAATTTAGAAAACCAACTTATGCTTGCTTAAGGGTAAAGGTGAGTTGGGGTGCTGCATAAAACCAGAGATTGAAATGAGCACAGATAAAGTTCCTTAAGTCAAATATGGAATAGACAAGAGCTACTCCTTGCTCAACGAAATGGACTCAACACCGCATATTAAACGCCTAAGAATGTACCTGACTAGTAAGTATCTTAAAACCTATGGATTGCTATGTCTCCAAAAGAGAATCAAGCATGTGTACAGGGGCATAAACGCAGCAGTGATAGGATTGGAGAGGTTCGGTGAGCAAATGAAGACCCTTTGAAGTCATATTGCATGGTACCCATTACACGGGTCTCAACTCTCCAGGTTTAAGGTATTCTTCCTTCAGCTAAAACATGCATGTGGAACCCAAGTATGATCAACCATGTGAACGGGAGACGTGTTCAAATATGTCTCAGTTTTCCTCCCCTGGTACTCGGGTGCAACATTCCAGACGCTTTACTAACACTCTCCCCACTTGGAGAGTCAGCGCCTTTAACCTCCTGTTTGGCCCAGTTTGCAATTTCTGCGGAAGATGAACAGGAATAGCGAGAACCAATGAGAGGCTAGCTGGAGGTGTCTGGACGGGCAAATTTAACTCTCATTTCCCACCAGGAAGAGGAAATAACCAAAGGCTCAGCGTGCCGTACCGGAGCCAGATTAGGGCCTGAAGCCATCCTGCGGTGTTGCGGCCAGCTCACAAGAAAGCGAGTTGAAGAAAGGAGCTCAGGGGCACTGTAATTCACAAACCTGCAGAGTTATAAATGACAGCTATCGTCCAAAAATAGACTGAAGTAAGGCTGCCAAGAGGACTTGAAAGCGGGGCAGAATTGCAGGAAACCGATTTCAGGAGGTAGACTGGAATTGCATTGAAAGCATAGGAAAAGAGGCAGAACGTCCACAATGATGCACTTGGCCAAAAAGGGCGTATGCGTTTTTTCCTGAATATATTCAGGAAAAAACGCATACGCCCTTTTTGGCCAACCAAGCAAGCTTGCAAAGGAAATCTGCACTACAATGAAGTCTCACTTCCCCCCGGTCAAAAGGGCCATCTGAAAAAAGTGTAAAATCCAGAAAGGCAGGACAGGCCATGGAGAACTGGGAGCCTTGTTATGCTGATGGGCGGGATGTAAATTGCCAACAGACACTCGGGAGAAGTGTATGGTGTTTCCTGAAACATCTAAAAAACAAAGCAACAGAGCCTAGGGCACTGCCACTTATGGTCCTATAGCTTAGGGAAATTAAAATCAAAAAGACACAGCCACCCCAAAGTTTGGGACGCCTCTGTTTACAAGAACCTCGTTTACAGTACAAGTTCAACATCGCAGAAAGTGAAAAATGGATAAAGAACTTGTGGTACTTACGTAAAATGCAGTATCACTCAGCAATGAAATCTATGTCATCAGGCCCGTAGCAGCATAATTAGTGGATTCAGGTACGATGATTCTAACTGAAATAAGTCACACAGAAAAAGAAACATCATAAGATATCACTAATACACGGAATGTAAACTTGGCTACACAGGAACTGCATTCCAAAACAGAACAGGGTCTCAAATTTAGAAAACCAACTTATGCTTGCTTAAGGGGAAAGGTGAGTTGGGGTGCTGCATAAAACCAGAGATTGAAATGAGCACAGATAAATTTCCTTAAGCCAAATATGGAATAGACAAGAGCTACTCCTTCCTCAACGAAATGGACTCAAAACCCCATATTAAACCCCTAAGAATGTACCTGACTAGTAAGTATCTTAAAACCTATGGATTGCTATGTCTCCGAAAGAGAATCAAGCGTGTGTACAGGGGAATAAACGCAGCAGTGATAGGATTGGAGAGGTTCGGTGAGCAAATGAAGACCCTTTGAAGTCATATTGCATGGTACCCATTACACGGGTCTCAACTCTCCAGGTTTAAGGTATTCTTCCTTCAGCTAAAACATGCATGTGGAACCCAGAGTATGATCAACCATGTGATCGGGAGACGTGTTCAAATATGTCTCAGTTTTCCTCCCCTGGTACTCGGGTGCAACATAACAATGTTTTACTAACACTCTCGCCACTTGGAGAGTCAGTCCCTTTAACCTCCTGTTTGGCCCAGTTTGCAATTTCTGTGGAAGATGAACAGGAATAGCGAGAACCAATGAGAGACTAGCTGGAGGTGTCTGGACGGGCAAATTTAACTCTCATTTCCCACCAGGAAGAGGAAATAACCAAAGGCTCAGCGTGCCGTACCGCAACCAGATTAGGGCCTGAAGCCATCCTGCGGTGTTGCGGCCAGCTCAAAAGAAAGCGAGTTGAAGAAAGGAGCTCAGGGGCACTGAAATTCACAAACCTGCAGAGTTATAAATGACAGCTATCGTCCAAAAATAGACTGAAGTAAGGCTGCCAAGAGGACTTGAAAGCGGGGCAGAATTGCAGGAAACCGATTTCAGGATGTAGACTGGAATTGCATTGAAAGCATAGGAAAAGAGGCAGAACGTCCACAATGATGCACTTGGCCAAAAAGGGCGTATGCGTTTTTTCCTGAATATATTCAGGAAAAAACGCATACGCCCTTTTTGGCCAACCAAGCAAGCTTGCAAAGGAAATCTGCACTGCAATGAAGTCTCACTTCCCGCCGGTCAAAAGGGCCATCTGAAAAAAGTGTAAAATCCAGAAAGGCAGGACAGGCCATGGAGAACTGGGAGCCTTGTTATGCTGATGGGCGGGATGTAAATTGCCAACAACCACTGGGGAGAAGTGTATGGTGTTTCCTGAAACATCTAAAAAACAAAGCAACAGAACCTAGGGCACTTCCACTTATGGTCCTATAGCTTAGGGAAATTAAAATCAAAAAGACACAGCCACCCCAAAGTTTGGAACGGCTCTGTTTACAAGAACCTCGTTTACAGTACAAGTTCAACATCGCAGAAAGTGAAAAATGGATAAAGAAGTTGTGGTATTTACTTACAAAGCAATATCACTCAGCAATGAAATCTGTGTCATCAGGCCCTTAGCAGCACAATGAGTGGATTCAGGTATGATGATTCTAACTGAAGTAAGTCACACAGAAAAAGAAACATCGTAAGATATCAGTAATACATGGAATGTAAACTTGGCTACACAGGAAATGAATTACAAAACAGAACAGGGTCTCAAATTTAGAAAACCAACTTATGCTTGCTTAAGGGTAAAGGTGAGTTGGGGTGCTGCATAAAACCAGAGATTGAAATGAGCACAGATAAAGTTCCTTAAGTCAAATATGGAATAGACAAGAGCTACTCCTTGCTCAACGAAATGGACTCAACATCGCATATTAAACGCCTAAGAATGTACCTGACTAGTAAGTATCTTAAAACCTATGGATTGCTATGTCTCCGAAAGAGAATCAAGCATGTGTACAGGGGCATAAATGCAGCAGTGATAGGATTGGAGAGGTTCGGTGAGCAAATGAAGACCCTTTGAAGTCATATTGCATGGTACCCATTACACGGGTCTTAACTCTCCAGGTTTAAGGTATTCTTCCTTCAGCTAAAACATGCATGTGGAACACAAGTATGATCAACCATGTGAACGGGAGACGTGTTCAAATATGTCTCAGTTTTCCTCCCCTGGTACTCGGGTGCAACATTCCAGACGCTTTACTAACACTCTCCCCACTTGGAGAGTCAGTGCCTTTAACCTCCTGTTTGGCCCAGTTTGCAATTTCTGCGGAAGATGAACAGGAATAGCGAGAACCAATGAGAGACTAGCTGGAGGTGTCTGGACGGGCAAATTTAACTCTCATTTCCCACCAGGAAGAGGAAATAACCAAAGGCTCAGCGTGCCGTGCCGGAACCAGATTAGGGCCTGAAGCCATCCTGCGGTGTTGCGGCCAGGTCACAAGAAAGGAAGTTGAAGAAAGGAGCTCAGGGGCACTGTAATTCACAAACCTGCAGAGTTATAAATGACAGCTATCGTCCAAAAATAGACTGAAGTAAGGCTGCCAAGAGGACTTGAAAGCGGGGCAGAATTGCAGGAAACCGATTTCAGGAGGTAGACTGGAATTGCATTGAAAGCATAGGAAAAGAGGCAGAACGTCCACAATGATGCACTTGGCCAAAAAGGGCGTATGCGTTTTTTCCTGAATATATTCAGGAAAAAACGCATACGTCCTTTTTGGCCAACCAAGCAAGCTTGCAAAGGAAATCTGCACTACAATGAAGTCTCACTTCCCCCCGGTCAAAAGGGCCATCTGAAAAAAGTGTAAAATCCAGAAAGGCAGGACAGGCCATGGAGAACTGGGAGCCTTGTTATGCTGATGGGCGGGATGTAAATTGCCAACAACCACTCGGGAGAAGTGTATGGTGTTTCCTGAAACATCTAAAAAACAAAGCAACAGAGCCTAGGGCACTTCCACTTATGGTCCTATAGCTTAGGGAAATTAAAATCAAAAAGACACAGCCACCCCAAAGTTTGGGACGCCTCCGTTTACAAGAACCTCGTTTACCGTACAAGTTCAATATCACAGAAAGTGAAAAATGGATAAAGAACTTGTGGTACTTACGTACAATGCAGTATCACTCAGCAATGAAATCTATGTCATCAGGCCCGTAGCAGCATAATGAGTGGATTCAGGTACGATGATTCTAACTGAAATAAGTCACACAGAAAAAGAAACATCATAAGATATCACTAATACACGGAATGTAAACTTGGCTACACAGGAACTGCATTCCAAAACAGAACAGGGTCTCAAATTTAGAAAACCAACTTATGCTTGCTTAAGGGTAAAGGTGAGTTGGGGTGCTGCATAAAACCAGAGATTGAAATGAGCACAGATAAAGTTCCTTAAGTCAAATATGGAATAGACAAGAGCTACTCCTTGCTCAACGAAATGGACTCAACACCCCATATTAAACGCCTAAGAATGTACCTGACTAGTAAGTATCTTAAAACCTATGGATTGCTATGTCTCCGAAAGAGAATCAAGCATGTGTACAGGGGCATAAACGCAGCAGTGATAGGATTGGAGAGGTTCGGTGAGCAAATGAAGACCCTTTGAAGTCATATTGCATGGTACCCATTACACGGGTCTTAACTCTCCAGGTTTAAGGTATTCTTCCTTCAGCTAAAACATGCATGTGGAACCCAAGTATGATCAACCATGTGAACGGGAGACGTGTTCAAATATGTCTCAGTTTTCCTCCCCTGGTACTCGGGTGCAACATTCCAGACGCTTTACTAACACTCTCCCCACTTGGAGAGTCAGCGCCTTTAACTTCCTGTTTGGCCCAGTTTGCAATTTCTGCGGAAGATGAACAGGAATAGCGAGAACCAATGAGAGACTAGCTGGAGGTGTCTGGACGGGCAAATTTAACTCTCATTTCCCACCAGGAAGAGGAAATAACCAAAGGCTCAGCGTGCCGTGCCGGAACCAGATTAGGGCCTGAAGCCATCCTGCGGTGTTGCGGCCAGGTCACAAGAAAGGAAGTTGAAGAAAGGAGCTCAGGGGCACTGTAATTCACAAACCTGCAGAGTTATAAATGACAGCTATCGTCCAAAAATAGACTGAAGTAAGGCTGCCAAGAGGACTTGAAAGCGGGGCAGAATTGCAGGAAACCGATTTCAGGAGGTAGACTGGAATTGCATTGAAAGCATAGGAAAAGAGGCAGAACGTCCACAATGATGCACTTGGCCAAAAATGGCGTATGCGTTTTTTCCTGAATATATTAAGGAAAAAACGCATACGCCCTTTTTGGCCAACCAAGCAAGCTTGCAAAGGAAATCTGCACTACAATGAAGTCTCACTTCCCCCCGGTCAAAAGGGCCATCTGAAAAAAGTGTAAAATCCAGAAAGGCAGGACAGGCCATGGAGAACTGGGAGCCTTGTTATGCTGATGGGCGGGATGTAAATTGCCAACAACCACTCGGGAGAAGTGTATGGTGTTTCCTGAAACATCTAAAAAACAAAGCAACAGAGCCTAGGGCACTTCCACCTATGGTCCTATAGCTTAGGGAAATTAAAATCAAAAAGACACAGCCACCTCAAAGTTTGGGACGCCTCCGTTTACAAGAACCTCGTTTACCGTACAAGTTCAATATCACAGAAAGTGAAAAATGGATAAAGAACTTGTGGTACTTACGTACAATGCAGTATCACTCAGCAATGAAATCTATGTCATCAGGCCCGTAGCAGCACAATGAGTGGATTCAGGTACGATGATTCTAACTGAAATAATTCACACAGAAAAAGAAACATCATAAGATATCACTAATACACGGAATGTAAACTTGGCTACACAGGAACTGCATTCCAAAACAGAACAGGGTCTCAAATTTAGAAAACCAACTTATGCTTGCTTAAGGGGAAAGGTGAGTTGGGGTGCTGCATAAAACCAGAGATTGAAATGAGCACAGATAAAGTTCCTTAAGCCAAATATGGAATAGACAAGAGCTACTCCTTGCTCAACGAAATGGACTCAACACCGCATATTAAACGCCTAAGAATGTACCTGACTAGTAAGTATCTTAAAACCTATGGAATGCTATGTCTCCGAAAGAGAATCAAGCATGTGTACAGGGGCATAAACGCAGCAGTGATAGGATTGGAGAGGTTCGGTGAGCAAATGAAGACCCTTTGAAGTCATATTTCATGGTACCCATTCCACGGGTTTCAACTACCCAGGTTTTAGGTATTCTTCCTTCAGCTAAAATATGCATGTGGAACCCAGAGTATGATCAACCATGTGTTCGGGAGACGTGTTCAAATATGTCTCAGTTTTCCTCCCCTGGTACTCGGGTGCAACATTCCAGACGCTTTACTAACACTCTCCCCACTTGGAGAGTCAGTCCCTTTAACCTCCTGTTTGGCCCAGTTTGCAATTTCTGCGGAAGATGAACAGGAATAGCGAGAACCAATGAGAGGCTAGCTGGAGGTGTCTGGACGGGCAAATTTAACTCTCATTTCCCACCAGGAGGAGGAAATAACCAAAGGCTCAGGGTGCCGTGCCAGAACCAGATTAGGGCCTGAAGCCATCCTGCGGTGTTGCGGCCAGGTCACAAGAAAGCGAGTTGAAGAAAGGAGCTCAGGGGCACTGTAATTCACAAACCTGCAGAGTTATAAATGACAGCTATCGTCCAAAAATAGACTGAAGTAAGGCTGCCAAGAGGACTTGAAAGCGGGGCAGAATTGCAGGAAACCGATTTCAGGAGGTAGACTGGAATTGCATTGAAAGCATAGGAAAAGAGGCAGAACGTCCACAATGATGCACTTGGCCAAAAAGGGCGTATGCGTTTTATCCTGAATATATTCAGGAAAAAACGCATACGCCCTTTTTGGCCAACCAAGCAAGCTTGCAAAGGAAATCTGCACTGCAATGAAGTCTCACTTCCCGCTGGTCAAAAGGGCCATCTGAAAAAAGTGTAAAATCCAGAAAGGCAGGACAGGCCATGGAGAACTGGGAGCCTTGTTATGCTGATGGGCGGATGTAAATTGCCAACAACCACTGGGGAGAAGTGTATGGTGTTTCCTGAAACATCTAAAAAACAAAGCAACAGAACCTAGGGCACTTCCACTTATGGTCCTATAGCTTAGGGAAATTAAAATCAAAAAGACACAGCCACCCCAAAGTTTGGAACGGCTCTGTTTACAAGAACCTCGTTTACAGTACAAGTTCAACATCGCAGAAAGTGAAAAATGGATAAAGAAGTTGTGGTATTTACTTACAAAGCAATATCACTCAGCAATGAAATCTGTGTCATCAGGCCCTTAGCAGCACAATGAGTGGATTCAGGTATGATGATTCTAACTGAAGTAAGTCACACAGAAAAAGAAACATCATAAGATATCAGTAATACATGGAATGTAAACTTGGCTACACAGGAACTGAATTACAGAACAGAACAGGGTCTCAAATTTAGAAAACCAACTTATGCTTGCTTAAGGGTAAAGGTGAGTTGGGGTGCTGCATAAAACCAGAGATTGAAATGAGCACAGATAAAGTTCCTTAAGCCAAATATGGAATAGACAAGAGCTACTTCTTGCTCAACGAAATGGACTCAACACCCCATATTAAACGCCTAAGAATGTACCTGACTAGTAAGTATCTTAAAACTTATGGATTGCTATGTCTCCAAAAGAGAATCAAGCATGTGTACAGGGGCATAAATGCAGCAGTGATAGGATTGGAGAGGTTTGGTGAGCAAATGAAGACCCTTTGAAGTCATATTGCATGGTACCCATTCCACGGGTTTCAACTACCCAGGTTTTAGGTATTCTTCCTTCAGCTAAAACATGCATGTGGAACCCAGAGTATGATCAACCATGTGATCGGGAGACGTGTTCAAATATGTCTCAGTTTTCCTCCCCTGGTACTCGGGTGCAACATTCCAACGCTTTACTAACACTCTCGCCACTTGGAGAGTCAGCACCTTTAACCTCCTGTTTGGCCCAGTTTGCAATTTCTGTGGAAGATGAACAGGAATAGCGAGAACCAATGAGAGACTAGCTGGAGGTGTCTGGACGGGCAAATTTAACTCTCATTTCCCACCAGGAAGAGGAAATAACCAAAGGCTCAGCGTGCCGTACCGCAACCAGATTAGGGCCTGAAGCCATCCTGCGGTGTTGCGGCCAGCTCAAAAGAAAGCGAGTTGAAGAAAGGAGCTCAGGGGCACTGAAATTCACAAACCTGCAGAGTTATAAATGACAGCTATCGTCCAAAAATAGACTGAAGTAAGGCTGCCAAGAGGACTTGAAAGCGGGGCAGAATTGCAGGAAACCGATTTCAGGATGTAGACTGGAATTGCATTGAAAGCATAGGAAAAGAGGCAGAACGTCCACAATGATGCACTTGGCCAAAAAGGGCGTATGCGTTTTTTCCTGAATATATTCAGGAAAAAACGCATACGCCCTTTTTGGCCAACCAAGCAAGCTTGCAAAGGAAATCTGCACTGCAATGAAGTCTCACTTCCCGCCGGTCAAAAGGGCCATCTGAAAAAAGTGTAAAATCCAGAAAGGCAGGACAGGCCATGGAGAACTGGGAGCCTTGTTATGCTGATGGGCGGGATGTAAATTGCCAACAACCACTCGGGAGAAGTGTATGGTGTTTCCTGAAACATCTAAAAAACAAAGCAACAGAACCTAGGGCACTTCCACTTATGGTCCTATAGCTTAGGGAAATTAAAATCAAAAAGACACAGCCACCCCAAAGTTTGGAACGGCTCTGTTTACAAGAACCTCGTTTACAGTACAAGTTCAACATCGCAGAAAGTGAAAAATGGATAAAGAAGTTGTGGTATTTACTTACAAAGCAATATCACTCAGCAATGAAATCTGTGTCATCAGGCCCTTAGCAGCACAATGAGTGGATTCAGGTATGATGATTCTAACTGAAGTAAGTCACACAGAAAAAGAAACATCGTAAGATATCAGTAATACATGGAATGTAAACTTGGCTACACAGGAAATGAATTACAAAACAGAACAGGGTCTCAAATTTAGAAAACCAACTTATGCTTGCTTAAGGGTAAAGGTGAGTTGGGGTGCTGCATAAAACCAGAGATTGAAATGAGCACAGATAAAGTTCCTTAAGTCAAATATGGAATAGACAAGAGCTACTCCTTGCTCAACGAAATGGACTCAACATCGCATATTAAACGCCTAAGAATGTACCTGACTAGTAAGTATCTTAAAACCTATGGATTGCTATGTCTCCGAAAGAGAATCAAGCATGTGTACAGGGGCATAAATGCAGCAGTGATAGGATTGGAGAGGTTCGGTGAGCAAATGAAGACCCTTTGAAGTCATATTGCATGGTACCCATTACACGGGTCTTAACTCTCCAGGTTTAAGGTATTCTTCCTTCAGCTAAAACATGCATGTGGAACACAAGTATGATCAACCATGTGAACGGGAGACGTGTTCAAATATGTCTCAGTTTTCCTCCCCTGGTACTCGGGTGCAACATTCCAGACGCTTTACTAACACTCTCCCCACTTGGAGAGTCAGTGCCTTTAACCTCCTGTTTGGCCCAGTTTGCAATTTCTGCGGAAGATGAACAGGAATAGCGAGAACCAATGAGAGGCTAGCTGGAGGTGTCTGGACGGGCAAATTTAACTCTCATTTCCCACCAGGAAGAGGAAATAACCAAAGGCTCAGCGTGCCGTGCCGGAACCAGATTAGGGCCTGAAGCCATCCTGCGGTGTTGCGGCCAGGTCACAAGAAAGGAAGTTGAAGAAAGGAGCTCAGGGGCACTGTAATTCACAAACCTGCAGAGTTATAAATGACAGCTATCGTCCAAAAATAGACTGAAGTAAGGCTGCCAAGAGGACTTGAAAGCGGGGCAGAATTGCAGGAAACCGATTTCAGGAGGTAGACTGGAATTGCATTGAAAGCATAGGAAAAGAGGCAGAACGTCCACAATGATGCACTTGGCCAAAAAGGGCGTATGCGTTTTTTCCTGAATATATTCAGGAAAAAACGCATACGCCCTTTTTGGCCAACCAAGCAAGCTTGCAAAGGAAATCTGCACTGCAATGAAGTCTCACTTCCCGCTGGTCAAAAGGGCCATCTGAAAAAAGTGTAAAATCCAGAAAGGCAGGACAGGCCATGGAGAACTGGGAGCCTTGTTATGCTGATGGGCGGGATGTAAATTGCCAACAACCACTCGGGAGAAGTGTATGGTGTTTCCTGAAACATCTAAAAAACAAAGCAACAGAGCCTAGGGCACTTCCACTTATGGTCCTATAGCTTAGGGAAATTAAAATCAAAAAGACACAGCCACCCCAAAGTTTGGGACGCCTCCGTTTACAAGAACCTCGTTTACCGTACAAGTTCAATATCACAGAAAGTGAAAAATGGATAAAGAACTTGTGGTACTTACGTACAATGCAGTATCACTCAGCAATGAAATCTATGTCATCAGGCCCGTAGCAGCATAATGAGTGGATTCAGGTACGATGATTCTAACTGAAATAAGTCACACAGAAAAAGAAACATCATAAGATATCACTAATACACGGAATGTAAACTTGGCTACACAGGAACTGCATTCCAAAACAGAACAGGGTCTCAAATTTAGAAAACCAACTTATGCTTGCTTAAGGGGAAAGGTGAGTTGGGGTGCTGCATAAAACCAGAGATTGAAATGAGCACAGATAAAGTTCCTTAAGTCAAATATGGAATAGACAAGAGCTACTCCTTGCTCAACGAAATGGACTCAACACCCCATATTAAACGCCTAAGAATGTACCTGACTAGTAAGTATCTTAAAACCTATGGATTGCTATGTCTCCGAAAGAGAATCAAGCATGTGTACAGGGGCATAAACGCAGCAGTGATAGGATTGGAGAGGTTCGGTGAGCAAATGAAGACCCTTTGAAGTCATATTGCATGGTACCCATTACACGGGTCTTAACTCTCCAGGTTTAAGGTATTCTTCCTTCAGCTAAAACATGCATGTGGAACCCAAGTATGATCAACCATGTGAACGGGAGACGTGTTCAAATATGTCTCAGTTTTCCTCCCCTGGTACTCGGGTGCAACATTCCAGACGCTTTACTAACACTCTCCCCAGTTGGAGAGTCAGTCCCTTTAACCTCGTGTTTGGCCCAGTTTGCAATTTCTGCGGAAGATGAACAGGAATAGCGAGAACCAATGAGAGGCTAGCTGGAGGTGTCTGGACGGGCAAATTTAACTCTCATTTCCCACCAGGAGGAGGAAATAACCAAAGGCTCAGGGTGCCGTGCCAGAACCAGATTAGGGCCTGAAGCCATCCTGCGGTGTTGCGGCCAGCTCAAAAGAAAGCGAGTTGAAGAAAGGAGCTCAGGGGCACTGTAATTCACAAACCTGCAGAGTTATAAATGACAGCTATCGTCCAAAAATAGACTGAAGTAAGGCTGCCAAGAGGACTTGAAAGCGGGGCAGAATTGCAGGAAACCGATTTCAGGAGGTAGACTGGAATTGCATTGAAAGCATAGGAAAAGAGGCAGAACGTCCACAATGATGCACTTGGCCAAAAAGTGCGTATGCGTTTTTTCCTGAATATATTCAGGAAAAAACGCATACGCCCTTTTTGGCCAACCAAGCAAGCTTGCAAAGGAAATCTGCACTGCAATGAAGTCTCACTTCCCGCTGGTCAAAAGGGCCATCTGAAAAAAGTGTAAAATCCAGAAAGGCAGGACAGGCCATGGAGAACTGGGAGCCTTGTTATGCTGATGGGCGGATGTAAATTGCCAACAACCACTCGGGAGAAGTGTATGGTGTTTCCTGAAACATCTAAAAAACAAAGCAACAGAACCTAGGGCACTTCCACTTATGGTCCTATAGCTTAGGGAAATTAAAATCAAAAAGACACAGCCACCCCAAAGTTTGGAACGGCTCTGTTTACAAGAACCTCGTTTACAGTACAAGTTCAACATCGCAGAAAGTGAAAAATGGATAAAGAAGTTGTGGTATTTACTTACAAAGCAATATCACTCAGCAATGAAATCTGTGTCATCAGGCCCTTAGCAGCACAATGAGTGGATTCAGGTATGATGATTCTAACTGAAGTAAGTCACACAGAAAAAGAAACATCATAAGATATCAGTAATACACGGAATGTAAACTTGGCTACACAGGAACTGAATTACAGAACAGAACAGGGTCTCAAATTTAGAAAACCAACTTATGCTTGCTTAAGGGTAAAGGTGAGTTGGGGTGCTGCATAAAACCAGAGATTGAAATGAGCACAGATAAAGTTCCTTAAGCCAAATATGGAATAGACAAGAGCTACTTCTTGCTCAACGAAATGGACTCAACACCCCATATTAAACGCCTAAGAATGTACCTGACTAGTAAGTATCTTAAAACCTATGGATTGCTATGTCTCCGAAAGAGAATCAAGCATGTGTACAGGGGCATAAACGCAGCAGTGATAGGATTGGAGAGGTTCGGTGAGCAAATGAAGACCCTTTGAAGTCATATTGCATGGTACCCATTCCACGGGTTTCAACTACCCAGGTTTTAGGTATTCTTCCTTCAGCTAAAACATGCATGTGGAACCCAGAGTATGATCAACCATGTGATCGGGAGACGTGTTCAAATATGTCTCAGTTTTCCTCCCCTGGTACTCGGGTGCAACATTCCAACGCTTTACTAACACTCTCCCCACTTGGAGAGTCAGCACCTTTAACCTCCTGTTTGGCCCAGTTTGCAATTTCTGTGGAAGATGAACAGGAATAGCGAGAACCAATGAGAGACTAGCTGGAGGTGTCTGGACGGGCAAATTTAACTCTCATTTCCCACCAGGAAGAGGAAATAACCAAAGGCTCAGCGTGCCGTACCGCAACCAGATTAGGGCCTGAAGCCATCCTGCGGTGTTGCGGCCAGCTCAAAAGAAAGCGAGTTGAAGAAAGGAGCTCAGGGGCACTGAAATTCACAAACCTGCAGAGTTATAAATGACAGCTATCGTCCAAAAATAGACTGAAGTAAGGCTGCCAAGAGGACTTGAAAGCGGGGCAGAATTGCAGGAAACCGATTTCAGGATGTAGACTGGAATTGCATTGAAAGCATAGGAAAAGAGGCAGAACGTCCACAATGATGCACTTGGCCAAAAAGGGCGTATGCGTTTTTTCCTGAATATATTCAGGAAAAAACGCATACGCCCTTTTTGGCCAACCAAGCAAGCTTGCAAAGGAAATCTGCACTGCAATGAAGTCTCACTTCCCGCCGGTCAAAAGGGCCATCTGAAAAAAGTGTAAAATCCAGAAAGGCAGGACAGGCCATGGAGAACTGGGAGCCTTGTTATGCTGATGGGCGGGATGTAAATTGCCAACAACCACTCGGGAGAAGTTTATGGTGTTTCCTGAAACATCTAAAAAACAAAGCAACAGAACCTAGGGCACTTCCACTTATGGTCCTATAGCTTAGGGAAATTAAAATCAAAAAGACACAGCCACCCCAAAGTTTGGAACGGCTCTGTTTACAAGAACCTCGTTTACAGTACAAGTTCAACATCGCAGAAAGTGAAAAATGGATAAAGAAGTTGTGGTATTTACTTACAAAGCAATATCACTCAGCAATGAAATCTGTGTCATCAGGCCCTTAGCAGCACAATGAGTGGATTCAGGTATGATGATTCTAACTGAAGTAAGTCACACAGAAAAAGAAACATCATAAGATATCAGTAATACATGGAATGTAAACTTGGCTACACAGGAAATGAATTACAAAACAGAACAGGGTCTCAAATTTAGAAAACCAACTTATGCTTGCTTAAGGGTAAAGGTGAGTTGGGGTGCTGCATAAAACCAGAGATTGAAATGAGCACAGATAAAGTTCCTTAAGTCAAATATGGAATAGACAAGAGCTACTCCTTGCTCAACGAAATGGACTCAACATCGCATATTAAACGCCTAAGAATGTACCTGACTAGTAAGTATCTTAAAACCTATGGATTGCTATGTCTCCGAAAGAGAATCAAGCATGTGTACAGGGGCATAAATGCAGCAGTGATAGGATTGGAGAGGTTCGGTGAGCAAATGAAGACCCTTTGAAGTCATATTGCATGGTACCCATTACACGGGTCTTAACTCTCCAGGTTTAAGGTATTCTTCCTTCAGCTAAAACATGCATGTGGAACCCAAGTATGATCAACCATGTGAACGGGAGACGTGTTCAAATATGTCTCAGATTTCCTCCCCTGGTACTCGGGTGCAACATTCCAGACGCTTTACTAACACTCTCCCCACTTGGAGAGTCAGCGCCTTTAACCTCCTGTTTGGCCCAGTTTGCAATTTCTGCGGAAGATGAACAGGAATAGCGAGAACCAATGAGAGACTAGCTGGAGGTGTCTGGACGGGCAAATTTAACTCTCATTTCCCACCAGGAAGAGGAAATAACCAAAGGCTCAGCGTGCCGTGCCGGAACCAGATTAGGGCCTGAAGCCATCCTGCGGTGTTGCGGCCACGTCACAAGAAAGCAAGTTGAAGAAAGGAGCTCAGGGGCACTGTAATTCACAAACCTGCAGAGTTATAAATGACAGCTATCGTCCAAAAATAGACTGAAGTAAGGCTGCCAAGAGGACTTGAAAGCGGGGCAGAATTGCAGGAAACCGATTTCAGGAGGTAGACTGGAATTGCATTGAAAGCATAGGAAAAGAGGCAGAACGTCCACAATGATGCACTTGGCCAAAAATGGCGTATGCGTTTTTTCCTGAATATATTCAGGAAAAAACGCATACACCCTTTTTGGCCAACCAAGCAAGCTTGCAAAGGAAATCTGCACTACAATGAAGTCTCACTTCCCCCCGGTCAAAAGGGCCATCTGAAAAAAGTGTAAAATCCAGAAAGGCAGGACAGGCCATGGAGAACTGGGAGCCTTGTTATGCTGATGGGCGGGATGTAAATTGCCAACAACCACTCTGGAGAAGTGTATGGTGTTTCCTGAAACATCTAAAAAACAAAGCAACAGAGCCTAGGGCACTTCCACTTATGGTCCTATAGCTTAGGGAAATTAAAATCAAAAAGACACAGCCACCCCAAAGTTTGGGACGCCTCCGTTTACAAGAACCTCGTTTACCGTACAAGTTCAATATCACAGAAAGTGAAAAATGGATAAAGAACTTGTGGTACTTACGTACAATGCAGTATCACTCAGCAATGAAATCTATGTCATCAGGCCCGTAGCAGCACAATGAGTGGATTCAGGTACGATGATTCTAACTGAAATAAGTCACACAGAAAAAGAAACATCATAAGATATCAGTAATACACGGAATGTAAACTTGGCTACACAGGAACTGCATTCCAAAACAGAACAGGGTCTCAAATTTAGAAAACCAACTTATGCTTGCTTAAGGGGAAAGGTGAGTTGGGGTGCTGCATAAAACCAGAGATTGAAATGAGCACAGATAAAGTTCCTTAAGCCAAATATGGAATAGACAAGAGCTACTCCTTGCTCAACGAAATGGACTCAACACCGCATATTAAACGCCTAAGAATGTACCTGACTAGTAAGTATCTTAAAACCTATGGAATGCTATGTCTCCGAAAGAGAATCAAGCATGTGTACAGGGGCATAAACGCAGCAGTGATAGGATTGGAGAGGTTCGGTGAGCAAATGAAGACCCTTTGAAGTCATATTGCATGGTACCCATTCCACGGGTTTCAACTACCCAGGTTTTAGGTATTCTTCCTTCAGCTAAAATATGCATGTGGAACCCAGAGTATGATCAACCATGTGTTCGGGAGACGTGTTCAAATATGTCTCAGTTTTCCTCCCCTGGTACTCGGGTGCAACATTCCAGACGCTTTACTAACACTCTCCCCAGTTGGAGAGTCAGTCCCTTTAACATCGTGTTTGGCCCAGTTTGCAATTTCTGCGGAAGATGAACAGGAATAGCGAGAACCAATGAGAGGCTAGCTGGAGGTGTCTGGACGGGCAAATTTAACTCTCATTTCCCACCAGGAGGAGGAAATAACCAAAGGCTCAGGGTGCCGTGCCAGAACCAGATTAGGGCCTGAAGCCATCCTGCGGTGTTGCGGCCAGCTCAAAAGAAAGCGAGTTGAAGAAAGGAGCTCAGGGGCACTGTAATTCACAAACCTGCAGAGTTATAAATGACAGCTATCGTCCAAAAATAGACTGAAGTAAGGCTGCCAAGAGGACTTGAAAGCGGGGCAGAATTGCAGGAAACCGATTTCAGGAGGTAGACTGGAATTGCATTGAAAGCATAGGAAAAGAGGCAGAACGTCCACAATGATGCACTTGGCCAAAAAGTGCGTATGCGTTTTTTCCTGAATATATTCAGGAAAAAACGCATACGCCCTTTTTGGCCAACCAAGCAAGCTTGCAAAGGAAATCTGCACTGCAATGAAGTCTCACTTCCCGCTGGTCAAAAGGGCCATCTGAAAAAAGTGTAAAATCCAGAAAGGCAGGACAGGCCATGGAGAACTGGGAGCCTTGTTATGCTGATGGGCGGATGTAAATTGCCAACAACCACTCGGGAGAAGTGTATGGTGTTTCCTGAAACATCTAAAAAACAAAGCAACAGAACCTAGGGCACTTCCACTTATGGTCCTATAGCTTAGGGAAATTAAAATCAAAAAGACACAGCCACCCCAAAGTTTGGAACGGCTCTGTTTACAAGAACCTCGTTTACAGTACAAGTTCAACATCGCAGAAAGTGAAAAATGGATAAAGAAGTTGTGGTATTTACTTACAAAGCAATATCACTCAGCAATGAAATCTGTGTCATCAGGCCCTTAGCAGCACAATGAGTGGATTCAGGTATGATGATTCTAACTGAAGTAAGTCACACAGAAAAAGAAACATCATAAGATATCAGTAATACACGGAATGTAAACTTGGCTACACAGGAACTGAATTACAGAACAGAACAGGGTCTCAAATTTAGAAAACCAACTTATGCTTGCTTAAGGGGAAAGGTGAGTTGGGGTGCTGCATAAAACCAGAGATTGAAATGAGCACAGATAAAGTTCCTTAAGCCAAATATGGAATAGACAAGAGCTACTTTTTGCTCAACGAAATGGACTCAACACCCCATATTAAACGCCTAAGAATGTACCTGACTAGTAAGTATCTTAAAACCTATGGATTGCTATGTCTCCGAAAGAGAATCAAGCATGTGTACAGGGGCATAAACGCAGCAGTGATAGGATTGGAGAGGTTCGGTGAGCAAATGAAGACCCTTTGAAGTCATATTGCATGGTACCCATTCCACGGGTTTCAACTACCCAGGTTTTAGGTATTCTTCCTTCAGCTAAAACATGCATGTGGAACCCAGAGTATGATCAACCATGTGATCGGGAGACGTGTTCAAATATGTCTCAGTTTTCCTCCCCTGGTACTCGGGTGCAACATTCCAACGCTTTACTAACACTCTCCCCACTTGGAGAGTCAGCACCTTTAACCTCCTGTTTGGCCCAGTTTGCAATTTCTGTGGAAGATGAACAGGAATAGCGAGAACCAATGAGAGACTAGCTGGAGGTGTCTGGACGGGCAAATTTAACTCTCATTTCCCACCAGGAAGAGGAAATAACCAAAGGCTCAGCGTGCCGTACCGCAACCAGATTAGGGCCTGAAGCCATCCTGCGGTGTTGCGGCCAGCTCAAAAGAAAGCGAGTTGAAGAAAGGAGCTCAGGGGCACTGAAATTCACAAACCTGCAGAGTTATAAATGACAGCTATCGTCCAAAAATAGACTGAAGTAAGGCTGCCAAGAGGACTTGAAAGCGGGGCAGAATTGCAGGAAACCGATTTCAGGATGTAGACTGGAATTGCATTGAAAGCATAGGAAAAGAGGCAGAACGTCCACAATGATGCACTTGGCCAAAAAGGGCGTATGCGTTTTTTCCTGAATATATTCAGGAAAAAACGCATACGCCCTTTTTGGCCAACCAAGCAAGCTTGCAAAGGAAATCTGCACTGCAATGAAGTCTCACTTCCCGCCGGTCAAAAGGGCCATCTGAAAAAAGTGTAAAATCCAGAAAGGCAGGACAGGCCATGGAGAACTGGGAGCCTTGTTATGCTGATGGGCGGGATGTAAATTGCCAACAACCACTCGGGAGAAGTTTATGGTGTTTCCTGAAACATCTAAAAAACAAAGCAACAGAACCTAGGGCACTTCCACTTATGGTCCTATAGCTTAGGGAAATTAAAATCAAAAAGACACAGCCACCCCAAAGTTTGGAACGGCTCTGTTTACAAGAACCTCGTTTACAGTACAAGTTCAACATCGCAGAAAGTGAAAAATGGATAAAGAAGTTGTGGTATTTACTTACAAAGCAATATCACTCAGCAATGAAATCTGTGTCATCAGGCCCTTAGCAGCACAATGAGTGGATTCAGGTATGATGATTCTAACTGAAGTAAGTCACACAGAAAAAGAAACATCATAAGATATCAGTAATACATGGAATGTAAACTTGGCTACACAGGAAATGAATTACAAAACAGAACAGGGTCTCAAATTTAGAAAACCAACTTATGCTTGCTTAAGGGTAAAGGTGAGTTGGGGTGCTGCATAAAACCAGAGATTGAAATGAGCACAGATAAAGTTCCTTAAGTCAAATATGGAATAGACAAGAGCTACTCCTTGCTCAACGAAATGGACTCAACATCGCATATTAAACGCCTAAGAATGTACCTGACTAGTAAGTATCTTAAAACCTATGGATTGCTATGTCTCCGAAAGAGAATCAAGCATGTGTACAGGGGCATAAATGCAGCAGTGATAGGATTGGAGAGGTTCGGTGAGCAAATGAAGACCCTTTGAAGTCATATTGCATGGTACCCATTACACGGGTCTTAACTCTCCAGGTTTAAGGTATTCTTCCTTCAGCTAAAACATGCATGTGGAACCCAAGTATGATCAACCATGTGAACGGGAGACGTGTTCAAATATGTCTCAGTTTTCCTCCCCTGGTACTCGGGTGCAACATTCCAGACGCTTTACTAACACTCTCCCCACTTGGAGAGTCAGTGCCTTTAACCTCCTGTTTGGCCCAGTTTGCAATTTCTGCGGAAGATGAACAGGAATAGCGAGAACCAATGAGAGGCTAGCTGGAGGTGTCTGGACGGGCAAATTTAACTCTCATTTCCCACCAGGAAGAGGAAATAACCAAAGGCTCAGCGTGCCGTGCCGGAACCAGATTAGGGCCTGAAGCCATCCTGCGGTGTTGCGGCCAGGTCACAAGAAAGGAAGTTGAAGAAAGGAGCTCAGGGGCACTGTAATTCACAAACCTGCAGAGTTATAAATGACAGCTATCGTCCAAAAATAGACTGAAGTAAGGCTGCCAAGAGGACTTGAAAGCGGGGCAGAATTGCAGGAAACCGATTTCAGGAGGTAGACTGGAATTGCATTGAAAGCATAGGAAAAGAGGCAGAACGTCCACAATGATGCACTTGGCCAAAAAGGGCGTATGCGTTTTTTCCTGAATATATTCAGGAAAAAACGCATACGCCCTTTTTGGCCAACCAAGCAAGCTTGCAAAGGAAATCTGCACTGCAATGAAGTCTCACTTCCCGCTGGTCAAAAGGGCCATCTGAAAAAAGTGTAAAATCCAGAAAGGCAGGACAGGCCATGGAGAACTGGGAGCCTTGTTATGCTGATGGGCGGGATGTAAATTGCCAACAACCACTCGGGAGAAGTGTATGGTGTTTCCTGAAACATCTAAAAAACAAAGCAACAGAGCCTAGGGCACTTCCACTTATGGTCCTATAGCTTAGGGAAATTAAAATCAAAAAGACACAGCCACCCCAAAGTTTGGGACGCCTCCGTTTACAAGAACCTCGTTTACCGTACAAGTTCAATATCACAGAAAGTGAAAAATGGATAAAGAACTTGTGGTACTTACGTACAATGCAGTATCACTCAGCAATGAAATCTATGTCATCAGGCCCGTAGCAGCATAATGAGTGGATTCAGGTACGATGATTCTAACTGAAATAAGTCACACAGAAAAAGAAACATCATAAGATATCACTAATACACGGAATGTAAACTTGGCTACACAGGAACTGCATTCCAAAACAGAACAGGGTCTCAAATTTAGAAAACCAACTTATGCTTGCTTAAGGGGAAAGGTGAGTTGGGGTGCTGCATAAAACCAGAGATTGAAATGAGAACAGATAAAGTTCCTTAAGTCAAATATGGAATAGACAAGAGCTACTCCTTGCTCAACGAAATGGACTCAACACCCCATATTAAACGCCTAAGAATGTACCTGACTAGTAAGTATCTTAAAACCTATGGATTGCTATGTCTCCGAAAGAGAATCAAGCATGTGTACAGGGGCATAAACGCAGCAGTGATAGGATTGGAGAGGTTCGGTGAGCAAATGAAGACCCTTTGAAGTCATATTGCATGGTACCCATTACACGGGTCTTAACTCTCCAGGTTTAAGGTATTCTTCCTTCAGCTAAAACATGCATGTGGAACCCAAGTATGATCAACCATGTGAACGGGAGACGTGTTCAAATATGTCTCAGTTTTCCTCCCCTGGTACTCGGGTGCAACATTCCAGACGCTTTACTAACACTCTCCCCACTTGGAGAGTCAGCGCCTTTAACCTCCTGTTTGGCCCAGTTTGCAATTTCTGCGGAAGATGAACAGGAATAGCGAGAACCAATGAGAGACTAGCTGGAGGTGTCTGGACGGGCAAATTTAACTCTCATTTCCCACCAGGAAGAGGAAATAACCAAAGGCTCAGCGTGCCGTGCCGGAACCAGATTAGGGCCTGAAGCCATCCTGCGGTGTTGCGGCCAGGTCACAAGAAAGCAAGTTGAAGAAAGGAGCTCAGGGGCACTGTAATTCACAAACCTGCAGAGTTATAAATGACAGCTATCGTCCAAAAATAGACTGAAGTAAGGCTGCCAAGAGGACTTGAAAGCGGGGCAGAATTGCAGGAAACCGATTGCAGGAGGTAGACTGGAATTGCATTGAAAGCATAGGAAAAGAGGCAGAACGTCCACAATGATGCACTTGGCCAAAAAGGGCGTATGCGTTTTTTCCTGAATATATTCAGGAAAAAACGCATACGCCCTTTTTGGCCAACCAAGCAAGCTTGCAAAGGAAATCTGCACTACAATGAAGTCTCACTTCCCCCCGGTCAAAAGGGCCATCTGAAAAAAGTGTAAAATCCAGAAAGGCAGGACAGGCCATGGAGAACTGGGAGCCTTGTTATGCTGATGGGCGGGATGTAAATTGCCAACAACCACTCGGGAGAAGTGTATGGTGTTTCCTGAAACATCTAAAAAACAAAGCAACAGAGCCTAGGGCACTTCCACTTATGGTCCTATAGCTTAGGGAAATTAAAATCAAAAAGACACAGCCACCCCAAAGTTTGGGACGCCTCCGTTTACAAGAACCTCGTTTACCGTACAAGTTCAATATCACAGAAAGTGAAAAATGGATAAAGAACTTGTGGTACTTACGTACAATGCAGTATCACTCAGCAATGAAATCTATGTCATCAGGCCCGTAGCAGCACAATGAGTGGATTCAGGTACGATGATTCTAACTGAAATAAGTCACACAGAAAAGGAAACATCATAAGATATCAGTAATACACGGAATGTAAACTTGGCTACACAGGAACTGCATTCCAAAACAGAACAGGGTCTCAAATTTAGAAAACCAACTTATGCTTGCTTAAGGGGAAAGGTGAGTTGGGGTGCTGCATAAAACCAGAGATTGAAATGAGCACAGATAAAGTTCCTTAAGCCAAATATGGAATAGACAAGAGCTACTCCTTGCTCAACGAAATGGACTCAACACCGCATATTAAACGCCTAAGAATGTACCTGACTAGTAAGTATCTTAAAACCTATGGAATGCTATGTCTCCGAAAGAGAATCAAGCATGTGTACAGGGGCATAAACGCAGCAGTGATAGGATTGGAGAGGTTCGGTGAGCAAATGAAGACCCTTTGAAGTCATATTGCATGGTACCCATTCCACGGGTTTCAACTACCCAGGTTTTAGGTATTCTTCCTTCAGCTAAAATATGCATGTGGAACCCAGAGTATGATCAACCATGTGTTCGGGAGACGTGTTCAAATATGTCTCAGTTTTCCTCCCCTGGTACTCGGGTGCAACATTCCAGACGCTTTACTAACACTCTCCCCAGTTGGAGAGTCAGTCCCTTTAACCTCCTGTTTGGCCCAGTTTGCAATTTCTGCGGAAGATGAACAGGAATAGCGAGAACCAATGAGAGGTAGCTGGAGGTGTCTGGACGGGCAAATTTAACTCTCATTTCCCACCAGGAGGAGGAAATAACCAAAGGCTCAGGGTGCCGTGCCAGAACCAGATTAGGGCCTGAAGCCATCCTGCGGTGTTGCGGCCAGGTCACAAGAAAGCGAGTTGAAGAAAGGAGCTCAGGGGCACTGTAATTCACAAACCTGCAGAGTTATAAATGACAGCTATCGTCCAAAAATAGACTGAAGTAAGGCTGCCAAGAGGACTTGAAAGCGGGGCAGAATTGCAGGAAACCGATTTCAGGAGGTAGACTGAAATTGCATTGAAAGCATAGGAAAAGAGGCAGAACGTCCACAATGATGCACTTGGCCAAAAAGGGCGTATGTGTTTTTTCCTGAATATATTCAGGAAAAAACGCATACGCCCTTTTTGGCCAACCAAGCAAGCTTGCAAAGGAAATCTGCACTGCAATGAAGTCTCACTTCCCCCCGGTCAAAAGGGCCAACTGAAAAAAGTGTAAAATCCAGAAAGGCAGGACAGGCCATGGAGAACTGGGAGCCTTGTTATGCTGATGCGCGGGATGTAAATTGCCAACAGACACTCGGGAGAAATTTATGGTGTTTCCTGAAACATCTAAAAAACAAAGCAACAGAGCCTAGGGCACTGCCACTTATGGTCCTATAGCTTAGGGAAATTAAAATCAAAAAGACACAGCCACCCCAATGTTTGGGACGCCTGTGTTTACAAGAAAATCGTTTACAGTACAAGTTCAACATCGCAGAAAGTGAAAAATGGATAAAGAAGTTGTGGTATTTACTTAAAAAGCAATATCACTCAGCAATGAAATCTATGTCATCAGGCCCTTAGCATCACAATGAGTGGATTCAGGTATGATGATTCTAACTGAAATAAGTCACACAGAAAAAGAAACATCATAAGATATCAGTAATACACGGAATATAAACTTGGCTACACAGGAACTGAATTACAGAACAGAACAGGGTCTCAAATTTAGAAAACCAACTTATTCTTGCTTAAGGGTAAAGGTGAGTTGGGGTGCTGCATAAAACCAGAGATTGAAATGAGCACAGATGAAGTTCCTTAAGTCAAATATGGAATAGACAAGAGCTACTCCTTGCTCAACGAAATGGACTCAACACCGCATATTAAACGCCTAAGAATGTACCTGACTAGTAAGTATCGTAAAACCTATGGATTGCTATGTCTCCGAAAGAGAATCAAGCATGTGTACAGGGGCATAAACGCAGCAGTGATAGGATTGGAGAGGTTCGGTGAGCAAATGAAGACCCTTTGAAGTCATATTGCATGGTACCCATTACACGGGTCTCAACTCTCGAGGTTTAAGGTATTCTTCCTTCAGCTAAAACATGCATGTGGAACCCAAGTATGATCAACCATGTGAACGGGAGACGTGTTCAAATATGTCTCAGTTTTCCTCCCCTGGTACTCGGGTGCAACATTCCAGACGCTTTACTAACACTCTCCCCACTTGGAGAGTCAGCGCCTTTAACCTCCTGTTTGGCCCAGTTTGCAATTTCTGCGGAAGATGAACAGGAATAGCGAGAACCAATGAGAGGCTAGCTGGAGGTGTCTGGACGGGCAAATTTAACTCTCATTTCTCACCAGGAAGAGGAAATAACCAAAGGCTCAGCGTGCCGTACCGGAACCAGATTAGGGCCTGAAGCCAACCTGCGGTGTTGCGGCCAGCTCAAAAAAAAGCGAGTTGAAGAAAGGAGCTCAGGGGCACTGTAATTTACAAACCTGCAGAGTTATAAATGACAGCTATCGTCCAAAAATAGACTGAAGTAAGGCTGCCAAGAGGACTTGAAAGCGGGGCAGAATTGCAGGAAACCAATTTCAGGAGGTAGACTGGAATTGCATTGAAAGCATAGGAAAAGAGGCAGAACGTCCACAATGATGCACTTGGCCAAAAAGAGCGTATGCGTTTTTTCCTGAATATATTCAGGAAAAAACGCATACGCCCTTTTTGGCCAACCAAGCAAGCTTGCAAAGGAAATCTGCACTACAATGAAGTCTCACTTCCCCCCGGTCAAAAGGGCCATCTGAAAAAAGTGTAAAATCCAGAAAGGCAGGACAGGCCATGGAGAACTGGGAGCCTTGTTATGCTGATGGGCAGGATGTAAATTGCCAACAACCACTCGGGAGAAATGTATGGTGTTTCCTGAAACATCTAAAAAACAAAGCAACAGAACCTAGGGCACTTCCACTTATGGTCCTATAGCTTACGGAAATTAAAATCAAAAAGACACAGCCACCACAAAGTTTGGAATGGCTCTGTTTACAAGAACCTCGTTTACAGTACAAGTTCAACATCGCAGAAAGTGAAAAATGGATAAAGAAGTTGTGGTATTTACTTACAAAGCAATATCACTCAGCAATGAAATCTATGTCATCAGGCCCTTAGCATCACAATGAGTGGATTCAGGTATGATGATTCTAACTGAAGTAAGTCACACAGAAAAAGAAACATCATAAGATATCAGTAATACACGGAATGTAATCTTGGCTACACAGGAACTGAATTACAGAACAGAACAGGGTCTCAAATTTAGAAAACCAACTTATGCTTGCTTAAGGGTAAAGGTGAGTTGGGGTGCTGCATAAAACCAGAGATTGAAATGAGCACAGATAAAATTCCTTAAGTCAAATATGGAATAGACAAGAGCTACTCCTTGCTCAACGAAATGGACTCAACACCGCATATTAAACGCCTAATGTACCTGACTAGTAAGTATCATAAAACCTATGGATTGCTATGTCTCCAAAAGAGAATCAAGCATGTGTACAGGGGCATAAACGCAGCAGTGATAGGATTGGAGAGGTTCGGTGAGCAAATGAAGACCCTTTGAAGTCATATTGCATGGTACCCATTACACGGGTCTCAACTCTCCAGGTTTAAGGTATTCTTCCTTCAGCTAAAACATGCATGTGGAACCCAAGTATGATCAACCATGTGATCGGGAGACGTGTTCAAATATGTCTCAGTTTTTGTCCCCTGGTACTCGGGTGCAACATTCCAGACGCTTTACTAACACTCTCCCCACTTGGAGAGTCAGCGCCTTTAACCTCCTGTTTGGCCCAGTTTGCAATTTCTGCGGAAGATGAACAGGAATAGCGAGAACCAATGAGAGGCTAGCTGGAGGTGTCTGGACGGGCAAAATTAACTCTCATTTCCCACCAGGAAGAGGAAATAACCAAAGGCTCAGCGTGCCGTACCGGAACCAGATTAGGGCCTGAAGCCATCCTGCGGTGTTGCGGCCAGCTCAAAAGAAAGCGAGTTGAAGAAAGGAGCTCAGGGGCACTGTAATTCACAAACCTGCAGAGTTATAAATGACAGCTATCGTCCAAAAATAGAGTGAAGTAAGGCTGCCAAGAGGACTTGAAAGCGGGGCAGAATTGCAGGAAACCGATTTCAGGAGGTAGACTGGAATTGCATTGAAAGCATAGGAAAAGAGGCAGAACGTCCACAATGATGCACTTGGCCAAAAAGGGCGTATGCGTTTTTTCCTGAATATATTCAGGAAAAAACGCATACGCCCTTTTTGGCCAACCAAGCAAGCTTGCAAAGGAAATCTGCACTACAATGAAGTCTCACTTCCCCCCGGTCAAAAGGGCCATCTGAAAAAAGTGTAAAATCCAGAAAGGCAGGACAGGCCATGGAGAACTGGGAGCCTTGTTATGCTGATGGGTGGGATGTAAATTGCCAACAACCACTCGGGAGAAGTGTATGGTGTTTCCTGAAACATCTAATAAACAAAGCAACAGAGCCTAGGGCACTTCCACTTATGGTCCTATAGCTTAGGGAAATTAAAATCAAAAAGACACAGCCACCCCAAAGTTTGGGACGCCTCTGTTTACAAGAACCTCGTTTACAGTACAAGTTCAACATCGCAGAAAGTGAAAAATGGATAAAGAACTTGTGGTATTTACTTACAAAGCAATATCACTCAGCAATGAAATCTATGTCATCAGGCCCTTAGCATCACAATGAGTGGATTCAGGTATGATGATTCTAACTGAAATAAGTCACACAGAAAAAGAAACATCATAAGATATCAGTAATACACGGAATGTAAACTTGGCTACACAGGAACTGAATTACAGAACAGAACAGGGTCTCAAATTTAGAAAAAAAACTTATGCTTGCTTAAGGGGAAAGGTGAGTTGGGGTGCTGCATAAAACCAGAGATTGAAATGAGCACAGATAAAGTTCCTTAAGTCAAATATGGAATAGACAAGAGCTACTCCTTGCTCAACGAAATGGACTCAACACCGCATATTAAACGCCTAAGAATGTACCTGACTAGTAAGTATCGTAAAACCTATGGATTGCTATGTCTCCGAAAGAGAATCAAGCATGTGTACAGGGGCATAAACGCAGCAGTGATAGGATTGGAGAGGTTCGTTGAGCAAATGAAGACCCTTTGAAGTCATATTGCATGGTACCCATTCCACAGGTTTCAACTATCCAGGTTTAAGGTATTCTTCCTTCAGCTAAAACATGCATGTGGAACCCAAGTATGATCAACCATGTGAACGGGAGACGTGTTCAAATATGTCTCAGTTTTCCTCCCCTGGTACTCGGGTGCAACATTCCAGACGCTTTACTAACACTCTCCCCACTTGGAGAGTCAGCGCCTTTAACCTCCTGTTTGGCCCAGTTTGCAATTTCTGCGGAAGATGAACAGGAATAGTGAGAACCAATGAGAGACTAGCTGGAGGTGTCTGGACGGGCAAATTTAACTCTCATTTCCCACCAGGAAGAGGAAATAACCAAAGGCTCAGCGTGCCGTACCGGAACCAGATTAGGGCCTGAAGCCAACCTGCGGTGTTGCGGCCAGCTCAAAAGAAAGCGAGTTGAAGAAAGGAGCTCAGGGGCACTGTAATTCACAAACCTGCAGAGTTATAAATGACAGCTATCGTCCAAAAATAGACTGAAGTAAGGCTGCCAAGAGGACTTGAAAGCGGGGCAGAATTGCAGGAAACCGATTTCAGGAGGTAGACTGGAATTGCATTGAAAGCATAGGAAAAGAGGCAGAACGTCCACAATGATGCACTTGGCCAAAAAGGGCGTATGTGTTTTTTCCTGAATATATTCAGGAAAAAACGCATACGCCCTTTTTGGCCAACCAAGCAAGCTTGCAAAGGAAATCTGCACTACAATGAAGTCTCACTTCCCCCCGGTCAAAAGGGCCATCTGAAAAAAGTGTAAAATCCAGAAAGGCAGGACTGGCCATGGAGAACTGGGAGCCTTGTTATGCTGATGGGCGGGATGTAAATTGCCAACAACCACTCGGGAGAAGTGTATGGTGTTTCCTGAAACATCTAAAACACAAAGCAACAGAGCCTAGGGCACTTCCACTTATGGTCCTATAGGATAGGGAAATTAAAATCAAAAAGACACAGCCACCCCAATGTTTGGAACGGCTCTGTTTACAAGAACCTCGTTTACAGTACAAGTTCAACATCGCAGAAAGTGAAAAATGGATAAAGAAGTTGTGGTATTTACTTACAAAGCAATATCACTCAGCAATGAAATCTGTGTCATCAGGCCCTTAGCAGCACAATGAGTGGATTCAGGTATGATGATTCTAACTGAAATAAGTCACACAGAAAAAGAAACATCATAAGATATCAGTAATACACGGAATGTAAACTTGGCTACACAGGAACTGAATTACAGAACAGAACAGGGTCTCAAATTTAGAAAACCAACTTATGCTTGCTTAAGGGTAAAGGTGAGTTAGCGTGTTGCATAAAACCAGAGATTGAAATGAGCACAGATAAAGTTCCTTAAGCCAAATATGGAATAGACAAGAGCTACTCCTTGCTCAATGAAATGGACTCAACACCCCATATTAAACACCTAAGAATGTACCTGACTAGTAAGTATCTTAAAACCTATGGATTTCTATGTCTCCGAAAGAGAATCAAGCATGTGTACAGGGGCATAAACGCAGCAGTGATAGGATTGGAGAGGTTCGGTGAGCAAATGAAGACCCTTTGAAGTCATATTGCATGGTACCCATTCCACGGGTTTCAACTACCCAGGTTTAAGGTATTCTTCCTTCAGCTAAAACATGCATGTGGAACCTAGAGTATGATCAACCATGTGATCGGGAGACGTGTTCAAATATGTCTCAGTTTTCGTACCCTGGTACTCGGGTGCAACATTCCAGACGCTTTACTAACACTCTCCCCACTTGGAGAGTCAGCGCCTTTAACCTCCTGTTTGGCCCAGTTTGCAATTTCTGCGGAAGATGAACAGGAATAGGGAGAACCAATGAGAGACTAGCTGGAGGTGTCTGGACGGGCAAATTTAACTCTCATTTCCCACCAGGAAGAGGAAATAACCAAAGGCTCAGCGTGCCGTGCCAGAACCAGATTAGGGACTGAAGCCATCCTGCGGTGTTGCGGCCAGCTCAAAAGAAAGCGAGTTGAAGAAAGGAGCTCAGGGTCTCTGTAATTCACAAACCTGCATAGTTATAAATGACAGCTATCGTCCAAAAATAGACTGAAGTAAGGCTGCCAAGAGGACTTGAAAGCGGGGCAGAATTGCAGGATACCGATTTCAGGAGGTAGACTGGAATTGCATTGAAAGCATAGGAAAAGAGGCAGAACGTCCACAATGATGCACTGTGCCAAAAGGGCGTATGCGTTTTTTCCTGAATATATTCAGGAAAAAACGCATACGCCCTTTTTGGCCAAAAAGCAAGCTTGCAAAGGAAATCTGCACTACAATGAAGTCTCACTTCCCCCCGGTCAAAAGGGCCATCTGAAAAAAGTGTAAAACCCAGAAAGGCAGGACAGGCCATGGAGAACTGGGAGCCTTGTTATGCTGATGGGCGGGATGTAAATTGCCAACAGACACTCGGGAGAAGTGTATGGTGTTTCCTGAAACATCTAAAAAACAAAGCAACAGAGCCTAGGGCACTTCCACTTATGGTCCTATAGCTTAGGGAAATTAATATCAAAAAGACACAGCCACCCCAAAGTTTGGAATGGCTCTGTTTACAAGAACCTCGTTTACAGTACAAGTTCAACATCGCAGAAAGTGAAAAATGGATAAAGAAGTTGTGGTATTTACTTAAAAAGCAATATCACTCAGCAATGAAATCTGTGTCATCAGGCTCTTAGCAGCACAATGAGTGGATTCAGGTATGATGATTCTAACTGAAATAAGTCACACAGAAAAAGAAACATCATAAGATATCAGTAATACACGGAATGTAAACTTGGCTACACAGGAACTGAATTACAGAACAGAACAGGGTCTCAAATTTAGAAAACCAACTTATTCTTGCTTAAGGGTAAAGGTGAGTTGGGGTGCTGCATAAAACCAGAGATTGAAATGAGCACAGATAAAGTTCCTTAAGCCAAATATGGAATAGACAAGAGCTACTCCTTGCTCAACGAAATGGACTCAACACCCCTTATTAAACGCCTAAGAATGTACCTGACTAGTAAGTATCTTAAAACCTATGGATTGCTATGTCTCCGAAAGAGAATCAAGCATGTGTACAGGGGCATAAATGCAGCAGTGATAGGATTGGAGAGGTTCGGTGAGCAAATGAAGACCCTTTGAAGTCATATTGCATGGTACCCATTCCACAGGTTTCAACTACCCAGGTTTAAGGTATTCTTCCTTCAGCTATAACATGCATGTGGAACCTAGAGTATGATCAACCATGTGATTGGGAGACGTGTTCAAATATGTCTCAGTTTTCGTACCCTGGTACTCGGGTGCAACATTCCAGATGCTTTACTAACACTCTCCCCACTTGGAGAGTCAGTCCCTTTAACCTCCTGTTTGGCCCGGTTTGCAATTTCTGTGGAAGATGAACAGGAATAGCGAGAACCAATGAGAGGCTAGCTGGAGGTGTCTGGACGGGCAAATTTAACTCTCATTTCCCACCAGGAAGAGGAATTAACCAAAGGCTCAGCGTGCCATACCGGAACCAGATTAGGGCCTGAAGCCATCCTGCGGTGTTGCGGCCAGCTCTAAAGAAACCGAGTTGAAGAAAGGAGCGCAGGGGCACTGTAATTCACAAACCTGCAGAGTTATAAATGACAGCTATCGTCCAAAAATAGACTGAAGTAAGGCTGCCAAGAGGACTTGAAAGCGGGGCAGAATTGCAGGAAACCGATTTCAGGAGGTAGACTGGAATTGCATTGAAAGCATAGGAAAAGAGGCAGAACGTCCACAATGATGCACTTGGCCAAAAAGGGCGTATGCGTTTTTTCCTGAATATATTCAGGAAAAAACGCATACGCCCTTTTTGGCCAACCAAGCAAGCTTGCAAAGGAAATCTGCACTACAATGAAGTCTCACTTCCCCCCGGTCAAAAGGGCCATCTGAAAAAAGTGTAAAATCCAGAAAGGCAGGACAGGCCATGGAGAACTGGGAGCCTTGTTATGCTGATGGGCGGGATGTAAATTGACAACAACCACTCGGGAGAAGTGTATGGTGTTTCCTGAAACATCTAAAAAACAAAGCAACAGAACCTAGGGCACTTCCACTTATGGTCCTATAGCTTAGGGAAATTAAAATCAAAAAGACACAGCCACCCCAAAGTTTGGAATGGCTCTATTTACAAGAACCTCGTTTACAGTACAAGTTCAACATCGCAGAAAGTGAAAAATGGATAAAGAAGTTGTGGTATTTACTTACAAAGCAATATCACTCAGCAATGAAATCTGTGTCATCAGGCCCTTAGCAGCACAATGAGTGGATTCAGGTATGATGATTCTAACTGAAATAAGTCACACAGAAAAAGAAACATCATAAGATATCAGTAATACACGGAATGTAAACTTGGCTACACAGGAACTGAATTACAGAACAGAACAGGGTCTCAAATTTAGAAAACCAACTTATGCTTGCTTAAGGGTAAAGGTGAGTTGGGGTGCTGCATAAAACAAGAGATTGAAATGAGCACAGATAAAGTTCCTTAAATCAAATATGGAATAGACAAGAGCTACTCCTTGCTCAACGAAATGGACTCAACACCGCATATTAAACGCCTAAGAATGTAACTGGCTTGTAAGTATCGTAAAACCTATGGATTGCTATGTCTCCAAAAGAGAATCAAGAATGTGAACAGGGGCATAAACGCAGCAGTGATAGGATTGGAGAGGTTCGGTGAGCAAATGAAGACCCTTTGAAGTCATATTGCATGGTACCCATTACACGGGTCTCAACTCTCCAGGTTTAAGGTATTGTTCCTTCAGCTAAAACATGCATGTGGAACCCAGAGTATGATCAACCATGTGAACGGGAGACGTGTTCAAATATGTCTCAGTTTTCCTCCCCTGGTACTCGGGTGCAACATTCCAGACGCTTTACTAACACTCTCCCCACTTGGAGAGTCAGTCCCTTTAACCTCCTGTTTGGCCCAGTTTGCAATTTCTGCGGAAGATGAACAGGAATAGCGAGAACCAATGAGAGGCTAGCTGGAGGTGTCTGGACGGGCAAATTTAACTCTCATTTCCCACCAGGAAGAGGAAATAACCAAAGGCTCAACGTGCCGTACCGGAGCCAGATTAGGGCCTGAAGCCATCCTGCGGTGTTGCGGCCAGGTCACAAGAAAGCGAGTTGAAGAAAGGAGCTCAGGGGCACTGTAATTCACAAACCTGCAGAGTTATAAATGACAGCTATCGTCCAAAAATAGACTGAAGTAAGGCTGCCAAGAGGACTTGAAAGCGGGGCAGAATTGCAGGAAACCGATTTCAGGAGGTAGACTGGAATTGCATTGAAAGCATAGGAAAAGAGGCAGAACGTCCACAATGATGCACTTGGCCAAAAAGGGCGTATGCGTTTTTTCCTGAATATATTCAGGAAAAAACGCATACGCCCTTTTTGGCCAACCAAGCAAGCTTGCAAAGGAAATCTGCACTACAATGAAGTCTCACTTCCCCCCGGTCAAAAGGGCCATCTGAAAAAAGTGTAAAATCCAGAAAGGCAGGACAGTCCATGGAGAACTGGGAGCCTTGTTATGCTGATGGGCGGGATGTAAATTGCCAACAGACACTCGGGAGAAGTGTATGGTGTTTCCTGAAACATCTGAAAAACAAAGCAACAGAACCTAGGGCACTTCCACTTATGGTACTATAGCTTAGGGAAATTAAAATCAAAAAGACACAGCCACCCCAAAGTTTGGGACGCCTCTGTTTACAACAACCTCGTTTACAGTAGAAGTTCAACATCACAGAAAGTGAAAAATGGATAAAGAAGTTGTGGTATTTACTTACAAAGCAATATCACTCAGCAATGAAATCTATGTCATCAGGCCCTTAGCAGCACAATGAGTGGGTTCAGGTATGATGATTCTAACTGAAATAAGTCACACAGAAAAAGAAACATCATAAGATATCAGTAATACACGGAATGTAAACTTGGCTACACAGGAACTGAATTACAGAACAGAACAGGGTCTCAAATTTAGAAAACCAACTTATGCTTGCTTAAGGGTAAAGGTGAGTTGGGGTGCTGCATAAAACCAGAGATTGAAATGAGCACAGATAAAGTTCCTTAAGTCAAATATGGAATAGACAAGAGCTACTCCTTGCTCAACGAAATGGACTCAACACCGCATATTAAACGCCTAAGAATGTACCTGACTAGTAAGTATCGTAAAACCTATGGATTGCTATGTCTCCAAAAGAGAATCAAGCATGTGTACAGGGGCATAAACGCAGCAGTGATAGGATTGGAGAGGTTCGGTGAGCAAATGAAGACCCTTTGAAGTCATATTGCATGGTACCCATTACACGGGTCTCAACTCTCCAGGTTTAAGGTATTCTTCCTTCAGCTAAAACATGCGTGTGGAACCCAAGTATGATCAACCATGTGAACGGGAGACGTGTTCAAATATGTCTCAGTTTTCCTCCCCTGGTACTCGGGTGCAACATTCCAGACGCTTTACTAACACTCTCCCCACTTGGAGAGTCACCGCCTTTAACCTCCTGTTTGGCCCAGTTTGCAATTTCTGCGGAAGATGAACAGGAATAGCGAGAACCAATGAGAGGCTAGCTGGAGGTGTCTGGACGGGCAAATTTAACACTCATTTCCCACCAGGAAGAGGAAATAACCAAAGGCTCAGCGTGCCGTACCGGAACCAGATGAGGGCCTGAAGCCATCCTGCGGTGTTGCGGCCAGCTCAAAAGAAAGCGAGTTGAAGAAAGGAGCTCAGGGGCACTGTAATTCACAAACCTGCAGAGTTATAAATGACAGCTATCGTCCAAAAATAGACTGAAGTAAGGCTGCCAAGAGGACTTGAAAGCGGGGCAGAATTGCAGGAAACCGATTGCAGGAGGTAGACTGGAATTGCATTGAAAGCATAGGAAAAGAGGCAGAACGTCCACAATGATGCACTTGGCCAAAAAGGGCGTATGCGTTTTTTCCTGAATATATTCAGGAAAAAACGCATACGCCCTTCTTGGCCAACCAAGGAAGCTTGCAAAGGAAATCTGCACTACAATGAAGTCTCACTTCCCCCCGGTCAAAAGGGCCATCTGAAAAAAGTGTAAAATCCAGAAAGGCAGGACAGGCCATGGAGAACTGGGAATCTTGTTATGCTGATGGGCGGGATGTAAATTGCCAACAACCACTCAGGAGAAGTGTATGGTGTTTCCTGAAACATCTAAAAAACAAAGCAACAGAGCCTAGGGCACTTCCACTTATGGTCCTATAGCTTAGGGAAATTAAAATCAAAAAGACACAGCCACCCCAAAGTTTGGAACGGCTCTGTTTACAAGAACCTCGTTTACAGTACAAGTTCAACATCGCAGAAAGTGAAAAATGGATAAAGAACTTGTGGTACTTACGTACAATGCAGTATCACTCAGCAATGAAATCTATGTCATCAGGCCCGTAGCAGCATAATGAGTAGATTCAGGTACGATGATTCTAACTGAAATAAGTCACACAGAAAAAGAAACATCATAAGATATAACTAATACACGGAATGTAAACTTGGCTACAAAGGAACTGAATTCCAAAACAGAACAGGATCTCAAATTTAGAAAACCAACTTATGCTTGCTTAAGGGGAAAGGTGAGTTGGGTTGCTGCATAAAACCAGAGATTGAAATGAGCACAGATAAAGTTCCTTAAGCCAAATATGGAATAGACAAGAGCTACTCCTTGCTCAACGAAATGGACTCAACACCGCATATTAAACGCCTAAGAATGTACCTGACAAGTAAGTATCTTAAAACCTATGGATTGCTATGTCTCCGAAAGAGAATCAAGCATGTGTACAGGGGCATAAACGCAGCAGTGATAGGATTGGAGAGGTTCGGTGAGCAAATGAAGACCCTTTGAAGTCATATTGCATGGTACCCATTCCACGGGTTTCAACTACCCAGGTTATAGGTATTCTTCCTTCAGCTAAAACATGCATGTGGAACCCAGAGTATGATCAACCATGAGATCGGGAGACGTGTTCAAATATGTCTCAGTTTTCGTACCCTGGTACTCGGGTGCAACATTCCAGATGCTTTACTAACACTCTCCCCACTTGGAGAGTCAGAGCCTTTAACCTCCTGTTTGGCCCAGTTTGCAATTTCTGCGGAAGATGAACAGGAATAGCGAGAACCAATGAGAGGCTAGCTGGAGGTGTCTGGACGGGCAAATTTAACTCTCATTTCCCACCAGGAAGAGGAAATAACCAAAGGCTCAGCGTGCCGTACCGGAACCAGATTAGGGCCTGAAGTCATCCTGCGGTGTTGCGGCCAGCTCAAAAGAAACCGAGTTGAAGAAAGGAGCGCAGGGGCACTGTAATTCACAAACCTGCAGAGTTATAAATGACAGCTATCGTCCAAAAATACACTGAAGTAAGGCTGCCAAGAGGACTTGAAATCGGGGCAGAATTGCAGGAAACCGATTTCAGGAGGTAGACTGGAATTGCATTGAAAGCATAGGAAAAGAGGCAGAACGTCCACAATGATGCACTTGGCCAAAAAGGGCGTATGCGTTTTTTCCTGAATATATTCAGGAAAAAACGCATACGCCCTTTTTGGCCAACCAAGCAAGCTTGCAAAGGAAATCTGCACTACAATGAAGTCTCACTTCCCCCCGGTCAAAAGGGCCATCTGAAAAAAGTGTAAAATCCAGAAAGGCAGGACAGGCCATGGAGAACTGGGAGCCTTGTTATGCTGATGGGCGGGATGTAAATTGACAACAACCACTCGGGAGAAGTGTATGGTGTTTCCTGAAACATCTAAAAAGCAAAGCAACAGAACCTAGGGCACTTCCACTTATGGTCCTATAGCTTAGGGAAATTAAAATCAAAAAGACACAGCCACCCCAAAGTTTGGAACGGCTCTGTTTACAAGAACCTCGTTTACAGTACAAGTTCAACATCGCAGAAAGTGAAAAATGGATAAAGAATTTGTGGTATTTACTTACAAAGCAATATCACTCAGCAATGAAATCTGTGTCATCAGGCCCTTAGCAGCACAATGAGTGGATTCAGGTATGATGATTCTAACTGAAATAAGTCACACAGAAAAAGAAACATCATAAGATATCAGTAATACACGGAATGTAAACTTGGCTACACAGGAACTGAATTACAGAACAGAACAGGGTCTCAAATTTAGAAAACCAACTTATTCTTGCTTAAGGGTAAAGGTGAGTTGGGGTGCTGCATAAAACCAGAGATTGAAATGAGCACAGATAAAGTTCCTTAAGCCAAATATGGAATAGACAAGAGCTACTCCTTGCTCAACGAAATGGACTCAACACCCCATATTAAACGCCTAAGAATGTACCTGACTAGTAAGTATCTTAAAACCTATGGATTGCTATGTCTCCGAAAGAGAATCAAGCATGTGTACAGGGGCATAAACGCAGCAGTGATAGGATTGGAGAGGTTCGGTGAGCAAATGAAGACCCTTTGAAGTCATATTGCATGGTACCCATTCCACGGGTTTCAACTACCCAGGTTTTAGGTATTCTTCCTTCAGCTAAAACATGCATATGGAACACAAGTATGATCAACCATGTGAACGGGAGACGTGTTCAAATATGTCTCAGTTTTCGTACCCTGGTACTCGGGTGCAACATTCCAGACGCTTTACTAACACTCTCCCCACTTGGAGAGTCAGTCCCTTTAACCTCCTGTTTGTCCCAGTTTGCAATTTCTGCGGAAGATGAACAGGAATAGCGAGAACCAATGAGAGGCTAGCTGGAGGTGTCTGGACGGGCAAATTTAACTCTCATTTCCCACCAGGAAGAGGAAATAACCAAATGCTCAGCGTGCCGTGCCGGAACCAGATTAGGGCCTGAAGCCATCCTGCGGTGTTGCGGCCAGCTCACAAGAAAGCGAGTTGAAGAAAGGAGCTCAGGGGCACTGTAATTCACAAACCTGCAGAGTTATAAATGACAGCTATCGTCCAAAAATAGACTGAAGTAAGGCTGCCAAGAGGACTTGAAAGCGGGGCAGAATTGCAGGAAACCGATTTCAGGAGGTAGACTGGAATTGCATTGAAAGCATAGGAAAAGAGGCAGAACGTCCACAATGATGCACTTGGCCAAAAAGGGCGTATGCGTTTTTTCCTGAATATATTCAGGAAAAAACGCATACGCCCTTTTTGGCCAACCAAGCAAGCTTGCAAAGGAAATCTGCACTACAATGAAGTCTCACTTCCCCCCGGTCAAAAGGGCCATCTGAACAAAGTGTAAAATCCAGAAAGGCAGGACAGGCCATGGAGAACTGGGAGCCTTGTTATGCTGATGGGCGGGATGTAAATTGCCAACAACCACTCGGGAGAAGTGTATGGTGTTTCCTGAAACATCTAAAAAACAAAGCAACAGAACCTAGGGCACTTCCACTTATGGTCCTATAGCTTAGGGAAATTAAAATCAAAAAGACACATCCACCCCAAAGTTTGGAACGGCTCTGTTTACAAGAACCTCGTTTACAGTACAAGTTCAACATCGCAGAAAGTGAAAAATGGAGAAAGAATTTGTGGTATTTACTTACAAAGCAATATCACTCAGCAATGAAATCTGTGTCATCAGGCCCTTAGCAGCACAATGAGTGGATTCAGGTATGATGATTCTAACTGAAGTAAGTGACACAGAAAAAGAAACATCATAAGATATCAGTAATACACGGAATGTAAACCTGGCTACACAGGAACTGAATTACAGAACAGAACAGGGTCTCAAATTTAGAAAACCAACTTATGCTTGCTTAAGGGTAAACGTGAATTGGGATGCTGCATAACCAGAGATCGAAATGAGCACAGATAAAGTTCCTTAAGCCAAATATGGAATAGACAAGAGCTACTCCTTGCTCAACGAAATGGACTCAACACCGCATATTAAACGCCTAAGAATGTACCTGACTAGTAAGTATCTTAAAACCTATGGATTGCTATGTCTCCAAAAGAGAATCAAGCGTGTGTACAGGGGCATAAACGCAGCAGTGATAGGATTGGAGAGGTTCGGTGAGCAAATGAAGACCCTTTGAAGTCATATTGCATGGTACCCATTCCACGGGTCTCAACTCTCCAGGTTTAAGGTATTCTTCCTTCAGCTAAAACATGCATGTGGAACCCAGAGTATGATCAACCGTGTGAACGGGAGACGTGTTCAAATATGTCTCAGTTTTCCTCCCCTGGTACTCGGGTGCAACATTCCAGACGCTTTACTAACACTCTCCCCACTTGGAGAGTCAGTGCCTTTAACCTCCTGTTTGGCCCAGTTTGCAATTTCTGCGGAAGATGAACAGGAATAGCGAGAACCAATGAGAGACTAGTTGGAGGTGTCTGGACGGGCAAATTTAACTCTCATTTCCCACCAGGAAGAGGAAATAACCAAAGGCTCAGCGTGCCGTGCCGGAACCAGATTAGGGCCTGAAGCCATCCTGCGGTGTTGCGGCCAGGTCACAAGAAAGCGAGTTGAAGAAAGGAGCTCAGGGGCACTGTAATTCACAAACCTGCAGAGTTATAAATGACAGCTATCGTCCAAAAATAGACTGAAGTAAGGCTGCCAAGAGGACTTGAAAGCGGGGCAGAATTGCAGGAAACCGATTTCAGGAGGTAGACTGGAATTGCATTGAAAGCATAGGAAAAGAGGCAGAACGTCCACAATGATGCACTTGGCCAAAAAGGGCGTATGCGTTTTTTCCTGAATATATTCAGGAAAAAACGCATACGCCCTTTTTGGCCAACCAAGCAAGCTTGCAAAGGAAATCTGCACTACAATGAAGTCTCACTTCCTCCCAGTCAAAAGGGCCATCTGAAAAAAGTGTAAAATCCAGAAAGGCAGGACAGGCCATGGAGAACTGGGAGCCTTGTTATGCTGATGGGCGGGATGTAAATTGCCAACAACCACTCGGGAGAAGTGTATGGTGTTTCCTGAAACATCTAAAAAACAAAGCAACAGAACCTAGGGCACTTCCACTTATGGTCCTATAGCTTAGGGAAATTAAAATCAAAAAGACACAGCCACCCCAAAGTTTGGAATGGCTCTGTTTACAAGAACCTCGTTTACAGTACAAGTTCAACATCGCAGAAAGTGAAAAATGGATAAAGAAGTTGTGGTATTTACTTACAAAGCAATATCACTCAGCAATGAAATCTGTGTCATCAGGCCCTTAGCAGCACAATGAGTGGATTCAGGTACGATGATTCTAACTGAAATAAGTCACACAGAAAAAGAAACATCATAAGATATCACTAATACACGGAATGTAAACCTGGCTACACAGGAACTGAATTCCAAAACAGAACAGGGTCGCAAATTTAGAAAACCAACTTATGCTTGCTTAAGGGGAAAGGTGAGTTGGGGTGCTGCATAAAACCAGAGATTGAAATGAGCACAGATAAAGTTCCTTAAGCCAAATATGGAATAGACAAGAGCTACTCCTTGCTCAACGAAATGGACTCAACACCCCATATTAAACGCCTAAGAATGTACCTGACTAGTAAGTATCTTAAAACCTATGGATTGCTATGTCTCCAAAAGAGAATCAAGCGTGTGTACAGGGGCATAAACGCAGCAGTGAAAGGATTGGAGAGGTTCGGTGAGCAAATGAAGACCCTTTGAAGTCATATTGCATGGTACCCATTCCACGGGTCTCAACTCTCCAGCTTTAAGGTATTCTTCCTGCAGCTAAAACATGCATGTGGAACCCAGAGTATGATCAACCATGTGAACGGGAGACGTGATCAAATATGTCTCAGTTTTCCTCCCCTTGTACTCGGGTGCAACATTCCAGACGCTTTACTAACACTCTCCCCACTTGGAGAGTCAGCGCCTTTAACCTCCTGTTTGGCCCAGTTTGCAATTTCTGCGGAAGATGAACAGGAATAGCGAGAACCAATGAGAGGCTAGCTGGAGGTGTCTGGACAGGCAAATTTAACTCTCATTTCCCACCAGGAAGAGGAATTAACCAAAGGCTCAGCGTGCCGTGCCGGAAGCAGATTAGGGCCTGAAGCCATCCTGCGGTGTTGCGGCCAGCTCAAAAGAAGGCGAGTTGAAGAAAGGAGCTCAGGGGCACTATAATTCACAAGCCTGCAGAGTTATAAATGACAGCTATCGTCCAAAAATAGACTGAAGTAAGGCTGCCAAGAGGACTTGAAAGCGGGGCAGAATTGCAGGAAACCGATTTCAGGAGGTAGACTGGAATTGCATTGAAAGCATAGGAAAAGAGGCAGAACGTCCACAATGATGCACTTGGCCAAAAAGGGCGTATGCGTTTTTTCCTGAATATATTCAGGAAAAAACGCATACGCCCTTTTTGGCCAACCAAGCAAGCTTGCAAAGGAAATCTGCACTACAATGAAGTCTCACTTCCCCCCGGTCAAAAGGGCCATCTGAAAAAAGTGTAAAATCCAGAAAGGCAGGACAGGCCATGGAGAACTGGGAGCCTTGTTATGCTGATGGGCGGGATGTAAATTGCCAACAACCACTCGGGAGAAGTGTATGGTGTTTCCTGAAACATCTAAAAAACAAAGCAACAGAGCCTAGGGCACTTCCACTTATGGTCCTATAGCTTAGGGAATTCAAAATCAAAAAGACACAGCCACCCCAAAGTTTGGAACGGCTCTGTTTACAAGAACCTCGTTTACAGTACAAGTTCAACATCGCAGAAAGTGAAAAATGGATAAAGAAGTTGTGGTATTTACTTACAAAGCAATATCACTCAGCAATGAAATCTATGTCATCAGGCCCTTAGCAGCACAATGAGTGGATTCAGGTATGATGATTCTAACTGAAATAAGTCACACAGAAAAAGAAACATCATAAGATATCAGTAATACACGGAATGTAAACCTGGCTACACAGGAACTGAATTACAGAACAGAACAGGGTCTCAAATTTAGAAAACCAACTTATGCTTGCTTAAGGGTAAACGTGAATTGGGATGCTGCATAACCAGATGTTGAAATGAGCACAGATAAAGTTCCTTAAGCCAAATATGGAATAGACAAGAGCTACTCCTTGCTCAACGAAATGGACTCAACACCGCATATTAAACGCCTAAGAATGTACCTGACTAGTAAGTATCTTAAAACCTATGGATTGCTATGTCTCCAAAAGAGAATCAAGCGTGTGTACAGGGGCATAAACGCAGCAGTGATAGGATTGGAGAGGTTCGGTGAGCAAATGAAGACCCTTTGAAGTCATATTGCATGGTACCCATTCCACGGGTCTCAACTCTCCAGGTTTAAGGTATTCTTCCTTCAGCTAAAACATGCATGTGGAACCCAGAGTATGATCAACTGTGTGAACGGGAGACGTGTTCAAATATGTCTCAGTTTTCCTCCCCTGGTACTCGGGTGCAACATTCCAGACGCTTTACTAACACTCTCCCCACTTGGAGAGTCAGTCCCTTTAACCTCCTGTTTGGCCCAGTTTGCAATTTCTGCGGAAGATGAACAGGAATAGCGAGAACCAATGAGAGGCTAGCTGGAGGTGTCTGGACGGGCAAATTTAACTCTCATTTCCCACCAGGAAGAGGAAATAACCAAAGGCTCAGCGTGCCGTGCCGGAACCAGATTAGGGCCTGAAGCCATCCTGCGGTGTTGCGGCCAGGTCACAAGAAAGCGAGTTGAAGAAAGGAGCTCAGGGGCACTGTAATTCACAAACCTGCAGAGTTATAAATGACAGCTATCGTCCAAAAATAGACTGAAGTAAGGCTGCCAAGAGGACTTGAAAGCGGGGCAGAATTGCAGGAAACCGATTTCAGGAGGTAGACTGGAATTGCATTGAAAGCATAGGAAAAGAGGCAGAACGTCCACAATGATGCACTTGGCCAAAAAGGGCGTATGCGTTTTTTCCTGAATATATTCAGGAAAAAACGCATACGCCCTTTTTGGCCAACCAAGCAAGCTTGCAAAGGAAATCTGCACTACAATGAAGTCTCACTTCCTCCCAGTCAAAAGGGCCATCTGAAAAAAGTGTAAAATCCAGAAAGGCAGGACAGGCCATGGAGAACTGGGAGCCTTGTTATGCTGATGGGCGGGATGTAAATTGCCAACAACCACTCGGGAGAAGTGTATGGTGTTTCCTGAAACATCTAAAAAACAAAGCAACAGAACCTAGGGCACTTCCACTTATGGTCCTATAGCTTAGGGAAATTAAAATCAAAAAGACACAGCCACCCCAAAGTTTGGAACGGCTCTGTTTACAAGAACCTCGTTTACAGTACAAGTTCAACATCGCAGAAAGTGAAAAATGGATAAAGAAGTTGTGGTATTTACTTACAAAGCAATATCACTCAGCAATGAAATCTGTGTCATCAGGCCCTTAGCAGCACAATGAGTGGATTCAGGTACGATGATTCTAACTGAAATAAGTCACACAGAAAAAGAAACATCATAAGATATCACTAATACACGGAATGTAAACCTGGCTACACAGGAACTGAATTCCAAAACAGAACAGGGTCGCAAATTTAGAAAACCAACTTATGCTTGCTTAAGGGGAAAGGTGAGTTGGGGTGCTGCATAAAACCAGAGATTGAAATGAGCACAGATAAAGTTCCTTAAGCCAAATATGGAATAGACAAGAGCTACTCCTTGCTCAACGAAATGGACTCAACACCCCATATTAAACGCCTAAGAATGTACCTGACTAGTAAGTATCTTAAAACTTATGGATTGCTATGTCTCCAAAAGAGAATCAAGCGTGTGTACAGGGGCATAAACGCAGCAGTGAAAGGATTGGAGAGGTTCGGTGAGCAAATGAAGACCCTTTGAAGTCATATTGCATGGTACCCATTCCACGGGTCTCAACTCTCCAGGTTTAAGGTATTCTTCCTTCACCTAAAACATGCATGTGGAACCCAGAGTATGATCAACCATGTGATCGGGAGACGTGTTCAAATATGTCTCAGTTTTCCTCCCCTTGTACTCGGGTGCAACATTCCAGACGCTTTACTAACACTCTCCCCACTTGGAGAGTCAGCGCCTTTAACCTCCTGTTTGGCCCAGTTTGCAATTTCTGCGGAAGATGAACAGGAATAGCGAGAACCAATGAGAGGCTAGCTGGAGGTGTCTGGACAGGCAAATTTAACTCTCATTTCCCACCAGGAAGAGGAATTAACCAAAGGCTCAGCGTGCCGTGCCGGAAGCAGATTAGGGCCTGAAGCCATCCTGCGGTGTTGCGGACAGCTCAAAAGAAAGCGAGTTGAAGAAAGGAGCTCAGGGGCACTGTAATTCACAAACCTGCAGAGTTATAAATGACAGCTATCGTCCAAAAATAGACTGAAGTAAGGCTGCCAAGAGGACTTGAAAGCGGGGCAGAATTGCAGGAAACCGATTTCAGGAGGTAGACTGGAATTGCATTGAAAGCATAGGAAAAGAGGCAGAACGTCCACAATGATGCACTTGGCCAAAAAGGGCGTATGCGTTTTTTCCTGAATATATTCAGGAAAAAACGCATACGCCCTTTTTGTCCAACCAAGCAAGCTTGCAAAGGAAATCTGCACTACAATGAAGTCTCACTTCCCCCCGGTCTAAAGGGCCATCTGAAAAAAGTGTAAAATCCAGAAAGGCAGGACAGGCCATGGAGAACTGGGAGCCTTGTTATGCTGATGGGCGGGATGTAAATTGCCAACAGACACTCGGGAGAAGTGTATGGTGTTTCCTGAAACATCTAAAAAACAAAGCAACAGAGCCTAGGGCACTTCCACTTATGGTCCTATAGCTTAGGGAAATCAAAATCAAAAAGACACAGCCACCCCAAAGTTTGGGACGCCTCTGTTTACAAGAACATCGTTTACAGTACAAGTTCAACATCGCAGAAAGTGAAAAATGGATAAAGAAGTTGTGGTATTCACTTACAAAGCAATATCACTCAGCAATGAAATCTATGTCATCAGGCCCTTAGCAGCACAATGAGTGGATTCAGGTATGATGATTCTAACTGAAATAAGTCACACAGAAAAAGAAACATCATAAGATATCAGTAATACACGGAATGGAACCTTGGCTACACAGGAACTGAATTACAGAACAGAACAGGATCTCAAATTTAGAAAAACAACTTATGCTTGCTTAAGGGTAAAGGTGAGTTGGGGTGCTGCATAAAACCAGAGATTGAAATGAGCACAGATAAAGTTCCTTAAGCCAAATATGGAATAGACAAGAGCTACTCCTTGCTCAACGAAATGGACTCAACACCGCATATTAAACGCCTAAGAATGTAACTGACTTGTAAGTATCTTAAAACCTATGGATTGCTATGTCTCCGAAAGAGAATCAAGCATGTGTACAGGGGCATAAACGCAGCAGTGATAGGATTGGAGAGGTTCGGTGAGCAAATGAAGACCCTTTGAAGTCATATTGCATGGTACCCATTCCACGGGTTTCAACTACCCAGGTTTAAGGTATTCTTCCTTCAGCTAAAACATGCATGTGGAACCTAGAGTATGATCAACCATGTGATCGGGAGACGTATTCAAATATGTCTCAGTTTTCCTCCCCTGGTACTCGGGTGCAACATTCCAGATGCTTTACTAACACTCTCCCGACTTGGAGAGTCAGTCCCTTTAACCTCCTGTTTGGCCCAGTTTGCAATTTCTGTGGAAGATGAACAGGAATAGCGAGAACCAATGAGAGGCTAGCTGGAGGTGTCTGGACGGGCAAATTTAACTCTCATTTCCCACCAGGAAGAGGAATTAACCAAAGGCTCAGCATGCCGGGCCGGAACCAGATTAGGGCCTGAAGCCATCCTGCGGTGTTGCGGCCAGCTCACAAGAAAGCGAGTTGAAGAAAGGAGCTCAGGGGCACTGTAATTCACAAACCTGCAGAGTTATAAATGACAGCTATCGTCCAAAAATAGACTGAAGTAAGGCTGCCAAGAGGACTTGAAAGCGGGGCAGAATTGCAGGAAACCGATTTCAGGAGGTAGACTGGAATTGCATTGAAAGCATAGGAAAAGAGGCAGAACGTCCACAATGATGCACTTGGCCAAAAAGGGCGTATGCGTTTTTTCCTGAATATATTCAGGAAAAAACGCATACGCCCTTTTTGGCCAACCAAGCAAGCTTGCAAAGGAAATCTGCACTACAATGAAGTCTCACTTCCCCCCGGTCAAAAGGGCCATCTGAAAAAAGTGTAAAATCCAGAAAGGCAGGACAGGCCATGGAGAACTGGGAGCCTTGTTATGCTGAAGGGCGGGATGTAAATTGCCAACAACCACTCGGGAGAAGTGTATGGTGTTTCCTGAAACATCTAAAAAACAAAGCAACAGAGCCTAGGGCACTTCCACTTATGGTCCTATAGCTTAGGGAAATTAAAATCAAAAAGACACAGCCACCCCAAAGTTTGGAACGGCTCTGTTTACAAGAACCTCGTTTACAGTACAAGTTCAACATCACAGAAAGTGAAAAATGGATAAAGAAGTTGTGGTATTTACTTACAAAGCAATATCACTCAGCAATGAAATCTGTGTCATCAGGCCCTTAGCAGCACAATGAGTGGATTCAGGTATGATGATTCTAACTGAAATAAGTCACACAGAAAAAGAAACATCATAAGATATCAGTAATACACGGAATGTAAACTTGGCTACACAGGAACTGAATTACAGAACAGAACAGGGTCTCAAATTTAGAAAACCAACTTATGCTTGCTTAAGGGGAAAGGTGAGTTGGGGTGCTGCATAAAACCAGAGATTGAAATGAGCACAGATAAAGTTCCTTAAGCCAAATATGGAATAGACAAGAGCTACTCCTTGCTCAATGAAATGGACTCAACACCCCATATTAAACGCCTAAGAATGTACCTGACTAGTAAGTATCTTAAAACCTATGGATTGCTATGTCTCCGAAAGAGAATCAAGCATGTGTACAGGGGCATAAACGCAGCAGTGATAGGATTGGAGAGGTTCGGTGAGCAAATGAAGACCCTTTGAAGTCATATTGCATGGTACCCATTCCACGGGTTTCAACTACCCAGGTTTAAGGTATTTTTCCTTCAGCTAAAACATGCATGTGGAACCTAGAGTATGATCAACCATGTGATCGGGAGACGTGTTCAAATATGTCTCAGTTTTCCTCCCCTGGTACTCGGGTGCAACATTCCAGACGCTTTACTAACACTCTCCCGACTTGGAGAGTCAGTCCCTTTAACCTCCTGTTTGGCCCAGTTTGCAATTTCTGCGGAAGATGAACAGGAATAGCGAGAACCAATGAGAGGCTAGCTGGAGGTGTCTGGACGGGCAAATTTAACTCTCATTTCCCACCAGGAGGAGGAAATAACCAAAGGCTCAGCGTGCCGTGCCGGAACCAGATTAGGGCCTGAAGCCATCCTGCGGTGTTGCGGCCAGCTCAAAAGAAAGCGGGTTGAAGAAAGGAGCTCAGGGGCACTGTAATTCACAAACCTGCAGAGTTATAAATGACAGCTATCGTCCAAAAATAGACTGAAGTAAGGCTGCCAAGAGGACTTGAAAGCAGGGCAGAATTGCAGGAAACCGATTTCAGGAGGTAGACTGGAATTGCATTGAAAGCATAGGAAAAGAGGCAGAACGTCCACAATGATGCACTTGGCCAAAAAGGGCGTATGCGTTTTTTCCTGAATATATTCAGGAAAAAACGCATACGCCCTTTTTGGCCAACCAAGCAAGCTTGCAAAGGAAATCTGCACTACAATGAAGTCTCACTTCCCCCCGGTCAAAAGGGCCATCTGAAAAAAGTGTAAAATCCAGAAAGGCAGGACAGGCCATGGAGAACTGGGAGCCTTGTTATGCTGAAGGGCGGGATGTAAATTGCCAACAACCACTCGGGAGAAGTGTATGGTGTTTCCTGAAACATCTAAAAAACAAAGCAACAGAGCCTAGGGCACTTCCACTTATGGTCCTATAGCTTAGGGAAATTAAAATCAAAAAGACACAGCCACCCCAAAGTTTGGAACGGCTCTGTTTACAAGAACCTCGTTTACAGTACAAGTTCAACATCACAGAAAGTGAAAAATGGATAAAGAAGTTGTGGTATTTACTTACAAAGCAATATCACTCAGCAATGAAATCTGTGTCATCAGGCCCTTAGCAGCACAATGAGTGGATTCAGGTATGATGATTCTAACTGAAATAAGTCACACAGAAAAAGAAACATCATAAGATATCAGTAATACACGGAATGTAAACTTGGCTACACAGGAACTGAATTACAGAACAGAACAGGGTCTCAAATTTAGAAAACCAACTTATGCTTGCTTAAGGGGAAAGGTGAGTTGGGGTGCTGCATAAAACCAGAGATTGAAATGAGCACAGATAAAGTTCCTTAAGCCAAATATGGAATAGACAAGAGCTACTCCTTGCTCAATGAAATGGACTCAACACCCCATATTAAACGCCTAAGAATGTACCTGACTAGTAAGTATCTTAAAACCTATGGATTGCTATGTCTCCGAAAGAGAATCAAGCATGTGTACAGGGGCATAAACGCAGCAGTGATAGGATTGGAGAGGTTCGGTGAGCAAATGAAGACCCTTTGAAGTCATATTGCATGGTACCCATTCCACGGGTTTCAACTACCCAGGTTTAAGGTATTTTTCCTTCAGCTAAAACATGCATGTGGAACCTAGAGTATGATCAACCATGTGATCGGGAGACGTGTTCAAATATGTCTCAGTTTTCCTCCCCTGGTACTCGGGTGCAACATTCCAGACGCTTTACTAACACTCTCCCGACTTGGAGAGTCAGTCCCTTTAACCTCCTGTTTGGCCCAGTTTGCAATTTCTGCGGAAGATGAACAGGAATAGCGAGAACCAATGAGAGGCTAGCTGGAGGTGTCTGGACGGGCAAATTTAACTCTCATTTCTCACCAGGAGGAGGAAATAACCAAAGGCTCAGCGTGCCGTGCCGGAACCAGATTAGGGCCTGAAGCCATCCTGCGGTGTTGCGGCCAGCTCAAAAGAAAGCGGGTTGAAGAAAGGAGCTCAGGGGCACTGTAATTCACAAACCTGCAGAGTTATAAATGACAGCTATCGTCCAAAAATAGACTGAAGTAAGGCTGCCAAGAGGACTTGAAAGCAGGGCAGAATTGCAGGAAACCGATTTCAGGAGGTAGACTGGAATTGCATTGAAAGCATAGGAAAAGAGGCAGAACGTCCACAATGATGCACTTGGCCAAAAAGGGCGTATGCGTTTTTTCCTGAATATATTCAGGAAAAAACGCATACGCCCTTTTTGGCCAACCAAGCAAGCTTGCAAAGGAAATCTGCACTACAATGAAGTCTCACTTCCCCCCGGTCAAAAGGGCCATCTGAAAAAAGTGTAAAATCCAGAAAGGCAGGACAGGCCATGGAGAACTGGGAGCCTTGTTATGCTGAAGGGCGGGATGTAAATTGCCAACAACCACTCGGGAGAAGTGTATGGTGTTTCCTGAAACATCTAAAAAACAAAGCAACAGAGCCTAGGGCACTTCCACTTATGGTCCTATAGCTTAGGGAAATTAAAATCAAAAAGACACAGCCACCCCAAAGTTTGGAACGGCTCTGTTTACAAGAACCTCGTTTACAGTACAAGTTCAACATCACAGAAAGTGAAAAATGGATAAAGAAGTTGTGGTATTTACTTACAAAGCAATATCACTCAGCAATGAAATCTGTGTCATCAGGCCCTTAGCAGCACAATGAGTGGATTCAGGTATGATGATTCTAACTGAAATAAGTCACACAGAAAAAGAAACATCATAAGATATCAGTAATACACGGAATGTAAACTTGGCTACACAGGAACTGAATTACAGAACAGAACAGGGTCTCAAATTTAGAAAACCAACTTATGCTTGCTTAAGGGGAAAGGTGAGTTGGGGTGCTGCATAAAACCAGAGATTGAAATGAGCACAGATAAAGTTCCTTAAGCCAAATATGGAATAGACAAGAGCTACTCCTTGCTCAATGAAATGGACTCAACACCCCATATTAAACGCCTAAGAATGTACCTGACTAGTAAGTATCTTAAAACCTATGGATTGCTATGTCTCCGAAAGAGAATCAAGCATGTGTACAGGGGCATAAACGCAGCAGTGATAGGATTGGAGAGGTTCGGTGAGCAAATGAAGACCCTTTGAAGTCATATTGCATGGTACCCATTCCACGGGTTTCAACTACCCAGGTTTAAGGTATTTTTCCTTCAGCTAAAACATGCATGTGGAACCTAGAGTATGATCAACCATGTGATCGGGAGACGTGTTCAAATATGTCTCAGTTTTCCTCCCCTGGTACTCGGGTGCAACATTCCAGACGCTTTACTAACACTCTCCCGACTTGGAGAGTCAGTCCCTTTAACCTCCTGTTTGGCCCAGTTTGCAATTTCTGCGGAAGATGAACAGGAATAGCGAGAACCAATGAGAGGCTAGCTGGAGGTGTCTGGACGGGCAAATTTAACTCTCATTTCCCACCAGGAGGAGGAAATAACCAAAGGCTCAGCGTGCCGTGCCGGAACCAGATTAGGGCCTGAAGCCATCCTGCGGTGTTGCGGCCAGCTCAAAAGAAAGCGGGTTGAAGAAAGGAGCTCAGGGGCACTGTAATTCACAAACCTGCAGAGTTATAAATGACAGCTATCGTCCAAAAATAGACTGAAGTAAGGCTGCCAAGAGGACTTGAAAGCAGGGCAGAATTGCAGGAAACCGATTTCAGGAGGTAGACTGGAATTGCATTGAAAGCATAGGAAAAGAGGCAGAACGTCCACAATGATGCACTTGGCCAAAAAGGGCGTATGCGTTTTTTCCTGAATATATTCAGGAAAAAACGCATACGCCCTTTTTGGCCAACCAAGCAAGCTTGCAAAGGAAATCTGCACTACAATGAAGTCTCACTTCCCCCCGGTCAAAAGGGCCATCTGAAAAAAGTGTAAAATCCAGAAAGGCAGGACAGGCCATGGAGAACTGGGAGCCTTGTTATGCTGAAGGGCGGGATGTAAATTGCCAACAACCACTCGGGAGAAGTGTATGGTGTTTCCTGAAACATCTAAAAAACAAAGCAACAGAGCCTAGGGCACTTCCACTTATGGTCCTATAGCTTAGGGAAATTAAAATCAAAAAGACACAGCCACCCCAAAGTTTGGGACGCCTCTGTTTACAAGAACCTCGTTTACAGTACAAGTTCAACATCGCAGAAAGTGAAAAATGGATAAAGAAGTTGTGGTATTTACTTACAAAGCAATATCACACAGCAATGAAATCTGTGTCATCAGGCCCTTAGCAGCACAATGAGTGGATTCAGGTATGATGATTCTAACTGAAATAAGTCACACAGAAAAAGAAACATCATAAGATATCAGTAATACACGGAATGTAAACTTGGCTACACAGGAACTGAATTACAGAACAGAACAGGGTCTCAAATTTAGAAAACCAACTTATGCTTGCTTAAGGGGAAAGGTGAGTTGGGGTGCTGCATAAAACCAGAGATTGAAATGAGCACAGATAAAGTTCCTTAAGCCAAATATGGAATAGACAAGAGCTACTCCTTGCTCAATGAAATGGACTCAACACCCCATATTAAACGCCTAAGAATGTACCTGACTAGTAAGTATCTTAAAACCTATGGATTGCTATGTCTCCGAAAGAGAATCAAGCATGTGTACAGGGGCATAAACGCAGCAGTGATAGGATTGGAGAGGTTCGGTGAGCAAATGAAGACCCTTTGAAGTCATATTGCATGGTACCCATTCCACGGGTTTCAACTACCCAGGTTTAAGGTATTTTTCCTTCAGCTAAAACATGCATGTGGAACCTAGAGTATGATCAACCATGTGATCGGGAGACGTGTTCAAATATGTCTCAGTTTTCCTCCCCTGGTACTCGGGTGCAACATTCCAGACGCTTTACTAACACTCTCCCGACTTGGAGAGTCAGTCCCTTTAACCTCCTGTTTGGCCCAGTTTGCAATTTCTGCGGAAGATGAACAGGAATAGCGAGAACCAATGAGAGGCTAGCTGGAGGTGTCTGGACGGGCAAATTTAACTCTCATTTCCCACCAGGAGGAGGAAATAACCAAAGGCTCAGCGTGCCGTGCCGGAACCAGATTAGGGCCTGAAGCCATCCTGCGGTGTTGCGGCCAGCTCAAAAGAAAGCGAGTTGAAGAAAGGAGCTCAGGGGCACTGTAATTCACAAACCTGCAGAGTTATAAATGACAGCTATCGTCCAAAAATAGACTGAAGTAAGGCTGCCAAGAGGACTTGAAAGCGGGGCAGAATTGCAGGAAACCGATTTCAGGAGGTAGACTGGAATTGCATTGAAAGCATAGGAAAAGAGGCAGAACGTCCACAATGATGCACTTGGCCAAAAAGGGCGTATGCGTTTTTTCCTGAATATATTCAGGAAAAAACGCATACGCCCTTTTTGGCCAACCAAGCAAGCTTGCAAAGGAAATCTGCACTACATTGAAGTCTCACTTCCCCCTGGTCAAAAGGGCCATCTGAAAAAAGTGTAAAATCCAGAAAGGCAGGACAGGCCATGGAGAACTGGGAGCCTTGTTATGCTGATGGGCGGGATGTAAATTGCCAACAACCACTCGGGAGAAGTGTATGGTGTTTCCTGAAACATCTAAAAAACAAAGCAACAGAACCTAGGGCACTTCCACTTATGGTCCTATAGCTTAGGGAAATTAAAATCAAAAAGACACAGCCACCCCAAAGTTTGGGACGCCTCTGTTTACAAGAACCTCGTTTACAGTACAAGTTCAACATCGCAGAAAGTGAAAAATGGATAAAGAAGTTGTGGTATTTACTTACAAAGCAATATCACACAGCAATGAAATCTGTGTCATCAGGCCCTTAGCAGCACAATGAGTGGATTCAGGTATGATGATTCTAACTGAAATAAGTCACACAGAAAAAGAAACATCATAAGATATCAGTAATACACGGAATGTAAACTTGGCTACACAGGAACTGACTTACAGAACAGAACAGGGTCTCAAATTTAGAAAACCAACTTATGCTTGCTTAAGGGTAAAGGTGAGTTGGGGTGCTGCATAAAACCAGAGATTGAAATGAGCACAGATAAAGTTCCTTAAGCCAAATATGGAATAGACAAGAGCTACTCCTTGCTCAACGAAATGGACTCAACACCCCATATTAAACGCCAAGAATGTACCTGACTAGTAAGTATCTTAAAACCTATGGATTGCTATGTCTCCGAAAGAGAATCAAGCATGTGTACAGGGGCATAAACTCAGCAGTGATAGGATTGGAGAGGTTCGGTGAGCAAATGAAGACCCTTTGAAGTCATATTGCATGGTACCCATTCCACGGGTTTCAACTACCCAGGTTTAAGGTATTCTTCCTTCAGCTAAAACATGCATGTGGAACCTAGAGTATGATCAACCATGTGAACGGGAGACGTGTTCAAATATGTCTCAGTTTTCCTCCCCTGGTACTCGGGTGCAACATTCCAGACGCTTTACTAACACTCTCCCCACTTGGAGAGTCAGTCCCTTTAACCTCCTGTTTGGCCCAGTTTGCAATTTCTGCGGAAGATGAACAGGAATAGCGAGAACCAATGAGAGGCTAGCTGGAGGTGTCTGGACGGGCAAATTTAACTCTCATTTCCCACCAGGAAGAGGAAATAACCAAAGGCTCAGTGTGCCGGGCTGGAACCAGATTAGGGCCTGAAGCCATCCTGCGGTGTTGCGGCCAGGTCACAAGAAAGCGAGTTGAAGAAAGGAGCTCAGGGGCACTGTAATTCACAAACCTGCAGAGTTATAAATGACAGCTATCGTCCAAAAATAGACTGAAGTAAGGCTGCCAAGAGGACTTGAAAGCGGGGCAGAATTGCAGGAAACCGATTTCAGGAGGTAGACTGGAATTGCATTGAAAGCATAGGAAAAGAGGCAGAACGTCCACAATGATGCACTTGGCCAAAAAGGGCGTATGCGTTTTTTCCTGAATATATTCAGGAAAAAACGCATACGCCCTTTTTGGCCAACCAAGCAAGCTTGCAAAGGAAATCTGCACTACAATGAAGTCTCACTTCCCCCCGGTCAAAAGGGCCATCTGAAAAAAGTGTAAAATCCAGAAAGGCAACAGGCCATTGAGAACTGGGAGCCTTGTTATGCTGATGGGCGGGATGTAAATTGCCAACAGACACTCGGGAGAAGTGTATGGTGTTTCCTGAAACATCTAAAAAACAAAGCAACAGAGCCTAGGGCACTTCCACTTATGGTCCTATAGCTTAGGGAAATTAAAATCAAAAAGACACAGCCACCCCAAAGTTTGGAATGGCTCTGTTTACAAGAACCTCGTTTACAGTACAAGTTCAACATCGCAGAAAGTGAAAAATGGATAAAGAAGTTGTGGTATTCACTTACAAAGCAATATCACTCAGCAATGAAATCTATGTCATCAGGCCCTTAGCAGCACAATGAGTGGATTCAGGTATGATGATTCTAACTGAAATAAGTCACACAGAAAAAGAAACATCATAAGATATCAGTAATACACGGAATGGAACCTTGGCTACACAGGAACTGAATTACAGAACAGAACAGGATCTCAAATTTAGAAAAACAACTTATGCTTGCTTAAGGGTAAAGGTGAGTTGGGGTGCTGCATAAAACCAGAGATTGAAATGAGCACAGATAAAGTTCCTTAAGCCAAATATGGAATAGACAAGAGCTACTCCTTGCTCAATGAAATGGACTCAACACCGCATATTAAACGCCTAAGAATGTACCTGACTAGTAAGTATCGTAAAAGCTATGGATTGCTTTGTCTCCGAAAGAGAATCAAGCATGTGTACAGGGGCATAAACGCAGCAGTGATAGGATTGGAGAGGTTCGGTGAGCAAATGAAGACCCTTTGAAGTCATATTGCATGGTACCCATTCCACGGGTTTCAACTACCCAGGTTTAAGGTATTCTTCCTTCAGCTAAAACATGCATGTGGAACCTAGAGTATGATCAACCATGTGATCGGGAGACGTATTCAAATATGTCTCAGTTTTCCTCCCCTGGTACTCGGGTGCAACATTCCAGATGCTTTACTAACACTCTCCCGACTTGGAGAGTCAGTCCCTTTAACCTCCTGTTTGGCCCAGTTTGCAATTTCTGTGGAAGATGAACAGGAATAGCGAGAACCAATGAGAGGCTAGCTGGAGGTGTCTGGACGGGCAAATTTAACTCTCATTTCCCACCAGGAAGAGGAATTAACCAAAGGCTCAGCATGCCGGGCCGGAACCAGATTAGGGCCTGAAGCCATCCTGCGGTGTTGCGGCCAGCTCACAAGAAAGCGAGTTGAAGAAAGGAGCTCAGGGGCACTGTAATTCACAAACCTGCAGAGTTATAAATGAGAGCTATCGTCCAAAAATAGACTGAAGTAAGGCTGCGAAGAGGACTTGAAAGCGGGGCAGAATTGCAGGAAACCGATTTCAGGAGGTAGACTGGAATTGCATTGAAAGCATAGGAAAAGAGGCAGAACGTCCACAATGATGCACTTGGCCAAAAAGGGCGTATGCGTTTTTTCCTGAATATATTCAGGAAAAAACGCATACGCCCTTTTTGGCCAACCAAGCAAGCTTGCAAAGGAAATCTGCACTACAATGAAGTCTCACTTCCCCCCGGTCAAAAGGGCCATCTGAAAAAAGTGTAAAATACAGAAAGGCAGGACAGGCCATGGAGAACTGGGAGCCTTGTTATGCTGATGGGTGGGATGTAAATTGCCAACAACCACTCGGGAGAAGTGTATGGTGTTTCCTGAAACATCTAAAAAACAAAGCAACAGAGCCTAGGGCACTTCCACTTATGGTCCTATAGCTTAGGGAAATTAAAATCAAAAAGACACAGCCACCCCAAAGTTTGGAACGGCTCTGTTTACAAGAACCTCGTTTACAGTACAAGTTCAACATCACAGAAAGTGAAAAATGGATAAAGAAGTTGTGGTATTTACTTACAAAGCAATATCACTCAGCAATGAAATCTGTGTCATCAGGCCCTTAGCAGCACAATGAGTGGATTCAGGTATGATGATTCTAACTGAAATAAGTCACACAGAAAAAGAAACATCATAAGATATCAGTAATACATGGAATGTAAACTTGGCTACACAGGAACTGAATTACAGAACAGAACAGGGTCTCAAATTTAGAAAACCAACTTATGCTTGCTTAAGGGGAAAGGTGAGTTGGGGTGCTGCATAAAACCAGAGATTGAAATGAGCACAGATAAAGTTCCTTAAGCCAAATATGGAATAGACAAGAGCTACTCCTTGCTCAACGAAATGGACTCAACACCCCATATTAAACGCCTAAGAATGTACCTGACTAGTAAGTATCTTAAAACCTATGGATTGCTATGTCTCCGAAAGAGAATCAAGCATGTGTACAGGGGCATAAACGCAGCAGTGATAGGATTGGAGAGGTTCGGTGAGCAAATGAAGACCCTTTGAAGTCATATTGCATGGTACCCATTCCACGGGTTTCAACTACCCAGGTTTAAGGTATTTTTCCTTCAGCTAAAACATGCATGTGGAACCTAGAGTATGATCAACCATGTGATCGGGAGACGTGTTCAAATATGTCTCAGTTTTCCTCCCCTGGTACTCGGGTGCAACATTCCAGACGCTTTACTAACACTCTCCCCACTTGGAGAGTCAGTCCCTTTAACCTCCTGTTTGGCCCAGTTTGCAATTTCTGCGGAAGATGAACAGGAATAGCGAGAACCAATGAGAGGCTAGCTGGAGGTGTCTGGACGGGCAAATTTAACTCTCATTTCCCACCAGGAAGAGGAAATAACCAAAGGCTCAGTGTGCCGGGCTGGAACCAGATTAGGGCCTGAAGCCATCCTGCGGTGTTGCGGCCAGGTCACAAGAAAGCGAGTTGAAGAAAGGAGCTCAGGGGCACTGTAATTCACAAACCTGCAGAGTTATAAATGAGAGCTATCGTCCAAAAATAGACTGAAGTAAGGCTCCCAAGAGGACTTGAAAGCGGGGCAGAATTGCAGGAAACCGATTTCAGGAGGTAGACTGGAATTGCATTGAAAGCATAGGAAAAGAGGCAGAACGTCAACAATGATGCACTTGGCCAAAAAGGGCGTATGCGTTTTTTCCTGAATATATTCAGGAAAAAACGCATACGCCCTTTTTGGCCAACCAAGCAAGCTTGCAAAGGAAATCTGCACTACAATGAAGTCTCACTTCCCCCCGGTCAAAAGGGACATCTGAAAAAAGTGTAAAATCCAGAAAGGCAACAGGCCATTGAGAACTGGGAGCCTTGTTATGCTGATGGGCGGGATGTAAATTGCCAACAGACACTCGGGAGAAGTGTATGGTGTTTCCTGAAACATCTAAAAAACAAAGCAACAGAGCCTAGGGCACTTCCACTTATGGTCCTATAGCTTAGGGAAATTAAAATCAAAAAGACACAGCCACCCCAAAGTTTGGAATGGCTCTGTTTACAAGAACCTCGTTTACAGTACAAGTTCAACATCGCAGAAAGTGAAAAATGGATAAAGAAGTTGTGGTATTCACTTACAAAGCAATATCACTCAGCAATGAAATCTATGTCATCAGGCCCTTAGCAGCACAATGAGTGGATTCAGGTATGATGATTCTAACTGAAATAAGTCACACAGAAAAAGAAACATCATAAGATATCAGTAATACACGGAATGTAAACTTGGCTACACAGGAACTGAATTACAGAACAGAACAGGATCTCAAATTTAGAAAAACAACTTATGCTTGCTTAAGGGTAAAGGTGAGTTGGGGTGCTGCATAAAACCAGAGATTGAAATGAGCACAGATAAAGTTCCTTAAGCCAAATATGGAATAGACAAGAGCTACTCCTTGCTCAACGAAATGGACTCAACACCGCATATTAAACGCCTAAGAATGTAACTGACTTGTAAGTATCTTAAAACCTATGGATTGCTATGTCTCCGAAAGAGAATCAAGCATGTGTACAGGGGCATAAACGCAGCAGTGATAGGATTGGAGAGGTTCGGTGAGCAAATGAAGACCCTTTGAAGTCATATTGCATGGTACCCATTCCACGGGTTTCAACTACCCAGGTTTAAGGTATTCTTCCTTCAGCTAAAACATGCATGTGGAACCTAGAGTATGATCAACCATGTGATCGGGAGACGTGTTCAAATATGTCTCAGTTTTCCTCCCCTGGTACTCGGGTGCAACATTCCAGACGCTTTACTAACACTCTCCCCACTTGGAGAGTCAGTCCCTTTAACCTCCTGTTTGGCCCAGTTTGCAATTTCTGCGGAAGATGAACAGGAATAGCGAGAACTAATGAGAGACTAGCTGGAGGTGTCTGGACGGGCAAATTTAACTCTCATTACCCACCAGGAAGAGGAATTAACCAAAGGCTCAGCGTGCCGTGCCGGAACCAGATTAGGGCCTGAAGCCATCCTGCGGTGTTGAGGCCAGGTCACAAGAAAGCGAGTTGAAGAAAGGAGCTCAGGGGCACTGTAATTCACAAACCTGCAGAGTTATAAATGACAGCTATCGTCCAAAAATAGACTGAAGTAAGGCTGCCAAGAGGACTTGAAAGCGGGGCAGAATTGCAGGAAACCGATTTCAGGAGGTAGACTGGAATTGCATTGAAAGCATAGGAAAAGAGGCAGAACGTCCACAATGATGCACTTGGCCAAAAAGGGCATATGCATTTTATCCTGAATATATTCAGGAAAAAACGCATACGCCCTTTTTGGCCAACCAAGCAAGCTTGCAAAGGAAATCTGCACTACAATGAAGTCTCACTTCCCCCCGGTCAAAAGGGCCATCTGAAAAAAGTGTAAAATCCAGAAAGTCAGGACAGGCCATGGAGAACTGGGAGCCTTGTTATGCTGATGGGCGGGATGTAAATTGCCAACAGACACTCGGGAGAAGTGTATGGTGTTTCCTGAAACATCTAAAAAACAAAGCAACAGAACCTAGGGCACTTCCACTTATGGTCCTATAACTTAGGGAAATTAAAATCAAAAAGACACAGCCACCCCAAAGTTTGGGACACCTCTGTTTACAAGAACCTCGTTTACAGTACAAGTTCAACATCGCAGAAAGTGAAAAATGGATAAAGAAGTTGTGGTATTTACTTACAAGGCAATATCACTCAGCAATGAAATCTATGTCATCAGGCCCTTAGCAGCACAATGAGTGGATTCAGGTATGATGATTCTAACTGAAATAAGTCACACAGAAAAAGAAACATCATAAGATATCAGTAGGGCGGAGGTCGGGGCTGCGTAGTGGGAGGCGGACTGGCGAGGGGCGCCGGAAGAGCTGCAGGTGCGGCCCAGCGGCCGATTCCTCGGGCCCGCCGAGCCAGGAGGTACTGAGCCGCCGCCGCCGCCGCCGCCGCCCTCGGCCCGGCCTGCAGCGGGTTATGGGGGCGGTGCGGCCCCTCGGCCCCCTCCCCCTCTCTCCCTCCTCTCCACCCCTCCCCTTCCCGTGGTCCCGGGCTCCCGGACCCTCCCCCAGGGCCGCATTCTCCTCTCCCCGTCTTCCTGTCCTCTTCCGCTGTCCTCTCGTTCCCCACCCCCAAGCATAAACACCCCTCCGCGTCCCAGGCGTCTCCCGTCGCCCCTCCCCCCTCCCCGGGGGTCCGCCCTCCAGCGTTCCGGGGGTTCCCGAGGTCTCTCCAGCGGCAGCTTTCTGTAAGCGCGGTCCCGAAGATGGGAGGCGCGGTGAGTGCTGGTGAAGACAACGACGAGCTGATAGACCATCTGAAGGCGGCGCAGTACATCCGCTCCGAGCTGGTGGAGCAGGCCTTCCGAGCTGTTGACCGCGCCGACTATTACCTCGAGGAGTTTAAGGAGAACGCGTACAAGGACCTGGCGTGGAAGCACGGGAACATCCACCTCTCTGCTCCGTGCATCTATTCGGAGGTGATGGAGGCCCTGGACCTGCAGCCTGGCCTTTCCTTCCTGAACCTGGGCAGCGGCACCGGCTACCTCAGCTCCATGGTGGGGCTCATCCTCGGTCCTTTTGGTGTGAACCACGGGGTGGAACTCCATTCAGATGTGACAGAGTATGCGAAGCAGAAGCTGGACTTTTTCATCAGGACGAGTGACAGCTTCGACAAGTTTGACTTCTGCGAGCCCTCCTTCGTCACCGGCAATTGCCTGGAGATCTCTCCAGGCTGCTCTCAGTATGACCGGGTGTACTGCGGGGCAGGCGTGCAGAAGCAGCACGAGGGGTACATGAAGAGCCTCCTCAAAGTCGGGGGCGTCCTGGTCATGCCGCTGGAAGAGAAGTTGACTAAGATAACTCGGACGGGTCCTTCCGCCTGGGAAACCAAAAAGATTCTGGCTGTGTCTTTTGCTCCACTCGTCCAGCCCTGCCAGTCGGAGTCAGGAGAATCACGACTTGTCCACACCCCTGGCGGTTCGCAGCCTCCAGGACCTGGCGCGCATTGCCATCCGGGGCACTATTAAGAAGGTCATCCACCAGGAAGCTGTGAACAAAAACGGGAACGGACTGAAGAACACTCCCAGGTTTAAACGGAGGAGAGTTCGCCGCCGCCGAATGGAAACGATTGTCTTTTTGGACAAAGAGGTGTTTGCCAGTCGGCTCTCCAACCCCTCTGATGACACCAGCTGCGGAGACCTGGAAGACGAGCGGCAAGAAGAAGAGGTGACAACCCCGCCGGACACCAAGCCCGAGCCCCCGGTGAACTTCCTGCGTGAGAAGGTCCTGAGCCTCCCTCTGCCAGATCCCCTGAAGTACTACCTGCTTTATTACAGAGAAAAGTAAGTCTGTGGTCCAGGGGAGGAGGCCAAGCCTTCCTGGAGGGCTGCCCGCAGCAGGTGCACTGGAGGAGGAAGGGGCTCCCGCTCTGCATCTCGTCTTCTCGTCTGTCCTTGACTGTCCTGTAGAGTTTTCATCCAGTCATCTGATTTCTGTAAACATAGTCTGACAAACATAAGGTGCAAGGGGGAATGTCTCAAAAGGGCGAGAGTCTCCTGGAGGAGGGGTTGACTTCACACTCTCAGGAAATGCTGAGGTCTACACGTGGAGGTGGCCTGGAGACCGTTTCTTACACAAGGTACACGTGTCTGCATCAGAAAGGAAAACTGAAGTTGAAATTAATCTGTGTTTCTTATAAAAGGTGAGACAAAAAGCACAAGTTGCTAAGTGTATGAAATCTTTTCTGAGTGGGACACGCCTATGTGCAAGTTTGAATTTTACGGAATCAACCTCTTAATTACTGGCACCGAGTAATTAAAGATTTATTAAAAGATTAATTTAAAAGATTTAACTAAATGTTTTAGTTATTTGGAACGTGGATACTTGATTGAAAAGCCCTCTCTTATTTTAAGTAAATTAATTACATCTTACGTGAGTTGTCAATTGTAATTTTAAAAAACAAAAATTGTGATGGGGAGAGGAATGAACGTATCAGATTGCCAGGTGTCTTTGTGGAATTGCAAAAGAATTCCAAGGCATTTTTTTCTGACACCTTTTGTTACCTTTAAAGTAACCAACATTGAGTAATCCCGTCAAAGAAAGTCCTGAAGAATGAAACAAGTGTTGTGTGTAAGTAATGAGCTGCATTACTTTTGCCCCAGAGACAGAGAGTACTGTTGACTCAACTTTAAATACAGTCAACGGTGTCTAAGGCTCAGTCCTCAGAGCAGGTGGGAAGTACTGGCTGCAGGAAATGGATTGGGGACGGTGTAGACGGCCTGTGGGTTGGTGTTTTGTTTTTTTTTTCAGTTGGCTATTGTTCTGTAATCACATAACAGTACTGATTCATAGATTTTATCTTTTATAATTCTGGAGAAAAATATTTGTTAGTTTTGTAATTTTTCCTAAGAACAAACGCGTGTTTGGTACATTGCATTAGAACAGTTTCACTCAAGTTTGACTTGTGGAATCCATCTTCTCCAGCGCTGTGTGTTGAGAGCTTCCTGTCTTATTAAGTCGTGGGTCTAGAAGAAGAGGCCGTGCTTTTAGTTAGGTGGCAGGATGTTTACAAGTGACACTGCTTCTTCCAAAACATTGGTTCTTTTCAGACTTTTCAGTTTTAACCAAAGTTAAACCCCAAATCAGAGTCATCCAGATTTTATGATTCATTTGATCTCTTAGCCTCTCAGGAGTTGCTGGATTTCAGTGTCTTTGTGGTTTTACCAGCTTCACGGAGTTCTGGTTATTTTGTTTTGCCATTTATGCTTTTTTAAAGTAACTGAGTCATTTTATCACAGAACACTGCGTGCACACATAGCTGGGAAAGCGGGTGTATTGCCCTAAATGGGTACCGTTAAGCTGTTGTAAAGAAGGGTTTCTTCATAGTCGTGTTTACCTGCCTTTAACTGAACGTCAAGCCTCATTGTCTCAGAGAGAAAAGCATGAGTCACGTTTACTTGCTAAGACTTCGGTTTGCAGATCTTGTTGACGTCATTCTAATTGATTTGTAGAGACCTCTGCAACACGTGGACGTTTTTGGACATGATATCTGAAATATTTTATATTAGGTGGCTTGACTAAATGTTTTTCTGTAATTGTATATGGATTTCCTTTTTTTTCAACCACATTTGCCTTTATGCTAGATTGTAGAAAGTCTTTGCGAGGCATAAGACATGTTTTCCCCTATGTATGTTAAACCTTTCCTAACATTTTGTATTTACATGTTGGTTTGTGACTTTTAAACCAGAATTTGGTTACAAGATATATATATATAGATATTGAATATAATATATGTGAAATAATTTGGTATTGATCTATCTAATAAACATAAAGGAGAATCATCAGTGAGTTTCCCTGTGTGTCAGCACCTTTCTCCGGAGTCAGTCTGAGACACTACTTTCTGTTTTCAGACAGATGACTTATATATATAGTCTGTGTTGTCTGCAAGCTCTGTATTGTAAACCACATTCTAGACAATGGCTGACTTTTGTGTTTCGATTAGTCTGTATTTTTATATGTGACTTTCATCTTGCAAGTAGTGCAGCCATAGACATGTGCAAAACAAGCAACAAATGTATAATATTAAGCACATAAGACAGAAGCCAGCTGCGTATTTAAAAGTATTTTTGCCCATCTGGAACTTTCAGGGGATTAAGGCGAGAAATATGAAACAAAAGTTTTGATGAACTGATACACAAGCGATACCAATAAAGGTAGTTACGGCAAAAAAAAAAAAAGATATCAGTAATACACGGAATGTAAACTTGGCTACACAGGAACTGAATTACAGAACAGAACAGGGTCTCAAATTTAGAAAACCAACTTATGCTTGCTTAAGGGTAAAGGTGAGTTGGGGTGCTGCATAAAACCAGATTGAAATGAGCACAGATAAAGTTCCTTAAGCCAAATATGGAATAGACAACAGCTACTCCTTGCTCAACGAAATGGACTCAACACCGCATATTAAACGCCTAAGAATGTACCTGACTAGTAAGTATCTTAAAACCTATGGATTGCTATGTCTCCGAAAGAGAATCAAGCATGTGTACAGGGGCATAAACGCAGCAGTGATAGGATTGGAGAGGTTCGGTGAGCAAATGAAGACCCTTTGAAGTCATATTGCATGGTACCCATTCCACGGGTTTCAACTACCCAGGTTTAAGGTATTCTTCCTTCAGCTAAAACATGCATGTGGAACCCAGAGTATGATCAACCATGTGATCGGGAGACGTGTTCAAATATATCTCAGTTTTCGTACCCTGGTACTCGGGTGCAACATTCCAGACGCTTTACTAACACTCTCCCGACTTGGAGAGTCAGTCCCTTTAACCTCCTGTTTGGCCCAGTTTGCAATTTCTGCGGAAGATGAACAGGAATAGCGAGAACCAATGAGAGACTAGCTGGAGGTGTCTGGACGGGCAAATTTAACTCTCATTTCCCACCAGGAAGAGGAATTAACCAAAGGCTCAGCGTGCCGTGCCGGAACCAGATTAGGGCCTGAAGCCATCCTGCGGTGTTGCGGCCAGGTCACAAGAAAGCGAGTTGAAGAAAGGAGCTCAGGGAAACTGTAATTCACAAACCTGCAGAGTTATAAATGACAGCTATCGTCCAAAAATAGACTGAAGTAAGGCTGCCAAGAGGACTTGAAAGCGGGGCAGAATTGCAGGAAACCGATTTCAGGAGGTAGACTGGAATTGCATTGAAAGCATAGGAAAAGAGGCAGAACGTCCACAATGATGCACTTGGCCAAAAAGGGTGTATGCGTTTTTTCCTGAATATATTCAGGAAAAAACGCATACGCCCTTTTTGGCCAACCAAGCAAGCTTGCAAAGGAAATCTTCACTACAATGAAGTCTCACTTCCCCCCGGTCAAAAGGGCCATCTGAAAAAAGTGTAAAATCCAGAAAGGCAGGACAGGCCATGGAGAACTGGGAGCCTTGTTATGCTGATGGGCGGGATGTAAATTACCAACAGACACTCGGGAGAAGTGTATGGTGTTTCCTGAAACATCTGAAAAACAAAGCAACAGAGCCTAGGGCACTTCCACTTATGGTCCTATAGCTTAGGGAAATTAAAATCAAAAAGACACAGCCACCCCAAAGTTTGGAACGCCTCTGTTTACAAGAACCTTATTTACCGTACAAGTTCAATATCACAGAAAGTGAAAAATGGATAAAGAACTTGTGGTACTTACGTACAATGCAGTATCACTCAGCAATGAAATCTATGTCATCAGGCCCGTAGCAGCATAATGAGTGGATTCAGGTACGATGATTCTAACTGAAATAAGTCACACAGAAAAAGAAACATCATAAGATATCAGTAATACACGGAATGTAAACCTGGCTACACAGGAACTGAATTACAGAACAGAACAGGGTCTCAAATTTAGAAAACCAACTTATGCTTGCTTAAGGGTAAAGGTGAGTTGGGGTGCTGCATAAAACCAGAGATTGAAATGAGCACAGATAAAGTTCCTTAAGCCAAATATAGAATAGACAAGAGCTACTCCTTGCTCAACGAAATGGACTCAACACCGCATATTAAACGCCTAAGAATGTACCTGACTAGTAAGTATCTTAAAACCTATGGATTGCTATGTCTCCGAAAGAGAATCAAGCGTGTGTACAGGGGCATAAACGCAGCAGTGATAGGATTGGAGAGGTTCGGTGAGCAAATGAAGACCCTTTGAAGTCATATTGCATGGTACCCATTACACGGGTCTCAACTCTCCAGGTTTAAGGTATTCTTCCTTCAGCTAAAACATGCATGTGGAACCCAAGTATGATCAACCATGTGAACGGGAGACGTGTTCAAATATGTCTCAGTTTTCGTATGCTGGTACTCGGGTGCAACATTCCAGACGCTTTACTAACACTCTCCCGACTTGGAGAGTCAGTCCCTTTAACCTCCTGTTTGGCCCAGTTTGCAATTTCTGCGGAAGATGAACAGGAATAGCGAGAACCAATGAGAGGCTAGCTGGAGGTGTCTGGACGGGCAAATTTAACTCTCATTTCCCACCAGGAAGAGGAAATAACCAAAGGCTCAGCGTGCCGTGCCGGAACCAGATTAGGGCCTGAAGCCATCCTGCGGTGTTGCGGCCAGCTCACAAGAAAGCGAGTTGAAGAAAGGAGCTCAGGGGCACTGTAATTCACAAACCTGCAGAGTTATAAATGACAGCTATCGTCCAAAAATAGACTGAAGTAAGGCTGCCAAGAGGACTTGAAAACGGGGCAGAATTGCAGGAAACCGATTTCAGGAGGTAGACTGGAATTGCATTGAAAGCATAGGAAAAGAGGCAGAACGTCCACAATGATGCACTTGGCCAAAAAGGGCGTATGCGTTTTTTCCTGAATATATTCAGGAAAAAACGCATACGCCCTTTTTGGCCAACCAAGCAAGCTTGCAAAGGAAATCTGCACTACAATGAAGTCTCACTTCCCCCCGGTCAAAAGGGCCATCTGAAAAAAGTGTAAAATCCAGAAAGGCAGGACAGGCCATGGAGAACTGGGAGCCTTGTTATGCTGATGGGCGGGATGTAAATTGCCAACAACCACTCGGGAGAAGTGTATGGTGTTTCCTGAAACATCTAAAAAACAAAGCAACAGAACCTAGGGCACTTCCACTTATGGTCCTATAGCTTAGGGAAATTAAAATCAAAAAGACACAGCCACCCCAAAGTTTGGAACGGCTCTGTTTACAAGAACCTCCTTTACAGTACAAGTTCAACATCGCAGAAAGTGAAAAATGGATAAAGAAGTTGTGGTATTTACTTACAAAGCAATATCACTCAGCAATGAAATCTGTGTCATCAGGCCCTTAGCAGCACAATGAGTGGATTCACGTATGATGATTCTAACTGAAATAAGTCACACAGAAAAAGAAACATCATAAGATATCAGTAATACACGGAATGTAAACTTGGCTACACAGGAACTGAATTACAGAACAGAACAGGGTCTCAAATTTAGAAAACCAACTTATGCTTGCTTAAGGGGAAAGGTGAGTTGGGGTGCTGCATAAAACCAGAGATTGAAATGAGCACAGATAAAGTTCCTTAAGCCAAATATGGAATAGACAAGAGCTACTCCTTGCTCAACGAAATGGACTCAACACCCCATATTAAACGCCTAAGAATGTTCCTGACTAGTAAGTATCTTAAAACCTATGGATTGCTATGTCTCCGAAAGAGAATCAAGCATGTGTACAGGGGCATAAACGCAGCAGTGATAGGATTGGAGAGGTTCGTGAGCAAATGAAGACCATTTGAAGTCATATTGCATGGTACCCATTCCATGGGTTTCAACTACCCAGGTTTAAGGTATTCTTCCTTCAGCTAAAACATGCATGTGGAACCCAGAGTATGATCAACCATGTGATCGGGAGACGTGTTCAAATATATCTCAGTTTTCGTACCCTGGTACTCGGGTGCAACATTCCAGACGCTTTACTAACACTCTCCCGCCTTGGAGAGTCAGTCCCTTTAACCTCCTGTTTGGCCCAGTTTGCAATTTCTGCGGAAGATGAACAGGAATAGCGAGAACCAATGAGAGACTAGCTGGAGGTGTCTGGACGGGCAAATTTAACTCTCATTTCCCACCAGGAAGAGGAATTAACCAAAGGCTCAGCGTGCCGTGCCGGAACCAGATTAGGGCCTGAAGCCATCCTGCGGTGTTGCGGCCAGGTCACAAGAAAGCGAGTTGAAGAAAGGAGCTCAGGGACACTGTAATTCACAAACCTGCAGAGTTATAAATGACAGCTATCGTCCAAAAATAGACTGAAGTAAGGCTGCCAAGAGGACTTGAAAGCGGGGCAGAATTGCAGGAAACCGATTTCAGGAGGTAGACTGGAATTGCATTGAAAGCATAGGAAAAGAGGCAGAACGTCCACAATGATGCACTTGGCCAAAAAGGGCGTATGCGTTTTTTCCTGAATATATTCAGGAAAAAACGCATACGCCCTTTTTGGCCAACCAAGCAAGCTTGCAAAGGAAATCTTCACTACAATGAAGTCTCACTTCCCCCCGGTCAAAAGGGCCATCTGAAAAAAGTGTAAAATCCAGAAAGGCAGGACAGGCCATGGAGAACTGGGAGCCTTGTTATGCTGATGGGCGGGATGTAAATTACCAACAGACACTCGGGAGAAGTGTATGGTTTTTCCTGAAACATCTGAAAAACAAAGCAACAGAGCCTAGGGCACTTCCACTTATGGTCCTATAGCTTAGGGAAATTAAAATCAAAAAGACACAGCCACCCCAAAGTTTGGAACGCCTCTGTTTACAAGAACCTCGTTTACCGTACAAGTTCAATATCACAGAAAGTGAAAAATGGATAAAGAACTTGTGGTACTTACGTACAATACAGTATCACTCAGCAATGAAATCTATGTCATCAGGCCCGTAGCAGCATAATGAGTAGATTCAGGTACGATGATTCTAACTGAAATAAGTCACACAGAAAAAGAAACATCATAAGATATCAGTAATACACGGAATGTAAACCTGGCTACACAGGAACTGAATTACAGAACAGAACAGGGTCTCAAATTTAGAAAACCAACTTATGCTTGCTTAAGGGTAAAGGTGAGTTGGGGTGCTGCATAAAACCAGAGATTGAAATGAGCACAGATAAAGTTCCTTAAGCCAAATATAGAATAGACAAGAGCTACTCCTTGCTCAACGAAATGGACTCAACACCGCATATTAAACGCCTAAGAATGTACCTGACTAGTAAGTATCTTAAAACCTATGGATTGCTATGTCTCCGAAAGAGAATCAAGCGTGTGTACAGGGGCATAAACGCAGCAGTGATAGGATTGGAGAGGTTCGGTGAGCAAATGAAGACCCTTTGAAGTCATATTGCATGGTACCCATTACACGGGTCTCAACTCTCCAGGTTTAAGGTATTCTTCCTTCAGCTAAAACATGCATGTGGAACCCAAGTATGATCAACCATGTGAACGGGAGACGTGTTCAAATATGTCTCAGTTTTCGTATGCTGGTACTCGGGTGCAACATTCCAGACGCTTTACTAACACTCTCCCGACTTGGAGAGTCAGTCCCTTTAACCTCCTGTTTGGCCCAGTTTGCAATTTCTGCGGAAGATGAACAGGAATAGCGAGAACCAATGAGAGGCTAGCTGGAGGTGTCTGGACGGGCAAATTTAACTCTCATTTCCCACCAGGAAGAGGAAATAACCAAAGGCTCAGCGTGCCGTGCCGGAACCAGATTAGGGCCTGAAGCCATCCTGCGGTGTTGCGGCCAGCTCACAAGAAAGCGAGTTGAAGAAAGGAGCTCAGGGGCACTGTAATTCACAAACCTGCAGAGTTATAAATGACAGCTATCGTCCAAAAATAGACTGAAGTAAGGCTGCCAAGAGGACTTGAAAGCGGGGCAGAATTGCAGGAAACCGATTTCAGGAGGTAGACTGGAATTGCATTGAAAGCATAGGAAAAGAGGCAGAACGTCCACAATGATGCACTTGGCCAAAAAGGGCGTATGCGTTTTTTCCTGAATATATTCAGGAAAAAACGCATACGCCCTTTTTGGCCAACCAAGCAAGCTTGCAAAGGAAATCTTCACTACAATGAAGTCTCACTTCCCCCCGGTCAAAAGGGCCATCTGAAAAAAGTGTAAAATCCAGAAAGGCAGGACAGGCCATGGAGAACTGGGAGCCTTGTTATGCTGATGGGCGGGATGAAATTACCAACAGACACTCGGGAGAAGTGTATGGTTTTTCCTGAAACATCTGAAAAACAAAGCAACAGAGCCTAGGGCACTTCCACTTATGGTCCTATAGCTTAGGGAAATTAAAATCAAAAAGACACAGCCACCCCAAAGTTTGGAACGCCTCTGTTTACAAGAACCTCGTTTACCGTACAAGTTCAATATCACAGAAAGTGAAAAATGGATAAAGAACTTGTGGTACTTACGTACAATGCAGTATCACTCAGCAATGAAATCTATGTCATCAGGCCCGTAGCAGCATAATGAGTGGATTCAGGTACGATGATTCTAACTGAAATAAGTCACACAGAAAAAGAAACATCATAAGATATCAGTAATACACGGAATGTAAACCTGGCTACACAGGAACTGAATTACAGAACAGAACAGGGTCTCAAATTTAGAAAACCAACTTATGCTTGCTTAAGGGTAAAGGTGAGTTGGGGTGCTGCATAAAACCAGAGATTGAAATGAGCACAGATAAAGTTCCTTAAGCCAAATATAGAATAGACAAGAGCTACTCCTTGCTCAACGAAATGGACTCAACACCGCATATTAAACGCCTAAGAATGTACCTGACTAGTAAGTATCTTAAAACCTATGGATTGCTATGTCTCCGAAAGAGAATCAAGCGTGTGTACAGGGGCATAAACGCAGCAGTGATAGGATTGGAGAGGTTCGGTGAGCAAATGAAGACCCTTTGAAGTCATATTGCATGGTACCCATTACACGGGTCTCAACTCTCCAGGTTTAAGGTATTCTTCCTTCAGCTAAAACATGCATGTGGAACCCAAGTATGATCAACCATGTGAACGGGAGACGTGTTCAAATATGTCTCAGTTTTCGTATGCTGGTACTCGGGTGCAACATTCCAGACGCTTTACTAACACTCTCCCGACTTGGAGAGTCAGTCCCTTTAACCTCCTGTTTGGCCCAGTTTGCAATTTCTGCGGAAGATGAACAGGAATAGCGAGAACCAATGAGAGGCTAGCTGGAGGTGTCTGGACGGGCAAATTTAACTCTCATTTCCCACCAGGAAGAGGAAATAACCAAAGGCTCAGCGTGCCGTGCCGGAACCAGATTAGGGCCTGAAGCCATCCTGCGGTGTTGCGGCCAGCTCACAAGAAAGCGAGTTGAAGAAAGGAGCTCAGGGGCACTGTAATTCACAAACCTGCAGAGTTATAAATGACAGCTATCGTCCAAAAATAGACTGAAGTAAGGCTGCCAAGAGGACTTGAAAACGGGGCAGAATTGCAGGAAACCGATTTCAGGAGGTAGACTGGAATTGCATTGAAAGCATAGGAAAAGAGGCAGAACGTCCACAATGATGCACTTGGCCAAAAAGGGCGTATGCGTTTTTTCCTGAATATATTCAGGAAAAAACGCATACGCCCTTTTTGGCCAACCAAGCAAGCTTGCAAAGGAAATCTGCACTACAATGAAGTCTCACTTCCCCCCGGTCAAAAGGGCCATCTGAAAAAAGTGTAAAATCCAGAAAGGCAGGACAGGCCATGGAGAACTGGGAGCCTTGTTATGCTGATGGGCGGGATGTAAATTGCCAACAGACACTCGGGAGAAGTGTATGGTGTTTCCTGAAACATCTAAAAAACAAAGCAACAGAGCCTACGGCACTGCCACTTATGGTCCTATAGCTTAGGGAAATTAAAATCAAAAAGACACAGCCACCCCAAAGTTTGGGACGTCTCTGTTTACAAGAAACTCGTTTACAGTACAAGTTCAACATCGCAGAAAGTGAAAAATGGATAAAGAAGTTGTGGTATTTACTTACAAAGCAATATCACTCAGCAATGAAATCTATGTCATCAGGCCCTTAGCAGCACAATGAGTGGATTCAGGTATGATGATTCTAACTGAAATAAGTCACACAGAAAAAGAAACATCATAAGATATCAGTAATACACGGAATGTAAAGTTGGCTACACAGGAAATGAATTACAGAACAGAACAGGGTCTCAAATTTAGAAAACCAACTTATGCTTGCTTAAGGGGAAAGGTGAGTTGGGGTGCTGCATAAAACCAGAGATTGAAATGAGCACAGATAAAGTTCCTTAAGCCAAATATAGAATAGACAAGAGCTACTCCTTGCTCAACGAAATGGACTCAACACCGCATATTAAACGCCTAAGAATGTACCTGACTAGTAAGTATCTTAAAACCTATGGATTGCTATGTCTCCGAAAGAGAATCAAGCATGTGTACAGGGGCATAAACGCAGCAGTGATAGGATTGGAGAGGTTCGGTGAGCAAATGAAGACCCTTTGAAGTCATATTGCATGGTACCCATTACACGGGTCTCAACTCTCCAGGTTTAAGGTATTCTTCCTTCAGCTAAATCATGCATGTGCAACTCAAGTATGATCAACCATGTGAACGGGAGACGTGTTCAAATATGTCTCAGTTTTCCTCCCCTGGTACTCGGGTGCAACATTCCAGACGGTTTACTAACACTCTCCCCACTTGGAGAGTCAGCGCCTTTAACCTCCTGTTTGGCCCAGTTTGCAATTTCTGCAGAAGATGAACAGGCATAGGGAGAACCAATGAGAGGCTAGCTGGAGGTGTCTGGACGGGCAAATTTAACTCTCATTTCCCACCAGGAAGAGGAAATAACCAAAAGCTCAGCGTGCCGTGCCGGAACCAGATTAGGGCCTGAAGCCATCCTGCGGTGTTGCGGCCAGCTCACAAGAAAGCGAGGTGAAGAAAGGAGCTCAGGGGCACTGTAATTCACAAACCTGCAGAGTTATAAATGACAGCTATCGTCCAAAAATAGACTGAAGTAAGGCTGCCAAGAGGACTTGAAAGCGGGGCAGAATTGCAGGAAACCGATTTCAGGAGGTAGACTGGAATTGCATTGAAAGCATAGGAAAAGAGGCAGAACGTCCACAATGATGCACTTGGCCAAAAAGGGCGTATGCGTTTTTTCCTGAATATATTCAGGAAAAAACGCATACGCCCTTTTTGGCCAACCAAGCAAGCTTGCAAAGGAAATCTGCACTACAATGAAGTCTCACTTCCCCCCGGTCAAAAGGGCCATCTGAAAAAAGTGTAAAATCCAGAAAGGCAGGACAGGCCATGGAGAACTGGGAGCCTTGTTATGCTGAAGGGCGGGATGTAAATTGCCAACAACCACTCGGGAGAAGTGTATGGTGTTTCCTGAAACATCTAAAAAACAAAGCAACAGAGCCTAGGGCACTTCCACTTATGGTCCTATAGCTTAGGGAAATTAAAATAAAAAAGACACAGCCACCACAAAGTTTGGTACGCCTCTGTTTACAAGAACCTCGTTACTGTACAAATTCAATATCACAGAAAGTGAAAAATGGATAAAGAACTTGTGGTACTTACGTACAATGCAGTATCACTCAGCAATGAAATCTATGTCATCAGGCCCGTAGCAGCATAATGAGTAGATTCAGGTACGATGATTCTAACTGAAATAAATCACACAGAAAAAGAAACATCATAAGATATCACTAATACACGGAATGTAAACTTGGCTACACAGGAACTGAATTCCAAAACAGAACAGGTTCTCAAATTTAGAAAACCAACTTATGCTTGCTTAAGGGGAAAGGTGAGTTGGGTTGCTGCATAAAACCAGAGATTGAAATGAGCACAGATAAAGTTCCTTATGCCAAATATGGAATAGACAAGAGCTACTCCTTGCTCAACGAAATGGACTCAACACCGCATATTAAACGCCTAAGAATGTACCTGACTAGTAAGTATCTTAAAACCTATGGATTGCTATGTCTCCGAAAGAGAATCAAGCATGTGTACAGGGGCATAAACGCAGCAGTGATAGGATTGGAGAGGTTCGGTGAGCAAATGAAGATCCTTTGAAGTCTTATTGCATGGTACCCATTCCACGGGTTTCAACTACCCAGGTTTTAGGTATTCTTCCTTCAGCTAAAACATGCATGTGGAACCCAGAGTATGATCAACCATGTAATTGGGAGACGTGTTCAAATATGTCTCAGTTTTCCTCCCCTGGTACTCGGGTGCAACATTCCAGACGCTTTACTAACACTCTCCCCACTTGGAGAGTCAGCGCCTTTAACCTCCTGTTTGGCCCAGTTTGCAATTTCTGCGGAAGATGAACAGGAATAGCGAGAACCAATGAGAGACTAGCTGGAGGTGTCTGCACGGGCAAATTTAACTCTCATTTCCCACCAGGAAGAGGAAATAACCAAAGGCTCAGCGTGCCGTGCCGGAACCAGATTAGGGCCTGAAGCCATCCTGCGGTGTTGCGGCCAGCTCACAAGAAAGCGAGTTGAAGAAAGGAGCTCAGGGGCACTGTAATTCACAAACCTGCAGAGTTATAAATGACAGCTATCGTCCAAAAATAGACTGAAGTAAGGCTGCCAAGAGGACTTGAAAGCGGGGCAGAATTGCAGGAAACCGATTTCAGGAGGTAGACTGGAATTGCATTGAAAGCATAGGAAAAGAGGCAGAACGTCCACAATGATGCACTTGGCCAAAAAGGGCGTATGCGTTTTTTCCTGAATATATTCAGGAAAAAACGCATACGCCCTTTTTGGCCAACCAAGCAAGCTTGCAAAGGAAATCTCCACTACAATGAAGTCTCACTTCCCCCCGGTCAAAAGGGCCATCTGAAAAAAGTGTAAAATCCAGAAAGGCAGGACAGGCCATGGAGAACTGGGAGCCTTGTTATGCTGACGGGCGGGATGTAAATTGCCAACAACCACTCGGGAGAAGTGTATGGTGTTGCCTGAAACATCTAAAAAACAAAGCAACAGAGCCTAGGGCACTGCCACTTATGGTCCTATAGCTTAGGGAAATTAAAATCAAAAAGACACAGCCACCCTAAAGTTTGGAATGGCTCTGTTTACAAGAACCTCGTTTACAGTACAAGTTCAACATCGCAGAAAGTGAAAAATGGTAAAGAAGTTGTGGTATTTACTTAGAAAGCAATATCACTCAGCAATGAAATCTGTGTCATCAGGCCCTTAGCAGCACAATGAGTGGATTCAGGTATGATGATTCTAACTGAAATAAGTCACACAGAAAAAGAAACATCATAAGATATCAGTAATACTCGGAATGGAAACTTGGCTACACAGGAACTGAATTACAGAACAGAACAGGGTCTCAAATTTAGAAAACCAACTTATGCTTGCTTAAGGGGAAAGGTGAGTTGGGGTGCTGCATAAAACCAGAGATTGAAATGAGCACAGATAAAGTTCCTTAAGCCAAATATGGAATAGACAAGAGCTACTCCTTGCTCAACGAAATGGACTCAACACCGCATATTAAACGCCTAAGAATGTACCTGACTAGTAAGTATCTTAAAACCTATGGATTGCTATGTCTCCGAAAGAGAATCAAGCGTGTGTACAGGGGCATAAACGCAGCAGTGATAGGATTGGAGAGGTTCGGTGAGCAAATGAAGACCCTTTGAAGTCATATTGCATGGTACCCATTACACGGGTCTCAACTCTCCAGGTTTAAGGTATTCTTCCTTCAGCTAAAACATGCATGTGGAACCCAAGTATGATCAACCATGTGAACGGGAGACGTGTTCAAATATGTCTCAGTTTTCGTACCCTGGTACTCGGGTGCAACATTCCAGACGCTTTACTAACACTCTCCCGACTTGGAGAGCCAGTCCCTTTAACCTCCTGTTTGGCCCAGTTTGCAATTTCTGCGGAAGATGAACAGGAATAGCGAGAACCAATGAGAGACTAGCTGGAGGAGTCTGAACGGGCAAATTTAACTCTCATTTCCCACCAGGAAGAGGAATTAACCAAAGGCTCAGCATGCCGTGCCAGAACCACATTAGGGTCTGAAGACATCCTGCGGTGTTGCGGCCAGGTCACAAGAAAGCGAGTTGAAGAAAGGAGCTCAGGGGCACTGTAATTCACAAACCTGCAGAGTTATAAATGACAGCTATCGTCCAAAAGTAGACTGAAGTAAGGCTGCCAAGAGGACTTGAAAGCGGGGCAGAATTGCAGGAAACCGATTTCAGGAGGTAGACTGGAATTGCATTGAAAGCATAGGAAAAGAGGCAGAACGTCCACAATGATGCACTTGGCCAAAAAGGGCGTATGCGTTTTTTCCTGAATATATTCAGGAAAAAACGCATACGCCCTTTTTGGCCAACCAAGCAAACTTGCAAAGGAAATCTGCACTACAATGAAGTCTCACTTCCCCCCGGTCAAAAGGGCCATCTGAAAAAAGTGTAAAATCCAGAAAGGCAGGACAGGCCATGGAGAACTGGGAGCCTTGTTATGCTGATGGGCGGGATGTAAATTGCCAACAGACACTCCGGAGAAGTGTATGGTGTTTCCTGAAACATCTAAAAAACAAAGCAACAGAGCCTAGGGCACTGCCACTTATGGTCCTATAGCTTAGGGAAATTAAAATCAAAAAGACACAGCCACCCCAAAGTTTGGGACGCCTCTGTTTACAAGAACCTCGTTTACCGTACAAGTTCAATATCACAGAAAGTGAAAAATGGATAAAGAACTTGTGGTACTTACGTACAATGCAGTATCACTCAGCAATGAAATCTATGTCATCAGGCCCGTAGCAGCATAATGAGTGGATTCAGGTACGATGATTCTAACTGAAATAAGTCACACAGAAAAAGAAACATCATAAGATATCAGTAATACACGGAATGTAAAGTTGGCTACACAGGAACTGAATTACAGAACAGAACAGGGTCTCAAATTTAGAAAACCAACTTATGCTTGCTTAAGGGGAAAGGTGAGTTGGGGTGCTGCATAAAACCAGAGATTGAAATGAGCACAGATAAAGTTCCTTAAGCCAAATATGGAATAGACAAGTGCTACTCCTTGCTCAACGAAATGGACTCAACACCGCATATTAAACGCCTAAGAATGTACCTGACTAGTAGGTATCTTAAAACCTATAGATTGCTATGTCTCCGAAAGAGAATCAAGCATGTGTACAGGGGCATAAACGCAGCAGTGATAGGATTGGAGAGGTTCGGTGAGCAAATGAAGACCCTTTGAAGTCATATTGCATGGTACCCATTCCATGGGTTTCAACTACCCAGGTTTTAGGTATTCTTCCTTCAGCTAAAACATGCATGTGGAACCCAGAGTATGATCAACCATGTGATCAGGAGACGTGTTCAAATATGTCTCAGTTTTCCTCCCCTGGTACTCGGGTGCAACATTCCAGACGCTTTACTAACACTCTCCCCACTTGGAGAGTCAGCGCCTTTAACCTCCTGTTTGGCCCAGTTTGCAATTTCTGCGGAAGATGAACAGGAATAGCGAGAACCAATGAGAGACTAGCTGCAGGTGTCTGGACGGGAAAATTTAACTCTCATTTCCCACCAGGAAGAGGAATTAACCAAAGGCTCAGCATGCCGTGCCGGAACCTGATTAGGGCCTGAAGCCATCCTGCGGTGTTGCGGCCAGGTCACAAGAAAGCGAGTTGAAGAAAGGAGCTCAGGGGCACTGTAATTCACAAACCTGCAGAGTTATAAATGACAGCTATCGTCCAAAAATAGACTGAAGTAAGGCTGCCAAGAGGTCTTGAAAGCGGGGCAGAATTGCAGGGAACCCATTTCAGGAGGTAGACTGGAATTGCATTGAAAGCATAGGAAAAGAGGCAGAACGTCCACAATGATGCACTTGGCCAAAAAGGGCGTATGCGTTTTTTCCTGAATTTATTCAGGAAAAAACGCATACGCCCTTTTTGGCCAACCAAGCAAGCTTGCAAAGGAAATCTGCACTACAATGAAGTCTCACTTCCCCCCGGTCAAAAGGGCCATCTGAAAAAAGTGTAAAATCCAGAAAGGCAGGACAGGCCATGGAGAACAGGGAGCCTTGTTATGCTGAAGGGCGGGATGTAAATTGCCAACAAACACTCGGGAGAAGTGTATGGTGTTTCCTGAAACATCTAAAAAACAAAGCAACAGAGCCTAGGGCACTGCCACTTATGGTCCTATAGCTTAGGGAATTTAAAATCAAAAAGACACAGCCACCCCAAAGTTTGGAACGGCTCTGTTTACAAGAACCTCGTTTACAGTACAAGTTCAACATCGCAGAAAGTGAAAAATTGATAAAAAAGTTGTGGTATTTACTTACAAAGCAATATCACTCAGCAATGAAATCTGTGTCATCAGGCCCTTAGCAGCACAATGAGTGGATTCAGGTATGATGATTCTAACTGAAATAAGTGACACAGAAAAAGAAACATCATAAGATATCAGTAATACACGGAATGTAAACTTGGCTACACAGGAACTGAATTACAGAATAGAACAGGGTCTCAAATTTAGAAAACCAACTTATGCTTGCTTAAGGGGAAAGGTGAGTTGGGGTGCTGCATAAAACCAGAGATTGAAATGAGCACAGATAAAGTTCCTTAAGCCAAATATGGAATAGACAAGAGCTACTCCTTGCTCAAAGAAATGGACTCAACACCGCATATTAAACGCCTAAGAATGTACCTGACTAGTAAGTATCTTAAAACCTAGGGATTGCTATGTCTCCGAAAGAGAATCAAGCATGTGTACAGGGGCATAAACGCAGCAGTGATAGGATTGGAGAGGTTCGGTGAGCAAATGAAGACCCTTTGAAGTCATATTGCATGGTACCCATTCCACGGGTTTCAACTACCCAGGTTTTAGGTATTCTTCCTTCAGCTAAAACATGCATGTGGAACCCAGAGTATGATCAACCATGTGATCGGGAGACGTGTTCAAATATGTCTCAGTTTTCCTCCCCTGGTACTCGGGTGCAACATTCCAGACGCTTTACTAACACTCTCCCCACTTGGAGAGTCAGCGCCTTTAACCTCCTGTTTGGCCCAGTTTGCAATTTCTGCGGAAGATGAACAGGAATAGCGAGAACCAATGAGAGACTAGCTGGAGGTGTCTGGACGGGCAAATTTAACTCTCATTTCCCACCAGGAAGAGGAAATAACCAGAGGCTCAGCGTGCCGTGCCAGAACCAGATTAGGGCCTGAAGCCATCCTGCGGTGTTGCGGCCAGGTCACAAGAAAGCGAGTTGAAGAAAGGAGCTCAGGGGCACTGTAATTCACAAACCTGCAGAGTTATAAATGACAGCTATCGTCCAAAAATAGACTGAAGTAAGGCTGCCAAGAGGACTTGAAAGCGGGGCAGAATTGCAGGAAACCGATTTCAGGAGGTAGACTGGAATTGCATTGAAAGCATAGGAAAAGAGGCAGAACGTCCACAATGATGCACTTGGCCAAAAAGGGCGTATGCGTTTTTTCCTGAATATATTCAGGAAAAAACACATACGCCCTTTTTGGCCAACCAAGCAAGCTTGCAAAGGAAATCTGCACTACAATGAAGTCTCACTTCCCCCCGTTCAAAAGGGCCATCTGAAAAAAGTGTAAAATCCAGAAAGGCAGGACAGGCCATGGAGAACTGGGAGCCTTGTTATGCTGATGGGCGGGATGTAAATTGCCAACAGACACTCGGGAGAAGTGTATGGTGTTTCCTGAAACATCTAAAAAACAAAGCAACAGAGCCTAGGGCACTGCCACTTATGGTCCTATAGCTTAGGGAAATTAAAATCAAAAAGACACAGCCACCCCAAAGTTTGGGACGCCTCCGTATACAAGAACCTCGTTTACCGTACAAGTTCAATATCACAGAAAGTGAAAAATGGATAAAGAACTTGTGGTACTTACGTACAATGCAGTATCACTCAGCAATGAAATCTATGTCATCAGGCCCGTAGCAGCATAATGAGTGGATTCAGGTACGATGATTCTAACTGAAATAAGTCACACAGAAAAAGAAACATCATAAGATATCAGTAATACACGGAATGGAAACTTGGCTACACAGGAACTGAATTACAGAACAGAACAGGGTCTCAAATTTAGAAAACCAACTTATGCTTGCTTAAGGGTAAAGGTGAGTTGGGGTGCTGCATAAAACCAGAGATTGAAATGAGCACAGATAAAGTTCCTTAAGCCAAATATGGAATAGACAAGAGCTACTCCTTGCTCAACGAAATGGACTCAACACCGCATATTAAACGCCTAAGAATGTACCTGACTAGTAAGTATCTTAAAACCTATGGATTGCTATGTCTCCAAAAGAGAATCAAGCGTGTGTACAGGGGCATAAACGCAGTAGTGATAGGATTGGAGAGGTTCGGTGAGCAAATGAAGACCCTTTGAAGTCATATTGCATGGTACCCATTCCACGGGTCTCAACTCTCCAGGTTTAAGGTATTCTTCCTTCAGCTAAAACATGCATGTGGAACCCAGAGTATGATCAACCATGTGAACGGGAGACGTGTTCAAATATGTCTCAGTTTTCCTACCCTGGTACTCGGGTGCAACATTCCAGACGCTTTACTAACACTCTCCCGACTTGGAGAGTCAGTCCCTTTAACCTCCTGTTTGGCCCAGTTTGCAATTTCTGCGGAAGATGAACAGGAATAGCGAGAACCAATGAGAGGCTAGCTGGAGGTGTCTGGACGGGCAAATTTAACTCTCATTTCCCACCAGGAAGAGGAATTAACCAAAGGCTCAGCATGCCGGGCCGGAACCAGATTAGGGCCTGAAGCCATCCTGCGGTGTTGCGGCCAGGTCACAAGAAAGCGAGTTGAAGAAAGGAGCTCAGGGGCACTGTAATTCACAAACCTGCAGAGTTATAAATGACAGCTATCGTCCAAAAATAGACTGAAGTAAGGCTGCCAAGAGGACTTGAAAGCGGGGCAGAATTGCAGGAAACCGATTTCAGGAGGTAGACTGGAATTGCATTGAAAGCATAGGAAAAGAGGCAGAACGTCCACAATGATGCACTTGGCCAAAAAGGGCGTATGCGTTTTTTCCTGAATATATTCAGGAAAAAACGCATACGCCCTTTTTGGCCAACCAAGCAAGCTTGCAAAGGAAATCTGCACTACAATGAAGTCTCACTTCCCCCCGGTCAAAAGGGCCATCTGAAAAAAGGGTAAAATCCAGAAAGGCAGGACAGGCCATGGAGAACTGGGAGCCTTGTTATGCTGATGGGCGGGATGTAAATTGCCAACAACCACTTGGGAGAAGTGTATGGTGTTTCCTGAAACATCTAAAAAACAAAGCAACAGAGCCTAGGGCACTTCCACTTATGGTCCTATAGCTTAGGGAAATTAAAATCAAAAAGACACAGCCACCCCAAAGTTTGGAACGGCTCTGTTTACAAGAACCTCGTTTACAGTACAAGTTCAACTTCGCAGAAAGTGAAAAATGGATAAAGAAGTTGTGGTATTCACTTACAAAGCAATATCACTCAGCAATGAAATCTATGTCATCAGGCCCTTAGCAGCACAATGAGTGGATTCAGGTATGATGATTCTAACTGAAATAAGTCACACAGAAAAAGAAACATCATAAGATATCAGTAATACACGGAATGGAAACTTGGCTACACAGGAACTGAATTACAGAACAGAACAGGGTCTCAAATTTAGAAAACCAACTTATGCTTGCTTAAGGGTAAAGGTGAGTTGGTGTGCTGCATAAAACCAGAGATTGAAATGAGCACAGATAAAGTTCCTTAAGCCAAATATGGAATAGACAAGAGCTACTCCTTGCTCAACGAAATGGACTCAACACCGCATATTAAACGCCTAAGAATGTACCTGACTAGTAAGTATCTTAAAACCTATGGATTGCTATGTCTCCGAAAGAGAATCAAGCATGTGTACAGGGGCATAAACGCAGCAGTGATAGGATTGGAGAGGTTCGGTGAGCAAATGAAGACCCTTTGAAGTCATATTGTATGGTACCCATCCCACGGGTTTCACCTACCCAGGTTTAAGGTATTCTTCCTTCAGCTAAAACATGCATGTGGAACCTAGAGTATGATCAACCATGTGATCGGGAGACGTGTTCAAATATGTCTCAGTTTTCGTACCCTGGTACTCGGGTGCAACATTCCAGACGCTTTACTAACACTCTCCCGACTTGGAGAGTCAGTCCCTTTAACCTCCTGTTTGGCCCAGTTTGCAATTTCTGCGGAAGATGAACAGGAATAGCGAGAACCAATGAGAGGCTAGCTGGAGGTGTCTGGACGGGCAAATTTAACTCTCATTTCCCACCAGGAAGAGGAATTAACCAAAGGCTCAGCATGCCGGGCCGGAACCAGATTAGGGCCTGAAGCCATCCTGCGGTGTTGCGGCCAGGTCACAAGAAAGCGAGTTGAAGAAAGGAGCTCAGGGGCACTGTAATTCACAAACCTGCAGAGTTATAAATGACAGCTATCGTCCAAAAATAGACTGAAGTAAGGCTGCCAAGAGGACTTGAAAGCGGGGCAGAATTGCAGGAAACCCATTTCAGGAGGTAGACTGGAATTGCATTGAAAGCATAGGAAAAGAGGCAGAACGTCCACAATGATGCACTTGGCCAAAAAGGGCGTATGCGTTTTTTCCTGAATATATTCAGGAAAAAACGCATACGCCCTTTTTGGCCAACCAAGCAAGCTTGCAAAGGAAATCTGCACTACAATGAAGTCTCACTTCCCCCCGGTCAAAAGGGCCATCTGAAAAAAGTGTAAAATCCAGAAAGGCAGGACAGGCCATGGAGAACTGGGAGCCTTGTTATGCTGATGGGCGGGATGTAAATTGCCAACAACCACTCGGGAGAAGTGTATGGTGTTTCCTGAAACATCTAAAAAACAAAGCAACAGAGCCTAGGGCACTTCCACTTATGGTCCTATAGCTTAGGGAAATTAAAATCAAAAAGACACAGCCACCCCAAAGTTTGGAACGGCTCTGTTTACAAGAACCTCGTTTACAGTACAAGTTCAACATCGCAGAAAGTGAAAAATGGATAAAGAAGTTGTGGTATTCACTTACAAAGCAATATCACTCAGCAATGAAATCTATGTCATCAGGCCCTTAGCAGCACAATGAGTGGATTCAGGTATGATGATTCTAACTGAAATAAGTCACACAGAAAAAGAAACATCATAAGATATCAGTAATACACGGAATGTAAACTTGGCTACACAGGAACTGAATTACAGAACAGAACAGGGTCTCAAATTTAGAAAACCAACTTATGCTTGCTTAAGGGTAAAGGTGAGTTGGGGTGCTGCATAAAACCAGAGATTGAAATGAGCACAGATAAAGTTCCTTAAGCCAAATATGGAATAGACAAGAGCTACTCCTTGCTCAACGAAATGGACTCAACACCGCATATTAAACGCCTAAGAATGTACCTGACTAGTAAGTATCTTAAAACCTATGGATTGCTATGTCTCCGAAAGAGAATCAAGCATGTGTACAGGGGCATAAACGCAGCAGTGATAGGATTGGAGAGGTTCGGTGAGCAAATGAAGACCCTTTGAAGTCATATTGCATGGTACCCATTCCACGGGTTTCAACTCTCCAGGTTTAAGGTATTCCTCCTTCAGCTAAAACATGCATGTGGAACCCAAGTATGATCAACCATGTGAACGGGAGACGTGTTCAAATATGTCTCAGTTTTCCTCCCCTGGTACTCGGGTGCAACATTCCAGACGCTTTACTAACACTCTCCCCACTTGGAGAGTCAGCGCCTTTAACCTCCTGTTTGGCCCAGTTTGCAATTTCTGCGGAAGATGAACAGGAATAGCGAGAACCAATGAGAGACTAGCTGGAGGTGTCTGGACGGGCAAATTTAACTCTCATTTCCCACCAGGAAGAGGAAATAACCAAAGGCTCAGCGTGCCGTGCCGGAACCAGATTAGGGCCTGAAGCCATCCTGCGGTGTTGCAGCCAGGTCACAAGAAAGCGAGTTGAAGAAAGGAGCTCAGGGGCACTGTAATTCACAAACCTGCAGAGTTATAAATGACAGCTATCGTCCAAAAATAGACTGAAGTAAGGCTGCCAAGAGGACTTGAAAGCGGGGCAGAATTGCAGGAAACCGATTTCAGGAGGTAGACTGGAATTGCATTGAAAGCATAGGAAAAGAGGCAGAACGTCCACAATGATGCACTTGGCCAAAAAGGGCGTATGCGTTTTTTCCTGAATATATTCAGGAAAAAACACATACACCCTTTTTGGCCAACCAAGCAAACTTGCAAAGGAAATCTGCACTACAATGAAGTCTCACTTCCCCCCGGTCAAAAGGGCCATCTGAAAAAAGTGTAAAATCCAGAAAGGCAGGACAGGCCATGGAGAACTGGGAGCCTTGTTATGCTGATGGGCGGGATGTAAATTGCCAACAGACACTCGGGAGAAGTGTATGGTGTTTCTTGAAACATCTAAAAAACAAAGCAACAGAGCCTAGGGCACTTCCACTTATGGTCCTATAGCTTAGGGAAATTAAAATCAAAAAGACACAGCCACCCCAAAGTTTGGGACGCCTCTGTTTACAAGAACCTCGTTTACCGTACAAGTTCAATATCACAGAAAGTGAAAAATGGATAAAGAACTTGTGGTACTTACGTACAATGCAGTATCACTCAGCAATGAAATCTATGTCATCAGGCCCGTAGCAGCATCATGAGTGGATTCAGGTACGATGATTCTAACTGAAATAAGTCACACAGAAAAAGAAAAATCATAAGATATCAGTAATACACAGAATGTAAACTTGGCTACACAGGAACTGAATTACAGAACAGAACAGGTTCTCAAATTTCGAAAACCAACTTATGCTTGCTTAAGGGGAAAGGTGAGTTGGGGTGCTGCATAAAACCAGAGATTGAAATGAGCACAGATAAAGTTCCTTAAGCCAAATATGGAATAGACAAGAGCTACTCCTTGCTCAACGAAATGGACTCAACACCGCATATTAAACGCCTAAGAATGTACCTGACTAGTAAGTATCTTAAAACCTATGGATTGCTATGTCTCCGAAAGAGAATCAAGCATGTGTACAGGGGCATAAACGCAGCAGTGATAGGATTGGAGATGTTCGGTAAGCAAATGAAGACCCTGTGAAGTCATATTGCATGGTACCCATTCCACGGGTTTCAACTACCCAGGTTTTAGGTATTCTTCCTTCAGCTAAAACATGCATGTGGAACCCAGAGTATGATCAACCATGTGATCGGGAGACGTGTTCAAATATGTCTCAGTTTTCGTACCCTGGGACTTGGGTGCAACATTCCAGACGCTTTACTAACACTCTCCCGACTTGGAGAGTCAGTCCCTTTAACCTCCTGTTTGGCCCAGTTTGCAATTTCTGTGGAAGATGAACAGGAATAGCGAGAACCAATGAGAGACTAGCTGGAGGTGTCTGGATGGGCAAATTTAACTCTCATTTCCCACCAGGAAGAGGAATTAACCAAAGGCTCAGCGTGCCGTGCCAGAACCAGATTAGGGCCTGAAGACATCCTGCGGTGTTGCAGCCAGGTCACAAGAAAGCGAGTTGAAGAAAGGAGCTCAGGGGCACTGTAATTCACAAACCTGCAGAGTTATAAATGACAGCTATCGTCCAAAAATAGACTGAAGTAAGGCTGCCAAGAGGACTTGAAAGCGGGGCAGAATTGCAGGAAACCGATTTCAGGAGGTAGACTGGAATTGCATTGAAAGCATAGGAAAAGAGGCAGAACGTCCACAATGATGCACTTGGCCAAAAAGGGCGTATGCGTTTTTTCCTGAATATATTCAGGAAAAAACACATACGCCCTTTTTGGCCAACCAAGCAAACTTGCAAAGGAAATCTGCACTACAATGAAGTCTCACTTCCCCCCGGTCAAAAGGGCCATCTGAAAAAAGTGTAAAATCCAGAAAGGCAGGACAGGCCATGGAGAACTGGGAGCCTTGTTATGCTGATGGGCGGGATGTAAATTGCCAACAGACACTCGGGAGAAGTGTATGGTGTTTCCTGAAACATCTAAAAAACAAAGCAACAGAGCCTAGGGCACTTCCACTTATGGTCCTATAGCTTAGGGAAATTAAAATCAAAAAGACACAGCCACCCCAATGTTTGGGACGCCTCTGTTTACAAGAACCTCGTTTACCGTACAAGTTCAATATCACAGAAAGTGAAAAATGGATAAAGAACTTGTGGTACTTACGTACAATGCAGTATCACTCAGCAATGAAATCTATGTCATCAGGCCCGTAGCAGCATCATGAGTGGATTCAGGTACGATGATTCTAACTGAAATAAGTCACACAGAAAAAGAAAAATCATAAGATATCAGTAATACACGGAATGTAAACTTGGCTACACAGGAACTGAATTACAGAACAGAACAGGTTCTCAAATTTCGAAAACCAACTTATGCTTGCTTAAGGGGAAAGGTGAGTTGGGGTGCTGCATAAAACCAGAGATTGAAATGAGCACAGATAAAGTTCCTTAAGCCAAATATGGAATAGACAAGAGCTACTCCTTGCTCAACGAAATGGACTCAACACCGCATATTAAACGCCTAAGAATGTACCTGACTAGTAAGTATCTTAAAACCTATGGATTGCTATGTCTCCGAAAGAGAATCAAGCATGTGTACAGGGGCATAAACGCAGCAGTGATAGGATTGGAGATGTTCGGTGAGCAAATGAACACCCTGTGAAGTCATATTGCATGGTACCCATTCAACGGGTTTCAACTACCCAGGTTTTAGGTATTCTTCCTTCAGCTAAAACATGCATGTGGAACCCAGAGTATGATCAACCATGTGATCGGGAGACGTGTTCAAATATGTCTCAGTTTTCGTACCCTGGTACTCGGGTGCACCATTCCAGACGCTTTACTAACACTCTCCCGACTTAGAGAGTCAGTCCCTTTAACCTCCTGTTTGGCCCAGTTTGCAATTTCTGTGGAAGATGAACAGGAATAGCAAGAACCAATGAGAGACTAGCTGGAGGTGTCTGGATGGGCAAATTTAACTCTCATTTCCCACCAGGAAGAGGAATTAACCAAAGGCTCAGCGTGCCGTGCCAGAACCAGATTAGGGCCTGAAGACATCCTGCGGTGTTGCGGCCAGGTCACAAGAAAGCGAGTTGAAGAAAGGAGCTCAGGGGCACTGAAATTCACAAACCTGCAGAGTTATAAATGACAGCTATCGTCCAAAAATAGACTGAAGTAAGGCTGCCAAGAGGACTTGAAAGCGGGGCAGAATTGCAGGAAACCGATTTCAGGAGGTAGACTGGAATTGCATTGAAAGCATAGGAAAAGAGGCAGAACGTCCACAATGATGCACTTGGCCAAAAAGGGCGTATGCGTTTTTTCCTGAATATATTCAGGAAAAAACGCATACGCCCTTTTTGGCCAACCAAGCAAGCTTGCAAAGGAAATCTGCACTACAATGAAGTCTCACTTCCCCCCGGTCAAAAGGGCCATCTGAAAAAAGTGTAAAATCCAGAAAGGCAGGACAGGCCATGGAGAACTGGGAGCCTTGTTATGCTGATGGGCGGGATGTAAATTGCCAACAACCACTCGGGAGAAGTGTATGGTGTCTCCTGAAACATCTAAAAAACAAAGCAACAGAACCTATGACACTTCCACTTATGGTCCTATAGCTTAGGGAAATTAAAATCAAAAAGACACAGCCACCCCAAAGTTTGGGACGCCTCCGTTTACAAGAACCTCGTTTACCGTACAAGTTCAATATCACAGAAAGTGAAAAATGGATAAAGAACTTGTGGTACTTACGTACAATGCAGTATCACTCAGCAATGAAATCTATGTCATCAGGCCCGTAGCAGCATAATGAGTGGATTCAGGTACGATGATTCTAACTGAAATAAGTCACACAGAAAAAGAAACATCATAAGATATCACTAATACACGGAATGTAAACTTGGCTACACAGGAACTGAATTACAGAACAGAACAGGGTCTCAAATTTAGAAAACCAACTTATGCTTGCTTAAGGGGAAAGGTGAGTTGGGGTGCTGCATAAAACCAGAGATTGAAATGAGCACAGATAAAGTTCCTTAAGCCAAATATGGAATAGACAAGAGCTACTCCTTGCTCAACGAAATGGACTCAACACCGCATATTAAACGCCTAAGAATGTACCTGACTAGTAAGTATCTTAAAACCTATGGATTGCTATGTCTCCAAAAGAGAATCAAGCGTGTGTACAGGGGCATAAACGCAGTAGTGATAGGATTGGAGAGGTTCGGTGAGCAAATGAAGACCCTTTGAAGTCATATTGCATGGTACCCATTCCACGGGTCTCAACTCTCCAGGTTTAAGGTATTCTTCCTTCAGCTAAAACATGCATGTGGAACCCAGAGTATGATCAACCATGTGAACGGGAGACGTGTTCAAATATGTCTCAGTTTTCCTCCCCTGGTACTCGGGTGCAACATTCCAGACGCTTTACTAACACTCTCCGCACTTGGAGAGTCAGCGCCTTTAACCTCCTGCTTGGCCCAGTTTGCAATTTCTGCGGAAGATGAACAGGAATAGCGAAAACCAATGAGAGACTAGCTGGAGGTGTCTGGACGGGCAAATTTAACTCTCATTTCCCACCAGGAAGAGGAAATAACCAAAGGCTCAGCGTGCCGTGCCGGAACCAGATTAGGGCCTGAAGCCATCCTGCGGTGTTGCGGCCAGGTCACAAGAAAGCGAGTTGAAGAAAGGAGCTCAGGGGCACTGTAATTCACAAACCTGCAGAGTTATAAATGACAGCTATCGTCCAAAAATAGACTGAAGTAAGGCTGCCAAGAGGACTTGAGAGCGGGGCAGAATTGCAGGAAACCGATTTCAGGAGGTAGACTGGAATTGCATTGGAAGCATAGGAAAAGAGGCAGAACGTCCACAATGATGCACTTGGCCAAAAAGGGCGTATGCGTTTTTTCCTGAATATATTCAGGAAAAAACGCATACGCCCTTTTTGGCCAACCAAGCAAGCTTGCAAAGGAAATCTGCACTACAATGAAGTCTCACTTCCCCCCGGTCAAAAGGGCCATCTGAAAAAAGTGTAAAATCCAAAAAGGCAGGACAGGCCATGGAGAACTGGGAGCCTTGTTATGCTGAAGGGCGGGATGTAAATTGCCAACAAACACTCGGGAGAAGTGTATGGTGTTTCCTGAAACATCTAAAAAACAAAGCAACAGAACCTAGGTCACTTCCACTTATGGTCCTATAGCTTAGGGAATTTAAAATCAAAAAGACACAGCCACCCCAAAGTTTCGAATGGCTCTGTTTACAAGAACCTCGTTTACAGTACAAGTTCAACATTGCAGAAAGTGAAAAATGGATTAAAAAGTTGTGGTATTTACTTACAAAGCAATATCACTCAGCAATGAAATCTGTGTCATCAGGCCCTTAGCAGCACAATGAGTGGATTCAGGTATGATGATTCTAACTGAAATAAGTCACACAGAAAAAGAAACATCATAAGATATCAGTAATACACGGAATGTAAACTTGGCTACACAGGAACTGAATTACAGAACAGAACAGGGTCTCAAATTTAGAAAACCAACTTATGCTTGCTTAAGGGGAAAGGTGAGTTGGGGTGCTGCATAAAACCAGAGATTGAAATGAGCACAGATAAAGTTCCTTAAGCCAAATATGGAATAGACAAGAGCTACTCCTTGCTCAACGAAATGGACTCAACACCGCATATTAAACGCCTAAGAATGTACCTGACTAGTAAGTATCTTAAAACCTATGGATTGCTATGTCTCCGAAAGAGAATCAAGCATGTGTACAGGGGCATAAACGCAGCAGTGATAGGATTGGAGAGGTTCGGTGAGCAAATGAAGACCCTTTGAAATCATATTGCATGGTACCCATTACTCGGGTTTCAACTACCCAGGTTTTAGGTATTCTTCCTTCAGCTAAAACATGCATGTGGAACCTAGAGTATGATCAACCATGTGATCGGGAGACGTGTTCAAATATGTCTCAGTTTTCCTCCCCTGGTACTCGGGTGCAACATTCCAGACGCTTTACTAACACTCTCCCCACTTGGAGAGTCAGCGCCTTTAACCTCCTGTTTGGCACAGTTTGCAATTTCTGCGGAAGATGAACAGCAATAGCGAGAACCAATGAGAGGCTAGCTGGAGGTGTCTTGACGGGCAAATTTAACTCTCATTTCCCACCAGGAAGAGGAAATAACCAAAGGCTCAGCGTGCCGTGCCGGAACCTGATTAGGGCCTGAAGCCATCCTGCGGTGTTGCGGCCAGGTCACAAGAAAGCGAGTTGAAGAAACGAGCTCAGGGGCACTGTAATTCACAAACCTGCAGAGTTATAAATGACAGCTATCGTCCAAAAATAGACTGAAGTAAGGCTGCCAAGAGGACTTGAAAGCGGGGCAGAATTGCAGGAAACCGATTTCAGGAGGTAGACTGGAATTGCATTGAAAGCATAGGAAAAGAGGCAGAACGTCCACAATGATGCACTTGGCCAAAAAGGGCGTATGCGTTTTTTCCTGAATATATTCAGGAAAAAACGCATACGCCCTTTTTGGCCAACCAAGCAAGCTTGCAAAGGAAATCTGCACTACAATGAAGTCTCACTTCCCCCCGGTCAAAAGGGCCATCTGAAAAAAGTGTAAAATCCAGAAAGGCAGGACAGGCCATGGAGAACTGGGAGCCTTGTTATGCTGATGGGCGGGATGTAAATTGCCAACAACCACTCGGGAGAAGTGTATGGTGTTTCCTGAAACATCTAAAAAACAAAGCAACAGAGCCTAGGGCACTTCCACTTATGGTCCTATAGCTTAGGGAATTTAAAATCAAAAAGACACAGCCACCCCAAAGTTTCGAACGGCTCTGTTTACAAGAACCTCGTATACAGTACAAGTTCAACATCGCAGAAAGTGAAAAATGGATAAAGAACTTGTGGTACTTACGTACAATGCAGTATCACTCAGCAATGAAATCTATGTCATCAAGCCCGTAGCAGCATAATGAGTGGATTCAGCTACGATGATTCTAACTGAAATAAGTCACACAGAAAAAGAAACATCATAAGATATCACAAATACACGGAATGTAAACTTGGCTACACAGGAACTGAATTACAGAACAGAACAGGGTCTCAAATTTAGAAAACCAACTTATGCTTGCTTAAGGGGAAAGGTGAGTTGGGGTGCTGCATAAAACCAGAGATTGAAATGAGCACAGATAAAGTTCCTTAAGCCAAATATGGAATAGACAAGAGCTACTCCTTGCTCAACGAAATGGACTCAAAACCCCATATTAAATGCCTAAGAATGTACCTGAATAGTAAGTATCTTAAAACCTATGGATTGCTATGCCTCCAAAAGAGAATCAAGCATGTGTACAGGGGCATAAACGCAGCAGTGATAGGATTGGAGAGGTTCGGTGAGCAAATGAAGACCCTTTGAAGTCATATTGCATGGTACCCATTACACGGGTCTCAACTCTCCAGGTTTAAGGTATTCTTCCTTCAGCTAAAACATGCATGTGGAACCCAGAGTATGATCAACCATGTGAACGGGAGACGTGTTCAAATATGTCTCAGTTTTCCTCCCCTGGTACTCGGGTGCAACATTCCAGACGCTTTACTAACACTCTCCCGACTTGGAGAGTCAGCGCCTTTAACCTCCTGTTTGGCATAGTTTGCAATTTCTGCGGAAGATGAACAGGAATAGCGAGAACCAATGAGAGGCTAGCTGGAGGTGTCTGGACGGGCAAATTTAACTCTCATTTCCCACCAGGAAGAGGAAATAACCAAAGGCTCAGCGTGCCGTACTGGAACCAGATTAGGGCCTGAAGCCATCCTGCGGTGTTGCGGCCAGCTCAAAAGAAAGCGAGTTGAAGAAAGGAGCTCAGGGGCACTGTAATTCACAAACCTGCACAGTTATAAATGACAGCTATCGTCCCAAAATATACTGAAGTAAGGCTGCCAAGAGGACTTGAAAGCGGAGCAGAATTGTAGGAAACCGATTTCAGGAGGTAGACTGGAATTGCATTGAAAGCATAGGAAAAGAGGCAGAACGTCCACAATGATGCACTTGGCCAAAAAGGGCGTATGCGTTTTTTCCTGAATATATTCAGGAAAAAACGCATACGCCCTTTTTGGCCAACCAAGCATGCTTGCAAAGGAAATCTGCACTACAATGAAGTCTCACTTCCCCCTGGTCAAAAGGGCCATCTGAAAAAAGTGTAAAATCCAGAAAGGCAGGACAGGCCATGGAGACCTGGGAGCCTTGTTATGCTGATGGGCGGGATGTAAATTGCCAACAACCACTCGGGAGAAGTGTATGGTGTTTCCTGAAACATCTAAAAAACAAAGCAACAGAGCCTAGGGCACTTCCACTTATGGTCCTATAGCTTAGGGAATTTAAAATCAAAAAGACACAGCCACCGCAAAGTTTCGAACGGCTCTGTTTACAGGAACCTCGTTTACAGTACAAGTTCAACATCGCAGAAAGTGAAAAATGGATAAAGAACTTGTGGTACTTACGTACAATGCAGTATCACTCAGCAATGAAATCTATGTCATCAAGCCCGTAGCAGCATAATGAGTGGATTCAGCTACGATGATTCTAACTGAAATAAGTCACACAGAAAAAGAAACATCATAAGATATCACAAATACACGGAATGTAAACTTGGCTACACAGGAACTGAATTACAGAACAGAACAGGGTTTCAAATTTAGAAAACCAACTTATGCTTGCTTAAGGGGAAAGGTGAGTTGGGGTGCTGCATAAAACCAGAGATTGAAATGAGCACAGATAAAGTTCCTTAAGCCAAATATGGAATAGACAAGAGCTACTCCTTGCTCAACGAAATGGACTCAAAACCCCATATTAAATGCCTAAGAATGTACCTGACTAGTAAGTATCTTAAAACCTATGGATTGCTATGCCTCCAAAAGAGAATCAAGCATGTGTACAGGGGCATAAACGCAGCAGTGATAGGATTGGAGAGGTTCGGTGAGCAAATGAAGACCCTTTGAAGTCATATTGCATGGTACCCATTACACGGGTCTCAACTCTCCAGGTTTAAGGTATTCTTCCTTCAGCTAAAACATGCATGTGGAACCCAGAGTATGATCAACCATGTGAACGGGAGACGTGTTCAAATATGTCTCAGTTTTCCTCCCCTGGTACTCGGGTGCAACATTCCAGATGCTTTACTAACACTCTCCCGACTTGGAGAGTCAGCGCCTTTAACCTCCTGTTTGGCATAGTTTGCAATTTCTGCGGAAGATGAACAGGAATAGCGAGAACCAATGAGAGGCTAGCTGGAGGTGTCTGGACGGGCAAATTTAACTCTCATTTCCCACCAGGAAGAGGAAATAACCAAAGGCTCAGCGTGCCGTACTGGAACCAGATTAGGGCCTGAAGCCATCCTGCGGTGTTGCGGCCAGCTCAAAAGAAAGCGAGTTGAAGAAAGGAGCTCAGGGGCACTGTAATTCACAAACCTGCACAGTTATAAATGACAGCTATCGTCCCAAAATACACTGAAGTAAGGCTGCCAAGAGGACTTGAAAGCGGAGCAGAATTGTAGGAAACCGATTTCAGGAGGTAGACTGGAATTGCATTGAAAGCATAGGAAAAGAGGCAGAACGTCCACAATGATGCACTTGGCCAAAAAGGGCATATGCGTTTTTTCCTGAATATATTCAGGAAAAAACGCATACGCCCTTTTTGGCCAACCAAGCATGCTTGCAAAGGAAATCTGCACTACAATGAAGTCTCACTTCCCCATGGTCAAAAGGGCCATCTGAAAAAAGTGTAAACTCTAGAAAGGCAGGACAGGCCATGGAGAACTGGGAGCCTTGTTATGCTGATGGGCGGGATGTAAATTGCCAACAACCACTCGGGAGAAGTGTATGGTGTTTCCTGAAACATCTAAAAAACAAAGCAACAGAACCTAGGGCACTTCCACTTATGGTCCTATAGCTTAGGGAAATTAAAATCAAAAAGACACAGCCACCACAAAGTTTGGAACGGCTCTGTTTACAAGAACCTCGTTTACAGTACAAGTTCAACATCGCAGAAAGTGAAAAATGGATAAAGAAGTTGTGGTATTTACTTACAAAGCAATATCACTCAGCAATGAAATCTGTGTCATCAGGCCCTTAGCAGCACAATGAGTGGATTCAGGTATGATGATTCTAACTGAAATAAGTCACACAGAAAAAGAAACATCATAAGATATCAGTAATACACGGAATGGAAACTTGGCTACACAGGAACTGAATTACAGAACAGAACAGGGTCTCAAATTTAGAAAACCAACTTATGCTTGCTTAAGGGTAAAGGTGAGTTGGGGTGCTGCATAAAACCAGAGATTGAAATGAGCACAGATAAAGTTCCTTAAGCCAAATATGGAATAGACAAGAGCTACTCCTTGTTCAACGAAATGGACTCAACACCCCATATTAAACGCCTAAGAATGAACCTGACTAGTAAGTATCTTAAAACCTAGGGATTGCTATGTCTCCGAAAGAGAATCAAGCATGTGTACAGGGGCATAAACGCAGCAGTGATAGGATTGGAGAGGTTCGGTGAGCAAATGAAGACCCTTTGAAGTCATATTGCATGGTACCCATTCCATGGGTTTCAACTACCCAGGTTTAAGGTATTCTTCCTTCATCTAAAACATGCATGTGGAACCTAGAGTATGATCAACCATGTGATCGGGAGACGTGTTCAAATATGTCTCAGTTTTCGTACCCTGGTACTCGGGTGCAACATTCCAGACGCTTTACTAACACTCTCCCCACTTGGAGAGTCAGTCCCTTTAACCACCTGTTTGGCCCAGTTTGCAATTTCTGTGGAAGATGAACAGGAATAGCGAGAACCAATGAAAGACTAGCTGGAGGTGTCTGGATGGGCAAATTTAACTCTCATTTCACACCAGGAAGAGGAATTAACCAAAGGCTCAGCGTGCCATGCCGGAACCACATTAGGGCCTGAAGACATCCTGCGGTGTTGCGGCCAGCTCACAAGAAAGCGAGTTGAAGAAAGGAGCTCAGGGGCACTGTAATTCACAAACCTGCAGAGTTATAAATGACAGCTATCGTCCAAAAATAGACTGAAGGAAGGCTGCCAAGAGGACTTGAAAGCGGGGCAGAATTGCAGGAAACCGATTTCAGGAGGTAGACTGGAATTGCATTGAAAGCATAGGAAAAGAGGCAGAACGTCCACAATGATGCACTTGGCCAAAAAGGGCGTATGCGTTTTTTCCTGAATATATTCAGGAAAAAACGCATACGCCCCTTTTGGCCAACCAAGCAAGCTTGCAAAGGAAATCTGCACTACAATGAAGTCTCACTTCCCCCCGGTCAAAAGGGCCATCTGAAAAAAGTGTAAAATCCAGAAAGGCAGGACAGGCCATGGAGAACTGGGAGCCTTGTTATGCTGATGGGCGGGATGTAAATTACCAACAGACACTCCGGAGAAGTGTATGGTGTTTCCTGAAACATCTAAAAAACAAAGCAACACAGCCTAGGGCACTGCCACTTATGGTCCTATAGCTTAGGGAAATTAAACTCAAAAAGACACAGCCACCCCAAAGTTTGGGACGCCTCTGTTTACAAGAACCTCTTTTACCGTACAAGTTCAATATCACAGAAATTGAAAAATGGATAAAGAACTTGTGGTACTTACGTACAATGCAGTATCACTCAGCAATGAAATCTATGTCATCAGGCCCGTAGCAGCATAATGAGTGGATTCAGGTACGATGATTCTAACTGAAATAAGTCACACAGAAAAAGACACATCCTAAGATATGACTAATACACGGAATGTAAACTTGGCTAGACAGGAACTGAATTACAGAACAGAACAGGGTCTAAAATTTAGAAAACCAACTTATGCTTGCTTAAGGGGAAAGGTGAGTTGGGGTGCTGCATAAAACCAGAGATTGAAATGAGCACAGATAAAGTTCGTTAAGCCAAATATGGAATAGACAAGAGCTACTCCTTGCTCAACGAAATGGACTCAAAACACCATATTAAATGCCTAAGAATGTACCTGACTAGTAAGTATCTTAAAACCTATGGATTGCTATGCCTCCAAAAGAGAATAAAGCATGTGTACAGGGGCATAAACACAGCAGTGATAGGATTGGAGAGGTTCGGTGAGAAAATGAAGACCCTTTGAAGTCATATTGCATGGTACCCATTCCACGGGTTTCAACTACCCAGGTTTTAGGTATTCTTCCTCAGCTAAAACATGCATGTGGAACCCAAGTATGATCAACCATGTGAATGGGAGACGTGTTCAAATATGTCTCAGTTTTCCTCCCCTGGTACTCGGGTGCAACATTCCAGACGCTTTACTAACACTCTCCCCACTTGGAAAGTCAGCGCCTTTAACTTCCTGTTTGGCCCAGTTTGCAATTTCTGCGGAAGATGAACAGGAATAGCGAGAACCAATGAGAAGCTAGCTGGAGGTGTCTGGACGGGCAAATTTAACTCTCATTTCCCACCAGGAAGAGGAAATAACCAAAGGCTCAGTGTGCCGTGCCGGACCAGATTAGGGCCTGAAGCCATCCTGCAGTGTTGCGGCCAGCTCAAAAGAAAGCGAGTTGAAGAAAGGAGCTCAGGGGCACTGTAATTCACAAACCTGCAGAGTTATAAATGACAGCTATTGTCCAAAAATATACTGAAGTAAGGCTGCCAAGAGGACTTGAAAGCGGGGCAGAATTGCAGGAAACCGATTTCAGGAGGTAGACTGGAATTGCATTGAAAGCATAGGAAAAGAGGCAGAACGTCCACAATGATGCACTTGGCCAAAAAGGGCGTATGCGTTTTTTCCTGAATATATTCAGGAAAAAACGCATACGCCCTTTTTGGCCAACCAAGCAAGCTTGCAAAGGATATCTGCACTACAATGAAGTCTCACTTCCCCCCGGTCAAAAGGGCCATCTGAAAAAAGTGTAAAATCCAGAAAGGCAGGACAGGCCATGGAGAACTGGGAGCCTTCTTATGCTGATGGGCGGGATGTAAATTGCCAACAGACACTCTGGAGAAGTGTATGGTGTTTCCTGAAACATCTAAAAAACAAAGCAACAGAGCCTAGGGCACTTCCACTTATGGTCCTATAGCTTAGGGAATTTAAAGTCAAAAAGACACAGCCACCCCAAAGTTTGGAACGGCTCTTTTTACAAGAACCTCGTTTACAGTACAAGTTCAATATCGCAGGAAGTGAAAAATGGATAAAGAACTTGTGGTATTTACTTACAAAGCAATATCACTCAGCAATGAAATCTGTGTCATCAGGCCCTTAGCATCACAATGAGTGGATTCAGGTATGATGATTCGAACTGAAATAAGTCACACAGAAAAAGAAACATCATAAGATATCAGTAATACACGGAATGTAAACTTGGCTAGACAGGAACTGAATTACAGAACAGAACAGGGTCTCAAATTTAGAAAACCAACTTATGCTTGCTTAAGGGGAAAGGTGAGTAGGGGTGCTGCATAAAACCAGAGATTGAAATGAGCACAGATAAAGTTCCTTAAGCCAAATATGGAATAGACAAGAGCTACTCCTTGCTCAACGAAATGGACTCAACACCCCATATTAAACGCCTAAGAATATACCTGACTAGTAAGTATCGTAAAACCTATGGATTGCTATGTCTCCGAAAGAGAATCAAGCATGTGTACAGGGGCATAAACACAGCAGTGATAGGATTGGAGAGGTTCATGAGCAAATGAAGACCCTTTGAAGTCATATTGCATGGTACCCTTTCCACGGGTCTTAACTCTCCAGGTTTAAGGTATTCTTCCTTCAGCTAAAACATGCATGTGGAACCCAGAGTATGATCAACCATGTGATCGGGAGACGTGTTCAAATATGTCTCAGTTTTCCCCCCCTGGTACTCGGGTGCAACATTCCAGACGCTTTACTAACACACTCCCGTCTTGGAGAGTCAGTCCCTTTAACCTCCTGTTTGGCCCAGTTTGCAATTTCTGCGAAAGATGAACAGGAATAGCGAGAACCAATGAGAGGCTAGCTGGAGGTGTCTGGACGGGCAAATTTAACTCTCATTTCCCACCAGGAAGAGGAATTAACCAAAGGCTCAGCGTACCGTGCCGGAACCAGATTAGGGCCTGAAGCCATCCTGCGGTGTTGCGGCCAGCTCACAAGAAAGCGAGTTGAAGGAAGGAGCTCAGGGGCACTGTAATTCAAAAACCTGCAGAGTTATAAATGACAGCTATCGCCCAAAAATAGACTGAAGTAAGGCTGCCAAGAGGACTTGAAAGCGGGGCAGAATTGCAGGAAACCGATTTCAGGAGGTAGACTGAAATTGCATTGAAAGCATAGGAAAAGAGGCAGAACGTCCACAATGATGCACTTGGCCAAAAAGGGCGTATGCGTTTTTTCCTGAATATATTCAGGAAAAAACGCATACGCCCTTTTTGGCCAAACAAGCAAGCTTGCAAAGGAAATCTGCACTACAATGAAGTCTCACTTCCCCCCGGTCAAAAGGTCCATCTGAAAAAAGTGTAAAATCCAGAAAGGCAGGACAGGCCATGGAGAACTGGGAGCCTTGTTATGCTGATGGGCGGGATGTAAATTGCCAACAGACACTCGGGAGAAGTGTATGGTGTTTCCTGAAACATCTAAAAAACAAAGCAACAGAGCCTAGGGCACTGCCACTTATGGTCCTATAGCTTAGGGAAATTAAAATCAAAAAGACACAGCCACCCCAAAGTTTGGGACGCCTCTGTTTATAAGAACCTCGTTCACAGTACAAGTTCAACATCGCAGAAAGTGAAAAATGGATAAAGAAGTTGTGGTATTTACTTACAAAGCAATATCACTCAGCAATGAAATCTATGTCATCAGGCCCTTAGCAGCACAATGAGTGGGTTCAGGTATGATGATTCTAACTGAAATAAGTCACACAGAAAAAGAAACATCATAAGATATCAGTAATACACGGAATGTAAACTTGGCTACACAGGAACTGAATTACAGAACAGAACAGGGTCTCAAATTTAGAAAACCAACTTATGCTTGCTTAAGGGGAAAGGTGAGTTGGGGTGCTGCATAAAACCAGAGATTGAAATGAGCACAGATAAAGTTCCTTAAGTCAAATATGGAATAGACAAGAGCTACTCCTTGCTCAACGAAATGGACTCAACACCGCATATTAAACGCGTAAGAATGTACCTGACTAGTAAGTATCGTAAAACCTATGGATTGCTATGTCTCCAAAAGAGAATCAAGCATGTGTACAGGGGCATAAACGCAGCAGTGATAGGATTGGAGAGGTTCGGTGAGCAAATGAAGACCCTTTGAAGTCATATTGCATGGTACCCATTACACGGGTCTCAACTCTCCAGGTTTAAGGTATTCTTCCTTCAGCTAAAACATGCATGTGGAACCCAAGTATGATCAACCATGTGAACGGGCGACGTGTTCAAATATGTCTCAGTTTTCCTCCCCTGGTACTCGGGTGCAACATTCCAGATGCTTTACTAACACTCTCCCCACTTGGAGAGTCAGCGCCTTTAACCTCCTGTTTGGCCCAGTTTGCAATTTCTGCGGAAGATGAACAGGAATAGCGAGAACCAATGAGAGGCTAGCTGGAGGTGTCTGGACGGGCAAATTTAACTCTCATTTCCCACCAGGAAGTGGAAATATCCAAAGGCTCAGTGTGCCGTGCCGGAACCAGATTAGGGCCTGAAGCCATCCTGCGGTGTTGCCGCCAGCTCAAAAGAAAGCGAGTTGAAGAAAGGAGCTCAGGGGCACTGTAATTCACAAACCTGCAGAGTTATAAATGACAGCTATCGTCCAAAAATAGACTGAAGTAAGGCTGCCAAGAGGACTTGAAAGCGGGGCAGAATTGCAGGAAACCGATTTCAGGAGGTAGACTGGAATTGCATTGAAAGCATAGGAAAAGAGGCAGAACGTCCACAATGATGCACTTGGCCAAAAAGGGCGTATGCGTTTTTTCCTGAATATATTCAGGAAAAAACGCATACGCCGTTTTTGGCCAACCAAGCAAGCTTGCAAAGGAAATCTGCACTACAATGAAGTCTCACTTCCCCCCGGTCAAAAGGGCCATCTGAAAAAAGTGTAAAATCCAGAAAGGCAGGACAGGCCATGGAGAACTGGGAGCCTTCTTATGCTGATGGGCGGGATGTAAATTGCCAACAGACACGCTGGAGAAGTGTATGGTGTTTCCTGAAACATCTAAAAAACAAAGCAACAGAGCCTAGGGCACTTCCACTTATGGTCCTATAGTTTAGGGAATTTAAAGTCAAAAAGACACAGCCACCCCAAAGTTTGGAACGGCTCTTTTTACAAGAACCTCGTTTACAGTACAAGTTCAATATCGCAGGAAGTGAAAAATGGATAAAGAACTTGTGGTATTTACTTACAAAGCAATATCACTCAGCAATGAAATCTGTGTCATCAGGCCCTTAGCATCACAATGAGTGGATTCAGGTATGATGATTCGAACTGAAATAAGTCACAAAGAAAAAGAAACATCATAAGATATCAGTAATACACGGAATGTAAACTTGGCTAGACAGGAACTGAATTACAGAACAGAACAGGGTCTCAAATTTAGAAAACCAACTTATGCGTGCTTAAGGGGAAAGGTGAGTTGGGGTGCTGCATAAAACCAGAGATTGAAATGAGCACAGATAAAGTTCCTTAAGCCAAATATGGAATAGACAAGAGCTACTCCTTGCTCAACGAAATGGACTCAACACCCCATATTAAACGCCTAAGAATATACCTGACTAGTAAGTATCGTAAAACCTATGGATTGCTATGTCTCCGAAAGAGAATCAAGCATGTGTACAGGGGCATAAACACAGCAGTGATAGGATTGGAGAGGTTCATGAGCAAATGAAGACCCTTTGAAGTCATATTGCATGGTACCCTTTCCACGGGTCTTAACTCTCCAGGTTTAAGGTATTCTTCCTTCAGCTAAAACATGCATGTGGAACCCAGAGTATGATCAACCATGTGATCGGGAGACGTGTTCAAATATGTCTCAGTTTTCCCCCCCTGGTACTCGGGTGCAACATTCCAGACGCTTTACTAACACACTCCCGTCTTGGAGAGTCAGTCCCTTTAACCTCCTGTTTGGCCCAGTTTGCAATTTCTGCGAAAGATGAACAGGAATAGCGAGAACCAATGAGAGGCTAGCTGGAGGTGTCTGGACGGGCAAATTTAACTCTCATTTCCCACCAGGAAGAGGAATTAACCAAAGGCTCAGCGTACCGTGCCGGAACCAGATTAGGGCCTGAAGCCATCCTGCGGTGTTGCGGCCAGCTCACAAGAAAGCGAGTTGAAGGAAGGAGCTCAGGGGCACTGTAATTCACAAACCTGCAGAGTTATAAATGACAGCTATCGCCCAAAAATAGACTGAAGTAAGGCTGCCAAGAGGACTTGAAAGCGGGGCAGAATTGCAGGAAACCGATTTCAGGAGGTAGACTGAAATTGCATTGAAAGCATAGGAAAAGAGGCAGAACGTCCACAATGATGCACTTGGCCAAAAAGGGCGTATGCGTTTTTTCCTGAATATATTCAGGAAAAAACGCATACGCCCTTTTTGGCCAAACAAGCAAGCTTGCAAAGGAAATCTGCACTACAATGAAGTCTCACTTCCCCCCGGTCAAAAGGTCCATCTGAAAAAAGTGTAAAATCCAGAAAGGCAGGACAGGCCATGGAGAACTGGGAGCCTTGTTATGCTGATGGGCGGGATGTAAATTGCCAACAGACACTCGGGAGAAGTGTATGGTGTTTCCTGAAACATCTAAAAAACAAAGCAACAGAGCCTAGGGCACTGCCACTTATGGTCCTATAGCTTAGGGAAATTAAAATCAAAAAGACACAGCCACCCCAAAGTTTGGGACGCCTCTGTTTATAAGAACCTCGTTCACAGTACAAGTTCAACATCGCAGAAAGTGAAAAATGGATAAAGAAGTTGTGGTATTTACTTACAAAGCAATATCACTCAGCAATGAAATCTATGTCATCAGGCCCTTAGCAGCACAATGAGTGGGTTCAGGTATGATGATTCTAACTGAAATAAGTCACACAGAAAAAGAAACATCATAAGATATCAGTAATACACGGAATGTAAACTTGGCTACACAGGAACTGAATTACAGAACAGAACAGGGTCTCAAATTTAGAAAACCAACTTATGCTTGCTTAAGGGGAAAGGTGAGTTGGGGTGCTGCATAAAACCAGAGATTGAAATGAGCACAGATAAAGTTCCTTAAGTCAAATATGGAATAGACAAGAGCTACTCCTTGCTCAACGAAATGGACTCCACACCGCATATTAAACGCGTAAGAATGTACCTGACTAGTAAGTATCGTAAAACCTATGGATTGCTATGTCTCCAAAAGAGAATCAAGCATGTGTACAGGGGCATAAACGCAGCAGTGATAGGATTGGAGAGGTTCGGTGAGCAAATGAAGACCCTTTGAAGTCATATTGCATGGTACCCATTCCACGGGTCTCAACTCTCCAGGTTTAAGGTATTCTTCCTTCAGCTAAAACATGCATGTGGAACCCAAGTATGATCAACCATGTGAACGGGCGACGTGTTCAAATATGTCTCAGTTTTCCTCCCCTGGTACTCGGGTGCAACATTCCAGATGCTTTACTAACACTCTCCCCACTTGGAGAGTCAGCGCCTTTAACCTCCTGTTTGGCCCAGTTTGCAATTTCTGCGGAAGATGAACAGGAATAGCGAGAACCAATGAGAGGCTAGCTGGAGGTGTCTGGACGGGCAAATTTAACTCTCATTTCCCACCAGGAAGTGGAAATATCCAAAGGCTCAGCGTGCCGTGCCGGAACCAGATTAGGGCCTGAAGCCATCCTGCGGTGTTGCCGCCAGGTCACAAGAAAGCGAGTTGAAGAAAGGAGCTCAGGGGCACTGTAATTCACAAACCTGCAGAGTTATAAATGAGAGCTATCGTCCAAAAATAGACTGAAGTAAGGCTGCCAAGAGGACTTGAAAGCGGGGCAGAATTGCAGGAAACCGATTTCAGGAGGTAGACTGGAATTGCATTGAAAGCATAGGAAAAGAGGCAGAACGTCCACAATGATGCACTTGGCCAAAAAGGGCGTATGCGTTTTTTCCTGAATATATTCAGGAAAAAACGCATACGCCGTTTTTGGCCAACCAAGCAAGCTTGCAAAGGAAATCTGCACTACAATGAAGTCTCACTTCCCCCCGGTCAAAAGGGCCATCTGAAAAAAGTGTAAAATCCAGAAAGGCAGGACAGGCCATGGAGAACTGGGAGCCTTGTTATGCTGATGGGCGGGATGTAAATTGCCAACAGACACTCGGGAGAAGTGTATGGTGTTTCCTGAAACATCTAAAAAACAAAGCAACAGAGCCTAGGGCACTTCCACTTATGGTCCTATAGCTTAGGGAAATTAAATTCAAAAAGACACAGCCACCCCAAAGTTTGGAACGGCTCTGTTTACAAGAACCTCGTTTACAGTACAAGTTCAACATCGCAGAAAGTGAAAAATGGATAAAGAAGTTGTGGTATTCTCTTACAAAGCAATATCACTCAGCAATGAAATCTATGTCATCAGGCCCTTAGCAGCACAATGAGTGGATTCAGGTATGATGATTCTAACTGAAATAAGTCACACAGAAAAAGAAACATCATAAGATATCAGTAATACACGGAATTTAAACTTGGCTACACAGGAACTGAATTACAGAACAGAACAGCATCTCAAATTTAGAAAACCAACTTATGCTTGCTTAAGGGGAAAGGTGAGTTGGGGTGCTGCATAAAACCAGAGATTGAAATGAGCACAGATAAAGTTCCTTAAGCCAAATATGGAAAAGACAAGAGCTACTCCTTGCTCAACGAAATGGACTCAACACCGCATATTAAACGCCTAAGAATGTACCTGACTAGTAAGTATCTTAAAACCTATGGATTGCTATGTCTCCGAAAGAGAATCAAGTATGTGTACAGGGGCATAAACAGAGCAGTGATAGGATTGGAGAGGTTCGGTGAGCAAATGAAGACCCTTTGAAGTCATATTGCATGGTACCCATTCAACTACCCAGGTTTAAGGTATTCTTCCTTCAGCTAAAACATGCATGTGGAACCTAGAGTATGATCAACCATGTGATCAGGAGACGTGTTCAAATATGTCTCAGTTTTCGTACCCTGGTACTCGGGTGCAACATTCCAGACGCTTTACTAACACTCTCCCGACTTGGAGAGTCAGTCCCTTTAACCTCCTGTTTGGCCCAGTTTGCAATTTCTGCGGAAGATGAACAGGAATAGCGAGAACCAATGAGAGACTAGCTGGAGGTGTCTGGACGGGCAAATTTAACTCTCATTTCCCACCAGGAAGAGGAATTAACCAAAGGCTCAGCGTGCCGTGCCAGAACCAGATTAGGGCCTGAAGCCATCCTGCGGTGTTGCGGCCAGGTCACAAGAAAGCGAGTTGAAGAAAGGAGCTCAGGGGCACTGTAATTCACAAACCTGCAGAGTTATAAATGACAGCTATCGTCCAAAAATATACTGAAGTAAGGCTGCCAAGAGGACTTGAAAGCGGGGCAGAATTGCAGGAAACCCATTTCAGGAGGTAGACTGGAATTGCATTGAAAGCATAGGAAAAGAGGCAGAACGTCCACAATGATGCACTTGGCCAAAAAGGGCGTATGCGTTTTTTCCTGAATATATTCAGGAAAAAACGCATACGCCCTTTTTGGCCAACCAAGCAAGCTTGCAAAGGAAATCTGCACTACAATGAAGTCTCACTTCCCCCGGTCAAAAGGGCCATCTGAAAAAAGTGTAAAATCCAGAAAGGCAGGACAGGCCATGGAGAACTGGGAGCCTTCGTATGCTGATGGGCGGGATGTAAATTGCCAACAGACACTCGGGAGAAGTGTATGGTGTTTCCTGAAACATCTAAAAAACAAAGCAACAGAGCCTAGGGCACTTCCACTTATGGTCCTATAGCTTAGGGAAATTAAAATCAAAAAGACACAGCCACCCCAAAGTTTGGAACGGCTCTGTTTACAAGAACCTCGTTTACAGTACAAGTTCAACATCGCAGAAAGTGAAAAATGGATAAAGAAGTTGTGGTATTTACTTACAAAGCAATATCACTCAGCAATGAAATCTGTGTCATCAGGCCCTTAGCAGCACAATGACTGGATTCAGGTATGATGATTCTAACTGAAATAAGTCACACAGAAAAAGAAACATCATAAGATATCAGTAATACACGGAATGTAAACTTGGCTACACAGGAACTGAATTACAGAACAGAACAGGGTCTCAAATTTAGAAAACCAACTTATGCTTGCTTAAGGGGAAAGGTGAGTTGGGGTGCTGCATAAAACCAGAGATTGAAATGAGCACAGATAAAGTTCCTTAAGCCAAATATGGAATAGATAAGAGCTACTTCTTGCTCAACGAAATGGACTCAACACCCCATATTAAACGCCTAAGAATGTACCTGACTAGTAAGTATCTTACAACCTATGGATTGCTATGTCTCCGAAAGAGAATCAAGCATGTGTACAGGGGCATAAACGCAGCAGTGATAGGATTGGAGAGGTTCGGTGAGCAAATGAAGACCCTTTGAAGTCATATTGCATGGTACCCATTACACAAGTCTTAACTCTCCAGGTTTAAGGTATTCTTCCTTCAGCTAAAACATGCATGTGGAACCCAAGTGTGATCAACCATGTGAATGGGAGACGTGTTCAAATATGTCTCAGTTTTCCTCCCCTGGTACTCGGGTGCAACATTCCAGACGCTTTACTAAAACTCTCCCCACTTGGAGAGTCAGCGCCTTTAACCTCCTGTTTGGCCCAGTTTGCAATTTCTGCGGAAGATGAACAGGAATAGCGAGAACCAATGAGAGACTAGCTGGAGGTGTCTGGACGGGCAAATTTAACTCTCATTTCCCACCAGGAAGAGGAAATAACCAAAGGCTCAGCGTGCCGTGCCGGAACCAGATTAGGGCCTGAAGCCATCCTGCGGTGTTGCAGCCAGCTCAAAAGAAAGCGAGTTGAAGAAAGGAGCTCAGGGGCACTGTAATTCACAAACCTGCAGAGTTATAAATGACAGCTATCGTCCAAAAATAGACTGAAGTAAGGCTGCCAAGAGGACTTGAAAGCGGGGCAGAATTGCAGGAAACCGATTTCAGGAGGTAGACTGGAATTGCATTGAAAGCATAGGAAAAGAGGCAGAACGTCCACAATGATGCACTTGGCCAAAAAGGGCGTATGCGTTTTTTCCTGAATATATTCAGGAAAAAACGCATACGCCCTTTTTGGCCAACCAAGCAAACTTGCAAAGGAAATCTGCACTACAATGAAGTCTCACTTCCCCCCGGTCAAAAGGACCATCTGAAAAAAGTGTAAAATCCAGAAAGGCAGGACAGGCCATGGAGAACTGGGAGCCTTGTTATGCTGATGGGCGGGATGTAAATTGCCAACAGACACTCGGGAGAAGTGTATGGTGTTTCCTGAAACATCTAAAAAACAAAGCAACAGAGCCTAGGGCACTTCCACTTATGGTCCTATAGCTTAGGGAAATTAAAATCAAAAAGACACAGCCACCCCAAAGTTTGGGACGCCTCTGTTTACAAGAACCTCGTTTACAGTACAAGTTCAATATCACAGAAAGTAAAAAATGGATAAAGAACTTGTGGTACTTACGTACAATGCAGTATCACTCAGCAATGAAATCTATGTCATCAGGCCCGTAGCAGCATCATGAGTGGATTTAGGTACGATGATTCTAACTGAAATAAGTCACACAGAAAAAGAAACATCATAAGATATCACTAATACACGGAATGTATACTTGGCTACACAGGAACTGAATTACAGAACAGAACAGGTTCTCAAATTTAGAAAACCAACTTATGCTTGCTTAAGGGGAAAGGTGAGTTGGGGTGCTGCATAAAACAAGAGATTGAAATGAGCACAGATAAAGTTCCTTAAGCCAAATATGGAATAGACAAGAGCTACTCCTTGCTCAAAGAAATGGACTCAACACCGCATATTAAACGCCTACGAATGTACCTGACTAGTAAGTATCTTAAAACTTATGGATTGCTATGTCTCCGAAAGTGAATCAAGCATGTGTACAGGGGCATAAACACAGCAGTGATAGGATTGGAGAGGTTCGGTGAGCAAATGAAGACCCTTTGAAGTCATATTGCATGGTACCCATTCCACGGGTCTCAACTCTCCAGGTTTAAGGTATTCTTCCTTCAGCTAAAACATGCATGTGGAACCCAAGTATGATCAACCATGTGAACGGGAGACGTGTTCAAATATGTCTCAGTTTTCCTCCCCTGGTACTCGGGTGCAACATTCCAGACGCTTTACTAACACTCTCCCCACTTGGAGAGTCAGTGCCTTTAACCTCCTGTTTGGCCCAGTTTGCAATTTCTGCGGAAGATGAACAGGAATAGCGAGAACCAATGAGAGACTAGCTGGAGGTGTCTGGACGGGCAAATTTAACTCTCATTTCCCACCAGGAAGAGGAAATAACGAAAGGTTCAGCGTGCCGTGCCGGAACCAGATTAGGGCCTGAAGCCATCCTGCGGTGTTGCAGCCAGGTCACAAGAAAGCGAGTTGAAGAAAGGAGCTCAGGGGCACTGTAATTCACAAACTTGCAGAGTTATAAATGACAGCTATCGTCCAAAAATAGACTGAAGTAAGGCTGCCAAGAGGACTTGAAAGCGGGGCAGAATTGCAGGAAACCGATTTCAGGAGGTAGACTGGAATTGCATTGAAAGCATAGGAAAAGAGGCAGAACGTCCACAATGATGCACTTGGCCAAAAAGGGCGTATGCGTTTTTTCCTGAATATATTCAGGAAAAAACGCATACGCCCTTTTTGGCCAACCAAGCAAGCTTGCAAAGGAAATCTGCACTACAATGAAGTCTCACTTCCCCCCGGTCAAAAGGGCCATCTGAAAAAAGTGTAAAATCCAGAAAGGCAGGACAGGCCATGGAGAACTGGGAGCCTTGTTATGCTGAAGGGCGGGATGTAAATTGCCAACAACCACTCGGGAGAAGTGTATGGTGTTTCCTGAAACATCTAAAAAACAAAGCAACAGAACCTAGGGCACTTCCACTTATGGTCCTATAGCTTAGGGAAATTAAAATCAAAAAGACACAGCCACCCCAAAGTTTGGAACGGCTCTGTTTACAAGAACCTCGTTTACAGTACAAGTTCAACATCGCAGAAAGTGAAAAATGGATAAAGAAGTTGTGGTATTTACTTACAAAGCAATATCACTCAGCAATGAAATCTGTGTCATCTGGCCCTTAGCAGCACAATGAGTGGATTCAGGTATGATGATTCTAACTGAAATAAGTCACACAGAAAAAGAAACATCATAAGATATCAGTAATACACGGAATGCAAACTTGGCTACACAGGAACTGAATTACAGAACAGAACAGGGTCTCAAATTTAGAAAACCAACTTATGCTTGCTTAAGGGTAAAGGTGAGTTGGGGTGCTGCATAAAACCAGAGATTGAAATGAGCACAGATAAAGTTCCTTAAGCCAAATATGGAATAGACAAGAGCTACTTCTTGCTCAACGAAATGGACTCAACACCCCATATTAAACGCCTAAGAATGTACCTGACTAGTAAGTATCTTAAAACCTATGGATTGCTATGTCTCCGAAGGAGAATCAAGCATGTGTACAGGGGCATAAACGCAGCAGTGATAGGATTGGAGAGGTTCGGTGAGCAAATGAAGACCCTTTGAAGTCATATTGCATGGTACCCATTACACGGGTCTTAACTCTCCAGGTTTAAGGTATTCTTCCTTCAGCTAAAACATGCATGTGGAACCCAAGTATGATCAACCATGTGAACGGGAGACGTGTTCAAATATGTCTCAGTTTTCCTCCCCTGGTACTCGGGTGCAACATTCCAGACGCTTTACTAAAACTCTCCCCACTTGGAGAGTCAGCGCCTTTAACCTCCTGTTTGGCCCAGTTTGCAATTTCTGCGGAAGATGAACAGGAATAGCGAGAACCAATGAGAGACTAGCTGGAGGTGTCTGGACGGGCAAATTTAACTCTCATTTCCCACCAGGAAGAGGAAATAACCAAAGGCTCAGCGTGCCGTGCCGGAACCAGATTAGGGCCTGAAGCCATCCTGCGGTGTTGCAGCCAGCTCAAAAGAAAGCGAGTTGAAGAAAGGAGCTCAGGGACACTGTAATTCACAAACCTGCAGAGTTATAAATGACAGCTATCGTCCAAAAATAGACTGAAGTAAGGCTGCCAAGAGGACTTGAAAGCGGGGCAGAATTGCAGGAAACCGATTTCAGGAGGTAGACTGGAATTGCATTGAAAGCATAGGAAAAGAGGCAGAACGTCCACAATGATGCACTTGGCCAAAAAGGGCGTATGCGTTTTTTCCTGAATATATTCAGGAAAAAACGCATACGCCCTTTTTGGCCAACCAAGCAAACTTGCAAAGGAAATCTGCACTACAATGAAGTCTCACTTCCCCCCGGTCAAAAGGGCCATCTGAAAAAAGTGTAAAATCCAGAAAGGCAGGACAGGCCATGGAGAACTGGGAGCCTTGTTATGCTGATGGGCGGGATGTAAATTGCCAACAGACACTCGGGAGAAGTGTATGGTGTTTCCTGAAACATCTAAAAAACAAAACAACAGAGCCTAGGGCACTTCCACTTATGGTCCTATAGCTTAGGGAAATTAAAATCAAAAAGACACAGCCACCCCAAAGTTTGGGACGCCTCCGTTTACAAGAACCTCTTTTACCATACAAGTTCAATATCACAGAAAGTGAAAAATGGATAAAGAACTTGTGGTACTTACGTACAATGCAGTATCACTCAGCAATGAAATCTATGTCATCAGGCCCGTAGCAGCATAATGAGTGGATTCAGGTACGATGATTCTAACTGAAATAAGTCACACAGAAAAAGAAACATCATAAGATATCAGTAATACACGGAATGTAAACTTGGCTACACAGGAACTGCATTCCAAAACAGAACAGGGTCTCAAATTTAGAAAACCAACTTATGCTTGCTTAAGAGGAAAGGTGACTTGGGGTGCTGCATAAAACCAGAGATTGAAATGAGCACAGATAAAGTTCCTTAAGCCAAATATGGAATAGACAAGAGCTACTCCTTGCTCAACGAAATGGACTCAAAACCCCATATTAAACGCCTACGAATGTACCTGACTAGTAAGTATCGTAAAACCTATGGATTGCTATGTCTCCAAAAGAGAATCAAGCATGTGTACAGGGGCATAAACGCAGCAGTGATAGGATTGGAGAGGTTCGGTGAGCAAATGAAGACCCTTTGAAGTCATATTGCATGGTACCCATTCCACGGGTCTCAACTCTCCAGGTTTAAGGTATTCTTCCTTCAGCTAAAACATGCATGTGGAACCCAAGTATGATCAACCATGTGAACGGGCGACGTGTTCAAATATGTCTCAGTTTTCCTCCCCTGGTACTCGGGTGCAACATTCCAGATGCTTTACTAACACTCTCCCCACTTGGAGAGTCAGCGCCTTTAACCTCCTGTTTGGCCCAGTTTGCAATTTCTGCGGAAGATGAACAGGAATAGCGAGAACCAATGAGAGGCTAGCTGGAGGTGTCTGGACGGGCAAATTTAACTCTCATTTCCCACCAGGAAGTGGAAATATCCAAAGGCTCAGCGTGCCGTGCCGGAACCAGATTAGGGCCTGAAGCCATCCTGCGGTGTTGCCGCCAGGTCACAAGAAAGCGAGTTGAAGAAAGGAGCTCAGGGGCACTGTAATTCACAAACCTGCAGAGTTATAAATGAGAGCTATCGTCCAAAAATAGACTGAAGTAAGGCTGCCAAGAGGACTTGAAAGCGGGGCAGAATTGCAGGAAACCGATTTCAGGAGGTAGACTGGAATTGCATTGAAAGCATAGGAAAAGAGGCAGAACGTCCACAATGATGCACTTGGCCAAAAAGGGCGTATGCGTTTTTTCCTGAATATATTCAGGAAAAAACGCATACGCCGTTTTTGGCCAACCAAGCAAGCTTGCAAAGGAAATCTGCACTACAATGAAGTCTCACTTCCCCCCGGTCAAAAGGGCCATCTGAAAAAAGTGTAAAATCCAGAAAGGCAGGACAGGCCATGGAGAACTGGGAGCCTTGTTATGCTGATGGGCGGGATGTAAATTGCCAACAGACACTCGGGAGAAGTGTATGGTGTTTCCTGAAACATCTAAAAAACAAAGCAACAGAGCCTAGGGCACTTCCACTTATGGTCCTATAGCTTAGGGAAATTAAAATCAAAAAGACACAGCCACCCCAAAGTTTGGAACGGCTCTGTTTACAAGAACCTCGTTTACAGTACAAGTTCAACATCGCAGAAAGTGAAAAATGGATAAAGAAGTTGTGGTATTCTCTTACAAAGCAATATCACTCAGCAATGAAATCTATGTCATCAGGCCCTTAGCAGCACAATGAGTGGATTCAGGTATGATGATTCTAACTGAAATAAGTCACACAGAAAAAGAAACATCATAAGATATCAGTAATACACGGAATTTAAACTTGGCTACACAGGAACTGAATTACAGAACAGAACAGGGTCTCAAATTTAGAAAACCAACTTATGCTTGCTTAAGGGGAAAGGTGAGTTGGGGTGCTGCATAAAACCAGAGATTGAAATGAGCACAGATAAAGTTCCTTAAGCCAAATATGGAAAAGACAAGAGCTACTCCTTGCTCAACGAAATGGACTCAACACCGCATATTAAACGCCTAAGAATGTACCTGACTAGTAAGTATCTTAAAACCTATGGATTGCTATGTCTCCGAAAGAGAATCAAGTATGTGTACAGGGGCATAAACAGAGCAGTGATAGGATTGGAGAGGTTCGGTGAGCAAATGAAGACCCTTTGAAGTCATATTGCATGGTACCCATTCAACTACCCAGGTTTAAGGTATTCTTCCTTCAGCTAAAACATGCATGTGGAACCTAGAGTATGATCAACCATGTGATCAGGAGACGTGTTCAAATATGTCTCAGTTTTCGTACCCTGGTACTCGGGTGCAACATTCCAGACGCTTTACTAACACTCTCCCGACTTGGAGAGTCAGTCCCTTTAACCTCCTGTTTGGCCCAGTTTGCAATTTCTGCGGAAGATGAACAGGAATAGCGAGAACCAATGAGAGACTAGCTGGAGGTGTCTGGACGGGCAAATTTAACTCTCATTTCCCACCAGGAAGAGGAATTAACCAAAGGCTCAGCGTGCCGTGCCAGAACCAGATTAGGGCCTGAAGCCATCCTGCGGTGTTGCGGCCAGGTCACAAGAAAGCGAGTTGAAGAAAGGAGCTCAGGGGCACTGTAATTCACAAACCTGCAGAGTTATAAATGACAGCTATCGTCCAAAAATATACTGAAGTAAGGCTGCCAAGAGGACTTGAAAGCGGGGCAGAATTGCAGGAAACCCATTTCAGGAGGTAGACTGGAATTGCATTGAAAGCATAGGAAAAGAGGCAGAACGTCCACAATGATGCACTTGGCCAAAAAGGGCGTATGCGTTTTTTCCTGAATATATTCAGGAAAAAACGCATACGCCCTTTTTGGCCAACCAAGCAAGCTTGCAAAGGAAATCTGCACTACAATGAAGTCTCACTTCCCCCGGTCAAAAGGGCCATCTGAAAAAAGTGTAAAATCCAGAAAGGCAGGACAGGCCATGGAGAACTGGGAGCCTTCGTATGCTGATGGGCGGGATGTAAATTGCCAACAGACACTCGGGAGAAGTGTATGGTGTTTCCTGAAACATCTAAAAAACAAAGCAACAGAGCCTAGGGCACTTCCACTTATGGTCCTATAGCTTAGGGAAATTAAAATCAAAAAGACACAGCCACCCCAAAGTTTGGAACGGCTCTGTTTACAAGAACCTCGTTTACAGTACAAGTTCAACATCGCAGAAAGTGAAAAATGGATAAAGAAGTTGTGGTATTTACTTACAAAGCAATATCACTCAGCAATGAAATCTGTGTCATCAGGCCCTTAGCAGCACAATGACTGGATTCAGGTATGATGATTCTAACTGAAATAAGTCACACAGAAAAAGAAACATCATAAGATATCAGTAATACACGGAATGTAAACTTGGCTACACAGGAACTGAATTACAGAACAGAACAGGGTCTCAAATTTAGAAAACCAACTTATGCTTGCTTAAGGGGAAAGGTGAGTTGGGGTGCTGCATAAAACCAGAGATTGAAATGAGCACAGATAAAGTTCCTTAAGCCAAATATGGAATAGATAAGAGCTACTTCTTGCTCAACGAAATGGACTCAACACCCCATATTAAACGCCTAAGAATGTACCTGACTAGTAAGTATCTTACAACCTATGGATTGCTATGTCTCCGAAAGAGAATCAAGCATGTGTACAGGGGCATAAACGCAGCAGTGATAGGATTGGAGAGGTTCGGTGAGCAAATGAAGACCCTTTGAAGTCATATTGCATGGTACCCATTACACAAGTCTTAACTCTCCAGGTTTAAGGTATTCTTCCTTCAGCTAAAACATGCATGTGGAACCCAAGTGTGATCAACCATGTGAATGGGAGACGTGTTCAAATATGTCTCAGTTTTCCTCCCCTGGTACTCGGGTGCAACATTCCAGACGCTTTACTAAAACTCTCCCCACTTGGAGAGTCAGCGCCTTTAACCTCCTGTTTGGCCCAGTTTGCAATTTCTGCGGAAGATGAACAGGAATAGCGAGAACCAATGAGAGACTAGCTGGAGGTGTCTGGACGGGCAAATTTAACTCTCATTTCCCACCAGGAAGAGGAAATAACCAAAGGCTCAGCGTGCCGTGCCGGAACCAGATTAGGGCCTGAAGCCATCCTGCGGTGTTGCAGCCAGCTCAAAAGAAAGCGAGTTGAAGAAAGGAGCTCAGGGGCACTGTAATTCACAAACCTGCAGAGTTATAAATGACAGCTATCGTCCAAAAATAGACTGAAGTAAGGCTGCCAAGAGGACTTGAAAGCGGGGCAGAATTGCAGGAAACCGATTTCAGGAGGTAGACTGGAATTGCATTGAAAGCATAGGAAAAGAGGCAGAACGTCCACAATGATGCACTTGGCCAAAAAGGGCGTATGCGTTTTTTCCTGAATATATTCAGGAAAAAACGCATACGCCCTTTTTGGCCAACCAAGCAAACTTGCAAAGGAAATCTGCACTACAATGAAGTCTCACTTCCCCCCGGTCAAAAGGGCCATCTGAAAAAAGTGTAAAATCCAGAAAGGCAGGACAGGCCATGGAGAACTGGGAGCCTTGTTATGCTGATGGGCGGGATGTAAATTGCCAACAGACACTCGGGAGAAGTGTATGGTGTTTCCTGAAACATCTAAAAAACAAAGCAACAGAGCCTAGGGCACTTCCACTTATGGTCCTATAGCTTAGGGAAATTAAAATCAAAAAGACACAGCCACCCCAAAGTTTGGGACGCCTCTGTTTACAAGAACCTCGTTTACAGTACAAGTTCAATATCACAGAAAGTAAAAAATGGATAAAGAACTTGTGGTACTTACGTACAATGCAGTATCACTCAGCAATGAAATCTATGTCATCAGGCCCGTAGCAGCATCATGAGTGGATTTAGGTACGATGATTCTAACTGAAATAAGTCACACAGAAAAAGAAACATCATAAGATATCACTAATACACGGAATGTATACTTGGCTACACAGGAACTGAATTACAGAACAGAACAGGTTCTCAAATTTAGAAAACCAACTTATGCTTGCTTAAGGGGAAAGGTGAGTTGGGGTGCTGCATAAAACAAGAGATTGAAATGAGCACAGATAAAGTTCCTTAAGCCAAATATGGAATAGACAAGAGCTACTCCTTGCTCAAAGAAATGGACTCAACACCGCATATTAAACGCCTACGAATGTACCTGACTAGTAAGTATCTTAAAACTTATGGATTGCTATGTCTCCGAAAGTGAATCAAGCATGTGTACAGGGGCATAAACACAGCAGTGATAGGATTGGAGAGGTTCGGTGAGCAAATGAAGACCCTTTGAAGTCATATTGCATGGTACCCATTCCACGGGTCTCAACTCTCCAGGTTTAAGGTATTCTTCCTTCAGCTAAAACATGCATGTGGAACCCAAGTATGATCAACCATGTGAACGGGAGACGTGTTCAAATATGTCTCAGTTTTCCTCCCCTGGTACTCGGGTGCAACATTCCAGACGCTTTACTAACACTCTCCCCACTTGGAGAGTCAGTGCCTTTAACCTCCTGTTTGGCCCAGTTTGCAATTTCTGCGGAAGATGAACAGGAATAGCGAGAACCAATGAGAGACTAGCTGGAGGTGTCTGGACGGGCAAATTTAACTCTCATTTCCCACCAGGAAGAGGAAATAACCAAAGGTTCAGCGTGCCGTGCCGGAACCAGATTAGGGCCTGAAGCCATCCTGCGGTGTTGCAGCCAGGTCACAAGAAAGCGAGTTGAAGAAAGGAGCTCAGGGGCACTGTAATTCACAAACTTGCAGAGTTATAAATGACAGCTATCGTCCAAAAATAGACTGAAGTAAGGCTGCCAAGAGGACTTGAAAGCGGGGCAGAATTGCAGGAAACCGATTTCAGGAGGTAGACTGGAATTGCATTGAAAGCATAGGAAAAGAGGCAGAACGTCCACAATGATGCACTTGGCCAAAAAGGGCGTATGCGTTTTTTCCTGAATATATTCAGGAAAAAACGCATACGCCCTTTTTGGCCAACCAAGCAAGCTTGCAAAGGAAATCTGCACTACAATGAAGTCTCACTTCCCCCCGGTCAAAAGGGCCATCTGAAAAAAGTGTAAAATCCAGAAAGGCAGGACAGGCCATGGAGAACTGGGAGCCTTGTTATGCTGAAGGGCGGGATGTAAATTGCCAACAACCACTCGGGAGAAGTGTATGGTGTTTCCTGAAACATCTAAAAAACAAAGCAACAGAACCTAGGGCACTTCCACTTATGGTCCTATAGCTTAGGGAAATTAAAATCAAAAAGACACAGCCACCCCAAAGTTTGGAACGGCTCTGTTTACAAGAACCTCGTTTACAGTACAAGTTCAACATCGCAGAAAGTGAAAAATGGATAAAGAAGTTGTGGTATTTACTTACAAAGCAATATCACTCAGCAATGAAATCTGTGTCATCTGGCCCTTAGCAGCACAATGAGTGGATTCAGGTATGATGATTCTAACTGAAATAAGTCACACAGAAAAAGAAACATCATAAGATATCAGTAATACACGGAATGCAAACTTGGCTACACAGGAACTGAATTACAGAACAGAACAGGGTCTCAAATTTAGAAAACCAACTTATGCTTGCTTAAGGGTAAAGGTGAGTTGGGGTGCTGCATAAAACCAGAGATTGAAATGAGCACAGATAAAGTTCCTTAAGCCAAATATGGAATAGACAAGAGCTACTTCTTGCTCAACGAAATGGACTCAACACCCCATATTAAACGCCTAAGAATGTACCTGACTAGTAAGTATCTTAAAACCTATGGATTGCTATGTCTCCGAAGGAGAATCAAGCATGTGTACAGGGGCATAAACGCAGCAGTGATAGGATTGGAGAGGTTCGGTGAGCAAATGAAGACCCTTTGAAGTCATATTGCATGGTACCCATTACACGGGTCTTAACTCTCCAGGTTTAAGGTATTCTTCCTTCAGCTAAAACATGCATGTGGAACCCAAGTATGATCAACCATGTGAACGGGAGACGTGTTCAAATATGTCTCAGTTTTCCTCCCCTGGTACTCGGGTGCAACATTCCAGACGCTTTACTAAAACTCTCCCCACTTGGAGAGTCAGCGCCTTTAACCTCCTGTTTGGCCCAGTTTGCAATTTCTGCGGAAGATGAACAGGAATAGCGAGAACCAATGAGAGACTAGCTGGAGGTGTCTGGACGGGCAAATTTAACTCTCATTTCCCACCAGGAAGAGGAAATAACCAAAGGCTCAGCGTGCCGTGCCGGAACCAGATTAGGGCCTGAAGCCATCCTGCGGTGTTGCAGCCAGCTCAAAAGAAAGCGAGTTGAAGAAAGGAGCTCAGGGACACTGTAATTCACAAACCTGCAGAGTTATAAATGACAGCTATCGTCCAAAAATAGACTGAAGTAAGGCTGCCAAGAGGACTTGAAAGCGGGGCAGAATTGCAGGAAACCGATTTCAGGAGGTAGACTGGAATTGCATTGAAAGCATAGGAAAAGAGGCAGAACGTCCACAATGATGCACTTGGCCAAAAAGGGCGTATGCGTTTTTTCCTGAATATATTCAGGAAAAAACGCATACGCCCTTTTTGGCCAACCAAGCAAACTTGCAAAGGAAATCTGCACTACAATGAAGTCTCACTTCCCCCCGGTCAAAAGGGCCATCTGAAAAAAGTGTAAAATCCAGAAAGGCAGGACAGGCCATGGAGAACTGGGAGCCTTGTTATGCTGATGGGCGGGATGTAAATTGCCAACAGACACTCGGGAGAAGTGTATGGTGTTTCCTGAAACATCTAAAAAACAAAACAACAGAGCCTAGGGCACTTCCACTTATGGTCCTATAGCTTAGGGAAATTAAAATCAAAAAGACACAGCCACCCCAAAGTTTGGGACGCCTCCGTTTACAAGAACCTCTTTTACCATACAAGTTCAATATCACAGAAAGTGAAAAATGGATAAAGAACTTGTGGTACTTACGTACAATGCAGTATCACTCAGCAATGAAATCTATGTCATCAGGCCCGTAGCAGCATAATGAGTGGATTCAGGTACGATGATTCTAACTGAAATAAGTCACACAGAAAAAGAAACATCATAAGATATCAGTAATACACGGAATGTAAACTTGGCTACACAGGAACTGCATTCCAAAACAGAACAGGGTCTCAAATTTAGAAAACCAACTTATGCTTGCTTAAGAGGAAAGGTGACTTGGGGTGCTGCATAAAACCAGAGATTGAAATGAGCACAGATAAAGTTCCTTAAGCCAAATATGGAATAGACAAGAGCTACTCCTTGCTCAACGAAATGGACTCAAAACCCCATATTAAACGCCTACGAATGTACCTGACTAGTAAGTATCTTAAAACCTATGGATTGCTATGTCTCCAAAAGAGAATCAAGCGTGTGTACAGGGGCATAAATGCAGCAGTGATAGGATTGGAGAGGTTCGGTGAGCAAATGAAGACCCTTTGAAGTCATATTGCACGGTACCCATTCCACGGGTCTCAACTCTCCAGGTTTAAGGTATTCTTCCTTCAGCTAAAACATGCATGTGGAACCCAGAGTATGATCAACCATGTGAATGGGAGCCGTGTTCAAATATGTCTCAGTTTTCCTACCCTGGTACTCGGGTGCAACATTCCAGACCCTTTACTAACACTCTCCCAACTTGGAGAGTCAGCGCCTTTAACCTCCTGTTTGGCCCAGTTTGCAATTTCTGCGGAAGATGAACAGGAATAGCGAGAACCAATGAGAGGCTAGCTGCAGGTGTCTGGACGGGCAAATTTAACTCTCATTTCCCACCAGGAAGAGGAATTAACCAAAGGCTCAGCATGCCGGGCCGGAACCAGATTAGGGCCTGAAGCCATCCTGCGGTGTTGCGGCCAGCTCAAAAGAAAGCGAGTTGAAGAAAGGAGCTCAGGGACACTGTAATTCACAAACCTGCAGAGTTATAAATGACAGCTATCGTCCAAAAATAGACTGAAGTAAGGCTGCCAAGAGGACTTGAAAGCGGGGCAGAATTGCAGGAAACCGATTTCAGGAGGTAGACTGCAATTGCATTGAAAGCATAGGAAAAGAGGCAGAACGTCCACAATGATGCACTTGGCCAAAAAGGGCGTATGCGTTTTTTGCTGAATATATTCAGGAAAAAACGCATACGCCCTTTTTGGCCAACCAAGCAAGCTTGCAAAGGAAATCTGCACTACAATGAAGTCTCACTTCTCCCCGGTCAAAAGGGCCATCTGAAAAAAGTGTAAAATCCAGAAAGGCAGGACAGGCCATGGAGAACTGGGAGCCTTGTTATGTTGATGGGCGGGATGTAAATTGCCAACAACCACTCGGGAGAAGTGTATGGTGTTTCCTGAAACATCTAAAAAACAAAGCAACAGAACCTAGGGCACTTCCACTTATGGTCCTATAGCTTAGGGAAATTAAAATCAAAAAGACACAGCCACCCCAAAGTTTGGAACGGCTCTGTTTACAAGAACCTCGTTTACAGTACAAGTTCAACATCGCAGAAAGTGAAAAATGGATAAAGAAGTTGTGGTATTTACTTACAAAGCAATATCACTCAGCAATGAAATCTATGTCATCAGGCCCTTAGCAGCACAATGAGTGGATTCAGGTATGATGATTCTAACTGAAATAAGTCACACAGAAAAAGAAACATCATAAGATATCAGTAATACACGGAATGTAAACTTGGCTACACAGGAACTGAATTACAGAACAGAACAGGTTCTCAAATTTAGAAAACCAACTTATGCATGCTTGCAAAGGAAATCTGCACTACAATGAAGTCTCACTTCCCCCCGGTCAAAAGGGCCATCTGAAAAAAGTGTAAAATCCAGAAAGGCAGGACAGGCCATGGAGAACTGGGAGCCTTGTTATGCTGATGGGCGGGATGTAAATTGCCAACAACCACTCGGGAGAAGTGTATGGTGTTTCCTGAAACATCTAAAAAACAAAGCAACAGAACCTAGGGCACTTCCACTTATGGTCCTATAGCTTAGGGAAATTAAAATCAAAAAGACACAGCCACCCCAAAGTTTGGAACGGCTCTGTTTACAAGAACCTCGTTTACAGTACAAGTTCAACATCGCAGAAAGTGAAAAATGGATAAAGAAGTTGTGGTATTTACTTACAAAGCAATATCACTCAGCAATGAAATCTGTGTCATCAGGCCCTTAGCAGCACAATGAGTGGATTCAGGTATGATGATTCCAACTGAAATAAGTCACACAGAAAAAGAAACATCATAAGATATCAGTAATACACGGAATGGAAACTTGGCTACACAGGAACTGAATTACAGAACAGAACAGGGTCTCAAATTTAGAAAACCAACTTATGCTTGCTTAAGGGTAAAGGTGAGTTGGGGTGCTGCATAAAACCAGAGATTGAAATGAGCACAGATAAAGTTCCTTAAGCCAAATATGGAATAGACAAGAGCTACTCCTTGCTCAAAGAAATGGACTCAACACCGCATATTAAACGCCTAAGAATGTACCTGACTAGTAAGTATCTTAAAATCTAGGGATTGCTATGTCTCCGAAAGAGAATCAAGCATGTGTACAGGGGCATAAACGCAGCAGTGATAGGATTGGAGAGGTTCGGTGAGCAAATGAAGACCCTTTGAAGTCATATTGCATGGTACCCATTCCACGGGTTTCAACTACCCAGGTTTTAGGTATTCTTCCTTCAGCTAAAACATGCATGTGGAACCCAGAGTATGATCAACCATGTGATCGGGAGACGTGTTCAAATATGTCTCAGTTTTCCTCCCCTGGTACTCGGGTGCAACATTCCAGACGCTTTACTAACACTCTCCCCACTTGGAGAGTCAGCGCCTTTAACCTCCTGTTTGGCCCAGTTTGCAATTTCTGCGGAAGATGAACAGGAATAGCGAGAACCAATGAGAGACTAGCTGGAGGTGTCTGGACGGGCAAATTTAACTCTCATTTCCCACCAGGAAGAGGAAATAACCAGAGGCTCAGCGTGCCGTGCCGGAACCAGATTAGGGCCTGAAGCCATCCTGCGGTGTTGCGGCCAGGTCACAAGAAAGCAAGTTGAAGAAAGGAGCTCAGGGGCACTGTAATTCACAAACCTGCAGAGTTATAAATGACAGCTATCGTCCAATAATAGACTGAAGTAAGGCTGCCAAGAGGACTTGAAAGCGGGGCAGAATTGCAGGAAACCGATTTCAGGAGGTAGACTGGAATTGCATTGAAAGCATAGGAAAAGAGGCAGAACGTCCACAATGATGCACTTGGCCAAAAAGGGCGTATGCGTTTTTTCCTGAATATATTCAGGAAAAAACGCATACGCCCTTTTTGGCCAACCAAGCAAGCTTGCAAAGGAAATCTGCACTACAATGAAGTCTCACTTCCCCCCGGTCAAAAGGGCCATCTGAAAAAAGTGTAAAATCCAGAAAGGCAGGACAGGCCATGGAGAACTGGGAGCCTTGTTATGCTGATGGGCGGGATGTAAATTGCCAACAACCACTCGGGAGAAGTGTATGGTGTTTCCTGAAACATCTAAAAAACAAAGCAACAGAACCTAGGGCACTTCCACTTATGGTCCTATAGCTTAGGGAAATTAAAATCAAAAAGACACAGCCACCCCAAAGTTTGGAATGGCTCTGTTTACAAGAACCTCGTTTACAGTACAAGTTCAACATCGCAGAAAGTGAAAAATGGATAAAGAAGTTGTGGTATTTACTTACAAAGCAATATCACTCAGCAATGAAATCTGTGTCATCAGGCCCTTAGCAGCACAATGAGTGGATTCAGGTATCATGATTCCAACTGAAATAAGTCACACAGAAAAAGAAACATCATAAGATATCACTAATACACGGAATGTAAACTTGGCTACACAGGAACTGAATTACAGAACAGAACAGGGTCTCAAATTTAGAAAACCAACTTATGCTTGCTTAAGGGGAAAGGTGAGTTGGGGTGCTGCATAAAACCAGAGATTGAAATGAGCACAGATAAAGTTCCTTAAGCCAAATATGGAATAGACAAGAGCTACTCCTTGCTCAACGAAATGGACTCAACACCGCATATTAAACACCTAAGAATGTACCTGACTAGTAAGTATCTTAAAACCTATGGATTGCTATGTCTCCAAAAGAGAATCAAGCATGTGTACAGGGGCATAAACGCAGCAGTGATAGGATTGGAGAGGTTCGGTGAGCAAATGAAGACCCTTTGAAGTCATATTGCATGGTACCCATTCCACGGGTCTTAACTCTCCAGGTTTAAGGTATTCTTCCTTCAGCTAAAACATGCATGTGGAACCCAAGTATGATCAACCATGTGAACGGGAGACGTGTTCAAATATGTCTCAGTTTTCCTCCCCTGGTACTCGGGTGCAACATTCCAGACGCTTTACTAACACTCTCCCCACTTGGAGAGTCAGCGCCTTTAACCTCCTGTTTGGCCCAGTTTGCAATTTCTGCGGAAGATGAACAGGAATAGCGAGAACCAATGAGAGACTAGCTGGAGGTGTCTGGACGGGCAAATTTAACTCTCATTTCCCACCAGGAAGAGGAAATAACCAAAGGCTCAGCGTGCCGTGCCGGAACCAGATTAGGGCCTGAAGCCATCCTGCGGTGTTGCGGCCAGCTCACAAGAAAGCGAGTTGAAGAAAGGAGCTCAGGGGCACTGTAATTCACAAACCTGCAGAGTTATAAATGACAGCTATCGTCCAAAAATAGACTGAAGTAAGGCTGCCAAGAGGACTTGAAAGCGGGGCAGAATTGCAGGAAACCGATTTCAGGAGGTAGACTGGAATTGCATTGAAAGCATAGGAAAAGAGGCCGAACGTCCACAATGATGCACTTGGCCAAAAAGGGCGTATGCGTTTTTTCCTGAATATATTCAGGAAAAAACGCATACGCCCTTTTTGGCCAACCAAGCAAGCTTGCAAAGGAAATCTGCACTACAATGAAGTCTCACTTCCCCCCGGTCAAAAGGGCCATCTGAAAAAAGTGTAAAATCAAGAAAGGCAGGACAGGCCATGGAGAACTGGGAGCCTTGTTATGCTGAAGGGCGGGATGTAAATTGCCAACAACCACTCGGGAGAAGTGTATGGTGTTTCCTGAAACATCTAAAAAACAAAGCAACAGAGCCTAGGGCACTTCCACTTATGGTCCTATAGCTTAGGGAATTTAAAATCAAAAAGACACAGCCACCCCAAAGTTTGGAACGGCTCTGTTTACAAGAACCTCGTTTACAGTACAAGTTCAACATCGCAGAAAGTGAAAAATGGATAAAAAATTTGTGGTATTTACTTACAAAGCAATATCACTCAGCAATGAAATCTGTGTCATCAGGCCCTTAGTAGCACAATGAGTGGATTCAGGTATGATGATTCCAACTGAAATAAGTCACACAGAAAAAGAAATATCATAAGATATCACTAATACACGGAATGTAAACTTGGCTACACAGGAACTGAATTACAGAACAGAACAGGGTCTCAAATTTAGAAAATTTGCATGCTTAAGGGGAAAGGTGAGTTGGGGTGCTGCATAAAACCAGAGATTGAAATGAGCACAGATAAAGTTCCTTAAGCCAAATATGGAATAGACAAGAGCTACTCCTTGCTCAAAGAAATGGACTCAACACCGCATATTAAACGCCTAAGAATGTACCTGACTAGTAAGTATCTTAAAACCTATGGATTGCTATGTCTCCGAAAGAGAATCAAGCATGTGTACAGGGGCATAAACGCAGCAGTGATAGGATTGGAGAGGTTCGGTGAGCAAATGAAGACCCTTTGAAGTCATATTGCATGGTACCCATTCCACGGGTTTCAACTACCCAGGTTTAAGGTATTCTTCCTTCAGCTAAAACATGCATGTGGAACCTAGAGTATGATCAACCATGTGATCGGGAGACGTGTTCAAATATGTCAGTTTTCGTACCCTGGTACTCGGGTGCAACATTCCAGACGCTTTACTAACACTCTCCCCACTTGGAGAGTCAGCGCCTTTAACCTCCTGTTTGGCCCAGTTTGCAATTTCTGCGGAAGATGAACAGGAATAGCGAGAACCAATGAGAGACTAGCTGGAGGTGTCTGGACGGGCAAATTTAACTCTCATTTCCCACCAGGAAGAGGAAATAACCAGAGGCTCAGCGTGCCGTGCCGGAACCAGATTTGGGCCTGAAGCCATCCAGCGGTGTTGCGGCCAGGTCACAAGAAAGCAAGTTGAAGAAAGGAGCTCAGGGGCACTGTAATTCACAAACCTGCAGAGTTATAAATGACAGCTATCGTCCAATAATAGACTGAAGTAAGGCTGCCAAGAGGACTTGAAAGCGGGGCAGAATTGCAGGAAACCGATTTCAGGAGGTAGACTGGAATTGCATTGAAAGCATAGGAAAAGAGGCAGAACGTCCACAATGATGCACTTGGCCAAAAAGGGCGTATGCGTTTTTTGCTGAATATATTCAGGAAAAAACGCATACGCCCTTTTTGGCCAACCAAGCAAGCTTGCAAAGGAAATCTGCACTACAATGAAGTCTCACTTCTCCCCGGTCAAAAGGGCCATCTGAAAAAAGTGTAAAATCCAGAAAGGCAGGACAGGCCATGGAGAACTGGGAGCCTTGTTATGTTGATGGGCGGGATGTAAATTGCCAACAACCACTCGGGAGAAGTGTATGGTGTTTCCTGAAACATCTAAAAAACAAAGCAACAGAACCTAGGGCACTTCCACTTATGGTCCTATAGCTTAGGGAAATTAAAATCAAAAAGACACAGCCACCCCAAAGTTTGGAACGGCTCTGTTTACAAGAACCTCGTTTACAGTACAAGTTCAACATCGCAGAAAGTGAAAAATGGATAAAGAAGTTGTGGTATTTACTTACAAAGCAATATCACTCAGCAATGAAATCTGTGTCATCAGGCCCTTAGCAGCACAATGAGTGGATTCAGGTATGATGATTCCAACTGAAATAAGTCACACAGAAAAAGAAACATCATAAGATATCACTAATACACGGAATGTAAACTTGGCTACACAGGAACTGAATTACAGAACAGAACAGGGTCTCAAATTTAGAAAACCAACTTATGCTTGCTTAAGGGTAAAGGTGAGTTGGGGTGCTGCATAAAACCAGAGATTGAAATGAGCACAGATAAAGTTCCTTAAGCCAAATATGGAATAGACAAGAGCTACTCCTTGCTCAAAGAAATGGACTCAACACCGCATATTAAACGCCTAAGAATGTACCTGACTAGTAAGTATCTTAAAATCTAGGGATTGCTATGTCTCCGAAAGAGAATCAAGCATGTGTACAGGGGCATAAACGCAGCAGTGATAGGATTGGAGAGGTTCGGTGAGCAAATGAAGACCCTTTGAAGTCATATTGCATGGTACCCATTCCACGGGTTTCAACTACCCAGGTTTTAGGTATTCTTCCTTCAGCTAAAACATGCATGTGGAACCCAGAGTATGATCAACCATGTGATCGGGAGACGTGTCCAATATGTCTCAGTTTTCCTCCCCTGGTACTCGGGTGCAACATTCCAGACGCTTTACTAACACTCTCCCCACTTGGAGAGTCAGCGCCTTTAACCTCCTGTTTGGCCCAGTTTGCAATTTCTGCGGAAGATGAACAGGAATAGCGAGAACCAATGAGAGACTAGCTGGAGGTGTCTGGACGGGCAAATTTAACTCTCATTTCCCACCAGGAAGAGGAAATAACCAGAGGCTCAGCGTGCCGTGCCGGAACCAGATTAGGGCCTGAAGCCATCCTGCGGTGTTGCGGCCAGGTCACAAGAAAGCAAGTTGAAGAAAGGAGCTCAGGGGCACTGTAATTCACAAACCTGCAGAGTTATAAATGACAGCTATCGTCCAATAATAGACTGAAGTAAGGCTGCCAAGAGGACTTGAAAGCGGGGCAGAATTGCAGGAAACCGATTTCAGGAGGTAGACTGGAATTGCATTGAAAGCATAGGAAAAGAGGCAGAACGTCCACAATGATGCACTTGGCCAAAAAGGGCGTATGCGTTTTTTCCTGAATATATTCAGGAAAAAACGCATACGCCCTTTTTGGCCAACCAAGCAAGCTTGCAAAGGAAATCTGCACTACAATGAAGTCTCACTTCCCCCCGGTCAAAAGGGCCATCTGAAAAAAGTGTAAAATCCAGAAAGGCAGGACAGGCCATGGAGAACTGGGAGCCTTGTTATGCTGATGGGCGGGATGTAAATTGCCAACAACCACTCGGGAGAAGTGTATGGTGTTTCCTGAAACATCTAAAAAACAAAGCAACAGAACCTAGGGCACTTCCACTTATGGTCCTATAGCTTAGGGAAATTAAAATCAAAAAGACACAGCCACCCCAAAGTTTGGAACGGCTCTGTTTACAAGAACCTCGTTTACAGTACAAGTTCAACATCGCAGAAAGTGAAAAATGGATAAAGAAGTTGTGGTATTTACTTACAAAGCAATATCACTCAGCAATGAAATCTGTGTCATCAGGCCCTTAGCAGCACAATGAGTGGATTCAGGTATGATGATTCCAACTGAAATAAGTCACACAGAAAAAGAAACATCATAAGATATCACTAATACACGGAATGTAAACTTGGCTACACAGGAACTGAATTACAGAACAGAACAGCATCTCAAATTTAGAAAACCAACTTATGCTTGCTTAAGGGTAAAGGTGAGTTGGGGTGCTGCATAAAACCAGAGATTGAAATGAGCACAGATAAAGTTCCTTAAGCCAAATATGGAATAGACAAGAGCTACTCCTTCTTCAAAGAAATGGACTCAACACCGCATATTAAACGCCTAAGAATGTACCTGACTAGTAAGTATCTTAAAATCTAGGGATTGCTATGTCTCCAAAAGAGAATCAAGCATGTGTACAGGGGCATAAACGCAGCAGTGATAGGATTGGAGAGGTTCGGTGAGCCAATGAAGACCCTTTGAAGTCATATTGCATGGTACCCATTCCACGGGTTTCAACTACCCAGGTTTTAGGTATTCTTCCTTCAGCTAAAACATGCATGTGGAACCCAGAGTATGATCAACCATGTGATCGGGAGACGTGTTCAAATATGTCTCAGTTTTCCTCCCCTGGTACTCGGGTGCAACATTCCAGACGCTTTACTAACACTCTCCCCACTTGGAGAGTCAGCGCCTTTAACCTCCTGTTTGGCCCAGTTTGCAATTTCTGCGGAAGATGAACAGGAATAGCGAGAACCAATGAGAGACTAGCTGGAGGTGTCTGGACGGGCAAATTTAACTCTCATTTCCCACCAGGAAGAGGAAATAACCAGAGGCTCAGCGTGCCGTGCCGGAACCAGATTAGGGCCTGAAGCCATCCTGCGGTGTTGCGGCCAGGTCACAAGAAAGCAAGTTGAAGAAAGGAGCTCAGGGGCACTGTAATTCACAAACCTGCAGAGTTATAAATGACAGCTATCGTCCAATAATAGACTGAAGTAAGGCTGCCAAGAGGACTTGAAAGCGGGGCAGAATTGCAGGAAACCGATTTCAGGAGGTAGACTGGAATTGCATTGAAAGCATAGGAAAAGAGGCAGAACGTCCACAATGATGCACTTGGCCAAAAAGGGCGTATGCGTTTTTTCCTGAATATATTCAGGAAAAAACGCATACGCCCTTTTTGGCCAACCAAGCAAGCTTGCAAAGGAAATCTGCACTACAATGAAGTCTCACTTCCCCCCGGTCAAAAGGGCCATCTGAAAAAAGTGTAAAATCCAGAAAGGCAGGACAGGCCATGGAGAACTGGGAGCCTTGTTATGCTGATGGGCGGGATGTAAATTGCCAACAACCACTCGGGAGAAGTGTATGGTGTTTCCTGAAACATCTAAAAAACAAAGCAACAGAACCTAGGGCACTTCCACTTATGGTCCTATAGCTTAGGGAAATTAAAATCAAAAAGACACAGCCACCCCAAAGTTTGGAACGGCTCTGTTTACAAGAACCTCGTTTACAGTACAAGTTCAACATCGCAGAAAGTGAAAAATGGATAAAGAAGTTGTGGTATTTACTTACAAAGCAATATCACTCAGCAATGAAATCTGTGTCATCAGGCCCTTAGCAGCACAATGAGTGGATTCAGGTATGATGATTCCAACTGAAATAAGTCACACAGAAAAAGAAACATCATAAGATATCAGTAATACACGGAATGTAAACTTGGCTACACAGGAACTGAATTACAGAACAGAACAGGGTCTCAAATTTAGAAAACCAACTTATGCTTGCTTAAGGGTAAAGGTGAGTTGGGGTGCTGCATAAAACCAGAGATTGAAATGAGCACAGATAAAGTTCCTTAAGCCAAATATGGAATAGACAAGAGCTACTCCTTGCTCAAAGAAATGGACTCAACACCGCATATTAAACGCCTAAGAATGTACCTGACTAGTAAGTATCTTAAAATCTAGGGATTGCTATGTCTCCGAAAGAGAATCAAGCATGTGTACAGGGGCATAAACGCAGCAGTGATAGGATTGGAGAGGTTCGGTGAGCCAATGAAGACCCTTTGAAGTCATATTGCATGGTACCCATTCCACGGGTTTCAACTACCCAGGTTTTAGGTATTCTTCCTTCAGCTAAAACATGCATGTGGAACCCAGAGTATGATCAACCATGTGATCGGGAGACGTGTTCAAATATGTCTCAGTTTTCCTCCCCTGGTACTCGGGTGCAACATTCCAGACGCTTTACTAACACTCTCCCCACTTGGAGAGTCAGCGCCTTTAACCTCCTGTTTGGCCCAGTTTGCAATTTCTGCGGAAGATGAACAGGAATAGCGAGAACCAATGAGAGACTAGCTGGAGGTGTCTGGACGCGCAAATTTAACTCTCATTTCCCACCAGGAAGAGGAAATAACCAGAGGCTCAGCGTGCCGTGCCGGAACCAGATTAGGGCCTGAAGCCATCCTGCGGTGTTGCGGCCAGGTCACAAGAAAGCAAGTTGAAGAAAGGAGCTCAGGGGCACTGTAATTCACAAACCTGCAGAGTTATAAATGACAGCTATCGTCCAATAATAGACTGAAGTAAGGCTGCCAAGAGGACTTGAAAGCGGGGCAGAATTGCAGGAAACCGATTTCAGGAGGTAGACTGGAATTGCATTGAAAGCATAGGAAAAGAGGCCGAACGTCCACAATGATGCACTTGGCCAAAAAGGGCGTATGCGTTTTTTCCTGAATATATTCAGGAAAAAACGCATACGCCCTTTTTGGCCAACCAAGCAAGCTTGCAAAGGAAATCTGCACTACAATGAAGTCTCACTTCCCCCCGGTCAAAAGGGCCATCTGAAAAAAGTGTAAAATCCAGAAAGGCAGGACAGGCCATGGAGAACTGGGAGCCTTGTTATGCTGATGGGCGGGATGTAAATTGCCAACAACCACTCGGGAGAAGTGTATGGTGTTTCCTGAAACATCTAAAAAACAAAGCAACAGAACCTAGGGCACTTCCACTTATGGTCCTATAGCTTAGGGAAATTAAAATCAAAAAGACACAGCCACCCCAAAGTTTGGAACGGCTCTGTTTACAAGAACCTCGTTTACAGTACAAGTTCAACATCGCAGAAAGTGAAAAATGGATAAAGAAGTTGTGGTATTTACTTACAAAGCAATATCACTCAGCAATGAAATCTGTGTCATCAGGCCCTTAGCAGCACAATGAGTGGATTCAGGTATGATGATTCCAACTGAAATAAGTCACACAGAAAAAGAAACATCATAAGATATCAGTAATACACGGAATGTAAACTTGGCTACACAGGAACTGAATTACAGAACAGAACAGGGTCTCAAATTTAGAAAACCAACTTATGCATGCTTAAGGGGAAAGGTGAGTTGGGGTGCTGCATAAAACCAGAGATTGAAATGAGCACAGATAAAGTTCCTTAAGCCAAATATGGAATAGACAAGAGCTACTCCTTGCTCAAAGAAATGGACTCAACACCGCATATTAAACGCCTAAGAATGTACCTGACTAGTAAGTATCTTAAAATCTAGGGATTGCTATGTCTCCGAAAGAGAATCAAGCATGTGTACAGGGGCATAAACGCAGCAGTGATAGGATTGGAGAGGTTCGGTGAGCAAATGAAGACCCTTTGAAGTCATATTGCATGGTACCCATTCCACGGGTTTCAACTACCCAGGTTTTAGGTATTCTTCCTTCAGCTAAAACATGCATGTGGAACCCAGAGTATGATCAACCATGTGATCGGGAGACGTGTCCAATATGTCTCAGTTTTCCTCCCCTGGTACTCGGGTGCAACATTCCAGACGCTTTACTAACACTCTCCCCACTTGGAGAGTCAGCGCCTTTAACCTCCTGTTTGGCCCAGTTTGCAATTTCTGCGGAAGATGAACAGGAATAGCGAGAACCAATGAGAGACTAGCTGGAGGTGTCTGGACGGGCAAATTTAACTCTCATTTCCCACCAGGAAGAGGAAATAACCAGAGGCTCAGCGTGCCGTGCCGGAACCAGATTAGGGCCTGAAGCCATCCTGCGGTGTTGCGGCCAGGTCACAAGAAAGCAAGTTGAAGAAAGGAGCTCAGGGGCACTGTAATTCACAAACCTGCAGAGTTATAAATGACAGCTATCGTCCAATAATAGACTGAAGTAAGGCTGCCAAGAGGACTTGAAAGCGGGGCAGAATTGCAGGAAACCGATTTCAGGAGGTAGACTGGAATTGCATTGAAAGCATAGGAAAAGAGGCAGAACGTCCACAATGATGCACTTGGCCAAAAAGGGCGTATGCGTTTTTTCCTGAATATATTCAGGAAAAAACGCATACGCCCTTTTTGGCCAACCAAGCAAGCTTGCAAAGGAAATCTGCACTACAATGAAGTCTCACTTCCCCCCGGTCAAAAGGGCCATCTGAAAAAAGTGTAAAATCCAGAAAGGCAGGACAGGCCATGGAGAACTGGGAGCCTTGTTATGCTGATGGGCGGGATGTAAATTGCCAACAACCACTCGGGAGAAGTGTATGGTGTTTCCTGAAACATCTAAAAAACAAAGCAACAGAACCTAGGGCACTTCCACTTATGGTCCTATAGCTTAGGGAAATTAAAATCAAAAAGACACAGCCACCCCAAAGTTTGGAACGGCTCTGTTTACAAGAACCTCGTTTACAGTACAAGTTCAACATCGCAGAAAGTGAAAAATGGATAAAGAAGTTGTGGTATTTACTTACAAAGCAATATCACTCAGCAATGAAATCTGTGTCATCAGGCCCTTAGCAGCACAATGAGTGGATTCAGGTATGATGATTCCAACTGAAATAAGTCACACAGAAAAAGAAACATCATAAGATATCACTAATACACGGAATGTAAACTTGGCTACACAGGAACTGAATTACAGAACAGAACAGCATCTCAAATTTAGAAAACCAACTTATGCTTGCTTAAGGGTAAAGGTGAGTTGGGGTGCTGCATAAAACCAGAGATTGAAATGAGCACAGATAAAGTTCCTTAAGCCAAATATGGAATAGACAAGAGCTACTCCTTCTTCAAAGAAATGGACTCAACACCGCATATTAAACGCCTAAGAATGTACCTGACTAGTAAGTATCTTAAAATCTAGGGATTGCTATGTCTCCAAAAGAGAATCAAGCATGTGTACAGGGGCATAAACGCAGCAGTGATAGGATTGGAGAGGTTCGGTGAGCCAATGAAGACCCTTTGAAGTCATATTGCATGGTACCCATTCCACGGGTTTCAACTACCCAGGTTTTAGGTATTCTTCCTTCAGCTAAAACATGCATGTGGAACCCAGAGTATGATCAACCATGTGATCGGGAGACGTGTTCAAATATGTCTCAGTTTTCCTCCCCTGGTACTCGGGTGCAACATTCCAGACGCTTTACTAACACTCTCCCCACTTGGAGAGTCAGCGCCTTTAACCTCCTGTTTGGCCCAGTTTGCAATTTCTGCGGAAGATGAACAGGAATAGCGAGAACCAATGAGAGACTAGCTGGAGGTGTCTGGACGGGCAAATTTAACTCTCATTTCCCACCAGGAAGAGGAAATAACCAGAGGCTCAGCGTGCCGTGCCGGAACCAGATTAGGGCCTGAAGCCATCCTGCGGTGTTGCGGCCAGGTCACAAGAAAGCAAGTTGAAGAAAGGAGCTCAGGGGCACTGTAATTCACAAACCTGCAGAGTTATAAATGACAGCTATCGTCCAATAATAGACTGAAGTAAGGCTGCCAAGAGGACTTGAAAGCGGGGCAGAATTGCAGGAAACCGATTTCAGGAGGTAGACTGGAATTGCATTGAAAGCATAGGAAAAGAGGCAGAACGTCCACAATGATGCACTTGGCCAAAAAGGGCGTATGCGTTTTTTCCTGAATATATTCAGGAAAAAACGCATACGCCCTTTTTGGCCAACCAAGCAAGCTTGCAAAGGAAATCTGCACTACAATGAAGTCTCACTTCCCCCCGGTCAAAAGGGCCATCTGAAAAAAGTGTAAAATCCAGAAAGGCAGGACAGGCCATGGAGAACTGGGAGCCTTGTTATGCTGATGGGCGGGATGTAAATTGCCAACAACCACTCGGGAGAAGTGTATGGTGTTTCCTGAAACATCTAAAAAACAAAGCAACAGAACCTAGGGCACTTCCACTTATGGTCCTATAGCTTAGGGAAATTAAAATCAAAAAGACACAGCCACCCCAAAGTTTGGAACGGCTCTGTTTACAAGAACCTCGTTTACAGTACAAGTTCAACATCGCAGAAAGTGAAAAATGGATAAAGAAGTTGTGGTATTTACTTACAAAGCAATATCACTCAGCAATGAAATCTGTGTCATCAGGCCCTTAGCAGCACAATGAGTGGATTCAGGTATGATGATTCCAACTGAAATAAGTCACACAGAAAAAGAAACATCATAAGATATCAGTAATACACGGAATGTAAACTTGGCTACACAGGAACTGAATTACAGAACAGAACAGGGTCTCAAATTTAGAAAACCAACTTATGCTTGCTTAAGGGTAAAGGTGAGTTGGGGTGCTGCATAAAACCAGAGATTGAAATGAGCACAGATAAAGTTCCTTAAGCCAAATATGGAATAGACAAGAGCTACTCCTTGCTCAAAGAAATGGACTCAACACCGCATATTAAACGCCTAAGAATGTACCTGACTAGTAAGTATCTTAAAATCTAGGGATTGCTATGTCTCCGAAAGAGAATCAAGCATGTGTACAGGGGCATAAACGCAGCAGTGATAGGATTGGAGAGGTTCGGTGAGCCAATGAAGACCCTTTGAAGTCATATTGCATGGTACCCATTCCACGGGTTTCAACTACCCAGGTTTTAGGTATTCTTCCTTCAGCTAAAACATGCATGTGGAACCCAGAGTATGATCAACCATGTGATCGGGAGACGTGTTCAAATATGTCTCAGTTTTCCTCCCCTGGTACTCGGGTGCAACATTCCAGACGCTTTACTAACACTCTCCCCACTTGGAGAGTCAGCGCCTTTAACCTCCTGTTTGGCCCAGTTTGCAATTTCTGCGGAAGATGAACAGGAATAGCGAGAACCAATGAGAGACTAGCTGGAGGTGTCTGGACGGGCAAATTTAACTCTCATTTCCCACCAGGAAGAGGAAATAACCAGAGGCTCAGCGTGCCGTGCCGGAACCAGATTAGGGCCTGAAGCCATCCTGCGGTGTTGCGGCCAGGTCACAAGAAAGCAAGTTGAAGAAAGGAGCTCAGGGGCACTGTAATTCACAAACCTGCAGAGTTATAAATGACAGCTATCGTCCAATAATAGACTGAAGTAAGGCTGCCAAGAGGACTTGAAAGCGGGGCAGAATTGCAGGAAACCGATTTCAGGAGGTAGACTGGAATTGCATTGAAAGCATAGGAAAAGAGGCAGAACGTCCACAATGATGCACTTGGCCAAAAAGGGCGTATGCGTTTTTTCCTGAATATATTCAGGAAAAAACGCATACGCCCTTTTTGGCCAACCAAGCAAGCTTGCAAAGGAAATCTGCACTACAATGAAGTCTCACTTCCCCCCGGTCAAAAGGGCCATCTGAAAAAAGTGTAAAATCCAGAAAGGCAGGACAGGCCATGGAGAACTGGGAGCCTTGTTATGCTGATGGGCGGGATGTAAATTGCCAACAACCACTCGGGAGAAGTGTATGGTGTTTCCTGAAACATCTAAAAAACAAAGCAACAGAACCTAGGGCACTTCCACTTATGGTCCTATAGCTTAGGGAAATTAAAATCAAAAAGACACAGCCACCCCAAAGTTTGGAACGGCTCTGTTTACAAGAACCTCGTTTACAGTACAAGTTCAACATCGCAGAAAGTGAAAAATGGATAAAGAAGTTGTGGTATTTACTTACAAAGCAATATCACTCAGCAATGAAATCTGTGTCATCAGGCCCTTAGCAGCACAATGAGTGGATTCAGGTATGATGATTCCAACTGAAATAAGTCACACAGAAAAAGAAACATCATAAGATATCAGTAATACACGGAATGTAAACTTGGCTACACAGGAACTGAATTACAGAACAGAACAGGGTCTCAAATTTAGAAAACCAACTTATGCTTGCTTAAGGGTAAAGGTGAGTTGGGGTGCTGCATAAAACCAGAGATTGAAATGAGCACAGATAAAGTTCCTTAAGCCAAATATGGAATAGACAAGAGCTACTCCTTGCTCAAAGAAATGGACTCAACACCGCATATTAAACGCCTAAGAATGTACCTGACTAGTAAGTATCTTAAAATCTAGGGATTGCTATGTCTCCGAAAGAGAATCAAGCATGTGTACAGGGGCATAAACGCAGCAGTGATAGGATTGGAGAGGTTCGGTGAGCAAATGAAGACCCTTTGAAGTCATATTGCATGGTACCCATTCCACGGGTTTCAACTACCCAGGTTTTAGTATTCTTCCTTCAGCTAAAACATGCATGTGGAACCCAGAGTATGATCAACCATGTGATCGGGAGACGTGTTCAAATATGTCTCAGTTTTCCTCCCCTGGTACTCGGGTGCAACATTCCAGACGCTTTACTAACACTCTCCCCACTTGGAGAGTCAGCGCCTTTAACCTCCTGTTTGGCCCAGTTTGCAATTTCTGCGGAAGATGAACAGGAATAGCGAGAACCAATGAGAGACTAGCTGGAGGTGTCTGGACGGGCAAATTTAACTCTCATTTCCCACCAGGAAGAGGAAATAACCAGAGGCTCAGCGTGCCGTGCCGGAACCAGATTAGGGCCTGAAGCCATCCTGCGGTGTTGCGGCCAGGTCACAAGAAAGCAAGTTGAAGAAAGGAGCTCAGGGGCACTGTAATTCACAAACCTGCAGAGTTATAAATGACAGCTATCGTCCAATAATAGACTGAAGTAAGGCTGCCAAGAGGACTTGAAAGCGGGGCAGAATTGCAGGAAACCGATTTCAGGAGGTAGACTGGAATTGCATTGAAAGCATAGGAAAAGAGGCAGAACGTCCACAATGATGCACTTGGCCAAAAAGGGCGTATGCGTTTCTTCCTGAATATATTCAGGAAAAAACGCATACGCCCTTTTTGGCCAACCAAGCAAGCTTGCAAAGGAAATCTGCACTACAATGAAGTCTCACTTCCCCCCGGTCAAAAGGGCCATCTGAAAAAAGTGTAAAATCCAGAAAGGCAGGACAGGCCATGGAGAACTGGGAGCCTTGTTATGCTGATGGGCGGGATGTAAATTGCCAACAACCACTCGGGAGAAGTGTATGGTGTTTCCTGAAACATCTAAAAAACAAAGCAACAGAACCTAGGGCACTTCCACTTATGGTCCTATAGCTTAGGGAAATTAAAATCAAAAAGACACAGCCACCCCAAAGTTTGGAACGGCTCTGTTTACAAGAACCTCGTTTACAGTACAAGTTCAACATCGCAGAAAGTGAAAAATGGATAAAGAAGTTGTGGTATTTACTTACAAAGCAATATCACTCAGCAATGAAATCTGTGTCATCAGGCCCTTAGCAGCACAATGAGTGGATTCAAGTATGATGATTCCAACTGAAATAAGTCACACAGAAAAAGAAACATCATAAGATATCACTAATACACGGAATGTAAACTTGGCTACACAGGAACTGAATTACAGAACAGAACAGCATCTCAAATTTAGAAAACCAACTTATGCTTGCTTAAGGGTAAAGGTGAGTTGGGGTGCTGCATAAAACCAGAGATTGAAATGAGCACAGATAAAGTTCCTTAAGCCAAATATGGAATAGACAAGAGCTACTCCTTGCTCAAAGAAATGGACTCAACACCGCATATTAAACGCCTAAGAATGTACCTGACTAGTAAGTATCTTAAAATCTAGGGATTGCTATGTCTCCGAAAGAGAATCAAGCATGTGTACAGGGGCATAAACGCAGCAGTGATAGGATTGGAGAGGTTCGGTGAGCAAATGAAGACCCTTTGAAGTCATATTGCATGGTACCCATTCCACGGGTTTCAACTACCCAGGTTTTAGGTATTCTTCCTTCAGCTAAAACATGCATGTGGAACCCAGAGTATGATCAACCATGTGATCGGGAGACGTGTTCAAATATGTCTCAGTTTTCCTCCCCTGGTACTCGGGTGCAACATTCCAGACGCTTTACTAACACTCTCCCCACTTGGAGAGTCAGCGCCTTTAACCTCCTGTTTGGCCCAGTTTGCAATTTCTGCGGAAGATGAACAGGAATAGCGAGAACCAATGAGAGACTAGCTGGAGGTGTCTGGACGGGCAAATTTAACTCTCATTTCCCACCAGGAAGAGGAAATAACCAGAGGCTCAGCGTGCCGTGCCGGAACCAGATTAGGGCCTGAAGCCATCCTGCGGTGTTGCGGCCAGGTCACAAGAAAGCAAGTTGAAGAAAGGAGCTCAGGGGCACTGTAATTCACAAACCTGCAGAGTTATAAATGACAGCTATCGTCCAATAATAGACTGAAGTAAGGCTGCCAAGAGGACTTGAAAGCGGGGCAGAATTGCAGGAAACCGATTTCAGGAGGTAGACTGGAATTGCATTGAAAGCATAGGAAAAGAGGCAGAACGTCCACAATGATGCACTTGGCCAAAAAGGGCGTATGCGTTTTTTCCTGAATATATTCAGGAAAAAACGCATACGCCCTTTTTGGCCAACCAAGCAAGCTTGCAAAGGAAATCTGCACTACAATGAAGTCTCACTTCCCCCCGGTCAAAAGGGCCATCTGAAAAAAGTGTAAAATCCAGAAAGGCAGGACAGGCCATGGAGAACTGGGAGCCTTGTTATGCTGATGGGCGGGATGTAAATTGCCAACAACCACTCGGGAGAAGTGTATGGTGTTTCCTGAAACATCTAAAAAACAAAGCAACAGAACCTAGGGCACTTCCACTTATGGTCCTATAGCTTAGGGAAATTAAAATCAAAAAGACACAGCCACCCCAAAGTTTGGAACGGCTCTGTTTACAAGAACCTCGTTTACAGTACAAGTTCAACATCGCAGAAAGTGAAAAATGGATAAAGAAGTTGTGGTATTTACTTACAAAGCAATATCACTCAGCAATGAAATCTGTGTCATCAGGCCCTTAGCAGCACAATGAGTGGATTCAGGTATGATGATTCCAACTGAAATAAGTCACACAGAAAAAGAAACATCATAAGATATCAGTAATACACGGAATGTAAACTTGGCTACACAGGAACTGAATTACAGAACAGAACAGGGTCTCAAATTTAGAAAACCAACTTATGCTTGCTTAAGGGTAAAGGTGAGTTGGGGTGCTGCATAAAACCAGAGATTGAAATGAGCACAGATAAAGTTCCTTAAGCCAAATATGGAATAGACAAGAGCTACTCCTTGCTCAAAGAAATGGACTCAACACCGCATATTAAACGCCTAAGAATGTACCTGACTAGTAAGTATCTTAAAATCTAGGGATTGCTATGTCTCCGAAAGAGAATCAAGCATGTGTACAGGGGCATAAACGCAGCAGTGATAGGATTGGAGAGGTTCGGTGAGCAAATGAAGACCCTTTGAAGTCATATTGCATGGTACCCATTCCACGGGTTTCAACTACCCAGGTTTTAGTATTCTTCCTTCAGCTAAAACATGCATGTGGAACCCAGAGTATGATCAACCATGTGATCGGGAGACGTGTTCAAATATGTCTCAGTTTTCCTCCCCTGGTACTCGGGTGCAACATTCCAGACGCTTTACTAACACTCTCCCCACTTGGAGAGTCAGCGCCTTTAACCTCCTGTTTGGCCCAGTTTGCAATTTCTGCGGAAGATGAACAGGAATAGCGAGAACCAATGAGAGACTAGCTGGAGGTGTCTGGACGGGCAAATTTAACTCTCATTTCCCACCAGGAAGAGGAAATAACCAGAGGCTCAGCGTGCCGTGCCGGAACCAGATTAGGGCCTGAAGCCATCCTGCGGTGTTGCGGCCAGGTCACAAGAAAGCAAGTTGAAGAAAGGAGCTCAGGGGCACTGTAATTCACAAACCTGCAGAGTTATAAATGACAGCTATCGTCCAATAATAGACTGAAGTAAGGCTGCCAAGAGGACTTGAAAGCGGGGCAGAATTGCAGGAAACCGATTTCAGGAGGTAGACTGGAATTGCATTGAAAGCATAGGAAAAGAGGCAGAACGTCCACAATGATGCACTTGGCCAAAAAGGGCGTATGCGTTTCTTCCTGAATATATTCAGGAAAAAACGCATACGCCCTTTTTGGCCAACCAAGCAAGCTTGCAAAGGAAATCTGCACTACAATGAAGTCTCACTTCCCCCCGGTCAAAAGGGCCATCTGAAAAAAGTGTAAAATCCAGAAAGGCAGGACAGGCCATGGAGAACTGGGAGCCTTGTTATGCTGATGGGCGGGATGTAAATTGCCAACAACCACTCGGGAGAAGTGTATGGTGTTTCCTGAAACATCTAAAAAACAAAACAACAGAACCTAGGGCACTTCCACTTATGGTCCTATAGCTTAGGGAAATTAAAATCAAAAAGACACAGCCACCCCAAAGTTTGGAACGGCTCTGTTTACAAGAACCTCGTTTACAGTACAAGTTCAACATCGCAGAAAGTGAAAAATGGATAAAGAAGTTGTGGTATTTACTTACAAAGCAATATCACTCAGCAATGAAATCTGTGTCATCAGGCCCTTAGCAGCACAATGAGTGGATTCAAGTATGATGATTCCAACTGAAATAAGTCACACAGAAAAAGAAACATCATAAGATATCACTAATACACGGAATGTAAACTTGGCTACACAGGAACTGAATTACAGAACAGAACAGCATCTCAAATTTAGAAAACCAACTTATGCTTGCTTAAGGGTAAAGGTGAGTTGGGGTGCTGCATAAAACCAGAGATTGAAATGAGCACAGATAAAGTTCCTTAAGCCAAATATGGAATAGACAAGAGCTACTCCTTGCTCAAAGAAATGGACTCAACACCGCATATTAAACGCCTAAGAATGTACCTGACTAGTAAGTATCTTAAAATCTAGGGATTGCTATGTCTCCGAAAGAGAATCAAGCATGTGTACAGGGGCATAAACGCAGCAGTGATAGGATTGGAGAGGTTCGGTGAGCAAATGAAGACCCTTTGAAGTCATATTGCATGGTACCCATTCCACGGGTTTCAACTACCCAGGTTTTAGGTATTCTTCCTTCAGCTAAAACATGCATGTGGAACCCAGAGTATGATCAACCATGTGATCGGGAGACGTGTTCAAATATGTCTCAGTTTTCCTCCCCTGGTACTCGGGTGCAACATTCCAGACGCTTTACTAACACTCTCCCCACTTGGAGAGTCAGCGCCTTTAACCTCCTGTTTGGCCCAGTTTGCAATTTCTGCGGAAGATGAACAGGAATAGCGAGAACCAATGAGAGACTAGCTGGAGGTGTCTGGACGGGCAAATTTAACTCTCATTTCCCACCAGGAAGAGGAAATAACCAGAGGCTCAGCGTGCCGTGCCGGAACCAGATTAGGGCCTGAAGCCATCCTGCGGTGTTGCGGCCAGGTCACAAGAAAGCAAGTTGAAGAAAGGAGCTCAGGGGCACTGTAATTCACAAACCTGCAGAGTTATAAATGACAGCTATCGTCCAATAATAGACTGAAGTAAGGCTGCCAAGAGGACTTGAAAGCGGGGCAGAATTGCAGGAAACCGATTTCAGGAGGTAGACTGGAATTGCATTGAAAGCATAGGAAAAGAGGCAGAACGTCCACAATGATGCACTTGGCCAAAAAGGGCGTATGCGTTTTTTCCTGAATATATTCAGGAAAAAAAGCATACGCCCTTTTTGGCCAACCAAGCAAGCTTGCAAAGGAAATCTGCACTACAATGAAGTCTCACTTCCCCCCGGTCAAAAGGGCCATCTGAAAAAAGTGTAAAATCCAGAAAGGCAGGACAGGCCATGGAGAACTGGGAGCCTTGTTATGCTGATGGGCGGGATGTAAATTGCCAACAACCACTCGGGAGAAGTGTATGGTGTTTCCTGAAACATCTAAAAAACAAAGCAACAGAACCTAGGGCACTTCCACTTATGGTCCTATAGCTTAGGGAAATTAAAATCAAAAAGACACAGCCACCCCAAAGTTTGGGACGCCTCTGTTTACAAGAACCTCGTTTACAGTACAAGTTCAACATCACAGAAAGTGAAAAATGGATAAAGAAGTTGTGGTATTTACTTACAAAGCAATATCACTCAGCAATGAAATCTGTGTCATCAGGCCCTTAGCAGCACAATGAGTGGATTCAGGTATGATGATTCCAACTAAAATAAGTCACACAGAAAAAGAAACATCATAAGATATCAGTAATACACGGAATGTAAACTTGGCTACACAGGAACTGAATTACAGAACAGAACAGGGTCTCAAATTTAGAAAACCAACTTATGCTTGCTTAAGGGTAAAGGTGAGTTGGGGTGCTGCATAAAACCAGAGATTGAAATGAGCACAGATAAAGTTCCTTAAGCCAAATATGGAATAGACAAGAGCTACTCCTTGCTCAAAGAAATGGACTCAACACCGCATATTAAACGCCTAAGAATGTACCTGACTAGTAAGTATCTTAAAATCTAGGGATTGCTATGTCTCCGAAAGAGAATCAAGCATGTGTACAGGGGCATAAACGCAGCAGTGATAGGATTGGAGAGGTTCGGTGAGCAAATGAAGACCCTTTGAAGTCATATTGCATGGTACCCATTCCACGGGTTTCAACTACCCAGGTTTTAGGTATTCTTCCTTCAGCTAAAACATGCATGTGGAACCCAGAGTATGATCAACCATGTGATCGGGAGACGTGTTCAAATATGTCTCAGTTTTCCTCCCCTGGTACTCGGGTGCAACATTCCAGACGCTTTACTAACACTCTCCCCACTTGGAGAGTCAGCGCCTTTAACCTCCTGTTTGGCCCAGTTTGCAATTTCTGCGGAAGATGAACAGGAATAGCGAGAACCAATGAGAGACTAGCTGGAGGTGTCTGGACGGGCAAATTTAACTCTCATTTCCCACCAGGAAGAGGAAATAACCAGAGGCTCAGCGTGCCGTGCCGGAACCAGATTAGGGCCTGAAGCCATCCTGCGGTGTTGCGGCCAGGTCACAAGAAAGCAAGTTGAAGAAAGGAGCTCAGGGGCACTGTAATTCACAAACCTGCAGAGTTATAAATGACAGCTATCGTCCAATAATAGACTGAAGTAAGGCTGCCAAGAGGACTTGAAAGCGGGGCAGAATTGCAGGAAACCGATTTCAGGAGGTAGACTGGAATTGCATTGAAAGCATAGGAAAAGAGGCAGAACGTCCACAATGATGCACTTGGCCAAAAAGGGCGTATGCGTTTTTTCCTGAATATATTCAGGAAAAAACGCATACGCCCTTTTTGGCCAACCAAGCAAGCTTGCAAAGGAAATCTGCACTACAATGAAGTCTCACTTCCCCCCGGTCAAAAGGGCCATCTGAAAAAAGTGTAAAATCCAGAAAGGCAGGACAGGCCATGGAGAACTGGGAGCCTTGTTATGCTGATGGGCGGGATGTAAATTGCCAACAACCACTCGGGAGAAGTGTATGGTGTTTCCTGAAACATCTAAAAAACAAAGCAACAGAACCTAGGGCACTTCCACTTATGGTCCTATAGCTTAGGGAAATTAAAATCAAAAAGACACAGCCACCCCAAAGTTTGGAACGGCTCTGTTTACAAGAACCTCATTTACAGTACAAGTTCAACATCGCAGAAAGTGAAAAATGGATAAAGAAGTTGTGGTATTTACTTACAAAGCAATATCACTCAGCAATGAAATCTGTGTCATCAGGCCCTTAGCAGCACAATGAGTGGATTCAGGTATGATGATTCCAACTGAAATAAGTCACACAGAAAAAGAAACATCATAAGATATCACTAATACACGGAATGGAAACTTGGCTACACAGGAACTGAATTACAGAACAGAACAGGGTCTCAAATTTAGAAAACCAACTTATGCTTGCTTAAGGGGAAAGGTGAGTTGGGGTGCTGCATAAAACCAGAGATTGAAATGAGCACAGATAAAGTTCCTTAAGCCAAATATGGAATAGACAAGAGCTACTCCTTGCTCAAAGAAATGGACTCAACACCGCATATTAAACGCCTAAGAATGTACCTGACTAGTAAGTATCTTAAAATCTAGGGATTGCTATGTCTCCGAAAGAGAATCAAGCATGTGTACAGGGGCATAAACGCAGCAGTGATAGGATTGGAGAGGTTCGGTGAGCAAATGAAGACCCTTTGAAGTCATATTGCATGGTACCCATTCCACGGGTTTCAACTACCCAGGTTTTAGGTATTCTTCCTTCAGCTAAAACATGCATGTGGAACCCAGAGTATGATCAACCATGTGATCGGGAGACGTGTTCAAATATGTCTCAGTTTTCCTCCCCTGGTACTCGGGTGCAACATTCCAGACGCTTTACTAACACTCTCCCCACTTGGAGAGTCAGCGCCTTTAACCTCCTGTTTGGCCCAGTTTGCAATTTCTGCGGAAGATGAACAGGAATAGCGAGAACCAATGAGAGACTAGCTGGAGGTGTCTGGACGGGCAAATTTAACTCTCATTTCCCACCAGGAAGAAGAAATAACCAGAGGCTCAGCGTGCCGTGCCGGAACCAGATTAGGGCCTGAAGCCATCCTGCGGTGTTGCGGCCAGGTCACAAGAAAGCAAGTTGAAGAAAGGAGCTCAGGGGCACTGTAATTCACAAACCTGCAGAGTTATAAATGACAGCTATCGTCCAATAATAGACTGAAGTAAGGCTGCCAAGAGGACGTGAAAGCGGGGCAGAATTGCAGGAAACCGATTTCAGGAGGTAGACTGGAATTGCATTGAAAGCATAGGAAAAGAGGCAGAACGTCCACAATGATGCACTTGGCCAAAAAGGGCGTATGCGTTTCTTCCTGAATATATTCAGGAAAAAACGCATACGCACTTTTTGGCCAACCAAGCAAGCTTGCAAAGGAAATCTGCACTACAATGAAGTCTCACTTCCCCCCGGTCAAAAGGGCCATCTGAAAAAAGTGTAAAATCCAGAAAGGCAGGACAGGCCATGGAGAACTGGGAGCCTTGTTATGCTGATGGGCGGGATGTAAATTGCCAACAACCACTCGGGAGAAGTGTATGGTGTTTCCTGAAACATCTAAAAAACAAAGCAACAGAACCTAGGGCACTTCCACTTATGGTCCTATAGCTTAGGGAAATTAAAATCAAAAAGACACAGCCACCCCAAAGTTTGGAACGGCTCTGTTTACAAGAACCTCGTTTACAGTACAAGTTCAACATCGCAGAAAGTGAAAAATGGATAAAGAAGTTGTGGTATTTACTTACAAAGCAATATCACTCAGCAATGAAATCTGTGTCATCAGGCCCTTAGCAGCACAATGAGTGGATTCAAGTATGATGATTCCAACTGAAATAAGTCACACAGAAAAAGAAACATCATAAGATATCACTAATACACGGAATGTAAACTTGGCTACACAGGAACTGAATTACAGAACAGAACAGCATCTCAAATTTAGAAAACCAACTTATGCTTGCTTAAGGGTAAAGGTGAGTTGGGGTGCTGCATAAAACCAGAGATTGAAATGAGCACAGATAAAGTTCCTTAAGCCAAATATGGAATAGACAAGAGCTACTCCTTGCTCAAAGAAATGGACTCAACACCGCATATTAAACGCCTAAGAATGTACCTGACTAGTAAGTATCTTAAAATCTAGGGATTGCTATGTCTCCGAAAGAGAATCAAGCATGTGTACAGGGGCATAAACGCAGCAGTGATAGGATTGGAGAGGTTCGGTGAGCAAATGAAGACCCTTTGAAGTCATATTGCATGGTACCCATTCCACGGGTTTCAACTACCCAGGTTTTAGGTATTCTTCCTTCAGCTAAAACATGCATGTGGAACCCAGAGTATGATCAACCATGTGATCGGGAGACGTGTTCAAATATGTCTCAGTTTTCCTCCCCTGGTACTCGGGTGCAACATTCCAGACGCTTTACTAACACTCTCCCCACTTGGAGAGTCAGCGCCTTTAACCTCCTGTTTGGCCCAGTTTGCAATTTCTGCGGAAGATGAACAGGAATAGCGAGAACCAATGAGAGACTAGCTGGAGGTGTCTGGACGGGCAAATTTAACTCTCATTTCCCACCAGGAAGAGGAAATAACCAGAGGCTCAGCGTGCCGTGCCGGAACCAGATTAGGGCCTGAAGCCATCCTGCGGTGTTGCGACCAGGTCACAAGAAAGCAAGTTGAAGAAAGGAGCTCAGGGGCACTGTAATTCACAAACCTGCAGAGTTATAAATGACAGCTATCGTCCAATAATAGACTGAAGTAAGGCTGCCAAGAGGACTTGAAAGCGGGGCAGAATTGCAGGAAACCGATTTCAGGAGGTAGACTGGAATTGCATTGAAAGCATAGGAAAAGAGGCAGAACGTCCACAATGATGCACTTGGCCAAAAAGGGCGTATGCGTTTTTTCCTGAATATATTCAGGAAAAAACGCATACGCCCTTTTTGGCCAACCAAGCAAGCTTGCAAAGGAAATCTGCACTACAATGAAGTCTCACTTCCCCCCGGTCAAAAGGGCCATCTGAAAAAAGTGTAAAATCCAGAAAGGCAGGACAGGCCATGGAGAACTGGGAGCCTTGTTATGCTGATGGGCGGGATGTAAATTGCCAACAACCACTCGGGAGAAGTGTATGGTGTTTCCTGAAACATCTAAAAAACAAAGCAACAGAACCTAGGGCACTTCCACTTATGGTCCTATAGCTTAGGGAAATTAAAATCAAAAAGACACAGCCACCCCAAAGTTTGGAACGGCTCTGTTTACAAGAACCTCGTTTACAGTACAAGTTCAACATCGCAGAAAGTGAAAAATGGATAAAGAAGTTGTGGTATTTACTTACAAAGCAATATCACTCAGCAATGAAATCTGTGTCATCAGGCCCTTAGCAGCACAATGAGTGGATTCAGGTATGATGATTCCAACTAAAATAAGTCACACAGAAAAAGAAACATCATAAGATATCAGTAATACACGGAATGTAAACTTGGCTACACAGGAACTGAATTACAGAACAGAACAGGGTCTCAAATTTAGAAAACCAACTTATGCTTGCTTAAGGGTAAAGGTGAGTTGGGGTGCTGCATAAAACCAGAGATTGAAATGAGCACAGATAAAGTTCCTTAAGCCAAATATGGAATAGACAAGAGCTACTCCTTGCTCAAAGAAATGGACTCAACACCGCATATTAAACGCCTAAGAATGTACCTGACTAGTAAGTATCTTAAAATCTAGGGATTGCTATGTCTCCGAAAGAGAATCAAGCATGTGTACAGGGGCATAAACGCAGCAGTGATAGGATTGGAGAGGTTCAGTGAGCAAATGAAGACCCTTTGAAGTCATATTGCATGGTACCCATTCCACGGGTTTCAACTACCCAGGTTTTAGGTATTCTTCCTTCAGCTAAAACATGCATGTGGAACCCAGAGTATGATCAACCATGTGATCGGGAGACGTGTTCAAATATGTCTCAGTTTTCCTCCCCTGGTACTCGGGTGCAACATTCCAGACGCTTTACTAACACTCTCCCCACTTGGAGAGTCAGCGCCTTTAACCTCCTGTTTGGCCCAGTTTGCAATTTCTGCGGAAGATGAACAGGAATAGCGAGAACCAATGAGAGACTAGCTGGAGGTGTCTGGACGGGCAAATTTAACTCTCATTTCCCACCAGGAAGAGGAAATAACCAGAGGCTCAGCGTGCCGTGCCGGAACCAGATTAGGGCCTGAAGCCATCCTGCGGTGTTGCGGCCAGGTCACAAGAAAGCCAGTTGAAGAAAGGAGCTCAGGGGCACTGTAATTCACAAACCTGCAGAGTTATAAATGACAGCTATCGTCCAATAATAGACTGAAGTAAGGCTGCCAAGAGGACTTGAAAGCGGGGCAGAATTGCAGGAAACCGATTTCAGGAGGTAGACTGGAATTGCATTGAAAGCATAGGAAAAGAGGCAGAACGTCCACAATGATGCACTTGGCCAAAAAGGGCGTATGCGTTTTTTCCTGAATATATTCAGGAAAAAACGCATACGCCCTTTTTGGCCAACCAAGCAAGCTTGCAAAGGAAATCTGCACTACAATGAAGTCTCACTTCCCCCCGGTCAAAAGGGCCATCTGAAAAAAGTGTAAAATCCAGAAAGGCAGGACAGGCCATGGAGAACTGGGAGCCTTGTTATGCTGATGGGCGGGATGTAAATTGCCAACAACCACTCGGGAGAAGTGTATGGTGTTTCCTGAAACATCTAAAAAACAAAGCAACAGAACCTAGGGCACTTCCACTTATGGTCCTATAGCTTAGGGAAATTAAAATCAAAAAGACACAGCCACCCCAAAGTTTGGAACGGCTCTGTTTACAAGAACCTCGTTTACAGTACAAGTTCAACATCGCAGAAAGTGAAAAATGGATAAAGAAGTTGTGGTATTTACTTACAAAGCAATATCACTCAGCAATGAAATCTGTGTCATCAGGCCCTTAGCAGCACAATGAGTGGATTCAGGTATGATGATTCCAACTAAAATAAGTCACACAGAAAAAGAAACATCATAAGATATCAGTAATACACGGAATGTAAACTTGGCTACACAGGAACTGAATTACAGAACAGAACAGGGTCTCAAATTTAGAAAACCAACTTATGCTTGCTTAAGGGTAAAGGTGAGTTGGGGTGCTGCATAAAACCAGAGATTGAAATGAGCACAGATAAAGTTCCTTAAGCCAAATATGGAATAGACAAGAGCTACTCCTTGCTCAAAGAAATGGACTCAACACCGCATATTAAACGCCTAAGAATGTACCTGACTAGTAAGTATCTTAAAATCTAGGGATTGCTATGTCTCCGAAAGAGAATCAAGCATGTGTACAGGGGCATAAACGCAGCAGTGATAGGATTGGAGAGGTTCAGTGAGCAAATGAAGACCCTTTGAAGTCATATTGCATGGTACCCATTCCACGGGTTTCAACTACCCAGGTTTTAGGTATTCTTCCTTCAGCTAAAACATGCATGTGGAACCCAGAGTATGATCAACCATGTGATCGGGAGACGTGTTCAAATATGTCTCAGTTTTCCTCCCCTGGTACTCGGGTGCAACATTCCAGACGCTTTACTAACACTCTCCCCACTTGGAGAGTCAGCGCCTTTAACCTCCTGTTTGGCCCAGTTTGCAATTTCTGCGGAAGATGAACAGGAATAGCGAGAACCAATGAGAGACTAGCTGGAGGTGTCTGGACGGGCAAATTTAACTCTCATTTCCCACCAGGAAGAGGAAATAACCAGAGGCTCAGCGTGCCGTGCCGGAACCAGATTAGGGCCTGAAGCCATCCTGCGGTGTTGCGGCCAGGTCACAAGAAAGCCAGTTGAAGAAAGGAGCTCAGGGGCACTGTAATTCACAAACCTGCAGAGTTATAAATGACAGCTATCGTCCAATAATAGACTGAAGTAAGGCTGCCAAGAGGACTTGAAAGCGGGGCAGAATTGCAGGAAACCGATTTCAGGAGGTAGACTGGAATTGCATTGAAAGCATAGGAAAAGAGGCAGAACGTCCACAATGATGCACTTGGCCAAAAAGGGCGTATGCGTTTTTTCCTGAATATATTCAGGAAAAAACGCATACGCCCTTTTTGGCCAACCAAGCAAGCTTGCAAAGGAAATCTGCACTACAATGAAGTCTCACTTCCCCCCGGTCAAAAGGGCCATCTGAAAAAAGTGTAAAATCCAGAAAGGCAGGACAGGCCATGGAGAACTGGGAGCCTTGTTATGCTGATGGGCGGGATGTAAATTGCCAACAACCACTCGGGAGAAGTGTATGGTGTTTCCTGAAACATCTAAAAAACAAAGCAACAGAGCCTAGGGCACTTCCACTTATGGTCCTATAGCTTAGGGAATTTAAAATCAAAAAGACACAGCCACCCCAAAGTTTGGAACGGCTCTGTTTACAAGAACCTCGTTTACAGTACAAGTTCAACATTGCAGAAAGTGAAAAATGGATAAAAAATTTGTGGTATTTACTTACAAAGCAATATCACTCAGCAATGAAATCTGTGTCATCAGGCCCTTAGTAGCACAATGAGTGGATTCAGGTATGATGATTCCAACTGAAATAAGTCACACAGAAAAAGAAACATCATAAGATATCACTAATACACGGAATGTAAACTTGGCTACACAGGAACTGAATTACAGAACAGAACAGGGTCTCAAATTTAGAAAACCAACTTATGCGTGCTTAAGGGTAAAGGTGAGTTGGGGTGCTGCATAAAACCAGAGATTGAAATGAGCACAGATAAAGTTCCTTAAGCCAAATATGGAATAGACAAGAGCTACTCCTTGCTCAAAGAAATGGACTCAACACCGCATATTAAACGCCTAAGAATGTACCTGACTAGTAAGTATCTTAAAATCTAGGGATTGCTATGTCTCCGAAAGAGAATCAAGCATGTGTACAGGGGCATAAACGCAGCAGTGATAGGATTGGAGAGGTTCGGTGAGCAAATGAAGACCCTTTGAAGTCATATTGCATGGTACCCATTCCACGGGTTTCAACTACCCAGGTTTTAGGTATTCTTCCTTCAGCTAAAACATGCATGTGGAACCTAGAGTATGATCAACCATGTGAACGGGAGACGTGTTCAAATATGTCTCAGTTTTCCTCCCCTGGTACTCGGGTGCAACATTCCAGACGCTTTACTAACACTCTCCCCACTTGGAGAGTCAGCGCCTTTAACCTCCTGTTTGGCCCAGTTTGCAATTTCTGCGGAAGATGAACAGGAATAGCGAGAACCAATGAGAGACTAGCTGGAGGTGTCTGGACGGGCAAATTTAACTCTCATTTCCCACCAGGAAGAGGAAATAACCAGAGGCTCAGCGTGCCGTGCCGGAACCAGATTAGGGCCTGAAGCCATCCTGCGGTGTTGCGGCCAGGTCACAAGAAAGCAAGTTGAAGAAAGGAGCTCAGGGGCACTGTAATTCACAAACCTGCAGAGTTATAAATGACAGCTATCGTCCAATAATAGACTGAAGTAAGGCTGCCAAGAGGACTTGAAAGCGGGGCAGAATTGCAGGAAACCGATTTCAGGAGGTAGACTGGAATTGCATTGAAAGCATAGGAAAAGAGGCAGAACGTCCACAATGATGCACTTGGCCAAAAAGGGCGTATGCGTTTTTTCCTGAATATATTCAGGAAAAAACGCATACGCCCTTTTTGGCCAACCAAGCAAGCTTGCAAAGGAAATCTGCACTACAATGAAGTCTCACTTCCCCCCGGTCAAAAGGGCCATCTGAAAAAAGTGTAAAATCCAGAAAGGCAGGACAGGCCATGGAGAACTGGGAGCCTTGTTATGCTGATGGGCGGGATGTAAATTGCCAACAACCACTCGGGAGAAGTGTATGGTGTTTCCTGAAACATCTAAAAAACAAAGCAACAGAACCTAGGGCACTTCCACTTATGGTCCTATAGCTTAGGGAAATTAAAATCAAAAAGACACAGCCACCCCAAAGTTTGGAACGGCTCTGTTTACAAGAACCTCGTTTACAGTACAAGTTCAACATCGCAGAAAGTGAAAAATGGATAAAGAAGTTGTGGTATTTACTTACAAAGCAATATCACTCAGCAATGAAATCTGTGTCATCAGGCCCTTAGCAGCACAATGAGTGGATTCAGGTATGATGATTCCAACTGAAATAAGTCACACAGAAAAAGAAACATCATAAGATATCACTAATACACGGAATGTAAACTTGGCTACACAGGAACTGAATTACAGAACAGAACAGGGTCTCAAATTTAGAAAACCAACTTATGCTTGCTTAAGGGTAAAGGTGAGTTGGGGTGCTGCATAAAACCAGAGATTGAAATGAGCACAGATAAAGTTCCTTAAGCCAAATATGGAATAGACAAGAGCTACTCCTTGCTCAAAGAAATGGACTCAACACCGCATATTAAACGCCTAAGAATGTACCTGACTAGTAAGTATCTTAAAATCTAGGGATTGCTATGTCTCCGAAAGAGAATCAAGCATGTGTACAGGGGCATAAACGCAGCAGTGATAGGATTGGAGAGGTTCGGTGAGCAAATGAAGACCCTTTGAAGTCATATTGCATGGTACCCATTACACGGGTCTTAACTCTCAAGGTTTAAGATATTCTTCCTTCAGCTAAAACATGCATGTGGAACCCAAGTATGATCAACCATGTGAACGGGAGACGTGTTCAAATATGTCTCAGTTTTCGTACCCTGGTACTCGGGTGCAACATTCCAGACGCTTTACTAACACTCTCCCCACTTGGAGAGTCAGCGCCTTTAACCTCCTGTTTGGCCCAGTTTGCAATTTCTGCGGAAGATGAACAGGAATAGCGAGAACCAATGAGAGACTAGCTGGAGGTGTCTGGACGGGCAAATTTAACTCTCATTTCCCACCAGGAAGAGGAATTAACCAAAGGCTCAGCATGCCGTGCCGGAACCAGATTAGGGCCTGAAGCCATCCTGCGGTGTTGCAGCCAGCTCACAAGAAATCGAGTTGAAGAAAGGAGCTCAGGGGCACTGTAATTCACAAACCTGCAGAGTTATAAATGACAGCTATCGTCCAAAAATAGACTGAAGTAAGGCTGCCAAGAGGACTTGAAAGCGGGGCAGATTTGCAGGAAACCGATTTCAGGAGGTAGACTGGAATTGCATTGAAAGCATAGGAAAAGAGGCAGAACGTCCACAATGATGCTCTTGTCCATAAAGTGCGTATGCGTTTTTTCCTGAATATATTCAGGAAAAAACGCATACGCCCTTTTTGGCCAACCAAGCAAACTTGCAAAGGAAATCTGCACTACAATGAAGTCTCACTTCCCCCCGGTCAAAAGGGCCATCTGAAAAAAGTGTAAAATCCAGAAAGGCAGGACAGGCCATGGAGAACTGGGAGCCTTGTTATGCTGATGGGCGGGATGTAAATTGCCAACAGACACTCAGGAGAAGTGTATGGTGTTTCCTGAAACATCTAAAAAACAAAGCAACAGAGCCTAGGGCACTTCCACTTATGGTCCTATAGCTTAGGGAAATTAAAATCAAAAAGACACAGCCACCCCAAAGTTTGGGACGCCTCCGTTTAAAAGAACCTCGTTTACCGTACAAGTTCAATATCACAGAAAGTGAAAAATGGATAAAGAACTTGTGGTACTTACGTACAATGCAGTATCACTCAGCAATGAAATCTATGTCATCAGGCCCGTAGCAGCATAATGAGTGGATTCAGGTACGATGATTCTAACTGAAATAAGTCACACAGAAAAAGAAACATCATAAGATATCACTAATACACGGAATGTAAACTTGGCTACACAGGAACTGCATTCCAAAACAGAACAGGGTCTCAAATTTAGAAAACCAACTTATGCTTGCTTAAGGGGAAAGGTGAGTTGGGGTGCTGCATAAAACCAGAGATTGAAATGAGCACAGATAAAGTTCCTTAAGCCAAATATGGAATAGACAAGAGCTACTCCTTGCTCAACGAAATGGACTCAAAACCCCATATTAAACGCCTAAGAATGTACCTGACTAGTAAGTATCTTAAAACCTATGGATTGCTATGTCTCCAAAAGAGAATCAAGCGTGTGTACAGGGGCATAAATGCAGCAGTGATAGGATTGGAGAGGTTCGGTGAGCAAATGAAGACCCTTTGAAGTCATATTGCACGGTACCCATTCCACGGGTCTCAACTCTCCAGGTTTAAGGTATTCTTCCTTCAGCTAAAACATGCATGTGGAACCCAGAGTATGATCAACCATGTGAAGGGGAGACGTGTTCAAATATGTCTCAGTTTTCGTACCCTGGTACTCGGGTGCAACACTCCAGACGCTTTACTAACACTCTCCCGACTTGGAGAGTCAGTCCCTTTAACCTCCTGTTTGGCCCAGTTTGCAATTTCTGCGGAAGATGAACAGGAATAGCGAGAACCAATGAGAGGCTAGCTGGAGGTGTCTGGACGGGCAAATTTAACTCTCATTTCCCACCAGGAAGAGGAATTAACCAAAGGCTCAGCATGCCGGGCCGGAACCAGATTAGGGCCTGAAGCCATCCTGCGGTGTTGCGGCCAGGTCACAAGAAAGCGAGTTGAAGAAAGGAGCTCAGGGGCACTGTAATTCACAAACCTGCAGAGTTATAAATGAGAGCTATCGTCCAAAAATAGACTGAAGTAAGGCTGCCAAGAGGACTTGAAAGCGGGGCAGAATTGCAGGAAACCGATTTCAGGAGGTAGACTGGAATTGCATTGAAAGCATAGGAAAAGAGGCAGAACGTCCACAATGATGCACTTGGCCAAAAAGGGCGTATGCGTTTTTTCCTGAATATATTCAGGAAAAAACGCATACGTCCTTTTTGGCCAACCAAGCAAGCTTGCAAAGGAAATCTGCACTACAATGAAGTCTCATTTCCCCCCGGTCAAAAGGGCCATCTGAAAAAAGTGTAAAATCCAGAAAAGCAGGACAGGTCATGGAGAACTGGGAGCCTTGTTATGCTGATGGGCGGGATGTAAATTGCCAACAGCCACTCGGGGGAAGTGTATGGTGTTTCCTGAAACATCTAAAAAGCAAAGCAACAGAGCCTAGGGCACTGCCACTTATGGTCCTATAGCTTAGGGAAATTAAAATCAAAAAGACACAGCCACCCCAAAGTTTGGGAGGCCTCTGATTACAAGAACCTCGTTTACAGTACAAGTTCAACATCGCAGAAAGTGAAAAATGGATAAAGAACTTGTGGTATTCACTTACAAAGCAATATCACTCAGCAATGAAATCTATGTCATCAGGCCCTTAGCATCACAATGAGTGGATTCAGGTATGATGATTCTAACTGAAATAAGTCACACAGAAAAAGAAACATCATAAGATATCAGTAATACACGGAATGTAAACTTGGCTACACAGGAACTGAATTACAGAACAGAACAGGGTCTCAAATTTAGAAAACCAACTTATGCTTGCTTAAGGGTAAAGGTGAGTAGGGGTGCTGCATAAAACCAGAGATTGAAATGAGCACAGATAAAGTTCCTTAAGCCAAATATGGAATAGACAAGAGCTACTCCTTGCTCAACGAAATGGACTCCACACCGCATATTAAACGCCTAAGAATGTACCTGACTAGTAAGTATCTTAAAACCTATGGATTGCTATGTCTCCGAAAGAGAATCAAGCGTGTGTACAGGGGCATAAACGCAGCAGTGATAGGATTGGAGAGGTTCGGTGAGCAAATGAAGACCCTTTGAAGTCATATTGCATGGTACCCATTACACGGGTCTTAACTCTCCAGGTTTAAGGTATTCTTCCTTCAGCTAAAACATGCATGTGGAACCCAGAGTATGATCAACCATGTGAACGAGAGACGTGTTCAAATATGTCTCAGTTTTCCTCCCCTGGTACTCGGGTGCAACACTCCAGATGCTTTACTAACACTCTCCCCACTTGGAGAGTCAGCGCCTTTAACCTCCTGTTTGGCCCAGTTTGCAATTTCTGCGGAAGATGAACAGGAATAGCGAGAACCAATGAGAGGCTAGCTGGAGGTGTCTGGACGGGCAAATTTAACTCTCATTTCCCACCAGGAAGAGGAAATAACCAAAGCCTCAGCGTGCCGTGCCGGAACCAGATTAGGGCCTGAAGCCATCCTGCGGTGTTGCGGCCAGCTCAAAAGAAAGCGAGTTGAAGAAAGGAGCTCAGGGGCACTGTAATTCACAAACATGCAGAGTTATAAATGACAGCTATCGTCCAAAAATAGACTGAAGTAAGGCTGCCAAGAGGACTTGAAAGCGGGGCAGAATTGCAGGAAACCGATTTCAGGAGGTAGACTGGAATTGCATTGAAAGCATAGGAAAAGAGGCAGAACGTCCACAATGATGCACTTGGCCAAAAAGGGCGTATGCGTTTTTTCCTGAATATATTCAGGAAAAAACGCATACGCCCTTTTTGGCCAACCAAGCAAGCTTGCAAAGGAAATCTGCACTACAATGAAGTCTCACTTCCCCCCGGTCAAAAGGGCCATCTGAAAAAAGTGTAAAATCCAGAAAGGCAGGACAGGCCATGGAGAACTGGGAGCATTGTTATGTTGAAGGGGGGATGTAAATTGCCAACAACCACTCAGGAGAAGTGTATGGTGTTTCCTGAAACATCTAAAAAACAAAGCAACAGAGCCTAGGGCACTTCCACTTATGGTCCTATAGCTTAGGGAATTTAAAATCAAAAAGACACAGCCACCCCAAAGTTTGGAACGGCTCTGTTTACAGGAACCTCGTTTACAGTACAAGTTCAACATCGCAGAAAGTGAAAAATGGATAAAAAAGTTGTGGTATTTACTTACAAAGCAATATCACTCAGCAATGAAATCTGTGTCATCAGGCCCGTAGCAGCATAATGAGTGGATTCAGGTACGATGATTCTAACTGAAATAAGTCACACAGAAAAAGAAACATCATAAGATATCACTAATACACGGAATGGAAACTTGGCTACACAGGAACTGCATTCCAAAACAGAACAGGGTCTCAAATTTAGAAAACCAACTTATGCTTCTTAAGGGGAAAGGTGAGTTGGGGTGCTGCATAAAACCAGAGATTGTAATGAGCACAGATAAAGTTCCTTAAGCCAAATATGGAATAGACAAGAGCTACTCCTTGCTCAACGAAATGGACTCAACACCCCATATTAAACGCCTAAGAATGTACCTGACTAGTAAGTATCTTAAAACCTATGGATTGCTATGTCTCCGAAAGAGAATCAAGCATGTGTACAGGGGCATAAACGCAGCAGTGATAGGATTGGAGAGGTTCGGTGAGCAAATGAAGACCCTTTGAAGTCATATTGCATGGTACCCATTACATGGGTCTTAACTCTCCAGGTTTAAGGTATTCTTCCTTCAGCTAAAACATGCATGTGGAACCCAAGTATGATCAACCATGTGAATGGGAGACGTGTTCAAATATGTCTCAGTTTTCCTCCCCTGGTACTCGGGTGCAACATTCCAGACGCTTTACTAACACTCTCCCCACTTGGAGAGTCAGCGCCTTTAACCTCCTGTTTGGCCCAGTTTGCAATTTCTGCGGAAGATGAACAGGAATAGCGAGAACCAATGAGAGACTAGCTGGAGGTGTCTGGACGGGCAAATTTAACTCTCATTTCCCACCAGGAATAGGAAATAACCAAAGGCTCAGCGTGCCGTGCCGGAACCAGATTAGGGCCTGAAGCCATCCTGCGGTGTTGCAGCCAGCTCACAAGAAAGCGAGTTGAAGAAAGGAGCTCAGGGGCACTGTAATTCACAAACATGCAGAGTTATAAATGACAGCTATCGTCCAAAAATAGACTGAAGTAAGGCTGCCAAGAGGACTTGAAAGCGGGGCAGAATTGCAGGAAACCGATTTCAGGAGGTAGACTGGAATTGCATTGAAAGCATAGGAAAAGAGGCAGAACGTCCACAATGATGCACTTGGCCAAAAAGGGCGTATGCGTTTTTTCCTGAATATATTCAGGAAAAAACGCATACGCCCTTTTTGGCCAACCAAGCAAGCTTGCAAAGGAAATCTGCACTACAATGAAGTCTCACTTCCCCCCGGTCAAAAGGGCCATCTGAAAAAAGTGTAAAATCCAGAAAGGCAGGACAGGCCATGGAGAACTGGGAGCATTGTTATGTTGAAGGGGGGATGTAAATTGCCAACAACCACTCAGGAGAAGTGTATGGTGTTTCCTGAAACATCTAAAAAACAAAGCAACAGAGCCTAGGGCACTTCCACTTATGGTCCTATAGCTTAGGGAATTTAAAATCAAAAAGACACAGCCACCCCAAAGTTTGGAATGGCTCTGTTTACAGGAACCTCGTTTACAGTACAAGTTCAACATCGCAGAAAGTGAAAAATGGATAAAAAAGTTGTGGTATTTACTTACAAAGCAATATCACTCAGCAATGAAATCTGTGTCATCAGGCCCGTAGCAGCATAATGAGTGGATTCAGGTACGATGATTCTAACTGAAATAAGTCACACAGAAAAAGAAACATCATAAGATATCACTAATACACGGAATGGAAACTTGGCTACACAGGAACTGCATTCCAAAACAGAACAGGGTCTCAAATTTAGAAAACCAACTTATGCTTCTTAAGGGGAAAGGTGAGTTGGGGTGCTGCATAAAACCAGAGATTGTAATGAGCACAGATAAAGTTCCTTAAGCCAAATATGGAATAGACAAGAGCTACTCCTTGCTCAACGAAATGGACTCAACACCCCATATTAAACGCCTAAGAATGTACCTGACTAGTAAGTATCTTAAAACCTATGGATTGCTATGTCTCCGAAAGAGAATCAAGCATGTGTACAGGGGCATAAACGCAGCAGTGATAGGATTGGAGAGGTTCGGTGAGCAAATGAAGACCCTTTGAAGTCATATTGCATGGTACCCATTACACGGGTCTTAACTCTCCAGGTTTAAGGTATTCTTCCTTCAGCTAAAACATGCATGTGGACCCCAAGTATGATCAACCATGTGAATGGGAGACGTGTTCAAATATGTCTCAGTTTTCCTCCCCTGGTACTCGGGTGCAACATTCCAGACGCTTTACTAACACTCTCCCCACTTGGAGAGTCAGCGCCTTTAACCTCCTGTTTGGCCCAGTTTGCAATTTCTGCGGAAGATGAACAGGAATAGCGAGAACCAATGAGAGACTAGCTGGAGGTGTCTGGACGGGCAAATTTAACTCTCATTTCCCACCAGGAATAGGAAATAACCAAAGGCTCAGCGTGCCGTGCCGGAACCAGATTAGGGCCTGAAGCCATCCTGCGGTGTTGCAGCCAGCTCACAAGAAAGCGAGTTGAAGAAAGGAGCTCAGGGGCACTGTAATTCACAAACCTGCAGAGTTATAAATGACAGCTATCGTCCAAAAATAGACTGAAGTAAGGCTGCCAAGAGGACTTGAAAGCGGGGCAGAATTGCAGGAAACCGATTTCAGGAGGTAGACTGGAATTGCATTGAAAGCATAGGAAAAGAGGCAGAACGTCCACAATGATGCACTTGGCCAAAAAGGGCGTATGCGTTTTTTCCTGAATATATTCAGGAAAAAACGCATACGCCCTTTTTGGCCAACCAAGCAAGCTTGCAAAGGAAATCTGCACTACAATGAAGTCTCACTTCCCCCCGGTCAAAAGGGCCATCTGAAAAAAGTGTAAAATCCAGAAAGGCAGGGCAGGCCATGGAGAACTGGGAGCCTTGTTATGCTGATGGGCGGGATGTAAATTGCCAACAACCACTCGGGAGAAGTGTATGGTGTTTCCTGAAACATCTAAAAAACAAAGCAACAGAACCTAGGGCACTTCCACTTATGGTCCTATAGCTTAGGGAAATTAAAATCAAAAAGACACAGCCACCCCAAAGTTTGGAACGGCTCTGTTTACAAGAACCTCGTTTACAGTACAAGTTCAACATCGCAGAAAGTGAAAAATGGATAAAGAAGTTGTGGTATTTACTTACAAAGCAATATCACTCAGCAATGAAATCTGTGTCATCAGGCCCTTAGCAGCACAATGAGTGGATTCAGGTATGATGATTCCAACTGAAATAAGTCACACAGAAAAAGAAACATCATAAGATATCACTAATACACGGAATGTAAACTTGGCTACACAGGAACTGAATTACAGAACAGAACAGGGTCTCAAATTTAGAAAACCAACTTATGCTTGCTTAAGGGGAAAGGTGAGTTGGGGTGCTGCATAAAACCAGAGATTGAAATGAGCACAGATAAAGTTCCTTAAGCCAAATATGGAATAGACAAGAGCTACTCCTTGCTCAAAGAAATGGACTCAACACCGCATATTAAACGCCTAAGAATGTACCTGACTAGTAAGTATCTTAAAATCTAGGGATTGCTATGTCTCCGAAAGAGAATCAAGCATGTGTACAGGGGCATAAACGCAGCAGTGATAGGATTGGAGAGGTTCGGTGAGCAAATGAAGACCCTTTGAAGTCATATTGCATGGTACCCATTCCACGGGTTTCAACTACCCAGGTTTTAGGTATTCTTCCTTCAGCTAAAACATGCATGTGGAACCCAGAGTATGATCAACCATGTGATCGGGAGACGTGTTCAAATATGTCTCAGTTTTCCTCCCCTGGTACTCGGGTGCAACATTCCAGACGCTTTACTAACACTCTCCCCACTTGGAGAGTCAGCGCCTTTAACCTCCTGTTTGGCCCAGTTTGCAATTTCTGCGGAAGATGAACAGGAATAGCGAGAACCAATGAGAGACTAGCTGGAGGTGTCTGGACGGGCAAATTTAACTCTCATTTCCCACCAGGAAGAGGAAATAACCAGAGGCTCAGCGTGCCGTGCCGGAACCAGATTAGGGCCTGAAGCCATCCTGCGGTGTTGCGGCCAGGTCACAAGAAAGCAAGTTGAAGAAAGGAGCTCAGGGGCACTGTAATTCACAAACCTGCAGAGTTATAAATGACAGCTATCGTCCAAAAATAGACTGAAGTAAGGCTGCCAAGAGGACTTGAAAGCGGGGCAGAATTGCAGGAAACCGATTTCAGGAGGTAGACTGGAATTGCATTGAAAGCATAGGAAAAGAGGCAGAACGTCCACAATGATGCACTTGGCCAAAAAGGGCGTATGCGTTTTTTCCTGAAAATATTCAGGAAAAAACGCATACGCCCTTTTTGGCCAACCAAGCAAGCTTGCAAAGGAAATCTGCACTACAATGAAGTCTCACTTCCCCCCGGTCAAAAGGGCCATCTGAAAAAAGTGTAAAATCCAGAAAGGCAGGACAGGCCATGGAGAACTGGGAGCCTTGTTATGCTGATGGGCGGGATGTAAATTGCCAACAACCACTCGGGAGAAGTGTACGGTGTTTCCTGAAACATCTAAAAAACAAAGCAACAGAACCTAGGGCACTTCCACTTATGGTCCTATAGCTTAGGGAAATTAAAATCAAAAAGACACAGGCACCCCAAAGTTTGGAACGGCTCTGTTTACAAGAACCTCGTTTACAGTACAAGTTCAACATCGCAGAAAGTGAAAAATGGATAAAGAATTTGTGGTATTTACTTACAAAGCAATATCACTCAGCAATGAAATCTGTGTCATCAGGCCCTTAGCAGCACAATGAGTGGATTCAGGTATGATGATTCCAACTGAAATAAGTCACACAGAAAAAGAAACATCATAAAATATTACTAATACACGGAATGTAAACTTGGCTACACAGGAACTGAATTACAGAACAGAACAGGGTCTCAAATTTAGAAAACCAACTTATGCTTGCTTAACGGGAAAGGTGAGTTGGGGTGCTGCATAAAACCAGAGATTGAAATGAGCACAGATAAAGTTCCTTAAGCCAAATATGGAATAGACAAGAGCTACTCCTTGCTCACTCAAAACCCCATATTAAACGCTTAAGAATGTACCTGACTTGTAAGTATCTTAAAACATATGGATTGCTATGTCTCCAAAAGAGAATCAAGCGTGTGTACAGGGGCATAAATGCAGCAGTGATAGGATTGGAGAGGTTCGGTGAGCAAATGAAGACCCTTTGAAGTCATATTGCACGGTACCCATTCCACGGGTCCAACTCTCCAGGTTTAAGGTATTCTTCCTTCAGGTAAAACATGCATGTGGAACCCAGAGTATGATCAACCATGTGAACGGGAGACGTGTTCAAATATGTCTCAGTTTTCCTACCCTGGTACTCGGGTGCAACATTCCAGACGCTTTACTAACACTCTCCCGACTTGGAGAGTCAGTCCCTTTAACCTCCTGTTTGGCCCAGTTTGCAATTTCTGCGGAAGATGAACAGGAATAGCGAGAACCAATGAGAGGCTAGCTGCAGGTGTCTGGACGGGCATATTTAACTCTCATTTCCCACCAGGAAGAGGAATTAACCAAAGGCTCAGCATGCCGGGCCGGAACCAGATTAGGGCCTGAAGCCATCCTGCGGTGTTGCGGCCAGGTCACAAGAAAGCGAGTTGAAGAAAGGAGCTCAGGGGCACTGTAATTCACAAACCTGCAGAGTTATAAATCAGAGCTATCGTCCAAAAATAGACTGAAGTAAGGCTGCCAAGAGGACTTGAAAGCGGGGCAGAATTGCAGGAAACCGATTTCAGGAGGTAGACTGGAATTGCATTGAAAGCATAGGAAAAGAGGCAGAACGTCCACAATGATGCACTTGGCCAAAAAGGGCGTATGCGTTTTTTCCTGAATATATTCAGGAAAAAACGCATACGCCCTTTTTGGCCAACCAAGCAAGCTTGCAAAGGAAATCTGCACTACAATGAAGTCTCACTTCCCCCCAGTCAAAAGGGCCATCTGAAAAAAGTGTAAAATCCAGAAAGGCAGGACAGGCCATGGAGAACTGGGAGCCTTGTTATGCTGATGGGCGAGATGTAAATTGCCAACAACCACTCGGGAGAAGTGTATGGTGTTTCCTGAAACATCTAAAAAACAAAGCAACAGAGCCTAGGGCACTGCCACTTATGGTCCTATAGCTTAGGGAAATTAAAATCAAAAAGACACAGCCACCCCAAAGTTTGGGACGCCTCTGTTTACAAGAACCTCGTTTACAGTACAAGTTCAACATCGCAGAAAGTGAAAAATGGATAAAGAAGTTGTGGTATTTACTTACAAAGCAATATCACTCAGCAATGAAATCTATGTCATCAGGCCCTTAGCAGCACAATGAGTGGATTCAGGTATGATGATTCTAACTGAAATAAGTCACACAGAAAAAGAAACATCATAAGATATCAGTAATACACGGAATGTAAACTTGGCTACACAGGAACTGAATTACAGAACAGAACAGGGTCTCAAATTTAGAAAACCAACTTATGCTTGCTTAAGGGTAAAGGTGAGTTGGGGTGCTGCATAAAACCAGAGATTGAAATGAGCACAGATAAAGTTCCTTAAGCCAAATATGGAATAGACAAGAGCTACTCCTTGCTCAACGAAATGGACTCAACACCGCATATTAAACGCCTAAGAATGTACCTGACTAGTAAGTATCTTAAAACCTATCTATTGCTATGTCTCCGAAAGAGAATCAAGCATGTGTACAGGGGCATAAACGCAGCAGTGATAGGATTGGAGAGGTTCGGTGAGCAAATGAAGACCCTTTGAAGTCATATTGCATGGTACCCATTACACGGTTCTTAACTCTCCAGGTTTAAGGTATTCTTCCGTCAGCTAAAACATGCATGTGGAACCCAAGTATGATCAACCATGTGAACGGGAGACGTGTTCAAATATGTCTCAGTTTTCCTACCCTGGTACTCGGGTGCAACATTCCAGACGCTTTACTAACACTCTCCCCACTTGGAGAGTCAGCGCCTTTAACCTCCTGTTTGGCCCAGTTTGCAATTTCTGCGGAAGATGAACAGGAATAGCGAGAACCAATGAGAGGCTAGCTGCAGGTGTCTGGACGGGCAAATTTAACTCTCATTTCCCACCAGGAAGAGGAATTAACCAAAGGCTCAGCATGCCGGGCCGGAACCAGATTAGGAACTGAAGCCATCCTGCGGTGTTGCGGCCAGGTCACAAGAAAGCGAGTTGAAGAAAGGAGCTCAGGGGCACTGTAATTCACAAACCTGCAGAGTTATAAATGACAGCTATCCTCCAAAAATAGACTGAAGTAAGGCTGCCAAGAGGACTTGAAAGCGGGGCAGAATTGCAGGAAACCGATTTCAGGAGGTAGACTGGAATTGCATTGAAAGCATAGGAAAAGAGGCAGAACGTCCACAATGATGCACTTGGCCAAAAAGGGCGTATGCGTTTTTTCCTGAATATATTCAGGAAAAAACGCATACGCCCTTTTTGGCCAACCAAGCAAGCTTGCAAAGGAAATCTGCACTACAATGAAGTCTCACTTCCCCCCGGTCAAAAGGGCCATCTGAAAAAAGTGTAAAATCCAGAAAGGCAGGACAGGCCATGGAGAACTGGGAGCCTTGTTATGCTGAAGGGCAGGATGTAAATTGCCAACAACCACTCAGGAGAAGTGTATGGTGTTTCCTGAAACATCTAAAAAACAAAGCAACAGAGCCTAGGGCACTTCCACTTATGGTCCTATAGCTTAGGGAATTTAAAATCAAAAAGACACAGCCACCCCAAAGTTTGGGACGCCTCTGTTTACAAGAACCTCGTTTACAATACAAGTTCAACATCGCAGAAAGTGAAAAATGGATAAAAAAGTTGTGGTACTTGCATACAATGCAGTATCACTCAGCAATGAAATCTGTGTCATCAGGCCCGTAGCAGCACAATGAGTGGATTCAGGTACGATGATTCTAACTGAAATAAGTCACACAGAAAAAGAAACATCATAAGATATCAGTAATACACGGAATGTAAACTTGGCTACACAGGAACTGAATTACAGAACAGAACAGGGTCTCAAATTTAGAAAACCAACTTATGCTTGCTTAAGGGGAAAGGTGAGTTGGGGTGCTGCATAAAACCAGAGATTGAAATGAGCACAGATTAAGTTCCTTAAACCAAATATGGAATAGACAAGAGCTACTCCTTGCTCAACGAAATGGACTCAACACCGCATATTAAACGCCTAAATATGTACCTGACTAGTAAGTATCTTAAAACCTATGGATTGCTATGTCTCCGAAAGAGAATCAAGCATGTGTACAGGGGCATAAACGCAGCAGTGATAGGATTGGAGAGGTTCGGTGAGCAAATGAAGACCCTTTGAAGTCATATTGCATGGTACCCATTCCACGGGTTTCAACTACCCAGGTTTTAGGTATTCTTCCTTCAGCTAAAACATGCATGTGGAACCCAGAGTATGATCAACCATGTGATCGGGAGACGTGTTCAAATATGTCTCAGTTTTCCTCCCCTGGTACTCGGGTGCAACATTCCAGACGCTTTACTAACACCCTCCCCACTTGGAAAGTCAGCGCCTTTAACCTCCTGTTTGGCCCAGTTTGCAATTTCTGCGGAAGATGAACAGGAATAGCGAGAACCAATGAGAGGCTAGCTGGAGGTGTCTGGACGGGCAAATTTAACTCTCATTTCCCACCAGGAAGAGGAAATAACCAAAGGCTGAGCGTGCCGTACCGGAACCAGATTAGGGCCTGAAGCCATCCTGCGGTGTTGCGGCCAGCTCAAAAGAAAGCGAGTTGAAGAAAGGAGTTCAGGGGCACTGTAATTCACAAACCTGCAGAGTTCTAAATGACAGCTATCGTCCAAAAATAGACTGAAGTAAGGCTGCCAAGAGGACTTGAAAGCGGGGCAGAATTGCAGGAAACCGATTTCAGGAGGTAGACTGGAATTGCATTGAAAGCATAGGAAAAGAGGCCGAACGTCCACAATGATGCACTTGGCCAAAAAGGGCGTATGCGTTTTTTCCTGAATATATTCAGGAAAAAACGCATACGCCCTTTTTGGCCAACCAAGCAAGCTTGCAAAGGAAATCTGCACTACAATGAAGTCTCACTTCCCCCCGGTCAAAAGGGCCATCTGAAAAAAGTGTAAAATCCAGAAAGGCAGGACAGGCCATGGAGAACTGGGAGCCTTGTTATGCTGATGGGCGGGATGTAAATTGCCAACAGACACTGGGGAGAAGTGTATGGTGTTTCCTGAAACATCTAAAAAACAAAGCAACAGAGCCTAGGGCACTTCCACTTATGGTCCTATAGCTTAGGGAATTTAAAATCAAAAAGACACAGCCACTCCAAAGTTTGGAATGGCTCTGTTTACAAGAACCTCGTTTACAGTACAAGTTCAACATCGCAGAAAGTGAAAAATGGATAAAGAAGTTGTGGTATTTACTTACAAAGCAATATCACTCAGCAATGAAATCTGTGTCATCAGGCCCTTAGCAGCACAATGAGTGGATTCAGGTATGATGATTCTAACTGAAATAAGTCACACAGAAAAAGAAACATCATAAGATATCAGTAATACATGGAATGTAAACTTGGCTACACAGGAACTGAATTACAGAACAGAACAGGGTCTCAAATTTAGAAAACCAACTTATGCTTGCTTAAGGGTAAAGGTGAGTTGGGGTGCTGCATAAAACCAGAGATTGAAATGAGCACAGATAAAGTTCCTTAAGTCAAATATGGAATAGACAAGAGTTACTCCTTGCTCAACGAAATAGACTCAACACCGCATATTAAACGCCTAAGAATGTACCTGACTAGTAAGTATCTTAAAACCTATGGATTGCTATGTCTCCGAAAGAGAATCAAGCATGTGTACAGGGGCATAAACGCAGCAGTGATAGGATTGGAGAGGTTCGTGAGCAAATGAAGACCCTTTGAAGTCATATTGCATGGTACCCATTCCACGGGCCTTAACTCTCCAGGTTTAAGGTATTCTTCCTTCAGCTAAAACATGCATGTGGAACCCACGTATGATCAACCATGTGAACGGGAGACATGTTCAAATATGTCTCAGCTTTCCTCCACTGGTACTCGCGTGCAACATTCCAGACGCTTTACTAACACTCTCCCGACTTGGAGAGTCAGTCCCTTTAACCTCCTGTTTGGCCCAGTTTGCAATTTGTGCGGAAGCTGAACAGGAATAGCGAGAACCAATGAGAGGCTAGCTGCAGGTGTCTGGACGGGCAAATTTAACTCTCATTTCCCACCAGGAAGAGGAATTAACCAAAGGCTCAGCATGCCGGGCCGGAACCAGATTAGGGCCTGAAGCCATCCTGCGGTGTTGCGGCCAGCTCAAAAGAAAGCGAGTTGAAGAAAGGAGCTCAGGGGCACTGTAATTCACAAACCTGCAGAGTTATAAATGACAGCTATCGTCCAAAAATAGACTGAAGTAAGGCTGCCAAGAGGACTTGAAAGCGGGGCAGAATTGCAGGAAACCGATTTCAGGAGGTAGACTGGAATTGCATTGAAAGCATAGGAAAAGAGGCAGAACGTCCACAATGATGCACTTGGCCAAAAAGGGCGTATGCGTTTTTTCCTGAATATATTCAGGAAAAAACGCATACGCCCTTTTTGGCCAACCAAGGAAGCTTGCAAAGGAAATCTGCACTACAATGAAGTCTCACTTCCCCCGGTCAAAAGGGCCATCTGAAAAAAGTGTAAAATCCAGAAAGGCAGGACAGGCCATGGAGAACTGGGAGCCTTGTTATGCTGATGGGCGGGATGTAAATTGCCAACAGACACTCGGGAGAAGTGTATGGTGTTTCCTGAAACATCTAAAAAACAAAGCAACAGAGCCTAGGGCACTTCCACTTATGGTCCTATAGCTTAGGGAAATTAAAATCAAAAAGACACAGCCACCCCAAAGTTTGGGACGGCTCTGTTTACAAGAACCTCGTTTACAGTACAAGTTCAACATCGAAGAAAGTGAAAAATGGATAAAAAAGTTGTGGTATTTACTTACAAAGCAATATCACTCAGCAATGAAATCTGTGTCATCAGGCCCTTAGCAGCACAATGAGTGGATTCAGGTATGATGATTCTAACTGAAATAAGTGACACAGAAAAAGAAACATCATAAGATATCAGTAATACACGGAATGTAAACTTGGCTACACAGGAACTGAATTACAGAACAGAACAGGGTCTCAAATTTAGAAAACCAACTTATGCTTGCTTAAGGGGAAAGGTGAGTTGGGGTGCTGCATAAAACCAGAGATTGAAATGAGCACAGATAAAGTTCCTTAAGCCAAATATGGAATAGACAAGAGCTACTCCTTGCTCAACGAAATGGACTCAACACCCCATATTAAACGCCTAAGAATGTACCTGACTAGTAAGTATCTTAAAACCTAGGGATTGCTATGTCTCCGAAAGAGAATCAAGCATGTGTACAGGGGCATAAACGCAGCAGTGATAGGATTGGAGAGGTTCGGTGAGGAAATAAAGACCCTTTGAAGTCATATTGCATGGTACCCATTCCACGGGTTTCAACTACCCAGGTTTAAGGTATTCTTCCTTCAGCTAAAACATGCATGTGGAACCTAGAGTATGATAAACCATGTGATCGGGAGACGTGTTCAAATATGTCCCAGTTTTCGTACCCTGGTACTCGGGTGCAACATTCCAGACGCTTTACTAACACTCTCTCGACTTGGAGAGTCAGTCCCTTTAACCTCCTGTTTGGACCAGTTTGCAATTTCTGCGGAAGATGAACAGGAATAGCGAGAACCAATGAGAGGCTAGCTGGAGGTTTCTGGATGGGCAAATTTAACTCACATTTCCCACCAGGAAGAGGAATTAACCAAAGGCTCAGCGTGCCGTGCCGCAACCAGATTAGTGCCTGAAGCCATCCTGCGGTGTTGCGGCCAGCTCAAAAGAAAGCGAATTGAAGAAAGGAGCTCAGGGGCACTGTAATTCACAAACCTGCAGAGTTATAAATGACAGCTATCCTCCAAAAATACACTGAAGTAAGGCTGCCAAGAGGACTTGAAAGCGGGGCAGAATTGCAGGAAACCGATTTCAGGAGGTAGACTGGAATTGCATTGAAAGCATAGGAAAAGAGGCAGAACGTCCACAATGATGCACTTGGCCAAAAAGGGCGTATGCGTTTTTTCCTGAATATATTCAGGAAAAAACGCATACGCCCTTTTTGGCCAACCAAGCAAACTTGCAAAGGAAATCTGCACTACAATGAAGTCTCACTTCCCCCCGGTCAAAAGGGCCATCTGAAAAAAGTGTAAAATCCAGAAAGGCAGGACAGGCCATGGAGAACTGGGAGCCTTGTTATGCTGATGGGCGGGATGTAAATTGCCAACAACCACTCGGGAGAAGTGTATGGTGTTTCCTGAAACATCTAAAAAACAAAGCAACAGAGCCTAGGGCACTTCCACTTATGGTCCTATAGCTTAGGGAAATTAAAATCAAAAAGACACAGCCACCCCAAAGTTTGGGACGCCTCTGTTTACAAGAACCTCGTTTACCGTACAAGTTCAATATCACAGAAAGTGAAAAATGGATAAAGAACTTGTGGTATTGACGTACAATGCAGTATCACTCAGCAATGAAATCTATGTCATCAGGCCCGTAGCAGCATAATGAGTGGATTCAGGTACGATGATTCTAACTGAAATAAGTCACACAGAAAAAGAAACATCATAAGATATCACTAATACACGGATTGTAAACTTGGCTACACAGGAACTGAATTACAGAACAGAACAGGGTCTCAAATTTAGAACACCAACTTATGCTTGCTTAAGGGTAAAGGTGAGTTGGGGTGCTGCATAAAACCAGAGATTGAAATGAGCACAGATAAAGTTCCTTAAGCCAAATATGGAATAGACAAGAGCTACTCCTTGCTCAACGAAATGGACTCAACACCGCATATTAAACGCCTAAGAATGTACCTGACTAGTAAGTATCTTAAAACCTATGGATTGCTATGTCTCCGAAAGAGAATCAAGCATGTGTACAGGGGCATAAACGCAGCAGTGATAGGATTGGAGAGGTTCGGTGAGCAAATGAAGACCCTTTGAAGTCATATTGCATGGTACCCATTCCACGGGTTTCACCTACCCAGGTTTAAGGTATTCTTCCTTCAGCTAAAACATGCATGTGGAACCTAGAGTATGATCAACCATGTGATCGGGAGACGTCTTCAAATATGTCTCAGTTTTCGTACCCTGGTACTCGGGTGCAACATTCCAGACGCTTTACTAACACTCTCCCGACTTGGAGAGTCAGTCCCTTTAACCTCCTGTTTGGCCCAGTTTGCAATTTCTGCGGAAGATGAACAGGAATAGCGAGAACCAATGAGAGACTACCTGGAGGTGTCTGAACGGGAAAATTTAACTCTCATTTCCCACCAGGAAGAGGAATTAACCAAAGGCTCAGCGTGCCATGCCGGAACCAGATTAGGGCCTGAAGCCATCCTGCGGTGTTGCGGCCAGCTCAAAAGAAAGCGAGTTGAAGAAAGGAGCTCAGGGGCACTGTAATTCACAAACCTGCAGAGTTATAAATGACAGCTATCGTCCAAAAATAGACTGAAGTAAGGCTGCCAAGAGGACTTGAAAGCGGGGCAGAATTGCAGGAAACCGATTTCAGGAGGTAGACTGGAATTGCATTGAAAGCATAGGAAAAGAGGCAGAACGTCCACAATGATGCACTTGGCCAAAAAGGGCGTATGCGTTTTTTCCTGAATATATTCAGGAAAAAACGCATACGCCCTTTTTGGCCAACCAAGCAAGCTTGCAAAGGAAATCTGCACTACAATGAAGTCTCACTTCCCCCCGGTCAAAAGGGCCATCTGAAAAAAGTGTAAAATCCAGAAAGGCAGGACAGGCCATGGAGAACTGGGAGCCTTGTTATGCTGATGGGCGGGATGTAAATTGCCAACAGACACTCGGGAGAATTGTATGGTGTTTCCTGAAACATCTAAAAAACAAAGCAACAGAGCCTAGGGCACTTCCACTTATGGTCCTATAGCTTAGGGAAATTAAAATCAAAAAGACACAGCCACCCCAAAGTTTGGGACGCCTCTGTTTACAAGAACCTCGTTTACCGTACAAGTTCAATATCACAGAAAGTGAAAAATGGATAAAGAACTTGTGGTACTTACGTACAATGCAGTATCACTCAGCAATGAAATCTATGTCATCAGGCCCGTAGCAGCATCATGAGTGGATTCAGGTACGATGATTCTAACTGAAATAAGTCACACAGAAAAAGAAAAATCATAAGATATCACTAATACACGGAATGTAAGCTTGGCTACACAGGAACTGAATTCCAAAACAGAACAGGTTCTCAAATTTAGAAAACCAACTTATGCTTGCTTAAGGGGAAAGGTGAGTTGGATTGCTGCATAAAACGAGAGATTGAAATGAGCACAGATAAAGTTCCTTAAGCCAAATATGGAATAGACAAGAGCTACTCCTTGCTCAATCAAATGGACTCAACACCGCATATTAAACGCCTAAGAATGTACCTGACTAGTAAGTATCTTAAAACCTATGGATTGCTATGTCTCTGAAAGAGAATCAAACATGTGTACAGGGGCATAAACGCAGCAGTGATAGGATTGGAGATGTTCGGTGAGCAAATGAAGACCCTTTGAAGTCATATTGCATGGTACCCATTCCACGGGTTTCAAATACCCAGGTTTAAGGTATTCTTCCTTCAGCTAAAACATGCATGTGGAACCTAGAGTATGATCAACCATGTGATCGGGAGACGTGTTCAAATATGTCTCAGTTTTCGTACCCTGGTACTTGGGTGCAACATTCCAGACGCTTTACTAACACTCTCCCGACTTGGAGAGTCAGTCCCTTTAACCTCCTGTTTGGCCCAGTTTGCAATTTCTGCAGAAGATGAACAGGAATAGCGAGAACCAATGAGAGACTAGCTGGAGGTGTCTGGACGGGCAAATTTAACTCTCATTTCCCACCAGGAAGAGGAAATAACCAAAGGCTCAGCGTGCCGTACCAGAATCAGATTAGGGCCTGAAGCCATCCTGCGGTGTTGCGGCCAGCTCAAAAGAAAGCGAGTTGAAGAAAGGAGCTCAGGGGCACTGTAATTCACAAACCTGCAGAGTTATAAATGACAGCTATCGTCCAAAAATAGACTGAAGTAAGGCTGCCAAGAGGACTTGAAAGCGGGGCAGAATTGCAGGAAACCGATTTCAGGAGGTAGACTGGAATTGCATTGAAAGCATAGGAAAGAGGCAGAACGTCCACAATGATGCACTTGGCTAAAAAGGGCGTATGCGTTTTTTCCTGAATATATTCAGGCAAAAACGCATACGCCCTTTTTGGCCAACCAAGCAAGCTTGCAAAGGAAATCTGCACTACAATGAAGTCTCACTTCCCCCCGGGCAAAAGGGCCATCTGAAAAAAGTGTAAAATCCAGAAAGGCAGGACAGGCCATGGAGAACTGGGAGCCTTGTTATGCTGATGGGCGGGATGTAAATTACCAACAGACACTCAGGAGAAGTGTATGGTGTTTCCTGAAACATCTAAAAAACAAAGCAACAGAGCCTAGGGCACTGCCACTTATGGTCCTATAGCTTAGGGAAATTAAAATCAAAAAGACACAGCCACCCCAAAGTTTGGGACGCCTCTGTTTACAAGAACCTCGTTTACAGTACAAGTTCAACATCGCAGAAAGTGAAAAATGGATAAAGAAGTTGTGGTATTTACTTACAAAGCAATATCACTCAGCAATGAAATCTATGTCATCAGGCCCTTAGCAGCACAATGAGTGGATTCAGGTATGATGATTCTAACTGAAATAAGTCACACAGAAAAAGAAACATCATAAGATATCAGTAATACACGGAATGTAAACTTGGCTACACAGGAACTGAATTACAGAACAGAACAGGGTCTCAAATTTAGAAAACCAACTTATGCTTGCTTAAGGGGAAAGGTGAGTTGGGGTGCTGCATAAAACGAGAGATTGAAATGAGCACAGATAAAGTTCCTTAAGCCAAATATGGAATAGACAAGAGCTACTCCTTGCTCAACGAAATGGACTCAACACCGCATATTAAACGCCTAAGAATGTACCTGACTAGTAAGTATCTTAAAACCTATGGATTGCTATGTCTCCGAAAGAGAATCAAGCATGTGTACAGGGGCATAAACGCAGCAGTGATAGGATTGGAGAGGTTCGGTGAGCAAATGAAGACCCTTTGAAGTCATATTGCATGGTACCCATTCCACGGGTTTCAACTACCCAGGTTTAAGGTATTCTTCCTTCAGCTAAAACATGCATGTGGAACCTAGAGTATGATCAACCATGTGATCGGGAGACGTGTTCAAATATGTCCCAGTTTTTGTACCCTGGTACTCGGGTGCAACATTCCAGACGCTTTACTAACACTCTCCCCACTTGGAGAGTCAGTCCCTTTAACCTCCTGTTTGGCCCAGTTTGCAATTTCTGCGGAAGATGAACAGGAATAGTGAGAACCAATGAGAGGCTAGCTGAAGTTGTTTGGACGGGCAAATTTAACTCTCATTTCCCACCAGGAAGAGGAATTAACCAAACACTCAGCGTGCCGTGCCGGAACCAGATTAGGACCTGAAGCCATCCTGCGGTGTTGCGGCCAGCTCAAAAGAAAGCGAGTTGAAGAAAGGAGCTCAGGGGCACTGTAATTCACAAACCTGCAGAGTTATAAATGACAGCTATCGTCCAAAAATAGACTGAAGTAAGGCTGCCAAGAGGACTTGAAAGCGGGGCAGAATTGCAGGAAACCGATTTCAGGAGGTAGACTGGAATTGCATTGAAAGCATAGGAAAAGAGGCAGAACGTCCACAATGATGCACTTGGCCAAAAAGGGCATATGTGTATTTTCCTGAATATATTCAGGAAAAAAAAAGTGTAAAATCCAGAAAGGCAGGACAAATGAAGACCCTTTGAAGTCATATTGCATGGTACCCATTCCACGGGTTTCAACTACCCAGGTTTAAGGTATTCTTCCTTCAGCTAAAACATGCATGTGGAACCCAGAGTATGATCAACCATGTGAACGGGAGACGTGTTCAAATATGTCTCAGTTTTCCTCCCCTGGTACTCGGGTGCAACATTCCAGACGCTTTACTAACACTCTCCCCACTTGGAGAGTCAGTCCCTTTAACTTCCTGTTTGGCCCAGTTTGCAATTTCTGTGGAAGATGAACAGGAATAGCGAGAACCAATGAGAGACTAGCTGTAGGTGTCTGGACGGGCAAATTTAACTCTCATTTCCCACCAGGAAGAGGAATTAACCAAAGGCTCAGCGTGCCATGCCGGAACCAGATTAGGGCCTGAAGCCTTCCTGCGGTGTTGCGGCCAGCTCAAAAGAAAGCGAGTTGAAGAAAGGAGCTCAGGGGCACTGTAATTCACAAACCTGCAGAGTTATAAATGACAGCTATCGTCCAAAAATAGACTGAAGTAAGGCTGCCAAGAGGACTTGAAAGCGGGGCAGAATTGCAGGAAACCGATTTCAGGAGGTAGACTGGAATTGCATTGAAAGCATAGGAAAAGAGGCAGAACGTCCACAATGATGCACTTGGCCAAAAAGGGCGTATGCGTTTTATCCTGAATATATTCAGGAAAAAACGCATACGCCCTTTTTGGCCAACCAAGCAAGCTTGCAAAGGAAATCTGCACTACAATGAAGTCTCACTTCCCCCCGGTCAAAAGGGCCATCTGAAAAAAGTGTAAAATCCAGAAAGGCAGGACAGGCCATGGAGAACTGGGAGCCTTGTTATGCTGATGGGCGGGATGTAAATTACCAACAGACACTCAGGAGAAGTGTATGGTGTTTCCTGAAACATCTAAAAAACAAAGCAACAGAGCCTAGGGCACTGCCACTTATGGTCCTATAGCTTAGGGAAATTAAAATCAAAAAGACACAGCCACCCCAAAGTTAGGGACGCCTCTGTTTACAACAACCTCGTTTACAGTACAAGTTCAACATCGCAGAAAGTGAAAAATGGATAAAGAAGTTGTGGTATTTACTTACAAAGCAATATCACTCAGCAATGAAATCTATGTCATCAGGCCCTTAGGAGCACAATGAGTGGATTCAGGTATGATGATTCTAACTGAAATAAGTCACACAGAAAAAGAAACATCATAAGATATCAGTAATACACGGAATGTAAACTTGGCTACACAGGAACTGAATTACAGAACAGAACAGGGTCTCAAATTTAGAAAACCAACTTATGCTTGCTTAAGGGGAAAGGTGAGTTGGGGTGCTGCATAAAACCAGAGATTGAAATGAGCACAGATAAAGTTCCTTAAGCCAAATATGGAATAGACAAGAGCTACTCCTTGCTCAACGAAATGGACTCAACACCGCATATTAAACGCCTAAGAATGTACCTGACTAGTAAGTATCTTAAAACCTATGGATTGCTATGTCTCCGAAAGAGAATCAAGCATGTGTACAGGGGCATAAACGCAGCAGTGATAGGATTGGAGAGGTTCGGTGAGCAAATGAAGACCCTTTGAAGTCATATTGCATGGTACCCATTCCACGGGTTTCAACTACCCAGGTTTAAGGTATTCTTCCTTCAGCTAAAACATGCATGTGGAACCTAGAGTATGATCAACCATGTGATCGGGAGACGTGTTCAAATATGTCCCAGTTTTCATACCCTGGTACTCGGGTGCAACATTCCAGACGCTTTACTAACACTCTCCCGACTTGGAGAGTCAGTCCCATTAACCTCCTGTTTGGCCCAGTTTGCAATTTCTGCAGAAGATGAACAGGAATAGCGAGAACCAATGAGAGGCTAGCTGAAGGTGTCTGGACGGGCAAATTTAACTCTCATTTCCCACCAGGAAGAGGAATTAACCAAAGGCTCAGCGTGCCGTGCCGGAACCAGTTTAGGGCCTGAAGCCATCCTGCGGTGTTGCGGCCAGCTCAAAAGAAAGCGAGTTGAAGAAAGGAGCTCAGGGGCACTGTAATTCACAAACCTGCAGAGTTATAAATGACAGCTATCGTCCAAAAATAGACTGAAGTAAGGCTGCCAAGAGGACTTGAAAGCGGGGCAGAATTGCAGGAAACCGATTTCAGGAGGTAGACTGGAATTGCATTGAAAGCATAGGAAAAGAGGCAGAACGTCCACAATGATGCACTTGGCCAAAAAGGGCGTATGCGTTTTTTCCTGAATATATTCAGGAAAAAACGCATACGCCCTTTTTGGCCAACCAAGCAAGCTTGCAAAGGAAATCTGCACTACAATGAAGTCTCACTTCCCCCCGGTCAAAAGGGCCATCTGAAAAAAGTGTAAAATCCAGAAAGGCAGGACAGGCCATGGAGAACTGGGAGCCTTGTTATGCTGATGGGCGGGATGTAAATTGCCAACAGCCACTCGGGAGAAGTGTATGGTGTTTCCTGAAACATCTAAAAAACAAAGCAACAGAGCCTAGGGCACTGTCACTTATGGTCCTATAGCTTAGGGAAATTAAAATCAAAAAGACACAGCCACCCCAAAGTTTGGAACGGCTCTGTTTACAAGAACCTCGTTTACAGTACAAGTTCAACATCGCAGAAAGTGAAAAATGGATAAAGAAGTTGTGGTATTTACTTACAAAGCAATATCACTCAGCAATGAAATCTGTGTCATCAGGCCCTTAGCAGCACAATGAGTGGATTCAGGTATGATGATTCTAACTGAAATAAGTCACACAGAAAAAGAAACATCATAAGATATCAGTAATACACGGAATGTAAAGTTGGCTACACAGGAACTGAATGACAGAACAGAACAGGTTCTCAAATTTAGAAAACCAACTTATGCTTGCTTAAGGGTAAAGGTGAGTTGGGGTGCTGCATAAAACCAGAGATTGAAATGAGCACAGATAAAGTTCCTTAAGCCAAATATGGAATAGACAAGAGCTACTCCTTGCTCAACGAAATGGACTCAAAACCGCATATTAAACGCCTATGAATGTACCTGACTAGTAAGTATCTTAAAACCTATGGATTGCTATGTCTCCGAAAGAGAATCAAGCATGTGTACAGGGGCATAAACGCAGCAGTGATAGGATTGGAGAGGTTCGGTGAGCAAATGAAGACCCTTTGAAGTCATATTGCATGGTACCCATTCCACGGGTTTCAACTACCCAGGTTTAAGGTATTCTTCCTTCAGCTAAAACATGCATGTGGAACCTAGAGTATGATCAACCATGTGATCGGGAGACGTGTTCAAATATGTCCCAGTTTTCATACCCTGGTACTCGGGTGCAACATTCCAGACGCTTTACTAACACTCTCCCGACTTGGAGAGTCAGTCCCTTTAACCTCCTGTTTGGCCCAATTTGCAATTTCTGCGGAAGATGAACAGGAATAGCGAGAACCAATGAGAGGCTAGCTGAAGGTGTCTGGACGGTCAAATTTAACTCTCATTTCCCACCAGGAAGAGGAATTAACCAAAGGCTCAGCATGCCGTGCCGGAACCAGATTAGGGCCTGAAGCCATCCTGCGGTGTTGCGGCCAGCTCAAAAGAAAGCGAGTTGAAGAAAGGAGCTCAGGGGCACTGTAATTCACAAACCTGCAGAGTTATAAATGACAGCTATCGTCCAAAAATAGACTGAAGTAAGGCTGCCAAGAGGACTTGAAAGCGGGGCAGAATTGCAGGAAACCGATTTCAGGAGGTAGACTGGAATTGCATTGAAAGCATAGGAAAAGAGGCAGAACGTCCACAATGATGCACTTGGCCAAAAAGGGCGTATGCGTTTTTTCCTGAATATATTCAGGAAAAACCGCATACGCCCTTTTTGGCCAACCAAGCAAGCTTGCAAAGGAAATCTGCACTACAATGAAGTCTCACTTCCCCCCGGTCAAAAGGGCCATCTGAAAAAAGTGTAAAATCCAGAAAGGCAGGACAGGCCATGGAGAACTGGGAGCCTTGTTATGCTGATGGGCGGGATGTAAATTGCCAACAGACACTCGGGAGAAGTGTATGGTGTTTCCTGAAACATCTAAAAAACAAAGCAACAGAGCCTAGGGCACTGCCACTTATGGTCCTATAGCTTAGGGAAATTAAAATCAAAAAGACACAGCCACCCCAAAGTTTGGGAGGCCTCTGTTTACAAGAACCTCGTTTACAGTACAATTTCAACATCGCAGAAAGTGAAAAATGGATAAAGAAGTTTTGTTATTTACTTATAAAGCAATATCACTCAGCAATGAAATCTATGTCATCAGGCCCTTAGCAGCACAATGAGTGGATTCAGGTATGATGATTCTAACTGAAATAAGTCACACAGAAAAAGAAACATCATAAGATATCAGTAATACACGGAATGTAAACTTGGCTACACAGGAACTGAATTACAGAACAGAACAGGGTCTCAAATTTAGAAAACCAACTTATGCTTGCTTAAGGGTAAAGGTGAGTTGGGGTGCTGCATAAAACCAGAGATTGAAATGAGCACAGATAAAGTTCCTTAAGCCAAATATGGAATAGACAAGAGCTACTCCTTGCTCAACGAAATGGACTCAACACCCCATATTAAACGCCTAAGAATGTTCCTGACTAGTAAGTATCTTAAAACCTATGGATTGCTATGTCTCCGAAAGAGAATCAAGCATGTGTACAGGGGCATAAACGCAGCAGTGATAGGATTGGAGAGGTTCGGTGAGCAAATGAAGACCCTTTGAAAACATATTGCATGGTACCCATTCCACGGGTTTCAAATACACAGGTTAAGGTATTCTTCCTTCAGCTAAAACATGCATGTGGAACCCAAGTATGATCAACCATGTGAACGGGAGACGTGTTCAAATAAGTCTCAGTTTTCCTCCCTTGGTACTCGGGTGCAACATTCCAGATGCTTTACTAACACTTTCCCACTTGGAGAGTCAGTCCCTTTAACCTCCTGTTTGGCCCAGTTTGCAATTTCTGCGGAAGATGAACAGGAATAGCGAGAACCAATGAGAGGCTAGCTGGAGGTGTCTGGAGGGGCAAATTTAACTCTCATTTCCCACCAGGAAGCGGAATTAACCAAAGGCTCAGCGTGCCGTGCCGGAACCAGATTAGGGCCTGAAGCCATCCTGCGGTGTTGCGGCCAGGTCACAAGAAAGCGAGTTGAAGAAAGGAGCTCAGGGGCACTGTAATTCACAAACCTGCAGAGTTATAAATGACAGCTATCGTCCAAAAATAGACTGAAGTAAGGCTGCCAAGAGGACTTGAAAGCGGGGCAGAATTGCAGGAAACCGATTTCAGGAGGTAGACTGGAATTGCATTGAAAGCATAGGAAAAGAGGCAGAACGTCCACAATGATGCACTTGGCCGAAAAGGGCGTATGCGTTTTTTCCTGAATATATTCAGGAAAAAACGCATACGCCCTTTTTGGCCAACCAAGCAAGCTTGCAAATGAAATCTGCACTACAATGAAGTCTCACTTCCCCCCGGTCAAAAGGGCCATCTGAAAAAAGTGTAAAATCCAGAAAGGCAGGACAGGCCATGGAGAACTGGGAGCCTTGTTATACTGATGGGCGGGATGTAAATTGCCAACAGACACTCGGGAGAAGTGTATGGTGTTTCCTTAAACATCTAAAAAACAAAGCAACAGAGCCTAGGGCACTGCCACTTATGGTCCTATAGCTTAGGGAAATTAAAATCAAAAAGACACAGCCACCCCAAAGTTTGGAACGGCTCTGTTTACAAGAACCTCGTTTACAGTACAAGTTCAACATCGCAGAAAGTGAAAAATGGATAAAGAAGTTGTGGTATTTACTTACAAAGCAATATCACTCAGCAATGAAATCTGTGTCATCAGGCCCTTAGCAGCACAATGAGTGGATTCAGGTATGATGATTCTAACTGAAATAAGTCACACAGAAAAAGAAACATCATAAGATATCACTAATACAAGGATTGTAAACTTGGCTACACAGGAACTGAATGACAGAACAGAACAGGGTCTCAAATTTAGAAAACCAACTTATGCTTGCTTAAGGGGAAAGGTGAGTTGGGGTGCTGCATAAAACCAGAGATTGAAATGAGCACAGATAAAGTTCCTTAAGCCAAATATGGTATAGACAAGAGCTACTCCTTGCTCAACGAAATGGACTCAACACCGCATATTAAACGCCTAAGAATGTACCTGACTAGTAAGTATCTTAAAACCTATGGATTGCTATGTCTCCGAAAGAGAATCAAGCATGTGTACAGGGGCATAAATGCAGCAGTGATAGGATTGCAGAGTTTCGTGAGCAAATGAAGACCCTTTGAAGTCATGTTGCATGGTACCCATTCCACGGGTTTCAACTACCCAGGTTTAAGGTATTCTTCCTTCAGCTAAAACATGCATGTGGAACCTAGAGTATGATCAACCATGTGATTGGGAGACGTGTTCAAATATGTCTCAGTTTTCGTACCCTGGTACTCGGGTGCAACATTCCAGACGCTTTACTAACACTCTCCCCACTTGGAGAGTCAGTCCCTTTAACCTCCTGTTTGGCCCAGTTTGCAATTTCTGCGGAAGATGAACAGGAATAGCGAGAACCAATGAGAGGCTAGCTGGAGGTGTCTGGACGGGCAAATTTAACTCTCATTTCCCACCAGGAAGCGGAATTAACCAAAGGCTCAGCGTGCCGTGCCAGAACCAGATTAGGGCCTGAAGCCATCCTGCGGTGTTGCGGCCAGGTCACAAGAAAGCGAGTTGAAGAAAGGAGCTCAGGGACACTGTAATTCACAAACCTGCAGAGTTATAAATGACAGCTATCGTCCAAAAATAGACTGAAGTAAGGCTGCCAAGAGGACTTGAAAGCGGGGCAGAATTGCAGGAAACCGATTTCAGGAGGTAGACTGGAATTGCATTGAAAGCATAGGAAAAGAGGCAGAACGTCCACAATGATGCACTTGGCCAAAAAGGGCGTATGCGTTTTTTCCTGAATATATTCAGGAAAAAACGCATACGCCCTTTTTGGCCAACCAAGCAAGCTTGCACAGGAAATCTGCACTACAACGAAGTCTCACTTCCCCCCGGTCAAAAGGGCCATCTGAAAAAAGTGTAAAATCCAGAAAGGCAGGACAGGCCATGGAGAACTGGGAGCCTTGTTATGCTGATGGGCGGGATGTAAATTGCCAACAACCACTTGGGAGAAGTGTATGGTGTTTCCTGAAACATCTAAAAACAAAGCAACAGAACCTAGGGCAATTCTGCTTATGGTCCTATAGCTTAGGGAAATTAAAATCAAAAAGACACAGCCACCCCAAAGATTGGGACGCCTCTGTTTACAAGAACCTCGTTTACAGTACAAGTTCAACATCGCAGAAAGTGAAAAATGGATAAAGAAGTTGTGGTATTTACTTACAAAGCAATATCACTCAGCAATGAAATCTATGTCATCAGGCCCTTAGCATCACAATGAGTGGATTCAGGTATGATGATTCTAACTGAAATAAGTCACACAGAAAAAGAAACATCATAAGATATCAGTAATACACGGAATGTAAACTTGGCTACACAGGAACTGAATTACAGAACAGAACAGGGTCTCAAATTTAGAAAACCAACTTATGCTTGCTTAAGGGTAAAGGTGAGTTGGGGTGCTGCATAAAACCAGAGATTGAAATGAGCACAGATAAAGTTCCTTAAGTCAAATATAGAATAGACAAGAGCTACTCCTTGCTCAACGAAATGGACTCAACACCGCATATTAAACGCCTAAAAATGTACCTGACTAGTAAGTATCGTAAAACCTATGGATTGCTATGTCTCCAAAAGAGAATCAAGCATGTGTACAGGGGCATAAACGCAGCAGTGATAGGATTGGAGAGGTTCGGTGAGCAAATGAAGACCCTTTGAAGTCATATTGCATGGTACCCATTCCACGGGTCTCAACTCTCCAGGTTTAAGGTATTCTTCCTTCAGCTAAAACATGCATGTGGAACCCAAGTATGATCAACCATGTGAACGGGAGGCGTGTTCAAATATGTCTCAGTTTTCCTCCCTTGGTACTCGGGTGCAACATTCCAGACGCTTTACTAACACTCTCCCCACTTGGAGAGTCAGCGCCTTTAACCTCCTGTTTGGCCCAGTTTGCAATTTCTGCGGAAGATGAACAGGAATAGCGAGAACCAATGAGAGGCTAGCTGGAGGTGTCTGGACGGGCAAATTTAACTCTCATTTCCCACCAGGAAGAGGAAATAACCAAAGGCTCAGCATGCCGTAACGGAACCAGATTAGGCCCTGAAGCCATCCTGCGGTGTTGCGGCCAGCTCAAAAGAAAACGAGTTGAAGAAAGGAGCTCAGGGGCACTGTAATTCACAAACCTGCAGAGTTATAAATGACAGCTATCGTCCAAAAATAGACTGAAGTAAGGCTGCCAAGAGGACTTGAAAGCGGGGCAGAATTGCAGGAAACCGATTTCAGGAGCTAGACTGGAATTGCATTGAAAGCATAGGAAAAGACGCAGAACGTCCACAATGATGCACTTGGCCAAAAAGGGCGTATGCGTTTTTTCCTGAATATATTCAGGAAAAAACGCATACGCCCTTTTTGGCCAACCAAGCAAGCTTGCAAAGGAAATCTGCACTACAATGAAGTCTCACTTCCCCCCGGGCAAAAGGGCCATCTGAAAAAAGTGTAAAATCCAGAAAGGCAGGACAGGCCATGGAGACCTGGGAGCCTTGTTATGCTGATGGGCGGGATGTAAATTGCCAACAACCACTTGGGAGAAGTGTATGGTGTTTCCTGAAACATGTAAAAAACAAAGCAACAGAACCTAGGGCACTTCCACTTATGGTCCTATAGCTTAGGGAAATTAAAATCAAAAAGACACAGCCACCCCAAAGTTTGGAACGGCTCTGTTTACAAGAACCTCGTTTACAGTACAAGTTCAACATCGCAGAAAGTGAAAAATGGATAAAGAAGTTGTGGTATTTACTTACAAAGCAATATCACTCAGCAATGAAATCTGTGTCATCAGGCCCTTAGCAGCACAATGAGTGGATTCAGGTATGATGATTCTAACTGAAGTAAGTCACACAGAAAAAGAAACATCATAAGATATCAGTAATACACGGAATGTAAACTTGGCTACACAGGAACTGAATTACAGAACAGAACAGGGTCTCAAATTTAGAAAACCAACTTATGCTTGCTTAAGGGTAAAGGTGAGTTGGGGTGCTGAATAAAACCAGAGATTGAAATGAGCACAGATAAAGTTCCTTAAGTCAAATATGGAATAGACAAGAGCTACTCCTTGCTCAACGAAATGGACTCAAAACCGCATATTAAACGCCTAAGAATGTACCTGACTAGTAAGTATCTTAAAACCTATGGATTGCTATGTCTCCGAAAGAGAATCAAGCATGTGTACAGGGGCAGAAGCGCAGCAGTGATAGGATTGGAGAGGTTCGGTGAGCAAATGAATACCCTTTGAAGTCATATTGCATGGTACCCATTACACGGGTCTTAACTCTCCAGGTTTAAGGTATTCTTCCTTCAGCTAAAACATGCATGTGGAACCCAAGTATGATCAACCATGTGAACGGGAGACGTGTTCAAATATGTCTCAGTTTTCCTCCCCTGGTACTCGGGTGCAACATTCCAGACGCTTTACTATCACTCTCCCCACTTGGAGAGTCAACGTCTTTAACCTCCTGTTTGGCCCAGTTTGCAATCTGCGGAAGATGAACAGGAATAGCGAGAACCAATGAGAGACTAGCTGGAGGTGTCTGGACGGGCAAATTTAACTCTCATTTCCCACCAGGAAGAGGAAATAACCAAAGGCTCAGCGTGTCGTGCCGGAACCAGATTAGGGCCTGAAGCCATCCTGCGGTGTTGCGGCCAGTTCACAAGAAAGCAAGTTGAAGAAAGGAGCTCAGGGGCACTGTAATTCACAAACCTGCAGAGTTATAAATGACAGCTATCGTCCAAAAATAGACTGAAGTAAGGCTGCCAAGAGGACTTGAAAGCGGGGCAGAATTGCAGGAAACCGATTTCAGGAGGTAGACTGGAATTGCATTGAAAGCATAGGAAAAGAGGCAGAACGTCCACAATGATGCACTTGGCCGAAAAAGGGCGTATGCGTTTTTTCCTGAATATATTCAGGAAAAAACGCATACGCCCTTTTTGGCCAACCAAGCAAGCTTGCAAATGAAATCTGCACTACAATGAAGTCTCACTTCCCCCCGGTCAAAAGGGCCATCTGAAAAAAGTGTAAAATCCAGAAAGGCAGGACAGGCCATGGAGAACTGGGAGCCTTGTTATACTGATGGGCGGGATGTAAATTGCCAACAGACACTCGGGAGAAGTGTATGGTGTTTCCTTAAACATCTAAAAAACAAAGCAACAGAGCCTAGGGCACTGCCACTTATGGTCCTATAGCTTAGGGAAATTAAAATCAAAAAGACACAGCCACCCCAAAGTTTGGAACGGCTCTGTTTACAAGAACCTCGTTTACAGTACAAGTTCAACATCGCAGAAAGTGAAAAATGGATAAAGAAGTTGTGGTATTTACTTACAAAGCAATATCACTCAGCAATGAAATCTGTGTCATCAGGCCCTTAGCAGCACAATGAGTGGATTCAGGTATGATGATTCTAACTGAAATAAGTCACACAGAAAAAGAAACATCATAAGATATCAGTAATACACGGAATGTAAACTTGGCTACACAGGAACTGAATTACAGAACAGAACAGGGACTCAAATTTAGAAAACCAACTTATGCTTGCTTAAGGGTAAAGGTGAGTTGGAGTGCTGCATAAAACCAGAGATTGAAATGAGCACAGATAATGTTCCTTAAGCCAAATATGGAATAGACAAGAGCTACTCCTTGCTCAACGAAATGGACTCAACACCGCATATTAAACGCCTAAGAATGTACCTGACTAGTAAGTATCTTAAAACCTATGGATTGCTATGTCTCCGAAAGAGAATCAAGCATGTGTACAGGGGCATAAACGCAGCAGTGATAGGATTGGAGAGGTTCGGTGAGCAAATGAAGACCCATTGAAATCATATTGCATGGTACCCATTCCACGGGTTTCTACTACCCAGTTTTAAGGTATTCTTCCTTCAGCTAAAACATGCATGTGGAACCCAGAGTACGATCAACCATGTGATCGGGAGACGTGTTCAAATATGTCTCAGTTTTCGTACCCTGTTACTCGGGTGCAACATTCCAGACGCTTTACTAACACTCTCTCGACTTGGAGAGTCAGTCCCTTTAACCTCCTGTTTGGCCCAGTTTGCAATTTCTGCGGAAGATGAACAGGAATAGCGAGAACCAATGAGAGGCTAGCTGGAGGTGTCTGGACGGGCAAATTTAACTCTCATTTCCCACCAGGAAGAGAAATTAACCAAAGGCTCAGCATGCCGTGCCGGAACCAGATTAGGGCCTGAAGCCATCCTGCGGTGTTGCGGCCAGGTCACAAGAAAGCGAGTTGAAGAAAGGAGCTCAGGGGCACTGTAATTCACAAACCTGCAGAGTTATAAATGACAGCTATCGTCCAAAAATAGACTGAAGTAAGGCTGCCAAGAGGACTTGAAAGCGGGGCAGCATTGCAGGAAACCGATTTCAGGAGGTAGACTGGAATTGCATTGAAAGCATAGGAAAAGAGGCAGAACGTCCACAATGATGCACTTGGCCAAAAAGGGCGTACGCTTTTTTTCCTGAATATATTCAGGAAAAAACACGTACGCCCTTTTTGGCCAACCAAGCAAGCTTGCAAAGGAAATCTGCACTACAATGAAGTCTCACTTCCCCCCGGTCAAAAGGGCCATCTGAAAAAAGTGTAAAATCCAGAAAGGCAGGACAGGCCATGGAGAACTGGGAGCCTTGTTATGCTGATGGGCGGGATGTAAATTGCCAACAACCACTTGGGAGAAGTGTATGGTGTTTCCTGAAACATCTAAAAAACAAAGCAACAGAGCCTAGGGCACTTCCACTTATGGTCCTATAGCTTAGGGAAATTAAAATCAAAAAGACACAGCCACCCCAAAGTTTGGAACGGCTCTGTTTACAAGAACCTCGTTTACAGTACAAGTTCAACATCGCAGAAAGTGAAAAATGGATAAAGAAGTTGTGGTATTTACTTACAAAGCAATATCACTCAGCAATGAAATCTGTGTCATCAGGCCCTTAGCAGCACAATGAGTGGATTCAGGTATGATGATTCTAACTGAAATAAGTCACACAGAAAAAGAAACATCATAAGATATCAGTAATACACGGAATGTAAACTTGGCTACACAGGAACTGAATTACAGAACAGAACAGGGTCTCAAATTTAGAAAACCAACTAATGCTTGCTTAAGGGGGAAGGTGAGTTGGGGTGCTGCATAAAACCAGAGATTGAAATGAGCACAGATAAAGTTCCTTAAGCCAAATATGGAATAGACAAGAGCTACTCCTTGCTCAACGAAATGGACTCAACACCGCATATTAAACGCCTAAGAATGTACCTGACTAGTAAGTATCTTAAAACCTATGGATTGCTATGTCTCCGAAAGAGAATCAAGCATGTGTACAGGGGCATAAACGCAGCAGTGATAGGATTGGAGAGGTTCGGTGAGCAAATGAAGACCCTTTGAAGTCATATTGCATGGTACCCATTCCACGGGTTTCAACTACCCAGGTTTTAGGTATTCTTCCTTCAGCTAAAACATGCATGTGGAACCCAGAGTATGATCAACCATGTGATCGGGAGACGTGTTCAAATATGTCTCAGTTTTCGTACCCTGGTACTCGGGTGCAACATTCCAGACGCTTTACTAACACTCTCCCCACTTGGAGAGTCAGTCCCTTTAACCTCCTGTTTGGCCCAGTTTGCAATTTCTGCGGAAGATGAACAGGAATAGCGAGAACCAATGAGAGACTAGCTGGAGGTGTCTGGACGGGCAAATTTAACTCTCATTTCCCACCAGGAAGAGGAATTAACCAAAGGCTCAGCGTGCCGTGCCGGAACCAGATTAGGGCCTGAAGCCATCCTGCGGTGTTGCGGCCAGCTCACAAGAAAGCGAGTTGAAGAAAGGAGCTCAGGGGCACTGTAATTCACAAACCTGCAGAGTTATAAATGACAGCTATCGTCCAAAAATAGACTGAAGTAAGGCTGCCAAGAGGACTTGAAAGCGGGGCAGAATTGCAGGAAACCGATTTCAGGAGGTAGACTGGAATTGCATTGAAAGCATAGAAAAGAGGCAGAACGTCCACAATGATGCACTTGGCCAAAAAGGGCGTATGCGTTTTTTCCTGAATATATTCAGGAAAAAACGCATACGCCCTTTTTGGCCAACCAAGCAAGCTTGCAAAGGAAATCTGCACTACAATGAAGTCTCACTTCCACCTGGTCAAAAGGGCCATCTGAAAAAAGCGTAAAATCCATAAAGGCACGACAGGCCATGGAGAACTGGGAGCCTTCTTATGCTGATGGGCGGGATGTAAATTGCCAACAGACACTCGGGAGAAGTGTATGGTGTTTCCTGAAACATCTAAAAAACAAAGCAACAGAGCCTAGGGCACTTCCACTTATGGTCCTATAGCTTAGGGAAATTAAAATCAAAAAGGCACAGCCACCCCAAAGTTTGGGACGCCTCCGTTTACAAGAACCTCGTTTACCGTACAAGTTCAATATCACAGAAAATGAAAAATGGATAAAGAACTTGAGGTACTTACGTAAAATGCAGTATCACTCAGCAATGAAATCTCTGTCATCAGGCCCTTAGCAGCATAATGAGTGGATTCAGGTACGATGATTCTAACTGAAATAAGTCACACAGAAAAAGAAACATCATAAGATATCACTAATATACGGAATGTAAACTTGGCTACACAAGAACTGCATTCCAAAACAGAATAGGGTCTCAAATTTAGAAAACCAACTTATGCTTGCTTAAGGGGAAAGGTGAGTTGGGGTGCTGCATAAAACCAGAGATTGAAATGAGCACAGATAAAGTTCCTTAAGCCAAATATGGAATAGACAAGAGCTACTCCTTGCTCAACGAAATGGACTCAACACCGCATATTAAACGCCTAAGAATGTACCTGTCTAGTAAGTATCTTAAAACCTATGGATTGCTATGTCTCCAAAAGAGAATCAAGCATGTGTACAGGGGCATAAACGCAGCAGTGATAGGATTGGAGAGGTTCGTGAGCAAATGAAGACCCTTTGAAGTCATATTGCATGGTACCCATTACACGGGTCTCAATTCTCCAGGTTTAAGGTATTCTTCATTCAGCTAAAACATGCATGTGGAACCAAGAGTATGATCATCCGTGTGAACGGGAGACGTGTTCAACTATGTCTCAGTTTTTGTACCCTGGTACTCGGGTGCCAGACGCTTTACTAACACTCTCCCGACTTGGAGAGTCAGCGCCTTTAACCTCCTGTTTGGCCCAGTTTGCAATTTCTGCGGAAGATGAACAGGAATAGCGAGAACCAATGAGAGACTAGCTGGAGGTGTCTGGACGGGCAAATTTAACTCTCATTTCCCACCAGGAAGAGGAAATAACCAAAGGCTCAGCGTGCCGTGCCGGAACCAGATTAGGGCCTGAAGCCATCCTGCGGTGTTGCGGCCAGGTCACAAGAAAGTGAGTTGAAGAAAGGAGCTCAGGGGCACTGTAATTCACAAACCTGCAGAGTTATAAATGACAGCTATCGTCCAAAAATATACTGAAGTAAGCCTGCCAAGAGGACTTGAAAGCGGGGCAGAATTGCAGGAAACCGATTTCAGGAGGTAGACTGGAATTGCATTGAAAGCATAGGAAAAGAGGCCGAACGTCCACAATGATGCACTTGGCCAAAAAGGGCGTATGCGTTTTTTCCTGAATATATTCAGGAAAAAACGCATACGCCCTTTTTGGCCAACCAAGCAAGCTTGCAAAGGAAATCTGCACTACAATGAAGTCTCACTTCCCCCTGGTCAAAAGGGCCATCTGAAAAAAGTGTAAAATCCAGAAAGGCAGGACAGGCCATGGAGAACTGGGAGCCTTGTTATGCTGATGGGCGGGATCGAAATTGCCAACAACCACTCCGGAGAAGTGTATGGTGTTTCCTGAAACATCTAAAAAACAAAGCAACAGAACCTAGGGCACTTCTACTTATGGTCCTATATCTTAGGGAAATTAAAATCAAAAAGACACAGCCACCCCAAAGTTTGGAATGGCTCTGTTTACAAGAACCTCGTTTACAGTACAAGTTCAACATCGCAGAAAGTGAAAAATGGATAAAGAAGTTGTGGTATTTACTTACAAAGCAATATCACTCAGCAATGAAATCTGTGTCATCAGGACCTTAGCAGCACAATGAGTGGATTCAGGTATGATGATTCTAACTGAAATAAGTCACACAGAAAAAGAAACATCATAAGATATCAGTAATACACGGAATGTAAACTTGGCTACACAGGAACTGAATTACAGAACAGAACAGGGTCTCAAATTTAGAAAACCAACTTATGCTTGCTTAAGGGGAAAGGTGAGTTGGGGTGCTGCATAAAACCAGAGATTGAAATGAGCACAGATAAAGTTCCTTAAGCCAAATATGGAATAGACAAGAGCTACTCCTTGCTCAACGAAATGGACTCAACACCGCATATTAAACGCCTAAGAATGTACCTGTCTAGTAAGTATCTTAAAACCTATGGATTGCTATGTCTCCGAAAGAGAATCAAGCATGTGTACAGGGGCATAAACGCAGCAGTGATAGGATTGGAGAGGTTCGTGAGCAAATGAAGACCCTTTGAAGTCATATTGCATGGTACCCATTACACGGGTCTCAACTCTCCAGGTTTAAGGTATTCTTCCTTCAGCTAACACATGCATGTGGAACCAAGAGTATGATCATCCGTGTGAACGGGAGACGTGTTCAACTATGTCTCAGTTTTCGTACCCTGGTACTCAGGTGCAACATTCCAGACGCTTTACTAACACTCTCCCGACCTGGAGAGTCAGTCCCTTTAACCTCCTGTTTGGCCCAGTTTGCAATTTCTGCGGAAGATGAACAGGAATAGCGAGAATCAATGAGAGACTAGCTGGAGGTGTCTGGATGGGCAAATTTAACTCTCATTTCCCACCAGGAAGAGGAATTAACCAAAGGCTCAGCATGCCGTGCCAGAACTAGATTAGGGCCTGAAGACATCCTGCGGTGTTGCGGCCAGGTCACAAGAAAGCAAGTTGAAGAAAGGAGCTCAGGGGCACTGTAATTCACAAACCTGCAGAGTTATAAATGACAGCTATCGTCCAAAAATAGACTGAAGTAAGGCTGCCAAGAGGACTTGAAAGCGGGGCAGCATTGCAGGAAACCGATTTCAGGAGGTAGACTGGAATTGCATTGAAAGCATAGGAAAAGAGGCAGAACGTCCACAATGATGCACTTGGCCAAAAAGGGCGTATGCGTTTTTTCCTGAATATATTCAGGAAAAAACGCATACGCCCTTTTTGGCCAACCAAGCATACTTAAAAAGGATATCTGCACTACAATGAAGTCTCACTTCTCCCCGGTTAAAAGGGACATCTGAAAAAAGTGTAAAATCCAGAAAGGCAGGACAGGCCATGGGGAACTGGGAGCCTTGTTATGCTGATGGGCGGGATGTAAATTGCCAACAACCACTCGGGAGAAGTGTATGGTGTTTCCTGAAACATCTAAAAAACAAAGCAACAGAACCTAGGGCACTTCCACTCTTGGTCCTATAGCTTAGGGAAATTAAAATCAAAAAGACACAGCCACCCCAAAGTTTGGAACGGCTCTGTTTACAAGAACCTCGTTTACAGTACAAGTTCAACATCGCAGAAAGTGAAAAATGGATAAAGAAGTTGTGGTATTCACTTACAAAGCAATATCACTCAGCAATGAAATCTATGTCATCAGGCCCTTAGCAGCACAATGAGTGGATTCAGGTATGATGATTCTAACTGAAATAAGTCACACAGAAAAAGAAACATCATAAGATATCAGTAATACACGGAATGGAAACTTGGCTACACAGGAACTGTATTACAGAACAGAACAGGGTCTCAAATTTAGAAAACCAACTTATGCTTGCTTAAGGGGAAAGGTGAGTTGGGGTGCTGCATAAAACCAGAGATTGAAATGAGCACAGATAAAGTTCCTTAAGCCAAATATGGAATAGACAAGAGCTACTCCTTGCTCAACGAAATGGACTCAACACCCCATATTAAACGCCTAAGAATGTACCTGACTAGTAAGTATCTTAAAACCTATGGATTGCTATGTCTCCGAAAGAGAATCAAGCATGTGTACAGGGGCATAAACGCAGCAGTGATAGGATTGGAGAGGTTCGGTGAGCAAATGAAGACCCTTTGAAGTCATATTGCATGGTACCCATTCCACAGGTTTCAACTACCCAGGTTTAAGGTATTCTTCCTTCAGCTAAAACATGCATGTGGAACCCAGAGTATGATCAACCATGTGATCGGGAGACGTGTTCAAATATGTCTCAGTTTTCGTACCCTGGTACTCGGGTGCAACATTCCAGACGCTTTACTAACACTCTCCCGACTTGGAGAGTCAGTCCCTTTAACCTCCTGTTTGGCCCAGTTTGCAATTTCTGCGGAAGATGAACAGGAATAGCGAGAACCAATGAGAGACTAGCTGGAGGTGTCCGGACGGGCAAATTTAACTCTCATTTCCCACCAGGAAGAGGAATTAACCAAAGGCTCAGCGTGCCGTGCCAGAACCAGATTAGGGCCTGAAGCCATCCTGTGGTGTTGCGGCCAGTTCAAAAGAAAGCGAGTTGAAGAAAGGAGCTCAGGGGCACTGTAATTCACAAACCTGCAGAGTTATAAATGACAGCTATCGTCCAAAAATAGACTGAAGTAAGGCTGCCAAGAGGACTTGAAAGTGGGCAGCATTGCAGGAAACCGATTTCAGGAGGTAGACTGGAATTGCATTGAAAGCATAGGAAAAGAGGCCGAACGTCCACAATGATGCACTTGGCCAAAAAGGGCGTATGCGTTTTTTCCTGAATATATTCAGGAAAAAACGCATACGCCCTTTTTGGCCAACAAAGCAAGCTTGCAAAGGAAATCTGCACTACAATGAAGTCTCACTTCCCCCCGGTCAAAAGGGCCATCTGAAAAAAGTGTAAAATCCAGAAAGGCAGGACAGGCCATGGAGAACTGGGAGCCTTGTTATGCTGATGGGCGGGATGTAAATTGCCAACAACCACTCGGGAGAAGTTTATGGTGTTTCCTGAAACATCTAAAAAACAAAGCAACAGAACCTAGGGCACTTCCACTTATGGTCCTATAGCTTAGGGAAATTAAAATCAAAAAGACACAGCCACCCCAAAGTTTGGGACGCCTCTGTTTACAAGAACCTCGTTTACCGTACAAGTTCAATATCACAGAAAGTGAAAAATGGATAAAGAACTTGTCGTACTTACGTACAATGCAGTATCACTCAGCAATGAAATCTATGTCATCAGGCCCGTAGCAGCATCATGAGTGGATTCAGGTACGATGATTCTAACTGAAATAAGTCACACAGAAAAAGAAACATCATAAGATATCACTAATACACGGAATGTAAACTTGGCTACACAGGAACTGAATTACAGAACAGAACAGGGTCTCAAATTTAGAAAACCAACTTATTCTTGCTTAAGGGTAAAGGTGAGTTGGGGTGCTGCATAAAACCAGAGATTGAAATGAGCACAGATAAAGTTCCTTAAGCCAAATATGGAATAGACAAGAGCTACTCCTTGCTCAACGAAATGGACTCAACACCGCATATTAAACGCCTAAGAATGTACCTGACTAGTAAGTATCTTAAAACCTATGGATTGCTATGTCTCCGAAAGAGAATCAAGCATGTGTACAGGGTAATAAACGCAGCAGTGATAGGTTTGGAGAGGTTCGGTGAGCAAATGAAGACCCATTGAAGTCATATTGCATGGTACCCATTCCACGGGTTTCAACTACCCAGGTTTAAGGTATTCTTCCTTCAGCTAAAACATGCATGTGGAACCCAAGTATGATCAACCATGTGAACGGGAGACGTGTTCAAATATGTCTCAGTTTTCCTCCCCTGGTACTCGGGTGCAACATTCCAGACACTTTACTAACACTCTCCCGAGTTGGAGAGTCAGCGCCTTTAACCTCCTGTTTGGCCCAGTTTGCAATTTCTGCGGAAGATGAACAGGAATAGTGAGAACCAATGAGAGACTAGCTGGAGGTGTCTGGACGGGCAAATTTAACTCTCATTTCCCACTAGGAAGAGGACATAACCAAAGGCTCAGCGTGCCGTGCCGGAACCAGATTAGGGCCTGAAGCCATCCTGCGGTGTTGCGGCCAGGTCACAAGAAAGCGAGTTGAAGAAAGGAGCTCAGGGGCACTGTAATTCACAAACCTGCAGAGTTATATATGACAGCTATCGTCCAAAAATAGACTGAAGTAAGGCTGCCAAGAGGACTTGAAAGCGGGGCAGAATTGCAGGAAACCGATTTCAGGAGGTAGACTGGAATTGCATTGAAAGCATAGGAAAAGAGGCAGAACGTCCACAATGATGCACTTGGCCAAAAAGGGCGTATGCGTTTTTTCCTGAATATATTCAGGAAAAAACGCATACGCCCTTTTTGGCCAACCAAGCAAGCTTGCAAAGGAAATCTGCACTACAATGAAGTCTCACTTCTCCCCGGTCAAAAGGGCCATCTGAAAAAAGTGTAAAATCCAGAAAGGCAGGAGAGGCCATGGAGAACTGGGAGCCTTGTTATGTTGATGGGCGGGATGTAAATTGCCAACAACCACTCGGGAGAAGTGTATGGTGTTTCCTGAAACATCTAAAAAACAAAGCAACAGAACCTAGGGCACTTCCACTCTTGGTCCTATAGCTTAGGGAAATTAAAATCAAAAAGACACAGCCACCCCAAAGTTTGGAACGGCTCTGTTTACAAGAACCTCATTTACAGTACAAGTTCAACATCGCAGAAAGTGAAAAATGGATAAAGAACTTGTGGTATTTACATACAAAGCAATATCACTCAGCAATGAAATCTGTGTCATCAGGCCCTTAGCAGCACAATGAGTGGATTCAGTTACGATGATTCTAACTGAAATAAGTCACACAGAAAAAGAAACATCATAAGATATCAGTAATACACGGAATGTAAACTTGGCTACACAGGAACTGAATTACAGAACAGAACAGGGTCTCAAATTTAGAAAACCAACTTATGCTTGCTTAAGGGTAAAGGTGAGTTGGGGTGCTGCATAAAACCAGAGATTGAAATGAGCACAGATAAAGTTCCTTAAGCCAAATATGGAATAGACAAGAGCTACTCCTTGCTCAACGAAATGAACTCAACACCGCATATTAAACGCCTAAGAAAGTACCTGACTAGTAAGTATCTTAAAACCTATGGATTGCTATGACTCCGAAAGAGAATCAAGCATGTGTACAGGGGCATAAACGCAGCAGTGATAGGATTGGAGAGGTTCGGTGAGCAAATGAAGACCCTTTGAAGTCATATTGCATCGTACCCATTCCACGGGTTTCAACTACCCAGGTTTAAGGTATTCTTCCTTCAGCTAAAACATGCATGTGGAACCTAGAGTATGATCAACCATGTGATCGGGAGACGTGTTTAAATATGTCTCAGTTTTTGTACCCTGGTACTCGGGTGCAACATTCCAGACGCTTTACTAACACTCTCCCGACTTGGAGAGTCAGTCCCTTTAACCTCCTGTTTGGCCCAGTTTGCAATTTCTGCGGAAGATGAACAGGAATAGCGAGAACCAATGAGAGGCTAGCTGGAGGTGTCTGGACGGGCAAATTTAACTCTCATTTCCCACCAGGAAGAGGAATTAACCGAAGGCTCAGCGTGCCGTGCCGGAACCAGATTAGGGCCTGAAGCCATCCTGCGGTGTTGCGGCCAGCTCAAAAGAAAGCGAGTTGAAGAAAGGAGCTCAGGGGCACTGTAATTCACAAACCTGCAGAGTTATAAATGACAGCTATCGTCCAAAAATAGACTGAAGGAAGGCTGAGAAAGAGGACTTGAAAGCGGGGCAGAATTGCAGGAAACCGATTTCAGGAGGTAGACTGGAATTGCATTGAAAGCATAGGAAAAGAGGCAGAACGTCCACAATGATGCACTTGGCCAAAAAGGGCGTATGCGTTTTTTCCTGAATATATTCAGGAAAAAACGCATACGCCCTTTTTGGCCAACCAAGCAAACTTGCAAAGGAAATCTGCTTTACAATGAAGTCTCACTTCTCCCCGGTCAAAAGGGCCATCTGAAATAAGTGTAAAATCCAGAAAGGCAGGACAGTCCATGGAGAACTGGGAGCCTTGTTATGCTGATGGGCGGGATGTAAATTGCCAACAGACACTCAGGGGAAGTGTATGGTGTTTCCTGAAACATCTAAAAAACAAAGCAACAGAGCCTAGGGCACTTCCACTTATGGTCCTATAGCTTAGGGAAATTAAAATCAAAAAGACACAGCCACCCCAAAGTTTGGGACGCCTCCGTTTACAAGAACCTCGTTTACCGTACAAGTTCTATATCACAGAAAGTGAAAAATGGATAAAGAACTTGTGGTACTTACGTACAATGCAGTATCACTCAGCAATGAAATCTATGTCATCAGGCCCGTAGCAGCATAATGAGTGGATTCAGGTACGATGATTCTAACTGAAATAAGTCACACAGAAAAAGAAACATCATAAGATATCACTAAAACACGGAATGTAAACTTGGCTACACAGGAACTGAATTACAGAACAGAACAGGGTCTCAAATTTAGAAAACCAACTTATTCTTGCTTAAGGGTAAAGGTGAGTTGGGGTGCTGCATAAAACCAGAGATTGAAATGAGCACAGATAAAGTTCCTTAAGCCAAATATGGAATAGACAAGAGCTACTCCTTGCTCAACGAAATGAACTCAACACCGCATATTAAACGCCTAAGAAAGTACCTGACTAGTAAGTATCTTAAAACCTATGGATTGCTATGACTCCGAAAGAGAATCAAGCATGTGTACAGGGGCATAAACGCAGCAGTGATAGGATTGGAGAGGTTCGGTGAGCAAATGAAGACCCTTTGAAGTCATATTGCATCGTACCCATTCCACGGGTTTCAACTACCCAGGTTTAAGGTATTCTTCCTTCAGCTAAAACATGCATGTGGAACCTAGAGTATGATCAACCATGTGATCGGGAGACGTGTTTAAATATGTCTCAGTTTTTGTACCCTGGTACTCGGGTGCAACATTCCAGACGCTTTACTAACACTCTCCCGACTTGGAGAGTCAGTCCCTTTAACCTCCTGTTTCGCCCAGTTTGCAATTTCTGCGGAAGATGAACAGGAATAGCGAGAACCAATGAGAGGCTAGCTGGAGGTGTCTGGACGGGCAAATTTAACTCTCATTTCCCACCAGGAAGAGGAATTAACCGAAGGCTCAGCGTGCCGTGCCGGAACCAGATTAGGGCCTGAAGCCATCCTGCGGTGTTGCGGCCAGCTCAAAAGAAAGCGAGTTGAAGAAAGGAGCTCAGGGGCACTGTAATTCACAAACCTGCAGAGTTATAAATGACAGCTATCGTCCAAAAATAGACTGAAGGAAGGCTGAGAAAGAGGACTTGAAAGCGGGGCAGAATTGCAGGAAACCGATTTCAGGAGGTAGACTGGAATTGCATTGAAAGCATAGGAAAAGAGGCAGAACGTCCACAATGATGCACTTGGCCAAAAAGGGCGTATGCGTTTTTTCCTGAATATATTCAGGAAAAAACGCATACGCCCTTTTTGGCCAACCAAGCAAACTTGCAAAGGAAATCTGCTTTACAATGAAGTCTCACTTCTCCCCGGTCAAAAGGGCCATCTGAAATAAGTGTAAAATCCAGAAAGGCAGGACAGTCCATGGAGAACTGGGAGCCTTGTTATGCTGATGGGCGGGATGTAAATTGCCAACAGACACTCAGGGGAAGTGTATGGTGTTTCCTGAAACATCTAAAAAACAAAGCAACAGAGCCTAGGGCACTTCCACTTATGGTCCTATAGCTTAGGGAAATTAAAATCAAAAAGACACAGCCACCCCAAAGTTTGGGACGCCTCCGTTTACAAGAACCTCGTTTACCGTACAAGTTCTATATCACAGAAAGTGAAAAATGGATAAAGAACTTTTGGTACTTACGTACAATGCAGTATCACTCAGCAATGAAATCTATGTCATCAGGCCCGTAGCAGCATAATGAGTGGATTCAGGTACGATGATTCTAACTGAAATAAGTCACACAGAAAAAGAAACATCATAAGATATCACTAAAACACGGAATGTAAACTTGGCTACACAGGAACTGCATTCCAAAACAGAACAGGGTCTCAAATTTAGAAAACCAACTTATGCTTGCTTAAGGGGAAAGGTGAGTTGGGGTGCTGCATAAAACCAGAGATTGAAATGAGCACAGATAAAGTACCTTAAGCCAAATATGGAATAGACAAGAGCTACTCCTTGCTCAACGAAATGGACTCAACACCCCATATTAAACGCCTAAGAATGTACCTGACTAGTAAGTATTTTAAAACCTATGGATTGCTATGTCTCCGAAAGAGAATCAAGCATGTGTACAGGGGCATAAACGCAGCAGTGATAGGATTGGAGAGGTTCGGTGAGCAAATGAAGACCCTTTGAAGTCATATTGCATGGTACCCATTACACGGGTCTCAACTACCCAGGTTTTAGGTATTCTTCCTTCAGCTAAAACATGCATGTGGAACCTAGAGTATGATCAACCATGTGATCGGGAGACGTGTTCAAATATGTCTCAGTTTTCGTACCCTGGTACTCGGGTGCAGCATTCCAGACGCTTTACTAACACTCTCCCGACTTGGAGAGTCAGTCCCTTTAACCTCCTGTTTGGCCCAGTTTGCAATTTCTGCGGAAGATGAACAGGAATAGCGAGAACCAATGAGAGGCTAGCTGGAGGTGTCTGGACGGGCAAATTTAACTCTCATTTCCCACCAGGAAGAGGAATTAACCAAAGGCTCAGCGTGCCGTGCCGGAACAAGATTAGGGCCTGAAGCCATCCTGCGGTGTTGCGGCCAGCTCAAAAGAAAGCGAGTTGAAGAAAGGAGCTCAGGGGCACTGTAATTCACAAACCTGCAGAGTTATAAATGACAGCTATCGTCCAAAAATAGACTGAAGGAAGGCTGCCAAGAGGACTTGAAAGCGGGGCAGAATTGCAGGAAACCGATTTCAGGAGGTAGACTGGAATTGCATTGAAAGCATAGGAAAAGAGGCAGAACGTCCACAATGATGCACTTGGCCAAAAAGGGCGTATGCGTTTTTTCCTGAATATATTCAGGAAAAAACGCATACGCCCTTTTTGGCCAACCAAGCAAGCTTGCAAAGGAAATCTGCACTACAATGAAGTCTCACTTCTCCCCGGTCAAAAGGGCCATCTGAAAAAAGTGTAAAATCCAGAAAGGCAGGAGAGGCCATGGAGAACTGGGAGCCTTGTTATGCTGATGGGCGGGATGTAAATTGCCAACAACCACTCGGGAGAAGTGTATGGTGTTTCCTGAAACATCTAAAAAACAAAGCAACAGAACCTAGGGCACTTCCACTCTTGGTCCTATAGCTTAGGGAAATTAAAATAAAAAAGACACAGCCACCCCAAAGTTTGGAACGGCTGTGTTTACAAGAACCTCGTTTACAGTACAAGTTCAACATCGCAGAAAGTGAAAAATCGATAAAGAACTTGTGGTATTTACTTACAAAGCAATATCACTTAGCAATGAAATCTGTGTCATCAGGCCCTTAGCAGCACAATGAGTGGATTCAGGTATGATGATTCTAACTGAAATAAGTCACACAGAAAAAGAAACATCATAAGATATCAGTAATACACGGAATGTAAACTTGGCTACACAGGAACTGAATTACAGAACAGAACAGGGTCTCAAATTTAGAAAACCAACTTATTCTTGCTTAAGGGTAAAGGTGAGTTGGGGTGCTGCATAAAAACAGAGATTGAAATGAGCACAGATAAAGTTCCTTAAGCCAAATATGGAATAGACAAGAGCTACTCCTTGCTCAACGAAATGGACTCAACACCGCATATTAAACGCCTAAGAATGTACCTGACTAGTAAGTATCTTAAAACCTATGGATTGCTATGACTCCGAAAGAGAATCAAGCATGTGTACAGGGCCATAAACGCAGCAGTGATAGGATTGGAGAGGTTCGGTGAGCAAATGAAGACCCTTTGAAGTCATATTGCATCGTACCCATTCCACGGGTTTCAACTACCCAGGTTTAAGGTATTCTTCCTTCAGCTAAAACATGCATGTGGAACCTAGAGTATGATCAACCATGTGATCGGGAGACGTGTTCAAATATGTCTCAGTTTTTGTACCCTGGTACTCGGGTGCAACATTCCAGACGCTTTACTAACACTCTCCCGACTTGGAGAGTCAGTCCCTTTAACCTCCTGTTTGGCCCAGTTTGCAATTTCTGCGGAAGATGAACAGGAATAGCGAGAACCAATGAGAGGCTAGCTGGAGGTGTCTGGACGGGCAAATTTAACTCTCATTTCCCACCAGGAAGAGGAATTAACCAAAGGCTCAGCGTGCCGTGCCGGAACCAGATTAGGGCCTGAAGCCATCCTGCAGTGTTGCGGCCAGGTCACAAGAAAGCGAGTTGAAGAAAGGAGCTCAGGGGCACTGTAATTCACAAACCTGCAGAGTTATAAATGACAGCTATCGTCCAAAAATAGACTGAAGTAAGGCTGCCAAGAGGACTTGAAAGCGGGGCAGAATTGCAGGAAAGCGATTTCAGGAGCTATACTGGAATTGCATTGAAAGCATAGGAAAAGAGGCAGAACGTCCACAATGATGCACTTGGCCAAAAAGGGCGTATGTGTTTTTTCCTGAATATATTCAGGAAAAAACGCATACGCCCTTTTTGGCCAACCAAGCAAGCTTGCAAAGGAAATCTGCACTACAATGAAGTCTCACTTCTCCCCGGTCAAAAGGGCCATCTGAAAAAAGTGTAAAATCCAGAAAGGCAGGACAGGCCATGGAGAACTGAGGGCCTTGTTATGCTGATGGGCGGGATGTAAATTGCCAACAACCACTAGGGAGAAGTGTATGGTGTTTCCTGAAACATCTAAAAAACAAAGCAACAGAACCTAGGGCACTTCCACTTATGGTCCTATAGCTTAGGGAAATTAAAATCAAAAAGACACAGCCACCCCAAAGTTTGGAACGGCTCCGTTTACAAGAACCTCGTTTACAGTACAAGTTCAACATCGCAGAAAGTGAAAAATGGATAAAGAACTTGTGGTATTTACTTACAAAGCAATATCACTCAGCAATGAAATCTGTGTCATCAGGCCCTTAGCAGCACAATGAGTGGATTCAGGTATGATGATTCTAACTGAAATAACTCACACAGAAAAAGAAACATCATAAGATATCAGTAATACACGGAATGTAAACTTGGCTACACAGGAACTGAATTACAGAACAGAACAGGGTCTCAAATTTAGAAAACCAACTAATGCTTGCTTAAGGGGGAAGGTGAGTTGGGGTGCTGCATAAAACCAGAGATTGAAATGAGCACAGATAAAGTTCCTTAAGCCAAATATGGAATAGACAAGAGCTACTCCTTGCTCAACGAAATGGACTCAACACCGCATATTAAACTCCTAAGAATGTACCTGACTAGTAAGTATCTTAAAACCTATGGATTGCTATGTCTCCGAAAGAGAATCAAGCATGTGTACAGGGGCATAAACGCAGCAGTGATAGGATTGGAGAGGTTCGGTGAGCAAATGAAGACCCTTTGAAGTCATATTGCATGGTACCCATTCCACGGGTTTCAACTACCCAGGTTTTAGGTATTCTTCCTTCAGCTAAAACATGCATGTGGAACCCAGAGTATGATCAACCATGTGATCGGGAGACGTGTTCAAATATGTCTCAGTTTTCGTACCCTGGTACTCGGGTGCAACATTCCAGACGCTTTACTAACACTCTCCCCACTTGGAGAGTCAGTCCCTTTAACCTCCTGTTTGGCCCAGTTTGCAATTTCTGCGGAAGATGAACAGGAATAGCGAGAACCAATGAGAGACTAGCTGGAGGTGTCTGGACGGGCAAATTTAACTCTCATTTCCCACCAGGAAGAGGAATTAACCAAAGGCTCAGCGTGCCGTGCCGGAACCAGATTAGGGCCTGAAGCCATCCTGCGGTGTTGCGGCCAGCTCACAAGAAAGCGAGTTGAAGAAAGGAGCTCAGGGGCACTGTAATTCACAAACCTGCAGAGTTATAAATGACAGCTATCGTCCAAAAATAGACTGAAGTAAGGCTGCCAAGAGGACTTGAAAGCGGGGCAGAATTGCAGGAAACCGATTTCAGGAGGTAGACTGGAATTGCATTGAAAGCATAGAAAAGAGGCAGAACGTCCACAATGATGCACTTGGCCAAAAAGGGCGTATGCGTTTTTTCCTGAATATATTCAGGAAAAAACGCATACGCCCTTTTTGGCCAACCAAGCAAGCTTGCAAAGGAAACCTGCACTACAATGAAGTCTCACTTCCACCTGGTCAAAAGGGCCATCTGAAAAAAGCGTAAAATCCATAAAGGCACGACAGGCCATGGAGAACTGGGAGCCTTCTTATGCTGATGGGCGGGATGTAAATTGCCAACAGACACTCGGGAGAAGTGTATGGTGTTTCCTGAAACATCTAAAAAACAAAGCAACAGAGCCTAGGGCACTTCCACTTATGGTCCTATAGCTTAGGGAAATTAAAATCAAAAAGACACAGCCACCCCAAAGTTTGGGACGCCTCCGTTTACAAGAACCTCGTTTACCGTACAAGTTCAATATCACAGAAAATGAAAAATGGATAAAGAACTTGAGGTACTTACGTACAATGCAGTATCACTCAGCAATGAAATCTATGTCATCAGGCCCTTAGCAGCATAATGAGTGGATTCAGGTACGATGATTCTAACTGAAATAAGTCACACAGAAAAAGAAACATCATAAGATATCACTAATATACGGAATGTAAACTTGGCTACACAGGAACTGCATTCCAAAACAGAATAGGGTCTCAAATTTAGAAAACCAACTTATGCTTGCTTAAGGGGAAAGGTGAGTTGGGGTGCTGCATAAAACCAGAGATTGAAATGAGCACAGATAAAGTTCCTTAAGCCAAATATGGAATAGACAAGAGCTACTCCTTGCTCAACGAAATGGACTCAACACCCCATATTAAACGCCTAAGAATGTACCTGACTAGTAAGTATCTTAAAACCTATGGATTGCTATGTCTCCAAAAGAGAATCAAGCGTGTGTACAGGGGCATAAACGCAGCAGTGATAGGATTGGAGAGGTTCGGTGAGCAAATGAAGACCCTTTGAAGTCATATTGCATGGTACCCATTCCACGGGTTTCAACTACCCAGGTTTAAGGTATTCTTCCTTCAGCTAAAACATGCATGTGGAACCCAGAGTATGATCAACCATGTGATCGGGAGACGTGTTCAAATATGTCTCAGTTTTCGTACCCTGGTACTCGGGTGCAACATTCCAGACGCTTTACTAACACTCTCCCGACTTGGAGAGTCAGTCCCTTTAACCTCCTGTTTGGCCCAGTTTGCAATTTCTGCGGAAGATGAACAGGAATAGCGAGAACCAATGAGAGACTAGCTGGAGGTGTCTGGACGGGCAAATTTAACTCTCATTTCCCACCAGGAAGAGGAATTAACCAACGGCTCAGCATGCCGTGCCGGAACCAGATTAGGGCCTGAAGCCATCCTGCGGTGTTGCGGCCAGCTCACAAGAAAGCGAGTTGAAGAAAGGAGCTCAGGGGCACTGTAATTCACAAACCTGCAGAGTTATAAATGACAGCTATCGTCCAAAAATAGACTGAAGTAAGGCTGCCAAGAGGACTTGAAAGCGGGGCAGCATTGCAGGAAACCGATTTCAGGAGGTAGACTGGAATTGCATTGAAAGCATAGGGAAAGAGGCAGAACGTCCACAATGATGCACTTGGCCAAAAAGGGCGTATGCGTTTTTTCCTGAATATATTCAGGAAAAAACGCATACGCCCTTTTTGGCCAACCAAGCAAGCTTGCAAAGGAAATCTGCACTACAATGAAGTCTCACTTCCCCCCGGTCAAAAGGGCCATCTGAAAAAAGTGTAAAATCCAGAAAGGCAGGACAGGCCATGGAGAACTGGGAGCATTGTTATGCTGATGGGCGGGATGTAAATTGCCAACAGACACTTGGAAGAAGTGTATGGTGTTTCCTGAAACATCTAAAAAACAAAGCAACAGAGCCTAGGGCACTTCCACTTATGGTCCTATAGCTTAGGGAGATTAAAATCATAAAGACACAGCCACCCCAAAGTTTGGGACGCCTCTGTTTACAAGAACCTCGTTTACAGTACAAGTTCAACATCGCAGAAAGTGAAAAATGGATAAAGAAGTTGTGGTATTTACTTACAAAGCAATATCACTCAGCAATGAAATCTGTGTCATCAGGCCCTTAGCAGCACAATGAGTGGATTCAGGTATGATGATTCTAACTGAAATAAGTCACACAGAAAAAGAAACATCATAAGATATCAGTAATACACGGAATGTAAACTTGGCTACACAGGAACTGAATTACAGAACAGAACAGGGTCTCAAATTTAGAAAACCAACTAATGCTTGCTTAAGGGGGAAGGTGAGTTGGGGTGCTGCATAAAACCAGAGATTGAAATGAGCACAGATAAAGTTCCTTAAGCCAAATATGGAATAGACAAGAGCTACTCCTTGCTCAACGAAATGGACTCAACACCGCATATTAAACGCCTAAGAATGTACCTGACTAGTAAGTATCTTAAAACCTATGGATTGCTATGTCTCCGAAAGAGAATCAAGCATGTGTACAGGGGCATAAACGCAGCAGTGATAGGATTGGAGAGGTTCGGTGAGCAAATGAAGACCCTTTGAAGTCATATTGCATGGTACCCATTCCACGGGTTTCAACTACCCAGGTTTTAGGTATTCTTCCTTCAGCTAAAACATGCATGTGGAACCCAGAGTATGATCAACCATGTGATCGGGAGACGTGTTCAAATATGTCTCAGTTTTCGTACCCTGGTACTCGGGTGCAACATTCCAGACGCTTTACTAACACTCTCCCCACTTGGAGAGTCAGTCCCTTTAACCTCCTGTTTGGCCCAGTTTGCAATTTCTGCGGAAGATGAACAGGAATAGCGAGAACCAATGAGAGACTAGCTGGAGGTGTCTGGACGGGCAAATTTAACTCTCATTTCCCACCAGGAAGAGGAATTAACCAAAGGCTCAGCGTGCCGTGCCGGAACCAGATTAGGGCCTGAAGCCATCCTGCGGTGTTGCGGCCAGCTCACAAGAAAGCGAGTTGAAGAAAGGAGCTCAGGGGCACTGTAATTCACAAACCTGCAGAGTTATAAATGACAGCTATCGTCCAAAAATAGACTGAAGTAAGGCTGCCAAGAGGACTTGAAAGCGGGGCAGAATTGCAGGAAACCGATTTCAGGAGGTAGACTGGAATTGCATTGAAAGCATAGAAAAGAGGCAGAACGTCCACAATGATGCACTTGGCCAAAAAGGGCGTATGCGTTTTTTCCTGAATATATTCAGGAAAAAACGCATACGCCCTTTTTGGCCAACCAAGCAAGCTTGCAAAGGAAACCTGCACTACAATGAAGTCTCACTTCCACCTGGTCAAAAGGGCCATCTGAAAAAAGCGTAAAATCCATAAAGGCACGACAGGCCATGGAGAACTGGGAGCCTTCTTATGCTGATGGGCGGGATGTAAATTGCCAACAGACACTCGGGAGAAGTGTATGGTGTTTCCTGAAACATCTAAAAAACAAAGCAACAGAGCCTAGGGCACTTCCACTTATGGTCCTATAGCTTAGGGAAATTAAAATCAAAAAGACACAGCCACCCCAAAGTTTGGGACGCCTCCGTTTACAAGAACCTCGTTTACCGTACAAGTTCAATATCACAGAAAATGAAAAATGGATAAAGAACTTGAGGTACTTACGTACAATGCAGTATCACTCAGCAATGAAATCTATGTCATCAGGCCCTTAGCAGCATAATGAGTGGATTCAGGTACGATGATTCTAACTGAAATAAGTCACACAGAAAAAGAAACATCATAAGATATCACTAATATACGGAATGTAAACTTGGCTACACAGGAACTGCATTCCAAAACAGAATAGGGTCTCAAATTTAGAAAACCAACTTATGCTTGCTTAAGGGGAAAGGTGAGTTGGGGTGCTGCATAAAACCAGAGATTGAAATGAGCACAGATAAAGTTCCTTAAGCCAAATATGGAATAGACAAGAGCTACTCCTTGCTCAACGAAATGGACTCAACACCCCATATTAAACGCCTAAGAATGTACCTGACTAGTAAGTATCTTAAAACCTATGGATTGCTATGTCTCCAAAAGAGAATCAAGCGTGTGTACAGGGGCATAAACGCAGCAGTGATAGGATTGGAGAGGTTCGGTGAGCAAATGAAGACCCTTTGAAGTCATATTGCATGGTACCCATTCCACGGGTTTCAACTACCCAGGTTTAAGGTATTCTTCCTTCAGCTAAAACATGCATGTGGAACCCAGAGTATGATCAACCATGTGATCGGGAGACGTGTTCAAATATGTCTCAGTTTTCGTACCCTGGTACTCGGGTGCAACATTCCAGACGCTTTACTAACACTCTCCCGACTTGGAGAGTCAGTCCCTTTAACCTCCTGTTTGGCCCAGTTTGCAATTTCTGCGGAAGATGAACAGGAATAGCGAGAACCAATGAGAGACTAGCTGGAGGTGTCTGGACGGGCAAATTTAACTCTCATTTCCCACCAGGAAGAGGAATTAACCAACGGCTCAGCATGCCGTGCCGGAACCAGATTAGGGCCTGAAGCCATCCTGCGGTGTTGCGGCCAGCTCACAAGAAAGCGAGTTGAAGAAAGGAGCTCAGGGGCACTGTAATTCACAAACCTGCAGAGTTATAAATGACAGCTATCGTCCAAAAATAGACTGAAGTAAGGCTGCCAAGAGGACTTGAAAGCGGGGCAGCATTGCAGGAAACCGATTTCAGGAGGTAGACTGGAATTGCATTGAAAGCATAGGGAAAGAGGCAGAACGTCCACAATGATGCACTTGGCCAAAAAGGGCGTATGCGTTTTTTCCTGAATATATTCAGGAAAAAACGCATACGCCCTTTTTGGCCAACCAAGCAAGCTTGCAAAGGAAATCTGCACTACAATGAAGTCTCACTTCCCCCCGGTCAAAAGGGCCATCTGAAAAAAGTGTAAAATCCAGAAAGGCAGGACAGGCCATGGAGAACTGGGAGCATTGTTATGCTGATGGGCGGGATGTAAATTGCCAACAGACACTTGGAAGAAGTGTATGGTGTTTCCTGAAACATCTAAAAAACAAAGCAACAGAACCTAGGGCACTTCCACTTATGGTCCTATAGCTTAGGGAAATTAAAATCAAAAAGACACAGCCACCCCAAAGTTTGGGACGCCTCCGTTTACAAGAACCTCGTTTACCGTACAAGTTCAATATCACAGAAAGTGAAAAATGGATAAAGAACTTGTGGTACTTACGTACAATGCAGTATCACTCAGCAATGAAATCTATGTCATCAGGCCCGTCGCAGCATAATGAGTGGATTCAGGTACGATGATTCTAACTGAAATAAGTCACACAGAAAAAGAAACATCATAAGATATCACTAATACACGGAATGTAAACTTGGCTACACAGGAACTGAATTACAGAACAGAACAGGGTCTCAAATTTAGAAAACCAACTTATGCTTGCTTAAGGGGAAAGGTGAGTTGGGGTGCTGCATAAAACCAGAGATTGAAATGAGCACAGATAAAGTTCCTTAAGCCAAATATGGAATAGACAAGAGCTACTCCTTGCTCAACGAAATGGACTCAACACCCCATATTAAACGCCTAAGAATGTACCTGACTAGTAAGTATCTTAAAACCTATGGATTGCTATGTCTCCGAAAGAGAATCAAGCATGTGTACAGGGGCATAAACGCAGCAGTGGTAGGATTGGAGAGGTTCGGTGAGCAAATGAAGACCCTTTGAAGTCATATTGCATGGTACCCGTTACACATGTTTCAACTACCCAGGTTTAAGGTATTCTTCCTTCAGCTAAAACATGCATGTGGAACCCAAGTATGATCAACCATGTGAACGGGAGACGTGTTCAAATATGTCTCAGTTTTCCTCCCCTGGTACTCGGGTGCAACATTCCAGACGCTTTACTAACACTCTCCCGAGTTGGAGAGTCAGCGCCTTTAACCTCCTGTTTGGCCCAGTTTGCAATTTCTGCGGAAGATGAACAGGAATAGCGAGAACCAATGAGAGACTAGCTGGAGGTGTCTGGACGGGCAAATTTAACTCTCATTTCCCACTAGGAAGAGGAAATAACCAAAGGCTCAGCGTGCCGTGCCGGAACCAGATTAGGGCCTGAAGCCATCCTGCGGTGTTGCGGCCAGGTCACAAGAAAGCGAGTTGAAGAAAGGAGCTCAGGGGCACTGTAATTCACAAACCTGCAGAGTTATATATGACAGCTATCGTCCAAAAATAGACTGAAGAAGGCTGCCAAGAGGACTTGAAAGCGGGGCAGAATTGCAGGAAACTGATTTCAGGAGGTAGACTGGAATTGCATTGAAAGCATAGGAAAAGAGGCAGAACGTCCACAATGATGCACTTGGCCAAAAAGGGCGTATGCGTTTTTTCCTGAATATATTCAGGAAAAAACGCATACGCCCTTTTTGGCCAACCAAGCAAGCTTGCAAAGGAAATCTGCACTACAATGAAGTCTCACTTCTCCCCGGTCAAAAGGGCCATCTGAAAAAAGTGTAAAATCCAGAAAGGCAGGAGAGGCCATGGAGAACTGGGAGCATTGTTATGCTGATGGGCGGGATGTAAATTGCCAACAGACACTTGGAAGAAGTGTATGGTGTTTCCTGAAACATCTAAAAAACAAAGCAACAGAGCCTAGGGCACTTCCACTTATGGTCCTATAGCTTAGGGAGATTAAAATCAAAAAGACACAGCCACCCCAAAGTTTGGGACGCCTCTGTTTACAAGAACCTCGTTTACAGTACAAGTTCAACATCGCAGAAAGTGAAAAATGGATAAAGAAGTTGTGGTATTCACTTACAAAGCAATATCACTCAGCAATGAAATCTATGTCATCAGGCCCTAAGCAGCACAATGAGTGGATTGAGGTATGATGATTCTAACTGAAATAAGTCACACAGAAAAAGAAACATCATAAGATATCAGTAATACACGGAATGAAAACTTGGCTACACAGGAACTGAATTACAGAACAGAACAGGGTCTCAAATTTAGAAAACAAACTTATGCTTGCTTAAGGGTAAAGGTGAGTTGGGGTGCTGCATAAAACCAGAGATTGAAATGAGCACAGATAAAGTTCCTTAAGCCAAATATGGAATAGACAAGAGCTACTCCTTGCTCAACGAAATGGACTCAACACCGCATATTAAACGCCTAAGAATGTACCTGACTAGTAAGTATCTTAAAACCTATGGATTGCTATGTCTCCGAAAGAGAATCAAGCATGTGTACAGGGTAATAAACGCAGCAGTGATAGGTTTGGAGAGGTTCGGTGAGCAAATGAAGACCCATTGAAGTCATATTGCATGGTACCCATTCCACGGGTTTCAACTACCCAGGTTTAAGGTATTCTTCCTTCAGCTAAAACATGCATGTGGAACCCAGAGTATGATCAACCATGTGATCGGGAGACGTGTTCAAATATGTCTCAGTTTTCGTACCCTGGTACTCGGGTGCAACATTCCAGACGCTTTACTAACACTCTCCCGACTTGGAGAGTCAGTCCCTTTAACCTCCTGTTTGGCCCAGTTTGCAATTTCTGCGGAAGATGAACAGGAATAGCGAGAACCAATGAGAGACTAGCTGGAGGTGTCCGGACGGGCAAATTTAACTCTCATTTCCCACCAGGAAGAGGAATTAACCAAAGGCTCAGCGTGCCGTGCCAGAACCAGATTAGGGCCTGAAGCCATCCTGTGGTGTTGCGGCCAGTTCAAAAGAAAGCGAGTTGAAGAAAGGAGCTCAGGGGCACTGTAATTCACAAACCTGCAGAGTTATAAATGACAGCTATCGTCCAAAAATAGACTGAAGTAAGGCTGCCAAGAGGACTTGAAAGTGGGCAGCATTGCAGGAAACCGATTTCAGGAGGTAGACTGGAATTGCATTGAAAGCATAGGAAAAGAGGCAGAACGTCCACAATGATGCACTTGGCCAAAAAGGGCGTATGCGTTTTTTCCTGAATATATTCAGGAAAAAACGCATACGCCCTTTTTGGCCAACAAAGCAAGCTTGCAAAGGAAATCTGCACTACAATGAAGTCTCACTTCCCCCCGGTCAAAAGGGCCATCTGAAAAAAGTGTAAAATCCAGAAAGGCAGGACAGGCCATGGAGAACTGGGAGCCTTGTTATGCTGATGGGCGGGATGTAAATTGCCAACAACCACTCGGGAGAAGTTTATGGTGTTTCCTGAAACATCTAAAAAACAAAGCAACAGAACCTAGGGCACTTCCACTTATGGTCCTATAGCTTAGGGAAATTAAAATCAAAAAGACACAGCCACCCCAAAGTTTGGGACGCCTCTGTTTACAAGAACCTCGTTTACCGTACAAGTTCAATATCACAGAAAGTGAAAAATGGATAAAGAACTTGTCGTACTTACGTACAATGCAGTATCACTCAGCAATGAAATCTGTGTCATCAGGCCCGTAGCAGCATAATGAGTGGATTCAGGTACGATGATTCTAACTGAAATAAGTCACACAGAAAAAGAAACATCATAAGATATCACTAATACACGGAATGTAAACTTGGCTACACAGGAACTGAATTACAGAACAGAACAGGGTCTCAAATTTAGAAAACCAACTTATTCTTGCTTAAGGGTAAAGGTGAGTTGGGGTGCTGCATAAAACCAGAGATTGAAATGAGCACAGATAAAGTTCCTTAAGCCAAATATGGAATAGACAAGAGCTACTCCTTGCTCAACGAAATGGACTCAACACCGCATATTAAACGCCTAAGAATGTACCTGACTAGTAAGTATCTTAAAACCTATGGATTGCTATGTCTCCGAAAGAGAATCAAGCATGTGTACAGGGTAATAAACGCAGCAGTGATAGGTTTGGAGAGGTTCGGTGAGCAAATGAAGACCCATTGAAGTCATATTGCATGGTACCCATTCCACGGGTTTCAACTACCCAGGTTTAAGGTATTCTTCCTTCAGCTAAAACATGCATGTGGAACCCAAGTATGATCAACCATGTGAACGGGAGACGTGTTCAAATATGTCTCAGTTTTCCTCCCCTGGTACTCGGGTGCAACATTCCAGACACTTTACTAACACTCTCCCGAGTTGGAGAGTCAGTCCCTTTAACCTCCTGTTTGGCCCAGTTTGCAATTTCTGCGGAAGATGAACAGGAATAGCGAGAACCAATGAGAGGCTAGCTGGAGGTGTCTGGACGGGCAAATTTAACTCTCATTTCCCACCAGGAAGAGGAATTAACCGAAGGCTCAGCGTGCCGTGCCGGAACCAGATTAGGGCCTGAAGCCATCCTGCGGTGTTGCGGCCAGCTCAAAAGAAAGCGAGTTGAAGAAAGGAGCTCAGGGGCACTGTAATTCACAAACCTGCAGAGTTATAAATGACAGCTATCGTCCAAAAATAGACTGAAGGAAGGCTGAGAAAGAGGACTTGAAAGCGGGGCAGAATTGCAGGAAACTGATTTCAGGAGGTAGACTGGAATTGCATTGAAAGCATAGGAAAAGAGGCAGAACGTCCACAATGATGCACTTGGCCAAAAAGGGCGTATGCGTTTTTTCCTGAATATATTCAGGAAAAAACGCATACGCCCTTTTTGGCCAACCAAGCAAACTTGCAAAGGAAATCTGCTTTACAATGAAGTCTCACTTCTCCCCGGTCAAAAGGGCCATCTGAAATAAGTGTAAAATCCAGAAAGGCAGGACAGTCCATGGAGAACTGGGAGCCTTGTTATGCTGATGGGCGGGATGTAAATTGCCAACAGACACTCAGGGGAAGTGTATGGTGTTTCCTGAAACATCTAAAAAACAAAGCAACAGAGCCTAGGGCACTTCCACTTATGGTCCTATAGCTTAGGGAAATTAAAATCAAAAAGACACAGCCACCCCAAAGTTTGGGACGCCTCCGTTTACAAGAACCTCGTTTACCGTACAAGTTCTATATCACAGAAAGTGAAAAATGGATAAAGAACTTGTGGTACTTACGTACAATGCAGTATCACTCAGCAATGAAATCTATGTCATCAGGCCCGTAGCAGCATAATGAGTGGATTCAGGTACGATGATTCTAACTGAAATAAGTCACACAGAAAAAGAAACATCATAAGATATCACTAAAACACGGAATGTAAACTTGGCTACACAGGAACTGCATTCCAAAACAGAACAGGGTCTCAAATTTAGAAAACCAACTTATTCTTGCTTAAGGGTAAAGGTGAGTTGGGGTGCTGCATAAAACCAGAGATTGAAATGAGCACAGATAAAGTTCCTTAAGCCAAATATGGAATAGACAAGAGCTACTCCTTGCTCAACGAAATGAACTCAACACCGCATATTAAACGCCTAAGAAAGTACCTGACTAGTAAGTATCTTAAAACCTATGGATTGCTATGACTCCGAAAGAGAATCAAGCATGTGTACAGGGGCATAAACGCAGCAGTGATAGGATTGGAGAGGTTCGGTGAGCAAATGAAGACCCTTTGAAGTCATATTGCATCGTACCCATTCCACGGGTTTCAACTACCCAGGTTTAAGGTATTCTTCCTTCAGCTAAAACATGCATGTGGAACCTAGAGTATGATCAACCATGTGATCGGGAGACGTGTTTAAATATGTCTCAGTTTTTGTACCCTGGTACTCGGGTGCAACATTCCAGACGCTTTACTAACACTCTCCCGACTTGGAGAGTCAGTCCCTTTAACCTCCTGTTTGGCCCAGTTTGCAATTTCTGCGGAAGATGAACAGGAATAGCGAGAACCAATGAGAGGCTAGCTGGAGGTGTCTGGACGGGCAAATTTAACTCTCATTTCCCACCAGGAAGAGGAATTAACCGAAGGCTCAGCGTGCCGTGCCGGAACCAGATTAGGGCCTGAAGCCATCCTGCGGTGTTGCGGCCAGCTCAAAAGAAAGCGAGTTGAAGAAAGGAGCTCAGGGGCACTGTAATTCACAAACCTGCAGAGTTATAAATGACAGCTATCGTCCAAAAATAGACTGAAGGAAGGCTGAGAAAGAGGACTTGAAAGCGGGGCAGAATTGCAGGAAACTGATTTCAGGAGGTAGACTGGAATTGCATTGAAAGCATAGGAAAAGAGGCAGAACGTCCACAATGATGCACTTGGCCAAAAAGGGCGTATGCGTTTTTTCCTGAATATATTCAGGAAAAAACGCATACGCCCTTTTTGGCCAACCAAGCAAACTTGCAAAGGAAATCTGCTTTACAATGAAGTCTCACTTCTCCCCGGTCAAAAGGGCCATCTGAAATAAGTGTAAAATCCAGAAAGGCAGGACAGTCCATGGAGAACTGGGAGCCTTGTTATGCTGATGGGCGGGATGTAAATTGCCAACAGACACTCAGGGGAAGTGTATGGTGTTTCCTGAAACATCTAAAAAACAAAGCAACAGAGCCTAGGGCACTTCCACTTATGGTCCTATAGCTTAGGGAAATTAAAATCAAAAAGACACAGCCACCCCAAAGTTTGGGACGCCTCCGTTTACAAGAACCTCGTTTACCGTACAAGTTCTATATCACAGAAAGTGAAAAATGGATAAAGAACTTGTGGTACTTACGTACAATGCAGTATCACTCAGCAATGAAATCTATGTCATCAGGCCCGTAGCAGCATAATGAGTGGATTCAGGTACGATGATTCTAACTGAAATAAGTCACACAGAAAAAGAAACATCATAAGATATCACTAAAACACGGAATGTAAACTTGGCTACACAGGAACTGCATTCCAAAACAGAACAGGGTCTCAAATTTAGAAAACCAACTTATGCTTGCTTAAGGGGAAAGGTGAGTTGGGGTGCTGCATAAAACCAGAGATTGAAATGAGCACAGATAAAGTACCTTAAGCCAAATATGGAATAGACAAGAGCTACTCCTTCCTCAACGAAATGGACTCAACACCCCATATTAAACGCCTAAGAATGTACCTGACTAGTAAGTATTTTAAAACCTATGGATTGCTATGTCTCCGAAAGAGAATCAAGCATGTGTACAGGGGCATAAACGCAGCAGTGATAGGATTGGAGAGGTTCGGTGAGCAAATGAAGACCCTTTGAAGTCATATTGCATGGTACCCATTACACGGGTCTCAACTACCCAGGTTTTAGGTATTCTTCCTTCAGCTAAAACATGCATGTGGAACCTAGAGTATGATCAACCATGTGATCGGGAGACGTGTTCAAATATGTCTCAGTTTTCGTACCCTGGTACTCGGGTGCAACATTCCAGACGCTTTACTAACACTCTCCCGACTTGGAGAGTCAGTCCCTTTAACCTCCTGTTTGGCCCAGTTTGCAATTTCTGCGGAAGATGAACAGGAATAGCGAGAACCAATGAGAGGCTAGCTGGAGGTGTCTGGACGGGCAAATTTAACTCTCATTTCCCACCAGGAAGAGGAATTAACCAAAGGCTCAGCGTGCCGTGCCGGAACAAGATTAGGGCCTGAAGCCATCCTGCGGTGTTGCGGCCAGCTCAAAAGAAAGCGAGTTGAAGAAAGGAGCTCAGGGGCACTGTAATTCACAAACATGCAGAGTTATAAATGACAGCTATCGTCCAAAAATAGACTGAAGTAAGGCTGCCAAGAGGACTTGAAAGCGGGGCAGAATTGCAGGAAACCGATTTCAGGAGGTAGACTGGAATTGCATTGAAAGCATAGGAAAAGAGGCAGAACGTCCACAATGATGCACTTGGCCAAAAAGTGCGTATGCGTTTTTTCCTGAATATATTCAGGAAAAAACGCATACGCCCTTTTTGGCCAACCAAGCAAGCTTGCAAAGGAAATCTGCACTACAATGAAGTCTCACTTCTCCCCGGTCAAAAGGGCCATCTGAAAAAAGTGTAAAATCCAGAAAGGCAGGAGAGGCCATGGAGAACTGGGAGCCTTGTTATGCTGATGGGCGGGATGTAAATTGCCAACAGACACTCGGGAGAAGTGTATGGTGTTTCCTGAAACATCTAAAAAACAAAGCAACAGAACCTAGGGCACTTCCACTCTTGGTCCTATAGCTTAGGGAAATTAAAATAAAAAAGACACAGCCACCCCAAAGTTTGGAACGGCTGTGTTTACAAGAACCTCGTTTACAGTACAAGTTCAACATCGCAGAAAGTGAAAAATCGATAAAGAACTTGTGGTATTTACTTACAAAGCAATATCACTCAGCAATGAAATCTGTGTCATCAGGCCCTTAGCAGCACAATGAGTGGATTCAGGTATGATGATTCTAACTGAAATAAGTCACACAGAAAAAGAAACATCATAAGATATCAGTAATACACGGAATGTAAACTTGGCTACACAGGAACTGAATTACAGAACAGAACAGGGTCTCAAATTTAGAAAACCAACTTATTCTTGCTTAAGGGTAAAGGTGAGTTGGGGTGCTGCATAGAACCAGAGATTGAAATGAGCACAGATAAAGTTCCTTAAGCCAAATATGGAATAGACAAGAGCTACTCCTTGCTCAACGAAATGGACTCAACACCGCATATTAAACGCCTAAGAATGTACCTGACTAGTAAGTATCTTAAAACCTATGGATTGCTATGACTCCGAAAGAGAATCAAGCATGTGTACAGGGGCATAAACGCAGCAGTGATAGGATTGGAGAGGTTCGGTGAGCAAATGAAGACCCTTTGAAGTCATATTGCATCGTACCCATTCCACGGGTTTCAAGTACCCAGGTTTAAGGTATTCTTCCTTCAGCTAAAACATGCATGTGGAACCTAGAGTATGATCAACCATGTGATCGGGAGACGTGTTTAAATATGTCTCAGTTTTTGTACCCTGGTACTCGGGTGCAACATTCCAGACGCTTTACTAACACTCTCCCGACTTGGAGAGTCAGTCCCTTTAACCTCCTGTTTGGCCCAGTTTGCAATTTCTGCGGAAGATGAACAGGAATAGCGAGAACCAATGAGAGGCTAGCTGGAGTTGTCTGGACGGGCAAATTTAACTCTCATTTCCCACCAGGAAGAGGAATTAACCAAAGGCTCAGCGTGCCGTGCCGGAACCAGATTAGGGCCTGAAGCCATCCTGCGGTGTTGCGGCCAGGTCACAAGAAAGCGAGTTGAAGAAAGGAGCTCAGGGGCACTGTAATTCACAAACCTGCAGAGTTATAAATGACAGCTATCGTCCAAAAATAGACTGAAGTAAGGCTGCCAAGAGGACTTGAAAGCGGGGCAGAATTGCAGGAAAGCGATTTCAGGAGCTATACTGGAATTGCATTGAAAGCATAGGAAAAGAGGCAGAACGTCCACAATGATGCACTTGGCCAAAAAGGGCGTATGCGTTTTTTCCTGAATATATTCAGGAAAAAACGCATACGCCCTTTTTGGCCAACCAAGCAAGCTTGCAAAGGAAATCTGCACTACAATGAAGTCTCACTTCTCCCTGGTCAAAAGGGCCATCTGAAAAAAGTGTAAAATCCAGAAAGGCAGGACAGGCCATGGAGAACTGAGGGCCTTGTTATGCTGATGGGCGGGATGTAAATTGCCAACAACCACTCGGGAGAAGTGTATGGTGTTTCCTGAAACATCTAAAAAACAAAGCAACAGAGCCTAGGGCACTTCCACTTATGGTCCTATAGCTTAGGGAAATTAAAATCAAAAAGACACAGCCACCCCAAAGTTTGGAACGGCTCCGTTTACAAGAACCTCTTTTACAGTACAAGTTCAACATCGCAGAAAGTGAAAAATGGATAAAGAACTTGTGGTATTTACTTACAAAGCAATATCACTCAGCAATGAAATCTGTGTCATCAGGCCCTTAGCAGCACAATGAGTGGATTCAGGTATGATGATTCTAACTGAAATAACTCACACAGAAAAAGAAACATCATAAGATATCAGTAATACACGGAATGTAAACTTGGCTACACAGGAACTGAATTACAGAACAGAACACGGTCTCAAATTTAGAAAACCAACTTATGCTTGCTTAAGGGGAAAGGTGAGTTGGGGTGCTGCATAAAACCAGAGATTGAAATGAGCACAGATAAAGTTCCTTAAGCCAAATATGGAATAGACAAGAGCTACTCCTTGCTCAACGAAATGGACTCAACACCCCATATTAAACGCCTAAGAATGTACCTGACTAGTAAGTATCTTAAAACCTATGGATTGCTATGTCTCCGAAAGAGAATCAAGCATGTGTACACGGGCATAAACGCAGCAGTGATAGGATTGGAGAGGTTCGGTGAGCAAATGAAGACCCTTTGAAGGCATATTGCATCGTACCCATTCCACGGGTTTCAAGTACCCAGGTTTAAGGTATTCTTCCTTCAGCTAAAACATGCATGTGGAACCTAGAGTATGATCAACCATGTGATCGGGAGACGTGTTCAAATATGTCTCAGTTTTCGTACCCTGGTACTCGGGTGCAACATTCCAGACGCTTTACTAACACTCTCCCGACTTGGAGAGTCAGTCCCTTTAACCTCCTGTTCGGCCCAGTTTGCAATTTCTGCGGAAGATGAACAGGAATAGCGAGAACCAATGAGAGACTAGCTGGAGGTGTCTGGACGGGCAAATTTAACTCTCATTTCCCACCAGGAAGAGGAATTAACCAAAGGCTCAGCGTGCCGTGCCGGAACCAGATTAGGGCCTGAAGCCATCCTGCGGTGTTGCGGCCAGCTCACAAGGAAGCGAGTTGAAGAAAGGAGCTCAGGGGCACTGTAATTCACAAACCTGCAGAGTTATAAATGACAGCTATCGTCCAAAAATAGACTGAAGGAAGGCTGCCAAGAGGACTTGAAAGCGGGGCAGAATTGCAGGAAACCGATTTCAGGAGGTAGACTGGAATTGCATTGAAAGCATAGGAAAAGAGGCAGAACGTCCACAATGATGCACTTGGCCAAAAAGTGCGTATGCGTTTTTTCCTGAATATATTCAGGAAAAAACGCATACGCCCTTTTTGGCCAACCAAGCAAGCTTGCAAAGGAAATCTGCACTACAATGAAGTCTCACTTCTCCCCGGTCAAAAGGGCCATCTGAAAAAAGTGTAAAATCCAGAAAGGCAGGAGAGGCCATGGAGAACTGGGAGCCTTGTTATGCTGATGGGCGGGATGTAAATTGCCAACAACCACTCGGGAGAAGTGTATGGTGTTTCCTGAAACATCTAAAAAACAAAGCAACAGAACCTAGGGCACTTCCACTCTTGGTCCTATAGCTTAGGGAAATTAAAATAAAAAAGACACAGCCACCCCAAAGTTTGGAACGGCTGTGTTTACAAGAACCTCGTTTACAGTACAAGTTCAACATCGCAGAAAGTGAAAAATCGATAAAGAACTTGTGGTATTTACTTACAAAGCAATATCACTCAGCAATGAAATCTGTGTCATCAGGCCCTTAGCAGCACAATGAGTGGATTCAGGTATGATGATTCTAACTGAAATAAGTCACACAGAAAAAGAAACATCATAAGATATCAGTAATACACGGAATGTAAACTTGGCTACACAGGAACTGAATTACAGAACAGAACAGGGTCTCAAATTTAGAAAACCAACTTATTCTTGCTTAAGGGTAAAGGTGAGTTGGGGTGCTGCATAGAACCAGAGATTGAAATGAGCACAGATAAAGTTCCTTAAGCCAAATATGGAATAGACAAGAGCTACTCCTTGCTCAACGAAATGGACTCAACACCGCATATTAAACGCCTAAGAATGTACCTGACTAGTAAGTATCTTAAAACCTATGGATTGCTATGACTCCGAAAGAGAATCAAGCATGTGTACAGGGGCATAAACGCAGCAGTGATAGGATTGGAGAGGTTCGGTGAGCAAATGAAGACCCTTTGAAGTCATATTGCATCGTACCCATTCCACGGGTTTCAACTACCCAGGTTTAAGGTATTCTTCCTTCAGCTAAAACATGCATGTGGAACCTAGAGTATGATCAACCATGTGATCGGGAGACGTGTTTAAATATGTCTCAGTTTTTGTACCCTGGTACTCGGGTGCAACATTCCAGACGCTTTACTAACACTCTCCCGACTTGGAGAGTCAGTCCCTTTAACCTCCTGTTTGGCCCAGTTTGCAATTTCTGCGGAAGATGAACAGGAATAGCGAGAACCAATGAGAGGCTAGCTGGAGTTGTCTGGACGGGCAAATTTAACTCTCATTTCCCACCAGGAAGAGGAATTAACCAAAGGCTCAGCGTGCCGTGCCGGAACCAGATTAGGGCCTGAAGCCATCCTGCGGTGTTGCGGCCAGGTCACAAGAAAGCGAGTTGAAGAAAGGAGCTCAGGGGCACTGTAATTCACAAACCTGCAGAGTTATAAATGACAGCTATCGTCCAAAAATAGACTGAAGTAAGGCTGCCAAGAGGACTTGAAAGCGGGGCAGAATTGCAGGAAAGCGATTTCAGGAGCTATACTGGAATTGCATTGAAAGCATAGGAAAAGAGGCAGAACGTCCACAATGATGCACTTGGCCAAAAAGGGCGTATGCGTTTTTTCCTGAATATATTCAGGAAAAAACGCATACGCCCTTTTTGGCCAACCAAGCAAGCTTGCAAAGGAAATCTGCACTACAATGAAGTCTCACTTCTCCCTGGTCAAAAGGGCCATCTGAAAAAAGTGTAAAATCCAGAAAGGCAGGACAGGCCATGGAGAACTGAGGGCCTTGTTATGCTGATGGGCGGGATGTAAATTGCCAACAACCACTCGGGAGAAGTGTATGGTGTTTCCTGAAACATCTAAAAAACAAAGCAACAGAGCCTAGGGCACTTCCACTTATGGTCCTATAGCTTAGGGAAATTAAAATCAAAAAGACACAGCCACCCCAAAGTTTGGAACGGCTCCGTTTACAAGAACCTCTTTTACAGTACAAGTTCAACATCGCAGAAAGTGAAAAATGGATAAAGAACTTGTGGTATTTACTTACAAAGCAATATCACTCAGCAATGAAATCTGTGTCATCAGGCCCTTAGCAGCACAATGAGTGGATTCAGGTATGATGATTCTAACTGAAATAACTCACACAGAAAAAGAAACATCATAAGATATCAGTAATACACGGAATGTAAACTTGGCTACACAGGAACTGAATTACAGAACAGAACACGGTCTCAAATTTAGAAAACCAACTTATGCTTGCTTAAGGGGAAAGGTGAGTTGGGGTGCTGCATAAAACCAGAGATTGAAATGAGCACAGATAAAGTTCCTTAAGCCAAATATGGAATAGACAAGAGCTACTCCTTGCTCAACGAAATGGACTCAACACCCCATATTAAACGCCTAAGAATGTACCTGACTAGTAAGTATCTTAAAACCTATGGATTGCTATGTCTCCGAAAGAGAATCAAGCATGTGTACACGGGCATAAACGCAGCAGTGATAGGATTGGAGAGGTTCGGTGAGCAAATGAAGACCCTTTGAAGGCATATTGCATCGTACCCATTCCACGGGTTTCAAGTACCCAGGTTTAAGGTATTCTTCCTTCAGCTAAAACATGCATGTGGAACCTAGAGTATGATCAACCATGTGATCGGGAGACGTGTTCAAATATGTCTCAGTTTTCGTACCCTGGTACTCGGGTGCAACATTCCAGACGCTTTACTAACACTCTCCCGACTTGGAGAGTCAGTCCCTTTAACCTCCTGTTCGGCCCAGTTTGCAATTTCTGCGGAAGATGAACAGGAATAGCGAGAACCAATGAGAGACTAGCTGGAGGTGTCTGGACGGGCAAATTTAACTCTCATTTCCCACCAGGAAGAGGAATTAACCAAAGGCTCAGCGTGCCGTGCCGGAACCAGATTAGGGCCTGAAGCCATCCTGCGGTGTTGCGGCCAGCTCACAAGGAAGCGAGTTGAAGAAAGGAGCTCAGGGGCACTGTAATTCACAAACCTGCAGAGTTATAAATGACAGCTATCGTCCAAAAATAGACTGAAGTAAGGCTGCCAAGAGGACTTGAAAGCGGGGCAGCATTGCAGGAAAGCGATTTCAGGAGGTAGACTGGAATTGCATTGAAAGCATAGGAAAAGAGGCAGAACGTCCACAATGATGCACTTGGCCAAAAAGGGCGTATGCGTTTTTTCCTGAATATATTCAGGAAAAAACGCATACGCCCTTTTTGGCCAACCAAGCAAACTAGCAAAGGAAATCTGCACTACAATGAAGTCTCACTTCCCCCCGGTCAAAAGGGCCATCTGAAAAAAGTGTAAAATCCAGAAAGGCAGGACAGGCCATGGAGAACTGGGAGCCTTGTTATGCTGATGGGCGGGATGTAAATTGCCAACAGACACTTGGGAGAAGTGTATGGTGTTTCCTGAAACATCTAAAAAACAAAGCAACAGAGCCTAGGGCACTTCCACTTATGGTCCTATAGCTTAGGGAAATTAAAATCAAAAAGACACAGCCACCCCAAAGTTTGGGACGCCTCTGTTTACAAGAACCTCGTTTACCGTACAAGTTCAATATCACAGAAAGTGAAAAATGGATAAAGAACTTGTGGTACTTACGTACAATGCAGTATCACTCAGCAATGAAATCTATGTCATCAGGCCCGTAGCAGCATAATGAGTGGATTCAGGTACGATGATTCTAACTGAAATAAGTCACACAGAAAAAGAAACATCATAAGATATCACTAATACACGGAATGTAAACGTGGCTACACAGGAACTGAATTACAGAACAGAACAGGGTCTCAAATTTAGAAAACCAACTTATTCTTGCTTAAGGGTAAAGGTGAGTTGGGGTGCTGCATAAAACCAGAGATTGAAATGAGCACAGATAAAGTTCCTTAAGCCAAATATGGAATAGACAAGAGCTACTCCTTGCTCAACGAAATGGACTCAACACCCCATATTAAACGCCTAAGAATGTACCTGACTAGTAAGTATCTTAAAACCTATGGATTGCTATGTCTCCGAAAGAGAATCAAGCATGTGTACAGGGGCATAAACGCAGCAGTGGTAGGATTGGAGAGGTTCGGTGAGCAAATGAAGACCCTTTGAAGTCATATTGCATGGTACCCGTTACACATGTTTCAACTACCCAGGTTTAAGGTATTCTTCCTTCAGCTAAAACATGCATGTGGAACCCAAGTATGATCAACCATGTGAACGGGAGACGTGTTCAAATATGTCTCAGTTTTCCTCCCCTGGTACTCGGGTGCAACATTCCAGACGCTTTACTAACACTCTCCCGAGTTGGAGAGTCAGCGCCTTTAACCTCCTGTTTGGCCCAGTTTGCAATTTCTGCGGAAGATGAACAGGAATAGCGAGAACCAATGAGAGACTAGCTGGAGGTGTCTGGACGGGCAAATTTAACTCTCATTTCCCACTAGGAAGAGGAAATAACCAAAGGCTCAGCGTGCCGTGCCGGAACCAGATTAGGGCCTGAAGCCATCCTGCGGTGTTGCGGCCAGGTCACAAGAAAGCGAGTTGAAGAAAGGAGCTCAGGGGCACTGTAATTCACAAACCTGCAGAGTTATAAATGACAGCTATCGTCCAAAAATAGACTGAAGTAAGGCTGCCAAGAGGACTTGAAAGCGGGGCAGAATTGCAGGAAACCGATTTCAGGAGGTAGACTGGAATTGCATTGAAAGCATAGGAAAAGAGGCAGAACGTCCACAATGATGCACTTGGCCAAAAAGGGCGTATGCGTTTTTTCCTGAATATATTCAGGAAAAAACGCATACGCCCTTTTTGGCCAACCAAGCAAGCTTGCAAAGGAAATCTGCACTACAATGAAGTCTCACTTCTCCCCGGTCAAAAGGGCCATCTGAATAAAGTGTAAAATCCAGAAAGGCAGGAGAGGTCATGGAGAACTGGGAGCCTTGTTATGCTGATGGGCGGAATGTAAATTGCCAACAACCACTCGGGAGAAGTGTATGGTGTTTCCTGAAACATCTAAAAAACAAAGCAACAGAACCTAGGGCACTTCCACTCTTGGTCCTATAGCTTAGGGAAATTAAAATCAAAAAGACACAGCCACCCCAAAGTTTGGAATGGCTCTGTTTACAAGAACCTCGTTTACAGTACAAGTTCAACATCGCAGAAAGTGAAAAATGGATAAAGAAGTTGTGGTATTCACTTACAAAGCAATATCACTCAGCAATGAAATCTATGTCATCAGGCCCTTAGCAGCACAATGAGTGGATTCAGGTATGATGATTCTAACTGAAATAAGTCACACAGAAAAAGAAACATCATAAGATATCAGTAATACACGGAATGGAAACTTGGCTACACAGGAACTGAATTACAGAACAGAACAGGGTCTCAAATTTAGAAAACCAACTTATGCTTGCTTAAGGGGAAAGGTGAGTTGGGGTGCTGCATAAAACCAGAGATTGAAATGAGCACAGATAAAGTTCCTTAAGCCAAATATGGAATAGACAAGAGCTACTCCTTGCTCAACGAAATGGACTCAACACCCCATATTAAACGCCTAAGAATGTACCTGACTAGTAAGTATCTTAAAACCTATGGATTGCTATGCCTCCGAAAGAGAATCAAGCATGTGTACAGGGGCATAAACGCAGCAGTGATAGGATTGGAGAGGTTCAGTGAGCAAATGAAGACCCTTTGAAGACATATTGCATGGTACCCATTCCACGGGTCTCAACTCTCCAGGTTTAAGGTATTCTTCCTTCAGCTAAAACATGCATGTGGAACCCAGAGTATGATCAACCATGTGAACGGGAGACGTGTTCAAATATATCTCAGTTTTCGTACCCTGGTACTCGGGTGCAACATTCCAGACGCTTTACTAACACTCTCCCCACTTGGAGAGTCAGCACCTTTAACCTCCTGTTTGGCCCAGTTTGCAATTTCTGCGGAAGATGAACAGGAATAGCGAGAACCAATGAGAGACTAGCTGGAGGTGTCTGGACGGGCAAATTTAACTCTCATTTCCCACCAGGAAGAGGAAATAACCAAAGGCTCAGCGTGCCGTGCCGGAACCAGATTAGGGCCTGAAGCCATCCTGCGGTGTTGCGGCCAGGTCACAAGAAAGTGAGTTGAAGAAAGGAGCTCAGGGGCACTGTAATTCACAAACCTGCAGAGTTATAAATGACAGCTATCGTCCAAAAATATACTGAAGTAAGCCTGCCAAGAGGACTTGAAAGCGGGGCAGAATTGCAGGAAACCGATTTCAGGAGGTAGACTGGAATTGCATTGAAAGCATAGGAAAAGAGGCCGAACGTCCACAATGATGCACTTGGCCAAAAAGGGCGTATGCGTTTTTTCCTGAATATATTCAGGAAAAAACGCATACGCCCTTTTTGGCCAACCAAGCAAGCTTGCAAAGGAAATCTGCACTACAATGAAGTCTCACTTCCCCCTGGTCAAAAGGGACATCTGAAAAAAGTGTAAAATCCAGAAAGGCAGGACAGGCCATGGAGAACTGGGAGCCTTGTTATGCTGATGGGCAGGATGGAAATTGCCAACAACCACTCCGGAGAAGTGTATGGTGTTTCCTGAAACATCTAAAAAACAAAGCAACAGAACCTAGGGCACTTCCACTTATGGTCCTATATCTTAGGGAAATTAAAATCAAAAAGACACAGCCACCCCAAAGTTTGGAACGGCTCTGTTTACAAGAACCTCGTTTACAGTACAAGTTCAACATCGCAGTAAGTGAAAAATGGATAAAGAAGTTGTGGTATTTACTTACAAAGCAATATCACTCAGCAATGAAATCTGTGTCATCAGGACCTTAGCAGCACAATGAGTGGATTCAGGTATGATGATTCTAACTGAAATAAGTCACACAGAAAAAGAAACATCATAAGATATCAGTAATACACGGAATGTAAACTTGGCTACACAGGAACTGAATTACAGAACAGAACAGGGTCTCAAATTTAGAAAACCAACTTATGCTTGCTTAAGGGGAAAGGTGAGTTGGGGTGCTGCATAAAACCAGAGATTGAAATGAGCACAGATAAAGTTCCTTAAGCCAAATATGGAATAGACAAGAGCTACTCCTTGCTCAACGAAATGGACTCAACACCGCATATTAAACGCCTAAGAATGTACCTGTCTAGTAAGTATCTTAAAACCTATGGATTGCTATGTCTCCGAAAGAGAATCAAGCATGTGTACAGGGGCATAAACGCAGCAGTGATAGGATTGGAGAGGTTCGTGAGCAAATGAAGACCCTTTGAAGTCATATTGCATGGTACCCATTCCACGGGTCTCAACTCTCCAGGTTTAAGGTATTCTTCCTTCAGCTAAAACATGCATGTGGAACCAAGAGTATGATCATCCGTGTGAACGGGAGACGTGTTCAACTATGTCTCAGTTTTCGTACCCTGGTACTCAGGTGCAACATTCCAGACGCTTTACTAACACTCTCCCGACCTGGAGAGTCAGTCCCTTTAACCTCCTGTTTGGCCCAGTTTGCAATTTCTGCGGAAGATGAACAGGAATAGCGAGAATCAATGAGAGACTAGCTGGAGGTGTCTGGATGGGCAAATTTAACTCTCATTTCCCACCAGGAAGAGGAATTAACCAAAGGCTCAGCGTGCCGTGCCAGAACTAGATTAGGGCCTGAAGACATCCTGCGGTGTTGCGGCCAGGTCACAAGAAAGCAAGTTGAAGAAAGGAGCTCAGGGGCACTGTAATTCACAAACCTGCAGAGTTATAAATGACAGCTATCGTCCAAAAATAGACTGAAGTAAGGCTGCCAAGAGGACTTGAAAGCGGGGCAGCATTGCAGGAAACCGATTTCAGGAGGTAGACTGGAATTGCATTGAAAGCATAGGAAAAGAGGCAGAACGTCCACAATGATGCACTTGGCCAAAAAGGGCGTATGCGTTTTTTCCTGAATATATTCAGGAAAAAACGCATACGCCCTTTTTGGCCAACCAAGCATACTTGCAAAGGATATCTGCACTACAATGAAGTCTCACTTCTCCCCGGTTAAAAGGGCCATCTGAAAAAAGTGTAAAATCCAGAAAGGCAGGACAGGCCATGGAGAACTGGGAGCCTTGTTATGCTGATGGGCAGGATGTAAATTGCCAACAACCACTCGGGAGAAGTGTATGGTGTTTCCTGAAACATCTAAAAAACAAAGCAACAGAGCCTAGGGCACTGCCACTTATGGTCCTATAGCTTAGGGAAATTAAAATCAAAATGACACAGCCACCCCAAAGTTTGAGACACCTCCGTTTACAAGAACCTCGTTTACCGTACAAGTTCAATATCACAGAAAGTGAAAAATGGATAAAGAACTTGAGGTACTTACGTACAATGCAGTATCACTCAGCAATGAAATCTATGTCATCAGGCCCTTAGCAGCATAATGAGTGGATTCAGGTACGATGATTCTAACTGAAATAAGTCACACAGAAAAAGAAACATCATAAGATATCACTAATACACGGAATGTAAACTTGGCTACACAGGAACTGCATTCCAAAACAGAACAGGGTCTCAAATTTAGAAAACCAACTTATGCTTGCTTAAGGGGAAAGGTGAGTTGGGGTGCTGCATAAAACCAGAGACTGAAATGAGCACAGATAAAGTTCCTTAAGCCAAATATGGAATAGACAAGAGCTACTCCTTGCTCAACGAAATGGACTCAACACCCCATATTAAACGCCTAAGAATGTACCTGACTAGTAAGTATCTTAAAACCTATGGATTGCTATGTCTCCGAAAGAGAATCAAGCATGTGTACAGGGGCATAAACGCAGCAGTGATAGGATTGGAGAGGTTCGGTGAGCAAATGAAGACCCTTTGAAGTCATATTGCATGGTACCCATTCCACGGGTTTCAACTACCCAGGTTTTAGGTATTCTTCCTTCAGCTAAAACATGCATGTGGAACCCAGAGTATGATCAACCATGTGATCGGGAGACGTGTTCAAATATGTCTCAGTTTTCGTACCCTGGTACTCGGGTGCAACATTCCAGACGCTTTACTAACACTCTCCCGACTTGGAGAGTCAGTCCCTTTAACCTCCTGTTTGGCCCAGTTTGCAATTTCTGCGGAAGATGAACAGGAATAGCGAGAACCAATGAGAGACTAGCTGGAGGTGTCTGGACGGGCAAATTTAACTCTCATTTCCCACCAGGAAGAGGAATTAACCAAAGGCTCAGCATGCCGTGCCGGAACCAGATTAGGGCCTGAAGCCATCCTGCGGTGTTGCGGCCAGCTCACAAGAAAGCGAGTTGAAGAAAGGAGCTCAGGGGCACTGTAATTCACAAACCTGCAGAGTTATAAATGACAGCTATCGTCCAAAAATAGACTGAAGTAAGGCTGCCAAGAGGACTTGAAAGCGGGGCAGAATTGCAGGATACCGATTTCAGGAGGTAGACTGGAATTGCATTGAAAGCATAGGAAAAGAGGCAGAACGTCCACAATGATGCACTTGGCCAAAAAGGGCGTATGCGTTTTTTCCTGAATATATTCAGGAAAAAACGCATACGCCCTTTTTGGCCAACCAAGCAAGCTTGCAAAGGAAATCTGCACTACAATGAAGTCTCACTTCCTCCCGGTCAAAAGGGCCATCTGAAAAAAGTGTAAAATCCAGAAAGGCAGGACAGGCCATTGAGAACTGGGAGCCTTGTTATGCTGATGGGCGGGATGTAAATTGCCAACAGACACTGGGGAGAAGTGTATGGTGTTTCCTGAAACATCTAAAAAACAAAGCAACACAGCCTACGGCACTTCCACTTATGGTCCTATAGCTTAGGGAAATTAAAATCAAAAAGACACAGCCACCCCAAAGTTTGGGACGCCTCTGTTTACAAGAACCTCGTTTACAGTACAAGTTCAACATCGCAGAAAGTGAAAAATGGATAAAGAAGTTGTGGTATTCACTTACAAAGCAATATCACTCAGCAATGAAATCTATGTCATCAGGCCCTTAGCAGCACAATGAGTGGATTCAGGTATGATGATTCTAACTGAAATAAGTCACACAGAAAAAGAAACATCATAAGGTATCAGTAATACACGGAATGTAAACTTGGCTACACAGGAACTGAATTACAGAACAGAACAGGGTCTCAAATTTAGAAAACCAACATATGCTTGCTTAAGGGTAAAGGTGAGTTGGGGTGCTGCATAAAACCAGAGATTGAAATGAGCACAGATAAAGTTCCTTAAGCCAAATATGGAATAGACAAGAGCTACTCCTTGCTCAATGAAATGGACTCAACACCGCATATTAAACGCCTAAGAATGTACCTGACTAGTAAGTATCTTAAAACCTATGGATTGCTATGTCTCCGAAAGAGAATCAAGCATGTGTACAGGGGCATAAACGCAGCAGTGATAGGATTGGAGAGGTTCGGTGAGCAAATGAAGACCCATTGAAATCATATTGCATGTTACCCATTCCACGGGTTTCTACTACCCAGGTTTAAGGTATTCTTCCTTCAGCTAAAACATGCATGTGGAACCCAGAGTATGATCAACCATGTGATCGGGAGACGTGTTCAAATATGTCTCAGTTTTCGTACCCTGTTACTCGGGTGCAACATTCCAGACGCTTTACTAACACTCTCTCGACTTGGAGAGTCAGTCCCTTTAACCTCCTGTTTGGCCCAGTTTGCAATTTCTGCGGAAGATGAACAGGAATAGCGAGAACCAATGAGAGACTAGCTGGAGGTGTCTGGACGGGCAAATTTAACTCTCATTTCCCACCAGGAAGAGGAATTAACCAAAGGCTCAGCATGCCGTGCCGGAACCAGATTAGGGCCTGAAGCCATCCTGCGGTGTTGCGGCCAGGTCACAAGAAAGCGAGTTGAAGAAAGGAGCTCAGGGGCACTGTAATTCACAAACCTGCAGAGTTATAAATGACAGCTATCGTCCAAAAATAGACTGAAGTAAGGCTGCCAAGATGACTTGAAAGCGGGGCAGCATTGCAGGAAACCGATTTCAGGAGGTAGACTGGAATTGCATTGAAAGCATAGGAAAAGAGGCAGAACGTCCACAATGATGCACTTGGACAAAAAGGGCGTACGCTTTTTTTCCTGAATATATTCAGGAAAAAACACGTACGCCCTTTTTGGCCAACCAAGCAAGCTTGAAAAGGAAATCTGCACTACAATGAAGTCTCACTTCCACCCGGTCAAAAGGGCCATCTGAAAAAAGTGTAAAATCCAGAAAGGCAGGACAGGCCATGGAGAACTGGGAGCCTTGTTATGCTGATGGGCGGGATGTAAATTGCCAACAACCACTTGGGAGAAGTGTATGGTGTTTCCTGAAACATCTAAAAAACAAAGCAACAGAGCCTAGGGCACTTCCACTTATGGTCCTATAGCTTAGGGAAATTAAAATCAAAAAGACACAGGCACCCCAAAGTTTGGAACGGCTCTGTTTACAAGAACCTCGTTTACAGTACAAGTTCAACATCGCAGAAAGTGAAAAATGGATAAAGAAGTTGTGGTATTCACTTACAAAGCAATATCACTCAGCAATGAAATCTGTGTCATCAGGCCCTTAGCAGCACAATGAGTGGATTCAGGTATGATGATTCTAACTGAAATAAGTCACACAGAAAAAGAAACATCATAAGATATCAGTAATACACGGAATGTAAACTTGGCTACACAGGAACTGAATTACAGAACAGAACAGGGTCTCAAATTTAGAAAACCAACTAATGCTTGCTTAAGGGGGAAGGTGAGTTGGGGTGCTGCATAAAACCAGAGATTGAAATGAGCACAGATAAAGTTCCTTAAGCCAAATATGGAATAGACAAGAGCTACTCCTTGCTCAACGAAATGGACTCAACACCGCATATTAAACGCCTAAGAATGTACCTGACTAGTAAGTATCTTAAAACCTATGGATTGCTATGTCTCCGAAAGAGAATCAAGCATGTGTACAGGGGCATAAACGCAGCAGTGATAGGATTGGAGAGGTTCGGTGAGCAAATGAAGACCCTTTGAAGTCATATTGCATGGTACCCATTCCACGGGTTTCAACTACCCAGGTTTTAGGTATTCTTCCTTCAGCTAAAACATGCATGTGGAACCCAGAGTATGATCAACCATGTGATCGGGAGACGTGTTCAAATATGTCTCAGTTTTCGTACCCTGGTACTCGGGTGCAACATTCCAGATGCTTTACTAACACTCTCCCCACTTGGAGAGTCAGTCCCTTTAACCTCCTGTTTGGCCCAGTTTGCAATTTCTGCGGAAGATGAACAGGAATAGCGAGAACCAATGAGAGACTAGCTGGAGGTGTCTGGACGGGCAAATTTAACTCTCATTTCCCACCAGGAAGAGGAATTAACCAAAGGCTCAGCGTGCCGTGCCGGAACCAGATTAGGGCCTGAAGCCATCCTGCGGTGTTGCGGCCAGCTCACAAGAAAGCGAGTTGAAGAAAGGAGCTCAGGGGCACTGTAATTCACAAACCTGCAGAGTTATAAATGACAGCTATCGTCCAAAAATAGACTGAAGTAAGGCTGCCAAGAGGACTTGAAAGCGGGGCAGAATTGCAGGAAACCGATTTCAGGAGGTAGACTGGAATTGCATTGAAATCATAGAAAAGAGGCAGAACGTCCACAATGATGCACTTGGCCAAAAAGGGCGTATGCGTTTTTTCCTGAATATATTCAGGAAAAAACGCATACGCCCTTTTTGGCCAACCAAGCAAGCTTGCAAAGGAAACCTGCACTACAATGAAGTCTCACTTCCACCTGGTCAAAAGGGCCATCTGAAAAAAGCGTAAAATCCATAAAGGCACGACAGGCCATGGAGAACTGGGAGCCTTCTTATGCTGATGGGCGGGATGTAAATTGCCAACAGACACTCGGGAGAAGTGTATGGTGTTTCCTGAAACATCTAAAAAACAAAGCAACAGAGCCTAGGGCACTTCCACTTATGGTCCTATAGCTTAGGGAAATTAAAATCAAAAAGACACAGCCACCCCAAAGTTTGGGACGCCTCCGTTTACAAGAACCTCGTTTACCGTACAAGTTCAATATCACAGAAAATGAAAAATGGATAAAGAACTTGAGGTACTTACGTACAATGCAGTATCACTCAGCAATGAAATCTATGTCATCAGGCCCTTAGCAGCATAATGAGTGGATTCAGGTACGATGATTCTAACTGAAATAAGTCACACAGAAAAAGAAACATCATAAGATATCACTAATATACGGAATGTAAACTTGGCTACACAGGAACTGCATTCCAAAACAGAATAGGGTCTCAAATTTAGAAAACCAACTTATGCTTGCTTAAGGGGAAAGGTGAGTTGGGGTGCTGCATAAAACCAGAGATTGAAATGAGCACAGATAAAGTTCCTTAAGCCAAATATGGAATAGACAAGAGCTACTCCTTGCTCAACGAAATGGACTCAACACCCCATATTAAACGCCTAAGAATGTACCTGACTAGTAAGTATCTTAAAACCTATGGATTGCTATGTCTCCAAAAGAGAATCAAGCGTGTGTACAGGGGCATAAACGCAGCAGTGATAGGATTGGAGAGGTTCGGTGAGCAAATGAAGACCCTTTGAAGTCATATTGCATGGTACCCATTCCACGGGTTTCAACTACCCAGGTTTAAGGTATTCTTCCTTCAGCTAAAACATGCATGTGGAACCCAGAGTATGATCAACCATGTGATCGGGAGACGTGTTCAAATATGTCTCAGTTTTCGTACCCTGGTACTCGGGTGCAACATTCCAGACGCTTTACTAACACTCTCCCGACTTGGAGAGTCAGTCCCTTTAACCTCCTGTTTGGCCCAGTTTGCAATTTCTGCGGAAGATGAACAGGAATAGCGAGAACCAATGAGAGACTAGCTGGAGGTGTCTGGACGGGCAAATTTAACTCTCATTTCCCACCAGGAAGAGGAATTAACCAAAGGCTCAGCGTGCCGTGCCGGAACCAGATTAGGGCCTGAAGCCATCCTGCGGTGTTGCGGCCAGCTCACAAGAAAGCGAGTTGAAGAAAGGAGCTCAGGGGCACTGTAATTCACAAACCTGCAGAGTTATAAATGACAGCTATCGTCCAAAAATAGACTGAAGTAAGGCTGCCAAGAGGACTTGAAAGCGGGGCAGAATTGCAGGATACCGATTTCAGGAGGTAGACTGGAATTGCATTGAAAGCATAGGAAAAGAGGCAGAACGTCCACAATGATGCACTTGGCCAAAAAGGGCGTATGCGTTTTTTCCTGAATATATTCAGGAAAAAACGCATACGCCCTTTTTGGCCAACCAAGCAAGCTTGCAAAGGAAATCTGCACTACAATGAAGTCTCACTTCCCCCCGGTCAAAAGGGCCATCTGAAAAAAGTGTAAAATCCAGAAAGGCAGGACAGGCCATGGAGAACTGGGAGCATTGTTATGCTGATGGGCGGGATGTAAATTGCCAACAGACACTTGGAAGAAGTGTATGGTGTTTCCTGAAACATCTAAAAAACAAAGCAACAGAGCCTAGGGCACTTCCACTTATGGTCCTATAGCTTAGGGAGATTAAAATCATAAAGACACAGCCACCCCAAAGTTTGGGACGCCTCCGTTTACAAGAACCTCGTTTACCGTACAAGTTCAATATCACAGAAAGTGAAAAATGGATAAAGAACTTGTGGTACTTACGTACAATGCAGTATCACTCAGCAATGAAATCTATGTCATCAGGCCCGTCGCAGCATAATGAGTGGATTCAGGTACGATGATTCTAACTGAAATAAGTCACACAGAAAAAGAAACATCATAAGATATCACTAATACACGGAATGTAAACTTGGCTACACAGGAACTGAATTACAGAACAGAACAGGGTCTCAAATTTAGAAAACCAACTTATTCTTGCTTAAGGGGAAAGGTGAGTTGGGGTGCTGCATAAAACCAGAGATTGAAATGAGCACAGATAAAGTTCCTTAAGCCAAATATGGAATAGACAAGAGCTACTCCTTGCTCAACGAAATGGACTCAACACCCCATATTAAACGCCTAAGAATGTACCTGACTAGTAAGTATCTTAAAACCTATGGATTGCTATGTCTCCGAAAGAGAATCAAGCATGTGTACAGGGGCATAAACGCAGCAGTGGTAGGATTGGAGAGGTTCGGTGAGCAAATGAAGACCCTTTGAAGTCATATTGCATGGTACCCGTTACACATGTTTCAACTACCCAGGTTTAAGGTATTCTTCCTTCAGCTAAAACATGCATGTGGAACCCAAGTATGATCAACCATGTGAACGGGAGACGTGTTCAAATATGTCTCAGTTTTCCTCCCCTGGTACTCGGGTGCAACATTCCAGACGCTTTACTAACACTCTCCCGAGTTGGAGAGTCAGCGCCTTTAACCTCCTGTTTGGCCCAGTTTGCAATTTCTGCGGAAGATGAACAGGAATAGCGAGAACCAATGAGAGACTAGCTGGAGGTGTCTGGACGGGCAAATTTAACTCTCATTTCCCACTAGGAAGAGGAAATAACCAAAGGCTCAGCGTGCCGTGCCAGAACCAGATTAGGGCCTGAAGCCATCCTGCGGTGTTGCGGCCAGCTCACAAGAAAGCGAGTTGAAGAAAGGAGCTCAGGGGCACTGTAAATCACAAACCTGCAGAGTTATATATGACAGCTATCGTCCAAAAATAGACTGAAGAAGGCTGCCAAGAGGACTTGAAAGCGGGGCAGAATTGCAGGAAACTGATTTCAGGAGGTAGACTGGAATTGCATTGAAAGCATAGGAAAAGAGGCAGAACGTCCACAATGATGCACTTGGCCAAAAAGGGCGTATGCGTTTTTTCCTGAATATATTCAGGAAAAAACGCATACGCACTTTTTGGCCAACCAAGCAAGCTTGCAATGGAAATCTGCACTACAATGAAGTCTCACTTCTCCCCGGTCAAAAGGGCCATCTGAAAAAAGTGTAAAATCCAGAAAGGCAGGAGAGGCCATGGAGAACTGGGAGCCTTGTTATGCTGATGGGCGGGATGTAAATTGCCAACAACCACTCGGGAGAAGTGTATGGTGTTTCCTGAAACATCTAAAAAACAAAGCAACAGAACCTAGGGCACTTCCACTCTTGGTCCTATAGCTTAGGGAAATTAAAATCAAAAAGACACAGCCACCCCAAAGTTTGGAACGGCTCTGTTTACAAGAACCTCGTTTACAGTACAAGTTCAACATCGCAGAAAGTGAAAAATGGATAAAGAACTTGTGGTATTCACTTACAAAGCAATATCACTCAGCAATGAAATCTATGTCATCAGGCCCTTAGCAGCACAATGAGTGGATTCAGGTATGATGATTCTAACTGAAATAAGTCACACAGAAAAAGAAACATCATAAGATATCAGTAATACACGGAATGGAAACTTGGCTACACAGGAACTGAATTACAGAACAGAACAGGGTCTCAAATTTAGAAAACCAACTTATGCTTGCTTAAGGGGAAAGGTGAGTTGGGGTGCTGCATAAAACCAGAGATTGAAATGAGCACAGATAAAGTTCCTTAAGCCAAATATGGAATAGACAAGAGCTACTCCTTGCTCAACGAAATGGACTCAACACCCCATATTAAACGCCTAAGAATGTACCTGACTAGTAAGTATCTTAAAACCTATGGATTGCTATGTCTCCGAAAGAGAATCAAGCATGTGTACAGGGGCATAAACGCAGCAGTGATAGGATTGGAGAGGTTCGGTGAGCAAATGAAGACCCTTTGAAGTCATATTGCATGGTACCCATTCCACGGGTTTCAAGTACCCAGGTTTAAGGTATTCTTCCTTCAGCTAAAACATGCATGTGGAACCTAGAGTATGATCAACCATGTGATCGGGAGACGTGTTCAAATATGTCTCAGTTTTCGTACCCTGGTACTCGGGTGCAACATTCCAGACGCTTTACTAACACTCTCCCGACTTGGAGAGTCAGTCCCTTTAACCTCCTGTTTGGCCCAGTTTGCAATTTCTGCGGAAGATGAACAGGAATAGCGAGAACCAATGAGAGACTAGCTGGAGGTTTCTGGACGGGCAAATTTAACTCTCATTTCCCACCAGGAAGAGGAATTAACCAAAGGCTCAGCGTGCCGTGCCGGAACCAGATTAGGGCCTGAAGCCATCCTGCGGTGTTGCGGCCAGCTCACAAGGAAGCGAGTTGAAGAAAGGAGCTCAGGGGCACTGTAATTCACAAACCTGCAGAGTTATAAATGACAGCTATCGTCCAAAAATAGACTGAAGTAAGGCTGCCAAGAGGACTTGAAAGCGGGGCAGAATTGCAGGAAACCGATTTCAGGAGGTAGACTGGAATTGCATTGAAAGCATAGGAAAAGAGGCAGAACGTCCACAATGATGCACTTGGCCAGAAAGGGCGTATGCGTTTTTTCCTGAATATATTCAGGAAAAAACGCATACGCCCTTTTTGGCCAACCAAGCAAACTAGCAAAGGAAATCTGCACTACAATGAAGTCTCACTTCCCCCCGGTCAAAAGGGCCATCTGAAAAAAGTGTAAAATCCAGAAAGGCAGGACAGGCCATGGAGAACTGGGAGCATTGTTATGCTAATGGGCGGGATGTAAATTGCCAACAGACACTTGGAAGAAGTGTATGGTGTTTCCTGAAACATCTAAAAAACAAAGCAACAGAGCCTAGGGCACTTCCACTTATGGTCCTATAGCTTAGGGAGATTAAAATCAAAAAGACACAGCCACCCCAAAGTTTGGGACGCCTCTGTTTACAAGAACCTCGTTTACAGTACAAGTTCAACATCGCAGAAAGTGAAAAATGGATAAAGAAGTTGTGGTATTCACTTACAAAGCAATATCACTCAGCAATGAAATCTATGTCATCAGGCCCTAAGCAGCACAATGAGTGGATTGAGGTATGATGATTCTAACTGAAATAAGTCACACAGAAAAAGAAACATCATAAGATATCAGTAATACACGGAATGAAAACTTGGCTACACAGGAACTGAATTACAGAACAGAACAGGGTCTCAAATTTAGAAAACAAACTTATGCTTGCTTAAGGGTAAAGGTGAGTTGGGGTGCTGCATAAAACCAGAGATTGAAATGAGCACAGATAAAGTTCCTTAAGCCAAATATGGAATAGACAAGAGCTACTCCTTGCTCAACGAAATGGACTCAACACCGCATATTAAACGCCTAAGAATGTACCTGACTAGTAAGTATCTTAAAACCTATGGATTGCTATGTCTCCGAAAGAGAATCAAGCATGTGTACAGGGTAATAAACGCAGCAGTGATAGGTTTGGAGAGGTTCGGTGAGCAAATGAAGACCCATTGAAGTCATATTGCATGGTACCCATTACACGGGTCTCAACTACCCAGGTTTAAGGTATTCTTCCTTCAGCTAAAACATGCATGTGGAACCCAGAGTATGATCAACCATGTGATCGGGAGACGTGTTCAAATATGTCTCAGTTTTCGTACCCTGGTACTCGGGTGCAACATTCCAGACGCTTTACTAACACTCTCCCGACTTGGAGAGTCAGTCCCTTTAACCTCCTGTTTGGCCCAGTTTGCAATTTCTGCGGAAGATGAACAGGAATAGCGAGAACCAATGAGAGACTAGCTGGAGGTGTCCGGACGGGCAAATTTAACTCTCATTTCCCACCAGGAAGAGGAATTAACAAAAGGCTCAGCGTGCCGTGCCAGAACCAGATTAGGGCCTGAAGCCATCCTGTGGTGTTGCGGCCAGTTCAAAAGAAAGCGAGTTGAAGAAAGGAGCTCAGGGGCACTGTAATTCACAAACCTGCAGAGTTATAAATGAGAGCTATCGTCCAAAAATAGACTGAAGTAAGGCTGCCAAGAGGACTTGAAAGTGGGCAGCATTGCAGGAAACCGATTTCAGGAGGTAGACTGGAATTGCATTGAAAGCATAGGAAAAGAGGCAGAACGTCCACAATGATGCACTTGGCCAAAAAGGGCGTATGCGTTTTTTCCTGAATATATTCAGGAAAAAACGCATACGCCCTTTTTGGCCAACAAAGCAAGCTTGCAAAGGAAATCTGCACTACAATGAAGTCTCACTTCCCCCCGGTCAAAAGGGCCATCTGAAAAAAGTGTAAAATCCAGAAAGGCAGGACAGGCCATGGAGAACTGGGAGCCTTGTTATGCTGATGGGCGGGATGTAAATTACCAACAGACACTCAGGAGAAGTGTATGGTGTTTCCTGAAACATCTAAAAAACAAAGCAACAGAGCCTAGGGCACTGCCACTTATGGTCTTATAGCTTAGGGAAATTAAAATCAAAAAGACACAGCCACCCCAATGTTTGGGACGCCTCTGTTTACAAGAACCTCGTTTACCGTACAAGTTCAATATCACAGAAAGTGAAAAATGGATAAAGAACTTGTGGTACTTACGTACAATGCAGTATCACTCAGCAATGAAATCTATGTCATCAGGCCCGTCGCAGCATAATGAGTGGATTCAGGTACGATGATTCTAACTGAAATAAGTCACACAGAAAAAGAAACATCATAAGATATCACTAATACACGGAATGTAAACGTGGCTACACAGGAACTGAATTACAGAACAGAACAGGGTCTCAAATTTAGAAAACCAACTTATTCTTGCTTAAGGGTAAAGGTGAGTTGGGGTGCTGCATAAAACCAGAGATTGAAATGAGCACAGATAAAGTTCCTTAAGCCAAATATGGAATAGACAAGAGCTACTCCTTGCTCAACGAAATGGACTCAACACCGCATATTAAACGCCTAAGAATGTACCTGACTAGTAAGTATCTTAAAACCTATGGATTGCTATGTCTCCGAAAGAGAATCAAGCATGTGTACAGGGGCATAAACGCAGCAGTGGTAGGATTGGAGAGGTTCGGTGAGCAAATGAAGACCCTTTGAAGTCATATTGCATGGTACCCGTTACACATGTTTCAACTACCCAGGTTTAAGGTATTCTTCCTTCAGCTAAAACATGCATGTGGAACCCAAGTATGATCAACCATGTGAACGGGAGACGTGTTCAAATATGTCTCAGTTTTCCTCCCCTGGTACTCGGGTGCAACATTCCAGACACTTTACTAACACTCTCCCGAGTTGGAGAGTCAGCGCCTTTAACCTCCTGTTTGGCCCAGTTTGCAATTTCTGCGGAAGATGAACAGGAATAGCGAGAACCAATGAGAGACTAGCTGGAGGTGTCTGGACGGGCAAATTTAACTCTCATTTCCCACTAGGAAGAGGAAATAACCAAAGGCTCAGCGTGCCGTGCCGGAACCAGATTAGGGCCTGAAGCCATCCTGCGGTGTTGCGGCCAGGTCACAAGAAAGCGAGTTGAAGAAAGGAGCTCAGGGGCACTGTAATTCACAAACCTGCAGAGTTATATATGAGAGCTATCGTCCAAAAATAGACTGAAGTAAGGCTGCCAAGAGGACTTGAAAGCGGGGCAGAATTGCAGGAAACCGATTTCAGGAGGTAGACTGGAATTGCATTGAAAGCATAGGAAAAGAGGCAGAACGTCCACAATGATGCACTTGGCCAAAAAGGGCGTATGCGTTTTTTCCTGAATATATTCAGGAAAAAACGCATACGCCCTTTTTGGCCAACCAAGCAAGCTTGCAAAGGAAATCTGCACTACAATGAAGTCTCACTTCTCCCCGGTCAAAAGGGCCATCTGAAAAAAGTGTAAAATCCAGAAAGGCAGGAGAGGCCATGGAGAACTGGGAGCCTTGTTATGCTGATGGGCGAGATGTAAATTGCCAACAACCACTCGGGAGAAGTGTATGGTGTTTCCTGAAACATCTAAAAAACAAAGCAACAGAACCTAGGGCACTTCCACTCTTGGTCCTATAGCTTAGGGAAATTAAAATCAAAAAGACACAGCCTCCCCAAAGTTTGGAACGGCTCTGTTTACAAGAACCTCATTTACAGTACAAGTTCAACATCGCAGAAAGTGAAAAATGGATAAAGAACTTGTGGTATTTACTTACAAAGCAATATCACTCAGCAATGAAATCTGTGTCATCAGGCCCTTAGCAGCACAATGAGTGGATTCAGGTATGAGGATTCTAACTGAAATAAGTCACACAGAAAAAGAAACATCATAAGATATCAGTAATACACGTAATGTAAACTTGGCTACACAGGAACTGAATTACAGAACAGAACAGGGTCTCAAATTTAGAAAACCAACTTATTCTTGCTTAAGGGTAAAGGTGAGTTGGGGTGCTGCATAAAACCAGAGATTGAAATGAGCACAGATAAAGTTCCTTAAGCCAAATATGGAATAGACAAGAGCTACTCCTTGCTCAACGAAATGAACTCAACACCGCATATTAAACGCCTAAGAAAGTACCTGACTAGTAAGTATCTTAAAACCTATGGATTGCTATGACTCCGAAAGAGAATCAAGCATGTGTACAGGGGCATAAACGCAGCAGTGATAGGATTGGAGAGGTTCGGTGAGCAAATGAAGACCCTTTGAAGTCATATTGCATCGTACCCATTCCACGGGTTTCAACTACCCAGGTTTAAGGTATTCTTCCTTCAGCTAAAACATGCATGTGGAACCTAGAGTATGATCAACCATGTGATCGGGAGACGTGTTTAAATATGTCTCAGTTTTTGTACCCTGGTACTCGGGTGCAACATTCCAGACGCTTTACTAACACTCTCCCGACTTGGAGAGTCAGTCCCTTTAACCTCCTGTTTGGCCCAGTTTGCAATTTCTGCGGAAGATGAACAGGAATAGCGAGAACCAATGAGAGGCTAGCTGGAGGTGTCTGGACGGGCAAATTTAACTCTCATTTCCCACCAGGAAGAGGAATTAACCGAAGGCTCAGCGTGCCGTGCCGGAACCATATTAGGGCCTGAAGCCATCCTGCGGTGTTGCGGCCAGCTCACAAGAAAGCGAGTTGAAGAAAGGAGCTCAGGGGCACTGTAATTCACAAACCTGCAGAGTTATAAATGACAGCTATCGTCCAAAAATAGACTGAAGTAAGGCTGCCAAGAGGACTTGAAAGCGGGGCAGAATTGCAGGAAACCGATTTCAGGAGGTAGACTGGAATTGCATTGAAAGCATAGGAAAAGAGGCAGAACGTCCACAATGATGCACTTGGCCAAAAAGGGCGTATGCATTTTTTCCTGAATATATTCAGGAAAAAACGCATACGCCCTTTTTGGCCAACCAAGCAAGCTTGCAAAGGAAATCTGCACTACAATGAAGTCTCACTTCTCCCCGGTCAAAAGGGCCATCTGAAAAAAGTGTAAAATCCAGAAAGGCAGGAGAGGCCATGGAGAACTGGGAGCCTTGTTATGCTGATGGGCGGGATGTAAATTGCCAACAACCACTCGGGAGAAGTGTATGGTGTTTCCTGAAACATCTAAAAAACAAAGCAACAGAACCTAGGGCACTTCCACTCTTGGTCCTATAGCTTAGGGAAATTAAAATCAAAAAGACACAGCCACCCCAAAGTTTGGAACGGCTGTGTTTACAAGAACCTCGTTTACAGTACAAGTTCAACATCGCAGAAAGTGAAAAATCGATAAAGAACTTGTGGTATTTACTTACAAAGCAATATCACTCAGCAATGAAATCTATGTCATCAGGCCCTTAGCAGCACAATGAGTGGATTCAGGTATGATGATTCTAACTGAAATAAGTCACACAGAAAAAGAAACATCATAAGATATCACTAATACACGGAATGTAAACTTGGCTACACAGGAACTGAATTACAGAACAGAACAGGGTCTCAAATTTAGAAAACCAACTTATTCTTGCTTAAGGGTAAAGGTGAGTTGGGGTGCTGCATAAAACCAGAGATTGAAATGAGCACAGATAAAGTTCCTTAAGCCAAATATGGAATAGACAAGAGCTACTCCTTGCTCAACGAAATGGACTCAACACCGCATATTAAACGCCTAAGAATGTACCTGACTAGTAAGTATCTTAAAACCTATGGATTGCTATGACTCCGAAAGAGAATCAAGCATGTGTACAGGGGCATAAACGCAGCAGTGATAGGATTGGAGAGGTTCGGTGAGCAAATGAAGACCCTTTGAAGTCATATTGCATCGTACCCATTCCACGGGTTTCAACTACCCAGGTTTAAGGTATTCTTCCTTCAGCTAAAACATGCATGTGGAACCTAGAGTATGATCAACCATGTGATCGGGAGACGTGTTTAAATATGTCTCAGTTTTTGTACCCTGGTACTCGGGTGCAACATTCCAGACGCTTTACTAACACTCTCCCGACTTGGAGAGTCAGTCCCTTTAACCTCCTGTTTGGCCCAGTTTGCAATTTCTGCGGAAGATGAACAGGAATAGCGAGAACCAATGAGAGGCTAGCTGGAGGTGTCTGGACGGGCAAATTTAACTCTCATTTCCCACCAGGAAGAGGAATTAACCAAAGGCTCAGTGTGCCGTGCCGGAACAAGATTAGGGCCTGAAGCCATCCTGCGGTGTTGCGGCCAGGTCACAAGAAAGCGAGTTGAAGAAAGGAGCTCAGGGGCACTGTAATTCACAAACCTGCAGAGTTATATATGACAGCTATCGTCCAAAAATAGACTGAAGGAAGGCTGCCAAGAGGACTTGAAAGCGGGGCAGAATTGCAGGAAACCGATTTCAGGAGGTAGACTGGAATTGCATTGAAAGCATAGGAAAAGAGGCAGAACGTCCACAATGATGCACTTGGCCAAAAAGGGCGTATGCGTTTTTTCCTGAATATATTCAGGAAAAAACGCATACGCCCTTTTTGGCCAACCAAGCAAACTTGCAAAGGAAATCTGCTTTACAATGAAGTCTCACTTCTCCCCGGTCAAAAGGGCCATCTGAAATAAGTGTAAAATCCAGAAAGGCAGGACAGGCCATGGAGAACTGGGAGCCTTGTTATGCTGATGGGCGGGATGTAAACTGCCAACAGACACTCAGGAGAAGTGTATGGTGTTTCCTGAAACATCTAAAAAACAAAGCAACAGAGCCTAGGGCACTTCCACTTATGGTCCTATAGCTTAGGGAAATTAAAATCAAAAAGACACAGCCACCCCAAAGTTTGGGACGCCTCCGTTTACAAGAACCTCGTTTACCGTACAAGTTCTATATCACAGAAAGTGAAAAATGGATAAAGAACTTGTGGTACTTACGTACAATGCAGTATCACTCAGCAATGAAATCTATGTCATCAGGCCCGTAGCAGCATAATGAGTGGATTCAGGTACGATGATTCTAACTGAAATAAGTCACACAGAAAAAGAAACATCATAAGATATCACTAAAACACGGAATGTAAACTTGGCTACACAGGAACTGCATTCCAAAACAGAACAGGGTCTCAAATTTAGAAAACCAACTTATGCTTGCTTAAGGGGAAAGGTGAGTTGGGGTGCTGCATAAAACCAGAGATTGAAATGAGCACAGATAAAGTACCTTAAGCCAAATATGGAATAGACAAGAGCTACTCCTTGCTCAACGAAATGGACTCAACACCCCATATTAAACGCCTAAGAATGTACCTGACTAGTAAGTATCTTAAAACCTATGGATTGCTATGTCTCCGAAAGAGAATCAAGTATGTGTACAGGGGCATAAACGCAGCAGTGATAGGATTGGAGAGGTTCGGTGAGCAAATGAAGACCCTTTGAAGTCATATTGCATGGTACCCATTACACGGGTCTCAACTACCCAGGTTTTAGGTATTCTTCCTTCAGCTAAAACATGCATGTGGAACCTAGAGTATGATCAACCATGTGATCGGGAGACGTGTTCAAATATGTCTCAGTTTTCGTACCCTGGTACTCGGGTGCAACATTCCAGACGCTTTACTAACACTCTCCCGACTTGGAGAGTCAGTCCCTTTAACCTCCTGTTTGGCCCAGTTTGCAATTTCTGCGGAAGATGAACAGGAATAGCGAGAACCAATGAGAGGCTAGCTGGAGGTGTCTGGACGGGCAAATTTAACTCTCATTTCCCACCAGGAAGAGGAATTAACCAAAGGCTCAGCGTGCCGTGCCGGAACAAGATTAGGGCCTGAAGCCATCCTGCGGTGTTGCGGCCAGCTCAAAAGAAAGCGAGTTGAAGAAAGGAGCTCAGGGGCACTGTAATTCACAAACCTGCAGAGTTATAAATGACAGCTATCGTCCAAAAATAGACTGAAGTAAGGCTGCCAAGAGGACTTGAAAGCGGGGCAGAATTGCAGGAAACCGATTTCAGGAGGTAGACTGGAATTGCATTGAAAGCATAGGAAAAGAGGCAGAACGTCCACAATGATGCACTTGGCCAAAAAGGGCGTATGCGTTTTTTCCTGAATATATTCAGGAAAAAACGCATACGCCCTTTTTGGCCAACCCAGCAAGCTTGCAATGGAAATCTGCACTACAATGAAGTCTCACTTCCCCCCGGTCAAAAGGGCCATCTGAAAAAAGTGTAAAATCCAGAAAGGCAGGACAGGCCATGGAGAACTGGGAGCCTTGTTATGCTGATGGGCGGGATGTAAATTGCCAACAGACACTCAGGAGAAGTGTATGGTGTTTCCTGAAACATCTAAAAAACAAAGCAACAGAGCCTAGGGCACTTCCACTCTTGCTCCTATAGCTTAGGGAAATTAAAATCAAAAAGACACAGCCACCCCAAAGTTTGGAAAGGCTCTGTTTACAAGAACCTCGTTTACAGTACAAGTTCAACATCGCAGAAAGTGAAAAATGGATAAAGAACTTGTGGTATTTACTTACAAAGCAATATCACTCAGCAATGAAATCTGTGTCATCAGGCCCTTAGCAGCACAATGAGTGGATTCAGGTATGATGATTCTAACTGAAATAAGTCACACAGAAAAAGAAACATCATAAGATGTCAGTAATACACGGAATGTAAACTTGGCTACACAGGAACTGAATTACAGAACAGAACAGGGTCTCAAATTTAGAAAACCAACTTATGCTTGCTTAAGGGTAAAGGTGAGTTGGGGTGCTGCATAAAACCAGAGATTGAAATGAGCACAGATAAAGTTCCTTAAGCCAAATATGGAATAGACAAGAGCTACTCTTTGCTCAATGAAATGGACTCAACACCCCATATTAAACACCTAAGAATGTACCTGACTAGTAAGTATCTTAAAACCTATGGATTGCTATGTCTCTGAAAGAGAATCAAGCATGTGTACAGGGGCATAAACGCAGCAGTGATAGGATTGGAGAGGTTCGGTGAGCAAATGAAGACCCTTTGAAGTCATATTGCATGGTACCCATTCCACGGGTTTCAACTACCCAGGTTTAAGGTATTCTTCCTTCAGCTAAAACATGCATGTGGAACCTAGAGTATGATCAACCATGTGATCGGGAGACGTGTTCAAATATGTCTCAGTTTTCGTACCCTGGTACTCGGGTGCAACATTCCAGACACTTTACTAACACTCTCCCCACTTGGAGAGTCAGTCCCTTTAACCTCCTGTTTGGCCCAGTTTGCAATTTCTGCGGAAGATGAACAGGAATAGCGAGAACCAATGAGAGGCTAGCTGGAGGTGTCTGGACGGGCAAATTTAACTCTCATTTTCCACCATGAAGAGGAATTAACCAAAGGCTCGGCGTGCCCTGCCGGAACCAGATTAGGGCCTGAAGCCATCCTGTGGTTTTGCGGCCAGGTCACAAGAAAGCAAGTTGAAGAAAGGAGCTCAGGGGCACTGTAATTCACAAACCTGCAGAGTTATAAATGACAGCTATCGTCCAAAAATAGACTGAAGTAAGGCTGCCAAGAGGACTTGAAAGCGGGGCAGAATTGCAGGAAAGCGATTTCAGGAGCTATACTGGAATTGCATTGAAAGCATAGGAAAAGAGGCAGAACGTCCACAATGATGCACTTGGCCAAAAAGGGCGTATGCGTTTTTTCCTGAATATATTCAGGAAAAAACGCATACGCCCTTTTTGGCCAACCCAGCAAGCTTGCAAAGGAAATCTGCACTACAATGAAGTCTCACTTCTCCCCGGTCAAAAGGGCCATCTGAAAAAAGTGTAAAATCCAGAAAGGCAGGACAGGCCATGGAGAACTGAGGGCCTTGTTATGCTGATGGGCGGGATGTAAATTGCCAACAACCACTCGGGAGAAGTGTATGGTGTTTCCTGAAACATCTAAAAAACAAAGCAACAGAACCTAGGGCACTTCCACTTATGGTCCTATAGCTTAGGGAAATTAAAATCAAAAAGACACAGCCACCCCAAAGTTTGGAACGGCTCCGTTTACAAGAACCTCGTTTACAGTACAAGTTCAACATCGCAGAAAGTGAAAAATGGATAAAGAACTTGTGGTATTTACTTACAAAGCAATATCACTCAGCAATGAAATCTGTGTCATCAGGCCCTTAGCAGCACAATGAGTGGATTCAGGTATGATGATTCTAACTGAAATAACTCACACAGAAAAAGAAACATCATAAGATATCAGTAATACACGGAATGTAAACTTGGCTACACAGGAACTGAATTACAGAACAGAACACGGTCTCAAATTTAGAAAACCAACTTATGCTTGCTTAAGGGGAAAGGTGAGTTGGGGTGCTGCATAAAACCAGAGATTGAAATGAGCACAGATAAAGTTCCTTAAGCCAAATATGGAATAGACAAGAGCTACTCCTTGCTCAACGAAATGGACTCAACACCCCATATTAAACGCCTAAGAATGTACCTGACTAGTAAGTATCTTAAAACCTATGGATTGCTATGTCTCCGAAAGAGAATCAAGCATGTGTACAGGGGCATAAACGCAGCAGTGATAGGATTGGAGAGGTTCGGTGAGCAAATGAAGACCCTTTGAAGTCATATTGCATCGTGCCCATTCCACGGGTTTCAAGTACCCAGGTTTAAGGTATTCTTTCTTAGGCTAAAACATGCATGTGGAACCTAGAGTATGATCAACCATGTGATCGGGAGACGTGTTCAAATATGTCTCAGTTTTCGTACCCTGGTACTCGGGTGCAACATTCCAGACGCTTTACTAACACTCTCCCGACTTGGAGAGTCAGTCCCTTTAACCTCCTGTTCGGCCCAGTTTGCAATTTCTGCGGAAGATGAACAGGAATAGCGAGAACCAATGAGAGACTAGCTGGAGGTGTCTGGACGGGCAAATTTAACTCTCATTTCCCACCAGGAAGAGGAATTAACCAAAGGCTCAGCGTGCCGTGCCGGAACCAGATTAGGGCCTGAAGCCATCCTGCGGTGTTGCGGCCAGCTCACAAGGAAGCGAGTTGAAGAAAGGAGCTCAGGGGCACTGTAATTCACAAACCTGCAGAGTTATAAATGACAGCTATCGTCCAAAAATAGACTGAAGTAAGGCTGCCAAGAGGACTTGAAAGCGGGGCAGCATTGCAGGAAACCGATTTCAGGAGGTAGACTGGAATTGCATTGAAAGCATAGGAAAAGAGGCAGAACGTCCACAATGATGCACTTGGCCAAAAAGGGCGTATGCGTTTTTTCCTGAATATATTCAGGAAAAAACGCATACGCCCTTTTTGGCCAACCAAGCAAACTAGCAAAGGAAATCTGCACTACAATGAAGTCTCACTTCCCCCCGGTCAAAAGGGCCATCTGAAAAAAGTGTAAAATCCAGAAAGGCAGGACAGGCCATGGAGAACTGGGAGCCTTGTTATGCTGATGGGCGGGATGTAAATTGCCAACAGACACTTGGGAGAAGTGTATGGTGTTTCCTGAAACATCTAAAAAACAAAGCAACAGAGCCTAGGGCACTTCCACTTATGGTCCTATAGCTTAGGGAAATTAAAATCAAAAAGACACAGCCACCCCAAAGTTTGGGACGCCTCTGTTTAGAAGAACCTCGTTTACCGTACAAGTTCAATATCACAGAAAGTGAAAAATGGATAAAGAACTTGTGGTACTTACGTACAATGCAGTATCACTCAGCAATGAAATCTATGTCATCAGGCCCGTAGCAGCATAATGAGTGGATTCAGGTACGATGATTCTAACTGAAATAAGTCACACAGAAAAAGAAACATCATAAGATATCACTAATACATGGAATGTAAACGTGGCTACACAGGAACTGAATTACAGAACAGAACAGGGTCTCAAATTTAGAAAACCAACTTATTCTTGCTTAAGGGTAAAGGTGAGTTGGGGTGCTGCATAAAACCAGAGATTGAAATGAGCACAGATAAAGTTCCTTAAGCCAAATATGGAATAGACAAGAGCTACTCCTTGCTCAACGAAATGGACTCAACACCCCATATTAAACGCCTAAGAATGTACCTGACTAGTAAGTATCTTAAAACCTATGGATTGCTATGTCTCCAAAAGAGAATCAAGCATGTGTGCAGGGGCATAAACGCAGCAGTGGTAGGATTGGAGAGGTTCGGTGAGCAAATGAAGACCCTTTGAAGTCATATTGCATGGTACCCGTTACACATGTTTCAACTACCCAGGTTTAAGGTATTCTTCCTTCAGCTAAAACATGCATGTGGAACCCAAGTATGATCAACCATGTGAACGGGAGACGTGTTCAAATATGTCTCAGTTTTCCTCCCCTGGTACTCGGGTGCAACATTCCAGACGCTTTACTAACACTCTCCCCACTTGGAGAGTCAGCGCCTTTAACCTCCTGTTTGGCCCAGTTTGCAATTTCTGCGGAAGATGAACAGGAATAGCGAGAACCAATGAGAGACTAGCTGGAGGTGTCTGGACGGGCAAATTTAACTCTCATTTCCCACTAGGAAGAGGAAATAACCAAAGGCTCAGCGTGCCGTGCCGGAACCAGATTAGGGCCTGAAGCCATCCTGCGGTGTTGCGGCCAGGTCACAAGAAAGCGAGTTGAAGAAAGGAGCTCAGGGGCACTGTAATTCACAAACCTGCAGAGTTATAAATGACAGCTATCGTCCAAAAATAGACTGAAGTAAGGCTGCCAAGAGGACTTGAAAGCGGGGCAGAATTGCAGGAAACCGATTTCAGGAGGTAGACTGGAATTGCATTGAAAGCATAGGAAAAGAGGCAGAACCTCCACAATGATGCACTTGGCCAAAAAGGGCGTATGCGTTTTTTCCTGAATATATTCAGGAAAAAACGCATACGCCCTTTTTGGCCAACCAAGCAAGCTTGCAAAGGAAATCTGCACTACAATGAAGTCTCACTTCTCCCCGGTCAAAAGGGCCATCTGAAAAAAGTGTAAAATCCAGAAAGGCAGGAGAGGCCATGGAGAACTGGGAGCCTTGTTATGCTGATGGGCGGGATGTAAATTGCCAACAACCACTCGGGAGAAGTGTATGGTGTTTCCTGAAACATCTAAAAAACAAAGCAACAGAACCTAGGGCACTTCCACTCTTGGTCCTATAGCTTAGGGAAATTAAAATCAAAAAGACACAGCCACCCCAAAGTTTGGAACGGCTCTGTTTACAAGAACCTCGTTTACAGTACAAGTTCAACATCGCAGAAAGTGAAAAATGGATAAAGAAGTTGTGGTATTCACTTACAAAGCAATATCACTCAGCAATGAAATCTATGTCATCAGGCCCTTAGCAGCACAATGAGTGGATTCAGGTATGATGATTCTAACTGAAATAAGTCACACAGAAAAAGAAACATCATAAGATATCAGTAATACACGGAATGGAAACTTGGCTACACAGGAACTGAATTACAGAACAGAACAGGGTCTCAAATTTAGAAAACAAACTTATGCTTGCTTAAGGGTAAAGGTGAGTTGGGGTGCTGCATAAAACCAGAGATTGAAATGAGCACAGATAAAGTTCCTTAAGCCAAATATGGAATAGACAAGAGCTACTCCTTGCTCAACGAAATGGACTCAACACCACATATTAAACGCCTAAGAATGTACCTGACTAGTAAGTATCTTAAAACCTATGGATTGCTATGTCTCCGAAAGAGAATCAAGCATGTGTACAGGGGCATAAACGCAGCAGTGATAGGTTTGGAGAGGTTCGGTGAGCAAATGAAGACCCTTTGAAGTCATATTGCATGGTACCCATTCCACGGGTTTCAACTACCCAGGTTTAAGGTATTCTTCCTTCAGCTAAAACATGCATGTGGAACCCAGAGTATGATCAACCATGTGATCGGGAGACGTGTTCAAATATGTCTCAGTTTTCGTACCCTGGTACTCGGGTGCAACATTCCAGACGCTTTACTAACACTCTCCCGACTTGGAGAGTCAGTCCCTTTAACCTCCTGTTTGGCCCAGTTTGCAATTTCTGCGGAAGATGAACATGAATAGCGAGAACCAATGACAGACTAGCTGGAGGTGTCTGGACGGGCAAATTTAACTCTCATTTCCCACCAGGAAGAGGAATTAACCAAAGGCTCAGCGTGCCGTGCCAGAACCAGATTAGGGCCTGAAGCCATCCTGTGGTGTTGCGGCCAGCTCAAAAGAAAGCGAGTTGAAGAAAGGAGCTCAGGGGCACTGTAATTCACAAACCTGCAGAGTTATAAATGACAGCTATCGTCCAAAAATAGACTGAAGTAAGGCTGCCAAGAGGACTTGAAAGCGGGGCAGCATTGCAGGAAACCGATTTCAGGAGGTAGACTGGAATTGCATTGAAAGCATAGGAAAAGAGGCAGAACGTCCACAATGATGCACTTGGCCAAAAAGGGCATATGCGTTTTTTCCTGAATATATTCAGGAAAAAACGCATACGCCCTTTTTGGCCAACAAAGCAAGCTTGCAAAGGAAATCTGCACTACAATGAAGTCTCATTTCCCCCCGGTCAAAAGGGCCATCTGAAAAAAGTGTAAAATCCAGAAAGGCAGGACAGGCCATGGAGAACTGGGAGCCTTGTTATGCTGATGGGCGGGATGTAAATTGCCAACAACCACTCGGGAGAAGTGTATGGTGTTTCCTGAAACATCTAAAAAACAAAGCAACAGAACCTAGGGCACTTCCACTTATGGTCCTATAGCTTAGGGAAATTAAAATCAAAAAGACACAGCCACCCCAAAGTTTGGGACGCCTCCGTTTACAAGAACCTCGTTTACCGTACAAGTTCAATATCACAGAAAGTGAAAAATGGATAAAGAACTTGTGGTACTTACGTACAATGCAGTATCACTCAGCAATGAAATCTATGTCATCAGGCCCGTCGCAGCATAATGAGTGGATTCAGGTACGATGATTCTAACTGAAATAAGTCACACAGAAAAAGAAACATCATAAGATATCAGTAATACACGGAATGTAAACTTGGCTACACAGGAACTGAATTACAGAACAGAACAGGGTCTCAAATTTAGAAAACCAACTTATTCTTGCTTAAGGGGAAAGGTGAGTTGGGGTGCTGCATAAAACCAGAGATTGAAATGAGCACAGATAAAGTTCCTTAAGCCAAATATGGAATAGACAAGAGCTACTCCTTGCTCAACGAAATGGACTCAACACCGCATATTAAACGCCTAAGAATGTACCTGACTAGTAAGTATCTTAAAACCTATGGATTGCTATGTCTCCGAAAGAGAATCAAGCATGTGTACAGGGGCATAAACGCAGCAGTGATAGGATTGGAGAGGTTCGGTGAGCAAATGAAGACCCTTTGAAGTCATATTGCATGGTACCCATTACACGGGTTTCAACTACCCAGGTTTCAGGTATTCTTCCTTCAGCTAAAACATGCATGTGGAACCCAGAGTATGATCAACCATGTGATCGGGAGACGTGTTCAAATATGTCTCAGTTTTCGTACCCTGGTACTCGGGTGCAACATTCCAGACGCTTTACTAACACTCTCCCGAGTTGGAGAGTCAGTCCCTTTAACCTCCTGTTTGGCCCAGTTTGCAATTTCTGCGGAAGATGAACAGGAATAGCGAGAACCAATGAGAGACTAGCTGGAGGTGTCTGGACGGGCAAATTTAACTCTCATTTCCCACTAGGAAGAGGAATTAACCAAAGGCTCAGCGTGCCGTGCCGGAACCAGATTAGGGCCTGAAGCCATCCTGCGGTGTTGCGGCCAGGTCACAAGAAAGCGAGTTGAAGAAAGGAGCTCAGGGGCACTGTAATTCACAAACCTGCAGAGTTATAAATGACAGCTATCGTCCAAAAATAGACTGAAGGAAGGCTGCCAAGAGGACTTGAAAGCGGGGCAGAATTGCAGGAAACCGATTTCAGGAGGTAGACCGGAACTGCATTGAAAGCATAGGAAAAGAGGCAGAACGTCCACAATGATGCACTTGGCCAAAAAGGGCGTATGCGTTTTTTCCTGAATATATTCAAAAAAACGCATACGCCCCTTTTGGCCAACCAAGCAAGCTTGCAAAGGAAATCTGCACTACAATGAAGTCTCACTTCTCCCCGGTCAAAAGGGCCATCTGAAAAAAGTGTAAAATCCAGAAAGGCAGGAGAGGCCATGGAGAACTGGGAGCCTTGTTATGCTGATGGGCGGGATGTAAATTGCCAACAACCACTCGGGAGAAGTGTATGGTGTTTCCTGAAACATCTAAAAAACAAAGCAACAGAACCTAGGGCACTTCCACTCTTGGACCTATAGCTTAGGGAAATTAAAATCAAAAAGACACAGCCACCGCAAAGTTTGGAACGGCTGTGTTTACAAGAACCTCGTTTACAGTACAAGTTCAACATCGCAGAAAGTGAAAAATGGATAAAGAAGTTGTGGTATTTACTTACAAAGCAATATCACTCAGCAATGAAATCTATGTCATCAGGCCCTTAGCAGCACAATGAGTGGATTCAGGTATGATGATTCTAACTGAAATAAGTCACACAGAAAAAGAAACATCATAAGATATCAGTAATACACGGAATGGAAACTTGGCTACACAGGAACTGAATTACAGAACAGAACAGGGTCTCAAATTTAGAAAACCAACTTATGCTTGCTTAAGGGGAAAGGTGAGTTGGGGTGCTGCATAAAACCAGAGATTGAAATGAGCACAGATAAAGTTCCTTAAGCCAAATATGGAATAGACAAGAGCTACTCCTTGCTCAACGAAATGGACTCAACACCCCATATTAAACGCCTAAGAATGTACCTGACTAGTAAGTATCTTAAAACCTATGGATTGCTATGTCTCCGAAAGAGAATCAAGCATGTGTACAGGGGCATAAAAGCAGCAGTGATAAGATTGGAGAGGTTCGGTGAGCAAATGAAGACCCTTTGAAGTCATATTGCATGGTACCCATTCCACGGGTTTCAAGTACCCAGGTTTAAGGTATTCTTCCTTCAGCTAAAACATGCATGTGGAACCTAGAGTATGATCAACCATGTGATCGGGAGACGTGTTCAAATATGTCTCAGTTTTCGTACCCTGGTACTCGGGTGCAACATTCCAGACGCTTTACTAACACTCTCCCGACTTGGAGAGTCAGTCCCTTTAACCTCCTGTTTGGCCCAGTTTGCAATTTCTGCGGAAGATGAACAGGAATAGCGAGAACCAATGAGAGACTAGCTGGAGGTGTCTGGACGGGCAAATTTAACTCTCATTTCCCACCAGGAAGAGGAATTAACCAAAGGCTCAGCGTGCCGTGCCGGAACCAGATTAGGGCCTGAAGCCATCCTGCGGTGTTGCGGCCAGCTCACAAGGAAGCGAGTTGAAGAAAGGAGCTCAGGGGCACTGTAATTCACAAACCTGCAGAGTTATAAATGACAGCTATCGTCCAAAAATAGACTGAAGTAAGGCTGCCAAGAGGACTTGAAAGCGGGGCAGAATTGCAGGAAACCGATTTCAGGAGGTAGACTGGAATTGCATTGAAAGCATAGGAAAAGAGGCAGAACGTCCACAATGATGCACTTGGCCAAAAAGGGCGTATGCGTTTTTTCCTGAATATATTCAGGAAAAAACGCATACGCACTTTTTGGCCAACCAAGCAAACTAGCAAAGGAAATCTGCACTACAATGAAGTCTCACTTCCCCCCGGTCAAAAGGGCCATCTGAAAAAAGTGTAAAATCCAGAAAGGCAGGACAGGCCATGGAGAACTGGGAGCCTTGTTATGCTGATGGGTGGGATGTAAATTGCCAACAGACACTTGGGAGAAGTGTATGGTGTTTCCTGAAACATTTAAAAAACAAAGCAACAGAGCCTAGGGCACTTCCACTTATGGTCCTATAGCTTAGGGAAATTAAAATCAAAAAGACACAGCCACCCCAAAGTTTGGGACGCCTCTGTTTACAAGAACCTCGTTTACCGTACAAGTTCAATATCACAGAAAGTGAAAAATGGATAAAGAACTTGTCGTACTTACGTACAATGCAGTATCACTCAGCAATGAAATCTATTTCATCAGGCCCGTAGCAGCATAATGAGTGGATTCAGGTACGATGATTCTAACTGAAATAAGTCACACAGAAAAAGAAACATCATAAGATGTCACTAATACACGGAATGTAAACTTGGCTACACAGGAACTGAATTACAGAACAGAACAGGGTCTCAAATTTAGAAAACCAACTTATTCTTGCTTAAGGGTAAAGGTGAGTTGGGGTGCTGCATAAAAGCAGAGATTGAAATGAGCACAGATAAAGTTCCTTAAGCCAAATATGGAATAGACAAGAGCTACTCCTTGCTCAACGAAATGGACTCAACACCGCATATTAAACGCCTAAGAATGTACCTGACTAGTAAGTATCTTAAAACCTATGGATTGCTATGTCTCCGAAAGAGAATCAAGCATGTGTGCAGGGGCATAAACGCAGCAGTGGTAGGATTGGAGAGGTTCGGTGAGCAAATGAAGACCCTTTGAAGTCATATTGCATGGTACCCGTTACACATGTTTCAACTACCCAGGTTTAAGGTATTCTTCCTTCAGCTAAAACATGCATGTGGAACCCAAGTATGATGAACCATGTGAACGGGAGACGTGTTCAAATATGTCTCAGTTTTCCTCCTCTGGTACTCGGGTGCAACATTCCAGAGGCTTTACTAACACTCTCCCGACTTGGAGAGTCAGTCCCTTTAACCTCCTGTTTGGCCCAGTTTGCAATTTCTGCGGAAGATGAACAGGAATAGCGAGAACCAATGAGAGGCTAGCTGGAGGTGTCTGGACGGGCAAATTTAACTCTCATTTCCCACCAGGAAGAGGAATTAACCAAAGGCTCAGCGTGCCGTGCTGGAACAAGATTAGGGCCTGAAGCCATCCTGCGGTGTTGCGGCCAGCTCAAAAGAAAGCGAGTTGAAGAAAGGAGCTCAGGGGCACTGTAATTCACAAACCTGCAGAGTTATAAATGACAGCTATCGTCCAAAAATAGACTGAAGTAAGGCTGCCAAGAGGACTTGAAAGCGGGGCAGAATTGCAGGAAACCGATTTCAGGAGGTAGACTGGAATTGCATTGAAAGCATAGGAAAAGAGGCAGAACGTCCACAAAGATGCACTTGGCCAAAAAGGGCGTATGCGTTTTTTCCTGAATATATTCAGGAAAAAACGCATACGCCCTTTTTGGCCAACCCAGCAAGCTTGCAATGGAAATCTGCACTACAATGAAGTCTCACTTCCCCCGGGTCAAAAGGGCCATCTGAAAAAAGTGTAAAATCCAGAAAGACAGGACAGGCCATGGAGAACTGGGAGCCTTGTTATGCTGATGGGCGGGATGTAAATTGCCAACAGACACTTGGGAGAAGTGTATGGTGTTTCCTGAAACATCTAAAAAACAAAGCAACAGAGCCTAGGGCACTTCCACTTATGGTCCTATAGCTTAGGGAAATTAAAATCAAAAAGACACAGCCACCCCAAAGTTTGGAACGGCTCCGTTTACAAGAACCTCGTTTACAGTACAAGTTCAACATTGCAGAAAGTGAAAAATGGATAAAGAACTTGTGGTATTCACTTACAAAGCAATATCACTCAGCAATGAAATCTGTGTCATCAGGCCCTTAGCAGCACAATGAGTGGATTCAGGTACGATGATTCTAGCTGAAATAAGTCACACAGAAAAAGAAACATCATAAGTTATCAGTAATACATGGAATGTAAACTTGGCTACACAGGAACTGAATTACAGAAGAGAACAGGGTCTCAAATTTAGAAAACCAACTTATGCTTGCTTAAGGGGAAAGGTGAGTTGGGGTGCTGCATAAAACCAGAGATTGAAATGAGCACAGATAAAGTTCCTTAAGCCAAATATGGAATAGACAAGAGCTACTCCTTGCTCAACGAAATGGACTCAATACCCCATATTAAACGCCTAAGAATGTACCTGACTAGTAAGTATCTTAAAACCTATGGATTGCTATGTCTCCGAAAGAGAATCAAGCATGTGTACAGGGGCATAAACGCAGCAGTGATAGGACTGGAAAGGTTCGGTGAGCAAATGAAGACCCTTTGAAGTCATATTGCATGGTACCCATTCCACGGGTTTCAAGTACCCAGGGTTAAGGTATTCTTCCTTCAGCTAAAACATGCATGTGGAACCTAGAGTATGATCAACCATGTGATCGGGAGACGTGTTTAAATATGTCTCAGTTTTTGTACCCTGGTACTCGGGTGCAACATTCCAGACGCTTTACTAACACTCTCCCGACTTGGAGAGTCAGTCCCTTTAACCTCCTGTTTGGCCCAGTTTGCAATTTCTGCGGAAGATGAACAGGAATAGCGAGAACCAATGAGAGGCTAGCTGGAGGTGTCTGGACGGGCAAATTTAACTCTCATTTCCCACCAGGAAGAGGAATTAACCAAAGGCTCAGCGTGCCGTGCCGGAACCAGATTAGGGCCTGAAGCCATCCTGCGGTGTTGCGGCCAGCTCACAAGGAAGCGAGTTGAAGAAAGGAGCTCAGGGGCACTGTAATTCACAAACCTGCAGAGTTATATATGACAGCTATCGTCCAAAAATAGACTGAAGGAAGGCTGAGAAAGAGGACTTGAAAGCGGGGCAGAATTGCAGGAAACCGATTTCAGGAGCTAGACTGGAATTGCATTGAAAGCATAGGAAAAGAGGCAGAACGTCCACAATGATGCACTTGGCCAAAAAGGGCGTATGCGTTTTTTCCTGAATATATTCAGGAAAAAACGCATACGCCCTTTTTGGCCAACCAAGCAAACTTGCAAAGGAAATCTGCTTTACAATGAAGTCTCACTTCTCCCCGGTCAAAAGGGCCATCTGAAATAAATGTAAAATCCAGAAAGGCAGGACAGTCCATGGAGAACTGGGAGCCTTGTTATGCTGATGGGCGGGATGTAAACTGCCAACAGACACTCAGGAGAAGTGTATGGTGTTTCCTGAAACATCTAAAAAACAAAGCAACAGAGCCTAGGGCACTTCCACTTATGGTCCTATAGCTTAGGGAAATTAAAATCAAAAAGACACAGCCACCCCAAAGTTTGGGACGCCTCCGTTTACAAAAACCTCGTTTACCGTACAAGTTCTATATCACAGAAAGTGAAAAATGGATAAAGAACTTGTGGTACTTACGTACAATGCAGTATCACTCAGCAATGAAATCTATGTCATCAGGCCCGTAGCAGCATAATGAGTGGACTCAGGTACGATGATTCTAACTGAAATAAGTCACACAGAAAAAGAAACATCATAAGATATCACTAAAACACGGAATGTAAACTTGGCTACACAGGAACTGAATTACAGAACAGAACAGGGTCTCAAATTTAGAAAACCAACTTATGCTTGCTTAAGGGTAAAGGTGAGTTGGGGTGCTGCATAAAACCAGAGATTGAAATGAGCACAGATAAAGTTCCTTAAGCCAAATATGGAATAGACAAGAGCTACTCCTTGCTCAATGAAATGGACTCAACACCCCATATTAAACACCTAAGAATGTACATGACTAGTAAGTATCTTAAAACCTATGGATTGCTATGTCTCCGAAAGAGAATCAAGCATGTGTACAGGGGCATAAACGCAGCAGTGATAGGATTGGAGAGGTTCGGTGAGCAAATGAAGACCCTTTGAAATCATATTGCATGGTACCCATTCCACGGGTTTCAACTACCCAGGTTTAAGGTATTCTTCCTTCAGCTAAAACATGCATGTGGAACCTAGAGTATGATCAACCATGTGATCGGGAGACGTGTTCAAATATGTCTCAGTTTTCGTACCCTGGTACTCGGGTGCAACATTCCAGACACTTTACTAACACTCTCCCGACTTGGAGAGTCAGTCCCTTTAACCTCCTGTTTGGCCCAGTTTGCAATTTCTGCGGAAGATGAACAGGAATAGCGAGAACCAATGAGAGGCTAGCTGGAGGTGTCTGGACGGGCAAATTTAACTCTCATTTTCCACCATGAAGAGGAATTAACCAAAGGCTCAGCGTGCCCTGCCGGAACCAGATTAGGGCCTGAAGCCATCCTGTGGTGTTGCGGCCAGGTCACAAGAAAGCAAGTTGAAGAAAGGAGCTCAGGGGCACTGTAATTCACAAACCTGCAGAGTTATAAATGACAGCTATCGTCCAAAAATAGACTGAAGTAAGGCTGCCAAGAGGACTTGAAAGCGGGGCAGAATTGCAGGAAACCGATTTCAGGAGCTAGACTGGAATTGCATTGAAAGCATAGGAAAAGAGGCAGAACGTCCACAATGATGCACTTGGCCAAAAAGGGCGTATGCGTTTTTTCCTGAATATATTCAGGAAAAAACGCATACGCCCTTTTTGGCCAACCAAGCAAGCTTGCAAAGGAAATCTGCACTACAATGAAGTCTCACTTCCCCCCGGTCAAAAGGGCCATCTGAAAAAAGTGTAAAATCCAGAAAGGCAGGAGAGGCCATGGAGAACTGGGAGGCTTGTTATGCTGATGGGCGGGATGTAAATTGCCAACAACCACTCGGGAGAAGTTTATGGTGTTTCCTGAAACATCTAAAAAACAAAGCAACAGAACCTAGAGCACTTCCACTCTTGGTCCTATAGCTTAGGGAAATTAAAATCAAAAAGACACAGACACCCCAAAGTTTGGGACGCCTCTGTTTAGAAGAACCTCGTTTACCGTACAAGTTCAATATCACAGAAAGTGAAAAATGGATAAAGAACTTGTCGTACTTACGTACAATGCAGTATCACTCAGCAATGAAATCTATGTCATCAGGCCCGTAGCAGCATAATGAGTGGATTCAGGTATGATGATTCTAACTGAAATAAGTCACACAGAAAAAGAAACATCATAAGATATCACTAATACACGGAATGTAAACTTGGCTACACAGGAACTGAATTACAGAACAGAACAGGGTCTCAAATTTAGAAAACCAACTTATTCTTGCTTAAGGGTAAAGGTGAGTTGGGGTGCTGCATAAAAGCAGAGATTGAAATGAGCACAGATAAAGTTCCTTAAGCCAAATATGGAATAGACAAGAGCTACTCCTTGCTCAACGAAATGGACTCAACACCGCATATTAAACGCCTAAGAATGTACCTGACTAGTAAGTATCTTAAAACCTATGGATTGCTATGTCTCCGAAAGAGAATCAAGCATGTGTACAGGGGCATAAACGCAGCAGTGGTAGGATTGGAGAGGTTCGGTGAGCAAATGAAGACCCTTTGAAGTCATATTGCATGGTACCCGTTACACATGTTTCAACTACCCAGGTTTAAGGTATTCTTCCTTCAGCTAAAACATGCATGTGGAACCCAAGTATGATCAACCATGTGAACGGGAGACGTGTTCAAATATGTCTCAGTTTTCCTCCTCTGGTACTCGGGTGCAACATTCCAGAGGCTTTACTAACACTCTCCCGACTTGGAGAGTCAGTCCCTTTAACCTCCTGTTTGGCCCAGTTTGCAATTTCTGCGGAAGATGAACAGGAATAGCGAGAACCAATGAGAGGCTAGCTGGAGGTGTCTGGACGGGCAAATTTAACTCTCATTTCCCACCAGGAAGAGGAATTAACCAAAGGCTCAGCGTGCCGTGCTGGAACAAGATTAGGGCCTGAAGCCATCCTGCGGTGTTGCGGCCAGCTCAAAAGAAAGCGAGTTGAAGAAAGGAGCTCAGGGGCACTGTAATTCACAAACCTGCAGAGTTATAAATGACAGCTATCGTCCAAAAATAGACTGAAGTAAGGCTGCCAAGAGGACTTGAAAGCGGGGCAGAATTGCAGGAAACCGATTTCAGGAGGTAGACTGGAATTGCATTGAAAGCATAGGAAAAGAGGCAGAACGTCCACAAAGATGCACTTGGCCAAAAAGGGCGTATGCGTTTTTTCCTGAATATATTCAGGAAAAAACGCATACGCCCTTTTTGGCCAACCCAGCAAGCTTGCAATGGAAATCTGCACTACAATGAAGTCTCACTTCCCCCGGGTCAAAAGGGCCATCTGAAAAAAGTGTAAAATCCAGAAAGACAGGACAGGCCATGGAGAACTGGGAGCCTTGTTATGCTGATGGGCGGGATGTAAATTGCCAACAGACACTTGGGAGAAGTGTATGGTGTTTCCTGAAACATCTAAAAAACAAAGCAACAGAGCCTAGGGCACTTCCACTTATGGTCCTATAGCTTAGGGAAATTAAAATCAAAAAGACACAGCCACCCCAAAGTTTGGAACGGCTCCGTTTACAAGAACCTCGTTTACAGTACAAGTTCAACATTGCAGAAAGTGAAAAATCGATAAAGAACTTGTGGTATTTACTTACAAAGCAATATCACTCAGCAATGAAATCTGTGTCATCAGGCCCTTAGCAGCACAATGAGTGGATTCAGGTACGATGATTCTAACTGAAATAAGTCACACAGAAAAAGAAACATCATAAGATATCAGTAATACATGGAATGTAAACTTGGCTACACAGGAACTGAATTACAGAACAGAACAGGGTCTCAAATTTAGAAAACCAACTTATGCTTGCTTAAGGGGAAAGGTGAGTTGGCGTGCTGCATAAAACCAGAGATTGAAATGAGCACAGATAAAGTTCCTTAAGCCAAATATGGAATAGACAAGAGCTACTCCTTGCTCAACGAAATGGACTCAACACCCCATATTAAACGCCTAAGAATGTACCTGACTAGTAAGTATCTTAAAACCTATGGATTGCTATGTCTCCGAAAGAGAATCAAGCATGTGTACAGGGGCATAAACGCAGCAGTGATAGGACTGGAGAGGTTCGGTGAGCAAATGAAGACCCTTTGAAGTCATATTGCATGGTACCCATTCCACGGGTTTCAAGTACCCAGGTTTAAGGTATTCTTCCTTCAGCTAAAACATGCATGTGGAACCTAGAGTATGATCAACCATGTGATCAGGAGACGTGTTCAAATATGTCTCAGTTTTCGTACCCTGGTACTCGGGTGCAACATTCCAGACGCTTTACTAACACTCTCCCGACTTGGAGAGTCAGTCCCTTTAACCTCCTGTTTGGCCCAGTTTGCAATTTCTGCGGAAGATGAACAGGAATAGCGAGAACCAATGAGAGACTAGCTGGAGGTGTCTGGACGGGCAAATTTAACTCTCATTTCCCACCAGGAAGAGGAATTAACCAAAGGCTCAGCGTGCCGTGCCGGAACCAGATTAGGGCCTGAAGCCATCCTGCGGTGTTGCGGCCAGCTCACAAGGAAGCGAGTTGAAGAAAGGAGCTCAGGGGCACTGTAATTCACAAACCTGCAGAGTTATAAATGACAGCTATCGTCCAAAAATAGACTGAAGTAAGGCTGCCAAGAGGACTTGAAAACGGGGCAGAATTGCAGGAAACCGATTTCAGGAGGTAGACTGGAATTGCATTGAAAACATAGGAAAAGAGGCAGAACGTCCACAATGATGCACTTGGCCAAAAAGGGCGTATGCGTTTTTTCCTGAATATATTCAGGAAAAAACGCATACGCCCTTTTTGGCCAACCAAGCAAACTAGCAAAGGAAATCTGCACTACAATGAAGTCTCACTTCCCCCAGGTCAAAAGGGCCATCTGAAAAAAGTGTAAAATCCAGAAAGGCAGGACAGGCCATGGAGAACTGGGAGCCTTGTTATGCTGATGGGCGGGATGTAAATTGCCAACAGACACTTGGGAGAATTGTATGGTGTTTCCTGAAACATCTAAAAAACAAAGCAACAGAGCCTAGGGCACTTCCACTTATGGTCCTATAGCTTAGGGAAATTAAAATCAAAAAGACACAGCCACCCCAAAGTTTGGGACGCCTCTGTTTAGAAGAACCTAGTTTACCGTACAAGTTCAATATCACAGAAAGTGAAAAATGGATAAAGAACTTGTGGTACTTACGTACAATGCAGTATCACTCAGCAATGAAATCTATGTCATCAGGCCCGTCGCAGCATAATGAGTGGATTCAGGTACGATGATTCTAACTGAAATAAGTCACACAGAAAAAGAAACATCATAAGATATCACTAATACACGGAATGTAAACGTGGCTACACAGGAACTGAATTACAGAACAGAACAGGGTCTCAAATTTAGAAAACCAACTTATTCTTGCTTAAGGGTAAAGGTGAGTTGGGGTGCTGCATAAAACCAGAGATTGAAATGAGCACAGATAAAGTTCCTTAAGCCAAATATGGAATAGACAAGAGCTACTCCTTGCTCAACGAAATGGACTCAACACCCCATATTAAACGCCTAAGAATGTACCTGACTAGTAAGTATCTTAAAACCTATGGATTGCTATGTCTCCGAAAGAGAATCAAGCATATGTACAGGGGCATAAACGCAGCAGTGGTAGGATTGGAGAGGTTCGGTGAGCAAATGAAGACCCTTTGAAGTCATATTGCATGGTACCCGTTACACATGTTTCAACTACCCAGGTTTAAGGTATTCTTCCTTCAGCTAAAACATGCATGTGGAACCTAGAGTATGATCAACCATGTGAACGGGAGACGTGTTCAAATATGTCTCAGTTTTCCTCCCCTGGTACTCGGGTGCAACATTCCAGACGCTTTACTAACACTCTCCCGAGTTGGAGAGTCAGCGCCTTTAACCTCCTGTTTGGCCCAGTTTGCAATTTCTGCGGAAGATAAACAGGAATAGCGAGAACCAATGAGAGACTAGCTGGAGGTGTCTGGACGGGCAAATTTAACTCTCATTTCCCACTAGGAAGAGGAAATAACCAAAGGCTCAGCGTGCCGTGCCGGAACCAGATTAGGGCCTGAAGCCATCCTGCGGTGTTGCGGCCAGGTCACAAGAAAGCGAGTTGAAGAAAGGAGCTCAGGGGCACTGTAATTCACAAACCTGCAGAGTTATATATGACAGCTATCGTCCAAAAATAGACTGAAGGAAGGCTGCCAAGAGGACTTGAAAGCGGGGCAGAATTGCAGGAAACCGATTTCAGGAGGTAGACTGGAATTGCATTGAAAGCATAGGAAAAGAGGCAGAACGTCCACAATGATGCACTTGGCCAAAAAGGGCGTATGCGTTTTTTCCTGAATATATTCAGGAAAAAACGCATACGCCCTTTTTGGCCAACCAAGCAAGCTTGCAAAGGAAATCTGCACTACAATGAAGTCTCACTTCTCCCCGGTCAAAAGGGCCATCTGAAAAAAGTGTAAAATCCAGAAAGGCAGGAGAGGCCATGGAGAACTGGGAGCCTTGTTATGCTGATGGGCGGGATGTAAATTGCCAACAACCACTCGGGAGAAGTGTATGGTGTTTCCTGAAACATCTAAAAAACAAAGCAACAGAACCTAGGGCACTTCCAATCTTGGTCCTATAGCTTAGGGAAATTAAAATCAAAAAGACACAGTCACCCCAAAGTTTGGAACGGCTCTGTTTACAAGAACCTCGTTTACAGTACAAGTTCAACATCGCAGAAAGTGAAAAATGGATAAAGAACTTGTGGTATTTACTTACAAAGCAATATCACTCAGCAATGAAATCTGTGTCATCAGGCCCTTAGCAGCACAATGAGTGGATTCAGGTATGATGATTCTAACTGAAATAAGTCACACAGAAAAAGAAACATCATAAGATATCACTAAAACACGGAATGTAAACTTGGCTACACAGGAACTGCATTCCAAAACAGAACAGGGTCTCAAATTTAGAAAACCAACTTATTCTTGCTTAAGGGTAAAGGTGAGTTGGGGTGCTGCATAAAACCAGAGATTGAAATGAGCACAGATAAAGTTCCTTAAGTCAAATATGGAATAGACAAGAGCTACTCCTTGCTCAACGAAATGGACTCAACACCGCATATTAAACGCCTAAAAATGTACCTGACTAGTAAGTATCTTAAAACCTATGGATTGCTATGACTCCGAAAGAGAATCAAGCATGTGTACAGGGGCATAAACGCAGCAGTGATAGGATTGGAGAGGTTCGGTGAGCAAATGAAGACCCTTTGAAGTCATATTGCATCGTACCCATTCCACGGGTTTCAACTACCCAGGTTTAAGGTATTCTTCCTTCAGCTAAAACATGCATGTGGAACCTAGAGTATGATCAACCATGTGATCGGGAGACGTGTTGAAATATGTCTCAGTTTTTGTACCCTGGTACTCGGGTGCAACATTCCAGACGCTTTACTAACACTCTCCCGACTTGGAGAGTCAGTCCCTTTAACCTCCTGTTTGGCCCAGTTTGCAATTTCTGCGGAAGATGAACAGGAATAGCGAGAACCAATGAGAGGCTAGCTGGAGGTGTCTGGACGGGCAAATTTAACTCTCATTTCCCACCAGGAAGAGGAATTAACCAAAGGCTCAGCGTGCCGTGCCGGAACCAGATTAGGGCCTGAAGCCATCCTGCGGTGTTGCGGCCAGGTCACAAGAAAGCGAGTTGAATAAAGGAGCTCAGGGGCACTGTAATTCACAAACCTGCAGAGTTATATATGACAGCTATCGTCCAAAAATAGACTGAAGGAAGGCTGCCAAGAGGACTTGAAAGCGGGGCAGAATTGCAGGAAACCGATTTCAGGAGGTAGACTGGAATTGCATTGAAAGCATAGGAAAAGAGGCAGAACGTCCACAATGATGCACTTGGCCAAAAAGGGCGTATGCGTTTTTTCCTGAATATATTCAGGAAAAAACGCATACGCCCTTTTTGGCCAACCAAGCAAACTTGCAAAGGAAATCTGCTTTACAATGAAGTCTCACTTCTCCCCGGTCAAAAGGGCCATCTGAAATAAGTGTAAAATCCAGAAAGGCAGGACAGGCCACGGAGAACTGGGAGCCTTGTTATGCTGATGGGCGGGATGTAAACTGCCAACAGACACTCAGGAGAAGTGTATGGTGTTTCCTGAAACATCTAAAAAACAAACCATCAGAGCCTAGGGCACTTCCACTTATGGTCCTATAGCTTAGGGAAATTAAAATCAAAAAGACACAGCCACCCCAAAGTTTGGGACGCCTCCGTTTACAAGAACCTCGTTTACCGTACAAGTTCTATATCACAGAAAGTGAAAAATGGATAAAGAACTTGTGGTACTTACGTACAATGCAGTATCACTCAGCAATGAAATCTATGTCATCAGGCCCGTAGCAGCATAATGAGTGGATTCAGGTACGATGATTCTAACTGAAATAAGTCACACAGAAAAAGAAACATCATAAGATATCACTAAAACACGGAATGTAAACTTGGCTACACAGGAACTGCATTCCAAAACAGAACAGGGTCTCAAATTTAGAAAACCAACTTATGCTTGCTTAAGGGGAAAGGTGAGTTGGCGTGCTGCATAAAACCAGAGATTGAAATGAGCACAGATAAAGTACCTTAAGCCAAATATGGAATAGACAAGAGCTACTCCTTGCTCAACGAAATGGACTCAACACCCCATATTAAACGCCTAAGAATGTACCTGACTAGTAAGTATCTTAAAACCTATGGATTGCTATGTCTCCGAAAGAGAATCAAGCATGTGTACAGGGGCATAAACGCAGCAGTGATAGGATTGGAGAGGTTCGGTGAGCAAATGAAGACCCTTTGAAGTCATATTGCATGGTACCCATTACACGGGTCTCAACTACCCAGGTTTTAGGTATTCTTCCTTCAGCTAAAACATGCATGTGGAACCTAGAGTATGATCAACCATGTGATCGGGAGACGTGTTCAAATATGTCTCAGTTTTCGTACCCTGGTACTCGGGTGCAACATTCCAGACGCTTTACTAACACTCTCCCGACTTGGAGAGTCAGTCCCTTTAACCTCCTGTTTGGCCCAGTTTGCAATTTCTGCGGAAGATGAACAGGAATAGCGAGAACCAATGAGAGGCTAGCTGGAGGTGTCTGGACGGGCAAATTTAACTCTCATTTCCCACCAGGAAGAGGAATTAACCAAAGGCACAGCGTGCCGTGCCGGAACAAGATTAGGGCCTGAAGCCATCCTGCGGTGTTGCGGCCAGCTCAAAAGAAAGCGAGTTGAAGAAAGGAGCTCAGGGGCACTGTAATTCACAAACCTGCAGAGTTATAAATGACAGCTATCGTCCAAAAATAGACTGAAGTAAGGCTGCCAAGAGGACTTGAAAGCGGGGCAGAATTGCAGGAAACCGATTTCAGGAGGTAGACTGGAATTGCATTGAAAGCATAGGAAAAGAGGCAGAACGTCCACAATGATGCACTTGGCCAAAAAGGGCGTATGCGTTTTTTCCTGAATATATTCAGGAAAAAACGCATACGCCCTTTTTGGCCAACCCAGCAAGCTTGCAATGGAAATCTGCACTACAATGAAGTCTCACTTCCCCCCGGTCAAAAGGGCCATCTGAAAAAAGTGTAAAATCCAGAAAGACAGGACAGGCCATGGAGAACTGGGAGCCTTGTTATGCTGATGGGCGGGATGTAAGTTGCCAACAGACACTCAGGAGAAGTGTATGGTGTTTCCTGAAACATCTAAAAAACAAAGCAACAGAGCCTAGGACACTTCCACTCTTGGTCCTATAGCTTAGGGAAATTAAAATCAAAAAGACACAGCCACCCCAAAGTTTGGGACGCCTCTGTTTAGAAGAACCTCGTTTACCGTACAAGTTCAATATCATAGAAAGTGAAAAATGGATAAAGAACTTGTGGTATTTACGTACAATGCAGTATCACTCAGCAATGAAATCTATGTCATCAGGCCCATAGCAGCATAATGAATGGATTCAGGTACGATGATTCTAACTGAAATAAGTCACACAGAAAAAGAAACATCATAAGATATCACTAATACACGGAATGTAAACGTGGCTACACAGGTACTGAATTACAGAACAGAACAGGGTCTCAAATTTAGAAAACCAACTTATGCTTGCTTAAGGGTAAAGGTGAGTTGGGGTGCTGCATAAAACCAGAGATTGAAATGAGCACAGATAAAGTTCCTTAAGCCAAATATGGAATAGACAAGAGCTACTCCTTGCTCAACGAAATGGACTCAACACCGCATATTAAACGCCTAAGAATGTACCTGACTAGTAAGTATCTTAAAACCTATGGATTGCTATGTCTCCGAAAGAGAATCAAGCATGTGTCCAGGGGCATAAACGCAGCAGTGATAGGATTGGAGAGGTTCGGTGAGCAAATGAAGACCCTTTGAAGTCATATTGCATCGTACCCATTCCACGTGTTTCAACTACCCAGGTTTAAGGTATTCTTCCTTCAGCTAAAACATGCATGTGGAACCTAGAGTATGATCAACCATGTGATCGGGAGACGTGTTTAAATATGTCTCAGTTTTTGTACCCTGGTACTCGGGTGCAACATTCCAGACGCTTTACTAACACTCTCCCGACTTGGAGAGTCAGTCCCTTTAACCTCCTGTTTGGCCCAGTTTGCAATTTCTGCGGAAGATGAACAGGAATAGCGAGAACCAATGAGAGGCTAGCTGGAGGTGTCTGGACGGGCAAATTTAACTCTCATTTCCCACCAGGAAGAGGAATTAACCAAAGGCTCAGCGTGCCGTGCCGGAACCAGATTAGGGCCTGAAGCCATCCTGCGGTGTTGCGGCCAGGTCACAAGAAAGCGAGTTGAAGAAAGGAGCTCAGGGGCACTGTAATTCACAAACCTGCAGATTTATATATGACAGCTATCGTCCAAAAATAGACTGAAGGAAGGCTGCCAAGAGGACTTGAAAACGGGGCAGAATTGCAGGAAACCGATTTCAGGAGGTAGACTGGAATTGCATTGAAAGCATAGGAAAAGAGGCAGAACGTCCACAATGATGCACTTGGCCAAAAATGGCGTATGCGTTTTTTCCTGAATATATTCAGGAAAAAACGCATACACCCTTTTTGGCCAACCAAGCAAACTTGCAAAGGAAATCTGCTTTACAATGAAGTCTCACTTCTCCCCGGTCAAAAGGGCCATCTGAAAAAAGTGTAAAATCCAGAAAGGCAGGACAGGCCATGGAGAACTGGGAGCCTTGTTATGCTGATGGGCGGGATGTAAATTGCCAACAGACACTTGGGAGAAGTGTATGGTGTTTCCTGAAACATCTAAAAAACAAAGCAACAGAGCCTAGGGCACTTCCACTTATGGTCCTATAGCTTAGGGAAATTAAAATCAAAAAGACACAGCCACCCCAAAGTTTGGGATGCCTCCGTTTACAAGAACCTCGTTTACCGTACAAGTTCTATATCACAGAAAGTGAAAAATGGATAAAGAACTTGTGGTACTTACGTACAATGCAGTATCACTCAGCAATGAAATCTATGTCATCAGGCCCGTAGCAGCATAATGAGTGGATTCAGGTACGATGATTCTAACTGAAATAAGTCACACAGAAAAAGAAACATCATAAGATATCACTAATACACGGAATGTAAACTTGGCTACAGAGGAACTGCATTCCAAAACAGAACAGGGTCTCAAATTTAGAAAACCAACTTATGCTTGCTTAAGGGGAAAGGTGAGTTGGGGTGCTGCATAAAACCAGAGATTGAAATGAGCACAGATAAAGTACCTTAAGCCAAATATGGAATAGACAAGAGCTACTCCTTGCTCAACGAAATGGACTCAACACCGCATATTAAACGCCTAAGAATGTACCTGACTAGTAAGTATCTTAAAACCTATGGATTGCTATGTCTCCGAAAGAGAATCAAGCATGTGTACAGGGGCATAAACGCAGCAGTGATAGGATTGGAGAGGTTCGGTGAGCAAATGAAGACCCTTTGAAGTCATATTGCATGGTACCCATTACACGGGTCTCAACTACCCAGGTTTTAGGTATTCTTCCTTCAGCTAAAACATGCATGTGGAACCTAGAGTATGATCAACCATGTGATCGGGAGACGTGTTCAAATATGTCTCAGTTTTCGTACCCTGGTACTCGGGTGCAACATTCCAGACGCTTTACTAACACTCTCCCGACTTGGAGAGTCAGTCCCTTTAACCTCCTGTTTGGCCCAGTTTGCAATTTCTGCGGAAGATGAACAGGAATAGCGAGAACCAATGAGAGGCTAGCTGGAGGTGTCTGGACGGGCAAATTTAACTCTCATTTCCCACCAGGAAGAGGAATTAACCAAAGGCTCAGCGTGCCGTGCCGGAACAAGATTAGGGCCTGAAGCCATCCTGCGGTGTTGCGGCCAGCTCAAAAGAAAGCGAGTTGAAGAAAGGAGCTCAGGGGCACTGTAATTCACAAACCTGCAGAGTTATAAATGACAGCTATCGTCCAAAAATAGACTGAAGTAAGGCTGCCAAGAGGACTTGAAAGCGGGGCAGAATTGCAGGAAACCGATTTCAGGAGGTAGACTGGAATTGCATTGAAAGCATAGGAAAAGAGGCAGAACGTCCACAATGATGCACTTGGCCAAAAAGGGCGTATGCGTTTTTTCCTGAATATATTCAGGAAAAAACGCATACGCCCTTTTTGGCCAACCCAGCAAGCTTGCAATGGAAATCTGCACTACAATGAAGTCTCACTTCCCCCCGGTCAAAAGGGCCATCTGAAAAAAGTGTAAAATCCAGAAAGACAGGACAGGCCATGGAGAACTGGGAGCCTTGTTATGCTGATGGGCGGGATGTAAATTGCCAACAGACACTCAGGAGAAGTGTATGGTGTTTCCTGAAACATCTAAAAAACAAAGCAACAGAGCCTAGGGCACTTCCACTTATGGTCCTATAGCTTAGGGAAATTAAAATCAAAAAGACACAGCCACCCCAAAGTTTGGAAAGGCTCTGTTTACAAGAACCTCGTTTACAGTACAAGTTCAACATCGCAGAAAGTGAAAAATGGATAAAGAACTTGTGGTATTTACTTACAAAGCAATATCACTCAGCAATGAAATCTGTGTCATCAGGCCCTTAGCAGCACAATGAGTGGATTCAGGTATGATGATTCTAACTGAAGTAAGTCACACAGAAAAAGAAACATCATAAGATATCAGTAATACACGGAATGTAAACTTGGCTACACAGGAACTGAATTACAGAAGAGAACAGGGTCTCAAATTTAGAAAACCAACTTATGCTTGCTTAAGGGGAAAGGTGAGTTGGGGTGCTGCATAAAACCAGAGATTGAAATGAGCACAGATAAAGTTCCTTAAGCCAAATATGGAATAGACAAGAGCTACTCCTTGCTCAATGAAATGGACTCAACACCCCATATTAAACGCCTAAGAATGTACCTGACTAGTAAGTATCTTAAAACCTATGGATTGATATGTCTCCGAAAGAGAATCAAGCATGTGTACAGGGGCATAAACGCAGCAGTGATAGGATTGGAGAGGTTCGGTGAGCAAATGAAGACCCTTTGAAGTCATATTGCATGGTACCCATTCCACGGGTTTCAACTACCCAGGTTAAGGTATTCTTCCTTCAGCTAAAACATGCATGTGGAACCTAGAGTATGATCAACCATGTGATCGGGAGACGTGTTCAAATATGTCTCAGTTTTCGTACCCTGGTACTCGGGTGCAACATTCCAGACACTTTACTAACACTCTCCCGACTTGGAGAGTCAGTCCCGTTAACCTCCTGTTTGGCCCAGTTTGCAATTTCTGCAGAAGATGAACAGGAATAGCGAGAACCAATGAGAGGCTAGCTGGAGGTGTCTGGACGGGCAAATTTAACTCTCATTTTCCACCATGAAGAGGAATTAACCAAAGGCTCAGCGTGCCCTGCCGGAACCAGATGAGGGCCTGAAGCCATCCTTTGGTGTTGCGGCTAGGTCACAAGAGAGCAAGTTGAAGAAAGGAGCTCAGGGGCACTGTAATTCACAAACCTGCAGAGTTATAAATGACAGCTATCGTTCAAAAATAGACTGAAGTAAGGCTGCCAAGAGGACTTGAAAGCGGGGCAGAATTGCAGGAAACCGATTTCAGGAGGTAGACTGGAATTGCATTGAAAGCATAGGAAAAGAGGCAGAACGTCCACAATGATGCACTTGGCCAAAAAGGGCGTATGCGTTTTTTCCTGAATATATTCAGGAAAAAACGCATACGCCCTTTTTGGCCAACCAAGCAAGCTTGCAAAGGAAATCTGCACTACAATGAAGTCTCACTTCCCCCCGGTCAAAAGGGCCATCTGAAAACAGTGTAAAATCCACAAAGGCAGGACAGGCCATGGAGACCTGGGAGCCTTGTTATGCTGATGGGCGGGATGTAAATTGCCAACAACCACTCGGGAGAAGTTTATGGTGTTTCCTGAAACATCTAAAAAACAAAGCAACAGAACCTAGGGCACTTCCACTTATGGTCCTATAGCTTAGGGAAATTAAAATCAAAAAGACACAGCCACCCCAATGTTTGGAATGGCTCTGTTTACAAGAACCTCGTTTACAGTACAAGTTCAACATCGCAGAAAGTGAAAAATGGATAAAGAACTTGTGGTATTTACTTAAAAAGCAATATCACTCAGCAATGAAATCTGTGTCATCAGGCCCTTAGCAGCACAATGAGTGGATTCAGGTATGATGATTCTAACTGAAATAAGTCACACAGAAAAAGAAACATCATAAGATATCAGTAATACACGGAATGTAAACTTGGCTACACAGGAACTGAATTACAGAACAGAACAGGGTCTCAAATTTAGAAAACAAACTTATGCTTGCTTAAGGGTAAAGGTGAGTTGTGGTGCTGCATAAAACCAGAGATTGAAATGAGCACAGATAAACTTCCTTAAGTCAAATATGGAATAGACAAGAGCTACTCCTTGCTCAACGAAATGGACTCAACACCGCATATTAAACGCCTAAGAATGTACCTGACTAGTAAGTATCTTAAAACCTATGGATTGCTATGTCTCCGAAAGAGAATCAAGCGTATGTACCGGGGCATAAACACAGCAGTGATAGGACTGGAGAGGTTTGGTGAGCAAATGAAGACCCTTTGAAGTCATATTGCATGGTACCCATTCCACGGGTCTCAACTCTCCAGGTTTAAGGTATTCTTCCTTCAGCTAAAACATGCATGTGGAACCCAGAGTATGATCAACTGTGTGATCGGGAGACATGTTCAAATATGTCTCACTTTTGGTCCCCTGGTACTCGGGTGCAACATTCTAGACGCTTAACGAACACTCTCCCCACTTGGAGAGTCAGTGCCTTTAACCTCCTGTTTGGCCCAGTTTGCAATTTCTGCGGAAGATGAACAGGAATAGCGAGAACCAATGAGAGGTTAGCTGGAGGTTTCTGGACGGGCAAATTTAACTCTCATTTCCCACCAGGAAGAGGAAATAACCAAAGGCTCAGCATGCCGTGCCGGAACCAGATTAGGGCCTGAAGCCATCCTGCGGTGTTGCGGCCAGCTCAAAATAAAGCGAGTTGAAGAAAGGAGCTCAGGGCCACTGTAATTCACAAACCTGCAGAGTTATAAATGACAGCTATCGTCCAAAAATAGACTGAAGTAAGGCTGCCAAGAGGACTTGAAAGCGGGGCAGAATTGCAGGAAACCGATTTCAGGAGGTAGACTGGAATTGCATTGAAAGCATAGGAAAAGAGGCAGAACGTCCACAATGATGCACTTGGCCAAAAAGGGCGTATGCGTTTTTTCCTGAATATATTCAGGAAAAAACGCATACGCCCTTTTTGGCCAACCCAGCAAGCTTGCAATGGAAATCTGCACTACAATGAAGTCTCACTTCCCCCCGGTCAAAAGGGCCATCTGAAAAAAGTGTAAAATCCAGAAAGACAGGACAGGCCATGGAGAACTGGGAGCCTTGTTATGCTGATGGGCGGGATGTAAGTTGCCAACAGACACTCAGGAGAAGTGTATGGTGTTTCCTGAAACATCTAAAAAACAAAGCAACAGAGCCTAGGGCACTTCCACTCTTGCTCCTATAGCTTAGGGAAATTAAAATAAAAAAGACACAGCCACCCCAAAGTTTGGAAAGGCTCTGTTTACAACAACGTCGTTTACAGTACAAGTTCAACATCGCAGAAAGTGAAAAATGGATAAAGAACTTGTGGTATTTACTTACAAAGCAATATCACTCAGCAATGAAATCTGTGTCATCAGGCCCTTAGCAGCACAATGAGTGGATTCAGGTATGATGATTCTAACTGAAATAAGTCACACAGAAAAAGAAACATCATAAGATATCAGTAATACACGGAATGTAAACTTGGCTACACAGGAACTGAATTACAGAACAGAACAGGGTCTCAAATTTAGAAAACCAACTTATGCTTGCTTAAGGGTAAAGGTGAGTTGTGGTGCTGCATAAAACCAGAGATTGAAATGAGCACAGATAAAGTTCCTTAAGCCAAATATGGAATAGACAAGAGCTACTCCTTGCTCAACGAAATGGACTCAACACCGCATATTAAACGCCTAAGAATGTACCTGACTAGTAAGTATCTTAAAACCTATGGATTGCTATGTCTCCGAAAGAGAATCAAGCATGTGTACAGGGGCATAAACGCAGCAGTGATAGGATTGGAGAGGTTCGGTGAGCAAATGAAGACCCTTTGAAGTCATATTGCATGGTACCCATTGCACGGGTCTTAACTCTCCAGGTTTAAGGTATTCTTCCTTCAGCTAAAACATGCATGTGGAACCTAGAGTATGATCAACCATGTGATCGGGAGACGTGTTCAAATATGTCTCAGTTTTCGTACCCTGGTACTCGGGTGCAACATTCCAGACGCTTTACTAACACTCTCCCGACTTGGAGAGTCAGCGCCTTTAACCTCCTGTTTGGCCCAGTTTGCAATTTCTGCGGAAGATGAACAGGAATAGCGAGAACCAATGAGAGGCTAGCTGGAGGTGTCTGGACGGGCAAATTTAACTCTCATTTCCCACCAGGAAGAGGAATTAACCAAAGGCTCAGTGTGCTGTGCCGGAACCAGATTAGGGCCTGAAGCCATCCTGCGGTGTTGTGGCCAGCTCAAAACAAAGCGAGTTGAAGAAAGGAGCTCAGGGGAACTGTAATTCACAAACCTGCAGAGTTATAAATGACAGCTATCGTCCAAAAATAGACTGAAGTAAGGCTGCCAAGAGGACTTGAAAGCGGGGCAGAATTGCAGGAAACCGATTTCAGGAGGTAGACTGGAATTGCATTGAAAGCATAGGAAAAGAGGCAGAACGTCCACAATGATGCACTTGGCCAAAAAGGGCGTATGCGTTTTTTCCTGAATATATTCAGGAAAAAACGCATACGCCCTTTTTGGCCAACCAAGCAAGCTTGCAAAGGAAATCTGCACTACAATGAAGTCTCACTTCCCCCCGGTCAAAAGGGCCATCTGAAAACAGTGTAAAATCCACAAAGGCAGGACAGGCCATGGAGACCTGGGAGCCTTGTTATGCTGATGGGCGGGATGTAAATTGCCAACAACCACTCGGGAGAAGTGTATGGTGTTTCCTGAAACATCTAAAAAACAAAGCAACAGAACCTAGGGCACTTCCACTTATGGTCCTATAGCTTAGGGAAATTAAAATCAAAAAGACACAGCCACCCCAATGTTTGGAATGGCTCTGTTTACAAGAACCTCGTTTACAGTACAAGTTCAACATCGCAGAAAGTGAAAAATGGATAAAGAACTTGTGGTATTTACTTACAAAGCAATATCACTCAGCAATGAAATCTGTGTCATCAGGCCCTTAGCAGCACAATGAGTGGATTCAGGTATGATGATTCTAACTGAAATAAGTCACACAGAAAAAGAAACATCATAAGATATCAGTAATACACGGAATGTAAACTTGGCTACACAGGAACTGCATTACAGAACAGAACAGGGTCTCAAATTTAGAAAACAAACTTATGCTTGCTTAAGGGTAAAGGTGAGTTGTGGTGCTGCATAAAACCAGAGATTGAAATGAGCACAGATAAACTTCCTTAAGTCAAATATGGAATAGACAAGAGCTACTCCTTGCTCAACGAAATGGACTCAACACCGCATATTAAACGCCTAAGAATGTACCTGACTAGTAAGTATCTTAAAACCTATGGATTGCTATGTCTCCGAAAGAGAATCAAGCATGTGTACAGGGGCATAAACGCAGCAGTGATAGGATTGGAGAGGTTCGGTGAGCAAATGAAGACCCTTTGAAGTCATATTGCATGGTACCCATTGCACGGGTCTTAACTCTCCAGGTTTAAGGTATTCTTCCTTCAGCTAAAACATGCATGTGGAACCTAGAGTATGATCAACCATGTGATCGGCAGACGTGTTCAAATATGTCTCAGTTTTCGTACCCTGGTACTCGGGTGCAACATTCCACACGCTTTACTAACACTCTCCCGTCTTGGAGAGTCAGCGCCTTTAACCTCCTGTTTGGCCCAGTTTGCAATTTCTGTGGAAGATGAACAGGAATAGCGAGAACCAATGAGAGGCTAGCTGGAGGTGTCTGGACGGGCAAATTTAACTCTCATTTCCCACAAGGAAGAGGAATTAACCAAAGGCTCAGCGTGCTGTGCCGGAACCAGATTAGGGCCTGAAGCCATCCTGCGGTGTTGCGGCCAGCTCAAAACAAAGCGAGTTGAAGAAAGGAGCTCAGGGGCACTGTAATTCACAAACCTGCAGAGTTATAAATGACAGGTATCGTCCAAAAATAGACTGAAGTAAGGCTGCCAAGAGGACTTGAAAGCGGGGCAGAATTGCAGGAAACCGATTTCAGGAGGTAGACTGGAATTGCATTGAAAGCATAGGAAAAGAGGCAGAACGTCCACAATGATGCACTTGGCCAAAAAGGGCGTATGCGTTTTTTCCTGAATATATTCAGGAAAAAACGCATACGCCCTTTTTGGCCAACCAAGCAAGCTTGCAAAGGAAATCTGCACTACAATGAAGTCTCACTTCCCCCCGGTCAAAAGGGCCATCTGAAATAAGTGTAAAATCCAGAAAGGCAGGAGAGGCCATGGAGAACTGGGAGCCTTGTTATGCTGATGGGCGGGATGTAAATTGCCAACAACCACTCGGGAGAAGTGTATGGTGTTTCCTGAAACATCTAAAAAACAAAGCAACAGAACCTAGGGCACTTCCACTTATGGTCCTATAGCTTAGGGAAATTAAAATCAAAAAGACACAGCCACCCCAAAGTTTGGATCGGCTCTGTTTACAAGAACCTAGTTTACAGTACAAGTTCAACATCGCAGAAAGTGAAAAATGGATAAAGAACTTGTGGTATTTACTTACAAAGCAATATCACTCAGCAATGAAATCTGTGTCATCAGGCCCTTAGCAGCACAATGAGTGGATTCAGGTATGATGATTCTAACTGAAATAAGTCACACAGAAAAAGAAACATCATAAGATATCAGTAATACACGGAATGTAAACTTGGCTACACAGGAACTGAATTACAGAACAGAACAGGGTCTCAAATTTAGAAAACCAACTTATGCTTGCTTAAGGGGAAAGGTGAGTTGGGGTGCTGCATAAAACCAGAGATTGAAATGAGCACAGATAAAGTTCCTTAAGCCAAATATGGAATAGACAAGAGCTACTCCTTGCTCAACGAAATGGACTCAACACCGCATATTAAACGCCTAAGAATGTACCTGACTAGTAAGTATCTTAAAACCTATGGATTGCTATGTCTCCGAAAGAGAATCAAGCATGTGTACAGGGGCATAAACGCAGCAGTGATAGGATTGGAGAGGTTCGGTGAGCAAATGAAGACCCTTTGAAGTCATATTGCATGGTACCCATTGCACGGGTCTTAACTCTCCAGGTTTAAGGTATTCTTCCTTCAGCTAAAACATGCATGTGGAACCTAGAGTATGATCAACCATGTGATCGGGAGACGTGTTCAAATATGTCTCAGTTTTCGTACCCTGGTACTCGGGTGCAACATTCCAGACGCTTTACTAACACTCTCCCGACTTGGAGAGTCAGCGCCTTTAACCTCCTGTTTGGCCCAGTTTGCAATTTCTGCGGAAGATGAACAGGAATAGCGAGAACCAATGAGAGGCTAGCTGGAGGTGTCTGGACGGGCAAATTTAACTCTCATTTCCCACCAGGAAGAGGAATTAACCAAAGGCTCAGTGTGCTGTGCCGGAACCAGATTAGGGCCTGAAGCCATCCTGCGGTGTTGTGGCCAGCTCAAAACAAAGCGAGTTGAAGAAAGGAGCTCAGGGGAACTGTAATTCACAAACCTGCAGAGTTATAAATGACAGCTATCGTCCAAAAATAGACTGAAGTAAGGCTGCCAAGAGGACTTGAAAGCGGGGCAGAATTGCAGGAAACCGATTTCAGGAGGTAGACTGGAATTGCATTGAAAGCATAGGAAAAGAGGCAGAACGTCCACAATGATGCACTTGGCCAAAAAGGGCGTATGCGTTTTTTCCTGAATATATTCAGGAAAAAACGCATACGCCCTTTTTGGCCAACCAAGCAAGCTTGCAAAGGAAATCTGCACTACAATGAAGTCTCACTTCCCCCCGGTCAAAAGGGCCATCTGAAAACAGTGTAAAATCCACAAAGGCAGGACAGGCCATGGAGACCTGGGAGCCTTGTTATGCTGATGGGCGGGATGTAAATTGCCAACAACCACTCGGGAGAAGTGTATGGTGTTTCCTGAAACATCTAAAAAACAAAGCAACAGAACCTAGGGCACTTCCACTTATGGTCCTATAGCTTAGGGAAATTAAAATCAAAAAGACACAGCCACCCCAATGTTTGGAATGGCTCTGTTTACAAGAACCTCGTTTACAGTACAAGTTCAACATCGCAGAAAGTGAAAAATGGATAAAGAACTTGTGGTATTTACTTACAAAGCAATATCACTCAGCAATGAAATCTGTGTCATCAGGCCCTTAGCAGCACAATGAGTGGATTCAGGTATGATGATTCTAACTGAAATAAGTCACACAGAAAAAGAAACATCATAAGATATCAGTAATACACGGAATGTAAACTTGGCTACACAGGAACTGCATTACAGAACAGAACAGGGTCTCAAATTTAGAAAACAAACTTATGCTTGCTTAAGGGTAAAGGTGAGTTGTGGTGCTGCATAAAACCAGAGATTGAAATGAGCACAGATAAACTTCCTTAAGTCAAATATGGAATAGACAAGAGCTACTCCTTGCTCAACGAAATGGACTCAACACCGCATATTAAACGCCTAAGAATGTACCTGACTAGTAAGTATCTTAAAACCTATGGATTGCTATGTCTCCGAAAGAGAATCAAGCATGTGTACAGGGGCATAAACGCAGCAGTGATAGGATTGGAGAGGTTCGGTGAGCAAATGAAGACCCTTTGAAGTCATATTGCATGGTACCCATTGCACGGGTCTTAACTCTCCAGGTTTAAGGTATTCTTCCTTCAGCTAAAACATGCATGTGGAACCTAGAGTATGATCAACCATGTGATCGGCAGACGTGTTCAAATATGTCTCAGTTTTCGTACCCTGGTACTCGGGTGCAACATTCCACACGCTTTACTAACACTCTCCCGTCTTGGAGAGTCAGCGCCTTTAACCTCCTGTTTGGCCCAGTTTGCAATTTCTGTGGAAGATGAACAGGAATAGCGAGAACCAATGAGAGGCTAGCTGGAGGTGTCTGGACGGGCAAATTTAACTCTCATTTCCCACAAGGAAGAGGAATTAACCAAAGGCTCAGCGTGCTGTGCCGGAACCAGATTAGGGCCTGAAGCCATCCTGCGGTGTTGCGGCCAGCTCAAAACAAAGCGAGTTGAAGAAAGGAGCTCAGGGGCACTGTAATTCACAAACCTGCAGAGTTATAAATGACAGGTATCGTCCAAAAATAGACTGAAGTAAGGCTGCCAAGAGGACTTGAAAGCGGGGCAGAATTGCAGGAAACCGATTTCAGGAGGTAGACTGGAATTGCATTGAAAGCATAGGAAAAGAGGCAGAACGTCCACAATGATGCACTTGGCCAAAAAGGGCGTATGCGTTTTTTCCTGAATATATTCAGGAAAAAACGCATACGCCCTTTTTGGCCAACCAAGCAAGCTTGCAAAGGAAATCTGCACTACAATGAAGTCTCACTTCCCCCCGGTCAAAAGGGCCATCTGAAATAAGTGTAAAATCCAGAAAGGCAGGAGAGGCCATGGAGAACTGGGAGCCTTGTTATGCTGATGGGCGGGATGTAAATTGCCAACAACCACTCGGGAGAAGTGTATGGTGTTTCCTGAAACATCTAAAAAACAAAGCAACAGAACCTAGGGCACTTCCACTTATGGTCCTATAGCTTAGGGAAATTAAAATCAAAAAGACACAGCCACCCCAAAGTTTGGATCGGCTCTGTTTACAAGAACCTAGTTTACAGTACAAGTTCAACATCGCAGAAAGTGAAAAATGGATAAAGAACTTGTGGTATTTACTTACAAAGCAATATCACTCAGCAATGAAATCTGTGTCATCAGGCCCTTAGCAGCACAATGAGTGGATTCAGGTATGATGATTCTAACTGAAATAAGTCACACAGAAAAAGAAACATCATAAGATATCAGTAATACACGGAATGTAAACTTGGCTACACAGGAACTGAATTACAGAACAGAACAGGGTCTCAAATTTAGAAAACCAACTTATGCTTGCTTAAGGGGAAAGGTGAGTTGGGGTGCTGCATAAAACCAGAGATTGAAATGAGCACAGATAAAGTTCCTTAAGCCAAATATGGAATAGACAAGAGCTACTCCTTGCTCAACGAAATGGACTCAACACCGCATATTAAACGCCTAAGAATGTACCTGACTAGTAAGTATCTTAAAACCTATGGATTGCTATGTCTCCGAAAGAGAATCAAGCGTGTGTACAGGGGCATAAACGCAGCAGTGATAGGATTGGAGAGGTTCGGTGAGCAAATGAAGACCCTTTGAAGTCATATTGCATGGTACCCATTACACGGGTCTCAACTCTCCAGGTTTAAGGTATTCTTCCTTCAGCTAAAACATGCATGTGGAACCTAGAGTATGATCAACCATGTGATCGGGAGACGTGTTCAAATATGTCTCAGTTTTCGTACCCTGGTACTCGGGTGCAACATTCCAGACGCTTTACTAAAACTCTCCCGACGTGGAGAGTCAGTCCCTTTAACCTCCTGTTTGGCCCAGTTTGCAATTTCTGCGGAAGATGAACAGGAATAGCGAGAACCAATGAGAGGCTAGCTGGAGGTGTCTGGACGGGCAAATTTAACTCTCATTTCCCACCAGGAAGAGGAATTAACCAAAATCTCAGCGTGCTGTGCCGGAACCAGATTAGGGCCTGAAGCCATCCTGTGGTGTTGCGGCCAGCTCAAAAGTAAGGGAGTTGAAGAAAGGAGCTCAGGGGCATTGTAATTCACAAACCTGCAGAGTTATAAATGACAGCTATCGTCCAAAAATAGACTGAAGTAAGGCTGCCAAGAGGACTTGAAAGCGGGGCAGAATTGCAGGAAACCGATTTCAGGAGGTAGACTGGAATTGCATTGAAAGCATAGGAAAAGAGGCAGAACGTCCACAATGATGCACTTGGCCAAAAAGGGCGTATGCGTTTTTTCCTGAATATATTCAGGAAAAAACGCATACGCCCTTTTTGGCCAACCCAGCAAGCTTGCAAAGGAAATCTGCACTACAATGAAGTCTCACTTCCCCCCGGTCAAAAGGGCCATCTGAAAACAGTGTAAAATCCACAAAGGCAGGACAGGCCATGGAGACCTGGGAGCCTTGTTATGCTGATGGGCGGGATGTAAATTGCCAACAACCACTCGGGAGAAGTTTATGGTGTTTCCTGAAACATCTAAAAAACAAAGCAACAGAACCTAGGGCACTTCCACTTATGGTCCTATAGCTTAGGGAAATTAAAATCAAAAAGACACAGCCACCCCAATGTTTGGAATGGCTCTGTTTACAAGAACCTCGTTTACAGTACAAGTTCAACATCGCAGAAAGTGAAAAATGGATAAAGAACTTGTGGTATTTACTTACAAAGCAATATCACTCAGCAATGAAATCTGTGTCATCAGGCCCTTAGCAGCACAATGAGTGGATTCAGGTATGATGATTCTAACTGAAATAAGTCACACAGAAAAAGAAACATCATAAGATATCAGTAATACACGGAATGTAAACTTGGCTACACAGGAACTGAATTACAGAACAGAACAGGGTCTCAAATTTAGAAAACAAACTTATGCTTGCTTAAGGGTAAAGGTGAGTTGTGGTGCTGCATAAAACCAGAGATTGAAATGAGCACAGATAAACTTCCTTAAGTCAAATATGGAATAGACAAGAGCTACTCCTTGCTCAACGAAATGGACTCAACACCGCATATTAAACGCCTAAGAATGTACCTAACTAGTAAGTATCTTAAAACCTATGGATTGCTATGTCTCCGAAAGAGAATCAAGCATGTGTACAGGGGCATAAACGCAGCAGTGATAGGATTGGAGAGGTTCGGTGAGCAAATGAAGACCCTTTGAAGTCATATTGCATGGTACCCATTGCACGGGTCTTAACTCTCCAGGTTTAAGGTATTCTTCCTTCAGCTAAAACATGCATGTGGAACCTAGAGTATGATCAACCATGTGATCGGGAGACGTGTTCAAATATGTCTCAGTTTTCGTACCCTGTTACTCGGGTGCAACATTCCACACGCTTTACTAACACTCTCCCGTCTTGGAGAGTCAGCGCCTTTAACCTCCTGTTTGGCCCAGTTTGCAATTTCTGTGGAAGATGAACAGGAATAGCGAGAACCAATGAGAGGCTAGCTGGAGGTGTCTGGACGGGCAAATTTAACTCTCATTTCCCACCAGGAAGAGGAATTAACCAAAGGCTCAGCGTGCTGTGCCGGAACCAGATTAGGGCCTGAAGCCATCCTGCGGTGTTGCGGCCAGCTCACAAGGAAGCGAGTTGAAGAAAGGAGCTCAGGGGCACTGTAATTCACAAACCTGCAGAGTTATAAATGACAGCTATCGTCCAAAAATAGACTGAAGTAAGGCTGCCAAGAGGACTTGAAAGCGGGGCAGAATTGCAGGAAACCGATTTCAGGAGGTAGACTGGAATTGCATTGAAAGCATAGGAAAAGAGGCAGAACGTCCACAATGATGCACTTGGCCAAAAAGGGCGTATGCGTTTTTTCCTGAATATATTCAGGAAAAAACGCATACGCCCTTTTTGGCCAACCAAGCAAGCTTGCAAAGGAAATCTGCACTACAATGAAGTCTCACTTCCCCCCGGTCAAAAGGGCCATCTGAAATAAGTGTAAAATCCAGAAAGGCAGGAGAGGCCATGGAGAACTGGGAGCCTTGTTATGCTGATGGGCGGGATGTAAATTGCCAACAACCACTCGGGAGAAGTGTATGGTGTTTCCTGAAACATCTAAAAAACAAAGCAACAGAACCTAGGGCACTTCCACTTATGGTCCTATAGCTTAGGGAAATTAAAATCAAAAAGACACAGCCACCCCAACGTTTGGATCGGCTCTGTTTACAAGAACCTCGTTTACAGTACAAGTTCAACATCGCAGAAAGTGAAAAATGGATAAAGAACTTGTGGTATTTACTTACAAAGCAATATCACTCAGCAATGAAATCTGTGTCATCAGGCCCTTAGCAGCACAATGAGTGGATTCAGGTATGATGATTCTAACTGAAATAAGTCACACAGAAAAAGAAACATCATAAGATATCAGTAATACACGGAATGTAAACTTGGCTACACAGGAACTGAATTACAGAACAGAACAGGGTCTCAAATTTAGAAAACCAACTTATGCTTGCTTAAGGGGAAAGGTGAGTTGGGGTGCTGCATAAAACCAGAGATTGAAATGAGCACAGATAAAGTTCCTTAAGCCAAATATGGAATAGACAAGAGCTACTCCTTGCTCAACGAAATGGACTCAACACCGCATATTAAACGCCTAAGAATGTACCTGACTAGTAAGTATCTTAAAACCTATGGATTGCTATGTCTCCGAAAGAGAATCAAGCGTGTGTACAGGGGCATAAACGCAGCAGTGATAGGATTGGAGAGGTTCGGTGAGCAAATGAAGACCCTTTGAAGTCATATTGCATGGTACCCATTACACGGGTCTCAACTCTCCAGGTTTAAGGTATTCTTCCTTCAGCTAAAACATGCATGTGGAACCTAGAGTATGATCAACCATGTGATCGGGAGACGTGTTCAAATATGTCTCAGTTTTCGTACCCTGGTACTCGGGTGCAACATTCCAGACGCTTTACTAAAACTCTCCCGACGTGGAGAGTCAGTCCCTTTAACCTCCTGTTTGGCCCAGTTTGCAATTTCTGCGGAAGATGAACAGGAATAGCGAGAACCAATGAGAGGCTAGCTGGAGGTGTCTGGACGGGCAAATTTAACTCTCATTTCCCACCAGGAAGAGGAATTAACCAAAGGCTCAGCGTGCTGTGCCGGAACCAGATTAGGGCCTGAAGCCATCCTGTGGTGTTGCGGCCAGCTCAAAAGAAAGGGAGTTGAAGAAAGGAGCTCAGGGGCATTGTAATTCACAAACCTGCAGAGTTATAAATGACAGCTATCGTCCAAAAATAGACTGAAGTAAGGCTGCCAAGAGGACTTGAAAGCGGGGCAGAATTGCAGGAAACCGATTTCAGGAGGTAGACTGGAATTGCATTGAAAGCATAGGAAAAGAGGCAGAACGTCCACAATGATGCACTTGGCCAAAAAGGGCGTATGCGTTTTTTCCTGAATATATTCAGGAAAAAACGCATACGCCCTTTTTGGCCAACCCAGCAAGCTTGCAAAGGAAATCTGCACTACAATGAAGTCTCACTTCCCCCCGGTCAAAAGGGCCATCTGAAAAAAGTGTAAAATCCAGAAAGGCAGGACAGGCCATGGAGAACTGGGAGCCTTGTTATGCTGATGGGCGGGATGTAAATTGCCAACAACCACTCGGGAGAAGTTTATGGTGTTTCCTGAAACATCTAAAAAACAAAGCAACAGAACCTAGGGCACTTCCACTTATGGTCCTATAGCTTAGGGAAATTAAAATCAAAAAGACACAGCCACCCCAAAGTTTGGGACGCCTCCGTTTACAAGAACCTCGTTTACCGTACAAGTTCAATATCACAGAAAGTGAAAAATGGATAAAGAACTTGTGGTACTTACGTACAATGCAGTATCACTCAGCAATGAAATCTATGTCATCAGGCCCGTCGCAGCATAATGAGTGGATTCAGGTACGATGATTCTAACTGAAATAAGTCACACAGAAAAAGAAACATCATAAGATATCACTAATACACGGAATGTAAACTTGGCTACACAGGAACTGAATTACAGAACAGAACAGGGTCTCAAATTTAGAAAACCAACTTATGCTTGCTTAAGGGGAAAGGTGAGTTGGGGTGCTGCATAAAACCAGAGATTGAAATGAGCACAGATAAAGTTCCTTAAGTCAAATATGGAATAGACAAGAGCTACTCCTTGCTCAACGAAATGGACTCAACACCGCATATTAAATGCCTAAGAATGTACCTGACTAGTAAGTATCTTAAAACCTATGGATTGCTATGACTCCGAAAGAGAATCAAGCATGTGTACAGGGGCATAAACGCAGCAGTGATAGGATTAGAGAGGTTCGGTGAGCAAATGAAGACCCTTTGAAGTCATATTGCATGGTACCCATTACACGGGTCTTAACTCTCCAGGTTTAAGGTATTCTTCCTTCAGCTAAAACATGCATGTGGAACCTAGAGTATGATCAACCATGTGATCGGGAGACGTGTTCAAATATGTCTCAGTTTTCGTACCTCGTACTCGGGTGCAACATTCCAGATGCTTTACTAACACTCTCCCGACTTGGAGAGTCAGCGCCTTTAACCTCCTGTTTGGCCCAGTTTGCAATTTCTGCGGAAGATGAACAGGAATAGCGAGAACCAATGAGAGACTAGCTGGAGGTGTCTGGACGGGCAAATTTAACTCTCATTTCCCACCAGGAAGAGGAAATAACCAAAGGCTCAGCGTGCCGTGCCGGAACCAGATTAGGGCCTGAAGCCATCCTGCGGTGTTGCGGCCAGCTCAAAAGAAAGCGAGTTGAAGAAAGGAGCTCAGAGGCACTGTAATTCACAAACCTGCAGAGTTATAAATGACAGCTATCGTCCAAAAATAGACTGAAGTAAGGCTGCCAAGAGGACTTGAAAGCGGGGCAGAATTGCAGGAACCCGATTTCAGGAGGTAGACTGGAATTGCATTGAAAGCATAGGAAAAGAGGCAGAACGTCCACAATGATGCACTTGGCCAAAAAGGGCGTATGCGTTTTTTCCTGAATATATTCAGGAAAAAACGCATACGCCCTTTTTGGCCAACCCAGCAAGCTTGCAAAGGAAATCTGCACTACAATGAAGTCTCACTTCCCCCCGGTCAAAAGGGCCATCTGAAAAAAGTGTAAAATCCAGAAAGGCAGGACAGGCCATGGAGAACTGGGAGCCTTGTTATGCTGATGGGCGGGATGTAAATTGCCAACAACCACTCGGGAGAAGTGTATGGTGTTTCCTGAAACATCTAAAAAACAAAGCAACAGAACCTAGGGCACTTCCACTTATGGTCCTATAGCTTAGGGAAATTAAAATCAAAAAGACACAGCCACCCCAATGTTTGGAACGGCTCTGTTTACAAGAACCTCGTTTACAGTACAAGTTCAACATCGCAGAAAGTGAAAAATGGATAAAGAACTTGTGGTATTTACTTACAAAGCAATATCACTCAGCAATGAAATCTGTGTCATCAGGCCCTTAGCAGCACAATGAGTGGATTCAGGTATGATGATTCTAACTGAAATAAGTCACACAGAAAAAGAAACATCATAAGATATCAGTAATACACGGAATGTAAACTTGGCTACACAGGAACTGAATTACAGAACAGAACAGGGTCTCAAATTTAGAAAACCAACTTATGCTTGCTTAAGGGGAAAGGTGAGTTGTGGTGCTGCATAAAACCAGAGATTGAAATGAGCACAGATAAAGTTCCTTAAGTCAAATATGGAATAGACAAGAGCTACTCCTTGCTCAACGAAATGGACTCAAAACCGCATATTAAACGCCTAAGAATGTACCAGACTAGTAAGTATCTTAAAACCTATGGATTGCTATGTCTCCGAAAGAGAATCAAGCATGTGTACAAGGGCATAAACGCAGCAGTGATAGGATTGGAGAGGTTCGGTGAGCAAATGAAGACCCTTTGAAGTCATATTGCATGGTACCCATTCCACAGGTTTCAACTACCCAGGTTTAAGGTATTCTTCCTTCAGCTGAAACATGCATGTGGAACCTAGAGTATGATCAACCATGTGATCGGGAGACGTGTTCAAATATGTCTCAGGTTTCGTACCCTGGTACTCGGGTGCAACATTCCAGACGCTTTACTAACACTCTCCCGACTTGGAGAGTCAGCGCCTTTAACCTCCTGTTTGGCCCAGTTTGCAATTTCTGCGGAAGATGAACAGGAATAGCGAGAACCAATGAGAGGCTAGCTGGAGGTGTCTGGACGGGCAAATTTAACTCTCATTTCCCACCAGGAAGAGGAATTAACCAAAGGCTCAGCGTGCCGTGCCGGAACCAGATTAGGGCCTGAAGCCATCCTGCGGTGTTGCGGCCAGCTCAAAAGAAAGCGAGTTGAAAAAAGGAGCTCAGGGGCACTGTAATTCACAAACCTGCAGAGTTATAAATGACAGCTATCGTCCAAAAATAGACTGAAGTAAGGCTGCCAAGAGGACTTGAAAGCGGGGCAGAATTGCAGGAAACCGATTTCAGGAGGTAGACTGGAATTGCATTGAAAGCATAGGAAAAGAGGCAGAACGTCCACAATGATGCACTTGGCCAAAAAGGGCGTATGCGTTTTTTCCTGAATATATTCAGGAAAAAACGCATACGCCCTTTTTGGCCAACCAAGCAAGCTTGCAAAGGAAATCTGCACTACAATGAAGTCTCACTTCCCCCCGGTCAAAAGGGCCATCTGAAAAAAGTGTAAAATCCAGAAAGGCAGGACAGGCCATGGAGAACTGGGAGCCTTGTTATGCTGATGGGCGGGATGTAAATTGCCAACAACCACTCGGGAGAAGTGTATGGTGTTTCCTGAAACATCTAAAAAACAAAGCAACAGAACCTAGGGCACTTCCACCTATGGTCCTATAGCTGAGGGAAATTAAAATCAAAAAGACACAGCCACCCCAAAGTTTGGAACGGCTCTGTTTACAAGAACCTCGTTTACAGTACAAGTTCAACATCGCAGAAAGTGAAAAATGGATAAAGAACTTGTGGTATTTACTTACAAAGCAATATCACTCAGCAATGAAATCTGTGTCATCAGGCCCTTAGCAGCACAATGAGTGGATTCAGGTATGATGATTCTAACTGAAATAAGTCACACAGAAAAAGAAACATCATAAGATATCAGTAATACACGGAATGTAAACTTGGCTACACAGGAACTGAATTACAGAACAGAACAGGGTCTCAAATTTAGAAAACCAACTTATTCTTGCTTAAGGGTAAAGGTGAGTTGGGGTGCTGCATAAAACCAGAGATTGAAATGAGCACAGATAAAGTTCCTTAAGCCAAATATGGAATAGACAAGAGCTACTCCTTGCTCAATGAAATGGACTCAACACCCCATATTAAACGCCTAAGAATGTACCTGACTAGTAAGTATCTTAAAACCTATGGATTGCTATGTCTCCGAAAGAGAATCAAGCATGTGTACAGGGGCATAAACGCAGCAGTGATAGGATTGGAGAGGTTCGGTGAGCAAATGAAGACCCTTTGAAGTCATATTGCATGGTACCCATTCCACGGGTTTCAACTACCCAGGTTTAAGGTATTCTTCCTTCAGCTAAAACATGCATGTGGAACCTAGAGTATGATCAACCATGTGATCGGGAGACGTGTTCAAATATGTCTCAGTTTTCGTACCCTGGTACTCGGGTGCAACATTCCAGACGCTTTACTAACACTCTCCCGACTTGGAGAGTCAGCGCCTTTAACCTCCTGTTTGGCCCAGTTTGCAATTTCTGCGGAAGATGAACAGGAATAGCGAGAACCAATGAGAGACTAGCTGGAGGTGTCTGGACGGGCAAATTTAACTCTCATTTCCCACCAGGAAGAGGAAATAACCAAAGGCTCAGCATGCCGTGCCGGAACCAGATTACGGCCTGAAGCCATCCTGCGGTGTTGCGGCCAGCTCAAAAGAAAGCGAGTTGAAGAAAGGAGCTCAGGGGCACTGTAATTCACAAACCTGCAGAGTTATAAATGACAGCTATCGTCCAAAAATAGACTGAAGTAAGGCTGCCAAGAGGACTTGAAAGCGGGGCAGAATTGCAGGAAACCGATTTCAGGAGGTAGACTGGAATTGCATTGAAAGCATAGGAAAAGAGGCAGAACGTCCACAATGATGCACTTGGCCAAAAAGGGCGTATGCGTTTTTTCCTGAATATATTCAGGAAAAAACGCATACGCCCTTTTTGGCCAACCAAGCAAGCTTGCAAAGGAAATCTGCACTACAATGAAGTCTCACTTCCCCCCGGTCAAAAGGGCCATCTGAAAAAAGTGTAAAATCCAGAAAGGCAGGACAGGCCATGGAGAACTGGGAGCCTTGTTATGCTGATGGGCGGGATGTAAATTGCCAACAACCACTCGGGAGAAGTTTATGGTGTTTCCTGAAACATCTAAAAAACAAAGCAACAGAACCTAGGGCACTTCCACCTATGGTCCTATAGCTGAGGGAAATTAAAATCAAAAAGACACAGCCACCCCAAAGTTTGGAACGGCTCTGTTTACAAGAACCTCGTTTACAGTACAAGTTCAACATCGCAGAAAGTGAAAAATGGATAAAGAACTTGTGGTATTTACTTACAAAGCAATATCACTCAGCAATGAAATCTGTGTCATCAGGCCCTTAGCAGCACAATGAGTGGATTCAGGTATGATGATTCTAACTGAAATAAGTCACACAGAAAAAGAAACATCATAAGATATCAGTAATACACGGAATGTAAACTTGGCTACACAGGAACTGAATTACAGAACAGAAAAGGGTCTCAAATTTAGAAAACCAACTTATTCTTGCTTAAGGGTAAAGGTGAGTTGGGGTGCTGCATAAAACCAGAGATTGAAATGAGCACAGATAAAGTTCCTTAAGCCAAATATGGAATAGACAAGAGCTACTCCTTGCTCAATGAAATGGACTCAACACCCCATATTAAACGCCTAAGAATGTACCTGACTAGTAAGTATCTTAAAACCTATGGATTGCTATGTCTCCGAAAGAGAATCAAGCATGTGTACAGGGGCATAAACGCAGCAGTGATAGGATTGGAGAGGTTCGGTGAGCAAATGAAGACCCTTTGAAGTCATATTGCATGGTACCCATTCCACGGGTTTCAACTACCCAGGTTTAAGGTATTCTTCCTTCAGCTAAAACATGCATGTGGAACCTAGAGTATGATCAACCATGTGATCGGGAGACGTGTTCAAATATGTCTCAGTTTTCCTCCCCTGGTACTCGGGTGCAACATTCCAGACGCTTTACTAACACTCTCCCGACTTGGAGAGTCAGTCCCTTTAACCTCCTGTTTGGCCCAGTTTGCAATTTCTGCGGAAGATGAACAGGAATAGCGAGAACCAATGAGAGGCTAGCTGGAGGTGTCTGGACGGGCAAATTTAACTCTCATTTCCCACCAGGAAGAGGAATTAACCAAAGGCTCAGCGTGCCGTGCCGGAACCAGATTAGGGCCTGAAACCATCCTGCGGTGTTGCGGCCAGCTCAAAAGAAAGCGAGTTGAAAAAAGGAGCTCAGGGGCACTGTAATTCACAAACCTGCAGAGTTATAAATGACAGCTATCGTCCAAAAATAGACTGAAGTAAGGCTGCCAAGAGGACTTGAAAGCGGGGCAGAATTGCAGGAAACCGATTTCAGGAGGTAGACTGGAATTGCATTGAAAGCATAGGAAAAGAGGCAGAACGTCCACAATGATGCACTTGGCCAAAAAGGGCGTATGCGTTTTTTCCTGAATATATTCAGGAAAAAACGCATACGCCCTTTTTGGCCAACCAAGCAAGCTTGCAAAGGAAATCTGCACTACAATGAAGTCTCACTTCCCCCCGGTCAAAAGGGCCATCTGAAAAAAGTGTAAAATCCAGAAAGGCAGGACAGGCCATGGAGAACTGGGAGCCTTGTTATGCTGATGGGCGGGATGTAAATTGCCAACAACCACTCGGGAGAAGTGTATGGTGTTTCCTGAAACATCTAAAAAACAAAGCAACAGAACCTAGGGCACTTCCACCTATGGTCCTATAGCTGAGGGAAATTAAAATCAAAAAGACACAGCCACCCCAAAGTTTGGAACGGCTCTGTTTACAAGAACCTCGTTTACAGTACAAGTTCAACATCGCAGAAAGTGAAAAATGGATAAAGAAGTTGTGGTATTTACTTACAAAGCAATATCACTCAGCAATGAAATCTGTGTCATCAGGCCCTTAGCAGCACAATGAGTGGATTCAGGTATGATGATTCTAACTGAAATAAGTCACACAGAAAAAGAAACATCATAAGATATCAGTAATACACGGAATGTAAACTTGGCTACACAGGAACTGAATTACAGAACAGAACAGGGTCTCAAATTTAGAAAACCAACTTATTCTTGCTTAAGGGTAAAGGTGAGTTGGGGTGCTGCATAAAACCAGAGATTGAAATGAGCACAGATAAAGTTCCTTAAGCCAAATATGGAATAGACAAGAGCTACTCCTTGCTCAATGAAATGGACTCAACACCCCATATTAAACGCCTAAGAATGTACCTGACTAGTAAGTATCTTAAAACCTATGGATTGCTATGTCTCCGAAAGAGAATCAAGCATGTGTACAGGGGCATAAACGCAGCAGTGATAGGATTGGAGAGGTTCGGTGAGCAAATGAAGACCCTTTGAAGTCATATTGCATGGTACCCATTCCACGGGTTTCAACTACCCAGGTTTAAGGTATTCTTCCTTCAGCTAAAACATGCATGTGGAACCTAGAGTATGATCAACCATGTGATCGGGAGACGTGTTCAAATATGTCTCAGTTTTCGTACCCTGGTACTCGGGTGCAACATTCCAGACGCTTTACTAACACTCTCCCGACTTGGAGAGTCAGCGCCTTTAACCTCCTGTTTGGCCCAGTTTGCAATTTCTGCGGAAGATGAACAGGAATAGCGAGAACCAATGAGAGACTAGCTGGAGGTGTCTGGACGGGCAAATTTAACTCTCATTTCCCACCAGGAAGAGGAAATAACCAAAGGCTAAGCATGCCGTGCCGGAACCAGATTACGGCCTGAAGCCATCCTGCGGTGTTGCGGCCAGCTCAAAAGAAAGCGAGTTGAAGAAAGGAGCTCAGGGGCACTGTAATTCACAAACCTGCAGAGTTATAAATGACAGCTATCGTCCAAAAATAGACTGAAGTAAGGCTGCCAAGAGGACTTGAAAGCGGGGCAGAATTGCAGGAAACCGATTTCAGGAGGTAGACTGGAATTGCATTGAAAGCATAGGAAAAGAGGCAGAACGTCCACAATGATGCACTTGGCCAAAAAGGGCGTATGCGTTTTTTCCTGAATATATTCAGGAAAAAACGCATACGCCCTTTTTGGCCAACCAAGCAAGCTTGCAAAGGAAATCTGCACTACAATGAAGTCTCACTTCCCCCCGGTCAAAAGGGCCATCTGAAAAAAGTGTAAAATCCAGAAAGGCAGGACAGGCCATGGAGAACTGGGAGCCTTGTTATGCTGATGGGCGGGATGTAAATTGCCAACAACCACTCGGGAGAACTGTATGGTGTTTCCTGAAACATCTAAAAAACAAAGCAACAGAACCTAGGGCACTTCCACCTATGGTCCTATAGCTGAGGTAAATTAAAATCAAAAAGACACAGCCACCCCAAAGTTTGGAACGGCTCTGTTTACAAGAACCTCGTTTACAGTACAAGTTCAACATCGCAGAAAGTGAAAAATGGATAAAGAACTTGTGGTATTTACTTACAAAGCAATATCACTCAGCAATGAAATCTGTGTCATCAGGCCCTTAGCAGCACAATGAGTGGATTCAGGTATGATGATTCTAACTGAAATAAGTCACACAGAAAAAGAAACATCATAAGATATCAGTAATACACGGAATGTAAACTTGGCTACACAGGAACTGAATTACAGAAGAGAACAGGGTCTCAAATTTAGAAAACCAACTTATTCTTGCTTAAGGGTAAAGGTGAGTTGGGGTGCTGCATAAAACCAGAGATTGAAATGAGCACAGATAAAGTTCCTTAAGCCAAATATGGAATAGACAAGAGCTACTCCTTGCTCAATGAAATGGACTCAACACCCCATATTAAACGCCTAAGAATGTACCTGACTAGTAAGTATCTTAAAACCTATGGATTGCTATGTCTCCGAAAGAGAATCAAGCATGTGTACAGGGGCATAAACGCAGCAGTGATAGGATTGGAGAGGTTCGGTGAGCAAATGAAGACCCTTTGAAGTCATATTGCATGGTACCCATTCCACGGGTTTCAACTACCCAGGTTTAAGGTATTCTTCCTTCAGCTAAAACATGCATGTGGAACCTAGAGTATGATCAACCATGTGATCGGGAGACGTGTTCAAATATGTCTCAGTTTTCCTCCCCTGGTACTCGGGTGCAACATTCCAGACGCTTTACTAACACTCTCCCGACTTGGAGAGTCAGTCCCTTTAACCTCCTGTTTGGCCCAGTTTGCAATTTCTGCGGAAGATGAACAGGAATAGCGAGAACCAATGAGAGGCTAGCTGGAGGTGTCTGGACGGGCAAATTTAACTCTCATTTCCCACCAGGAAGAGGAAATAACCAAAGGCTCAGCGTGCCGTGCCGGAACCAGATTAGGGCCTGAAACCATCCTGCGGTGTTGCGGCCAGCTCAAAACAAAGCGAGTTGAAAAAAGGAGCTCAGGGGCACTGTAATTCACAAACCTGCAGAGTTATAAATGACAGCTATCGTCCAAAAACAGACTGAAGTAAGGCTGCCAAGAGGACATGAAAGCGGGGCAGAATTGCAGGAAACCGATTTCAGGAGGTAGACTGGAATTGCATTGAAAGCATAGGAAAAGAGGCAGAACGTCCACAATGATGCACTTGGCCAAAAAGGGCGTATGCGTTTTTTCCTGAATATATTCAGGAAAAAACGCATACGCCCTTTTTGGCCAACCAAGCAAGCTTGCAAAGGAAATCTGCACTACAATGAAGTCTCACTTCCTCCCGGTCAAAAGGGCCATCTGAAAAAAGTGTAAAATCCAGAAAGGCAGGACAGGCCATGGAGAACTGGGAGCCTTGTTATGCTGATGGGCGGGATGTAAATTGCCAACAACCACTCGGGAGAAGTGTATGGTGTTTCCTGAAACATCTAAAAAACAAAGCAACAGAACCTAGGGCACTTCCACCTATGGTCCTATAGCTGAGGGAAATTAAAATCAAAAAGACACAGCCACCCCAAAGTTTGGAACGGCTCTGTTTACAAGAACCTCGTTTACAGTACAAGTTCAACATCGCAGAAAGTGAAAAATGGATAAAGAAGTTGTGGTATTTACTTACAAAGCAATATCACTCAGCAATGAAATCTGTGTCATCAGGCCCTTAGCAGCACAATGAGTGGATTCAGGTATGATGATTCTAACTGAAGTAAGTCACACAGAAAAAGAAACACCATAAGATATCAGTAATACACGGAATGTAAACTTGGCTACACAGGAACTGAATTACAGAAGAGAACAGGGTCTCAAATTTAGAAAACCAACTTATTCTTGCTTAAGGGTAAAGGTGAGTTGGGGTGCTGCATAAAACCAGAGATTGAAATGAGCACAGATAAAGTTCCTTAAGCCAAATATGGAATAGACAAGAGCTACTCCTTGCTCAATGAAATGGACTCAACACCCCATATTAAACGCCTAAGAATGTACCTGACTAGTAAGTATCTTAAAACCTATGGATTGCTATGTCTCCGAAAGAGAATCAAGCATGTGTACAGGGGCATAAACGCAGCAGTGATAGGATTGGAGAGGTTCGGTGAGCAAATGAAGACCCTTTGAAGTCATATTGCATGGTACCCATTCCACGGGTTTCAACTACCCAGGTTTAAGGTATTCTTCCTTCAGCTAAAACATGCATGTGGAACCTAGAGTATGATCAACCATGTGATCGGGAGACGTGTTCAAATATGTGTCAGTTTTCGTACCCTGGTACTCGGGTGCAACAATCCAGACGCTTTACTAACACTCTCCCCACTTGGAGAGTCAGTCCCTTTAACCTCCTGTTTGGCCCAGTTTGCAATTTCTGCGGAAGATGAACAGGAATAGCGAGAACCAATGAGAGGCTAGCTGGAGGTGTCTGGACGGGCAAATTTAACTCTCATTTCCCACCTGGAAGAGGAATTAACCAAAGGCTCAGCGTGCCGTGCCGGAACCAGATTAGGGCCTGAAGCCATCCTGCGGTGTTGCGGCCAGCTGAAAAGAAAGCGAGTTGAAGAAAGGAGCTCAGGGGCACTGTAATTCACAAACCTGCAGAGTTATAAATGACAGCTATTGTCCAAAAATATACTGAAGTAAGGCTGCCAAGAGGACTTGAAAGCGGGGCAGAATTGCAGGAAACTGATTTCAGGAGGTAGACTGGAATTGCATTGAAAGCATAGCAAAAGAGGCAGAACGTCCACAATGATGCACTTGGCCAAAAAGGGCGTATGCGTTTTTTCCTGAGTATATTCAGGAAAAAACGCATACGCCCTTTTTGGCCAACCAAGCAAGCTTGCAAAGGAAATCTGCACTACAATGAAGTCTCACTTCCCCCCGGTCAAAAGGGCCATCTGAAGAAAGTGTAAAATCCAGAAAGGCAGGACAGGCCATGGAGAACTGGGAGCCTTGTTATGCTGATGGGCGGGATGTAAATTGCCAACAACCACTCGGGAGAAGTGTATGGTGTTTCCTGAAACATCTAAAAACAAAGCAACAGAGCCTAGGGCACTGCCACTTATGGTCCTATAGATTAGGGAAATTAAAATCAAAAAGACACAGCCACCCCAAAGTTTGGAACGGCTCTGTTTACAAGAACCTCGTTTACCGTACAAGTTCAACATCTCAGAAAGTGAAAAATGGATAAAGAAGTTGTGGTATTTACTTACAAAGCAATATCACTCAGCAATGAAATCTATGTCATCAGGCCCTTAGCAGCACAATGAGTGGATTCAGGTATGATGATTCTAACTGAAATAAGTCACACAGAAAAAGAAACATCATAAGATATCAGTAATACACGGAATGTAAACTTGGCTACACAGGAACTGAATTCCAAAACAGAACAGGGTCTCAAATTTAGAAAACCAACTTATGCTTGCTTAAGGGTAAAGGTGAGTAGGGGTGCTGCATAAAACCAGAGATTGAAATGAGCACAGATAAAGTTCCTTAAGCCAAATATGGAATAGACAAGAGCTACTCCTTGCTCAACGAAATGGACTCAACACCGCATATTAAACGCCTAAGAATGTACCTGACTAGTAAGTATCTTAAAACCTATGGATTGCTATGTCTCCGAAAGAGAATCAAGCATGTGTACAGGGGCATAAACGCAGCAGTGATAGGATTTGAGAGGTTCGGTGAGCAAATGAAGACCCTTTGAAGTCATATTGCATGGTACCCATTCCATGGGTCTCAGCTCTCCAGGTTTAAGGTATTCTTCCTTCAGCTAAAACATGCATGTGGAACCCAGAGTATGATCAACCGTGTGATCGGGAGACATGTTCAAATATGTCTCAGTTTTCGTCCCCTGGTACTCGGGTGCAACATTCCAGACGCTTTACTAACGTTCTCCCGACTTGGAGAGTCAGTGCCTTTAACCTCCTGTTTGGCCCAGTTTGCAATTACTGCGGAAGTTGAACAGGAATAGGGAGAACCAATGAGAGACTAGCTGGAGGTGTCTGGACGGGCAAATTTAACTCTTATTTCCCACCAGGAAGAGGAATTAACCAAAGGCTCAGCGTGCCGTGCCGGAACCAGATTAGGGCCTGAAGCCATCCTGCGGTGTTGCGGCCAGCTCAAAAGAAAGCGAGTTGAAGAAAGGAGTTCAGGGGCACTGTAATTCACAAACCTGCAGTTATAAATGACAGCTATCGTCCAAAAATATACTGAAGTAAGGCTGCCAAGAGGATTTGAAAGCGGGGCAGAATTGCAGGAAACCGATTTCAGAAGGTAGACTGGAATTACATTGAAAGCATAGGAAAAGAGGCAGAACGTCCACAATGATGCACTTGGCCAAAAAGGGCGTATGCGTTTTTTCCTGAATATATTCAGGAAAAAACGCATACGCCCTTTTTGGCCAACCAAGCAAGCTTGCAAAGGAAATCTGCACTACAATGAAGTCTCACTTCCCCCCGGTCAAAAGGGCCATCTGAAAAAAGTGTAAAATCCAGAAAGGCAGGACAGGCCATGGAGAATTGGGAGCCTTGTTATGCTGATGGGCGGGATGTAAATTGCAAAAAGACACTGGGGAGAAGTGTATGGTGTTTCCTGAAACATCTAAAAACAAAGCAACAGAGCCTAGGGCACTTCCACTTATGGTCCTATAGCTTAGGGAAATTAAAATCAAAAAGACACAGCCACCCCAAAGTTTGGGACGCCTCTGTTTACAAGAACATCATTTACCGTACAAGTTCAATATCACAGAAAGTGAAAAATGGATAAAGAACTTGTGGTACTTACGTACAATGCAGTATCACTCAGCAATGAAATCTATGTCATCAGGCCCATAGCAGCATAATGAGTGGATTCAGGTACGATGATTCTAACTGAAATAAGTCACACAGAAAAAGAAACATCATAAGATATCAGTAATACACGGAATGTAAACTTGGCTACACAGGAACTGAATTACAGAACAGAACAGGGACTCAAATTTAGAAAACCAACTTATGCTTGCTTAAGGGGAAAGGTGAGTTGGGGTGCTGCATAAAACCAGAGATCGAAATGAGCACAACGTTCCTTAAGCCAAATATGGAATAGACAAGAGCTACTCCTTGCTCAATGAAATGGACTCAACACCGCATATTAAACGCCTAAGGATGTACCTGACTAGTAAGTATCTTAAAACCTATGGATTGCTATGTCTCTGAAAGAGAATCAAGCATGTGTACAGGGGCATAAACGCAGCAGTGATAGGACTGGAGAGTTTCGGTGAGCAAATGAAGACCCTTTGAAGTCATATTGCATGGTACCCATTCCACGGGTCTCAGCTCTCCAGGTATAAGGTATTCTTCCTTCAGCTAAAACATGCATGTGGAACCCAGAGTATGATCAACCATGTGATCGGGAGACGTGTTCAAATATGTCTCAGTTTTCCTCCCCTGGTACTCGGGTGCAACATTCCAGACGCTTTACTAACGCTCTCCCGACTTGGAGAGTCAGTGCCTTTAACCTCCTGTTTGGCCCAGTTTGCAATTACTGCGGAAGTTGAACAGGAATAGGGAGAACCAATGAGAGACTAGCTGGAGGTGTCTGGACGGGCAAATTTAACTCTTATTTCCCACCAGGAAGAGGAATTTACCAAAGGCTCAGCGTGCCGTGCCGGAACCAGATTAGGGCCTGAAGCCATCCTACGGTGTTGCGGCCAGGTCACAACAAAGCGAGTTGAAGAAAGGAGCTCAGCGGCACTGTAATTCACAAACCTGTAGAGTTATAAATGACAGCTATCGTCCAAAAATAGACTGAAGTAAGGCTGCCAAGAGGACTTGAAAGCAGGGCAGAATTGCAAGAAACCGATTTCAGGAGGTAGACTGGAATTGCATTGAAAGCATAGGAAAAGAGGCAGAACGTCCACAATGATGCACTTGGCCAAAAAGGGCGTATGCGTTTTTTTCTGAATATATTCAGGAAAAAACGCATACGCCCTTTTTGGCCAACCAAGCAAGCTTGCAAAGGAAATCTGCACTACAATGAAGTCTCACTTCCCTCCGGTCAAAAGGGCCATCTGAAAAAGATGTAAAATCCAGAAAGGCAGGACAGTCCATGGAGAACTGGGAGCCTTGTTATGCTGATGGGCGGGATGTAAATTGCCAACAGACACCTGGGAGAACTGTATGGTGTCTCCTGAAACATCTAAAAAACAAAGCAACAGAGCCTAGGGCACTTCCACTTATGGTCCTATAGCTTAGGGAAATTAAAATCAAAAAGACACAGCCACTCCAAAGTTTGGGACGCCTCTGTTTACAAGAACCTCGTTTACCGTACAAGTTCAATATCACAGAAAGTGAAAAATGGATAAAGAACTTGTGGTACTTACGTACAATGCAGTATCACTCAGCAGTGAAATCTATGTCATCAGGCCCATGGCAGCATAATGAGTGGATTCAGGTACGATGATTCTAACTGAAATAAGTCACACAGAAAAAGAAACATCATAAGATATCACTAATACACGGAATGTAAACTTGGCTACACAGAAACTGAATTCCAAAACAGAACAGGGTCTCAAATTTAGAAAACCAACTTATGCTTGCTTAAGGGTAAAAGTGAGTTGGGGTGCTGCATAAAACCAGAGATTCAAATGAGCACAGATAACGTTGCTTAAGCCAAATATGGAATAGACAAGAGCTACTCCTTCCTCAACAAAACGGACCCAACACCCCATATTAAACGCCTAAGAATGTACCTGTCTAGTAAGTATCTTAAAACCTATGGATTGCTATGTCTCCGAAAGAGAATCAAGCGTATGTACCGGGGCATAAACACAGCAGTGACAGGATTGGAGAGGTTTGGTGAGCAAATGAAGATGCTTTGAAGTCATATTGCATGGTACCCATTCCACGGGTCTCAACTCTCCAGGTTTAAGGTATTCTTCCTTCAGCTAAAACATGCATGTGGAACCAAGAGTATGATCAACTGTGTGATCGGGATACATGTTCAAATATGTCTCACTTTTGGTCCCCTGGTACTCGGGTGCAACATTCCAGACGCTTAACGAACACTCTCCCCACTTGGAGAGTCAGTGCCTTTAACCTCCTGTTTGGCCCAGTTTGCAATTTCTGCGGAAGATGAACAGGAATAGGGAGAACCAATGAGAGACTAGCTGGAGGTTTCTGGACGGGCAAATTTAACTCTCATTTCCCACCAGGAAGAGGAAATAACCAAAGGCTCAGCATGCCATGCCGGAACCAGATTAGGGCCTGAAGCCATCCTGCGGTGTTGCGGCCAGCTCAAAAGAAAGCGAGTTGAAGAAAGGAGCTCAGGGGCACTGTAATTCACAAACCTGTAGAGTTATAAATGACAGCTATCGTCCAAAAATAGACTGAAGTAAGGCTGCCAAGAGGACTTGAAAGCGGGGCAGAATTGCAGGAAACCGATTTCAGGAGGTAGACTGGAATTGCATTGAAAGCATAGGAAAAGAGGCAGAACGTCCACAATGATGCACTTGGCCAAAAAGGGCGTATGCGTTTTTTCCTGAATATATTCAGGAAAAAAAGCATACGCTCTTTTTGGCCAACCAAGCAAGCTTGCAAAGGAAATCTGCACTACAATGAAGTCTCACTTCCCCCCGGTCAAAAGGGCCATCTGAAAAAAGTGTAAAATCCAGAAAGGCAGGACAGACCATGGAGAACTGGGAGCCTTGTTATGCTGATGGGCGGGATGTAAATTGCCAACAGACACTAGGGAGAACTGTATGGTGTTTCCTGAAACATCTAAAAAACAAAGCAACAGAGCCTAGGGCACTTCCACTTATGGTCCTATAGCTTAGGGAAATTAAAATCAAAAAGACACAGCCACCCCAAAGTTTGGAACGGCCCTGTTTACAAGAACCTCGTTTACAGTACAAGTTCAACATCGCAGAAAGTGAAAAATGGATAAAGAAGTTGTGGTATTTACTTACAAAGCAATATCACTCAGCAATGAAATCTGTGTCATCAGGCCCTTAGCAGCACAATGAGTGGATTCAGGTATGATGATTCCAACTGAAATAAATCACACAGAAAAAGAAACATCATAAGATATCACTAATACACGGAATGTAAACTTGGCTACACAGGAACTGAATTACAGAACAGAACAGGGACTCAAATTTAGAAAACCAACTTATGCTTGCTTAAGGGTAAAGGTGAGTAGGGGTGCTGCATAAAACCAGAGATCGAAATGAGCACAGATAAAGTTCCTTAAGCCAAATATGGAATAGACAAGTGCTACTCCTTGCTCAATGAAATGGACTCAACACCGCATATTAAATGCCTAATGATGTACCTGACCAGTAAGTATCTTAAAACCTATGGATTGCTATGTCTCCGAAAGAGAATCAAGCATGTGTACAGGGGCATAAACGCAGCAATTATAGGACTGGAGAGGTTCGGTGAGCAAATGAAGACCCTTTGAAGTCATATTGCATGGTACCCATTCCACGGGTCTCAGCTCTCCAGGTTAAAGGTATTCTTCCTTCAGCTAAAACATGCATGTGGAACCCAGAGTATGATCAACCATGTGATCGGGAGACGTGTTCAAATATGTCTCAGTTTTCGTACCCTGGTACTCGGGTGCAACATTCCAGACGCTTTACTAACACTCTCCCCACTTGGAGAGTCAGTCCCTTTAACCTCCTGTTTGGCCCAGTTTGCAATTTCTGCGGAAATAGAACAGGAATAGCGAGAACCAATGAGAGACTAGCTGGAGGTGTGTGGACGGGCAAATTTACCTATCATTTCCCACCAGGAAGAGGAATTAACCAAAGGCTCAGCGTGCCGTGCCGGAACCAGATTAGGGCCTGAAGCCATCCTGCGGTGTTGCGGCCAGCTCAAAAGAAAGCGAGTTGAAGAAAGGAGTTCAGGGGCACTGTAATTCACAAACCTGCAGTTATAAATGACAGCTATCGTCCAAAAATATACTGAAGTAAGGCTGCCAAGAGGATTTGAAAGCGGGGCAGAATTGCAGGAAACCGATTTCAGGAGGTAGACTGGAATTGCATTGAAAGCATAGGAAAAGAGGCAGAACGTCCACAATGATGCACTTGGCCAAAAAGGGCGTATGCGTTTTTTCCTGAATATATTCAGGAAAAAACGCATACGCCCTTTTTGGCCAACCAAGCAAGCTTGCAAAGGAAATCTGCACTACAATGAAGTCTCACTTCCCCCCGGTCAAAAGGGCCATCTGAAAAAAGTGTAAAATCCAGAAAGGCAGGACAGGCCATGGAGAACTGGGAGCCTTGTTATGCTGATGGGCGGGATGTAAATTGCCAACAGACACTCGGGAGAAGTGTATGGTGTTTCCTGAAACATCTAAAAAACAAAGCAACAGAACCTAGGGCACTTCCACTTATGGTCCTATAGCTTAGGGAAATTAAAATCAAAAAGACACAGCCACCCCAAAGTTTGGAACGGCTCTGTTTACAAGAACCTTGTTTACAGTACAATTCAACATCTCAGAAAGTGAAAAATGGATAAAGAAGATGTGGTATTTACTTACAAAGCAATATCACTCAGCAATGAAATCTATGTCATCAGGCCCTTAGCAGCACAATGAGTGTATTCAGGTATGATGATTCTAACTGAAGTAAGTCACACAGAAAAAGAAACATCATAAGATATCAGTAATACACGGAATGTAAACTTGGCTACACAGGAACTGAATTACAGAACAGAACAGGGACTCAAATTTAGAAAACCAACTTATGCTTGCTTAAGGGAAAAGGTGAGTTGGGTTGCTGCATAAAACCAGAGATTGAAATGAGCACAGATAAAGTTCCTTAAGCCAAATATGGAATAGACAAGAGCTACTCCTTGCTCAACGAAATGGACTCGACACCGCATATTAAACGCCTAAGAATGTACCTGACTAGTAAGTATCTTAAAACCTATGGATTGCTATGTCTCCAAAAGAGAATCAAGCATGTGTACAGGGGCATAAACGCAGCAGTGATAGGATTGGAGAGGTTTGGTGAGCAAATGAAGACCCTTTGACGTCATATTGCATGGTACCCATTCCACGGGTCTCAGCTCTCCAGGTTTAAGGTATTCTTACTTCAGCTAAAACATGCATGTGGAACCCAGAGCATGATCAACCGTGTGATCGGGAGACGTGTTCAAATATGTCTCAGTTTTCCTCCCCTGGTACTCGGGTGCAACATTCCAGACGCTTTACTAACGCTCTCCCGACTTGGAGAGTCAGTGCCTTTAACCTCCTGTTTGGCCCAGTTTGCAATTACTGCGGAAGTTGAACAGGAATAGGGAGAACCAATGAGAGACTAGCTGGAGGTGTCTGGACGGGCAAATTTAACTCTTATTTCCCACCAGGAAGAGGAATTAACCAAAGGCTCAGCGTGCCGTGCCGGAACCAGATTAGGGCCTGAAGCCATCCTACGGTGTTGCGGCCAGTTCACAAGAAAGCGAGTTGAAGAAAGGAGCTCAGGGGCACTGTAATTCACAAACCTGCAGAGTTATAAATGACAGCTATCGTCCAAAAATAGACTGAAGTAAGGCTGCCAAGAGGACTTGAAAGCAGGGCAGAATTGCAGGAAACCGATTTCAGGAGGTAGACTGGAATTGCATTGAAAGCATCGGAAAAGAGGCAGAACGTCCACAATGACGCACTTGACCAAAAAGGGCGTATGCGTTTTTTCCTGAATATATTCAGGAAAAAACGCATACGCCCTTTTTGGCCAACCAAGCAAGCTTGCAAAGGAAATCTGCACTACAAAGAAGTCTCACTTCCCCCCGGTCAAAAGGGCCATCTGAAAAAGGTGTAAAATCCAGAAAGGCAGGACAGGCCATGGAGAACTGTGAGCCTTGTTATGCTGATGGGCGGGATGTAAATTGCCAACAGACACTCCGGAGAAGTGTATGGTGTTTCCTGAAACATCTAAAAAACAAAGTAACAGAGCCTAGGGCACTTCCACTTATGGTCCTATAGCTTAGGGAAATTAAAATCAAAAAGACACAGCCACCCCAAAGTTTGGGACGCCTCTGTTTACAAGAACCTCATTTACCGTACAAGTTCAATATCACAGAAAGTGAAAAATGGATAAAGAACTTGTGGTACTTACGTACAATGCAGTATCACTCAGCAATGAAATCTATGTCATCAGGCCCGTAGCAGCATAATGAGTGGATTCAGGTACGATGATTCTAACTGAAATAAGTCACACAGAAAAAGAAACATCATAAGATATCAGTAATACACGGAATGTAAACTTGGCTACACAGGAACTGAATTACAGAACAGAACAGGGACTCAAATTTAGAAAATCAACTTATGCTTGCTTAAGGGTAAAGGTGAGTAGGGGTGCTGAAAAAAACCAGAGATTGAAATGAACACAGATAAAGTTCCTTAAGCCAAATATGGAATAGACAAGAGCTACTCCTTGCTCAACGAAATGGACTCAACACCCCATATTAAACGCCTAAGAATGTACCTGACTAGTAAGTATCTTAAAACCTATGGATTGCTATGTCTCCGAAAGAGAATCAAGCATGTGTACAGGGGCATAAACGCAGCAGTGATAGGATTGCAGAGGTTCGGTAAGCAAATGAAGACCCTTTGAAGTCATATTGCATGGTACCCATTCCACGGGTTTCAACTACCCAGGATTTAGGTATTCTTCCTTCAGCTAAAACATGCATGCGGAACCCAGAGTATGATCAACCATGTGAACGGGAGACGTGTTCAAATATGTCTCAGTTTTCGTACCCTGGCACTCGGGTGCAACATTCCAGACGCTTTACTAACAGTCTCCCAACTTGGAGAGTCAGTCCCTTTAACCTCCTGTTTGGCCCAGTTTGCAATTTCTGCGGCAGATGAACAGGAATAGCGAGAACCAATGAGAGGCTAGCTGGAGGTGTCTGGACGGGCAAATTTAACTCTCATTTCCCACCAGGAAGAGGAATTAACCAAAGGCTCAGCATGCCGTGCTGGAACCAGATTAGGGCCTGAAGCCATCCTGCGGTGTTGCGGCCAGGTCACAAGAAAGCGAGTTGAAGAAAGGAGCTCAGGGGCACTGTAATTCAAAAACCTGCAGAGTTATAAATGACAGCTATCGTCCAAAAATATACTGAAGTAAGGCTGCCAAGAGAACTAGAAAGCGGGGCAGAATTGCAGGAAACCGATTTCAGGAGGTAGACTGGAAATGCATTGAAAGCATAGGAAAAGAGGCAGAACGTCCACAATGATGCACTTGGCCAAAAAGGGCGTATGCGTTTTTTCCTGAATATATTCAGGAAAAAATGCATACGCCCTTTTTGGCCAACCAAGCAAACTTGCAAAGGAAATCTGCACTACAATGAAGTCTCACTTCCCCCCGGTCAAAAGGGCCATCTGAAAAAAGTGTAAAATCCAGAAAGGCAGGACAGGCCCTGGAGAACTGGGAGCCTTGTTATGCTGATGGGCGGGATGTAAATTGCCAACAGACACTCCGGAGAAGTGTATGGTGTTTCCTGAAACATCTAAAAAACAAAGCAACAGAGCCTAGGGCACTTCCACTTATGGTCCTATAGCTTAGGGAAATTAAAATCAAAAAGACACAGCCACCCCAAAGTTTGGGACGCCTCTGTTTACAAGAACCTCGTTTACCGTACAAGTTCAATATCACAGAAACTGAAAAACGGATAAAGAACTTGTGGTACTTACGTACAATGCAGTATCACTCAGCAATGAAATCTATGTCATCAGGCCCGTAGCAGCATAATGAGTGGATTCAGGTACGATGATTCTAACTGAAATAAGTCACACAGAAAAAGAAACACCATAAGATATCAGTAATACACGGAATGTAAACTTGGCTACACAGGAACTGAATTACAAAACAGAACAGGGTCTCAAATTTAGAAAACCAACTTATGCTTGCTTAAGGGTAAAGGTGAGTTGGGGTGCTGCATAAAACCAGAGATTCAAATGAGCACAGATAACGTTCCTTAAGCCAAATATGGAATAGACAAGAGCTACTCCTTGCTCAACGAAATGGACCCAACACCCCATATTAAACGCCTAAGAATGTACCTGACTAGTAAGTATCTTAAAACCTATGGATTGCTATGTCTCCGAAAGAGAATCAAGCATATGTACCGGGGCATAAACACAGCAGTGATAGGATTGGCGAGGTTCGGTGAGCAAATGAAGACCCTTTGAAGTCATATTGCATGGTACCCATTCCAGGGGTCTCAACTCTCCAGGTTTAAGGTATTCTTCCTTCAGCTAAAACATGCATGTGGAACCCAGAGTATGATCAACTGTGTGATCGGGAGACATGTTCAAATATGTCTCACTTTTGGTCCCCTGGTACTCGGGTGCAACATTCCAGACGCTTAACGAACACTCTCCCCACTTGGAGAGTCAGCGCCTTTAACCTCCTGTTTGGCCCAGTTTGCAATTTCTGCGGAAGATGAACAGGAATAGCGAGAATCAATGAGAGACTAGCTGGAGGTGTCTGGACGGGCAAATTTAACTCTCATTTCCCACCAGGAAGAGGAATTAACCAAAGGCTCAGGATGCCGGGCCGGAACCAGATTAGGGCCTGAAGCCATGCTGCGGTGTTGCGGCCAGGTCACAAGAAAGCGAAATGAAGAAAGGAGCTCAGGGGCACTGTAATTCACAAACCTGCAGAGTTATAAATGACAGCTATCGTCCAAAAATATACTGAAGTAAGGCTGCCAAGAGGACTTGAAAGCGGGGCAGAATTGCAGGAAACCGATTTCAGGAGGTAGACAGGAATTGCATTGAAAGCATAGGAAAAGAGGCAGAACGTCCACAATGATGCACTTGGCCAAAAAGGTCGTATGCGTTTTTTCCTGAATATATTCAGGAAAAAACGCATACGCCCTTTTTGGCCAACCAAGCAAGCTTGCAAAGAAAATCTGCACTACAATGTAGTCTCACTTCCCCCCGGTCAAAAGGGCCATCTGAAAAAGGTGTAAAATCCAGAAAGGCAGGACAGGCCATGGAGAACTGGGAGCCTTGTTATGCTGATGGGCGGGATGTAAATTGCCAACAGACACTCGGGAGAAGTGTATGGTGTTTCCTGAAACATCTAAAAAACAAAGCAACAGAGCCTAGGGCACTTCCACTTATGGTCCTATAGCTTAGGGAAATTAAAATCAAAAAGACACAGCCACCCCGAAGTGTGGGACGCCTCTGTTTACAAGAACCTCGTTTAGCGTAGAAGTTCAATATCACAGAAAGTGAAAAATGGATAAAGAACTTGTGGTACTTACGTACAATGCAGTATCACTCAGCAATGAAATCTATGTCATCAGGCCCGTAGCAGCATAATGAGTGGATTCAGGTACGATGATTCTAACTGAAATAAGTCACACAGAAAAAGAAACATCATAAGATATCACTAATACACGGAATGTAAACTTGGCTACACAGGAACTGCATTCCAAAACAGAACAGGGTCTCAAATTTAGAAAACCAACTTATGCTTGCTTAAGGGGAAAGGTGAGTTGGGGTGCTGCATAAAACCAGGATTGAAATGAGCACAGATAAAGTTCCTTAAGCCAAATATGGAATAGACAAGAGCTACTCCTTGCTCAACGAAATGGACTCAACACCGCATATTAAACGCCTAAGAATGTACCTGACTAGTAAGTATCTTAAAACCTATGGATTGCTTTGTCTCCAAAAGAGAATCAAGCGTGTGTACAGGGGCATAAACGCAGCAGTGATAGGATTGGAGAGGTTCGGTGAGCAAATGAAGACCGTTTGAAGTCATATTGCATGGTACCCATTCCACGGGTCTCAACTCTCCAGGTTTAAGGTATTCCTCCTTCAGCTAAAACATGCATGTGGAACCCAAGTATGATCAACCATGTGAACGGGAGACGTGTTCAAATATGTCTCAGTTTTCGTACCCTGGTACTCGGGTGCAACATTCCAGACGCTTTACTAACACTCTCCCCACTTGGAGAGTCAGCGCCTTTAACCTCTTGTTTGGCCCAGTTTGCAATTTCTGCGGAAGATGAACAGGAATAGTGAGAACCAATGAGAGACTAGCTGGAGGTGTCTGGACGGGAAATTTAACTCTCATTTCCCACCAGGAAGAGGAAATAACCAAAGGCTCAGCGTGCTGTGCCGGAACCAGATTAGAGCCTGAAGCCAGCCAGCGGTGTTGCGGCCAGGTCACAAGAAAGCGAGTTGAAGAAAGGAGCTCAGGGGCACTGTAATTCACAAACATGCAGAGTTATAAATGACAGCTATCGTCCAAAAATAGACTGAAGTAAGGCTGCCAAGAGGACTTGAAAGCGGGGCAGAATTGCAGGAAACCGATTTCAGGAGGTAGACTGGAATTGCATTGAAAGCATAGGAAAAGAGGCAGAACGTCCACAATGATGCACTTGGCCAAAAAGGGCGTATGCGTTTTTTCCTGAATATATTCAGGAAAAAACGCATACACCCTTTTTGGCCAACCAAGCAAGCTTGCAAAGGAAATCTGCACTACAATGAAGTCTCACTTCCCCCCGGTAAAAAGGGCCATCTGAAAAAAGTCTAAAATCCAGAAAGGCAACAGGCCATTGAGAACTGGGAGCCTTGTTATGCTGATGGGCGGGATGTAAATTGCCAACAGACACTCCAGAGAAGTGTATGGTGTTTCCTGAAACATCTAAAAAACAAAGCAACAGAGCCTAGGGCACTTCCACTTATGGTCCTATAGCTTAGGGAAATTAAAATCAAAAAGACACAGCCACCCCAAAGTTTGGAACAGCTCTGTTTACAAGAACCTCGTTTACAGTACAAGTTCAACATCGCAGAAAGTGAAAAATGGATAAAGAAGTTGTGGTATTCACTTACAAAGCAATATCACTCAGCAATGAAATCTATGTCATCAGGCCCTTAGCAGCACAATGAGTGGATTCAGGTATGATGATTCTAACTGAAGTAAGTCACACAGAAAAAGAAACATCATAAGATATCAGTAATACACGGAATGGAAACTTGGCTACACAGGAACTGAATTACAGAACAGAACAGGGTCTCAAATTTAGAAAGACAACTTATGCTTGCTTAAGGGTAAAGGTGAGTTGGGGTGCTGCATAAAACCAGAGATTGAAATGAGCACAGATAAAGTTCCTTAAGCCAAATATGGAATAAACAAGAGCTACTCCTTGCTCAACGAAATGGACTCAACACCGCATATTAAACGCCTAAGAATGTACCTGACTAGTAAGTATCTTAAAACCTATGGATGGCTATGTCTCCGAAAGAGAATCAAGCATGTGTACAGGGGCATAAACGCAGCAGTGATAGGATTGGAGAGGTTCGGTGAGCAAATGAAGACCCTTTGAAGTCATATTGCATGGTACCCATTCCACGGCTTTCAACTACCCAGGTTTAAGGTATTCTTCCTTCAGCTAAAACAGGCATGTGGAACCTAGAGTATGATCAACCATGTGATCGGGAGAGGTGTTCAAATATGTCTCAGTTTTCCTCCCCTGGTACTCGGGTGCAACATTCCAGACGCTTTACTAACACTCTCCCCACTTGGAGAGTCAGTCCCTTTAACCTCCTGTTTTGCCCAGTTTGCAATTTCTGCGGAAGATGAACAGGAACAGCGAGAACCAATGAGAGGCTAGCTGGAGGTGTCTGGACGGGCAAATTTAACTCTCATTTCCCACCAGGAAGAGGAATTAACCAAAGGCTCAGCATGCCGGGCCGGAACCAGATTAGGGTCTGAAGCCATCCTCCGGTGTTGCGGCCAGGACACAAGAAAGCGAGTTGAAGAAAGGAGCTCAGTGGCACTGTAATTCACAAACCTGCAGAGTTATAAAAGACAGCTATCGTCCAAAAATACACTGAAGTAAGGCTGCCAAGAGGACTTGAAAGCGGGGCAGAATTGCAGGAAACCGATTTCAGGAGGTAGACTGGAATTGCATTGAAAGCATAGGAAAAGAGGCAGAACGTCCACAATGATGCACTTTGCCAAAAAGTGCGTATGCGTTTTTTCCTGAATATATTCAGGAAAAAACGCATACGCACTTTTTGGCCAACCAAGCAAGCTTGCAAAGGAAATCTGCACTACAATGAAGTCTCACTTCCCCCCGGTCAAAAGGGCCATCTGAAAAAAGTGTAAAATCCAGAAAGGCAGGACAGGCCATGGAGAACTGGGAGCCTTGTTATGCTGATGGGCGGGATGTAAATTGCCAACAGACACTCGGGAGAAGTGTATGGTGTTTCCTGAAACATCTAAAAAACAAAGCAACAGAGCCTAGGGCACTGCCACTTATGGTCCTATAGCTTAGGGAAATTAAAATCAAAAAGACACAGCCACCCCAAAGTTTGGGACGCCTCTGTTTACAAGAACCTCGTTTACAGTACAAGTTCAACATCGCAGAAAGTGAAAAATGGATAAAGAAGTTGTGGTATTTACTTACAAAGCAATATCACTCAGCAATGAAATCTATGTCATCAGGCCCTTAGCATCACAATGAGTGGATTCAGGTATGATGATTCTAACTGAAATAAGTCACACAGAAAAAGAAACATCATAAGATATCAGTAATACACGGAATGTAAACTTGGCTACTCAGGAACTGAATTACAGAACAGAACAGGGTCTCAAATTTAGAAAACCAACTTATGCTTGCTTAAGGGTAAAGGTGAGTTGGGGTGCTGCATAAAACCAGAGATTGAAATGAGCACAGATAAAGTTCCTTAAGTCAAATATGGAATAGACCAGAGCTACTCCTTGCTCAACGAAATGGACTCAACACCGCATATTAAACGCCTAAGAATGTACCTGACTAGTAAGTATCGTAAAACCTATGGATTGCTATGTCTCCGAAAGAGAATCAAGCATGTGTACAGGGGCATAAACGCAGCAGTGATAGGATTGGAGAGGTTCGGTGAGCAAATGAAGACCCTTTGAAGTCATATTGCATGGTACCCATTCCATGGGTCTCAGCTCTCCAGGTTTAAGGTATTCTTCCTTCAGCTAAAACATGCATGTGGAACCCAGAGTATGATCAACCGTGTGATCGGGAGACATGTTCAAATATGTCTCAGTTTTCGTCCCCTGGTACTCGGGTGCAACATTCCAGACGCTTTACTAACGTTCTCCCGACTTGGAGAGTCAGTGCCTTTAACCTCCTGTTTGGCCCAGTTTGCAATTACTGCGGAAGTTGAACAGGAATAGGGAGAACCAATGAGAGACTAGCTGGAGGTGTCTGGACGGGCAAATTTAACTCTTATTTCCCACCAGGAAGAGGAATTAACCAAAGGCTCAGCGTGCCGTGCCGGAACCAGATTAGGGCCTGAAGCCATCCTGCGGTGTTGCGGCCAGCTCAAAAGAAAGCGAGTTGAAGAAAGGAGTTCAGGGGCACTGTAATTCACAAACCTGCAGTTATAAATGACAGCTATCGTCCAAAAATAGACTGAAGTAAGGCTGCCAAGAGGACTTGAAAGCGGGGCAGAATTGCAGGAAACCGATTTCAGGAGGTAGACTGGAATTGCATTGAAAGCATAGGAAAAGAGGCAGAACGTCCACAATGATGCACTTGGCCAAAAAGGGCGTATGCGTTTTTTCCTGAATATATTCAGGAAAAAACGCATACGCCCTTTTTGGCCAACCAAGCAAGCTTGCAAAGGAAATCTGCACTACAATGAAGTCTCACTTCCCCCCGGTCAAAAGGGCCATCTGAAAAAAGTGTAAAATCCAGAAAGGCAGGACAGGCCATGGAGAATTGGGAGCCTTGTTATGCTGATGGGCGGGATGTAAATTGCAAAAAGACACTGGGGAGAAGTGTATGGTGTTTCCTGAAACATCTAAAAACAAAGCAACAGAGCCTAGGGCACTTCCACTTATGGTCCTATAGCTTAGGGAAATTAAAATCAAAAAGACACAGCCACCCCAAAGTTTGGGACGCCTCTGTTTACAAGAACATCATTTACCGTACAAGTTCAATATCACAGAAAGTGAAAAATGGATAAAGAACTTGTGGTACTTACGTACAATGCAGTATCACTCAGCAATGAAATCTATGTCATCAGGCCCATAGCAGCATAATGAGTGGATTCAGGTACGATGATTCTAACTGAAATAAGTCACACAGAAAAAGAAACATCATAAGATATCAGTAATACACGGAATGTAAACTTGGCTACACAGGAACTGAATTACAGAACAGAACAGGGACTCAAATTTAGAAAACCAACTTATGCTTGCTTAAGGGGAAAGGTGAGTTGGGGTGCTGCATAAAACCAGAGATCGAAATGAGCACAACGTTCCTTAAGCCAAATATGGAATAGACAAGAGCTACTCCTTGCTCAATGAAATGGACTCAACACCGCATATTAAACGCCTAAGGATGTACCTGACTAGTAAGTATCTTAAAACCTATGGATTGCTATGTCTCTGAAAGAGAATCAAGCATGTGTACAGGGGCATAAACGCAGCAGTGATAGGACTGGAGAGTTTCGGTGAGCAAATGAAGACCCTTTGAAGTCATATTGCATGGTACCCATTCCACGGGTCTCAGCTCTCCAGGTATAAGGTATTCTTCCTTCAGCTAAAACATGCATGTGGAACCCAGAGTATGATCAACCATGTGATCGGGAGACGTGTTCAAATATGTCTCAGTTTTCCTCCCCTGGTACTCGGGTGCAACATTCCAGACGCTTTACTAACGCTCTCCCGACTTGGAGAGTCAGTGCCTTTAACCTCCTGTTTGGCCCAGTTTGCAATTACTGCGGAAGTTGAACAGGAATAGGGAGAACCAATGAGAGACTAGCTGGAGGTGTCTGGACGGGCAAATTTAACTCTTATTTCCCACCAGGAAGAGGAATTTACCAAAGGCTCAGCGTGCCGTGCCGGAACCAGATTAGGGCCTGAAGCCATCCTACGGTGTTGCGGCCAGGTCACAACAAAGCGAGTTGAAGAAAGGAGCTCAGCGGCACTGTAATTCACAAACCTGTAGAGTTATAAATGACAGCTATCGTCCAAAAATAGACTGAAGTAAGGCTGCCAAGAGGACTTGAAAGCAGGGCAGAATTGCAAGAAACCGATTTCAGGAGGTAGACTGGAATTGCATTGAAAGCATAGGAAAAGAGGCAGAACGTCCACAATGATGCACTTGGCCAAAAAGGGCGTATGCGTTTTTTCCTGAATATATTCAGGAAAAAACGCATACGCCCTTTTTGGCCAACCAAGCAAGCTTGCAAAGGAAATCTGCACTACAATGAAGTCTCACTTCCCTCCGGTCAAAAGGGCCATCTGAAAAAGATGTAAAATCCAGAAAGGCAGGACAGTCCATGGAGAACTGGGAGCCTTGTTATGCTGATGGGCGGGATGTAAATTGCCAACAGACACCTGGGAGAACTGTATGGTGTCTCCTGAAACATCTAAAAAACAAAGCAACAGAGCCTAGGGCACTTCCACTTATGGTCCTATAGCTTAGGGAAATTAAAATCAAAAAGACACAGCCACTCCAAAGTTTGGGACGCCTCTGTTTACAAGAACCTCGTTTACCGTACAAGTTCAATATCACAGAAAGTGAAAAATGGATAAAGAACTTGTGGTACTTACGTACAATGCAGTATCACTCAGCAGTGAAATCTATGTCATCAGGCCCATGGCAGCATAATGAGTGGATTCAGGTACGATGATTCTAACTGAAATAAGTCACACAGAAAAAGAAACATCATAAGATATCACTAATACACGGAATGTAAACTTGGCTACACAGAAACTGAATTCCAAAACAGAACAGGGTCTCAAATTTAGAAAACCAACTTATGCTTGCTTAAGGGTAAAAGTGAGTTGGGGTGCTGCATAAAACCAGAGATTCAAATGAGCACAGATAACGTTGCTTAAGCCAAATATGGAATAGACAAGAGCTACTCCTTCCTCAACAAAACGGACCCAACACCCCATATTAAACGCCTAAGAATGTACCTGTCTAGTAAGTATCTTAAAACCTATGGATTGCTATGTCTCCGAAAGAGAATCAAGCGTATGTACCGGGGCATAAACACAGCAGTGACAGGATTGGAGAGGTTTGGTGAGCAAATGAAGATGCTTTGAAGTCATATTGCATGGTACCCATTCCACGGGTCTCAACTCTCCAGGTTTAAGGTATTCTTCCTTCAGCTAAAACATGCATGTGGAACCAAGAGTATGATCAACTGTGTGATCGGGATACATGTTCAAATATGTCTCACTTTTGGTCCCCTGGTACTCGGGTGCAACATTCCAGACGCTTAACGAACACTCTCCCCACTTGGAGAGTCAGTGCCTTTAACCTCCTGTTTGGCCCAGTTTGCAATTTCTGCGGAAGATGAACAGGAATAGGGAGAACCAATGAGAGACTAGCTGGAGGTTTCTGGACGGGCAAATTTAACTCTCATTTCCCACCAGGAAGAGGAAATAACCAAAGGCTCAGCATGCCATGCCGGAACCAGATTAGGGCCTGAAGCCATCCTGCGGTGTTGCGGCCAGCTCAAAAGAAAGCGAGTTGAAGAAAGGAGCTCAGGGGCACTGTAATTCACAAACCTGTAGAGTTATAAATGACAGCTATCGTCCAAAAATAGACTGAAGTAAGGCTGCCAAGAGGACTTGAAAGCGGGGCAGAATTGCAGGAAACCGATTTCAGGAGGTAGACTGGAATTGCATTGAAAGCATAGGAAAAGAGGCAGAACGTCCACAATGATGCACTTGGCCAAAAAGGGCGTATGCGTTTTTTCCTGAATATATTCAGGAAAAAAAGCATACGCTCTTTTTGGCCAACCAAGCAAGCTTGCAAAGGAAATCTGCACTACAATGAAGTCTCACTTCCCCCCGGTCAAAAGGGCCATCTGAAAAAAGTGTAAAATCCAGAAAGGCAGGACAGACCATGGAGAACTGGGAGCCTTGTTATGCTGATGGGCGGGATGTAAATTGCCAACAGACACTAGGGAGAACTGTATGGTGTTTCCTGAAACATCTAAAAAACAAAGCAACAGAGCCTAGGGCACTTCCACTTATGGTCCTATAGCTTAGGGAAATTAAAATCAAAAAGACACAGCCACCCCAAAGTTTGGAACGGCCCTGTTTACAAGAACCTCGTTTACAGTACAAGTTCAACATCGCAGAAAGTGAAAAATGGATAAAGAAGTTGTGGTATTTACTTACAAAGCAATATCACTCAGCAATGAAATCTGTGTCATCAGGCCCTTAGCAGCACAATGAGTGGATTCAGGTATGATGATTCCAACTGAAATAAATCACACAGAAAAAGAAACATCATAAGATATCACTAATACACGGAATGTAAACTTGGCTACACAGGAACTGAATTACAGAACAGAACAGGGACTCAAATTTAGAAAACCAACTTATGCTTGCTTAAGGGTAAAGGTGAGTAGGGGTGCTGCATAAAACCAGAGATCGAAATGAGCACAGATAAAGTTCCTTAAGCCAAATATGGAATAGACAAGTGCTACTCCTTGCTCAATGAAATGGACTCAACACCGCATATTAAATGCCTAAGGATGTACCTGACCAGTAAGTATCTTAAAACCTATGGATTGCTATGTCTCCGAAAGAGAATCAAGCATGTGTACAGGGGCATAAACGCAGCAATTATAGGACTGGAGAGGTTCGGTGAGCAAATGAAGACCCTTTGAAGTCATATTGCATGGTACCCATTCCACGGGTCTCAGCTCTCCAGGTTAAAGGTATTCTTCCTTCAGCTAAAACATGCATGTGGAACCCAGAGTATGATCAACCATGTGATCGGGAGACGTGTTCAAATATGTCTCAGTTTTCGTACCCTGGTACTCGGGTGCAACATTCCAGACGCTTTACTAACACTCTCCCCACTTGGAGAGTCAGTCCCTTTAACCTCCTGTTTGGCCCAGTTTGCAATTTCTGCGGAAATAGAACAGGAATAGCGAGAACCAATGAGAGACTAGCTGGAGGTGTGTGGACGGGCAAATTTACCTATCATTTCCCACCAGGAAGAGGAATTAACCAAAGGCTCAGCGTGCCGTGCCGGAACCAGATTAGGGCCTGAAGCCATCCTGCGGTGTTGCGGCCAGCTCAAAAGAAAGCGAGTTGAAGAAAGGAGTTCAGGGGCACTGTAATTCACAAACCTGCAGTTATAAATGACAGCTATCGTCCAAAAATATACTGAAGTAAGGCTGCCAAGAGGATTTGAAAGCGGGGCAGAATTGCAGGAAACCGATTTCAGGAGGTAGACTGGAATTGCATTGAAAGCATAGGAAAAGAGGCAGAACGTCCACAATGATGCACTTGGCCAAAAAGGGCGTATGCGTTTTTTCCTGAATATATTCAGGAAAAAACGCATACGCCCTTTTTGGCCAACCAAGCAAGCTTGCAAAGGAAATCTGCACTACAATGAAGTCTCACTTCCCCCCGGTCAAAAGGGCCATCTGAAAAAAGTGTAAAATCCAGAAAGGCAGGACAGGCCATGGAGAACTGGGAGCCTTGTTATGCTGATGGGCGGGATGTAAATTGCCAACAGACACTCGGGAGAAGTGTATGGTGTTTCCTGAAACATCTAAAAAACAAAGCAACAGAACCTAGGGCACTTCCACTTATGGTCCTATAGCTTAGGGAAATTAAAATCAAAAAGACACAGCCACCCCAAAGTTTGGAACGGCTCTGTTTACAAGAACCTTGTTTACAGTACAATTCAACATCTCAGAAAGTGAAAAATGGATAAAGAAGATGTGGTATTTACTTACAAAGCAATATCACTCAGCAATGAAATCTATGTCATCAGGCCCTTAGCAGCACAATGAGTGTATTCAGGTATGATGATTCTAACTGAAGTAAGTCACACAGAAAAAGAAACATCATAAGATATCAGTAATACACGGAATGTAAACTTGGCTACACAGGAACTGAATTACAGAACAGAACAGGGACTCAAATTTAGAAAACCAACTTATGCTTGCTTAAGGGAAAAGGTGAGTTGGGTTGCTGCATAAAACCAGAGATTGAAATGAGCACAGATAAAGTTCCTTAAGCCAAATATGGAATAGACAAGAGCTACTCCTTGCTCAACGAAATGGACTCGACACCGCATATTAAACGCCTAAGAATGTACCTGACTAGTAAGTATCTTAAAACCTATGGATTGCTATGTCTCCAAAAGAGAATCAAGCATGTGTACAGGGGCATAAACGCAGCAGTGATAGGATTGGAGAGGTTTGGTGAGCAAATGAAGACCCTTTGACGTCATATTGCATGGTACCCATTCCACGGGTCTCAGCTCTCCAGGTTTAAGGTATTCTTACTTCAGCTAAAACATGCATGTGGAACCCAGAGCATGATCAACCGTGTGATCGGGAGACGTGTTCAAATATGTCTCAGTTTTCCTCCCCTGGTACTCGGGTGCAACATTCCAGACGCTTTACTAACGCTCTCCCGACTTGGAGAGTCAGTGCCTTTAACCTCCTGTTTGGCCCAGTTTGCAATTACTGCGGAAGTTGAACAGGAATAGGGAGAACCAATGAGAGACTAGCTGGAGGTGTCTGGACGGGCAAATTTAACTCTTATTTCCCACCAGGAAGAGGAATTAACCAAAGGCTCAGCGTGCCGTGCCGGAACCAGATTAGGGCCTGAAGCCATCCTACGGTGTTGCGGCCAGTTCACAAGAAAGCGAGTTGAAGAAAGGAGCTCAGGGGCACTGTAATTCACAAACCTGCAGAGTTATAAATGACAGCTATCGTCCAAAAATAGACTGAAGTAAGGCTGCCAAGAGGACTTGAAAGCAGGGCAGAATTGCAGGAAACCGATTTCAGGAGGTAGACTCGAATTGCATTGAAAGCATCGGAAAAGAGGCAGAACGTCCACAATGACGCACTTGACCAAAAAGGGCGTATGCGTTTTTTCCTGAATATATTCAGGAAAAAACGCATACGCCCTTTTTGGCCAACCAAGCAAGCTTGCAAAGGAAATCTGCACTACAAAGAAGTCTCACTTCCCCCCGGTCAAAAGGGCCATCTGAAAAAGGTGTAAAATCCAGAAAGGCAGGACAGGCCATGGAGAACTGTGAGCCTTGTTATGCTGATGGGCGGGATGTAAATTGCCAACAGACACTCCGGAGAAGTGTATGGTGTTTCCTGAAACATCTAAAAAACAAAGTAACAGAGCCTAGGGCACTGCCACTTATGGTCCTATAGCTTAGGGAAATTAAAATCAAAAAGACACAGCCACCCCAAAGTTTGGGACGCCTCTGTTTACAAGAACCTCATTTACCGTACAAGTTCAATATCACAGAAAGTGAAAAATGGATAAAGAACTTGTGGTACTTACGTACAATGCAGTATCACTCAGCAATGAAATCTATGTCATCAGGCCCGTAGCAGCATAATGAGTGGATTCAGGTACGATGATTCTAACTGAAATAAGTCACACAGAAAAAGAAACATCATAAGATATCAGTAATACACGGAATGTAAACTTGGCTACACAGGAACTGAATTACAGAACAGAACAGGGACTCAAATTTAGAAAATCAACTTATGCTTGCTTAAGGGTAAAGGTGAGTAGGGGTGCTGAAAAAAACCAGAGATTGAAATGAACACAGATAAAGTTCCTTAAGCCAAATATGGAATAGACAAGAGCTACTCCTTGCTCAACGAAATGGACTCAACACCCCATATTAAACGCCTAAGAATGTACCTGACTAGTAAGTATCTTAAAACCTATGGATTGCTATGTCTCCGAAAGAGAATCAAGCATGTGTACAGGGGCATAAACGCAGCAGTGATAGGATTGCAGAGGTTCGGTGAGCAAATGAAGACCCTTTGAAGTCATATTGCATGGTACCCATTCCACGGGTTTCAACTACCCAGGATTTAGGTATTCTTCCTTCAGCTAAAACATGCATGCGGAACCCAGAGTATGATCAACCATGTGAACGGGAGACGTGTTCAAATATGTCTCAGTTTTCGTACCCTGGCACTCGGGTGCAACATTCCAGACGCTTTACTAACAGTCTCCCAACTTGGAGAGTCAGTCCCTTTAACCTCCTGTTTGGCCCAGTTTGCAATTTCTGCGGAAGATGAACAGGAATAGCGAGAACCAATGAGAGGCTAGCTGGAGGTGTCTGGACGGGCAAATTTAACTCTCATTTCCCACCAGGAAGAGGAATTAACCAAAGGCTCAGCATGCCGTGCTGGAACCAGATTAGGGCCTGAAGCCATCCTGCGGTGTTGCGGCCAGGTCACAAGAAAGCGAGTTGAAGAAAGGAGCTCAGGGGCACTGTAATTCAAAAACCTGCAGAGTTATAAATGACAGCTATCGTCCAAAAATATACTGAAGTAAGGCTGCCAAGAGAACTAGAAAGCGGGGCAGAATTGCAGGAAACCGATTTCAGGAGGTAGACTGGAAATGCATTGAAAGCATAGGAAAAGAGGCAGAACGTCCACAATGATGCACTTGGCCAAAAAGGGCGTATGCGTTTTTTCCTGAATATATTCAGGAAAAAATGCATACGCCCTTTTTGGCCAACCAAGCAAACTTGCAAAGGAAATCTGCACTACAATGAAGTCTCACTTCCCCCCGGTCAAAAGGGCCATCTGAAAAAAGTGTAAAATCCAGAAAGGCAGGACAGGCCCTGGAGAACTGGGAGCCTTGTTATGCTGATGGGCGGGATGTAAATTGCCAACAGACACTCCGGAGAAGTGTATGGTGTTTCCTGAAACATCTAAAAAACAAAGCAACAGAGCCTAGGGCACTTCCACTTATGGTCCTATAGCTTAGGGAAATTAAAATCAAAAAGACACAGCCACCCCAAAGTTTGGGACGCCTCTGTTTACAAGAACCTCGTTTACCGTACAAGTTCAATATCACAGAAACTGAAAAACGGATAAAGAACTTGTGGTACTTACGTACAATGCAGTATCACTCAGCAATGAAATCTATGTCATCAGGCCCGTAGCAGCATAATGAGTGGATTCAGGTACGATGATTCTAACTGAAATAAGTCACACAGAAAAAGAAACACCATAAGATATCAGTAATACACGGAATGTAAACTTGGCTACACAGGAACTGAATTACAAAACAGAACAGGGTCTCAAATTTAGAAAACCAACTTATGCTTGCTTAAGGGTAAAGGTGAGTTGGGGTGCTGCATAAAACCAGAGATTCAAATGAGCACAGATAACGTTCCTTAAGCCAAATATGGAATAGACAAGAGCTACTCCTTGCTCAACGAAATGGACCCAACACCCCATATTAAACGCCTAAGAATGTACCTGACTAGTAAGTATCTTAAAACCTATGGATTGCTATGTCTCCGAAAGAGAATCAAGCATATGTACCGGGGCATAAACACAGCAGTGATAGGATTGGCGAGGTTCGGTGAGCAAATGAAGACCCTTTGAAGTCATATTGCATGGTACCCATTCCAGGGGTCTCAACTCTCCAGGTTTAAGGTATTCTTCCTTCAGCTAAAACATGCATGTGGAACCCAGAGTATGATCAACTGTGTGATCGGGAGACATGTTCAAATATGTCTCACTTTTGGTCCCCTGGTACTCGGGTGCAACATTCCAGACGCTTAACGAACACTCTCCCCACTTGGAGAGTCAGCGCCTTTAACCTCCTGTTTGGCCCAGTTTGCAATTTCTGCGGAAGATGAACAGGAATAGCGAGAACCAATGAGAGGCTAGCTGGAGGTGTCTGGACGGGCAAATTTAACTCTCATTTCCCACCAGGAAGAGGAATTAACCAAAGGCTCAGGATGCCGGGCCGGAACCACATTAGGGTCTGAAGACATCCTGCGGTGTTGCGGCCAGGTCACAAGAAAGCGAAATGAAGAAAGGAGCTCAGGGGCACTGTAATTCACAAACCTGCAGAGTTATAAATGACAGCTATCGTCCAAAAATATACTGAAGTAAGGCTGCCAAGAGGACTTGAAAGCGGGGCAGAATTGCAGGAAACCGATTTCAGGAGGTAGACAGGAATTGCATTGAAAGCATAGGAAAAGAGGCAGAACGTCCACAATGATGCACTTGGCCAAAAAGGTCGTATGCGTTTTTTCCTGAATATATTCAGGAAAAAACGCATACGCCCTTTTTGGCCAACCAAGCAAGCTTGCAAAGAAAATCTGCACTACAATGTAGTCTCACTTCCCCCCGGTCAAAAGGGCCATCTGAAAAAGGTGTAAAATCCAGAAAGGCAGGACAGGCCATGGAGAACTGGGAGCCTTGTTATGCTGATGGGCGGGATGTAAATTGCCAACAGACACTCGGGAGAAGTGTATGGTGTTTCCTGAAACATCTAAAAAACAAAGCAACAGAGCCTAGGGCACTTCCACTTATGGTCCTATAGCTTAGGGAAATTAAATTCAAAAAGACACAGCCACCCCGAAGTGTGGGACGCCTCTGTTTACAAGAACCTCGTTTACCGTAGAAGTTCAATATCACAGAAAGTGAAAAATGGATAAAGAACTTGTGGTACTTACGTACAATGCAGTATCACTCAGCAATGAAATCTATGTCATCAGGCCCGTAGCAGCATAATGAGTGGATTCAGGTACGATGATTCTAACTGAAATAAGTCACACAGAAAAAGAAACATCATAAGATATCACTAATACACGGAATGTAAACTTGGCTACACAGGAACTGCATTCCAAAACAGAACAGGGTCTCAAATTTAGAAAACCAACTTATGCTTGCTTAAGGGGAAAGGTGAGTTGGGGTGCTGCATAAAACCAGAGATTGAAATGAGCACAGATAACGTTCCTTAAGCCAAATATGGAATAGACAAGAGCTACTCCTTGCTCAACGAAATGGACTCAACACCGCATATTAAACGCCTAAGAATGTACCTGACTAGTAAGTATCTTAAAACCTATGGATTGCTTTGTCTCCAAAAGAGAATCAAGCGTGTGTACAGGGGCATAAACGCAGCAGTGATAGGATTGGAGAGGTTCGGTGAGCAAATGAAGACCGTTTGAAGTCATATTGCATGGTACCCATTCCACGGGTCTCAACTCTCCAGGTTTAAGGTATTCCTCCTTCAGCTAAAACATGCATGTGGAACCCAAGTATGATCAACCATGTGAACGGGAGACGTGTTCAAATATGTCTCAGTTTTCGTACCCTGGTACTCGGGTGCAACATTCCAGACGCTTTACTAACACTCTCCCCACTTGGAGAGTCAGCGCCTTTAACCTCTTGTTTGGCCCAGTTTGCAATTTCTGCGGAAGATGAACAGGAATAGTGAGAACCAATGAGAGACTAGCTGGAGGTGTCTGGACGGGAAATTTAACTCTCATTTCCCACCAGGAAGAGGAAATAACCAAAGGCTCAGCGTGCTGTGCCGGAACCAGATTAGAGCCTGAAGCCAGCCAGCGGTGTTGCGGCCAGGTCACAAGAAAGCGAGTTGAAGAAAGGAGCTCAGGGGCACTGTAATTCACAAACATGCAGAGTTATAAATGACAGCTATCGTCCAAAAATAGACTGAAGTAAGGCTGCCAAGAGGACTTGAAAGCGGGGCAGAATTGCAGGAAACCGATTTCAGGAGGTAGACTGGAATTGCATTGAAAGCATAGGAAAAGAGGCAGAACGTCCACAATGATGCACTTGGCCAAAAAGGGCGTATGCGTTTTTTCCTGAATATATTCAGGAAAAAACGCATACACCCTTTTTGGCCAACCAAGCAAGCTTGCAAAGGAAATCTGCACTACAATGAAGTCTCACTTCCCCCCGGTAAAAAGGGCCATCTGAAAAAAGTCTAAAATCCAGAAAGGCAACAGGCCATTGAGAACTGGGAGCCTTGTTATGCTGATGGGCGGGATGTAAATTGCCAACAGACACTCCGGAGAAGTGTATGGTGTTTCCTGAAACATCTAAAAAACAAAGCAACAGAGCCTAGGGCACTTCCACTTATGGTCCTATAGCTTAGGGAAATTAAAATCAAAAAGACACAGCCACCCCAAAGTTTGGAACAGCTCTGTTTACAAGAACCTCGTTTACAGTACAAGTTCAACATCGCAGAAAGTGAAAAATGGATAAAGAAGTTGTGGTATTCACTTACAAAGCAATATCACTCAGCAATGAAATCTATGTCATCAGGCCCTTAGCAGCACAATGAGTGGATTCAGGTATGATGATTCTAACTGAAGTAAGTCACACAGAAAAAGAAACATCATAAGATATCAGTAATACACGGAATGGAAACTTGGCTACACAGGAACTGAATTACAGAACAGAACAGGGTCTCAAATTTAGAAAGACAACTTATGCTTGCTTAAGGGTAAAGGTGAGTTGGGGTGCTGCATAAAACCAGAGATTGAAATGAGCACAGATAAAGTTCCTTAAGCCAAATATGGAATAAACAAGAGCTACTCCTTGCTCAACGAAATGGACTCAACACCGCATATTAAACGCCTAAGAATGTACCTGACTAGTAAGTATCTTAAAACCTATGGATGGCTATGTCTCCGAAAGAGAATCAAGCATGTGTACAGGGGCATAAACGCAGCAGTGATAGGATTGGAGAGGTTCGGTGAGCAAATGAAGACCCTTTGAAGTCATATTGCATGGTACCCATTCCACGGCTTTCAACTACCCAGGTTTAAGGTATTCTTCCTTCAGCTAAAACAGGCATGTGGAACCTAGAGTATGATCAACCATGTGATCGGGAGAGGTGTTCAAATATGTCTCAGTTTTCCTCCCCTGGTACTCGGGTGCAACATTCCAGACGCTTTACTAACACTCTCCCGACTTGGAGAGTCAGTCCCTTTAACCTCCTGTTTTGCCCAGTTTGCAATTTCTGCGGAAGATGAACAGGAACAGCGAGAACCAATGAGAGGCTAGCTGGAGGTGTCTGGACGGGCAAATTTAACTCTCATTTCCCACCAGGAAGAGGAATTAACCAAAGGCTCAGCATGCCGGGCCGGAACCAGATTAGGGTCTGAAGCCATCCTCCGGTGTTGCGGCCAGGACACAAGAAAGCGAGTTGAAGAAAGGAGCTCAGTGGCACTGTAATTCACAAACCTGCAGAGTTATAAAAGACAGCTATCGTCCAAAAATACACTGAAGTAAGGCTGCCAAGAGGACTTGAAAGCGGGGCAGAATTGCAGGAAACCGATTTCAGGAGGTAGACTGGAATTGCATTGAAAGCATAGGAAAAGAGGCAGAACGTCCACAATGATGCACTTGGCCAAAAAGGGCGTATGCGTTTTTTCCTGAATATATTCAGGAAAAAATGCATACGCCCTTTTTGGCCAACCAAGCAAACTTGCAAAGGAAATCTGCACTACAATGAAGTCTCACTTCCCCCCGGTCAAAAGGGCCATCTGAAAAAAGTGTAAAATCCAGAAAGGCAGGACAGGCCCTGGAGAACTGGGAGCCTTGTTATGCTGATGGGCGGGATGTAAATTGCCAACAGACACTCCGGAGAAGTGTATGGTGTTTCCTGAAACATCTAAAAAACAAAGCAACAGAGCCTAGGGCACTTCCACTTATGGTCCTATAGCTTAGGGAAATTAAAATCAAAAAGACACAGCCACCCCAAAGTTTGGGACGCCTCTGTTTACAAGAACCTCGTTTACCGTACAAGTTCAATATCACAGAAACTGAAAAACGGATAAAGAACTTGTGGTACTTACGTACAATGCAGTATCACTCAGCAATGAAATCTATGTCATCAGGCCCGTAGCAGCATAATGAGTGGATTCAGGTACGATGATTCTAACTGAAATAAGTCACACAGAAAAAGAAACACCATAAGATATCAGTAATACACGGAATGTAAACTTGGCTACACAGGAACTGAATTACAAAACAGAACAGGGTCTCAAATTTAGAAAACCAACTTATGCTTGCTTAAGGGTAAAGGTGAGTTGGGGTGCTGCATAAAACCAGAGATTCAAATGAGCACAGATAACGTTCCTTAAGCCAAATATGGAATAGACAAGAGCTACTCCTTGCTCAACGAAATGGACCCAACACCCCATATTAAACGCCTAAGAATGTACCTGACTAGTAAGTATCTTAAAACCTATGGATTGCTATGTCTCCGAAAGAGAATCAAGCATATGTACCGGGGCATAAACACAGCAGTGATAGGATTGGCGAGGTTCGGTGAGCAAATGAAGACCCTTTGAAGTCATATTGCATGGTACCCATTCCAGGGGTCTCAACTCTCCAGGTTTAAGGTATTCTTCCTTCAGCTAAAACATGCATGTGGAACCCAGAGTATGATCAACTGTGTGATCGGGAGACATGTTCAAATATGTCTCACTTTTGGTCCCCTGGTACTCGGGTGCAACATTCCAGACGCTTAACGAACACTCTCCCCACTTGGAGAGTCAGCGCCTTTAACCTCCTGTTTGGCCCAGTTTGCAATTTCTGCGGAAGATGAACAGGAATAGCGAGAACCAATGAGAGACTAGCTGGAGGTGTCTGGACGGGCAAATTTAACTCTCATTTCCCACCAGGAAGAGGAATTAACCAAAGGCTCAGGATGCCGGGCCGGAACCAGATTAGGGCCTGAAGCCATGCTGCGGTGTTGCGGCCAGGTCACAAGAAAGCGAAATGAAGAAAGGAGCTCAGGGGCACTGTAATTCACAAACCTGCAGAGTTATAAATGACAGCTATCGTCCAAAAATATACTGAAGTAAGGCTGCCAAGAGGACTTGAAAGCGGGGCAGAATTGCAGGAAACCGATTTCAGGAGGTAGACAGGAATTGCATTGAAAGCATAGGAAAAGAGGCAGAACGTCCACAATGATGCACTTGGCCAAAAAGGTCGTATGCGTTTTTTCCTGAATATATTCAGGAAAAAACGCATACGCCCTTTTTGGCCAACCAAGCAAGCTTGCAAAGAAAATCTGCACTACAATGTAGTCTCACTTCCCCCCGGTCAAAAGGGCCATCTGAAAAAGGTGTAAAATCCAGAAAGGCAGGACAGGCCATGGAGAACTGGGAGCCTTGTTATGCTGATGGGCGGGATGTAAATTGCCAACAGACACTCGGGAGAAGTGTATGGTGTTTCCTGAAACATCTAAAAAACAAAGCAACAGAGCCTAGGGCACTTCCACTTATGGTCCTATAGCTTAGGGAAATTAAATTCAAAAAGACACAGCCACCCCGAAGTGTGGGACGCCTCTGTTTACAAGAACCTCGTTTACCGTAGAAGTTCAATATCACAGAAAGTGAAAAATGGATAAAGAACTTGTGGTACTTACGTACAATGCAGTATCACTCAGCAATGAAATCTATGTCATCAGGCCCGTAGCAGCATAATGAGTGGATTCAGGTACGATGATTCTAACTGAAATAAGTCACACAGAAAAAGAAACATCATAAGATATCACTAATACACGGAATGTAAACTTGGCTACACAGGAACTGCATTCCAAAACAGAACAGGGTCTCAAATTTAGAAAACCAACTTATGCTTGCTTAAGGGGAAAGGTGAGTTGGGGTGCTGCATAAAACCAGGATTGAAATGAGCACAGATAAAGTTCCTTAAGCCAAATATGGAATAGACAAGAGCTACTCCTTGCTCAACGAAATGGACTCAACACCGCATATTAAACGCCTAAGAATGTACCTGACTAGTAAGTATCTTAAAACCTATGGATTGCTTTGTCTCCAAAAGAGAATCAAGCGTGTGTACAGGGGCATAAACGCAGCAGTGATAGGATTGGAGAGGTTCGGTGAGCAAATGAAGACCGTTTGAAGTCATATTGCATGGTACCCATTCCACGGGTCTCAACTCTCCAGGTTTAAGGTATTCCTCCTTCAGCTAAAACATGCATGTGGAACCCAAGTATGATCAACCATGTGAATGGGAGACGTGTTCAAATATGTCTCAGTTTTCGTACCCTGGTACTCGGGTGCAACATTCCAGACGCTTTACTAACACTCTCCCCACTTGGAGAGTCAGCGCCTTTAACCTCTTGTTTGGCCCAGTTTGCAATTTCTGCGGAAGATGAACAGGAATAGTGAGAACCAATGAGAGACTAGCTGGAGGTGTCTGGACGGGCAAATTTAACTCTCATTTCCCACCAGGAAGAGGAAATAACCAAAGGCTCAGCGTGCTGTGCCGGAACCAGATTAGAGCCTGAAGCCAGCCAGCGGTGTTGCGGCCAGGTCACAAGAAAGCGAGTTGAAGAAAGGAGCTCAGGGGCACTGTAATTCACAAACATGCAGAGTTATAAATGACAGCTATCGTCCAAAAATAGACTGAAGTAAGGCTGCCAAGAGGACTTGAAAGCGGGGCAGAATTGCAGGAAACCGATTTCAGGAGGTAGACTGGAATTGCATTGAAAGCATAGGAAAAGAGGCAGAACGTCCACAATGATGCACTTGGCCAAAAAGGGCGTATGCGTTTTTTCCTGAATATATTCAGGAAAAAACGCATACACCCTTTTTGGCCAACCAAGCAAGCTTGCAAAGGAAATCTGCACTACAATGAAGTCTCACTTCCCCCCGGTAAAAAGGGCCATCTGAAAAAAGTCTAAAATCCAGAAAGGCAACAGGCCATTGAGAACTGGGAGCCTTGTTATGCTGATGGGCGGGATGTAAATTGCCAACAGACACTCCGGAGAAGTGTATGGTGTTTCCTGAAACATCTAAAAAACAAAGCAACAGAGCCTAGGGCACTTCCACTTATGGTCCTATAGCTTAGGGAAATTAAAATCAAAAAGACACAGCCACCCCAAAGTTTGGAACAGCTCTGTTTACAAGAACCTCGTTTACAGTACAAGTTCAACATCGCAGAAAGTGAAAAATGGATAAAGAAGTTGTGGTATTCACTTACAAAGCAATATCACTCAGCAATGAAATCTATGTCATCAGGCCCTTAGCAGCACAATGAGTGGATTCAGGTATGATGATTCTAACTGAAGTAAGTCACACAGAAAAAGAAACATCATAAGATATCAGTAATACACGGAATGGAAACTTGGCTACACAGGAACTGAATTACAGAACAGAACAGGGTCTCAAATTTAGAAAGACAACTTATGCTTGCTTAAGGGTAAAGGTGAGTTGGGGTGCTGCATAAAACCAGAGATTGAAATGAGCACAGATAAAGTTCCTTAAGCCAAATATGGAATAAACAAGAGCTACTCCTTGCTCAACGAAATGGACTCAACACCGCATATTAAACGCCTAAGAATGTACCTGACTAGTAAGTATCTTAAAACCTATGGATGGCTATGTCTCCGAAAGAGAATCAAGCATGTGTACAGGGGCATAAACGCAGCAGTGATAGGATTGGAGAGGTTCGGTGAGCAAATGAAGACCCTTTGAAGTCATATTGCATGGTACCCATTCCACGGCTTTCAACTACCCAGGTTTAAGGTATTCTTCCTTCAGCTAAAACAGGCATGTGGAACCTAGAGTATGATCAACCATGTGATCGGGAGAGGTGTTCAAATATGTCTCAGTTTTCCTCCCCTGGTACTCGGGTGCAACATTCCAGACGCTTTACTAACACTCTCCCCACTTGGAGAGTCAGTCCCTTTAACCTCCTGTTTTGCCCAGTTTGCAATTTCTGCGGAAGATGAACAGGAACAGCGAGAACCAATGAGAGGCTAGCTGGAGGTGTCTGGACGGGCAAATTTAACTCTCATTTCCCACCAGGAAGAGGAATTAACCAAAGGCTCAGCATGCCGGGCCGGAACCAGATTAGGGTCTGAAGCCATCCTCCGGTGTTGCGGCCAGGACACAAGAAAGCGAGTTGAAGAAAGGAGCTCAGTGGCACTGTAATTCACAAACCTGCAGAGTTATAAAAGACAGCTATCGTCCAAAAATACACTGAAGTAAGGCTGCCAAGAGGACTTGAAAGCGGGGCAGAATTGCAGGAAACCGATTTCAGGAGGTAGACTGGAATTGCATTGAAAGCATAGGAAAAGAGGCAGAACGTCCACAATGATGCACTTTGCCAAAAAGTGCGTATGCGTTTTTTCCTGAATATATTCAGGAAAAAACGCATACGCACTTTTTGGCCAACCAAGCAAGCTTGCAAAGGAAATCTGCACTACAATGAAGTCTCACTTCCCCCCGGTCAAAAGGGCCATCTGAAAAAAGTGTAAAATCCAGAAAGGCAGGACAGGCCATGGAGAACTGGGAGCCTTGTTATGCTGATGGGCGGGATGTAAATTGCCAACAGACACTCGGGAGAAGTGTATGGTGTTTCCTGAAACATCTAAAAAACAAAGCAACAGAGCCTAGGGCACTGCCACTTATGGTCCTATAGCTTAGGGAAATTAAAATCAAAAAGACACAGCCACCCCAAAGTTTGGGACACCTCTGTTTACAAGAACCTCGTTTACAGTACAAGTTCAACATCGCAGAAAGTGAAAAATGGATAAAGAAGTTGTGGTATTTACTTACAAAGCAATATCACTCAGCAATGAAATCTATGTCATCAGGCCCTTAGCATCACAATGAGTGGATTCAGGTATGATGATTCTAACTGAAATAAGTCACACAGAAAAAGAAACATCATAAGATATCAGTAATACACGGAATGTAAACTTGGCTACTCAGGAACTGAATTACAGAACAGAACAGGGTCTCAAATTTAGAAAACCAACTTATGCTTGCTTAAGGGTAAAGGTGAGTTGGGGTGCTGCATAAAACCAGAGATTGAAATGAGCACAGATAAAGTTCCTTAAGTCAAATATGGAATAGACCAGAGCTACTCCTTGCTCAACGAAATGGACTCAACACCGCATATTAAACGCCTAAGAATGTACCTGACTAGTAAGTATCGTAAAACCTATGGATTGCTATGTCTCCGAAAGAGAATCAAGCATGTGTACAGGGGCATAAACGCAGCAGTGATAGGATTGGAGAGGTTCGGTGAGCAAATGAAGACCCTTTGAAGTCATATTGCATGGTACCCATTACACGGGTCTCAACTCTCCAGGTTTAAGGTATTCTTCCTTCAGCTAAAACATGCATGTGGAACCCAAGTATGATCAACCATGTGAACGGGAGACGTGTTCAAATATGTCTCAGTTTTCCTCCCCTGGTACTCGGGTGCAACATTCCAGACGCTTTACTAACACTCTCCCCACTTGGAGAGTCAGCGCCTTTAACCTCCTGTTTGGCCCAGTTTGCATTTTCTTCGGAAGATGAACAGGAATAGCGAGAACCAATGAGAGGCTAGCTGGAGGTGTCTGGACGGGCAAATTTAACTCTCATTTCCCACCAGGAAGAGGAAATAACCAAAGGCTCAGCGTGCCGTACCGGAACCAGATTAGGGCCTGAAGCCATCCTGCGGTGTTGCGGCCAGCTCAAAAGAAAGCGAGTTGAAGAAAGGAGCTCAGGGGCACTGTAATTCACAAACCTGCAGAGTTATAAATGACAGCTATCGTCCAAAAATAGACTGAAGTAAGGCTGCCAAGAGGACTTGAAAGCGGGGCAGAATTGCAGGAAACCGATTTCAGGAGGTAGACTGGAATTGCATTGAAAGCATAGGAAAAGAGGCAGAACGTCCACAATGATGCACTTGGCCAAAAAGGGCGTATGCGTTTTCTCCTGAATATATTCAGGAAAAAACGCATACGCCCTTTTTGGCCAACCAAGCAAGCTTGCAAAGGAAATCTGCACTACAATGAAGTCTCACTTCCCCCTGGCCAAAAGGGACATCTGAAAAATGTGTAAAATCCAGAAAGGCAGGACAGGCCATGGAGAACTGGGAGCCTTGTTATGCTGATGGGCGGGATGTAAATTGCCAACAACCACTGGGGAGAAGTGTATGGTGTTTCCTGAAACATCTAAAAAACAAAGCAACAGAGCCTAGGGCACTTCCACTTATGGTCCTATAGATTAGGGAAATTAAAATCAAAAAGACACAGCCACCCCAAAGTTTGGAACGGCTCTGTTTACAAGAACCTCGTTTACAGTACAAGTTCAACATCGCAGAAAGTGAAAAATGGATAAAGAAGTTGTGGTATTTACTTACAAAGCAATATCACTCAGCAATGAAATCTGTGTCATCAGGCCCTTAGCAGCACAATGAGTGGATTCAGGTATGATGATTCTAACTGAAGTAAGTCACACAGAAAAAGAAACATCATAAGATATCAGTAATACACGGAATGTAAACTTGGCTACATAGGAACTGAATTACAGAACAGAACAGGGTCTCAAATTTAGAAAACCAACTTATGCTTGCTTAAGGGTAAAGGTGAGTTGGGTTGCTGCATAAAACCAGAGATTGAAATGAGCACAGATAAAGTTCCTTAAGCCAAATATGGAATAGACAAGAGCTACTCCTTGCTCAACGAAATGGACTCAACACCGCATATTAAACGCCTAAGAATGTACCTGACTAGTAAGTATCTTAAAACCTATGGATTGCTATGTCTCCGAAAGAGAATCAAGCATGTGTACAGGGGCATAAACGCAGCAGTGATAGGATTAGAGAGGTTCGGTGAGCAAATGAAGACCCTTTGAAGTCATATTGCATGGTACCCATTCCACGGGTTTCAACTACCCAGGTTTTAGGTATTCTTCCTTCAGCTAAAACATGCATGTGGAACCCAGAGTACGATCAACCATGTGATCGGGAGACGTGTTCAAATATGTCTCAGTTTTCCTCCCCTGGTACTCGGGTGCAACATTCCAGACGCTTTACTAACTCTCTCCCCACTTGGAGAGTCAGCGCCTTTAACCTCCTGTTTGGCACAGTTTGCAATTTCTGCGGAAGATGAACAGGAATAGCGAGAACCAATGAGAGGCTAGCTGGAGGTGTCTGGACGGGCAAATTTAACTCTCATTTCCCACCAGGAAGAGGAATTAACCAAAGGCTCAGCGTGCCGTGCCGGAACCAGATTAGGGCCTGAAGCCATCCTGCGGTGTTGCGGCCCGGTCACAAGAAAGCGAGTTGAAGAAAGGAGCTCAGGGGCACTGTAATTCACAAACCTGCAGAGTTATAAATGACAGCTATCGTCCAAAAATAGACTGAAGTAAGGCTGCCAAGAGGACTTGAAAGCGGGGCAGAATTGCAGGAAACCGATTTCAGGAGGTAGACTGGAATTGCATTGAAAGCATAGGAAAAGAGGCAGAACGTCCACAATGATGCACTTGGCCAAAAAGGGCGTATGCGTGTTTTCCTGAATATATTCAGGAAAACACGCATACGCCCTTTTTGGCCAACCAAGCAAGCTTGCAAAGGAAATCTGCACTACAATGAAGTCTCACTTCCCCCCGGTCAAAAGGGCCATCTGAAAAAAGTGTAAAATCCGGAAAGGCAGGACAGGCCATGGAGAACTGGGAGCCTTGTTATGCTGGTGGGCGGGATGTAAATTGCCAACAACCACTCGGGAGAAGTGTATGGTGTTTCCTGAAACATCTAAAAAACAAAGCAACAGAACCTAGGGCACTTCCACTTATGGTCCTATAGCTTAGGGAAATTAAAATCAAAAAGACACAGCCACCCCAAAGTTTGGAACGGCTCTGTTTACAAGAACCTCATTTACAGTACAAGTTCAACATCGCAGAAAGTGAAAAATGGATAAAGAAGTTGTGGTATTTACTTACAAAGCAATATCACTCAGCAATGAAATCTGTGTCATCAGGCCCTTAGCAGCACAATGAGTGGATTCAGGTATGATGATTCTAACTGAAGTAAGTCACACAGAAAAAGAAACATCATAAGATATCAGTAATACACGGAATGTAAACTTGGCTACACAGGAACTGAATTACAGAACAGAACAGGGTCTCAAATTTAGAAAACCAACTTATGCTTGCTTAAGGGTAAAGGTGAGTTGGGGTGCTGCATAAAACCAGAGATTGAAATGAGCACAGATAAAGTTCCTTAAGTCAAATATGGAATAGACAAGAGCTACTCCTTGCTCAACGAAATGGACTCAACACCGCATATTAAACGCCTAAGAATGTACCTGACTAGTAAGTATCGTAAAACCTATGGATTGCTATGTCTCCAAAAGAGAATCAAGCATGTGTACAGGGGCATAAACGCAGCAGTGATAGGATTGGAGAGGTTCGGTGTGCAAATGAAGACCCTTTGAAGTCATATTGCATGGTACCCATTACACGGGTCTCAACTCTCCAGGTTTAAGGTATTCTTCCTTCAGCTAAAACATGCATGTGGAACCTAGAGTATGATCAACCATGTGATCGGGAGACGTGTTCAAATATGTCTCAGTTTTCGTACCCTGGTACTCGGGTGCAACATTCCAGACGCTTTACTAACACTCTCCCGACTTGGAGAGTCAGTCCCTTTAACCTCCTGTTTGGCCCAGTTTGCAATTTCTGCGGAAGATGAACAGGAATAGCGAGAACCAATGAGAGGCTAGCTGGAGGTGTCTGGACGGGCAAATTTAACTCTCATTTCCCACCAGGAAGAGGAATTAACCAAAGGCTCAGCGTGCCGTGCCGGAACCAGATTAGGGCCTGAAGCCATCCTGCGGTGTTGCGGCCAGCGCAAAAGAAAGCGAGTTGAAGAAAGGAGCTCAGGGGCACTGTAATTCACAAACCTGCAGAGTTATAAATGACAGCTATCGTCCAAAAATAGACTGAAGTAAGGCTGCCAAGAGGACTTGAAAGCGGGGCAGAATTGCAGGAAACCGATTTCAGGAGGTAGACTGGAATTGCATTGAAAGCATAGGAAAAGAGGCAGAACGTCCACAATGATGCACTTGGCCAAAAAGGGCGTATGCGTTTTTTCCTGAATATATTCAGGAAAAAACGCATACGCCCGTTTTGGCCAACCCAGCAAGCTTGCAATGGAAATCTGCACGACAATGAAGTCTCACTTCCCCCCGGTCAAAAGGGCCATCTGAAAAAAGTGTAAAATCCAGAAAGGCAGGACAGGCCATGGAGAACTGGGAGCCTTGTTATGCTGATGGGCGGGATGTAAATTGCCAACAGACACTCGGGAGAAGTGTATGGTGTTTCCTGAAACATCTAAAAAACAAAGCAACAGAGCCTAGGGCACTGCCACTTATGGTCCTATAGCTTAGGGAAATTAAAATCAAAAAGACACAGCCACCCCAAAGTTTGGGAGGCCTCTGTTTACAAGAACCTCGTTTACAGTACAAGTTCAACATCGCAGAAAGTGAAAAATGGATAAAGAAGTTGTGGTATTTACTTACAAAGCAATATCACTCAGCAATGAAATCTGTGTCATCAGGCCCTTAGCAGCACAATGAGTGGATTCAGGTATGATGATTCTAACTGAAATAAGTCACACAGAAAAAGAAACATCATAAGATATCAGTAATACACGGAATGTAAACTTGGCTACTCAGGAACTGAATTACAGAACAGAACAGGGTCTCAAATTTAGAAAACCAACTTATGCTTGCTTAAGGGTAAAGGTGAGTTGGGGTGCTGCATAAAACCAGAGATTGAAATGAGCACAGATAAAGTTCCTTAAGTCAAATATGGAATAGACAAGAGCTACTCCTTGCTCAACGAAATGGACTCAACACCGCATATTAAACGCCTAAGAATGTACCTGACTAGTAAGTATCGTAAAACCTATGGATTGCTATGTCTCCGAAAGAGAATCAAGCATGTGTACAGGGGCATAAACGCAGCAGTGATAGGATTGGAGAGGTTCGGTGAGCAAATGAAGACCCTTTGAAGTCATATTGCATGGTACCCATTACACGGGTCTCAACTCTCCAGGTTTAAGGTATTCTTCCTTCAGCTAAAACATGCATGTGGAACCCAAGTATGATCAACCATGTGAACGGGAGACGTGTTCAAATATGTCTCAGTTTTCCTCCCCTGGTACTCGGGTGCAACATTCCAGACGCTTTACTAACACTCTCCCCACTTGGAGAGTCAGCGCCTTTAACCTCCTGTTTGGCCCAGTTTGCATTTTCTTCGGAAGATGAACAGGAATAGCGAGAACCAATGAGAGGCTAGCTGGAGGTGTCTGGACGGGCAAATTTAACTCTCATTTCCCACCAGGAAGAGGAAATAACCAAAGGCTCAGCGTGCCGTACCGGAACCAGATTAGGGCCTGAAGCCATCCTGCGGTGTTGCGGCCAGCTCAAAAGAAAGCGAGTTGAAGAAAGGAGCTCAGGGGCACTGTAATTCACAAACCTGCAGAGTTATAAATGACAGCTATCGTCCAAAAATAGACTGAAGTAAGGCTGCCAAGAGGACTTGAAAGCGGGGCAGAATTGCAGGAAACCGATTTCAGGAGGTAGACTGGAATTGCATTGAAAGCATAGGAAAAGAGGCAGAACGTCCACAATGATGCACTTGGCCAAAAAGGGCGTATGCGTTTTTTCCTGAATATATTCAGGAAAAAACGCATACGCCCTTTTTGGCCAACCAAGCAAACTTGCAAAGGAAATCTGCACTACAATGAAGTCTCACTTCCCCCCGGTCAAAAGGGCCATCTGAAAAAAGTGTAAAATCCAGAAAGGCAGGACAGGCCATGGAGAACTGGGAGCCTTGTTATGCTGATGGGCGGGATGTAAATTGCCAACAACCACTCGGGAGAAGTGTATGGTGTTTCCTGAAACATCTAAAAAACAAAGCAACAGAGCCTAGGGCACTGCCACTTATGGTCGTATAGCTTAGGGAAATTAAAATCAAAAAGACACAGCCACCCCAAAGTTTGGGACGCCTCTGTTTACAAGAACCTCGTTTACAGTACAAGTTCAACATCGCAGAAAGTGAAAAATGGATAAAGAAGTTGTGGTATTTACTTACAAAGCAATATCACTCAGCAATGAAATCTGTGTCATCAGGCCCTTAGCAGCACAATGAGTGGATTCAGGTATGATGATTCTAACTGAAATAAGTCACACAGAAAAAGAAACATCATAAGATATCAGTAATACACGGAATGGAAACTTGGCTACACAGGAACTGAATTACAGAACAGAACAGGGTCTCAAATTTAGAAAACCAACTTATGCTTGCTTAAGGGTAAAGGTGAGTTGGGGTGCTGCATAAAACCAGAGATTGAAATGAGCACAGATAAAGTTCCTTAAGTCAAATATGGAATAGACAAGAGCTACTCCTTGCTCAACGAAATGGACTCAACACCGCATATTAAACGCCTAAGAATGTACCTGACTAGTAAGTATCTTAAAACCTATAGATTGCTATGTCTCCGAAAGAGAATCAAGCATGTGTACAGGGGCATAAACGCAGCAGTGATAGGATTGGAGAGGTTCGGTGAGCAAATGAAGACCCTTTAAAGTCATATTGCATGGTACCCATTACACGGGTTTCAACTACCCAGGTTTTAGGTATTCTTCCTTCAGCTAAAACATGCATGTGGAACCCAGAGTATGATCAACCATGTGATCGGGAGACGTGTTCAAATATGTCTCAGTTTTCCTCCCCTGGTACTCGGGTGCAACATTCCAGACCCTTTCCTAACACTCTCCCCACTTGGAGAGTCAGCGCCTTTAACCTCCTGTTTGGCCCAGTTTGCAATTTCTGCGGAAGATGAACAGGAATAGCGAGAACCAATGAGAGGCTAGCTGGAGGTGTCTGGACGGGCAAATTTAACTCTCATTTCCCGCCAGGAGGAGGAAATAACCAAAGGCTCAGCGTGCCGTGCCGGAACCAGATTAGGGCCTGAAGCCATCCTGCGGTGTTGCGGCCAGGTCACAAGAAAGCGAGTTGAAGAAAGGAGCTCAGGGGCACTGTAATTCACAAACCTGCAGAGTTATAAATGACAGCTATCGTCCAAAAATAGACTGAAGTAAGGCTGCCAAGAGGACTTGAAAGCGGGGCAGAATTGCAGGAAACCGATTTCAGGAGGTAGACTGAAATTGCATTGAAAGCATAGGAAAAGAGGCAGAACGTCCACAATGATGCACTTGGCCAAAAAGGGCGTATGCGTTTTTTCCTGAATATATTCAGGAAAAAACGCATACGCCCTTTTTGGCCAACCAAGCAAGCTTGCAAAGGAAATCTGCACTACAATGAAGTCTCACTTCCTCCCGGTCAAAAGGGCCATCTGAAAAAAGTGTAAAATCCAGAAAGGCAGGACAGGCCATTGAGAACTGGGAGCCTTGTTATGCTGATGGGCGGGATGTAAATTGCCAACAACCACTGGGGAGAAGTGTATGGTGTTTCCTGAAACATCTAAAAAACAAAGCAACAGAGCCTAGGGCACTTCCACTTATGGTCCTATAGATTAGGGAAATTAAAATCAAAAAGACACAGCCACCCCAAAGTTTGGAACGGCTCTGTTTACAAGAACCTCGTTTACAGTACAAGTTCAACATCGCAGAAAGTGAAAAATGGATAAAGAAGTTGTGGTATTTACTTACAAAGCAATATCACTCAGCAATGAAATCTGTGTCATCAGGCCCTTAGCAGCACAATGAGTGGATTCAGGTATGATGATTCTAACTGAAGTAAGTCACACAGAAAAAGAAACATCATAAGATATCAGTAATACACGGAATGTAAACTTGGCTACACAGGAACTGAATTACAGAACAGAACAGGGTCTCAAATTTAGAAAACCAACTTATGCTTGCTTAAGGGTAAAGGTGAGTTGGGTTGCTGCATAAAACCAGAGATTGAAATGAGCACAGATAAAGTTCCTTAAGCCAAATATGGAATAGACAAGAGCTACTCCTTGCTCAACGAAATGGACTCAACACCGCATATTAAACGCCTAAGAATGTACCTGACTAGTAAGTATCTTAAAACCTATGGATTGCTATGTCTCCGAAAGAGAATCAAGCATGTGTACAGGGGCATAAACGCAGCAGTGATAGGATTAGAGAGGTTCGGTGAGCAAATGAAGACCCTTTGAAGTCATATTGCATGGTACCCATTCCACGGGTTTCAACTACCCAGGTTTTAGGTATTCTTCCTTCAGCTAAAACATGCATGTGGAACCCAGAGTACGATCAACCATGTGATCGGGAGACGTGTTCAAATATGTCTCAGTTTTCCTCCCCTGGTACTCGGGTGCAACATTCCAGACGCTTTACTAACTCTCTCCCCACTTGGAGAGTCAGCGCCTTTAACCTCCTGTTTGGCACAGTTTGCAATTTCTGCGGAAGATGAACAGGAATAGTGAGAACCAATGAGAGGCTAGCTGGAGGTGTCTGGACGGGCAAATTTAACTCTCATTTCCCACCAGGAAGAGGAATTAACCAAAGGCTCAGCGTGCCGTGCCGGAACCAGATTAGGGCCTGAAGCCATCCTGCGGTGTTGCGGCCCGGTCACAAGAAAGCGAGTTGAAGAAAGGAGCTCAGGGGCACTGTAATTCACAAACCTGCAGAGTTATAAATGACAGCTATCGTCCAAAAATAGACTGAAGTAAGGCTGCCAAGAGGACTTGAAAGCGGGGCAGAATTGCAGGAAACCGATTTCAGGAGGTAGACTGGAATTGCATTGAAAGCATAGGAAAAGAGGCAGAACGTCCACAATGATGCACTTGGCCAAAAAGGGCGTATGCGTGTTTTCCTGAATATATTCAGGAAAACACGCATACGCCCTTTTTGGCCAACCAAGGAAGCTTGCAAAGGAAATCTGCACTACAATGAAGTCTCACTTCCCCCCGGTCAAAAGGGCCATCTGAAAAAAGTGTAAAATCCAGAAAGGCAGGACAGGCCATGGAGAACTGGGAGCCTTGTTATGCTGATGGGCGGGATGTAAATTGCCAACAACCACTCGGGAGAAGTGTATGGTGTTTCCTGAAACATCTAAAAAACAAAGCAACAGAACCTAGGGCACTTCCACTTATGGTCCTATAGCTTAGGGAAATTAAAATCAAAAAGACACAGCCACCCCAAAGTTTGGAACGGCTCTGTTTACAAGAACCTCATTTACAGTACAAGTTCAACATCGCAGAAAGTGAAAAATGGATAAAGAAGTTGTGGTATTTACTTACAAAGCAATATCACTCAGCAATGAAATCTGTGTCATCAGGCCCTTAGCAGCACAATGAGTGGATTCAGGTATGATGATTCTAACTGAAGTAAGTCACACAGAAAAAGAAACATCATAAGATATCAGTAATACACGGAATGTAAACTTGGCTACACAGGAACTGAATTACAGAACAGAACAGGGTCTCAAATTTAGAAAACCAACTTATGCTTGCTTAAGGGGAAAGGTGAGTTGGGGTGCTGCATAAAACCAGAGATTGAAATGAGCACAGATAAAGTTCCTTAAGTCAAATATGGAATAGACAAGAGCTACTCCTTGCTCAACGAAATGGACTCAACACCGCATATTAAACGCCTAAGAATGTACCTGACTAGTAAGTATCTTAAAACCTATGGATTGCTATGTCTCCGAAAGAGAATCAAGCATGTGTACAGGGGCATAAACGCAGCAGTGATAGGATTGGAGAGGTTCGGTGAGCAAATGAAGACCCTTTGAAGTCATATTGCATGGTACCCATTCCACGGGACTCAGCTCTCCAGGTTTAAGGTATTTATCCTTCAGCTAAAACATGCATGTGGAACCTAGAGTATGATCAACCATGTGATCGGGAGACGTGTTCAAATATGTCTCAGTTTTCGTACCCTGGTACTCGGGTGCAACATTCCAGACGCTTTACTAACACTCTCCCCACTTGGAGAGTCAGTCCCTTTAACCTCCTGTTTGGCCCAGTTTGCAATTTCTGCGGAAGATGAACAGGAATAGCGAGAACCAATGAGAGGCTAGCTGGAGGTGTCTGGACGGGCAAATTTAACTCTCATTTCCCACCAGGAAGAGGAATTAACCAAAGGCTCAGCGTGCCGTGCCGGAACCAGATTAGGGCCTGAAGCCATCCTGCGGTGTTGCGGCCAGCTCAAAAGAAAGCGAGTTGAAGAAAGGAGCTCAGGGGCACTGTAATTCACAAACCTGCAGAGTTATAAATGACAGCTATCGTCCAAAAATAGACTGAAGTAAGGCTGCCAAGAGGACTTGAAAGCGGGGCAGAATTGCAGGAAACCGATTTCAGGAGGTAGACTGGAATTGCATTGAAAGCATAGGAAAAGAGGCAGAACGTCCACAATGATGCACTTGGCCAAAAAGGGCGTATGCGTGTTTTCCTGAATATATTCAGGAAAAAACGCATACGCCCTTTTTGGCCAACCAAGCAAGCTTGCAAAGGAAATCTGCACTACAATGAAGTCTCACTTCCCCCCGGTCAAAAGGGCCATCTGAAAAAAGTGTAAAATCCAGAAAGGCAGGACAGGCCATGGAGAACTGGGAGCCTTGTTATGCTGATGGGCGGGATGTAAATTGCCAACAGACACTCGGGAGAAGTGTATGGTGTTTCCTGAAACATCTAAAAAACAAAGCAACAGAGCCTAGGGCACTGCCACTTATGGTCCTATAGCTTAGGGAAATTAAAATCAAAAAGACACAGCCACCCCAAAGTTTGGGACGCCTCTGTTTACAAGAACCTCGTTTACAGTACAAGTTCAACATCGCAGAAAGTGAAAAATGGATAAAGAAGTTGTGGTATTTACTTACAAAGCAATATCACTCAGCAATGAAATCTGTGTCATCAGGCCCTTAGCAGCACAATGAGTGGATTCAGGTATGATGATTCTAACTGAAGTAAGTCACACAGAAAAAGAAACATCATAAGATATCAGTAATACACGGAATGTAAACTTGGCTACACAGGAACTGAATTACAGAACAGAACAGGGTCTCAAATTTAGAAAACCAACTTATGCTTGCTTAAGGGTAAAGGTGAGTTGGGGTGCTGCATAAAACCAGAGATTGAAATGAGCACAGATAAAGTTCCTTAAGTCAAATATGGAATAGACAAGAGCTACTCCTTGCTCAACGAAATGGACTCAACACCCCATATTAAACGCCTAAGAATGTACCTGACTAGTAAGTATCGTAAAACCTATGGATTGCTATGTCTCCAAAAGAGAATCAAGCATGTGTACAGGGGCATAAACGCAGCAGTGATAGGATTGGAGAGGTTCGGTGTGCAAATGAAGACCCTTTGAAGTCATATTGCATGGTACCCATTACACGGGTCTCAACTCTCCAGGTTTAAGGTATTCTTCCTTCAGCTAAAACATGCATGTGGAACCTAGAGTATGATCAACCATGTGATCGGGAGACGTGTTCAAATATGTCTCAGTTTTCGTACCCTGATACTCGGGTGCAACATTCCAGACGCTTTACTAACACTCTCCCGACTTGGAGAGTCAGTCCCTTTAACCTCCTGTTTGGCCCAGTTTGCAATTTCTGCGGAAGATGAACAGGAATAGCGAGAACCAATGAGAGGCTAGCTGGAGGTGTCTGGACGGGCAAATTTAACTCTCATTTCCCACCAGGAAGAGGAATTAACCAAAGGCTCAGCGTGCCGTGCCGGAACCAGATTAGGGCCTGAAGCCATCCTGCGGTGTTGCGGCCAGCTCAAAAGAAAGCGAGTTGAAGAAAGGAGCTCAGGGGCACTGTAATTCACAAACCTGCAGAGTTATAAATGACAGCTATCGTCCAAAAATAGACTGAAGTAAGGCTGCCAAGAGGACTTGAAAGCGGGGCAGAATTGCAGGAAACCGATTTCAGGAGGTAGACTGGAATTGCATTGAAAGCATAGGGAAAGAGGCAGAACGTCCACAATGATGCACTTGGCCAAAAAGGGCGTATGCGTGTTTTCCTGAATATATTCAGGAAAAAACGCATACGCCCTTTTTGGCCAACCAAGCAAGCTTGCAAAGGAAATCTGCACTACAATGAAGTCTCACTTCCCCCCGGTCAAAAGGGCCATCTGAAAAAAGTGTAAAATCCAGAAAGGCAGGACAGGCCATGGAGAACTGGGAGCCTTGTTATGCTGATGGGCGGGATGTAAATTGCCAACAGACACTCGGGAGAAGTGTATGGTGTTTCCTGAAACATCTAAAAAACAAAGCAACAGAGCCTAGGGCACTGCCACTTATGGTCCTATAGCTTAGGGAAATTAAAATCAAAAAGACACAGCCACCCCAAAGTTTGGGACGCCTCTGTTTACAAGAACCTCGTTTACAGTACAAGTTCAACATCGCAGCAAGTGAAAAATGGATAAAGAAGTTGTGGTATTTACTTACAAAGCAATATCACTCAGCAATGAAATCTGTGTCATCAGGCCCTTAGCAGCACAATGAGTGGATTCAGGTATGATGATTCCAACTGAAATAAGTCACACAGAAAAAGAAACATCATAAGATATCAGTAATACACGGAATGTAAACTTGGCTACACAGGAACTGAATTACAGAACAGAACAGGGTCTCAAATTTAGAAAACCAACTTATGCTTGCTTAAGGGGAAAGGTGAGTTGGGGTGCTGCATAAAACCAGAGATTGAAATGAGCACAGATAAAGTTCCTTAAGTCAAATATGGAATAGACAAGAGCTACTCCTTGCTCAACGAAATGGACTCAACACCGCATATTAAACGCCTAAGAATGTACCTGACTAGTAAGTATCGTAAAACCTATGGATTGCTATGTCTCCAAAAGAGAATCAAGCATGTGTACAGGGGCATAAACGCAGCAGTGATAGGATTGGAGAGGTTCGGTGTGCAAATGAAGACCCTTTGAAGTCATATTGCATGGTACCCATTACACGGGTCTCAACTCTCCAGGTTTAAGGTATTCTTCCTTCAGCTAAAACATGCATGTGGAACCTAGAGTATGATCAACCATGTGATCGGGAGACGTGTTCAAATATGTCTCAGTTTTCGTACCCTGGTACTCGGGTGCAACATTCCAGACGCTTTACTAACACTCTCCCGACTTGGAGAGTCAGTCCCTTTAACCTCCTGTTTGGCCCAGTTTGCAATTTCTGCGGAAGATGAACAGGAATAGCGAGAACCAATGAGAGGCTAGCTGGAGGTGTCTGGACGGGAAAATTTAACTCTCATTTCCCACCAGGAAGAGGAATTAACCAAAGGCTCAGCGTGCCGTGCCGGAACCAGATTAGGGCCTGAAGCCATCCTGCGGTGTTGCGGCCAGCGCAAAAGAAAGCGAGTTGAAGAAAGGAGCTCAGGGGCACTGTAATTCACAAACCTGCAGAGTTATAAATGACAGCTATCGTCCAAAAATAGACTGAAGTAAGGCTGCCAAGAGGACTTGAAAGCGGGGCAGAATTGCAGGAAACCGATTTCAGGAGGTAGACTGGAATTGCATTGAAAGCATAGGAAAAGAGGCAGAACGTCCACAATGATGCACTTGGCCAAAAAGGGCGTATGCGTTTTTTCCTGAATATATTCAGGAAAAAACGCATACGCCCGTTTTGGCCAACCAAGCAAGCTTGCAAAGGAAATCTGCACTACAATGAAGTCTCACTTCCCCCCGGTCAAAAGGGCCATCTGAAAAAAGTGTAAAATCCAGAAAGGCAGGACAGGCCATGGAGAACTGGGAGCCTTGTTATGCTGATGGGCGGGATGTAAATTGCCAACAGACACTCGGGAGAAGTGTATGGTGTTTCCTGAAACATCTAAAAAACAAAGCAACAGAGCCTAGGGCACTGCCACTTATGGTCCTATAGCTTAGGGAAATTAAAATCAAAAAGACACAGCCACCCCAAAGTTTGGGAGGCCTCTGTTTACAAGAACCTCGTTTACAGTACAAGTTCAACATCGCAGAAAGTGAAAAATGGATAAAGAAGTTGTGGTATTTACTTACAAAGCAATATCACTCAGCAATGAAATCTGTGTCATCAGGCCCTTAGCAGCACAATGAGTGGATTCAGGTATGATGATTCTAACTGAAATAAGTCACACAGAAAAAGAAACATCATAAGATATCAGTAATACACGGAATGTAAACTTGGCTACTCAGGAACTGAATTACAGAACAGAACAGGGTCTCAAATTTAGAAAACCAACTTATGCTTGCTTAAGGGTAAAGGTGAGTTGGGGTGCTGCATAAAACCAGAGATTGAAATGAGCACAGATAAAGTTCCTTAAGTCAAATATGGAATAGACAAGAGCTACTCCTTGCTCAACGAAATGGACTCAACACCGCATATTAAACGCCTAAGAATGTACCTGACTAGTAAGTATCGTAAAACCTATGGATTGCTATGTCTCCGAAAGAGAATCAAGCATGTGTACAGGGGCATAAACGCAGCAGTGATAGGATTGGAGAGGTTCGGTGAGCAAATGAAGACCCTTTGAAGTCATATTGCATGGTACCCATTACACGGGTCTCAACTCTCCAGGTTTAAGGTATTCTTCCTTCAGCTAAAACATGCATGTGGAACCCAAGTATGATCAACCATGTGAACGGGAGACGTGTTCAAATATGTCTCAGTTTTCCTCCCCTGGTACTCGGGTGCAACATTCCAGACGCTTTACTAACACTCTCCCCACTTGGAGAGTCAGCGCCTTTAACCTCCTGTTTGGCCCAGTTTGCATTTTCTTCGGAAGATGAACAGGAATAGCGAGAACCAATGAGAGGCTAGCTGGAGGTGTCTGGACGGGCAAATTTAACTCTCATTTCCCACCAGGAAGAGGAAATAACCAAAGGCTCAGCGTGCCGTACCGGAACCAGATTAGGGCCTGAAGCCATCCTGCGGTGTTGCGGCCAGCTCAAAAGAAAGCGAGTTGAAGAAAGGAGCTCAGGGGCACTGTAATTCACAAACCTGCAGAGTTATAAATGACAGCTATCGTCCAAAAATAGACTGAAGTTAGGCTGCCAAGAGGACTTGAAAGCGGGGCAGAATTGCAGGAAACCGATTTCAGGAGGTACACTGGAATTGCATTGAAAGCATAGGAAAAGAGGCAGAACGTCCACAATGATGCACTTGGCCAAAAAGGGCGTATGCGTGTTTTCCTGAATATATTCAGGAAAACACGCATACGCCCTTTTTGGCCAACCAAGCAAGCTTGCAAAGGAAATCTGCACTACAATGAAGTCTCACTTCCCCCCGGTCAAAAGGGCCATCTGAAAAAAGTGTAAAATCCAGAAAGGCAGGACAGGCCATGGAGAACTGGGAGCCTTGTTATGCAGATTGGCGGGATGTAAATTGCCAACAGACACTCCGGAGAAGTGTATGGTGTTTCCTGAAACATCTAAAAAACAAAGCAACAGAACCTAGGGCACTTCCACTTATGGTCCTATAGCTTAGGGAAATTAAAATCAAAAACACACAGCCACCCCAAAGTTTGGAACGGCTCTGTTTACAAGAACCTCATTTACAGTACAAGTTCAACATCGCAGAAAGTGAAAAACGGATAAAGAAGTTGTGGTATTTACTTACAAAGCAATATCACTCAGCAATGAAATCTGTGTCATCAGGCCCTTAGCAGCACAATGAGTGGATTCAGGTATGATGATTCTAACTGAAATAAGTCACACAGAAAAAGAAACAACATAAGATATCAGTAATACATGGAATGTAAACTTGGCTACACAGGAACTGAATTACAGAACAGAACAGGGTCTCAAATTTAGAAAACCAACTTATGCTTGCTTAAGGGTAAAGGTGAGTTGGGGTGCTGCATAAAACCAGAGATTGAAATGAGCACAGATAAAGTTCCTTAAGCCAAATATGGAATAGACAAGAGCTACTCCTTGCTCAACAAAATGGACTCAACACCGCATATTAAACGCCTAAGAATGTACCTGTCTAGTAAGTATCTTAAAACCTATGGATTGCTATGTCTCCGAAAGAGAATCAAGCATGTGTACAGGGGCATAAACGCAGCAGTGATATGACTGGAGAGGTTCGGTGAGCAAATGAAGACCCTTTGAAGTCATATTGCATGGTACCCATTCCACGGGTTTCAACTACCCAAGTTTTAGGTATTCTTCCTTCAGCTAAAACATGCATGTGGAACCCAGAGTATGATCAACCATGTGATCGGGAGACGTGTTCAAATATGTCTCAGTTTTCCTCCCCTGGTACTCGGGTGCAACATTCCAGACGCTTTACTAACACTCTCCCCACTTGGAGAGTCAGCGCCTTTAACCTCCTGTTTGGCCCAGTTTGCAATTTCTGCGGAAGATGAACAGGAATAGCGAGAACCAATGAGAGACTAGCTGGAGGTGTCTGGACGGGCAAATTTAACTCTCATTTCCCACCAGGAAGAGGAAATAACCAGAGGCTCAGCGTGCCGTGCCGGAACCAGATTAGGGCCTGCAGCCATCCTGCGGTGTTGCGGCCAGGTCACAAGAAAGCGAGTTGAAGAAAGGAGCTCAGGGGCACTGTAATTCACAAACCTGCAGAGTTATAAATGACAGCTATCGTCCAAAAATAGACTGAAGTAAGGCTGCCAAGAGGACTTGAAAGCGGGGCAGAATTGCAGGAAACCGATTTCAGGAGGTAGACTGGAATTGCATTGAAAGCATAGGAAAAGAGGCAGAACGTCCACAATGATGCACTTGGCCAAAAAGGGCGTATGCGTTTTTTCCTGAATATATTCAGGAAAAAACGCATACGCCCTTTTTGGCCAACCAAGCAAGCTTGCAAAGGAAATCTGCACTACAATGAAGTCTCACTTCCCCCCGGTCAAAAGGGCCATCTGAAAAAAGTGTAAAATCCAGAAAGGCAGGACAGGCCATGGAGAACTGGGAGCCTTGTTATGCTGATGGGCGGGATGTAAATTGCCAACAGACACTCGGGAGAAGTGTATGGTGTTTCCTGAAACATCTAAAAAACAAAGCAACAGAGCCTAGGGCACTGCCACTTATGGTCCTATAGCTTAGGGAAATTAAAATCAAAAAGACACAGCCACCCCAAAGTTTGGGACGCCTCTGTTTACAAGAACCTCGTTTACAGTACAAGTTCAACATCGCAGCAAGTGAAAAATGGATAAAGAAGTTGTGGTATTTACTTACAAAGCAATATCACTCAGCAATGAAATCTGTGTCATCAGGCCCTTAGCAGCACAATGAGTGGATTCAGGTATGATGATTCCAACTGAAATAAGTCACACAGAAAAAGAAACATCATAAGATATCAGTAATACACGGAATGTAAACTTGGCTACACAGGAACTGAATTACAGAACAGAACAGGGTCTCAAATTTAGAAAACCAACTTATGCTTGCTTAAGGGGAAAGGTGAGTTGGGGTGCTGCATAAAACCAGAGATTGAAATGAGCACAGATAAAGTTCCTTAAGTCAAATATGGAATAGACAAGAGCTACTCCTTGCTCAACGAAATGGACTCAACACCGCATATTAAACGCCTAAGAATGTACCTGACTAGTAAGTATCGTAAAACCTATGGATTGCTATGTCTCCAAAAGAGAATCAAGCATGTGTACAGGGGCATAAACGCAGCAGTGATAGGATTGGAGAGGTTCGGTGTGCAAATGAAGACCCTTTGAAGTCATATTGCATGGTACCCATTACACGGGTCTCAACTCTCCAGGTTTAAGGTATTCTTCCTTCAGCTAAAACATGCATGTGGAACCTAGAGTATGATCAACCATGTGATCGGGAGACGTGTTCAAATATGTCTCAGTTTTCGTACCCTGGTACTCGGGTGCAACATTCCAGACGCTTTACTAACACTCTCCCGACTTGGAGAGTCAGTCCCTTTAACCTCCTGTTTGGCCCAGTTTGCAATTTCTGCGGAAGATGAACAGGAATAGCGAGAACCAATGAGAGGCTAGCTGGAGGTGTCTGGACGGGAAAATTTAACTCTCATTTCCCACCAGGAAGAGGAATTAACCAAAGGCTCAGCGTGCCGTGCCGGAACCAGATTAGGGCCTGAAGCCATCCTGCGGTGTTGCGGCCAGCGCAAAAGAAAGCGAGTTGAAGAAAGGAGCTCAGGGGCACTGTAATTCACAAACCTGCAGAGTTATAAATGACAGCTATCGTCCAAAAATAGACTGAAGTAAGGCTGCCAAGAGGACTTGAAAGCGGGGCAGAATTGCAGGAAACCGATTTCAGGAGGTAGACTGGAATTGCATTGAAAGCATAGGAAAAGAGGCAGAACGTCCACAATGATGCACTTGGCCAAAAAGGGCGTATGCGTTTTTTCCTGAATATATTCAGGAAAAAACGCATACGCCCGTTTTGGCCAACCAAGCAAGCTTGCAAAGGAAATCTGCACTACAATGAAGTCTCACTTCCCCCCGGTCAAAAGGGCCATCTGAAAAAAGTGTAAAATCCAGAAAGGCAGGACAGGCCATGGAGAACTGGGAGCCTTGTTATGCTGATGGGCGGGATGTAAATTGCCAACAGACACTCGGGAGAAGTGTATGGTGTTTCCTGAAACATCTAAAAAACAAAGCAACAGAGCCTAGGGCACTGCCACTTATGGTCCTATAGCTTAGGGAAATTAAAATCAAAAAGACACAGCCACCCCAAAGTTTGGGAGGCCTCTGTTTACAAGAACCTCGTTTACAGTACAAGTTCAACATCGCAGAAAGTGAAAAATGGATAAAGAAGTTGTGGTATTTACTTACAAAGCAATATCACTCAGCAATGAAATCTGTGTCATCAGGCCCTTAGCAGCACAATGAGTGGATTCAGGTATGATGATTCTAACTGAAATAAGTCACACAGAAAAAGAAACATCATAAGATATCAGTAATACACGGAATGTAAACTTGGCTACTCAGGAACTGAATTACAGAACAGAACAGGGTCTCAAATTTAGAAAACCAACTTATGCTTGCTTAAGGGTAAAGGTGAGTTGGGGTGCTGCATAAAACCAGAGATTGAAATGAGCACAGATAAAGTTCCTTAAGTCAAATATGGAATAGACAAGAGCTACTCCTTGCTCAACGAAATGGACTCAACACCGCATATTAAACGCCTAAGAATGTACCTGACTAGTAAGTATCGTAAAACCTATGGATTGCTATGTCTCCGAAAGAGAATCAAGCATGTGTACAGGGGCATAAACGCAGCAGTGATAGGATTGGAGAGGTTCGGTGAGCAAATGAAGACCCTTTGAAGTCATATTGCATGGTACCCATTACACGGGTCTCAACTCTCCAGGTTTAAGGTATTCTTCCTTCAGCTAAAACATGCATGTGGAACCCAAGTATGATCAACCATGTGAACGGGAGACGTGTTCAAATATGTCTCAGTTTTCCTCCCCTGGTACTCGGGTGCAACATTCCAGACGCTTTACTAACACTCTCCCCACTTGGAGAGTCAGCGCCTTTAACCTCCTGTTTGGCCCAGTTTGCATTTTCTTCGGAAGATGAACAGGAATAGCGAGAACCAATGAGAGGCTAGCTGGAGGTGTCTGGACGGGCAAATTTAACTCTCATTTCCCACCAGGAAGAGGAAATAACCAAAGGCTCAGCGTGCCGTACCGGAACCAGATTAGGGCCTGAAGCCATCCTGCGGTGTTGCGGCCAGCTCAAAAGAAAGCGAGTTGAAGAAAGGAGCTCAGGGGCACTGTAATTCACAAACCTGCAGAGTTATAAATGACAGCTATCGTCCAAAAATAGACTGAAGTTAGGCTGCCAAGAGGACTTGAAAGCGGGGCAGAATTGCAGGAAACCGATTTCAGGAGGTACACTGGAATTGCATTGAAAGCATAGGAAAAGAGGCAGAACGTCCACAATGATGCACTTGGCCAAAAAGGGCGTATGCGTGTTTTCCTGAATATATTCAGGAAAACACGCATACGCCCTTTTTGGCCAACCAAGCAAGCTTGCAAAGGAAATCTGCACTACAATGAAGTCTCACTTCCCCCCGGTCAAAAGGGCCATCTGAAAAAAGTGTAAAATCCAGAAAGGCAGGACAGGCCATGGAGAACTGGGAGCCTTGTTATGCAGATTGGCGGGATGTAAATTGCCAACAGACACTCCGGAGAAGTGTATGGTGTTTCCTGAAACATCTAAAAAACAAAGCAACAGAACCTAGGGCACTTCCACTTATGGTCCTATAGCTTAGGGAAATTAAAATCAAAAACACACAGCCACCCCAAAGTTTGGAACGGCTCTGTTTACAAGAACCTCATTTACAGTACAAGTTCAACATCGCAGAAAGTGAAAAACGGATAAAGAAGTTGTGGTATTTACTTACAAAGCAATATCACTCAGCAATGAAATCTGTGTCATCAGGCCCTTAGCAGCACAATGAGTGGATTCAGGTATGATGATTCTAACTGAAATAAGTCACACAGAAAAAGAAACAACATAAGATATCAGTAATACATGGAATGTAAACTTGGCTACACAGGAACTGAATTACAGAACAGAACAGGGTCTCAAATTTAGAAAACCAACTTATGCTTGCTTAAGGGTAAAGGTGAGTTGGGGTGCTGCATAAAACCAGAGATTGAAATGAGCACAGATAAAGTTCCTTAAGCCAAATATGGAATAGACAAGAGCTACTCCTTGCTCAACGAAATGGACTCAACACCGCATATTAAACGCCTAAGAATGTACCTGTCTAGTAAGTATCTTAAAACCTATGGATTGCTATGTCTCCGAAAGAGAATCAAGCATGTGTACAGGGGCATAAACGCAGCAGTGATATGACTGGAGAGGTTCGGTGAGCAAATGAAGACCCTTTGAAGTCATATTGCATGGTACCCATTCCACGGGTTTCAACTACCCAAGTTTTAGGTATTCTTCCTTCAGCTAAAACATGCATGTGGAACCCAGAGTATGATCAACCATGTGATCGGGAGACGTGTTCAAATATGTCTCAGTTTTCCTCCCCTGGTACTCGGGTGCAACATTCCAGACGCTTTACTAACACTCTCCCCACTTGGAGAGTCAGCGCCTTTAACCTCCTGTTTGGCCCAGTTTGCAATTTCTGCGGAAGATGAACAGGAATAGCGAGAACCAATGAGAGACTAGCTGGAGGTGTCTGGACGGGCAAATTTAACTCTCATTTCCCACCAGGAAGAGGAAATAACCAGAGGCTCAGCGTGCCGTGCCGGAACCAGATTAGGGCCTGCAGCCATCCTGCGGTGTTGCGGCCAGGTCACAAGAAAGCGAGTTGAAGAAAGGAGCTCAGGGGCACTGTAATTCACAAACCTGCAGAGTTATAAATGACAGCTATCGTCCAAAAATAGACTGAAGTAAGGCTGCCAAGAGGACTTGAAAGCGGGGCAGAATTGCAGGAAACCGATTTCAGGAGGTAGACTGGAATTGCATTGAAAGCATAGGAAAAGAGGCAGAACGTCCACAATGATGCACTTGGCCAAAAAGGGCGTATGCGTTTTTTCCTGAATATATTCAGGAAAAAACGCATACGCCCTTTTTGGCCAACCAAGCAAGCTTGCAAAGGAAATCTGCACTACAATGAAGTCTCACTTCCCCCCGGTCAAAAGGGCCATCTGAAAAAAGTGTAAAATCCAGAAAGGCAGGACAGGCCATGGAGAACTGAGAGCCTTGTTATGCTGATGGGCGGGATGTAAATTGCCAACAACCACTCGGGAGAAGTGTATGGTGTTTCCTGAAACATCTAAAAAACAAAGCAACAGAACCTAGGGCACTTCCACTTATGGTCCTATAGCTTAGGGAAATTAAAATCAAAAAGACACAGCCACCCCAAAGTTTGGAACGGCTCTGTTTACAAGAACCTCGTTTACAGTACAAGTTCAACATCGCAGAAAGTGAAAAATGGATAAAGAAGTTGTGGTATTTACTTGCAAAGCAATATCACCAAGCAATGAAATCTGTGTCATCAGGCCCTTAGCAGCACAATGAGTGGATTCAGGTATGATGATTCTAACTGAAATAAGTCACACAGAAAAAGAAACATCATAAGATATCAGTAATACACGGAATGTAAACTTGGCTACACAGGAACTGAATTACAGAACAGAACAGGGTCTCAAATTTAGAAAACCAACTTATGCTTGCTTAAGGGTAAAGGTGAGTTGGGGTGCTGCATAAAACCAGAGATTGAAATGAGCACAGATAAATTTCCTTAAGCCAAATATGGAATAGACAAGAGCTACTCCTTGCTCAACGAAATGGACTCAACACCCCATATTAAACGCCTAAGAATGTACCTGACTAGTAAGTATCTTAAAACCTATGGATTGCTATGTCTCCGAAAGAGAATCAAGCATGTGTACAGGGGCATAAACGCAGCAGTGATAGGATTGGAGAGGTTCGTGAGCAAATGAAGACCCTTTGAAGTCATATTGCATGGTACCCATTCCACGGGTTTCAACTACCCAGGTTTAAGGTATTCTTCCTTCAGCTAAAACATGCATGTGGAACCTAGAGTATGATCAACCATGTGATCGGGAGACGTGTTCAAATATGTCTCAGTTTTCATACCCTGGTACTCGGGTGCAACATTTCAGACGCTTTACTAACACTCTCCCCAGTTGGAGAGTCAGTCCCTTTAACCTCCTGTTTGGCCCAGTTTGCAATTTCTGTGGAAGATGAACAGGAAGCGAGAAGCAATGAGAGACTAGCTGGAGGTGTCTGGATGGGCAAATTTAACTCTCATTTCCCACCAGGAAGAGGAATTAACCAAAGGCTGAGCGTGCCGTGCCGGAACCAGATTAGGGCCTGAAGCCATCCTGCGGTGTTGCAGCCAGCTCACAAGAAAGCGAGTTGAAGAAAGGAGCTCAGGGGCACTGTAATTTACAAACCTGCAGAGTTATAAATGACACCTATCGTCCAAAAATATACTGAAGTAAGGCTGCCAAGAGGACTTGAAAGCGGGGCAGAATTGCAGGAAACCGATTTCAGGAGGTAGACTGGAATTGCATTGAAAGCATAGGAAAAGAGGCAGAACGTCCACAATGATGCACTTGGCCAAAAAGGGCGTATGCATTTTTTCCTGAGTATATTCAGGAAAAAACGCATACGCCCTTTTTGGCCAACCAAGCAAACTTGCAAAGGAAATCTGCACTACAATGAAGTCTCACTTCTCCCCGGTCAAAAGGGCCATCTGAAAAAAGTGTAAAATCCAGAAAGGCAGGACAGGCCATGGAGAACTGGGAGCCTTGTTATGCTGATGGGCGGGATGTAAATTGCCAACAGACATTCAGGAGAAGTGTATGGTGTTTCCTGAAACATCTAAAAAACAAAGCAACAGAGCCTAGGGCACTTCCACTTATGGTCCTATAGCTTAGGGAAATTAAAAGCAAAAAGACACAGCCACCCCAAAGTTTGGGACGCCTCTGTTTACAAGAACCTCGTTTACCGTACAAGTTCAATATCACAGAAAGTGAAAAATGGATAAAGAACTTGTGGTACTTACGTACAATGCAGTATCACTCAGCAATGAAATCTATGTCATCAGGACCGTAGCAGCATAATGAGTAGATTCAGGTACGATGATTCTAACTGAAATAAGTCACACAGAAAATGAAACATCATAAGATATCACTAATACACGGAATGTAAACTTGGCTACACAGGAACTGAATTCCAAAACAGAACAGGTTCTCAAATTTAGAAAACCAACTTATGCTTGCTTAAGGGGAAAGGTGAGTTGGGTTGCTGCATAAAACCAGAGATTGAAATGAGCACAGATAAAGTTCCTTAAGCCAAATATGGAATACACAAGAGCTACTCCTTGCTCAACGAAATGGAGTCAACACCGCATATTAAACGCCTAAGAATGTACCTGACTAGTAAGTATCTTAAAACCTATGGATTGCTATGTCTCCGAAAGAGAATCAAGCATGTGTACAGGGGCATAAACGCAGCAGTGATAGGAGTGGAGAGGTTCGGTGAGCAAATGAAGACCCTTTGAAGTCATATTGCATGGTACCCATTCCACGGGTTTCAACTACCCAGGTTTTAGGTATTCTTCCTTCAGCTAAAACATGCATGTGGAACCCAGAGTATGATCAACCGTGTGAACGGGAGACGTGTTCAAATATGTCTCAGTTTTCCTCCCCTGGTACTCGGGTGCAACATGCCAGACGCTTTACTAACACTCTCCCCACTTGGAGAGTCAGCGCCTTTAACCTCCTGTTTGGCCCAGTTTGCAATTTCTGCGGAAGATGAACAGGAATAGGGAGAACCAATGAGAGACTAGCTGGAAGTGTCTGGACGGGCAAATTTAACTCTCATTTCCCACCAGGAAGAGGAAATAACCAAAGGCTCAGTGTGCCGTGCCGGAACCAGATTAGGGCCTGAAGCCATGCTGCGGTGTTGCGGCCAGGTCACAAGAAAGCGAGTTGAAGAAAGGAGCTCAGGGGCACTGTAATTCACAAACCTGCAGAGTTATAAATGACAGCTATCGTCCAAAAATAGACTGAAGTAAGGCTGCCAAGAGGACTTGAAAGCGGGGCAGAATTGCAGGAAACCGATTTCAGGAGGTAGACTGGAATTGCATTGAAAGCATAGGAAAAGAGGCAGAACGTCCACAATGATGCACTTGGCCAAAAAGGGCGTATGCGTTTTTTCCTGAATATATTCAGGAAAAAACGCATACGCCCTTTTTGGCCAACCAAGCAAGCTTGCAAAGGAAATCTGCACTACAATGAAGTCTCACTTCCCCCCGGTCAAAAGGGCCATCTGAAAAAAGTGTAAAATCCAGAAAGGCAGGACAGGCCATGGAGAACTGAGGGCCTTGTTATGCTGATGGGCGGGATGTAAATTGCCAACAACCACTGGGGAGAAGTGTATGGTGTTTCCTGAAACATCTAAAAAACAAAGCAACAGAACCTAGGGCACTTCCACTTATGGTCCTATAGCTTAGGGAAATTAAAATCAAAAAGACACAGCCACCCCAAAGTTTGGAACGGCTCTGTTTACAAGAACCTCGTTTACAGTACAAGTTCAACATCGCAGAAAGTGAAAAATGGATAAAGAAGTTGTGGTATTTACTTACAAAGCAATATCACCAAGCAATGAAATCTGTGTCATCAGGCCCTTAGCAGCACAATGAGTGGATTCAGGTATGATGATTCTAACTGAAATAAGTCACACAGAAAAAGAAACATCATAAGATATCAGTAATACACGGAATGTAAACTTGGCTACACAGGAACTGAATTACAGAAGAGAACAGGGTCTCAAATTTAGAAAACCAACTTATGCTTGCTTAAGGGTAAAGGTGAGTTGGGGTGCTGCATAAAACCAGAGATTGAAATGAGCACAGATAAAGTTCCTTAAGCCAAATATGGAATAGACAAGAGCTACTCCTTGCTCAACGAAATGGACTCAACACCGTATATTAAACGCCTAAGAATGTACCTGACTAGTAAGTATCTTAAAACCTATGGATTGCTATGTCTCCGAAAGAGAATCAAGCATGTGTACAGGGACATAAACGCAGCAGTGATAGGATTGGAGAGGTTCGTGAGCAAATGAAGACCCTTTGAAGTCATATTGCATGGTACCCATTCCACGGGTTTCAACTACCCAGGTTTAAGGTATTCTTCCTTCAGCTAAAACATGCATGTGGAACCTAGAGTATGATCAACCATGTGATCGGGAGACGTGTTCAAATATGTCTCAGTTTTCGTACCCTGGTACTCGGGTGCAACATTCCAGACGCTTTACTAACACTCTCCCCAGTTGGAGAGTCAGTCCCTTTAACCTCCTGTTTGGCCCAGTTTGCAATTTCTGTGGAAGATGAACAGGAAGCGAGAAGCAATGAGAGACTAGCTGGAGGTGTCTGGATGGCAAATTTAACTCTCATTTCCCACCAGGAAGAGGAAATAACCAAAGGCTCAGCGTGCCGTGCCGGAACCAGATTAGGGCCTGAAGCCATGCTGCGGTGTTGCGGCCAGGTCACAAGAAAGCGAGTTGAAGAAAGGAGCTCAGGGGCACTGTAATTCACAAACCTGCAGAGTTATAAATGACAGCTATCGTCCAAAAATAGACTGAAGTAAGGCTGCCAAGAGGACTTGAAAGCGGGGCAGAATTGCAGGAAACCGATTTCAGGAGGTAGACTGGAATTGCATTGAAAGCATAGGAAAAGAGGCAGAACGTCCACAATGATGCACTTGGCCAAAAAGGGCGTATGCGTTTTTTCCTGAATATATTCAGGAAAAAACGCATACGCCCTTTTTGGCCAACCAAGCAAACTTGCAAAGGAAATCTGCACTACAATGAAGTCTCACTTCCCCCCGGTCAAAAGGGCCATCTGAAAAAAGTGTAAAATCCAGAAAGGCAGGACAGGCCATGGAGAACTGGGAGCCTTGTTATGCTGATGGGCGGGATGTAAATTGCCAACAGACACACAGGAGAAGTGTATGGTGTTTCCTGAAACATCTAAAAAACAAAGCAACAGAGCCTAGGGCACTTCCACTTATGGTCCTATAGCTTAGGGAAATTAAAAGCAAAAAGACACAGCCACCCCAAAGTTTGGGACGCCTCTGTTTACAAGAACCTCGTTTACAGTACAAGTTCAATATCACAGAAAGTGAAAAATGGATAAAGAACTTGTGGTACTTACGTACAATGCAGTATCACTCAGCAATGAAATCTATGTCATCAGGCCCGTAGCAGCATAATGAGTAGATTCAGGTACGATGATTCTAACTGAAATAAATCACACAGAAAATGAAACATCATAAGATATCACTAATACACGGAATGTAAACTTGGCTACACAGGAACTGAATTCCAAAACAGAACAGGTTCTCAAATTTAGAAAACCAACTTATGCTTGCTTAAGGGGAAAGGTGAGTTGGGTTGCTGCATAAAACCAGAGATTGAAATGAGCACAGATAAAGTTCCTTAAGCCAAATATGGAATACACAAGAGCTACTCCTTGCTCAACGAAATGGACTCAACACCCCATATTAAACGCCTAAGAATGTACCTGACTAGTAAGTATCTTAAAACCTATGGATTGCTATGTCTCCGAAAGAGAATCAAGCATGTGTACAGGGGCATAAACGCAGCAGTGATAGGAGTGGAGAGGTTCGGTGAGCAAATGAAGACCCTTTGAAGTCATATTGCATGGTACCCATTCCACGGGTTTCAACTACCCAGGTTTTAGGTATTCTTCCTTCAGCTAAAACATGCATGTGGAACCCAGAGTATGATCAACCGTGTGAACGGGAGACGTGTTCAAATATGTCTCAGTTTTCCTCCCCTGGTACTCGGGTGCCACATGCCACACGCTTTACTAACACTCTCCCCACTTGGAGAGTCAGCGCCTTTAACCTCCTGTTTGGCCCAGTTTGCAATTTCTGCGGAAGATGAACAGGAATAGGGAGAACCAATGAGAGACTAGCTGGAGGTGTCTGGACGGGCAAATTTAACTCTCATTTCCCACCAGGAAGAGGAAATAACCAAAGGCTCAGTGTGCCGTGCCGGAACCAGATTAGGGCCTGAAGCCATGCTGCGGTGTTGCGGCCAGGTCACAAGAAAGCGAGTTGAAGAAAGGAGCTCAGGGGCACTGTAATTCACAAACCTGCAGAGTTATAAATGACAGCTATCGTCCAAAAATAGACTGAAGTAAGGCTGCCAAGAGGACTTGAAAGCGGGGCAGAATTGCAGGAAACCGATTTCAGGAGGTAGACTGGAATTGCATTGAAAGCATAGGAAAAGAGGCAGAACGTCCACAATGATGCACTTGGCCAAAAAGGGCGTATGCGTTTTTTCCTGAATATATTCAGGAAAAAACGCATACGTCCTTTTTGGCCAACCAAGCAAGCTTGCAAAGGAAATCTGCACTACAATGAAGTCTCACTTCCCCCCGGTCAAAAGGGCCATCTGTAAAAAGTGTAAAATCCAGAAAGGCAGGACAGGCCATGGAGAACTGAGGGCCTTGTTATGCTGATGGGCGGGATGTAAATTGCCAACAGACATTCAGGAGAAGTGTATGGTGTTTCCTGAAACATCTAAAAAACAAAGCAACAGAGCCTAGGGCACTTCCACTTATGGTCCTATAGCTTAGGGAAATTAAAAGCAAAAAGACACAGCCACCCCAAAGTTTGGGACGCCTCTGTTTACAAGAACCTCGTTTACCGTACAAGTTCAATATCACAGAAAGTGAAAAATGGATAAAGAACTTGTGGTACTTACGTACAATGCAGTATCACTCAGCAATGAAATCTATGTCATCAGGCCCGTAGCAGCATAATGAGTAGATTCAGGTACGATGATTCTAACTGAAATAAGTCACACAGAAAATGAAACATCATAAGATATCACTAATACACGGAATGTAAACTTGGCTACACAGGAACTGAATTCCAAAACAGAACAGGTTCTCAAATTTAGAAAACCAACTTATGCTTGCTTAAGGGGAAAGGTGAGTTGGGTTGCTGCATAAAACCAGAGATTGAAATGAGCACAGATAAAGTTCCTTAAGCCAAATATGGAATACACAAGAGCTACTCCTTGCTCAACGAAATGGACTCAACACCCCATATTAAACGCCTAAGAATGTACCTGACTAGTAAGTATCTTAAAACCTATGGATTGCTATGTCTCCGAAAGAGAATCAAGCATGTGTACAGGGGCATAAACGCAGCAGTGATAGGAGTGGAGAGGTTCGGTGAGCAAATGAAGACCCTTTGAAGTCATATTGCATGGTACCCATTCCACGGGTTTCAACTACCCAGGTTTTAGGTATTATTCCTTCAGCTAAAACATGCATGTGGAACCCAGAGTATGATCAACCGTGTGAACGGGAGACGTGTTCAAATATGTCTCAGTTTTCCTCCCCTGGTACTCGGGTGCAACATGCCACACGCTTTACTAACACTCTCCCGAGTTGGAGAGTCAGCGCCTTTAACCTCCTGTTTGGCCCAGTTTGCAATTTCTGCGGAAGATGAACAGGAATAGGGAGAACCAATGAGAGACTAGCTGGAGGTGTCTGGACGGGCAAATTTAACTCTCATTTCCCACCAGGAAGAGGAAATAACCAAAGGCTCAGTGTGCCGTGCCGGAACCAGATTAGGGCCTGAAGCCATGCTGCGGTGTTGCGGCCAGGTCACAAGAAAGCGAGTTGAAGAAAGGAGCTCAGGGGCACTGTAATTCACAAACCTGCAGAGTTATAAATGACAGCTATCGTCCAAAAATAGACTGAAGTAAGGCTGCCAAGAGGACTTGAAAGCGGGGCAGAATTGCAGGAAACCGATTTCAGGAGGTAGACTGGAATTGCATTGAAAGCATAGGAAAAGAGGCAGAACGTCCACAATGATGCACTTGGCCAAAAAGGGCGTATGCGTTTTTTCCTGAATATATTCAGGAAAAAACGCATACGTCCTTTTTGGCCAACCAAGCAAGCTTGCAAAGGAAATCTGCACTACAATGAAGTCTCACTTCCCCCCGGTCAAAAGGGCCATCTGAAAAAAGTGTAAAATCCAGAAAGGCAGGACAGGCCATGGAGAACTGAGGGCCTTGTTATGCTGATGGGCGGGATGTAAATTGCCAACAACCACTCGGGAGAAGTGTATGGTGTTTCCTGAAACGTCTAAAATAAAAGCAACAGAACCTAGGGTACTTCCACTTATGGTCCTATAGCTTAGGGAAATTAAAATCAAAAAGACACAGCCACCCCAAAGTTTGGAACAGCTCTGTTTAAAAGAACCTCGTTTACAGTACAAGTTCAACATCGCAGAAAGTGAAAAATGGATAAAGAAGTTGTGGTATTTACTTACAAAGCAATATCACCAAGCAATGAAATCTGTGTCATCAGGCCCTTAGCAGCACAATGAGTGGATTCAGGTATGATGATTCTAACTGAAATAAGTCACACAGAAAAAGAAACATCATAAGATATCACTAATACACGGAATGGAAACTTGGCTACACAGGAACTGAATTACAGAACAGAACAGGGTCTCAAATTTAGAAAACCAACTTATGCTTGCTTAAGGGGAAAGGTGAGTTGGGGTGCTGCATAAAACCAGAGATTGAAATGAGCACAGATAAATTTCCTTAAGCCAAATATGGAATAGACAAGAGCTACTCCTTGCTCAACGAAATGGACTCAACACCCCATATTAAACGCCTAAGAATGTACCTGACTAGTAAGTATCTTAAAACCTATGGATTGCTATGTCTCCGAAAGAGAATCAAGCATGTGTACAGGGGCATAAACGCAGCAGTGATAGGATTGGAGAGGTTCGTGAGCAAATGAAGACCCTTTGAAGTCATATTGCATGGTACCCATTCCACGGGTTTCAACTACCCAGGTTTAAGGTATTCTTCCTTCAGCTAAAACATGCATGTGGAACCTAGAGTATGATCAACCATGTGATCGGGAGACGTGTTCAAATATGTCTCAGTTTTCGTACCCTGGTACTCGGGTGCAACATTCCAGACGCTTTACTAACACTCTCCCCAGTTGGAGAGTCAGTCCCTTTAACCTCCTGTTTGGCCCAGTTTGCAATTTCTGTGGAAGATGAACAGGAAGCGAGAAGCAATGAGAGACTAGCTGGAGGTGTCTGGATGGGCAAATTTAACTCTCATTTCCCACCAGGAAGAGGAATTAACCAAAGGCTCAGCGTGCCGTGCCAGAACAAGATTAGGGCCTGAAGACATCCTGCGGTGTTGCGGCCAGGTCACAAGAAAGCGAGTTGAAGAAAGGAGCTCACGGGCACTGTAATTTACAAACCTGCAGAGTTATAAATGACAGCTATCGTCCAAAAATAGACTGAAGTAAGGCTGCCAAGAGGACTTGAAAGCGGGGCAGAATTGCAGGAAACCGATTTCAGGAGGTAGACTGGAATTGCATTGAAAGCATAGGAAAAGAGGCAGAACGTCCACAATGATGCACTTGGCCAAAAAGGGCGTATGCGTTTTTTCCTGAATATATTCAGGAAAAAACGCATACGCCCTTTTTGGCCAACCAAGCAAACTTGCAAAGGAAATCTGCACTACAATGAAGTCTCACTTCCCCCCAGTCAAAAGGGCCATCTGAAAAAAGTGTAAAATCCAGAAAGGCAGGACAGGCCATGGAGAACTGGGAGCCTTGTTATGCTGATGGGCGGGATGTAAATTGCCAACAGACATTCAGGAGAAGTGTATGGTGTTTCCTGAAACATCTAAAAAACAAAGCAACAGAGCCTAGGGCACTTCCACTTATGGTCCTATAGCTTAGGGAAATTAAAATCAAAAAGACACAGCCACCCCAAAGTTTGGGACGCCTCTGTTTACAAGAACCTCGTTTACCTTACAAGTTCAATATCACAGAAAGTGAAAAATGGATAAAGAACTTGTGGTACTTACGTACAATGCAGTATCACTCAGCAATGAAATCTATGTCATCAGGCCCGTAGCAGCATAATGAGTAGAATCAGGTACGATGATTCTAACTGAAATAAGTCACACAGAAAAAGAAACATCATAAGATATCAATAATACACGGAATGTAAACTTGGCTACACAGGAACTGAATTCCAAAACAGAACAGGTTCTCAAATTTAGAAAACCAACTTATGCTTGCTTAAGGGGAAAGGTGAGTTGGGTTGCTGCATAAAACCAGAGATTGAAATGAGCACAGATAAAGTTCCTTAAGCCAAATATGGAATAGACAAGAGCTACTCCTTGCTCAACGAAATGGACTCAACACCGCATATTAAACGCCTAAGAATGTACCTGACTAGTAAGTATCTTAAAACCTATGGATTGCTATGTCTCCGAAAGAGAATCAAGCATGTGTACAGGGGCATAAACGCAGCAGTGATAGGATTGGAGAGGTTCGGTGAGCAAATGAAGACCCTTTGAAGTCATATTGCATGGTACCCATTCCACGGGTTTCAACTACCCAGGTTTTAGGTATTCTTCCTTCAGCTAAAACATGCATGTGGAACCCAGAGTATGATCAACCGTGTGAACGGGAGACGTGTTCAAATATGTCTCAGTTTTCCTCCCCTGGTACTCGGGTGCAACATGCCAGACGCTTTACTAACACTCTCCCCACTTGGAGAGTCAGCGCCTTTAACCTCCTGTTTGGCCCAGTTTGCAATTTCTGCGGAAGATGAACAGGAATAGGGAGAACCATTGAGAGACTAGCTGGAGGTGTCTGGACTGGCAAATTTAACTCTCATTTCCCACCAGGAAGAGGAAATAACCAAAGGCTCAGTGTGCCGTGCCGGAACCAGATTAGGGCCTGAAGCCATGCTGCGGTGTTGCGGCCAGGTCACAAGAAAGCGAGTTGAAGAAAGGAGCTCAGGGGCACTGTAATTCACAAACCTGCAGAGTTATAAATGACAGCTATCGTCCAAAAATAGACTGAAGTAAGGCTGCCAAGAGGACTTGAAAGCAGGGCAGAATTGCAGGAAACCGATTTCAGGAGGTAGACTGGAATTGCATTGAAAGCATAGGAAAAGAGGCAAAACGTCCACAATGATGCACTTGGCCAGAAAGGGCGTATGCGTTTTTTCCTGAATATATTCAGGAAAAAACGCATACGCCCTTTTTGGCCAACCAAGCAAGCTTGCAAAGGAAATCTGCACTACAATGAAGTCTCACTTCCCCCCGGTCAAAAGGGCCATCTGAAAAAAGTGTAAAATCCAGAAAGGCAGGACAGGCCATGGAGAACTGGGAGCCTTGTTATGCTGATGGGCGGGATGTAAATTGCCAACAGACACACAGGAGAAGTGTATGGTGTTTCCTGAAACATCTAAAAAACAAAGCAACAGAGCCTAGGGCACTTCCACTTATGGTCCTATAGCTTAGGGAAATTAAAAGCAAAAAGACACAGCCACCCCAAAGTTTGGGACGCCTCTGTTTACAAGAACCTCGTTTACAGTACAAGTTCAATATCACAGAAAGTGAAAAATGGATAAAGAACTTGTGGTACTTACGTACAATGCAGTATCACTCAGCAATGAAATCTATGTCATCAGGCCCGTAGCAGCATAATGAGTAGATTCAGGTACGATGATTCTAACTGAAATAAATCACACAGAAAATGAAACATCATAAGATATCACTAATACACGGAATGTAAACTTGGCTACACAGGAACTGAATTCCAAAACAGAACAGGTTCTCAAATTTAGAAAACCAACTTATGCTTGCTTAAGGGGAAAGGTGAGTTGGGTTGCTGCATAAAACCAGAGATTGAAATGAGCACAGATAAAGTTCCTTAAGCCAAATATGGAATACACAAGAGCTACTCCTTGCTCAACGAAATGGACTCAACACCCCATATTAAACGCCTAAGAATGTACCTGACTAGTAAGTATCTTAAAACCTATGGATTGCTATGTCTCCGAAAGAGAATCAAGCATGTGTACAGGGGCATAAACGCAGCAGTGATAGGAGTGGAGAGGTTCGGTGAGCAAATGAAGACCCTTTGAAGTCATATTGCATGGTACCCATTCCACGGGTTTCAACTACCCAGGTTTTAGGTATTCTTCCTTCAGCTAAAACATGCATGTGGAACCCAGAGTATGATCAACCGTGTGAACGGGAGACGTGTTCAAATATGTCTCAGTTTTCCTCCCCTGGTACTCGGGTGCAACATGCCACACGCTTTACTAACACTCTCCCCACTTGGAGAGTCAGCGCCTTTAACCTCCTGTTTGGCCCAGTTTGCAATTTCTGCGGAAGATGAACAGGAATAGGGAGAACCAATGAGAGACTAGCTGGAGGTGTCTGGACGGGCAAATTTAACTCTCATTTCCCACCAGGAAGAGGAAATAACCAAAGGCTCAGTGTGCCGTGCCGGAACCAGATTAGGGCCTGAAGCCATGCTGCGGTGTTGCGGCCAGGTCACAAGAAAGCGAGTTGAAGAAAGGAGCTCAGGGGCACTGTAATTCACAAACCTGCAGAGTTATAAATGACAGCTATCGTCCAAAAATAGACTGAAGTAAGGCTGCCAAGAGGACTTGAAAGCGGGGCAGAATTGCAGGAAACCGATTTCAGGAGGTAGACTGGAATTGCATTGAAAGCATAGGAAAAGAGGCAGAACGTCCACAATGATGCACTTGGCCAAAAAGGGCGTATGCGTTTTTTCCTGAATATATTCAGGAAAAAACGCATACGTCCTTTTTGGCCAACCAAGCAAGCTTGCAAAGGAAATCTGCACTACAATGAAGTCTCACTTCCCCCCGGTCAAAAGGGCCATCTGAAAAAAGTGTAAAATCCAGAAAGGCAGGACAGGCCATGGAGAACTGAGGGCCTTGTTATGCTGATGGGCGGGATGTAAATTGCCAACAGACATTCAGGAGAAGTGTATGGTGTTTCCTGAAACATCTAAAAAACAAAGCAACAGAGCCTAGGGCACTTCCACTTATGGTCCTATAGCTTAGGGAAATTAAAAGCAAAAAGACACAGCCACCCCAAAGTTTGGGACGCCTCTGTTTACAAGAACCTCGTTTACCGTACAAGTTCAATATCACAGAAAGTGAAAAATGGATAAAGAACTTGTGGTACTTACGTACAATGCAGTATTACTCAGCAATGAAATCTATGTCATCAGGCCCGTAGCAGCATAATGAGTAGATTCAGGTACGATGATTCTAACTGAAATAAGTCACACAGAAAATGAAACATCATAAGATATCACTAATACACGGAATGTAAACTTGGCTACACAGGAACTGAATTCCAAAACAGAACAGGTTCTCAAATTTAGAAAACCAACTTATGCTTGCTTAAGGGGAAAGGTGAGTTGGGTTGCTGCATAAAACCAGAGATTGAAATGAGCACAGATAAAGTTCCTTAAGCCAAATATGGAATACACAAGAGCTACTCCTTGCTCAACGAAATGGACTCAACACCCCATATTAAACGCCTAAGAATGTACCTGACTAGTAAGTATCTTAAAACCTATGGATTGCTATGTCTCCGAAAGAGAATCAAGCATGTGTACAGGGGCATAAACGCAGCAGTGATAGGAGTGGAGAGGTTCGGTGAGCAAATGAAGACCCTTTGAAGTCATATTGCATGGTACCCATTCCACGGGTTTCAACTACCCAGGTTTTAGGTATTATTCCTTCAGCTAAAACATGCATGTGGAACCCAGAGTATGATCAACCGTGTGAACGGGAGACGTGTTCAAATATGTCTCAGTTTTCCTCCCCTGGTACTCGGGTGCAACATGCCACACGCTTTACTAACACTCTCCCGAGTTGGAGAGTCAGCGCCTTTAACCTCCTGTTTGGCCCAGTTTGCAATTTCTGCGGAAGATGAACAGGAATAGGGAGAACCAATGAGAGACTAGCTGGAGGTGTCTGGACGGGCAAATTTAACTCTCATTTCCCACCAGGAAGAGGAAATAACCAAAGGCTCAGTGTGCCGTGCCGGAACCAGATTAGGGCCTGAAGCCATGCTGCGGTGTTGCGGCCAGGTCACAAGAAAGCGAGTTGAAGAAAGGAGCTCAGGGGCACTGTAATTCACAAACCTGCAGAGTTATAAATGACAGCTATCGTCCAAAAATAGACTGAAGTAAGGCTGCCAAGAGGACTTGAAAGCGGGGCAGAATTGCAGGAAACCGATTTCAGGAGGTAGACTGGAATTGCATTGAAAGCATAGGAAAAGAGGCAGAACGTCCACAATGATGCACTTGGCCAAAAAGGGCGTATGCGTTTTTTCCTGAATATATTCAGGAAAAAACGCATACGTCCTTTTTGGCCAACCAAGCAAGCTTGCAAAGGAAATCTGCACTACAATGAAGTCTCACTTCCCCCCGGTCAAAAGGGCCATCTGAAAAAAGTGTAAAATCCAGAAAGGCAGGACAGGCCATGGAGAACTGAGGGCCTTGTTATGCTGATGGGCGGGATGTAAATTGCCAACAACCACTCGGGAGAAGTGTATGGTGTTTCCTGAAACATCTAAAATAAAAGCAACAGAACCTAGGGTACTTCCACTTATGGTCCTATAGCTTAGGGAAATTAAAATCAAAAAGACACAGCCACCCCAAAGTTTGGAACAGCTCTGTTTAAAAGAACCTCGTTTACAGTACAAGTTCAACATCGCAGAAAGTGAAAAATGGATAAAGAAGTTGTGGTATTTACTTACAAAGCAATATCACCAAGCAATGAAATCTGTGTCATCAGGCCCTTAGCAGCACAATGAGTGGATTCAGGTATGATGATTCTAACTGAAATAAGTCACACAGAAAAAGAAACATCATAAGATATCACTAATACACGGAATGGAAACTTGGCTACACAGGAAGTGAATTACAGAACAGAACAGGGTCTCAAATTTAGAAAACCAACTTATGCTTGCTTAAGGGGAAAGGTGAGTTGGGGTGCTGCATAAAACCAGAGATTGAAATGAGCACAGATAAATTTCCTTAAGCCAAATATGGAATAGACAAGAGCTACTCCTTGCTCAACGAAATGGACTCAACACCCCATATTAAACGCCTAAGAATGTACCTGACTAGTAAGTATCTTAAAACCTATGGATTGCTATGTCTCCGAAAGAGAATCAAGCATGTGTACAGGGGCATAAACGCAGCAGTGATAGGATTGGAGAGGTTCGTGAGCAAATGAAGACCCTTTGAAGTCATATTGCATGGTACCCATTCCACGGGTTTCAACTACCCAGGTTTAAGGTATTCTTCCTTCAGCTAAAACATGCATGTGGAACCTAGAGTATGATCAACCATGTGATCGGGAGACGTGTTCAAATATGTCTCAGTTTTCGTACCCTGGTACTCGGGTGCAACATTCCAGACGCTTTACTAACACTCTCCCCAGTTGGAGAGTCAGTCCCTTTAACCTCCTGTTTGGCCCAGTTTGCAATTTCTGTGGAAGATGAACAGGAAGCGAGAAGCAATGAGAGACTAGCTGGAGGTGTCTGGATGGGCAAATTTAACTCTCATTTCCCACCAGGAAGAGGAATTAACCAAAGGCTCAGCGTGCCGTGCCAGAACAAGATTAGGGCCTGAAGACATCCTGCGGTGTTGCGGCCAGGTCACAAGAAAGCGAGTTGAAGAAAGGAGCTCACGGGCACTGTAATTTACAAACCTGCAGAGTTATAAATGACAGCTATCGTCCAAAAATAGACTGAAGTAAGGCTGCCAAGAGGACTTGAAAGCGGGGCAGAATTGCAGGAAACCGATTTCAGGAGGTAGACTGGAATTGCATTGAAAGCATAGGAAAAGAGGCAGAACGTCCACAATGATGCACTTGGCCAAAAAGGGCGTATGCGTTTTTTCCTGAATATATTCAGGAAAAAACGCATACGCCCTTTTTGGCCAACCAAGCAAACTTGCAAAGGAAATCTGCACTACAATGAAGTCTCACTTCCCCCCAGTCAAAAGGGCCATCTGAAAAAAGTGTAAAATCCAGAAAGGCAGGACAGGCCATGGAGAACTGGGAGCCTTGTTATGCTGATGGGCGGGATGTAAATTGCCAACAGACATTCAGGAGAAGTGTATGGTGTTTCCTGAAACATCTAAAAAACAAAGCAACAGAGCCTAGGGCACTTCCACTTATGGTCCTATAGCTTAGGGAAATTAAAATCAAAAAGACACAGCCACCCCAAAGTTTGGGACGCCTCTGTTTACAAGAACCTCGTTTACCTTACAAGTTCAATATCACAGAAAGTGAAAAATGGATAAAGAACTTGTGGTACTTACGTACAATGCAGTATCACTCAGCAATGAAATCTATGTCATCAGGCCCGTAGCAGCATAATGAGTAGAATCAGGTACGATGATTCTAACTGAAATAAGTCACACAGAAAAAGAAACATCATAAGATATCAATAATACACGGAATGTAAACTTGGCTACACAGGAACTGAATTCCAAAACAGAACAGGTTCTCAAATTTAGAAAACCAACTTATGCTTGCTTAAGGGGAAAGGTGAGTTGGGTTGCTGCATAAAACCAGAGATTGAAATGAGCACAGATAAAGTTCCTTAAGCCAAATATGGAATAGACAAGAGCTACTCCTTGCTCAACGAAATGGACTCAACACCGCATATTAAACGCCTAAGAATGTACCTGACTAGTAAGTATCTTAAAACCTATGGATTGCTATGTCTCCGAAAGAGAATCAAGCATGTGTACAGGGGCATAAACGCAGCAGTGATAGGATTGGAGAGGTTCGGTGAGCAAATGAAGACCCTTTGAAGTCATATTGCATGGTACCCATTCCACGGGTTTCAACTACCCAGGTTTTAGGTATTCTTCCTTCAGCTAAAACATGCATGTGGAACCCAGAGTATGATCAACCGTGTGAACGGGAGACGTGTTCAAATATGTCTCAGTTTTCCTACCCTGGTACTCGGGTGCAACATGCCAGACGCTTTACTAACACTCTCCCCACTTGGAGAGTCAGCGCCTTTAACCTCCTGTTTGGCCCAGTTTGCAATTTCTGCGGAAGATGAACAGGAATAGGGAGAACCATTGAGAGACTAGCTGGAGGTGTCTGGACTGGCAAATTTAACTCTCATTTCCCACCAGGAAGAGGAAATAACCAAAGGCTCAGTGTGCCGTGCCGGAACCAGATTAGGGCCTGAAGCCATGCTGCGGTGTTGCGGCCAGGTCACAAGAAAGCGAGTTGAAGAAAGGAGCTCAGGGGCACTGTAATTCACAAACCTGCAGAGTTATAAATGACAGCTATCGTCCAAAAATAGACTGAAGTAAGGCTGCCAAGAGGACTTGAAAGCAGGGCAGAATTGCAGGAAACCGATTTCAGGAGGTAGACTGGAATTGCATTGAAAGCATAGGAAAAGAGGCAAAACGTCCACAATGATGCACTTGGCCAGAAAGGGCGTATGCGTTTTTTCCTGAATATATTCAGGAAAAAACGCATACGCCCTTTTTGGCCAACCAAGCAAGCTTGCAAAGGAAATCTGCACTACAATGAAGTCTCACTTCCCCCCGGTCAAAAGGGCCATCTGAAAACAGTGTAAAATCCAGAAAGGCAGGACAGGCCATGGAGAACTGGGAGCCTTGTTATGCTGATGGGCGGGATGTAAATTGCCAACAACCACTCGGGAGAAGTGTATGGTGTTTCCTGAAACATCTAAAAAACAAAGCAACAGAGCCTAGGGCACTGCCACTTATGGTCCTATAGCTTAGGGAAATTAAAATCAAAAAGACACAGCCACCCCAATGTTTGGGACGCCTCTGTTTACAAGAACCTCGTTTACAGTACAAGTTCAACATCGCAGAAAGTGAAAAATGGATAAAGAATTTGTGGTATTTACTTACAAAGCAATATCACTCAGCAATGAAATCTATGTCATCAGGCCCTTAGCAGCACAATGAGTGGATTCAGGTATGATGATTCTAACTGAAATAAGTCACACAGAAAAAGAAACATCATAAGATATCAGTAATACACGGAATGTAAACTTGGCTACACAGGAACTGAATTACAGAACAGAACAGGGTCTCAAATTTAGAAAACCAACTTATGCTTGCTTAAGGGGAAAGGTGAGTTGGGGTGCTGCATAAAACCAGAGATTGAAATGAGCACAGATAAATTTCCTTAAGCCAAATATGGAATAGACAAGAGCTACTCCTTGCTCAACGAAATGGACTCAACACCGCATATTAAACGCCTAAGAATGTACCTGACTAGTAAGTATCTTAAAACCTATGGATTGCTATGTCTCCGAAAGAGAATCAAGCATGTGTACAGGGGCATAAACGCAGCAGTGATAGGATTGGAGAGGTTCGTGAGCAAATGAAGACCCTCTGAAGTCATATTGCATGGTACCCATTCCACGGGTTTCAACTACCCAGGTTTAAGGTATTCTTCCTTCAGCTAAAACATGCATGTGGAACCTAGAGTATGATCAACCATGTGATCGGGAGACGTGTTCAAATATGTCTCAGTTTTCGTACCCTGGTACTCGGGTGCAACATTCCAGACGCTTTACTAACACTCTCCCGACTTGGAGAGTCAGTCCCTTTAACCTCCTGTTTGGCCCAGTTTGCAATTTCTGTGGAAGATGAACAGGAATAGCGAGAAGCAATGAGAGACTAGCTGGAGGTGTCTGGATGGGCAAATTTAACTCTCATTTCCCACCAGGAAGAGGAATTAACCAAAGGCTCAGCATGCCGGGCCGGAACCAGATTAGGGCCTGAAGCCATCCTGCGGTGTTGCGGCCAGGTCACAAGAAAGCGAGTTGAAGAAAGGAGCTCAGGGTCACTGTAATTCACAAACCTGCAGAGTTATAAATGACAGCTATCGTCCAAAAATAGACTGAAGTAAGGCTGCCAAGAGGACTTGAAAGCGGGGCAGAATTGCAGGAAACCGATTTCAGGAGGTAGACTGGAATTGCATTGAAAGCATAGGAAAAGAGGCAGAACGTCCACAATGATGCACTTGGCCAAAAAGGGCGTATGCGTTTTTTCCTGAATATATTCAGGAAAAAACGCATACGCCCTTTTTGGCCAACCAAGCAAGCTTGCAAAGGAAATCTGCACTACAATGAAGTCTCACTTCCCCCCGGTCAAAAGGGCCATCTGAAAAAAGTGTAAAATCCACAAAGGCAGGACAGGCCATGGAGAACTGGGAGCCTTGTTATGCTGATGGGCGGGATGTAAATTGCCAACAGACACTCAGGAGAAGTGTATGGTGTTTCCTGAAACATCTAAAAAACAAAGCAACAGAGCCTAGGGCACTGCCACTTATGGTCCTATAGCTTAGGGAAATTAAAAGCAAAAAGACACAGCCACCCCAAAGTTTGGGACGCCTCTGTTTACAAGAACCTCGTTTACCGTACAAGTTCAATATCACAGAAAGTGAAAAATGGATAAAGAACTTGTGGTACTTACGTACAATGCAGTATCACTCAGCAATGAAATCTATGTCATCAGGCCTGTAGCAGCATAATGAGTAGATTCAGGTACGATGATTCTAACTGAAATAAGTCACACAGAAAAAGAAACATCATAAGATATCACTAATACACGGAATGTAAACTTGGCTACACAGGAACTGAATTCCAAAACAGAACAGGTTCTCAAATTTAGAAAACCAACTTATGCTTGCTTAAGGGGAAAGGTGAGTTGGGTTGCTGCATAAAACCAGAGATTGAAATGAGCACAGATAAAGTTCCTTAAGCCAAATATGGAATAGACAAGAGCTACTCCTTGCTCAACGAAATGGACTCAACACCGCATATTAAACGCCTAAGAATGTACCTGACTAGTAAGTATCTTAAAACCTATGGATTGCTTTGTCTCCAAAAGAGAATCAAGCATGTGTACAGGGGCATAAACGCAGCAGTGATAGGATTGGAGAGGTTCGGTGAGCAAATGAAGACCCTTTGAAGTCATATTGCATGGTACCCATTCCACGGGTTTCAACTACCCAGGTTTTAGGTATTCTTCCTTCAGCTAAAACATGCATGTGGAACCCAGAGTATCATCAACCATGTGATCAGGAGACGTGTTCAAATATGTCTCAGTTTTCCTCCCCTGGTACTCGGGTGCAACATTCCAGACGTTTAACTAACACTCTCCCGACTTGGAGAGTCAGTCCCTTTAACCTCCTGTTTGGCCCAGTTTGCAATTTCTGCAGAAGATGAACAGGCATAGCGAGAACCAATGAGAGACTAGCTGGAGGTGTCTGGACGGGCAAATTTAACTCTCATTTCCCACCAGGAAGAGGAAATAACCAAAGGCTCAGCGTTCCGTGCCGGAACCAGATTAGGGCCTGAAGCCAACCTGCGGTGTTGCGGCCAGCTCAAAAGAAAGCGAGTTGAAGAAAGGAGCTCAGGGGCACTGTAATTCACAAACCTGCAGAGTTATAAATGACAGCTATCGTCCAAAAATAGACTGAAGTAAGGCTGCCAAGAGGACTTGAAAGCGGGGCAGAATTGCAGGAAACCGATTTCAGGACGTAGACTGGAATTGCATTGAAAGCATAGGAAAAGAGGCAGAACGTCCACAATGATGCACTTGGCCAAAAAGGGCGTATGCGTTTTTTCCTGAATATATTCAGGAAAAAACGCATACGCCCTTTTTGGCCAACCAAGCAAGCTTGCAAAGGAAATCTGCACTACAATGAAGTCTCAATTCCCCCCAGTCAAAAGGGCCATCTGAAAACAGTGTAAAATCCAGAAAGGCAGGACAGGCCATGGAGAACTGGGAGCCTTGTTATGCTGAAGGGCGGGATGTAAATTGCCAACAACCACTCGGGAGAAGTGTATGGTGTTTCCTGAAACATCTAAAAAACAAAGCAACAGAAGCTAGGGCACTTCCACTTATGGTCCTATAGCTTAGGGAAATTAAAATCAAAAAGACACAGCCACCCCAAAGTTTGGAATGGCTCTGTTTACAAGAACCTCGTTTACAGTACAAGTTCAACATTGCAGAAAGTGAAAAATGGATAAAGAAGTTGTGGTATTTACTTACAAAGCAATGTCACTCAGCAATGAAATCTGTGTCATCACGCCCTTAGCAGCACAATGAGTGGATTCAGGTATGATGATTCTAACTGAAATAAGTCACACAGAAAAAGAAACATCATAAGATATCAGTAATACACGGAATGTAAACTTGGCTACACAGGAACTGAATTACAGAACAGAACAGGGTCTCAAATTTAGAAAACCAACTTATTCTTGCTTAAGGGTAAAGGTGAGTTGGGGTGCTGCATAAAACCAGAGATTGAAATGAGCACAGATAAAGTTCCTTAAGCCAAATATGGAATAGACAAGAGCTACTCCTTGCTCAACGAAATGGACTCAACACCCCATATTAAACGCCTAAGAATGTACCTGACTAGTAAGTATCTTAAAACCTATGGATTGCTATGTCTCCGAAAGAGAATCAAGCATGTGTACAGGGGCATAAACGCAGCAGTGATAGGATTGGAGAGGTTCGTGAGCAAATGAAGACCCTTTGAAGTCATATTGCATGGTACCCATTCCAAGGGTTTCAACTACCCAGGTTTAAGGTATTCTTCCTTCAGCTAAAACATGCATGTGGAACCTAGAGTATGATCAACCATGTGATTGGGAGACGTGTTCAAATATGTCTCAGTTTTCATACCCTGGTACTCGGGTGCAACATTCCAGATGCTTTACTAACACTCTCCCCACTTGGAGAGTCAGTCCCTTTAACCTCCTGTTTGGCCCAGTTTGCAATTTCTGTGGAAGATGAACAGGAATAGTGAGAAGCAATGAGAGACTAGCTGGAGGTGTCTGGATGGGCAAATTTAACTCTCATTTCCCACCAGGAAGAGGAATTAACCAAAGGCTCAGCGTGCCGTGCCAGAACCAGATTAGGGCCTGAAGCCATCCTGCGGTGTTGCGGCCAGGTCACAAGAAAGCCAGTTGAAGAAAGGAGCTCAGGGGCACTGTAATTCACAAACCTGCAGAGTTATAAATGACAGCTATCGTCCAAAAATAGACTGAAGTAAGGCTGCCAAGAGGACTTGAAAGCGGGGCAGAATTGCAGGAAACCGATTTCAGGAGGTAGACTGGAATTGCATTGAAAGCATAGGAAAAGAGGCAGAACGTCCACAATGATGCACTTGGCCAAAAAGGGCGTATGCGTTTTTTCCTGAATATATTCAGGAAAAAACGCATACGTCCGTTTTGGCCAACCAAGCAAGCTTGCAAAGGAAATCTGCACTACAATGAAGTCTCACTTCCCCCCGGTCAAAAGGGCCATCTGAAAAAAGTGTAAAATCCAGAAAGGCAGGACAGGCCATGGAGAACTGGGAGCCTTGTTATGCTGATGGGCGGGATGTAAATTGCCAACAGACACTCAGGAGAAGTGTATGGTGTTTCCTGAAACATCTAAAAAACAAAGCAACAGAGCCTAGGGCACTTCCACTTATGGTCCTATAGCTTAGGGAAATTAAAAGCAAAAAGACACAGCCACCCCAAAGTTTGGGACGCATCTGTTTACAAGAACCTCGTTTACCGTACAAGTTCAATATCACAGAAAGTGAAAAATGGATAAAGAACTTGTGGTACTTACGTACAATGCAGTATCACTCAGCAATGAAATCTATGTCATCAGGCCCGTAGCAGCATAATGAGTAGATTCAGGTACGATGATTCTAACTGAAATAAGTCACACAGAAAAAGAAACATCATAAGATATCACTAATACACGGAATGTAAACTTGGCTACACAGGAACTGAATTCCAAAACAGAACAGGTTCTCAAATTTAGAAAACCAACTTATGCTTGCTTAAGGGTAAAGGTGAGTTGGGTTGCTGCATAAAACCAGAGATTGAAATGAGCACAGATAAAGTTCCTTAAGCCAAATATGGAATAGACAAGAGCTACTCCTTGCTCAACGAAATGGACTCAACACCGCATATTAAACGCCTAAGAATGTACCTGACTAGTAAGTATCTTAAAACCTAGGGATTGCTATGTCTCCGAAAGAGAATCAAGCATGTGTACAGGGGCATAAACGCAGCAGTGATAGGATTGGAGAGGTTCGGTGAGCAAATGAAGACCCTTTGAAGTCATATTGCATGGTACCCATTCCACGGGTTTCAACTACCCAGGTTTTAGGTATTCTTCCTTCAGCTAAAACATGCATGTGGAACCCAGAGTATGATCAACCATGTGATCGGGAGACGTGTTAAAATATGTCTCAGTTTTCCTCCCCTGGTATTCGGGTGCAACATTCCAGACGCTTTACTAACACTCTCCCCACTTGGAGAGTCACCGCCTTTAACCTCCTGTTTGGAACAGTTTGCAATTTCTGCGGAAGATGAACAGGAATAGCGAGAACCAATGAGAGGCTAGCTGGAGGTGTCTGGACGGGCAAATTTAACTCTCATTTCCCACCAGGAAGAGGAATTAACCAAAGGCTCAGTGTGCCGTACCGCAACCAGATTAGGGCCTGAAGCCATCTTGCGGTGTTGCGGCCAGCTCAAAAGAAAGCGAGTTGAAGAAAGGAGCTCAGGGGCACTGTAATTCACAAACCTGCAGAGTTATAAATGACAGCTATCGTCCAAAAATAGACTGAAGTAAGGCTGCCAAGAGGACTTGAAAGCGGGGCAGAATTGCAGGAAACCGATTTCAGGAGGTAGACTGGAATTGCATTGAAAGCATAGGAAAAGAGGCAGAACGTCCACAATGATGCACTTGGCCAAAAAGGGCGTATGTGTTTTTTCCTGAATATATTCAGGAAAAAACGCATACGCCTTTTTTGGAAAACCAAGCAAGCTTGCAAAGGAAATCTGCACTACAATGAAGTCTCACTTCCCCCCGGTCAAAAGTGCCATCTGAAAAAAGTGTAAAATCCAGAAAGGCAGGACAGGCCATGGAGAACTGGGAGCCTTGTTATGCTGATGGGCGGGATGTAAATTCCCAACAGACACTCAGGAGAAGTGTATGGTGTTTCCTGAAACATCTAAAAAACAAAGCAACAGAGCCTAGGGCACTGCCACTTATGGTCCTATAGCTTAGGGAAATTAAAATCAAAAAGACACAGCCACCCCAAAGTTTGGGACACCTCTGTGTACAAGAACCTGGGTTACAGTACAAGTTCAACATCGCAGAAAGTGAAAAATGGATAAAGAATTTGTGGTATTTACTTACAAAGCAATATCACTCAGCAATGAAATCTATGTCATCAGGCCCTTAGCAGCACAATGAGTGGATTGAGGTATGATGATTCTAACTGAAATAAGTCACACAGAAAAAGAAACATCATAAGATATCAGTAATACACGGAATGTAAACTTGGCTACACAGGAACTGAATTACAGAACAGAACAGGGTCTCAAATTTAGAAAACCAACTTATACTTGCTTAAGGGTAAAGGTGAGTTGGGGTGCTGCATAAAACCAGAGATTAAAATGAGCACAGATAAAGTTCCTTAAGCCAAATATGGAATAGACAAGAGCTACTCCTTGCTCAACGAAATGGACTCAACACCCCATATTAAACGCCTAAGAATGTACCTGACTAGTAAGTATCTTAAAACCTATGGATTGCTATGTCTCCGAAAGAGAATCAAGCATGTGTACAGGGGCATAAACGCAGCAGTGATAGGATTGGAGAGGTTCGTGAGCAAATGAAGACCCTTTGAAGTCATATAGCATGGTACCCATTCCACGGGTTTCAACTACCCAGGTTTAAGGTATTCTTCCTTCAGCTAAAACATGCATGTGGAACCTAGAGTATGATCAACCATGTGATCGGGAGACGTGTTCAAATATGTCTCAGTTTTCGTACCCTGGTACTCGGGTGCAACATTCCAGACGCTTTACTAACACTCTCCCCACTTGGAGAGTCAGTCCCTTTAACCTCCTGTTTGGCCCAGTTTGCAATTTCTGTGGAAGATGAACAGGAATAGCGAGAACCAATGAGAGACTAGCTGGAGGTGTCTGGATGGGCAAATTTAACTCTCATTTCCCACCAGGAAGAGGAATTAACCAAAGGCTCAGCGTGCCGTGCCAGAACCAGATTAGGGCCTGAAGCCATCCTGCGGTGTTGCGGCCAGGTCACAAGAAAGCGAGTTGAAGAAAGGAGCTCAGGGGCACTGTAATTCACAAACCTGCAGAGTTATAAATGACAGCTATCGTCCAAAAATAGACTGAAGTAAGGCTGCCAAGAGGACTTGAAAGCGGGGCAGAATTGCAGGAAACCGATTTCAGGAGGTAGACTGGAATTGCATTGAAAGCATAGGAAAAGAGGCAGAACGTCCACAATGATGCACTTGGCCAAAAAGGGCGTATGCGTTTTTTCCTGAATATATTCAGGAAAAAACGCATACGCCCTTTTTGGCCAACCAAGCAAACTTGCAAAGGAAATCTGCACTACAATGAAGTCTCACTTCCCCCCGGTCAAAAGGGCCATCTGAAAAAAGTGTAAAATCCAGAAAGGCAGGACAGGCCATGGAGAACTGGGAGCCTTGTTATGCTGATGGGCGGGATGTAAATTACCAACAGACACTCAGGAGAAGTGTATGGTGTTTCCTGAAACATCTAAAAAACAAAGCAACAGAGCCTAGGGCACTTCCACTTATGGTCCTATAGCTTAGGGAAATTAAAATCAAAAAGACACAGCCACCCCAAAGTTTCGAACGGCTCTGTTTACAAGAACCTCGTTTACCGTACAAGTTCAATATCACAGAAAGTGAAAAATGGATAAAGAACTTGTGGTACTTACGTACAATGCAGTATCACTCAGCAATGAAATCTATGTCATCAGGCCCGTAGCAGCATAATGAGTAGATTCAGGTATGATGATTCTAACTGAAATAAGTCACACAGAAAAAGAAACATCATAAGATATCACTAATACACGGAATGTAAACTTGGCTACACAGGAACTGAATTCCAAAACAGAACAGGTTCTCAAATTTAGAAAACCAACCTATGCTTGCTTAAGGGGAAAGGTGAGTTGGGGTGCTTCATAAAACCAGAGATTGAAATGAGCACAGATAAAGTTCCTTAAGCCAAATATGGAATAGACAAGAGCTACTCCTTGCTCAACGAAATGGACTCAACACCGCATATTAAACGCCTAAGAATGTACCTGACTAGTATCTTAAAACCTATGGATTGCTATGTCTCCAAAAGAGAATCAAGCATGTGTACAGGGGCATAAACGCAGCAGTGATAGGATTGGAGAGGTTCGGTGAGCAAATGAAGACCCTTTGAAGTCTTATTGCATGGTACCCATTCCACGGGTCTCAACTCTCCAGGTTTAAGGTATTCTTCCTTCAGCTAAAACATGCATGTGGAACCCAGAGTATGATCAACCATGTGATCGGGAGACGTGTTCAAATATGTCTCAGTTTTCGTACCCTGGTACTCGGGTGCAACATTCCAGACGCTTTACTAACACTCTCCCCACTTGGAGAGTCACCGCCTTTAACCTCCTGTTTGGCACAGTTTGCAATTTCTGCGGAAGATGAACAGGAATAGCGAGAACCAATGAGAGGCTAGTTGGAGGTGTCTGGACGGGCAAATTTAACTCTCATTTCCCACCAGGAAGAGGAAAGAACCAAAGGCTCAGTGTGCCGTGCCGGAACCAGATTAGGGCCTGAAGCCATCCTGCGGTGTTGCGGCCAGGTCACAAGGAAGCGAGTTGAAGAAAGGAGCTCAGGGGCACTGTAATTCACAAACCTGTAGAGTTATAAATGGCAGCTATCGTCCAAAAATAGACTGAAATAAGGCTGCCAAGAGGACTTGAAAGCGGGGCAGAATTGCAGGAAACCGATTTCAGGAGGTAGACTGGAATTGCATTGAAAGCATAGGAAAAGAGGCAGAACGTCCACAATGATGCACTTGGCCAAAAAGGGCGTATGCGTTTTTTCCTGAATATATTCAGAAAAAACGCATACGCACTTTTTGGCCAACCAAGCAAGCTTGCAAAGGAAATCTGCACTACAATGAAGTCTCACTTCCCCCCGGTCAAAAGGGCCATCTGAAAAAAGTGTAAAATCCAGAAAGGCAGGACAGGCCATGGAGAACTGGGAGCCTTGTTATGCTGATGGGCGGGATGTAAATTGCCAACAACCACTCGGGAGAAGTGTATGGTGTTTCCTGAAACATCTAAAAAACAAAGCAACAGAACCTAGGGCACTTCCACTTATGGTCCTATAGCTTAGGGAAATTAAAATCAAAAAGACACAGCCACCCCAAAGTTTGGAACGGCTCTGTTTACAAGAACCTCGTTTACAGTACAAGTTCAACATCTCAGAAAGTGAAAAATGGATAAAGAATTTGTGGTATTTACTTACAAAGCAATATCATGCAGCAATGAAATCTGTGTCATCAGGCCCTTAGCAGCACAATGAGTGGATTCAGGTATGATTATTCTAACTGAAATAAGTCACACAGAAAAAGAAACATCATAAGATATCAGTAATACACGGAATGTAAACTTGGCTACACAGGAACTGAATTACAGAACAGAACAGGGTCTCAAATTTAGAAAACCAACTTATGCTTGCTTAAGGGGAAAGGTGTGTTGGGGTGCTGCATAAAACCAGAGATTGAAATGAGCACAGATAAAGTTCCTTAAGCCAAATATGGAATAGACAAGAGCTACTCCTTGCTCAACGAAATGGACTCAACACCGCATATTAAACGCCTAAGAATGTACCTGACTAGTAAGTATCTTAAAACCTATAGATTGCTATGTCTCCGAAAGAGAATCAAGCATGTGTACAGGGGCATAAACGCAGCAGTGATAGGATTGGAGAGGTTCAGTGAGCAAATGAAGACCCTTTGAAGTCATATTGCATGGTACCCATTCCACGGGTTTCAACTACCCAGATTTTAGGTATTCTTCCTTCAGCTAAAACATGCATGTGGAACCCAGAGTATGATCAACCATGTGATCGGGAGACGTGTTCAAATATGTCTCACTTTTCGTACCCTGGTACTCGGGTGCAACATTCCAGACGCTTTACTAACACTCTCCCCACTTGGAGAGTCAGTCCCTTTAACCTCCTGTTTGGCCCAGTTTGCAATTTCTGTGGAAGATGAACAGGAATAGCGAGAACCAATGAGAGGCTAGCTGGAGGTGTCTGGACGTGCAAATTTAACTCTCATTTCCCACTAGGAAGAGGAATTAACCAAAGGCTCAGCGTGCCGTGCCGGAACCAGATTAGGGCCTGAAGACATCCTGCGGTGTTGCGGCCAGGTCACAAGAAAGCGAGTTGAAGAAAGGAGCTCAGGGGCACTGTAATTCACAAACCTGCAGAGTTATAAATGACAGCTATCGTCCAAAAATAGACTGAAGTAAGGCTGCCAAGAGGACTTGAAAGCGGGGCAGAATTGCAGGAAACCGATTTCAGGAGGTAGACTGGAATTGCATTGAAAGCATAGGAAAAGAGGCAGAACGTCCACAATGATGCACTTGGCCAAAAAGGGCGTATGCGTTTTTTCCTGAATATATTCAGGAAAAAACGCATACGCCCTTTTTGGCCAACCAAGCAAGCTTGCAAAGAAAATGTACACTACAATGAAGTCTCACTTCCCCCCGGTCAAAAGGGCCATCTGAAAAAAGTGTAAAATCCAGAAAGGCAGGACAGGCCATGGAGAACTGGGAGCCTTGTTATGCTGATGGGCGGGATGTAAATTGCCAACAACCACTTGGGAGAAGTGTATGGTATTTCCTGAAACATCTAAAAAACAAAGCAACAGAGCCTAGGGCACTTCCACTTATGGTCCTATAGCTTAGGGAATTTAAAATCAAAAAGACACAACCACCCCAAAGTTTAGAATGGCTCTGTTTACAAGAACCTCGTTTACAGTACAAGTTCAACATCGCAGAAAGTGAAAAATGGATAAAGAAGTTGTGGTATTTACTTACAAAGCAATATCACTCAGCAATGAAATCTGTGTCATCAGGCCCTTAGCAGCACAATGAGTGGATTCAGGTATGATGATTCTAACTGAAATAAGTCACACAGAAAAAGAAACATCATAAGATATCAGTAATACACGGAATGTAAACTTGGCTACACAGGAACTGAATTACAGAACAGAACAGGGTCTCAAATTTAGAAAACCAACTTATGCTTGCTTAAGGGGAAAGGTGAGTTGGGGTGCTGCATAAAACCAGAGATTGAAATGAGCACAGATAAAGTTCCTTAAGCCAAATATGGAATAGACAAGAGCTACTCCTTGCTCAACGAAATGGACTCAACACCCCATATTAAACGCCTAAGAATGTACCTGACTAGTGAGTATCTTAAAACCTATGGATTGCTATGTCTCCGAAAGAGAATCAAGCATGTGTACAGGGGCATAAACGCAGCAGTGATAGGATTGGAGAGGTTCGGTGAGCATATGAAGACCCTTTGAAGTCATATTGCATGGTACCCATTACACGGGTCTCAACTCTCCAGGTTTAAGGTATTCTTCCTTCAGCTAAAACATGCATGTGGAACCCAGAGTATGATCAACCATGTGAATGGGAGACGTGTTCAAATATGTCTCAGTTTTCCTCCCGTGGTACTCGGGTGCAACATTCCAGACGCTTTACTAACATTCTCCCCACTTGGAGAGTCAGCGCCTTTAACCTCCTGTTTGGCCCAGTTTGCAATTTCTGCGGAAGATGAACAGGAATAGCGAGAACCAATGAGAGGCTAGCTGGAGGTGTCTGGACGGGCAAATTTAACTCTCATTTCCCACCAGGAAGAGGAAATAACCAAAGGCTCAGCGTGCCGTACCAGAACCAGATTAGAGACTGAAGCCATCCTGCGGTGTTGCGGCCAGCTCAAAAGAAAGCGAGTTGAAGAAAGGAGTTCAGGGGCACTGTAATTCACAAACCTGCAGAGTTATAAATGAGAGCTATCGTCCAAAAATAGACTCAAGTAAGGCTGCCAAGAGGACTTGAAAGCGGGGCAGAATTGCAGGAAACCGATTTCAGGAGGTAGAGTGGAATTGCATTGAAAGCATAGGAAAAGAGGCAGAACGTCCACAATGATGCACTTGGCCAAAAAGGGCGTATGCGTTTTTTCCTGAATATATTCAGGAAAAAACGCATACGCCCTTTTTGGCCAACCAAGCAAGCTTGCAAAGGAAATCTGCACTACAATGAAGTCTCACTTCCCCCGGTCAAAAGGGCCATCTGAAAAAAGTGTAAAATCCAGAAAGGCAGGACAGGCCATGGAGAACTGGGAGCCTTGTTATGCTGAAGGGCGGGATGTAAATTGCCAACAAACACTTGGGAGAAGTGTATGGTGTTTCCTGAAACATCTAAAAAACAAAGCAACAGAGCCTAGGGCACTTCCACTTATGGTCCTATAGCTTAGGGAATTTAAAATCAAAAAGACACAGCCACCCCAAAGTTTCGAACGGCTCTGTTTACAAGAACCTCGTTTACAGTACAAGTTCAACATCGCAGAAAGTGAAAAATGGATAAAAAAGTTGTGGTATTTACTTACAAAGCAATATCACTCAGCAATGAAATCTGTGTCATCAGGCCCTTAGAAGCACAATGAGTGGATTCAGGTATGATGATTCTAACTGAAATAAGTCACACAGAAAAAGAAACATCATAAGATATCAGTAATACACGGAATGTAAACTTGGCTACACAGGAACTGAATTACAGAACAGAACAGGGTCTCAAATTTAGAAAACCAACTTATGCTTGCTTAAGGGTAAAGGTGAGTTGGGGTGCTGCATAAAACCAGAGATTGAAATGAGCACAGATAAAGTTCCTTAAGCCAAATATGGAATAGACAAGAGCTACTCCTTGCTCAACGAAGTGGACTCAACACCGCATATTAAACGCCTAAGAATGTACCTGACTAGTAAGTATCTTAAAACCTATGGATTGCTATGTCTCCGAAAGAGAATCAAGCATGTGTACAGGGGCATAAACGCAGCAGTGATAGGATTGGAGAGGTTCGGTGAGCAAATGAAGACCCTTTGAAATCATATTGCATGGTACCCATTCCACGGGTTTCAACTACCCAGGTTTAAGGTATTCTTCCTTCAGCTAAAACATGCATGTGGAACCTAGAGTATGATCAACCATGTGATCGGGAGACGTGTTTAAATATGTCTCAGTTTTCGTACCTGGTACTCGGGTGCAACATTCCAGACGCTTTACTAACACTCTCCCAACTTGGAGAGTCAGCGCCTTTAACCTCCTGTTTGGCCCAGTTTGCAATTTCTGCGGAAGATGAACAGGAATAGCGAGAACCAATGAGAGACTAGCTGGAGGTGTCTGGACGGGCAAATTTAACTCTCATTTCCCACCAGGAAGAGGAATTAACCAAAGGCTCAGCGTGCCGTGCCGGAACCAGATTAGGGCCTGAAGCCATCCTGCGGTGTTGCGGCCAGCTCACAAGAAAGCTTGTTGAAGAAAGGAGCTCAGGGGCACTGTAATTCACAAACCTGCAGAGTTATAAATGACAGCTATCGTCCAAAAATAGACTGAAGTAAGGCTGCCAAGAGGACTTGAAAGCGGGGCAGAATTGCAGGAAACCGATTTCAGGAGGTAGACTGGAATTGCATTGAAAGCATAGGAAAAGAGGCAGAACGTCCACAATGATGCACTTGGCCAAAAAGGGCGTATGCGTTTTTTCCTGAATATATTCAGGAAAAAACGCATACGCCCTTTTTGGCCAACCAAGCAAGCTTGCAAAGGAAATCTGCACTACAATGAAGTCTCACTTCCCCCCGGTCAAAAGGGCCATCTGAAAAAAGTGTAAAATCCAGAAAGGCAGGACAGGCCATGGAGAACTGGGAGCCTTGTTATGCTGATGGGCGGGATGTAAATTGCCAACAACCACTCGGGAGAAGTGTATGGTGTTTCCTGAAACATCTAAAATACAAAGCAACAGAGCCTAGGGCACTTCCACTTATGGTCCTATAGCTTAGGGAATTTAAAATCAAAAAGACACAGCCACCCCAAAGTTTGGAACGGCTCTGTTTACAAGAACCTCGTTTACAGTACAAGTTCAACATCGCAGAAAGTGAAAAATGGATAAAGAAGTTGTGGTATTTACTTACAAAGCAATATCACTCAGCAATGAAATCTGTGTCATCAGGCTCTTAGCAGCACAATGAGTGGATTCAGGTATGATGATTCTAACTGAAATAAGTCACACAGAAAAAGAAACATCATAAGATATCAGTAATACACGGAATGTAAACTTGGCTACACAGGAACTGAATTACAGAACAGAACAGGTTCTCAAATTTAGAAAACCAACTTATGCTTGCTTAAGGGGAAAGGTGAGTTGGGGTGCTGCATAAAACCAGAGATTGAAATGAGCACAGATAAAGTTCCTTAAGCCAAATATGGAATAGACAAGAGCTACTCCTTGCTCAACGAAATGGACTCAACACCGCATATTAAATGCCTAAGAATGTACCTGACTAGTAAGTATCTTAAAACCTATGGATTGCTATGTCTCCGAAAGAGAATCAAGCATGTGTACAGGGGCATAAACGCAGCAGTGATAGGATTGGAGAGGTTCGGTGAGCAAATGAAGACCCTTTGAAGTCATATTGCATGGTACCCATTCCACGGGTTTCAAATACCCAGGTTTAAGGTATTCTTCCTTCAGCTAAAACATGCATGTGGAACCTAGAGTATGATCAACCATGTGATCGGGAGACGTGTTCAAATATGTCTCAGTTTTCGTACCCTGGTACTCGGGTGCAACATTCCAGACGCTTTACTAACACTCTCCCCACTTGGAGAGTCAGTCCCTTTAACCCCCTGTTTGGCCCAGTTTGCAATTTCTGTGGAAGATGAACAGGAATAGCGAGAACCAATGAGAGACTAGCTGGAGGTGTCTGGATGGGCAAATTTAACTCTCATTTCCCACCAGGAAGAGGAATTAACCAAAGGCTCATCGTGCCGTGCCGGAACCAGATTAGGGCCTGAAGCCATCCTGCGGTGTTGCGGCCAGCTCACAAGAAAGCGAGTTGAAGAAAGGAGCTCAGGGGCACTGTAATTCACAAACCTGCAGAGTTATAAATGACAGCTATCGTCCAAAACTAGACTGAAGTAAGGCTGCCAAGAGGACTTGAAAGCGGGGCAGAATTGCAGGAAACCGATTTCAGGAGGTAGACTGGAATTGCATTGAAAGCATAGGAAAAGAGGCAGAACGTCCACAATGATGCACTTGGCCAAAAAGGGCGTATGCGTTTTTTCCTGAATATATTCAGGAAAAAACGCATACGCCCTTTTTGGCCAACCAAGCAAGCTTGCAAAGGAAATCTGCACTACAATGAAGTCTCACTTCCCCCCGGTCAAAAGGGCCATCTGAAAAAAGTGTAAAATCCAGAAAGGCAGGACAGGCCATGGAGAACTGGGAGCCTTGTTATGCTGATGGGCGGGATGTAAATTACCAACAGACACTCAGGAGAAGTGTATGGTGTTTCCTGAAACATCTAAAAAACAAAGCAACAGAGCCTAGGGCACTGCCACTTATGGTCCTATAGCTTAGGGAAATTAAAATCAAAAAGACACAGCCACCACAAAGTTTGGAACGGCTCTGTTTACAAGAACCTCGTTTACAGTACAAGTTCAACATCGCAGAAAGTGAAAAATGGATAAAGAACTTGTGGTACTTACTTACAATGCAGTATCACTCAGCAATGAAATCTATGTCATCAGGCCCGTAGCAGCATAATGACTGGATTCAGGTACGATGATTCTAACTGAAATAAGTCACACAGAAAAAGAAACATCATAAGATATCACTAATACACGGAATGTAAACTTGGCTACACAGGAACTGCATTCCAAAACAGAACAGGGTCTCAAATTGAGAAAACCAACTTATGCTTGCTTAAGGGTAAAGGTGAGTTGGGGTGCTGCATAAAACCAGAGATTGAAATGAGCACAGATAAAGTTCCTTAAGCCAAATATGGAATAGACAAGAGCTACTCCTTGCTCAACGAAATGGACTCAAAACCCCATATTAAATGCCTAAGAATGTACCTGACTAGTAAGTATCTTAACACCTATGGATTGCTATGCCTCCAAAAGAGAATAAAGCATGTGTACAGGGGCATAAACGCAGCAGTGATAGGATTGGAGAGGTTCGGTGAGCAAATGAAGACCCTTTGAAGTCATATTGCATGGTACCCATTCCACGGGTTTCAACTACCCAGGTTTTAGGTATTCTTCCTTCAGCTAAAACACGCATGTGGAACCCAAGTATGATCAACCATGTGAATGGGAGACGTGTTCAAATATGTCTCAGTTTTTGTACCCTGGTACTCGGGTGCAACATTCCAGACGCTTTACTAACACTCTCCCCACTTGGAAAGTCAGCGCCTTTAACCTCCTGTTTGGCCCAGTTTGCAATTTCTGCGGAAGATGAATAGGAATAGCGAGAACCAATGAGAGGCTAGCTGGAGGTGTCTGGACGGGCAAATTTAACTCTCATTTCCCACCAGGAAGAGGAAATAACCAAAGGCTCAGCGTGCCGTGCCAGAACCAGATTAGGGCCTGAAGACATCCTGCGGTGTTGCGGCCAGTTCACAAGAAAGCGAGTTAAAGAAAGGAGCTCAGGAGCACTGTAATTCACAAACCTGCAGAGTTATAAAAGACAGCTATCGTCCAAAAATAGACTGAAGTAAGGCTGCCAAGAGGACTTGAAAGCGGGGCAGAATTGCAGGAAACCGATTTCAGGAGGTAGACTGGAATTGCATTGAAAGCATAGGAAAAGAGGCAGAACGTCCACAATGATGCACTTGGCCAAAAAGGGCGTATGCGTTTTTTCCTGAATATATTCAGGAAAAAACGCATACGCCCTTTTTGGCCAACCAAGCAAGCTTGCAAAGGAAATCTGCACTACAATGAAGTCTCACTTCCCCCCGGTCAAAAGGGCCATCTGAAAAAAGTGTAAAATCCAGAAAGGCAGGACAGGCCATGGAGAACTGGGAGCCTTGTTATGCTGATGGGCGGGATGTAAATTACCAACAGACACTCAGGAGAAGTGTATGGTGTTTCCTGAAACATCTAAAAAACAAAGCAACAGAGCCTAGGGCACTGCCACTTATGGTCCTATAGCTTAGGGAAATTAAAATCAAAAAGACACAGCCACCACAAAGTTTGGAACGGCTCTGTTTACAAGAACCTCGTTTACAGTACAAGTTCAACATCGCAGAAAGTGAAAAATGGATAAAGAACTTGTGGTACTTACTTACAATGCAGTATCACTCAGCAATGAAATCTATGTCATCAGGCCCGTAGCAGCATAATGACTGGATTCAGGTACGATGATTCTAACTGAAATAAGTCACACAGAAAAAGAAACATCATAAGATATCACTAATACACGGAATGTAAACTTGGCTACACAGGAACTGCATTCCAAAACAGAACAGGGTCTCAAATTTAGAAAACCAACTTATGCTTGCTTAAGGGGAAAGGTGAGTTGGGTTGCTGCATAAAACCAGAGATTGAAATGAGCACAGATAAAGTTCCTTAAGCCAAATATGGAATAGACAAGAGCTACTCCTTGCTCAACGAAATGGACTCAAAACCCCATATTAAATGCCTAAGAATGTACCTGACTAGTAAGTATCTTAACACCTATGGATTGCTATGCCTCCAAAAGAGAATAAAGCATGTGTACAGGGGCATAAACGCAGCAGTGATAGGATTGGAGAGGTTCGGTGAGCAAATGAAGACCCTTTGAAGTCATATTGCATGGTACCCATTCCACGGGTTTCAACTACCCAGGTTTAAGGTATTCTTCCTTCAGCTAAAACATGCATGTGGAACCCAAGTATGATCAACCATGTGAATGGGAGACGTGTTCAAATATGTCTCAGTTTTTGTACCCTGGTACTCGGGTGCAACATTCCAGACGCTTTACTAACACTCTCCCCACTTGGAAAGTCAGCGCCTTTAACCTCCTGTTTGGCCCAGTTTGCAATTTCTGCGGAAGATGAATAGGAATAGCGAGAACCAATGAGAGGCTAGCTGGAGGTGTCTGGACGGGCAAATTTAACTCTCATTTCCCACCAGGAAGAGGAAATAACCAAAGGCTCAGCGTGCCATGCCAGAACCAGATTAGGGCCTGAAGACATCCTGCGGTGTTGCGGCCAGTTCACAAGAAAGCGAGTTAAAGAAAGGAGCTCAGGAGCACTGTAATTCACAAACCTGCAGAGTTATAAAAGACAGCTATCGTCCAAAAATAGACTGAAGTAAGGCTGCCAAGAGGACTTGAAATCGGGGCAGAATTGCAGGAAACCGATTTCAGGAGGTAGACTGGAATTGCATTGAAAGCATAGGAAAAGAGGCAGAACGTCCACAATGATGCACTTGGCCAAAAAGGGCGTATGCGTTTTTTCCTGAATATATTCAGGAAAAAACGCATACGCCCTTTTTGGCCAACCAAGCAAGCTTGCAAAGGAAATCTGCACTACAATGAAGTCTCACTTCCCCCCGGTCAAAAGGGCCATCTTAAAAAAGTGTAAAATCCAGAAAGGCAGGACAGGCCATGGAGAACTGGGAGCCTTGTTATGCTGATGGGCGGGATGTAAATTACCAACAGACACTCAGGAGAAGTGTATGGTGTTTCCTGAAACATCTAAAAAACAAAGCAACAGAGCCTAGGGCACTGCCACTTATGGTCCTATAGCTTAGGGAAATTAAAATCAAAAAGACACAGCCACCACAAAGTTTGGAACGGCTCTGTTTACAAGAACCTCGTTTACAGTACAAGTTCAACATCGCAGAAAGTGAAAAATGGATAAAGAACTTGTGGTACTTACTTACAATGCAGTATCACTCAGCAATGAAATCTATGTCATCAGGCCCGTAGCAGCATAATGACTGGATTCAGGTACGATGATTCTAACTGAAATAAGTCACACAGAAAAAGAAACATCATAAGATATCACTAATACATGGAATGTAAACTTGGCTACACAGGAACTGCATTCCAAAACAGAACAGGGTCTCAAATTTAGAAAACCAACTTATGCTTGCTTAAGGGGAAAGGTGAGTTGGGTTGCTGCATAAAACCAGAGATTGAAATGAGCACAGATAAAGTTCCTTAAGCCAAATATGGAATAGACAAGAGCTACTCCTTGCTCAACGAAATGGACTCAAAACCCCATATTAAATGCCTAAGAATGTACCTGACTAGTAAGTATCTTAACACCTATGGATTGCTATGCCTCCAAAAGAGAATAAAGCATGTGTACAGGGGCATAAACGCAGCAGTGATAGGATTGGAGAGGTTCGGTGAGCAAATGAAGACCCTTTGAAGTCATATTGCATGGTACCCATTCCACGGGTTTCAACTACCCAGGTTTTAGGTATTCTTCCTTCAGCTAAAACATGCATGTGGAACCCAAGTATGATCAACCATGTGAATGGGAGACGTGTTCAAATATGTCTCAGTTTTTGTACCCTGGTACTCGGGTGCAACATTCCAGACGCTTTACTAACACTCTCCCCACTTGGAAAGTCAGCGCCTTTAACCTCCTGTTTGGCCCAGTTTGCAATTTCTGCGGAAGATGAATAGGAATAGCGAGAACCAATGAGAGGCTAGCTGGAGGTGTCTGGACGGGCAAATTTAACTCTCATTTCCCACCAGGAAGAGGAAATAACCAAAGGCTCAGCGTGCCGTGCCAGAACCAGATTAGGGCCTGAAGACATCCTGCGGTGTTGCGGCCAGTTCACAAGAAAGCGAGTTAAAGAAAGGAGCTCAGGAGCACTGTAATTCACAAACCTGCAGAGTTATAAAAGACAGCTATCGTCCAAAAATAGACTGAAGTAAGGCTGCCAAGAGGACTTGAAATCGGGGCAGAATTGCAGGAAACCGATTTCAGGAGGTAGACTGGAATTGCATTGAAAGCATAGGAAAAGAGGCAGAACGTCCACAATGATGCACTTGGCCAAAAAGGGCGTATGCGTTTTTTACTGAATATATTCAGGAAAAAACACATACGCCCTTTTTGGCCAACCAAGCAAGCTTGCAAAGGAAATCTGCACTACAATGAAGTCTCACTTCCCCCCGGTCAAAAGGGCTATCTGAAAAAAGTGTAAAATCCAGAAAGGCAGGACAGGCCATGGAGAACTGGGAGCCTTGTTATGCTGATGGGCGGGATGGAATTTACCAACAGACACTCAGGAGAAGTGTATGGTGTTTCCTGAAACATCTAAAAAACAAAGCAACAGAGCCTAGGGCATTGCCACTTATGGTCCTATAGCTTAGGGAAATTAAAATCAAAAAGAAACAGCCACCCCAAAGTTTGGGATGCCTCTGTTTACAAGAACCTCGTTTACAGTACAAGTTCAACATCGCAGAAATTGAAAAATGGATAAAGAAGTTGTGGTATTTACTTACAAAGCAATATCACTCAGCAATGAAATCTGTGTCATCAGGCCCTTAGCAGCACAATGAGTGGATTCAGGTATGATGATTCTAACTGAAATAAGTCACACAGAAAAAGAAACATCATAAGATATCAGTAATACACGGAATGGAAACTTGGCTACACAGGAACTGAATTACAGAACAGAACAGGGTCTCAAATTTAGAAAACCAACTTATGCTTGCTTAAGCGGAAAGGTGAGTTGGGGTGCTGCATAAAACCAGAGATTGAAATGAGCACAGATAAAGTTCCTTAAGCCAAATATGGAATAGACAAGAGCTACTCCTTGCTCAACGAAATGGACTCAACACCCCATATTAAACGCCTAAGAATGTACCTGACTAGTAAGTATCTTAAAACCTATGGATTGCTATGTCTCCGAAAGAGAATCAAGCATGTGTACAGGGGCATAAACGCAGCAGTGATAGGATTGGAGAGGTTCGGTGAGCAAATGAAGACCCTTTGAAGTCATATTGCATGGTACCCATTCCACGGGTTTCAACTACCCAGGTTTTAGGTATTCTTCCTCAGCTAAAACATGCATGTGGAACCCAAGTATGATCAACCATGTGAATGGGAGACGTGTTCAAATATGTCTCAGTTTTCCTCCCCTGGTACTCGGGTGCAACATTCCAGATGCTTTACTAACACTCTCCCCACTTGGAAAGTCAGCGCCTTTAACCTCCTGTTTGGCCCAGTTTGCAATTTCTGCGGAAGATGAACAGGAATAGCGAGAACCAATGAGAGACTAGCTGGAGGTGTCTGGACGGGCAAATTTAACTCTCATTTCCCACCAGGAAGAGGAAATAACCAAAGGCTCAGCGTGCCGTACCGGAACCAGATTAGGGCCGGAAGCCATCCTGCGGTGTTGCCGCCAGGTCACAAGAAAGCGAGTTGAAGAAAGGAGCTCAGGGGCACTGTAATTCAAAAACCTGCAGAGTTATAAATGACAGGTATCGTCCAAAAATACACTGAAGTAAGGCTGCCAAGAGGACTTGAAAGCGGGGCAGAATTGCAGGAAACCGATTTCAGGAGGTAGACTGGAATTGCATTGAAAGCATAGGAAAAGAGGCAGAACGTCCACAATGATGCACTTGGCCAAAAAGGGCGTATGCGTTTTTTCCTGAATATATTCAGGAAAAAACGCATACGCCCTTTTTGGCCAACCAAGCAAGCTTGCAAAGGAAATCTGCACTACAATGAAGTCTCACTTCCCCCCAGTCAAAAGGGCCATCTGAAAAAAGTGTAAAATCCAGAAAGGCAGGACAGGCCATGGAGAACTGGGAGCCTTGTTATGCTGATGGGCGGGATGTAAATTGCCAACAACCACTTGGGAGAAGTGTATGGTGTTTCCTGAAACATCTAAAAAACAAAGCAACAGAACCTAGGGCACTTCCACTTATGGTCCTATAGCTTAGGGAAATTAAAATCAAAAAGACACAGCCACCCCAAAGTTTGGAACGGCTCTGTTTACAAGAACCTCGTTTACAGTACAAGTTCAACATCGCAGAAAGTGAAAAATGGATAAAGAACTTGTGGTACTTACGTACAATGCAGTATCACTCAGCAATGAAATCTATGTCATCAGGCCCGTAGCAGCATAATGACTGGATTCAGGTACGATGATTCTAACTGAAATAAGTCACACAGAAAAAGAAACATCATAAGATATCACTAATACACGGAATGTAAACTTGGATACACAGGAACTGAATTACAGAACAGAACAGGGTCTCAAATTTAGAAAACCAACTTATGCTTGCTTAAGGGGAAAGGTGAGTTGGGGTGCTGCATAAAACCAGAGATTGAAATGAGCACAGATAAAGTTCCTTAAGCCAAATATGGAATAGACAAGAGCTACTCCTTGCTCAACGAAATGGACTCAAAACCCCATATTAAATGCCTAAGAATGTACCTGACTAGTAAGTATCTTAACACCTATGGATTGCTATGCCTCCAAAAGAGAATAAAGCATGTGTACAGGGGCATAAACGCAGCAGTGATAGGATTGGAGAGGTTCAGTGAGCAAATGAAGACCCTTTGAAGACATATTGCATGGTACCCATTACACGGGTCTCAACTCTCCAGGTTTAAGGTATTCTTCCTTCAGCTAAAACATGCATGTGGAACCCAGAGTATGATCAACCATGTGAACGGGAGACGTGTTCAAATATATCTCAGTTTTCGTACCCTGGTACTCGGGTGCAACATTCCAGACGCTTTACTAACACTCTCCCCACTTGGAGAGTCAGCACCTTTAACCTCCTGTTTGGCCCAGTTTGCAATTTCTGCGGAAGATGAACAGGAATAGCGAGAACCAATGAGAGACTAGCTGGAGGTGTCTGGACGGGCAAATTTAACTCTCATTTCCCACCAGGAAGAGGAAATAACCAAAGGCTCAGCGTGCCGTACCGGAACCAGATTAGGGCCTGAAGCCATCCTGCGGTGTTGCGGCCAGGTCACAAGAAAGCGAGTTGAAGAAAGGAGCTCAGGGGCACTGTAATTCAAAAACCTGCAGAGTTATAAATGACAGCTATCGTCCAAAAATAGACTGAAGGAAGGCTGCCAAGAGGACTTGAAAGCGGGGCAGAATTGCAGGAAACCGATTTCAGGAGGTAGACTGGAATTGCATTGAAAGCATAGGAAAAGAGGCAGAACGTCCACAATGATGCACTTGGCCAAAAAGGGCGTATGCGTTTTTTCCTGAATATATTCAGGAAAAAACGCATACGCCCTTTTTGGCCAACCAAGCAAGCTTGCAAAGGAAATCTGCACTACAATGAAGTCTCACTTCCCCCCAGTCAAAAGGGCCATCTGAAAAATGTGTAAAATCCAGAAAGGCAGGACAGGCCATGGAGAACTGGGAGCCTTGTTATGCTGATGGGCGGGATGTAAATTGCCAACAACCACTCAGGAGAAGTGTATGGTGTTTCCTGAAACATCTAAAAAACAAAGCAACAGAACCTAGGGCACTTCCACTTATGGTCCTATAGCTTAGGGAAATTAAAATCAAAAAGACACAGCCACCCCAAAGTTTGGAACGGCTCTGTTTACAAGAACCTCGTTTACAGTACAAGTTCAACATCGCAGAAAGTGAAAAATGGATAAAGAACTTGTGGTACTTACGTACAATGCAGTATCACTCAGCAATGAAATCTATGTCATCAGGCCCGTAGCAGCATAATGACTGGATTCAGGTACGATGATTCTAACTGAAATAAGTCACACAGAAAAAGAAACATCATAAGATATCACTAATACACGGAATGTAAACTTGGCTACACAGGAACTGAATTACAGAACAGAACAGGGTCTCAAATTTAGAAAACCAACTTATGCTTGCTTAAGGGGAAAGGTGAGTTGGGGTGCTGCATAAAACCAGAGATTGAAATGAGCACAGATAAAGTTCCTTAAGCCAAATATGGAATAGACAAGAGCTACTCCTTGCTCAACGAAATGGACTCAACACCCCATATTAAACGCCTAAGAATGTACCTGACTAGTAAGTATCTTAAAACCTATGGATTGCTATGTCTCTGAAAGAGAATCAAGCATGTGTACAGGGGCATAAACGCAGCAGTGATAGGATTGGAGAGGTTCGGTGAGCAAATGAAGACCCTTTGAAGTCATATTGCATGGTACCCATTACACGGGTTTCAACTACCCAGGTTTTAGGTATTCTTCCTTCAGCTAAAACATGCATGTGTAACCTAGAGTATGATCAACCATGTGATCGGGAGACGTGTTCTAATATGTCTCAGTTTTCCTCCCCTGGTACTCGGGTGCAACATTCTAGACGCTTTACTAACACTCTCCCCACTTGGAGAGTCAGCGCCTTTAACCTCCTGTTTGGCACAGTTTGCAATTTCTGCGGAAGATGAACAGGAATAGCGAGAACCAATGAGAGGCTAGCTGGAGGTGTCTGGACGAGCAAATTTAACTCTCATTTCCCACCAGGAAGAGGAAATAACCAAAGGCTCAGCGTGCCGTACCGGAACCAGATTAGGGCCTGAAGCCATGCTGCGGTGTTGCGGCCAGCTCAAAAGAAAGCGAGTTGAAGAAAGGAGCTCAGGGGCACTGTAATTCACAAACCTGCAGAGTTATAAATGACAGCTATCGTCCAAAAATAGACTGAAGTAAGGCTGCCAAGAGGACTTGAAAGCGGGGCAGAATTGCAGGAAACCGATTTCAGGAGGTAGACTGGAATTGCATTGAAAGCATAGGAAAAGAGGCAGAACGTCCACAATGATGCACTTGGCCAAAAAGGGCGTAGGCGTTTTTTCCTGAATATATTCAGGAAAAAACGCCTACGCCCTTTTTGGCCAACCAAGCAAGCTTGCAAAGGAAATCTGCACTACAATGAAGTCTCACTTCCCCCCAGTCAAAAGGGCCATCTGAAAAAAGTGTAAAATCCAGAAAGGCAGGACAGTCCATGGAGAACTGGGAGCCTTGTTATGCTGATGGGCGGGATGTAAATTGCCAACAACCACTTGGGAGAAGTGTATGGTGTTTCCTGAAACATCTAAAAAACAAAGCAACAGAACCTAGGGCACTTCCACTTATGGTCCTATAGCTTAGGGAAATTAAAATCAAAAAGACACAGCCACCCCAAAGTTTGGAACGGCTCTGTTTACAAGAACCTCGTTTACAGTACAAGTTCAACATCGCAGAAAGTGAAAAATGGATAAAGAACTTGTGGTACTTACGTACAATGCAGTATCACTCAGCAATGAAATCTATGTCATCAGGCCCGTAGCAGCATAATGACTGGATTCAGGTACGATGATTCTAACTGAAATAAGTCACACACAAAAAGAAACATCATAAGATATCACTAATACACGGAATGTAAACTTGGCTACACAGGAACTGAATTACAGAACAGAACAGGGTCTCAAATTTAGAAAACCAACTTATGCTTGCTTAAGGGGAAAGGTGAGTTGGGGTGCTGCATAAAACCAGAGATTGAAATGAGCACAGATAAAGTTCCTTAAGCCAAATATGGAATAGACAAGAGCTACTCCTTGCTCAACGAAATGGACTCAACACCCCATATTAAACGCCTAAGAATGTACCTGACTAGTAAGTATCTTAAAACCTATGGATTGCTATGTCTCTGAAAGAGAATCAAGCATGTGTACAGGGGCATAAACGCAGCAGTGATAGGATTGGAGAGGTTCGGTGAGCAAATGAAGACCCTTTGAAGTCATATTGCATGGTACCCATTACACGGGTTTCAACTACCCAGGTTTTAGGTATTCTTCCTTCAGCTAAAACATGCATGTGTAACCTAGAGTATGATCAACCATGTGATCAGGAGACGTGTTCTAATATGTCTCAGTTTTCCTCCCCTGGTACTCGGGTGCAACATTCCAGACGCTTTACTAACACTCTCCCCACTTGGAGAGTCAGCGCCTTTAACCTCCTCTTTGGCACAGTTTGAAATTTCTGCGGAAGATGAACAGGAATAGCGAGAACCAATGAGAGGCTAGCTGGAGGTGTCTGGACGAGCAAATTTAACTCTCATTTCCCACCAGGAAGAGGAAATAACCAAAGGCTCAGCGTGCCGTACCGGAACCAGATTAGGGCCTGAAGCCATCCTGCGGTGTTGCGGCCAGCTCAAAAGAAAGCGAGTTGAAGAAAGGAGCTCAGGGGCACTGTAATTCACAAACCTGCAGAGTTATAAATGACAGCTATCGTCCAAAAATAGACTGAAGTAAGGCTGCCAAGAGGACTTGAAAGCGGGGCAGAATTGCAGGAAACCGATTTCAGGAGGTAGACTGGAATTGCATTGAAAGCATAGGAAAAGAGGCAGAACGTCCACAATGATGCACTTGGCCAAAAAGGGCGTAGGCGTTTTTTCCTGAATATATTCAGGAAAAAACGCCTACGCCCTTTTTGGCCAACCAAGCAAGCTTGCAAAGGAAATCTGCACTACAATGAAGTCTCACTTCCCCCCAGTCAAAAGGGCCATCTGAAAAAAGTGTAAAATCCAGAAAGGCAGGACAGGCCATGGAGAACTGGGAGCCTTGTTATGCTGATGGGCGGGATGTAAATTGCCAACAACCACTTGGGAGAAGTGTATGGTGTTTCCTGAAACATCTAAAAAACAAAGCAACAGAACCTAGGGCACTTCCACTTATGGTCCTATAGCTTAGGGAAATTAAAATCAAAAAGACACAGCCACCCCAAAGTTTGGAATGGCTCTGTTTACAAGAACCTCGTTTACAGTACAAGTTCAACATCGCAGAAAGTGAAAAATGGATAAAGAACTTGTGGTACTTACGTACAATGCAGTATCACTCAGCAATGAAATCTATGTCATCAGGCCCGTAGCAGCATAATGACTGGATTCAGGTACGATGATTCTAACTGAAATAAGTCACACACAAAAAGAAACATCATAAGATATCACTAATACACGGAATGTAAACTTGGATACACAGGAACTGAATTACAGAACAGAACAGGGTCTCAAATTTAGAAAACCAACTTATGCTTGCTTAAGGGGAAAGGTGAGTTGGGGTGCTGCATAAAACCAGAGATTGAAATGAGCACAGATAAAGTTCCTTAAGCCAAATATGGAATAGACAAGAGCTACTCCTTGCTCAACGAAATGGACTCAAAACCCCATATTAAATGCCTAAGAATGTACCTGACTAGTAAGTATCTTAACACCTATGGATTGCTATGCCTCCAAAAGAGAATAAAGCATGTGTACAGGGGCATAAACGCAGCAGTGATAGGATTGGAGAGGTTCAGTGAGCAAATGAAGACCCTTTGAAGACATATTGCATGGTACCCATTACACGGGTCTCAACTCTCCAGGTTTAAGGTATTCTTCCTTCAGCTAAAACATGCATGTGGAACCCAGAGTATGATCAACCATGTGAACGGGAGACGTGTTCAAATATATCTCAGTTTTCGTACCCTGGTACTCGGGTGCAACATTCCAGACGCTTTACTAACACTCTCCCCACTTGGAGAGTCAGCACCTTTAACCTCCTGTTTGGCCCAGTTTGCAATTTCTGCGGAAGATGAACAGGAATAGCGAGAACCAATGAGAGACTAGCTGGAGGTGTCTGGACGGGCAAATTTAACTCTCATTTCCCACCAGGAAGAGGAAATAACCAAAGGCTCAGCGTGCCGTACCGGAACCAGATTAGGGCCTGAAGCCATCCTGCGGTGTTGCGGCCAGGTCACAAGAAAGCGAGTTGAAGAAAGGAGCTCAGGGGCACTGTAATTCAAAAACCTGCAGAGTTATAAATGACAGCTATCGTCCAAAAATAGACTGAAGTAAGGCTGCCAAGAGGACTTGAAAGCGGGGCAGAATTGCAGGAAACCGATTTCAGGAGGTAGACTGGAATTGCATTGAAAGCATAGGAAAAGAGGCAGAACGTCCACAATGATGCACTTGGCCAAAAAGGGCGTATGCGTTTTTTCCTGAATATATTCAGGAAAAAACGCATACGCCCTTTTTGGCCAACCAAGCAAGCTTGCAAAGGAAATCTGCACTACAATGAAGTCTCACTTCCCCCCAGTCAAAAGGGCCATCTGAAAAATGTGTAAAATCCAGAAAGGCAGGACAGGCCATGGAGAACTGGGAGCCTTTTTATGCTGATGGGCGGGATGTAAATTGCCAACAACCACTCGGGAGAAGTGTATGGTGTTTCCTGAAACATCTAAAAAACAAAGCAACAGAACCTAGGGCACTTCCACTTATGGTCCTATAGCTTAGGGAAATTAAAATCAAAAAGACACAGCCACCCCAAAGTTTGGAACGGCTCTGTTTACAAGAACCTCGTTTACAGTACAAGTTCAACATCGCAGAAAGTGAAAAATGGATAAAGAACTTGTGGTACTTACGTACAATGCAGTATCACTCAGCAATGAAATCTATGTCATCAGGCCCGTAGCAGCATAATGACTGGATTCAGGTACGATGATTCTAAATGAAATAAGTCACACAGAAAAAGAAACATCATAAGATATCACTAATACACGGAATGTAAACTTGGCTACACAGGAACTGAATTACAGAACAGAACAGGGTCTCAAATTTAGAAAACCAACTTATGCTTGCTTAAGGGGAAAGGTGAGTTGGGGTGCTGCATAAAACCAGAGATTGAAATGAGCACAGATAAAGTTCCTTAAGCCAAATATGGAATAGACAAGAGCTACTCCTTGCTCAACGAAATGGACTCAACACCGCATATTAAACGCCTAAGAACGTACCTGACTAGTAAGTATCTTAAAACCTATGGATTGCTATGTCTCCGAAAGAGAATGAAGCATGTGTACAGGGGCATAAACGCAGCAGTGATAGGATTGGAGAGGTTCGGTGAGCAAATGAAGACCCTTTGAAGTCATATTGCATGGTACCCATTCCACGGGTCTCAACTCTCCAGGTTTAAGGTATTCTTCCTTCAGCTAAAACATGCATGTGGAACCCAGAGTATGATCAACCATGTGAACGGGAGACGTGTTCAAATATGTCTCAGTTTTCCTCCCCTGGTACTCGGGTGCAACATTCCAGACCCTTTACTAACACTCTCCCCACTTGGAAAGTCAGTCCCTTTAACCTCCTGTTTGGCCCAGTTTGCAATTTCTGCGGAAGATGAACAGGAATAGCGAGAACAAATGAGAGGCTAGCTGGAGGTGTCTGGACGGGCAAATTTAACTCTCATTTCCCACCAGGAAGAGGAATTAACCAAAGGCTCAGCATGCCGGGCCGGAACCAGATTAGGGCCTGAAGCCATCCTGCGGTGTTGCGGCCAGGTCACAAGAAAGCGAGTTGAAGATAGGAGCTCAGGGGCACTGCAACTGACAAACAAGCAGAGTTATAAATGACAGCTATCGTCCAAAAATAGACTGAAGTAAGGCTGCGAAGAGGACTTGAAAGCGGGGCAGAATTGCAGGAAACCGATTTCAGGAGGTAGACTGGAATTGCATTGAAAGCATAGGAGAAGAGGCAGAACGTCCACAATGATGCACTTGGCCAAAAAGGGCGTATGCGTTTTTTCCTGAATATATTCAGGAAAAAACGCATACGCCCTTTTTGGCCAACCAAGCAAGCTTGCAAAGGAAATCTGCACTACAATGAAGTCTCACTTCCCCCCGGTCAAAAGGGCCATCTGAAAAAAGTGTAAAATCCAGAAAGGCAACAGGCCATTGAGAACTGGGAGCCTTGTAATGCTGATGGGCGGGATGTAAATTGCCAACAGACACTTGGGAGAAGTGTATGGTGTTTCCTGAAACATCTAAAAAACAAATCAACAGAGCCTAGGTCACTTCCACTTACGGACCTATAGTTTAGGGAAATTAAAATCAAAAAGACACAGCCACCCCAAAGTTTGGGACGCCTCTGTTTACAAGAACCTCGTTTACAGTACAAGTTCAACATCGCAGAAAATGAAAAATGGATAAAGAAGTTGTGGTATTCACTTACAAAGCAATATCACTCAGCAATGAAATCTATGTCATCAGGCCCTTAGCAGCACAATGAGTGGATTCAGGTATGATGATTCTAACTGAAATAAGTCACACAGAAAAAGAAACATCATAAGATATCAGTAATACACGGAATGGAAACTTGGCTACACAGGAACTGAATTACAGAACAGAACAGGGTCTCAAATTTAGAAAACCAACTTATGCTTGCTTAAGGGGAAAGGTGAGTTGGGGTGTTGCATAAAACCAGAGATTGAAATGAGCACAGATAAAGTTCCTTAAGCCAAATATGGAATAGACAAGTGCTACTCCTTGCTCAACGAAATGTACTCAACACCGCATATTAAACGCCTAAGAATGTACCTGACTAGTAAGTATCTTAAAACCTATGGATTGCTATGTCTCCAAAGGAGAATCAAGCATCTGTACAGGGGCATAAACGCAGCAGTGATAGGATTGGAGAGGTTCGGTGAGCAAATGAAGGCCCTTTGAAGTCATATTGCATGGTACACATTACACGGGTTTCAACTACCCAGGTTTTAGGTATTCTTCCTTCAGCTAAAACATGCATGTGGAACCTAGAATATGATCAACCATGTGATCGGGAGACGTGTTCAAATATGTCTCAGTTTTCCTCCCCTGGTACTCGGGTGCAACATTCCAGACGCTTTACTAACACTCTCCCCACTTGGAGAGTCAGCGCCTTTAACCTCCTGTTTGGCCCAGTTTGCAATTTCTGCGGAAGATGAACAGGAATAGCGAGAACCAATGAGAGGCTAGCTGGAGGTGTCTGGACGGGCAAATTTAACTCTCATTTCCCACCAGGAAGAGGAAATAACCAAAGGCTCAGCGTGCCGTACCGGAACCAGATTAGGGCCTGAAGCCATCCTGCGGTGTTGCGGCCAGCTCAAAAGAAAGCGAGTTGAAGAAAGGAGCTCAGGGGCACCGTAATTCACAAACCTGCAGAGTTATAAATGACAGCTATCGTCCAAAAATAGACTGAAGTAAGGCTGCCAAGAGGACTTGAAAGCGGGGCAGAATTGCAGGAAACCGATTTCAGGAGGTAGACTGGAATTGCATTGAAAGCATAGGAAAAGAGGCAGAACGTCCACAATGATGCACTTGGCCAAAAAGGGCGTATGCGTTTTTTCCTGAATATATTCAGGAAAAAACGCATACGCCCTTTTTGGCCAACCAAGCAAGCTTGCAAAGGAAATCTGCACTACAATGAAGTCTCACTTCCCCCCGGTCAAAAGGGCCATCTGAAAAAAGTGTAAAATCCAGAAAGGCAGGACAGGCCATGGAGAACTGGGAGCCTTGTTATGCTGAAGGGCGGGATGTAAATTGCCAACAACCACTCGGGAGAAGTGTATGGTGTTTCCTGAAACATCTAAAAAACAAAGCAACAGAGCCTAGGGCACTTCCACTTATGGTCCTATAGCTTAGGGAAATTAAAATCAAAAAGACACAGCCACCCCAAAGTTTCGAACGGCTCTGTTTACAAGAACCTCGTTTACCGTACAAGTTCAATATCACAGAAAGTGAAAAATGTATAAAGAAGTTGTGGTACTCATGTACAAAGCAATATCACTCAGCAATGAAATCTATGTCACCAGGCCCGTAGCAGCATAATGAGTGGATTCGGGTATGGTGATTCTAACTGAAATAAGTCTAACAGAAAAAGAAACATCAAAAAATATCACTAATACGTGGAATTTAAACTTGGCTACAGAGGAACTGAATTACAAAACAGAACAGGGTCTCAAATTTAGAAAACCAACTTATGCTTGCTTAAGTGGAAAGGTGAGTTGGGGTGCTTTATAAAACCAGAGACTGAAATGAGCACAGATAAAGTTCCTTAAGCCAAATATGGAATAGACAAGAGCTACTCCTTGCTCAACGAAATGGACTCCACACCCCATATTAAACGCCTAAGAATATACCAGACTAGTAAGTATCTTAAAACCTATGGAATGCTATGTCTCCAAAAGAGAATCAAGCGTGTGTACAAGGGTCATAAACGCAGCAGTGATAGGATTGGAGAGATTCGGTGAGCAAATGAAGACCCTTTGAAGTCATATTGCATGGTACCCATTCCACGGGTCTCAACTCTCCAGGTTTAAGGTATTCTTTCTTCAGCTAAAACATGCATGTGGAACCCAGAGTATGATCAACCGTGTGATCGGGAGACATGTTCAAATATGTCTCAGTTTTCGTCCCCTGGTACTTCGGTGCAACATTCCAGACGCTTTACTAACACTCTCCCCACTTGGAGAGTCAGTGCCTTTAACCTCCTGTTTGGCCCAGTTTGCAATTTCTGCGGAAGATGTACAGGAATAGGGAGAACCAATGAGAGACAAGCGGGAGGTGTCTGGATTGGCAAATTTAACTCTAATTTCCCACCAGGATGAGGAATTAACCAAAGGCTCAGCGTGCCGTGCCGGAACCAGATTAGGGCCTGAAGCCATCCTGCGGTGTTGCGGCCAGGTCACAAGAAAGCGAGTTGAAGAAAGGAGCTCAGGGGCACTGTAATTCACAAACCTGCAGAGTTATAAATGACAGCTATCATCCAAAAATACACTGAAGTAAGGCTGCCAAGAGGACTTGAAAGCGGGGCAGTATTGCAGGAAACCGATTTCAGGAGGTAGACTGGAATTGCATTGAAAGCATAGGAAAAGAGGCAGAACGTCCACAATGATGCACTTGGCCAAAAAGGGCGTATGCGTTTTTTCCTGAATATATTCAGGAAAAAACGCATACGCCCTTTTTGGCCAACCAAGCAAGCTTGCAAAGGAAATCTGCACTACAATGAAGTCTCACTTCCCCCCGGTCAAAAGGGCCATCTGAAAAAAGTGTAAAATCCAGAAAGGCAGGACAGGCCATGGAGAACTGGGAGCCTTGTTATGCTGATGGGCGGGATGTAAATTGCCAACAGCCACTAGGGAGAAGTGTATGGTGTTTCCTGAAACATCTAAAAAACAAAGCAACAGAGCCTAGGGCACTTCCACTTATGGTCCTATAGCTTAGGGAAATTAAAATCAAAAAGACACAGCCACTCCAAAGTTTGGGACGCCTCTGTTTACAAGAACCTCGTTTACCGTACAAGTTCAATATCACAGAAAGTGAAAAATGGATAAAGAACTTGTGGTACTTACGTACAATGCAATATCACTCAGCAAACAAATCTATGTCATCAGGCCCGTAGCAGCATAATGAGTGGATTCAGGTACGATGATTCTAACTGAAATAAGTCACACAGAAAAAGAAACATCAAAAGATATCACTAATACACGGAATGTAAACTTGGCTACACAGGAACTGAATTACAGAACAGAACAGGGTCTCAAATTTAGAAAACCAACTTATGCTTGCTTAAGGGTAAAGGTGAGTTGGGGTGCTGCATAAAACCAGAGATTGAAATGAGCACAGATAAAGTTCCTTAAGCCAAATATGGAATAGACAAGAGCTACTCCTTGCTCAATGAAATGGACTGAACACCCCATATTAAACGCCTAAGAATGTACCTGACTAGTAAGTATCTTAAAACCTATGGATTGCTATGTCTCCGAAAGAGAATCAAGCATGTGTACAGGGGCATAAATGCAGCAGTGATAGGATTGGAGAGGTTCGGTGAGCAAATGAAGACCCTTTGAAGTCATATTGCATGGTACCCATTCCACGGGTTTCAACTACCCAGGTTTAAGGTATTCTTCCTTCAGCTAAAACATGCATGTGGAACCCAGAGTATGATCAACCGTGTGATCGGGAGACGTGTTCAAATATGTCTCAGTTTTCATACCCTAGTACTCGGGTGCAACATTCCAGACGCTTTACTAACACTCTCCCGACTTGGACAGTCAGTGCCTTTAACCTCCTGTTTGGCCCAGTTTGCAATTTCTGCGGAAGATGAACACGAATAGGGAGAACCAATGAGAGACTAGCTGGAGGTGTCTGGACGGGCAAATTTAACTCGCATTTCCCACTAGGAAGAGGAATTAACCAAAGGCTCAGCGTGCCGTGGCGGAAACAGATTAGGGCCTGAAGCCATCCTGCGGTGTTGCGGCCAGCTCACAAGAAAGTGAGTTGAAGAAAGGAGTTCAGGGGCTCTGTAATTCACAAACCTGCAGAGTTATAAATGACAGCTATCGTCCAAAAATAGACTGAAGTAAGGCTGCCAAGAGGACTTGGAAGCGGGGCAGAATTGCAGGATACCGATTTCAGGAGGTAGACTGGAATTGCATTGAAAGCGTAGGAAAAGAGGCAGAACGTCCACAATGATGCACTTTGCCAAAAGGGCATAGGCGTTTTTTCCTGAATATATTCAGGAAAAAACGCATACGCCCTTTTTGGCCAACCAAGCAAGCTTGCAAAGGAAATCTGCACTACAATGAAGTCTCACTTCCCCCCGGTCAAAAGGGCCATCTGAAAAAAGTGTAAAATCCAGAAAGGCAGGACAGGCCATGGAGAACTGGGAGCCTTGTTATGCTGATGGGCGGGATGTAAATTGCCAACAGCCACTAGGGAGAAGTGTATGGTGTTTCCTGAAACATCTAATAAACAAAGCAACAGAGCCTAGGGCACTTCCACTTATGGTCCTATAGCTTAGGGAAATTAAAATCAAAAAGACACAGCCACTCCAAAGTTTGGGACGCCTCTGTTTACAAGAACCTCGTTTACCGTACAAGTTCAATATCACAGAAAGTGAAAAATGGATAAAGAACTTGTGGTACTTACGTACAATGCAATATCACTCAGCAAAAAAATCTATGTCATCAGGCCCGTAGCAGCATAATGAGTGGATTCAGGTACGATGATTCTAACTGAAATAAGTCACACAGAAAAAGAAACATCAAAAGATATCACTAATACACGGAATGTAAACTTGGCTACACAGGAACTGAATTACAGAACAGAACAGGGTCTCAAATTTAGAAAACCAACTTATGCTTGCTTAAGGGTAAAGGTGAGTTGGGGTGCTGCATAAAACCAGAGATTGAAATGAGCACAGATAAAGTTCCTTAAGCCAAATATGGAATAGACAAGAGCTACTCCTTGCTCAATGAAATGGACTGAACACCCCATATTAAACGCCTAAGAATGTACCTGACTAGTAAGTATCTTAAAACCTATGGATTGCTATGTCTCCGAAAGAGAATCAAGCATGTGTACAGGGGCATAAATGCAGCAGTGATAGGATTGGAGAGGTTCGGTGAGCAAATGAAGACCCTTTGAAGTCATATTGCATGGTACCCATTCCACGGGTTTCAACTACCCAGGTTTAAGTTATTCTTCCTTCAGCTAAAACATGCATGTGGAACCCAGAGTATGATTAACCGTGTGATCGGGAGACGTGTTCAAATATGTCTCAGTTTTCATACCCTAGTACTCGGGTGCAACATTCCAGACGCTTTACTAACACTCTCCCGACTTGGACAGTCAGTGCCTTTAACCTCCTGTTTGGCCCAGTTTGCAATTTCTGCGGAAGATGAACACGAATAGGGAGAACCAATGAGAGACTAGCTGGAGGTGTCTGGACGGGCAAATTTAACTCGCATTTCCCACTAGGAAGAGGAATTAACCAAAGGCTCAGCGTGCCGTGGCGGAAACAGATTAGGGCCTGAAGCCATCCTGCGGTGTTGCGGCCAGCTCACAAGAAAGTGAGTTGAAGAAAGGAGTTCAGGGGCTCTGTAATTCACAAACCTGCAGAGTTATAAATGACAGCTATCGTCCAAAAATAGACTGAAGTAAGGCTGCCAAGAGGACTTGGAAGCGGGGCAGAATTGCAGGATACCGATTTCAGGAGGTAGACTGGAATTGCATTGAAAGCATAGGAAAAGAGGCAGAACGTCCACAATGATGCACTTTGCCAAAAGGGCATATGCGTTTTTTCCTGAATATATTCAGGAAAAAACGCATACGCCCTTTTTGGCCAACCAAGCAAGCTTGCAAAGGAAATCTGCACTACAATGAAGTCTCACTTCCCCCCGGTCAAAAGGGCCATCAGAATAAAGTGTAAAATCCAGAAAGGCAGGACAGGCCATGGAGAACTGGGAGCCTTGTTATGCTGATGGGCGGGATGTAAATTGCCAACAGACACTCGGGAGAAGTGTATGGTGTTTCCTGAAACATCTAAAAAACAAAGCAACAGAGCCTAGGGCACTTCCACTTATGGTCCTATAGCTTAGGGAAATTAATATCAAAAAGACACAGCAACCCCAAAATTTGGGACGGCTCTTTTTACAGGAATCTCTTCTACGGCACAAGTTAAATATCCCAGAGAGCAAATAATGGATAAAGAAGTTGCGGTACTTCTGTACAACAGAATACCACTCAGCAATGAAATCTATGTCACCAGGCCCGTACCAGCATAATGAGTGGATTGAGGCACGATGATTCTAAGTGAAATAAGTCACACAGAAAAAGAAACATCATAAGGTATCACTAATACACGGAATGTGAACTTGGCTACACATGAACTGAATTACAAAACAGAACAGGGTCTCAAGTTTAGAAAACCAACTTATGCCTGCTTAAGGGGGAAGGTGAGTTGGGGTGCTGCATAAAAGCAGAGTTTGCAATTAGCACAGATACCGTTCCATAAGCCAAATATGTAATAGACAAGAGCTACCCCTTGCTCAACGAAATGGATTCAACAATGAGGTATCACCTCACACCTGGTAGAATAGGCATCATTGAAAATCTACAAACAAAAAATGCTGGAAAGCGTGTGGAGAAAAGGAACCCTCTTCCACTATTGTTGGGAATATAAATTGATACAGTCATTATGGAGAACAATATGGAATTTCTTAAGAAACTAACAATAGAATTACCATAGGATACAGCAATCCCAGTACTGGACATATACCCAGACAAAACCATAAATCAAAAAGAGTCATTCACCGCAATGTTCATTGCATCACTATTTACAATATCGAGGTAATGGAAGCAACCTAAATGCCCACAGACAGACGAATGCATAAAGCTGTGGTACATATATAAAATGGAATATTACTAAGCCATGAAAAGGAATGAAATTGGGTCATTTGTAGAGACGTCGATGGATCTAGAGACTGTCATACAGAGTGAAGTAAGTCAGAAAGAGAAAAACAAATCTTGTATATTCATGCATATATGTGGAACCTAGAAAAACTGTACAGATTAACCATTTTGCAAGGCATAAACAGAGCAACAGATGTAGACAACAAACGTATGGACAACAAGGGGGGAAAGCTGTTGGGGGGGTGGTGGTGGGAGGAGTTGAGAGACTGGGATTGGCATGTATACATTTATATGTATAAAATAGATAACCAATAAGAACCTGCTGTATAAAAATATAAAATAAAATTCAAAATTAAAAAGAAGTAAAATTTAAAAAATAAAACAGAAAAAACAATTATTCCCTGCACATACATGTATTTATATGAATAAATTATTTCCATGCTTATATCTGTAAATACAAAAAAGAGGAATAAAATCTACCTTGAACCAAAAACGAAAAAGAGAAAAAAAACACAGAACCCACCAGTTACACAGAGGAAAACCGTATCAGGGCACTTGCTCCAGTTGTAAACAATTCTGAAGTTGGTCAGTGGTGGGGAATCGTCTCCCATTCAGCCAGCAGCCCCCACGCAACAAGCGTCCTCATTGCAAAGCTGGGGCACCGTGCCGAGGCATCTGTGAGTAAACGTGAGCTGAGCCCCAGGCCAGTTGCTGCTGAACTATTCCCACCCGTCCCAGGTAAAACACCTGAATATATACAAGGACTTGAAAGCCTAGAGGAAGGGCCATAGAGCCACACGAGTGACAGCATGCCGGCCGACTTGGTGCCTGCAGGCCAGCCAGGATGGTCCTGGCCCTGGGTGCTCTTCTGGAAGATTTCCATTTCCCTGCCTGAGATACCCGTCCTGTCCCTGCCCCCACTGCTTTTTTCCTTCCTCACCTCTGCCCAGGGAGAAATTCCAGCAGCAGGTATGGGTGACACATCCTCTTCTTTAGCAGGTGGCAGCCTGGCAACTGCTGCAGAAAGTCCAGCAGAGCCCCACTCACACTGGGCCACCCACAAAGCCGTGGCCTCTCACTCCCTCCCACCAGCCCAGCCCCGAGACTGCTGACAGGGCAGAGAAAATGGCGTCAGGCACGGCTGCAGGGGCTCTTGCTGCCTGGAGTGGTATTTATATTGATCTCAACCCAGGCACACCTGGGGAGGGCTGGCCGGCACGGTAAGGCTGCCCAGGTCAGCCAATCATCACCCCTCAGGGGCTCACAGTTGCAGAAAATGGAACTTGCTGAACCGGCCAGGTCCAAGGAACAGGTGTGGGCTCCTGAGAGTCAGGATAGACAAGGGGCTGCAGCTTTGGCTTGTTTTCTAATCATTTTATCTGGCCCATGAGTGGGAGACAACTTCAAGAAAACCCTCTCTTAATGAGAGGAACCCAGGAGTCAGGGAGAGGAGGGGTGGGTGGTGGTTGGAGACAGAGGCCTGGTGCCCCGGGTGCAGTGGAAGTCTCTGGAAGACCAGGTGGAGGGAGGCCTCACGGAGTGATGCCCAGGGTCACAGACCTGTCGCAGCTGCTGTTTGTTAGTTCAAGTCCTGCTCTGAGGTGCTCTGTGTCAGCTCTGAGCGACAGGTGAGCTGGGGGTGCTCTGCAATGAGGGCTATGTGCACGGTTCCTGTGTGCCCAGCCCTGCCACGGTACCTGCAAGGGTAGCTCTGTATCCTGGGAGGGGCCTGACCACGAGAGCCCCGTGGGCTGGGGTGGGGGTGGGGTAACTGCCCAGGTGAGCTCCATATTCTGGGATTGGTCTGACCACGAGAGCCCCATGGGCTGCTGGGGACCTGGTAAAGGATGTCAGGACAGTCAGTGAAGCCACCGAGGATATACCTCCAGTTGCTCCTAATTCCTACACCCTGCTGGTCATTCTACCAACCACCAGGACATGGTATTCTGTATTAGTCTTCAATGATGCCTTCTTTTGTATTCCATTAGTCCCAGAGTCACAAGAAATTTTGGCTTGTGAGTGGTAGGACTCAACATACAACTAAAACAATACTTCCGGGCCGTCTGGCCCCAAGGGTGCAAAAATTCCCACACCATCTTTGGGGAAAGCTTAGCTAAAGACCTAAAAGTTCTACCTCTGGAAAAGGAAACCCTCCTTCAATATGCAGACGACATTCTGATCACCAGCCCTACTAAGGAGGCCTCTGAACTACCAAGCCAATAAAGGATAGAAGTTGTCCAAGAAAAAGCTCAAATATCACAGACTGCGGTGACCTGCCTGGGCTTCATTCTCACAGAAGGTCAGAGAAGCCCATGCCAGGAAAGGGAAGAAACCATTTTCAGCCTTACCCCTTTCTAAAACTAGAAGACAGCTTAGGGGTTCCTGGGGAGGCCAGGGTTTGCTGCTTCTGGATCCCTAACCACAGTCTACTACCTGGGCCTCTATATGAAACACTGAAAGGAAAAGATGATGATCCTTTTGAATAGAATCCAGAAGTGGCCTTTCAAGAATGGAAAGAGCAGTCAATTCAGACCCTTGCCCTGGAACTCCCTAATTTAGCTAAACCCTTTGACCTTTACATTCCCGGTGAAAGGTGAATCGCCATTGGAGAATTAGTGCAAAAACTGGGACCACTTGAAATGGAACAATGCAAGAATGCCATCCAGGTAGGATAAACTACGGTCACTAAGGGGCTTGGCCCACTGCCACATCTGGCCAAGATACTGGCGGTATCTAAAAACCTGGAAATCAGCAGCCCAAAAGGCCACCTCCCTCCTAAGGGAAAAGGACCCCACGTGGTGATCCTAACCACCAACCATGCCCTGAAGTTGCAGGGTTCGCTCCGTGGGCACACCGACCTCGAGTGAGGAGGCCCTCCAACTCCAACATCCAGAGAGATAACCGGGGGCAACAGGGCACCATGACGACTCGTGTGAACATCACTTGACCTGGAGTTTCTCTCATAAAACAACAAGAGTGTGTCCCAAAAGAGTAGACTACTGCTTGCAGGACTTACTGCACCCAGAGGGGAGCTAATAATCTTGGCGGGGGAACAGTATACCACACTGTCACCATAGAAAAGCCGACAGACACCGTGATGATGGTGGCCAATAAGACCGGCTGGACTCCTGTTTACTTCAAAAGGCTGTTGACTCAGTAGCCATCATGGTCCTTGGTCACCACTGACCCTGGACTGTCTGGGAGTTGAGCGGGCAGGGCTCTGACACCTGGTGCTGTTTGTACGTTAATTCAGGGGCCTAATTGAAGAAAGCGCAGACTACTGGTCAGAGCATCTAGGCTGGCAGAGACGGTCAGCCTAAGGTGGCCGAACAAATGTGGGGCGGGGTGAAACCGGCCCCCACAGCGTCTCTGCACATCTCTTTCCTGGACCCTTAAAGGTCATTAGAATCTATAACACTTCCAATGCTGGTGCTCAGGTGGACGAGCAGGGAGGCAGGGGTCCTGGGGACAATCAACGTCACCGGGAGGCTGCTGGGGAGAAGCTCTGACCCTCGCCCCAGGGTATGAGGGCTCCCAACTCAGCACTCAGCAGTTACAGAAGAAGGGTCTGCACCCTCAGCACTCCAAGAATGAGGAACGGGACAAAAGGCAGAGGAGGGGTTTGTCCCCAGCAAAGCCCATTAAAAATCCCTGGGAGATAAAAATAGAATCTGGGCAATAAAGTCAAGTCTAACCTTTTTTATCCTTTGTGCTTTGTCTAATTTCACGTGCTCCTAGGGTCCCGCATGCAGAGGTTCCACACCCGGCACTTCAGACCAGATTTCCTAGTGCAGAATGGCTGGGTCGACACCTCAGCTCCTGGGGCCCAGTGCAGACTCCACGATATAGAGCCTGAGCTACAGCCAACCCGGCCCTCGAGAGCTCCGCCGCCTCCCTCCCTCCCACTGACTCTGACAGGATCTCTACACAGCAGCCCAGCCCACAGCCCACGGGGTAGTGCATGCTCTCACCTCTCCATTCTCTGATCAAAATATAAAGTTTCCTTTGCTTGTGAACCAAACTCAGTCTCGATCTGTTGGCCCCAATGACACTGGGCAGGGGGACACTTGTTGGGGTCCACTCTGGAGGATCAGTAACAGAAATTGAGACTATTGTAACCTCAATGAACAGATGTGTGAGCCAAACTGTAGTTAACATAGAACAGTGTATAAGGCTCGGGTAAAATAAGATGTTTTTAACACTTCCATTTGATATTTCCATCACTTTTTATAAGCAAGTTCAGTGAAAAGGTTTGTCTTATTTGTCAGGTCAATATTAGAGAAACGAAGTGATTTCTTTCCAAGGATGTACAGCTAATAATCTTGGTTAAACCTTCAATCTTGTTTTAAATGCTTTTCCATTGAAAATGATACCTCTCTTTCAGCTCCCCCATTTCTGAGAAGTATAAAATCTTATAATTTATTATTACCAAAGGGGAAAGGTGGGAGGAGGGATAAATTAACAGTTTGGAATGAACACATACACACTGCTATGTATAAAATAGATCATCAACAAGGAACTACTGTATAGCACAGGGAACTACACTCAACATTTTGCAATAACCTATAAGGGGAAATAATCTGAAAAAGAATAGATATTTTTATTGACATCATCTATCAATGACAGTTAAAGTGTAGCCTAAGGGAAGCTGGTGGTGAGTGCTTCTGACCCTGAAGACTTCAATCATCTAAAGTTTGGACTCTGCCTACTTCCCAAGGCCCTTAATGAACATATGTGTAGCCGTAGCTTAAAAACTTCCCCAGTTTGGGTTTCGGGGAGACACTGATTTTGAAAAAGCCCTGGTGTTCTCCTTACATGAATGGGACTCTTCCTACTGCTAAAACATGTCTGTCACACCCAGAGGATGGTATACCGTCTGATCGGGAAGAGTTTGGAAAAGGCATCTCATCTCCTCATCTCCTGGTGCTCGGGTTCACCCCTCCAGCGTCTTTACTAACAGTCTCCCCACTTGGAGATGTCAGCACTGTCAACATCCTGTTGCGTACAGTTTGGAATTTGTCCAGAGGATGAAGCGGAAGGATGAGGAACAATGAGAGACAAGTCCTAGGTGTTCAGACAGGCACATGTCACTCTAATTTCCAATCAGGAAGACGAATTGACCAAAGGCTAGGGTTGCCCATGGAAACAGTATAGGGCTTGAGGAAATCCCGCTGCTTTGTGGCCAGTTCCCATAAACACGAGTTGAACAATGGAACTCAGGGGCAGTAAAATTCACAAAACTGCAGAGTTGAAAATATCCATCACTGAAAAATGTCTTGAGGAAAGTCAGAGAAAAGGACTTGTAAGCAAGGGAGAATGGCAGGAAAGGGATTTGAGGAGGTAGAAAGGACTCGCCATTAAGCACAAGAAAAGGAGCTGAACATTGCCAACATTGCAGTTGGCCAAAAAGGGTGTATGCGTTCTTTTCTGTATATATTCAAGAAAAGGGCATACACTTTTTTAGCCAACCAAACAGGTGGGCACTGGAAGTCAATACTACAAAACATATCACTTCGCATCAGTCAGAAGAGCCATCCTCATAAAGCGTAAACAACAGAAATGCAGGACAGGGCAACGAGAAGAGGGAGCCCTGTGAGACTTATAGTGGAAATATATATTGCCAACGGCCATTCTGGAGAAGTGTATTGTGTTTACTAAAGCATCTAAAAAATGAGCTACAGAGCATAGGGCACTTGCACTCATGGGCGTATATCTTGGGAAAAACAAAAATCGAGAGGACACAGGCACCCCAATGTTTACCCCCTCTCTGTTTAAAAGATCCTCGACTAGGATATAACTTAAATGTCTCTGGAGGGGAAAAATGGATAGAGATGTGGTACTTAGGTAGAGTGGAATATTATTCAGCCTGGAAATCAATGAAATATGGCCAGTTGTAACAACTCCGGAGGAGTTACGTATGATCATTCTAAGTGACAGAATTCAAAAAGAAAAAGACACATATCATAAGATATCACTTAAAGGTGGAATCCAAAATGGCTACACATGAAATAAATTACAAAACAAAAACATAGTCAAATATGTAGAAAACACGCATAAGGCTGCTAAACGGGAAAGGTGGGGAGGGGTGAGGCATCATCCAGGAGGTTGAAATTAGCAAAGATACCATTCCAAATACCAAACTGATAATCAACAAGGCCTACACGGTAGCTAAAAGAACTGCACTCAGCACACTCAAGTCACCGGAAAAGAATATATACGACTGGTAAGAATCTGAAAAAGAATTTATTGATGTCTCTCTGTACGCGAATCAAGTGGATGTACAGCAGCAAGAAACAGAGCTTTGAAAATCAGCTGTAACCAATATAGTAATAAATTGAAAAAAATAAACGACAGAGAGACAGAGAAAACCTCTTACAACTTTTCCTCAGGGACGGTGATGCAACATGGATTGAACACATCTAGACCCACAGCAGGATGAGACATAAGGCTGGAAACTGTTTGCGCTAAGAGAAATGTGAGGTTGGGTGAGGAAATGCACACCCTTTAAAGTAATACTACCTGGTACCCATTCAATGGGTCCCAAATCTGCAGGTTCAAGGGATCTTCCTACAGCTAAAACATGCATGGAAAACCCAGAGGACTGTACACCATGTGATCGGGAGATGTGTCTAAAATGCACCTCATTTATCCTCTCCTGGTGCTCCTGTTCACCATTCCAGCCACGCTACTTAGAATCTCCCCACTTGGAGAATCAGCACATTTAAACTTCTGTTTCACACATTTTGCAAATTGTGAGGAGGATGAACGGGAAGAGGGGGAACCAATGAGAGAAGAGTTGTAGGGGTTTGGACGGGCACATATCACTCTAATTTCCCATTAAGAATAAGAATTAAAGAAAGGCTCAGCCTGCCTCGCCGGAGCCAAAATAGGGCCTGAAGCAATCCTGCGGGTTTGAGGCCAGCTCACAAAAGAGCAACATAAAAAATGGAGCTCAGGGTCACTGCAATTCACAAACCTGCAGAGTTATAAATGAAAACTAACGTCCAAAAATATGTTGAGGTAAGGCAAAGAAGAGGATCTGAATGCAAGACAGAATTGCAAGAAACAGATTTCAAGAGATAGATTGGACTCGTCTTTAACGCACATGAAAAGCGGCAGAATTTCGACAATGATGCAGTTGGCCCAAAAGGGCGTATGCGTTTTTTCCTGATTATATCCAGGAAAAAGCGCATACGCACTTTATGGGCAACGAAGCAAGCAAGCAATGCAAATGTGCACAACAAAGAAGTCTCACTTCCCACCGGTCAAAAGGGTCATCCTAAAAAATTGTAAAAACCAGAAATGCAGGACAGGCCATGGAGAACAGGGAGCCTTTATACGCTGATGGGCAGTGTGTGAACTGCCGAGAGCCACTCTGGAGAAGTGTATGGTGGTTCCTAAATCATCTAAAAAACAGAGCTACAGAGCATAGGACACTTCCAATCATGGGAGTATATCTAGGGAAGTCTAAAAATCAACAAGACACAAGCACACCACAGTTTAGGGCTACTCTGTTTACAAGAACCTCAACTTCAGTACACCTTAAATATCCCAGGAAAGAGAACAATGGATAAAGAAGATGTGGTACTTATGTACAATGGAATATCTCTTCACCATGAAATCAATGTAATAAGGCTAGTAGAAGGATAAAGAGTGGATTTAGGTCCGATAATACTACTTGAAATAAGTCAAACAGAAAAAGAAACATATCATAAGATATCACTTATAGAGGGAGGGTAAATATGGCTGCACAAGAAATGAATTACAGAACAGAACAGTGTCTCACATTTAGAAAACACACTTATGTCAGCTTAAGGGGAAAGGAGAGGTGGGGTGATGCATAAAACCAGAGTTTGAAATTAGCACAGATACCGTTCAATAAACCAAATAGGTATTAGACAAGATCTACACCTTGCTCAATGAACTGGCCTCAACACACCCTATACACCGCAGAGAAATATATCTGAGGAATAAGAATCTTAAAACCCATGTATTGATATATCTCCATAAGGGAATCAAGTGTGTGCAGAGCGGCACAAACACAGCAGTGAAAAGGAGCTAAACCCCATTATAGAAATAAATTTTAAAAACAAAACGCTGAAACAATGAAAGAGAGAAAAATTCTTACAAAATTCGCTCAGGGGCTGTGATGCAACCTGGATTGACCACATATAAACCCACAGCTGGATAAGACATAAGGCTGGACACTTGGGGCTGACAGGATTGGTGAGCTTTGGTGAGCAACTGCCGAAAGTTTAATGCAATACTTCATGCTACTCAGTCCAAGGGTCCCAACACTCCAGGTTGAAGGGAATCTTCCTACAGCTAAACCATGCTTGGGAAACCCAGCGACTGGTATACCATATGATCGGGAAAGGTTTCTAAAACGCACCTCATTTTTCCTCTCCTGGGGCTCCGGATCGACATTCCAGCCGCTTTACTAACAACATCCCCACATGGAGTCAATGCCTTTAAGTTCTGGTATCGCACAGTCTGCAGTTAGTGCAGAGGATGAATGGGAATAGGGGGAACCAGTGAGAAACTAGCTGTAGCGGTTTCAATGGGCACATGTCACTCTAATATCACATCAGTAAGAAGAATTAACCAAAGGCACAGCAAGGTGCCCCAGAAGAAAAATAGGGCTTCAAGGAATCCTGTGGTTACGGGGCAAGACCACAAAAATAAGAGCTAAAAAATGGAGCTAAGGGCCACTGCAATTCAAAAACCTGCAGAGTTATAAAGGCCAACTATTTTTAAAAATATATTGAGGTAAGGCTATGAAGAGGCATTGAAAGCAAGGCAGAATTGCAGGAAACCGATTTCAGGAGGTAGACTGGAATTGCATTGAAAGCATATGAAGAGAGTCAGAAACTCGACAATAATGCACTTGGCCAAAAAGGGCGTATGCGTTTTTTCCTGAATATATTCAGGAAAAAACGCATACGCACTTTTTGGCCAACCAAGCAAGCTTGCAAAGGAAATCTGCACTACAATGAAGTCTCACTTCCACCCGGTCAAAAGGGCCATCTGAAAAAAGTGTAAAATCCATAAAGGCACGACAGGCCATGGAGAACTGGGAGCCTTCTTATGCTGATGGGCGGGATGTAAATTGCCAACAGCCACTCTGGAGAAGTGTATGGTGTTTCCTGAAACATCTAAAAAACAAAGCAACAGAGCCTAGGGCACTTCCACTTATGGTCCTATAGCTTAGGGAAATTAAAATCAAAAAGACACAGCCACCCCAAAGTTTGGGACGGCTCTGTTTACAAGAACCTCGTTTACGGTACAAGTTCAATATCGCAGAAAGTGAAAAATGGATAAAGAACCTGTGGTACTTACGTACAATGCAATATCACTCAGCAATGAAATCTATGTCATCAGGCCAGTAGCAGCATAATGAGTGGATTCAGGTATGATGATTCGAACTGAAATAAGTCACACAGAAAAGAAACATCATAAGGTATCACTAATACACAGAATGTGAACTTGGCTACACATGAACTGAATTACAAAACAGAACCTTGTCTCAAGTTTAGAAAACCAACTTACGCTTGCTTAAGGGGGAAGGTGAGTTGGGGTGCTGCATAAAACCAGAGATTGAAATGAGCACAGATAAAGTTCCTTAAGCCAAATATGGAATAGACAAGAGCTACTCCTTGCTCAACGAAATGGACTCAACACCGCATATTAAATGCCTAAGAATGTACCTGACTAGTAAGTATCTTAAAACCTATGGATTGCTATGTCTCCGAAAGAGAATCAAGCGTGTGTACAGGGGCATAAACGCAGCAGTGATAGGATTGGAGAGGTTCGGTGAGCAAATGAAGACCCTTTGAAGTCATATTGCATGGTACCCATTCCACGGGTCTCAACTCTCCAGGTTTAAGGTATTCTTCCTTCAGCTAAAACATGCATGTGGAACCCAGAGTATGATCAACCGTGTGAACGGGAGACGTGTTCAAATATGTCTCAGTTTTCCTCCCCTCGTACTCGGGTGCAACATTCCAGACCCTTTACTAACACTCTCCCAACTTGGAGAGTCAGCGCCTTTAACCTCCTGTTTGGCCCAGTTTGCAATTTCTGCGGAAGATGAACAGGAATAGGGAGAACCAATGAGAGACTAGCTGGAGGTGTCTGGACGGGCAAATTTAACTCTCATTTCCCACCAGGAAGAGGAAATAACCAAAGGCTCAGCGTGCCGTGCCGGAACCAGATTAGGGCCTGAAGCCATACTGCGGTGTTGCGGCCAGTTCAAAAGAAAGCGAGTTGAAGAAAGGAGCTCAGGGTCTCTGTAATTCACAAACCTGCAGAGTTATAAATGACAGCTATCGTCCAAAAATAGACTGAAGTAAGGCTTCCAAGAGGACTTGAAAGCGGGGCAGAATTGCAGGATACCGATTTCAGGAGGTAGACTGGAATTGCATTGAAAGCATAGGAAAAGAGGCAGAACGTCCACAATGATGCACTTGGCCAAAAAGGGCGTATGCGTTTTTTCCTGAATATATTCAGGAAAAAACGCATACGCCCTTTTTGGCCAACCAAGCAAGCTTGCAAAGGAAATCTGCACTACAATGAAGTTTCACTTCCCCCCGGTCAAAAGGGCCATCTGAAAAAAGTGTAAAATCTAGAAAGGCAGGACAGGCCATGGAGAACTGGGAGCCTTGTTATGCTGATGGGCGGGATGTAAATTGCCAACAACCACTTGGGAGAAGTGTATGGTGTTTCCTGAAACATCTAAAAAACAAAGCAACAGAGCCTAGGGCACTTCCACTTATGGTCCTATAGCTTAGGGAAATTAAAATCAAAAAGACACAGACACCCCAAAGTTTGGGACGCCTCCATTTACAAGAACCTCGTTTACCGTACAAGTTCAATATCACAGAAAGTGAAAAATGGATAAAGAACTTGTGGTACTTACGTACAATGCAGTATCACTCAGCAATGAAATCTATGTCATCAGGCCCGTAACAGCATAATGAGTGGATTCAGGTACGATGATTCTAACTGAAATAAGTCACACAGAAAAAGAAACATCATAAGATATCACTAATACACGGAATGTAAACTTGGCTACACAGGAACTGCATTCCAAAACAGAACAGGGTCTCAAATTTAGAAAACCAACTTATGCTTGCTTAAGGGGAAAGGTGAGTTGGGGTGCTGCATAAAACCAGAGATTGAAATGAGCACAGATAAAGTTCCTTAAGCCAAATATGGAATAGACAAGAGCTACTCCTTGCTCAACGAAATGGACTCAACACCCCATATTAAACGCCTAAGAATGTACCTGACTAGTAAGTATCTTAAAACCTATGGATTGCTATGTCTCCAAAAGAGAATCAAGCGTGTGTACAGGGGCATAAACGCAGCAGTGATAGGATTGGAGAGGTTTGGTGAGCAAATGAAGACCCTTTGAAGTCATATTGCATGGTACCCATTACACGGGTCTCAACTCTCCAGGTTTAAGGTATTCTTCCTTCAGCTAAAACATGCATGTGGAACCCAGAGTATGATCAACCATGTGATCGGGAGACGTGTTCAAATATGTCTCAGTTTTCCTCCCCTGGTACTCGGGTGCAACATTCCAGACGCTTTACTAACACTCTCCCGACTTGGAGAGTCAGTCCCTTTAACCTCCTGTTTGGCCCAGTTTGCAATTTCTGCGGAAGATGAACAGGAATAGCGAGAACCAATGAGAGACTAGCTGGAGGTGTCTGGACGGGCAAATTTAACTCTCATTTCCCACCAGGAAGAGGAATTAACCAAAGGCTCAGTGTGCCGTGCCGGAACCAGATTAGGGCCTGAAGCCATCCTGCGGTGTTGCGGCCAGCTCACAAGAAAGCGAGTTGAAGAAAGGAGCTCAGGGGCACTGTAATTCACAAACCTGCAGTTATAAATGACAGCTATCGTCCAACAATAGACTGAAGTAAGGCTGCCAAGAGGACTTGAAAGCGGGGCAGAATTGCAGGAAACCGATTTCAGGAGGTAGACTGGAATTGCATTGAAAGCATAGGAAAAGAGGCAGAACGTCCACAATGATGCACTTGGCCAAAAAGGGCGTATGCGTTTTTTCCTGAATATATTCAGGAAAAAACGCATACGCCATTTTTGGCCAACCAAGCAAGCTTGCAAAGGAAATCTGCACTACAATGAAGTCTCACTTCCCCCCGGTCAAAAGGGACATCTGAAAAAAGTGTAAAATCCAGAAAGGCAGGACAGGCCATGGAGAACTGGGAGCCTTGTTATGCTGATGGGCGGGATGTAAATTGCCAACAACCACTCGGGAGAAGTGTATGGTGTTTCCAGAAACATCTAAAAAACAAAGCAACAGAACCTCGGGCACTTCCACTTATGGTCCTATAGCTTAGGGAAATTAAAATCAAAAAGACACAGCCACCCCAAAGTTTGGAACGGCTCTGTTTACAAGAACCTCGTTTACAGTACAAGTTCAACATCGCAGAAAGTGAAAAATGGATAAAGAATTTGTGGTATTTACTTACAAAGCAATATCACTCAGCAATGAAATCTATGTCATCAGTCCCTTAGCAGCACAATGAGTGGATTCAGATATGATGATTCTAACTGAAATAAGTCACACAGAAAAAGAAACATCATAAGATATCAGTAATACACGGAATGTAAACTTGGCTACACAGGAACTGAATTACAAAACAGAACAGGGTCTCAAATTTAGAAAACCAACTTATGCTTGCTTAAGGGTAAAAGTGAGTTGGGGTGCTGCATAAAACCAGAGATTGAAATGAGCACAGATAAAGTTCCTTAAGCCAAATATGGAATAGACAAGAGCTACTCCTTGCTCAACGAAATGGACTCAACACCGCATATTAAACTCCTAAGAATGTACCTGACTAGTAAGTATCTTAAAACCTATGGATTGCTATGTCTCCGAAAGAGAATCAAGCATGTGTACAGGGGCATAAACGCAGCAGTGATAGGATTGGAGAGGTTCGGTGAGCAAATGAAGACCCTTTGAATTCATATTGCATGGTACCCATTCCACGGGTTTCAACTACCCAGGTTTAAGGTATTCTTCCTTCAGCTAAAACATGCATGTGGAACCTAGAGTATGATCAACCATGTGATCAGGAGACGTGTTCAAATATGTCTCAGTTTTCGTACCCTGGTACTCGGGTGCAACATTCCAGACACTTTACTAACACTCTCCCGACTTGGAGAGTCAGTCCCTTTAACCTCCTGTTTGGCCCAGTTTGCAATTTCTGCGGAAGATGAACAGGAATAGCGAGAACCAATGAGAGACTAGCTGCAGGTGTCTGGACGGGCAAATTTAACTCTCATTTCCCACCAGGAAGAAGAATTAACCAAAGGCTCAGCGTGCCGTGCCAGAACCAGATTAGGGCCTGAAGACATCCTGCGGTGTTGCGGCCAGGTCACAAGAAAGCGAGTTGAAGAAAGGAGCTCAGGGGCACTGTAATTCACAAACCTGCAGAGTTATAAATGACAGCTATCGTCCAAAAATAGACTGAAGTAAGGCTGCCAAGAGGACTTGAAAGCGGGGCAGAATTGCAGGAAACCGATTTCAGGAGGTAGACTGGAATTGCATTGAAAGCATAGGAAAAGAGGCAGAACGTCCACAATGATGCACTTGGCCAAAAAGGGCGTATGCGTTTTTTCCTGAATATATTCAGGAAAAAACGCATACGCCCTTTTTGGCCAACCAAGCAAGCTTGCAAAGAAATCTGCACTACAATGAAGTCTCACTTCTCCCCGGTCAAAAGGGCCATCTGAAAAAAGTGTAAAATCCAGAAAGGCAGGACAGGCCATGGAGAACTGGGAGCCTTGTTATGCTGATGGGCGGGATGTAAATTGCCAACAGACACTCAGGAGAAGTGTATGGTGTTTCCTGAAACATCTAAAAAACAAAGCAACAGAGCCTAGGGCACTTCCACTTATGGTCCTATAGCTTAGGGAAATAAAAATCAAAAAGGCACAGCCACCCCAAAGTTTGGGACGCCTCCGTTTACAAAAACCTCGTTTACCGTACAAGTGCAATATCACAGAAAGTGAAAAATGGATAAAGAACTTGAGGTACTTACGTACAATGCAGTATCACTCAGCAATGAAATCTATGTCATCAGGCCCGTAGCAGCATAATGAGTGGATTCAGGTACGATGATTCTAACTGAAATAAGTCACGCAGAAAAAGAAACATCATAAGATATCACTAATACACGGAATGTAAACTTGGCTACACAGGAACTGCATTCCAAAACAGAACAGGGTCTCAAATTTAGAAAACCAACTTATGCTTGCTTAAGGGTAAAGGTGAGTTGGGGTGCTGCATAAAACCAGAGATTGAAATGAGCACAGATAAAGTTCCTTAAGTCAAATATGGAATACACAAGAGCTACTCCTTGCTCAACGAAATGGACTCAACACCGCATATTAAACGCCTAAGAATGTACCTGACTAGTAAGTATCTTAAAACCTATGGATTGCTATGTCTCCGAAAGAGAATCAAGCATGTGTACAGGGGCATAAACGCAGCAGTGATAGGATTGGAGAGGTTCAGTGAGCAAATGAAGACCCTTTGAAGTCATATTGCATGGTACCCATTCCACGGGTTTCAACTACCCAGGTTTAAGGTATTCTTCCTTCAGCTAAAATATGCATGTGGAACCCAGAGTATGATCAACCATGTGATCGGGAGACGTGTTCAAATATGTCTCAGTTTTTGTACCCTCGTACTCGGGTGCAACATTCCAGACGCTTTACTAACACTCTCCCCACTTGGAGAGTCAGCGCCTTTAACCTCCTGTTTGGCCCAGTTTGCAATTTCTGCGGAAGATGAACAGGAATAGCGAGAACAAATGAGAGACTAGCTGGAGGTGTCTGGACGGGCAAATTTAACTCTCATTTCCCACCAGGAAGAGGAAATAACCAGAGGCTCAGCGTGCCATGCCGGAACCAGATTAGGGACTGAAGCCATCCTGCGGTGTTGCGGCCAGGTCACAAGTAAGCAAGTTGAAGAAAGGAGCTCAGGGACACTGTAATTCACAAACTTGCAGAGTTATAAATGACAGCTATCGTCCAAAAATAGACTGAAGTAAGGCTGCCAAGAGGACTTGGAAGCGGGGCAGAATTGCAGGAAACCGATTTCAGGAGGTAGACTGGAATTGCATTGAAAGCATAGGAAAAGAGGCAGAACGTCCACAATGATGCACTTGGCCAAAAAGGGCGTATGCGTTTTTTCCTGAATATATTCAGGAAAAAACGCATACGCCCTTTTTGGCCAACCAAGCAAGCTTGCAAAGGAAATCTGCACTACAATGAAGTCTCACTTCCCCCCGGTCAAAAGGGCCATCTGAAAAAAGTGTAAAATCCAGAAAGGCAGGACAGGCCATGGAGAACTGGGAGCCTTGTTATGCTGAAGGGCGGGATGTAAATTGCCAACAGACACTCGGAAGAAGTGTATGGTGTTTCCTGAAACATCTAAAAAACAAAGCAACAGAGCCTAGGGCACTTCCACTTATGGTCCTATAGCTTAGGGAAATTAAAATCAAAAAGACACAGCCACCCCAAAGTTTGGGACGCCTCTGTTTACAAGAACCTCATTTACCGTACAAGTTCAATATCACAGAAAGTGAAAAATGGATAAAGAACTTGTGGTACTTACGTACAATGCAGTATCACTCAGCAATGAAATCTATGTCATCAGGCCCTTAGCAGCATAATGAGTAGATTCAGGTACGATGATACTAACTGAAATAAGTCACATAGAAAAAGAAACATGATAAGATATCACTAATACACGGAATGTAAACTTGGCTACACAGGAACTGAATTACAGAACAGAACAGGGTCTCAAATTTAGAAAACCAACTTATGCTTGCTTAAGGGTAAAGGTGAGTTGGGGTGCTGCATAAAACCAGAGATTGAAATGAGCACAGATAAAGTTCCTTAAGCCAAATATGGAATAGACAAGAGCTACTCCTTGCTCAACGAAATGGACTCAAAACCCCATATTAAATGCCTAAGAATGTACCTGACTAGTAAGTATCTTAAAACCTATGGATTGCTATGTCTCCAAAAGAGAATCAAGCGTGTGTACAGGGGCATAAATGCAGCAGTGATAGGATTGGAGAGGTTCGGTGAGCAAATGAAGACCCTTTCAAGTCATATTGCACGGTACCCAATCCACGGTCTCAACTCTCCAGGTTTAAGGTATTCTTCCTTCAGCTAAAACATGCATGTGGAACCTAGAGTATGATCAACCATGTGATCGGGAGACGTGTTCAAATATGTCTCAGTTTTCGTACCCTGGTACTCGGGTGCAACATTCCAGATTCTTTACTAACACTCTCACGACTTGGAGAGTCAGTCCCTTTAACCTCCTGTTTGGCCCAGTTTGCAATTTCTGTGGAAGATGAACAGGAATAGCGAGAACCAATGAGAGACTAGCTGGAGGTGTCTGGACGGGCAAATTTAACTCTCATTTCCCACCAGGAAGAGGAATTAACCAAAGCCTCAGCGTGCCGGGCCGGAACCAGATTAGGGCCTGAAGCCATCCTGCGGTGTTGCGGCCAGGTCACAAGAAAGCGAGTTGAAGAAAGGAGCTCAGGGGCACTGTAATTCACAAACCTGCAGAGTTATAAATGACAGCTATCGTCCAAAAATAGACTGAAGTAAGGCTGCCGAGAGGACTTGAAAGCGGGGCAGAATTGCAGGAAACCAATTTCAGGAGGTAGACTGGAATTGCATTGAAAGCATAGGAAAAGAGGCAGAACGTCCACAATGATGCACTTGGCCAAAAAGGGCGTATGCGTTTTTTCCTGAATATATTCAGGAAAAAACGCATACGCCCTTTTTGGCCAACCAAGCAAGCTTGCAAAGGAAATCTGCACTACAATGAAGTCTCACTTCCCCCCGGTCAAAAGGGCCATCTGAAAAAAGTGTAAAATCCAGAAAGGCAGGACAGGCCATGGAGAACTGGGAGCCTTGTTATGCTGATGGGCGGGATGTAAATTGCCAACAACCACTCGGGAGAAGTGTATGGTGTTTCCTGAAACATCTAAAACACAAAGCAACAGAACCTAGGGCACTTCCACTTATGGTCCTATAGCTTAGGGAAATTAAAATCAAAAAGACACAGCCACCCCAAAGTTTGGGACGGCTCTGTTTACAAGAACCTCGTTTACAGTACAAGTTCAACATCGCAGAAAGTGAAAAATGGAGAAAGAAGTTGTGGTATTTACTTACAAAGCAATATCACTCAGCAATGAAATCTGTGTCATCAGGCCCTTAGCAGCACAATGAGTGGATTCAGGTATGATGATTCTAACTGAAATAAGTCACACAGAAAAACAAACATCATAAGATATCAGTAATACACGGAATGTAAACTTGGCTACACAGGAACTGAATTACAGAACAGAACAGGGTCTCAAATTTAGAAAACCAACTTATGCTTGCTTAAGGGGAAAGGTGAGTTGGGGTGCTGCATAAAACCAGAGATTGAAATGAGCACAGATAAAGTTCCTTAAGCCAAATATGGAATAGACAAGAGCTACTCCTTGCTCAACGAAATGGACTCAACACCGTATATTAAACGCCTAAGAATGTACCTGACTAGTAAGTATCTTAAAACCTATGGATTGCTATGTCTCCGAAAGAGAATCAAGCATGTGTACAGGGGCATAAACGCAGCAGTGATAGGATTGGAGAGGTTCGGTGAGCAAATGAAGACCCTTTGAAGTCATATTGCATGGTACCCATTCCACGGGTTTCAACTACCCAGGTTTTAGGTATTCTTCCTTCAGCTAAAACATGCATGTGGAACCCAGAGTATGATCAACCATGTGATCGGGAGATGTGTTCAAATATGTCTCAGTTTTCGTACGCTGGTACTCGGGTGCAACATTCCAGATGCTTTACTAACACTCTCCCGACTTGGAGAGTCAGCGCCTTTAACCTCCTGTTTGGCCCAGTTTGCAATTTCTGTGGAAGATGAACAGGAATAGCGAGAACAAATGAGAGACTAGCTGGAGGTGTCTGGATGGGCAAATTTAACTCTCATTTCCCACCAGGAAGAGGAATTAACCAAAGGCTCAGCGTGCCGGGCCGGAACCAGATTAGGGCCTGAAGCCATCCTGCGGTGTTGCGGCCAGGTCACAAGAAAGCGAGTTGAAGAAAGGAGCTCAGGGGCACTGTAATTCACAAACCTGCAGAGTTATAAATGACAGCTATCGTCCAAAAATAGACTGAAGTAAGGCTGCCAAGAGGACTTGAAAGCGGGGCAGAATTGCAGGAAACCGATTTCAGGAGGTAGACTGGAATTGCATTGAAAGCATAGGAAAAGAGGCAGAACGTCCACAATGATGCACTTGGCCAAAAAGGGCGTATGCGTTTTTTCCTGAATATATTCAGGAAAAAACGCATACGCCCTTTTTGGCCAACCAAGCAAGCTTGCAAAGGAAATCTGCACTACAATGAAGTCTCACTTCCCCCCGGTCAAAAGGGCCATCTGAAAAAAGTGTAAAATCCAGAAAGGCAGGACAGGCCATGGAGAACTGGGAGCCTTGTTATGCTGAAGGGCGGGATGTAAATTGCCAACAGACACTCGGAAGAAGTGTATGGTGTTTCCTGAAACATCTAAAAAACAAAGCAACAGAGCCTAGGGCACTGCCACTTATGGTCCTATAGCTTAGGGAAATTAAAATCAAAAAGACACAGCCACCCCAAAGTTTGGGACGCCTCTGTTTACAAGAACTTCGTTTACAGTACAAGTTCAACATCGCAGAAAGTGAAAAATGGATAAAGAAGTTGTGGTATTTACTTACAAAGCAATATCACTCAGCAATGAAATCTATGTCATCAGGCCCTTAGCAGCACAATGAGTGGATTCAGGTATGATGATTCTAACTGAAATAAGTCACACAGAAAAAGAAACATCATAAGATATCAGTAATACACGGAATGTAAACTTGGCTACACAGGAACTGAATTACAGAACAGAACAGGGTCTCAAATTTAGAAAACCAACTTATGCTTGCTTAAGGGGAAAGGTGAGTTGGGGTGCTGCATAAAACCAGAGATTGAAATGAGCACAGATAAAGTTCCTTAAGCCAAATATGGAATAGACAAGAGCTACTCCTTGCTCAACGAAATGGACTCAACACCGCATATTAAATGCCTAAGAATGTACCTGACTAGTAAGTATCTTAAAACCTATGGATTGCTATGTCTCCGAAAGAGAATCAAGCATGTGTACAGGGGCATAAACGCAGCAGTGATAGGATTGGAGAGGTTCGGTGAGCAAATGAAGACCCTTTGAAGTCATATTGCATGGTACCCATTCCACGGGTTTCAACTACCCAGGTTTAAGGTACTCTTCCTTCAGCTAAAACATGCATGTGGAACCTAGAGTATGATCAACCATGTGATCGGGAGACGTTTTCAAATATGTCTCAGTTTTCGTACCCTGGTACTCGGGTGCAACATTCCAGACGCTTTACTAACACTCTCCCCACTTGGAGAGTCAGTCCCTTTAACCTCCTGTTTGGCCTAGTTTGCAATTTCTGTGGAAGATGAACAGGAATAGCGAGAACCAATGAGAGACTAGCTGGAGGTGTCTGGATGGGCAAATTTAACTCTAATTTCCCACCAGGAAGAGGAATTAACCAAAGGCTCAGCGTGCCATGCCGGAACCAGATTAGGGCCTGAAGACATCCTGCGGTGTTGCGGCCAGGTCACAAGAAAGCGAGTTGAAGAAAGGAGCTCAGGGGCACTGTAATTCACAAACCTGCAGAGTTATAAATGACAGCTATCGTCCAAAAATACACTGAAGTAAGGCTGCCAAGAGGACTTGAAAGCGGGGCAGAATTGCAGGAAACCGATTTCAGGAGGTAGACTGGAATTGCATTGAAAGCATAGGAAAAGAGGCAGAACGTCCACAATGATGCACTTGGCCAAAAAGGGCGTATGCGTTTTTTCCTGAATATATTCAGGAAAAAACGCATACGCCCTTTTTGGCCAACCAAGCAAGCTTGCAAAGGAAATCTGCACTACAATGAAGTCTCACTTCCCCCCGGTCAAAAGGGCCATCTGAAAAAAGTGTAAAATCCAGAAAGGCAGGACAGGCCATGGAGAACTGGGAGCCTTGTTATGCTGATGGGCGGGATGTAAATTGCCAACAGACACTCCGGAGAAGTGTATGGTGTTTCCTGAAACATCTAAAAAACAAAGCAACAGAGCCTAGGGCACTGCCACTTATGGTCCTATAGCTTAGGGAAATTAAAATCAAAAAGACACAGCCACCCCAAAGTTTGGGACGCCTCTGTTTACAAGAACCTCGTTTACCGTACAAGTTCAATATCACAGAAAGTGAAAAATGGATAAAGAACTTGTGGTACTTACGTACAATGCAGTATCACTCAGCAATGAAATCTATGTCATCAGGCCCGTAGCAGCATCATGAGTGGATTCAGGTACGATGATTCTAACTGAAATAAGTCACACAGAAAAAGAAACATCATAAGATATCACTAATACACGGAATGTAAACTTGGCTACACAGGAACTGCATTCCAAAACAGAACAGGGTCTCAAATTTAGAAAACCAACTTATGCTTGCTTAAGGGGAAAGGTGAGTTGGGGTGCTGCATAAAACCAGAGATTGAAATGAGCACAGATAAAGTTCCTTAAGCCAAATATGGAATAGACAAGAGCTACTCCTTGCTCAACGAAATGGACTCAACACCCCATACTAAACGCCTAAGAATGTACCTGACTAGTAAGTATCTTAAAACCTATGGATTGCTATGTCTCCAAAAGAGAATCAAGCGTGTGTACAGGGGCATAAACACAGCAGTGATAGGATTGGAGAGGTTCGGTGAGCAAATGAAGACCCTTTGAAGTCATATTGCATGGTACCCATTCCACGGGTTTCAACTACCCAGGTTTAAGGTATTCTTCCTTCAGCTAAAACATGCATGTGGAACCTAGAGTATGATCAACCATGTGATCGATAGACGTGTTAAAATATGTCTCAGTTTTCGTACCCTGGTACTCGGGTGCAACATTCCAGATGCTTTACTAACACTCTCCCGACTTGGAGAGTCAGTCCCTTTAACCTCCTGTTTGGCCCAGTTTGCAATTTCTGTGGAAGATGAACAGGAATAGCGAGAACCAATGAGAGACTAGTTGGAGGTGTCTGGATGGGCAAATTTAACTCTCATTTCCCACCAGGAAGAGGAATTAACCAAAGGCTCAGCGTGCCGGGCCGGAACCAGATTAGGGCCTGAAGCCATCATGCGGTGTTGCGGCCAGGTCACAAGAAAGCGAGTTGAAGAAAGGAGCTCAGGGGCACTGTAATTCACAAACCTGCAGAGTTATAAATGACAGCTATCGTCCAAAAATAGACTGAAGTAAGGCTGCCAAGAGGACTTGAAAGCGGGACAGAATGGCAGGAAACCGATTTCAGGAGGTAGACAGGAATTGCATTGAAAGCATAGGAAAAGAGGCAGAACGTCCACAATGATGCACTTGGCCAAAAAGGGCGTATGAGTTTTTTCCTGAATATATTCAGGAAAAAACGCATACGCCCTTTTTGGCCAACCAAGCAAGCTTGCAAAGGAAATCTGCACTACAATGAAGTCTCACTTCCCCCCGGTCAAAAGGGCCATCTGAAAAAAGTGTAAAATCCAGAAAGGCAGGACAGGCCATGGAGAACTGGGAGCCTTGTTATGCTGATGGGCGGGATGTAAATTACCAACAGACACTCAGGAGAAGTGTATGGTGTTTCCTGAAACATCTAAAAAACAAAGCAACAGAGCCTAGGGCACTGCCACTTATTGTCCTATAGCTTAGGGAAATTAAAATCAAAAAGACACAGCCACCCCAAAGTTTGGGACGCCTCTGTTTACAAGAACCTCGTTTACCGTACAAGTTCAATATCACAGAAAGTGAAAAATGGATAAAGAACTTGTGGTACTTACGTACAATGCAGTATCACTCAGCAATGAAATCTATGTCATCAGGCCCGTAGCAGCATCATGAGTGGATTCAGGTACGATGATTCTAACTGAAATAAGTCACACAGAAAAAGAAACATCATAAGATATCACTAATACACGGAATGTAAACTTGGCTACACAGGAACTGCATTCCAAAACAGAACAGGGTCTCAAATTTAGAAAACCAACTTATGCTTGCTTAAGGGGAAAGGTGAGTTGGGGTGCTGCATAAAACCAGAGATTGAAATGAGCACAGATAAAGTTCCTTAAGCCAAATATGGAATAGACAAGAGCTACTCCTTGCTCAACGAAATGGACTCAACACCCCATACTAAACGCCTAAGAATGTACCTGACTAGTAAGTATCTTAAAACCTATGGATTGCTATGTCTCCAAAAGAGAATCAAGCGTGTGTACAGGGGCATAAACGCAGCAGTGATAGGATTGGAGAGGTTCGGTGAGCAAATGAAGACCCTTTGAAGTCATATTGCATGGTACCCATTCCACGGGTTTCAACTACTCAGGTTTAAGGTATTCTTCCTTCAGCTAAAACATGCATGTGGAACCTAGAGTATGATCAACCATGTGATCGGGAGACGTGTTCAAATATGTCTCAGTTTTCGTACCCTGGTACTCGGGTGCAACATTCCAGACGCTTTACTAACACTCTCCCCACTTGGAGAGTCAGTCCCTTTAACCTCCTGTTTGGCCTAGTTTGCAATTTCTGTGGAAGATGAACAGGAATAGCGAGAACCAATGAGAGACTAGCTGGAGGTGTCTGGATGGGCAAATTTAACTCTCATTTCCCACCAGGAAGAGGAATTAACCAAAGGCTCAGCGTGCCGTGCCGGAACCAGATTAGGGCCTGAAGACATCCTGCGGTGTTGCGGCCAGGTCACAAGAAAGCGAGTTGAAGAAAGGAGCTCAGGGGAACTGTAATTCACAAACCTGCAGAGTTATAAATGACAGCTATCGTCCAAAAATACACTGAAGTAAGGCTGCCAAGAGGACTTGAAAGCGGGGCAGAATTGCAGGAAACCGATTTCAGGAGGTAGACTGGAATTGCATTGAAAGCATAGGAAAAGAGGCAGAACGTCCACAATGATGCACTTGGCCAAAAAGGGCGTATGCGTTTTTTCCTGAATATATTCAGGAAAAAACGCATACGCCCTTTTTGGCCAACCAAGCAAGCTTGCAAAGGAAATCTGCACTACAATGAAGTCTCACTTCTCCCAGTCAAAAGGGCCATCTGAAAAAAGTGTAAAATCCAGAAAGGCAGGACAGGCCATGGAGAACTGGGAGCCTTGTTATGCTGAAGGGCGGGATGTAAATTGCCAACAAACACTCGGGAGAAGTGTATGGTGTTTCCTGAAACATCTAAAAAACAAAGCAACAGAGCCTAGGGCACTTCCACTTATGGTCCTATAGCTTAGGGAATTTAAAATCAAAAAGACACAGCCACCCCAAAGTTTCGAACGGCTCTGTTTACAAGAACCTCGTTTACAGTAGAAGTTCAACATCGCAGAAAGTGAAAAATGGATAATAAAGTTGTGGTATTTACTTACAAAGCAATATCACTCAGCAATGAAATCTGTGTCATCAGGCCCTTAGCAGCACAATGAGTGGATTCAGGTATGATGATTCTAACTGAAATAAGTCACACAGAAAAAGAAACATCATAAGATATCAGTAATACACGGAATGTAAACTTGGCTACACAGGAACTGAATTACAGAACAGAACAGGGTCTCAAATTTAGAAAACCAACTTATGCTTGCTTAAGGGGAAAGGTGAGTTGGGGTGCTGCATAAAACCAGAGATTGAAATGAGCACAGATAAAGTTCCTTAAGCCAAATATGGAATAGACAAGAGCTACTCCTTGCTCAACGAAGTGGACTCAACACCGCATATTAAACGCCTAAGAATGTACCTGACTAGTAAGTATCTTAAAACCTATGGATTGCTATGTCTCCGAAAGAGAATCAAGCATGTGTACAGGGGCATAAACGCAGCAGTGATAGGATTGGAGAGGTTCGGTGAGCAAATGAAGACCCTTTGAAATCATATTGCATGGAACCCATTCCACGGGTTTCAAATACACAGGTTTAAGGTATTATTCCTTCAGCTAAAACATGCATGTGGTACCCAAGTATGATCAACCATGTGAACGGGAGACGTGTTCAAATATGTCTCAGTTTTCCTCCCCTGGTACTCGGGTGCAACATTCCAGACGCTTTACTAACACTCTCCCGACTTGGAGAGTCAGTCCCTTTAACCTCCTGTTTGGCCCAGTTTGCAATTTCTGTGGAAGATGAACAGGAATAGCGAGAACCAATGAGAGACTAGCTGGAGGTGTCTGGACGGGCAAATTTAACTCTCATTTCCCACCAGGAAGAGGAAATAACCAAAGGCTCAGCATGCCGTGCCGGAAACAGATTAGGGCCTGAAGCCATCCTGCGGTGTTGCGGCCAGCTCAAAAGAAAGCGAGTTGAAGAAAGGAGCTCAGGGGCACTGTAATTCACAAACCTGCAGAGTTATAAATGACAGCTATCGTCTAAAAATAGACTGAAGTAAGGCTGCCAAGAGGACTTGAAAGCGGGGCAGAATTGCAGGAAACCGATTTCAGGAGGTAGACTGGAATTGCATTGAAAGCATAGGAAAAGAGGCAGAACGTCCACAATGATGCACTTGGCCAAAAAGGGCGTATGCGTTTTTTCCTGAATATATTCAGGAAAAAACGCATACGCCCTTTTTGGCCAACCAAGCAAGCTTGCAAAGGAAATCTGCACTACAATGAAGTCTCACTTCCCCCCGGTCAAAAGGGCCATCTGAAAAAAGTGTAAAATCCAGAAAGGCAGGACAGGCCATGGAGAACTGGGAGCCTTGTGATGCTGATGGGCGGGATGTAAATTGCCAACAACCACTCGGGAGAAGTGTATGGTGTTTCCTGAAACATCTAAAAAACAAAGCAACAGAACCTAGGGCACTTCCACTTATGGTCCTATAGCTTAGGGAAATTAAAATCAAAAAGACACAGCCACCCCAATTCTGGGACGCCTCCGTTTAGAAGAACCTCGTTTACCGTAAAAGTTCAATATCACAGAAAGTGAAAAATGGATAAAGAACTTGTGGTACTTACGTACAATGCAGTATCACTCAGCAATGAAATCTATGTCATCAGGCCCGTAGCAGCATAATGAGTGGATTCAGGTACGATGATTCTAACTGAAATAAGTCACACAGAAAAAGAAACATCATAAGATATCAGTAATACACGGAATGTAAACTTGGCTACACATGAACTGCATTCCAAAACAGAACAGGGTCTCAAATTTAGAAAACCAACTTATGCTTGCTTAAGGGGAAAGGTGAGTTGGGGTGCTGCATAAAACCAGAGATTGAAATGAGCACAGATAAAGTTCCTTAAGCCAAATATGGAATAGACAAGAGCTACTCCTTGCTCAACGAAATGGACTCAACACCCCATATTAAACGCCTAAGAATGTACCTGACTAGTAAGTATCTTAAAACCTATGGATTGCTATGTCTCCAAAAGAGAATCAAGCGTGTTTACAGGGGCATAAACACAGCAGTGATAGGATTGGAGAGGTTCGGTGAGCAAATGAAGACCCTTTGAAGTCATATTGCATGGTACCAATTCCATGGGTTTCAACTACCCGGGTTTAAGGTATTCTTCCTTCAGCTAAAACATGCATGTGGAACCTAGAGTATGATCAACCATGTGATCGGGAGACGTGTTCAAATATGTCTCAGATTTCGTACCCTGGTACTCGGGTGCAACATTCCAGACGCTTTACTAACACTCTCCCCACTTGGAGAGTCAGTCCCTTTAACCTCCTGTTTGGCCCAGTTTGCAATTTCTGCGGAAGATGAACAGGAATAGCGAGAACCAATGAGAGGCTAGCTGGAGGTGTCTGGACGGGCAAATTTAACTCTCATTTCCCACCAGGAAGAGGAATTAACCAAAGGCTCAGCATGCCGGGCCGGAACCAGATTAGGGCCTGAAGCCATCCTGCGGTGTTTCGGCCAGGTCACAAGAAAGCGAGTTGAAGAAAGGAGCTCAGGGGCACTGCAATTGACAAACCAGCAGAGTTATAAATGACAGCTATCGTCCAAAAATAGACTGAAGTAAGGCTGCGAAGAGGACTTGAAAGCGGGGCAGAATTGCAGGAAACCGATTTCAGGAGGTAGACTGGAATTGCATTGAAAGCATAGGAAAAGAGGCAGAACGTCCACAATGATGCACTTGGCCAAAAAGGGCGTATGCGTTTTTTCCTGAATATATTCAGGAAAAAACGCATACGCCCTTTTTGGCCAACCAAGCAAGCTTGCAAAGGAAATCTGCACTACAATGAAGTCTCACATCCCCCCGGTCAAAAGGGCCATCTGAAAAAAGTGTAAAATCCAGAAAGGCAGGACAGGCCATGGAGAACTGGGAGCCTTGTTATGCTGATGGGCGGGATGTAAATTACCAACAGACACTCAGGAGAAGTGTATGGTGTTTCCTGAAACATCTAAAAAACTAAGCAACAGAGCCTAGGGCACTGCCACTTATGGTCCTATAGCTTAGGGAAATTAAAATCAAAAAGACACAGCCACCCCAAAGTTTGGGACGCCTCTGTTTACAAGAACCTCGTTTACAGTACAAGTTCAACATCGCAGAAATTGAAAAATGGATAAAGAAGTTGTGGTATTTACTTACAAAGCAATATCACTCAGCAATGAAATCTGTGTCATCAGGCCCTTAGCAGCACAATGAGTGGATTCAGGTATGATGATTCTAACTGAAATAAGTCACACAGAAAAAGAAACATCATAAGATATCAGTAATACACGGAATGGAAACTTGGCTACACAGGAACTGAATTACAGAACAGAACAGGGTCTCCAATTTAGAAAACCAACTTATGCTTGCTTAAGGGGAAAGGTGAGTTGGGGTGCTGCATAAAACCAGAGATTGAAATGAGCACAGATAAAGTTCCTTAAGCCAAATATGGAATAGACAAGAGCTACTCCTTGCTCAATGAAATGGACTCAACACCCCATATTAAACGCCTAAGAATGTACCTGACTAGTAAGTATCTTAAAACCTATGGATTGCTATGTCTCCGAAAGAGAATCAAGCGTGTGTACAGGGGCATAAACGCAGCAGTGATAGGATTGGAGAGGTTCGGTGAGCAAATGAAGACCCTTTGAAGTCATATTGCATGGTACCCATTCCACGGGTCTCAACTCTCCAGGTTTAAGGTATTCTTCCTTCAGCTAAAACATGCATGTGGAACCCAGAGTATGATCAACCGTGTGAACGGGAGACGTGTTCAAATATGTCTCAGTTTTCCTCCCCTGGTACTCGGGTGCAACATTCCAGACCCTTTACTAACACTCTCCCAACTTGGAGAGTCAGCGCCTTTAACCTCCTGTTTGGCCCAGTTTGCAATTTCTGCGGAAGATGAACAGGAATAGGGAGAACCAATGAGAGACTAGCTGGAGGTGTCTGGACGGGCAAATTTAACTCTCATTTCCCACCAGGAAGAGGAATTAACCAAAGGCTCAGCATGCCGGGCCGGAACAAGATTAGGGCCTGAAGCCATCCTGCGGTGTTGCGGCCAGGTCACAAGAAAGCGAGTTGAAGAAAGGAGCTCAGGGGCACTGTAATTCACAAACCTGCAGAGTTATAAATGACAGCTATCGTCCAAAAATACACTGAAGTAAGGCTGCCAAGAGGACTTGAAAGCGGGGCAGAATTGCAGGAAACCGATTTCAGGAGGTAGACTGGAATTGCATTGAAAGCATAGGAAAAGAGGCAGAACGTCCACAATGATGCACTTGGCCAAAAAGGGCGTATGCGTTTTTTCCTGAATATATTCAGGAAAAAACGCATACGCCCTTTTTGGCCAACCAAGCAAGCTTGCAAAGGAAATCTGCACTACAATGAAGTCTCACTTCCCCCCGGTCAAAAGGGCCATCTGAAAAAAGTGTAAAATCCAGAAAGGCAGGACAGGCCATGGAGAACTGGGAGCCTTGTTATGCTGATGGGCGGGATGTAAATTGCCAACAGCCACTCGGGTGAAGTGTATGGTGTTTCCTCAAACATCTAAAAAACAAAGCAACAGAACCTAGGGCACTTCCACTTATGGTCCTATAGCTTAGGGAAATTAAAATCAAAAAGACACAGCCACCCCAAAGTTTCGAATGGCTCTGTTTACAAGAACCTCGTTTACAGTACAAGTTCAACATCACAGAAAGTGAAAAATGGATAAAGAAGTTGTGGTATTTACTTACAAAGCAATATCACTCAGCAATGAAATCTGTGTCACAAGGCCCTTAGCAGCACAATGAGTGGATTCAGGTATGATGATTCTAACTGAAATAAGTCACACAGAAAAAGAAACATCATAAGATATCAGTAATACACGGAATGTAAACTTGGCTACACAGGAACTGAATTACAGAAGAGAACAGGGTCTCAAATTTAGAAAACCAACTTATGCTTGCTTAAGGGTAAAGGTGAGTTGGGGTGCTGCATAAAACCAGAGATTGAAATGAGCACAGATAAAGTTCCTTAAGTTAAATATGGAATAGACAAGAGCTACTCCTTGCTCAACGAAATGGACTCAACACCGCATATTAAACGCCTAAGAATGTACCTGACTAGTAAGTATCTCACAACTTATGGATTGCTATGTCTCCGAAAGAGAATCAAGCATGTGTACAGGGGCATAAACGCAGCAGTGATAGGATTGGAGAGGTTCGTGAGCAAATGAAGACCCTTTGAAGTCATATTGCATGGTACCCTTTACACGGGTTTCAAATACCCAGGTTTAAGGTATTCTTCCTTCAGCTAAAACATGCATGTTGAACCCAAGTATGATCAACCATGTGAACGGGAGACGTGTTCAAATATGTCTCAGTTTTCCTCCCCTGGTACTCGGGTGCAACATTCCAGACGCTTTACTAACACTCTCCCGACTTGGAGAGTCAGTCCCTTTAACCTCCTGTTTGGCCCAGTTTGCAATTTCTGTGGAAGATGAACAGGAATAGCGAGAACCAATGAGAGACTAGCTGGAGGTGTCTGGATGGGCAAATTTAACTCTCATTTCCCACCAGGAAGAGGAATTAACCAAAGGCTCAGCGTGCCTTGCCAGAACCAGATTAGGGCATTAAGACATCCTGCGGTGTTGCGGCCAGGTCACAAGAAAGCAAGTTGAAGAAAGGAGCTCAGGGGCACTGTAATTCACAAACCTGCAGAGTTATAAATGACAGCTATTGTCCAAAAATATACTGAAGTAAGGCTGCCAAGAAGATTGAAAGCGGGGCAGAATTGCAGGAAACCGATTTCAGGAGGTAGACTGGAATTGCATTGAAAGCATAGGAAAAGAGGCAGAACGTCCACAATGATGCACTTGGCCAAAAAGGGCGTATGCGTTTTTTCCTGAATATATTCAGGAAAAAACGCATACGCCCTTTTTGGCCAACCAAGCACGCTTGCAAAGGAAATCTGCACTACAATGAAGTCTCACTTCCCCCCGGTCAAAAGGGACATCTGAAAAAAGTGTAAAATCCAGAAAGGCAGGACAGGCCATGGAGAACTGGGAGCCTTGTTATGCTGATGGGCGGGATGTAAATTGCCAACAGACACTCGGGAGAAGTGTATGGTGTTTCCTGAAACATCTAAAAAACAAAGCAACAGAGCCTAGGGCACTGCCACTTATGGTCCTATAGCTTAGGGAAATTAAAATCAAAAAGACACAGCCACCCCAAAGTTTCGAATGGCTCTGTTTACAAAAACCTCGTTTACCGTACAAGTTCAATATCACAGAAAGTGAAAAATGGATAAAGAACTTGTGGTACTTACGTACAATGCAGTATCACTCAGCAATGAAATCTATGTCATCAGGCCCGTAGCAGCATAATGAGTGGATTCAGGTACGATGATTCTAACTGAAATAAGTCACACAGAAAAAGAAACATCATAAGATATCAGTAATACACGGAATGTAAACTTGGCTACACAGGAACTGCATTCCAAAACAGAACAGGGTCTCAAATTTAGAAAACCAACTTATGCTTGCTTAAGGGGAAAGGTGAGTTGGGGTGCTGCATAAAACCAGAGATTGAAATGAGCACAGATAAAGTTCCTTAAGCCAAATATGGAATAGACAAGAGCTACTCCTTGCTCAATGAAATGGACTCAACACCGCATATTAAACGCCTAAGAATGTACCTGACTAGTAAGTATCATAAAACCTATAGATTGCTATGTCTCCGAAAGAGAATCAAGCATGTGTACAGGGGCATAAACGCAGCAGTGATAGGATTGGAGAGGTTCGGTGAGCAAATGAAGACCCTTTGAAGTCATATTGCATGGTACCCATTACACGGGTTTCAAATGCCCAGGTTTAAGGTATTCTTCCTTCAGCTAAAACATGCATGTGGAACCTAGAGTATGATCAACCATGTGAACGGGAGACGTGTTCAAATATGTCTCAGTTTTCGTACCCTGGTCCTCGGGTGCAACATTCCAGACACTTTACTAACACTCTCCCGACTTGGAGAGTCAGTCCCTTTAACCTCCGGTTTGGCCCAGTTTGCAATTTCTGCGGAAGATGAACAGGAATAGCGAGAACCAATGAGAGGCTAGCTGGAGGTGTCTGGACGGGCAAATTTAACTCTCATTTCCCACCAGGAAGAGGAAATAACCAAAGGCTCAGCGTGCCGTACCGGAACCAGATTAGGGCCTGAAGCCATCCTGCGGTGTTGCGGCCAGCTCAAAAGAAAGCAAGTTGAAGAAAGAGCTCAGGGGCACTGTAATTCACAAACCTGCAGAGTTATAAATGAGAGCTATCATCCAAAAATAGACTGAAGTAAGGCTGCAAAGAGGACTTGAAAGCGGGGCAGAATTGCAGGAAAACTATTTCAGGAGGTAGACTGGAATTGCATTGAAAGAATAGGAAAAGAGGCAGAACGTCCACAATGATGCACTTGGCCAAAAAGGGCGTATGTGTTTTTTCCTGAATATATTCAGGAAAAAACGCATACGCACTTTTTGGCGAACCAAGCAAGCTTGCAAAGGAAATCTGCACTACAATGAAGTCTCACTTCCCCCGGTCAAAAGGGCCATCTGAAAAAAGTGTAAAATCCAGAAAGGCAGGACAGGCCATGGAGAACTGGGAGCCTTGTTATGCTGAAGGGCGGGATGTAAATTGCCAACAAACACTGGGGAGAAGTGTATGGTGTTTCCTGAAACATCTAAAAAACAAAGCAACAGAGCCTAGGGCACTTCCACTTATGGTCCTATAGCTTAGGGAATTTAAAATCAAAAAGACACAGCCACCCCAAAGTTTCGAACGGCTCTGTTTACAAGAACCTCGTTTACAGTACAAGTTCAACATCGCAGAAAGTGAAAAATGGATAAAAAAGTTGTGGTATTTACTTACAAAGCAATATCACTCAGCAATGAAATCTGTGTCATCAGGCCCTTAGCAGCACAATGAATGGATTCAGGTATGATGATTCTAACTGAAATAAGTCACACAGAAAAAGAAACATCATAAGATATCAGTAATACACGGAATGTAAACTTGGCTACACAGGAACTGAATTACAGAACAGAACAGGGTCTCCAATTTAGAAAACCAACTTATGCTTGCTTAAGGGGAAAGGTGAGTTGGGGTGCTGCATAAAACCAGAGATTGAAATGAGCACAGATAAAGTTCCTTAAGCCAAATATGGAATAGACAAGAGCTACTCCTTGCTCAACGAAATGGACTCAACACCGCATATTAAACGCCTAAGAATGTACCTGACTAGTAAGTATCTTAAAACCTATGGATTGCTATGTCTCCGAAAGAGAATCAAGCATGTGTACAGGGACATAAACGCAGCAGTGATAGGATTGGAGAGGTTCGGTGAGCAAATGAAGACCCTTTGAAGTCATATTGCATGGTACCCATTCCACGGGATTCAAATACACAGGTTTAAGGTATTCTTCCTTCAGCTAAAAGATGCATGTGGAACCCAAGTATGATCAACCATGTGAACGGGAGACGTGTTCAAATATGTCTCAGTTTTCCTCCCCTGGTACTCGGGTGCAACATTCCAGACGCTTTACTAACACTCTCCCGACTTGGAGAGTCAGTCCCTTTAACCTCCTGTTTGGCCCAGTTTGCAATTTCTGCGGAAGATGAACAGGAATAGCGAGAACCAATGAGAGGCTACCTGGAGGTGTCTGGACGGGCAAATTTAACTCTCATTTCCCACCAGGAAGAGGAAATAACCAAAGGCTCAGCGTGCCGTACCGGAACCAGATTAGGGCCTGAAGCCATCCTGCGGTGTTGCGGCCAGCTCAAAAGAAAGCGAGTTGAAGAAAGGAGCACAGGGTCTCTGTAATTCACAAATCTGCAGAGTTATAAATGACAGCTATCGTCCAAAAATAGACTGAAGTAAGGCTGCGAAGAGGACTTGAAAGCGGGGCAGAATTGCAGGAAACCGATTTCAGGAGGTAGACTGGAATTGCATTGAAAGCATAGGAAAAGAGGCAGAACGTCCACAATGATGCACTTGGCCAAAAAGGGCGTATGCGTTTTTTCCTGAATATATTCAGGAAAAAACGCATACGCCCTTTTTGGCCAACCAAGCAAGCTTGCAAAGGAAATCTGCACTACAATGAAGTCTCACTTCCCCCCGGTCAAAAGGGCCATCTGAAAAAAGTGTAAAATCCAAAAAGGCAGGACAGGCCATGGAGAACTGGGAGCCTTGTTATGCTGATGGGCGGGATGTAAATTGCCAACAACCACTCGGGAAAAGTGTATGGTGTTTCCTGAAACATCTAAAAAACAAAGCAACAGAACCTAGGGCACTTCCACTTATGGTCCTATAGCTTAGGGAAATTAAAATCAAAAAGACACAGCCACCCCAAAGTTTGGAACGGCTCTGTTTACAAGAACCTCGTTTACAGTACAAGTTCAACATCGCAGAAAGTGAAAAATGGATAAAGAACTTGTGGTATTTACTTACAAAGCAATATCACTCAGCAATGAAATCTGTGTCATCAGGCCCTTAGCAGCACAATGAGTGGATTCAGGTATGATGATTCTAACTGAAATAAGTCACACAGAAAAAGAAACATCATAAGATATCAGTAATACACGGAATGTAAACTTGGCTACACAGGAACTGAATTACAGAACAGAACAGGGTCTCAAATTTAGAAAACCAACTTATGCTTGCTTAAGGGGAAAGGTGAGTTGGGGTGCTGCATAAAACCAGAGATTGAAATGAGCACAGATAAAGTTCCTTAAGCCAAATATGGAATAGACAAGAGCTACTCCTTGCTCAACGAAATGGACTCAACACCCCATATTAAACGCCTAAGAATGTACCTGACTAGTAAGTATCTTAAACCTATGGATTGCTATGTCTCCGAAAGAGAATCAAGCATGTGTACAGGGGCATAAACGCAGCAGTGATAGGATTGGAGAGGTTCGGTGAGCAAATGAAGACCCTTTGAAGTCATATTGCATGGTACCCATTCCACGGATTTCAACTACCCAGGTTTAAGGTATTCTTCCTTCAGCTAAAACATGCATGTGGAACCTAGAGTATGATCAACCATGTGATCGGGAGACGTGTTCTAATATGTCTCAGTTTTCGTACCCTGGTACTTGGGTGCAACATTCCAGACCCTTTACTAACACTCTCCCCACTTGGAAAGTCAGTCCCTTTAACCTCCTGTTTGGCCCAGTTTGCAATTTCTGCGGAAGATGAACAGGAATAGCGAGAACCAATGAGAGGCTAGCTGGAGGTGTCTGGACGGGCAAATTTAACTCTCATTTCCCACCAGGAAGAGGAATTAACCAAAGGCTCAGCATGCCGGGCCGGAACCAGATTAGGGCCTGAAGCCATCCTGCGGTGTTGCGGCCAGGTCACAAGAAAGCGAGTTGAAGAAAGGAGCTCAGGGGCACTGCAACTGACAAACCAGCAGAGTTATAAATGACAGCTATCGTCCAAAAATAGACTGAAGTAAGGCTGCGAAGAGGACTTGAAAGCGGGGCAGAATTGCAGGAAACCGATTTCAGGAGGTAGACTGGAATTGCATTGAAAGCATAGGAAAAGAGGCAGAACGTCCACAATGATGCACTTGGCCAAAAAGGGCGTATGCGTTTTTTCCTGAATATATTCAGGAAAAAACGCATACGCCCTTTTTGGCCAACCAAGCAAGCTTGCAAAGGAAATCTGCACTACAATGAAGTCTCACATCCCCCCGGTCAAAAGGGCCATCTGAAAAAAGTGTAAAATCCAGAAAGGCAGGACAGGCCATGGAGAACTGGGAGCCTTGTTATGCTGATGGGCGGGATGTAAATTACCAACAGACACTCAGGAGAAGTGTATGGTGTTTCCTGAAACATCTAAAAAACTAAGCAACAGAGCCTAGGGCACTGCCACTTATGGTCCTATAGCTTAGGGAAATTAAAATCAAAAAGACACAGCCACCCCAAAGTTTGGGACGCCTCTGTTTACAAGAACCTCGTTTACAGTACAAGTTCAACATCGCAGAAATTGAAAAATGGATAAAGAAGTTGTGGTATTTACTTACAAAGCAATATCACTCAGCAATGAAATCTGTGTCATCAGGCCCTTAGCAGCACAATGAGTGGATTCAGGTATGATGATTCTAACTGAAATAAGTCACACAGAAAAAGAAACATCATAAGATATCAGTAATACACGGAATGGAAACTTGGCTACACAGGAACTGAATTACAGAACAGAACAGGGTCTCCAATTTAGAAAACCAACTTATGCTTGCTTAAGGGGAAAGGTGAGTTGGGGTGCTGCATAAAACCAGAGATTGAAATGAGCACAGATAAAGTTCCTTAAGCCAAATATGGAATAGACAAGAGCTACTCCTTGCTCAATGAAATGGACTCAACACCCCATATTAAACGCCTAAGAATGTACCTGACTAGTAAGTATCTTAAAACCTATGGATTGCTATGTCTCTGAAAGAGAATCAAGCGTGTGTACAGGGGCATAAACGCAGCAGTGATAGGATTGGAGAGGTTCGGTGAGCAAATGAAGACCCTTTGAAGTCATATTGCATGGTACCCATTCCACGGGTCTCAACTCTCCAGGTTTAAGGTATTCTTCCTTCAGCTAAAACATGCATGTGGAACCCAGAGTATGATCAACCGTGTGAACGGGAGACGTGTTCAAATATGTCTCAGTTTTCCTCCCCTGGTACTCGGGTGCAACATTCCAGACCCTTTACTAACACTCTCCCAACTTGGAGAGTCAGCGCCTTTAACCTCCTGTTTGGCCCAGTTTGCAATTTCTGCGGAAGATGAACAGGAATAGGGAGAACCAATGAGAGACTAGCTGGAGGTGTCTGGACGGGCAAATTTAACTCTCATTTCCCACCAGGAAGAGGAAATAACCAAAGGCTCAGCGTGCCGTGCCGGAACCAGATTAGGGCCTGAAGCCATCCTGCGGTGTTGCGGCCAGCTCAAAAGAAAGCGAGTTGAAGAAAGGAGCTCAGGGTCTCTGTAATTCACAAACCTGCAGAGTTATAAATGACAGCTATCGTCCAAAAATATACTGAAGTAAGGCTTCCAAGAGGACTTGAAAGTGGGGCATAATTGCAGGATACCGATTTCAGGAGGTAGACTGGAATTGCATTGAAAGTGTAGGAAAAGAGGCAGAACGTCCACAATGATGCACTTTACCAAAAGGGCATATGCGTTTTTTCCTGAATATATTTAGGGAAAAACGCATACGCCCTTTTTGGCCAACCAAGCAAGCTTGCAAAGGAAATCTGCACTACAATGAAGTCTCACTTCCCCCCGGTCAAAAGGGCCATCAGAATAAAGTGTAAAATCCAGAAAGGCAGGACAGGCCATGGAGAACTGGGAGCCTTGTTATGCTGATGGGCGGGATGTAAATTGCCAACAGACACTCGGGAGAAGTGTATGGTGTTTCCTGAAACATCTAAAAAACAAAGCAACAGAGCCTAGGGCACTGCCACTTATGGTCCTATAGCTTAGGGAAATTAATATCAAAAAGACACAGCAACCCCAAAATTTGGGACGGCTCTTTTTACAGGAATCTCTTCTACGGCACAAGTTAAATATCCCAGAGAGCAAATAATGGATAAAGAAGTTGCGGTACTTCTGTACAACAGAATACCACTCAGCAATGAAATCTATGTCACCAGGCCCGTACCAGCATAATGAGTGGATTGAGGCACGATGATTCTAAGTGAAATAAGTCACACAGAAAAAGAAACATCATAAGGTAACACTAATACACGGAATGTGAACTTGGCTACACATGAACTGAATTACAAAACAGAACAGGGTCTCAAGTTTAGAAAACCAACTTATGCCTGCTTAAGGGGGAAGGTGAGTTGGGGTGCTGCATAAAAGCAGAGTTTGCAATTAGCACAGATACCGTTCCATAAGCCAAATATGTAATAGACAAGAGCTACCCCTTGCTCAACGAAATGGATTCAACAATGAGGTATCACCTCACACCTGGTAGAATAGGCATCATTGAAAATCTAGAAACAAAAAATGCTGGAAAGGGTGTGGAGAAAAGGAACCCTCTTCCACTATTGTTGGGAATATAAATTGATACAGTCATTATGGAGAACAATATGGAATTTCTTAAGAAACTAACAATAGAATTACCATAGGATACAGCAATCCCAGTACTGGACATATACCCAGACAAAACCATAAATCAAAAAGAGTCATTCACCGCAATGTTCATTGCATCACTATTTACAATATCGAGGTAATGGAAGCAACCTAAATGCCCACAGACAGACGAATGCATAAAGCTGTGGTACATATATAAAATGGAATATTACTAAGCCATGAAAAGGAATGAAATTGGGTCATTTGTAGAGACGTCGATGGATCTAGAGACTGTCATACAGAGTGAAGTAAGTCAGAAAGAGAAAAACAAATCTTGTATATTCATGCATATATGTGGAACCTAGAAAAACTGTACAGATTAACCATTTTGCAAGGCATAAACAGAGCAACAGATGTAGACAACAAACGTATGGACAACAAGGGGGGAAAGCTGTTGGGGGGGTGGTGGTGGGAGGAGTTGAGAGACTGGGATTGGCATGTATACATTTATATGTATAAAATAGATAACCAATAAGAACCTGCTGTATAAAAATATAAAATAAAATTCAAAATTAAAAAGAAGTAAAATTTAAAAAATAAAACAGAAAAAACAATTATTCCCTGCACATACATGTATTTATATGAATAAATTATTTCCATGCTTATATCTGTAAATACAAAAAAGAGGAATAAAATCTACCTTGAACCAAAAACGAAAAAGAGAAAAAAAACACAGAACCCACCAGTTACACAGAGGAAAACCGTATCAGGGCACTTGCTCCAGTTGTAAACAATTCTGAAGTTGGTCAGTGGTGGGGAATCGTCTCCCATTCAGCCAGCAGCCCCCACGCAACAAGCGTCCTCATTGCAAAGCTGGGGCACCGTGCCGAGGCATCTGTGAGTAAACGTGAGCTGAGCCCCAGGCCAGTTGCTGCTGAACTATTCCCACCCGTCCCAGGTAAAACACCTGAATATATACAAGGACTTGAAAGCCTAGAGGAAGGGCCATAGAGCCACACGAGTGACAGCATGCCAGCCGACTTGGTGCCTGCAGGCCAGCCAGGATGGTCCTGGCCCTGGGTGCTCTTCTGGAAGATTTCCATTTCCCTGCCTGAGATACCCGTCCTGTCCCTGCCCCCACTGCTTTTTTCCTTCCTCACCTCTGCCCAGGGAGAAATTCCAGCAGCAGGTATGGGTGACACATCCTCTTCTTTAGCAGGTGGCAGCCTGGCAACTGCTGCAGAAAGTCCAGCAGAGCCCCACTCACACTGGGCCACCCACAAAGCCGTGGCCTCTCACTCCCTCCCACCAGCCCAGCCCCGAGACTGCTGACAGGGCAGAGAAAATGGCGTCAGGCACGGCTGCAGGGGCTCTTGCTGCCTGGAGTGGTATTTATATTGATCTCAACCCAGGCACACCTGGGGAGGGCTGGCCGGCACGGTAAGGCTGCCCAGGTCAGCCAATCATCACCCCTCAGGGGCTCACAGTTGCAGAAAATGGAACTTGCTGAACCGGCCAGGTCCAACGAACAGGTGTGGGCTCCTGAGAGTCAGGATAGACAAGGGGCTGCAGCTTTGGCTTGTTTTCTAATCATTTTATCTGGCCCATGAGTGGGAGACAACTTCAAGAAAACCCTCTGCTAATGAGAGGAACCCAGGAGTCAGGGAGAGGAGGGGTGGGTGGTGGTTGGAGACAGAGGCCTGGTGCCCCGGGTGCAGTGGAAGTCTCTGGAAGACCAGGTGGAGGGAGGCCTCACGGAGTGATGCCCAGGGTCACAGACCTGTCACAGCTGCTGTTTGTTAGTTCAAGTCCTGCTCTGAGGTGCTCTGTGTCAGCTCTGAGCGACAGGTGAGCTGGGGGTGCTCTGCAATGAGGGCTATGTGCACGGTTCCTGTGTGCCCAGCCCTGCCACAGTACCTGCAAGGGTAGCTCTGTATCCTGGGAGGGGCCTGACCACGAGAGCCCCGTGGGCTGGGGTGGGGGTGGGGTACCTGCCCAGGTGAGCTCCATATTCTGGGATTGGTCTGACCACGAGAGCCCCATGGGCTGCTGGGGACCTGGTAAAGGATGTCAGGACAGTCAGTGAAGCCACCGAGGATATACCTCCAGTTGCTCCTAATTCCTACACCCTGCTGGTCATTCTACCAACCACCAGGACATGGTATTCTGTATTAGTCTTCAATGATGCCTTCTTTTGTATTCCATTAGTCCCAGAGTCACAAGAAATTTTGGCTTGTGAGTGGCAGGACTCCACATACAACTAAAACAATACTTCCGGGCCGTCTGGCCCCAAGGGTGCAAAAATTCCCACACCATCTTTGGGGAAAGCTTAGCTAAAGACCTAAAAGTTCTACCTCTGGAAAAGGAAACCCTCCTTCAATATGCAGACGACATTCTGATCACCAGCCCTACTAAGGAGGCCTCTGAACTACCAAGCCAATAAAGGATAGAAGTTGTCCAAGAAAAAGCTCAAATATCACAGACTGCGGTGACCTGCCTGGGCTTCATTCTCACAGAAGGTCAGAGAAGCCCATGCCAGGAAAGGGAAGAAACCATTTTCAGCCTTACCCCTTTCTAAAACTAGAAGACAGCTTAGGGGTTCCTGGGGAGGCCAGGGTTTGCTGCTTCTGGATCCCTAACCACAGTCTACTACCTGGGCCTCTATATGAAACACTGAAAGGAAAAGATGATGATCCTTTTGAATAGAATCCAGAAGTGGCCTTTCAAGAATGGAAAGAGCAGTCAATTCAGACCCTTGCCCTGGAACTCCCTAATTTAGCTAAACCCTTTGACCTTTACATTCCCGGTGAAAGGTGAATCGCCATTGGAGAATTAGTGCAAAAACTGGGACCACTTGAAATGGAACAATGCAAGAATGCCATCCAGGTAGGATAAACTACGGTCACTAAGGGGCTTGGCCCACTGCCACATCTGGCCAAGATACTGGCGGTATCTAAAAACCTGGAAATCAGCAGCCCAAAAGGCCACCTCCCTCCTAAGGGAAAAGGACCCCACGTGGTGATCCTAACCACCAACCATGCCCTGAAGTTGCAGGGTTCGCTCCGTGGGCACACCGACCTCGAGTGAGGAGGCCCTCCAACTCCAACATCCAGAGAGATAACCGGGGGCAACAGGGCACCATGACGACTCGTGTGAACATCACTTGACCTGGAGTTTCTCTCATAAAACAACAAGAGTGTGTCCCAAAAGAGTAGACTACTGCTTGCAGGACTTACTGCACCCAGAGGGGAGCTAATAATCTTGGCGGGGGAACAGTATACCACACTGTCACCATAGAAAAGCCGACAGACACCGTGATGATGGTGGCCAATAAGACCGGCTGGACTCCTGTTTACTTCAAAAGGCTGTTGACTCAGTAGCCATCATGGTCCTTGGTCACCACTGACCCTGGACTGTCTGGGAGTTGAGCGGGCAGGGCTCTGACACCTGGTGCTGTTTGTACGTTAATTCAGGGGCCTAATTGAAGAAAGCGCAGACTACTGGTCAGAGCATCTAGGCTGGCAGAGACGGTCAGCCTAAGGTGGCCGAACAAATGTGGGGCGGGGTGAAACCGGCCCCCACAGCGTCTCTGCACATCTCTTTCCTGGACCCTTAAAGGTCATTAGAATCTATAACACTTCCAATGCTGGTGCTCAGGTGGACGAGCAGGGAGGCAGGGGTCCTGGGGACAATCAACGTCACCGGGAGGCTGCTGGGGAGAAGCTCTGACCCTCGCCCCAGGGTATGAGGGCTCCCAACTCAGCACTCAGCAGTTACAGAAGAAGGGTCTGCACCCTCAGCACTCCAAGAATGAGGAACGGGACAAAAGGCAGAGGAGGGGTTTGTCCCCAGCAAAGCCCATTAAAAATCCCTGGGAGATAAAAATAGAATCTGGGCAATAAAGTCAAGTCTAACCTTTTTTATCCTTTGTGCTTTGTCTAATTTCACGTGCTCCTAGGGTCCCGCATGCAGAGGTTCCACACCCGGCACTTCAGACCAGATTTCCTAGTGCAGAATGGCTGGGTCGACACCTCAGCTCCTGGGGCCCAGTGCAGACTCCACGATATAGAGCCTGAGCTACAGCCAACCCGGCCCTCGAGAGCTCCGCCGCCTCCCTCCCTCCCACTGACTCTGACAGGATCTCTACACAGCAGCCCAGCCCACAGCCCACGGGGTAGTGCATGCTCTCACCTCTCCATTCTCTGATCAAAATATAAAGTTTCCTTTGCTTGTGAACCAAACTCAGTCTCGATCTGTTGGCCCCAATGACACTGGGCAGGGGGACACTTGTTGGGGTCCACTCTGGAGGATCAGTAACAGAAATTGAGACTATTGTAACCTCAATGAACAGATGTGTGAGCCAAACTGTAGTTAACATAGAACAGTGTATAAGGCTCGGGTAAAATAAGATGTTTTTAACACTTCCATTTGATATTTCCATCACTTTTTATAAGCAAGTTCAGTGAAAAGGTTTGTCTTATTTGTCAGGTCAATATTAGAGAAACGAAGTGATTTCTTTCCAAGGATGTACAGCTAATAATCTTGGTTAAACCTTCAATCTTGTTTTAAATGCTTTTCCATTGAAAATGATACCTCTCTTTCAGCTCCCCCATTTCTGAGAAGTATAAAATCTTATAATTTATTATTACCAAAGGGGAAAGGTGGGAGGAGGGATAAATTAACAGTTTGGAATGAACACATACACACTGCTATGTATAAAATAGATCATCAACAAGGAACTACTGTATAGCACAGGGAACTACACTCAACATTTTGCAATAACCTATAAGGGGAAATAATCTGAAAAAGAATAGATATTTTTATTGACATCATCTATCAATGACAGTTAAAGTGTAGCCTAAGGGAAGCTGGTGGTGAGTGCTTCTGACCCTGAAGACTTCAATCATCTAAAGTTTGGACTCTGCCTACTTCCCAAGGCCCTTAATGAACATATGTGTAGCCGTAGCTTAAAAACTTCCCCAGTTTGGGTTTCGGGGAGACACTGATTTTGAAAAAGCCCTGGTGTTCTCCTTACATGAATGGGACTCTTCCTACTGCTAAAACATGTCTGTCACACCCAGAGGATGGTATACCATCTGATCGGGAAGAGTTTGGAAAAGGCATCTCATCTCCTCATCTCCTGGTGCTCGGGTTCACCCCTCCAGCGTCTTTACTAACAGTCTCCCCACTTGGAGATGTCAGCACTGTCAACATCCTGTTGCGTACAGTTTGGAATTTGTCCAGAGGATGAAGCGGAAGGATGAGGAACAATGAGAGACAAGTCCTAGGTGTTCAGACAGGCACATGTCACTCTAATTTCCAATCAGGAAGACGAATTGACCAAAGGCTAGGGTTGCCCATGGAAACAGTATAGGGCTTGAGGAAATCCCGCTGCTTTGTGGCCAGTTCCCATAAACACGAGTTGAACAATGGAACTCAGGGGCAGTAAAATTCACAAAACTGCAGAGTTGAAAATATCCATCACTGAAAAATGTCTTGAGGAAAGTCAGAGAAAAGGACTTGTAAGCAAGGGAGAATGGCAGGAAAGGGATTTGAGGAGGTAGAAAGGACTCACCATTAAGCACAAGAAAAGGAGCTGAACATTGCCAACATTGCAGTTGGCCAAAAAGGGTGTATGCGTTCTTTTCTGTATATATTCAAGAAAAGGGCATACACTTTTTTAGCCAACCAAACAGGTGGGCACTGGAAGTCAATACTACAAAAGATATCACTTCGCATCAGTCAGAAGAGCCATCCTCATAAAGCGTAAACAACAGAAATGCAGGACAGGGCAACGAGAAGAGGGAGCCCTGTGAGACTTATAGTGGAAATGTATATTGCCAACGGCCATTCTGGAGAAGTGTATTGTGTTTACTAAAGCATCTAAAAAATGAGCTACAGAGCATAGGGCACTTGCACTCATGGGCGTATATCTTGGGAAAAACAAAAATCGAGAGGACACAGGCACCCCAATGTTTACCCCCTCTCTGTTTAAAAGATCCTCGACTAGGATATAACTTAAATGTCTCTGGAGGGAAAAAATGGATAGAGATGTGGTACTTAGGTAGAGTGGAATATTATTCAGCCTGGAAATCAATGAAATATGGCCAGTTGTAACAACTCCGGAGGAGTTACGTATGATCATTCTAAGTGACAGAATTCAAAAAGAAAAAGACACATATCATAAGATATCACTTAAAGGTGGAATCCAAAATGGCTACACATGAAATAAATTACAAAACAAAAACATAGTCAAATATGTAGAAAACACGCATAAGGCTGCTAAACGGGAAAGGTGGGGAGGGGTGAGGCATCATCCAGGAGGTTGAAATTAGCAAAGATACCATTCCAAATACCAAACTGATAATCAACAAGGCCTACACGGTAGCTAAAAGAACTGCACTCAGCACACTCAAGTCACCGGAAAAGAATATATACGACTGGTAAGAATCTGAAAAAGAATTTATTGATGTCTCTCTGTACGCGAATCAAGTGGATGTACAGCAGCAAGAAACAGAGCTTTGAAAATCAGCTGTAACCAATATAGTAATAAATTGAAAAAAATAAACGACAGAGAGACAGAGAAAACCTCTTACAACTTTTCCTCAGGGACGGTGATGCAACATGGATTGAACACATCTAGACCCACAGCAGGATGAGACATAAGGCTGGAAACTGTTTGTGCTAAGAGAAATGTGAGGTTGGGTGAGGAAATGCACACCCTTTAAAGTAATACTACCTGGTACCCATTCAATGGGTCCCAAATCTGCAGGTTCAAGGGATCTTCCTACAGCTAAAACATGCATGGAAAACCCAGAGGACTGTACACCATGTGATCGGGAGATGTGTCTAAAATGCACCTCATTTATCCTCTCCTGGTGCTCCTGTTCACCATTCCAGCCACGCTACTTAGAATCTCCCCACTTGGAGAATCAGCACATTTAAACTTCTGTTTCACACATTTTGCAAATTGTGAGGAGGATGAACGGGAAGAGGGGGAACCAATGAGAGAAGAGTTGTAGGGGTTTGGACGGGCACATATCACTCTAATTTCCCATTAAGAGTAAGAATTAAAGAAAGGCTCAGCCTGCCTCGCCGGAGCCAAAATAGGGCCTGAAGCAATCCTGCGGGTTTGAGGCCAGCTCACAAAAGAGCAACTTAAAAAATGGAGCTCAGGGTCACTGCAATTCACAAACCTGCAGAGTTATAAATGAAAACTAACGTCCAAAAATATGTTGAGGTAAGGCAAAGAAGAGGATCTGATGCAAGACAGAATTGCAAGAAACAGATTTCAAGAGATAGATTGGACTCGTCTTTAACGCACATGAAAAGCGGCAGAATTTCGACAATGATGCAGTTGGCCCAAAAGGGCGTATGCGTTTTTTCCTGATTATATCCAGGAAAAAACGCATACGCACTTTATGGGCAACGAAGCAAGCAAGCAATGCAAATGTGCACAACAAAGAAGTCTCACTTCCCACCGGTCAAAAGGGCCATCCTAAAAAATTGTAAAAACCAGAAATGCAGGACAGGCCATGGAGAACAGGGAGCCTTTATACGCTGATGGGCAGTGTGTGAACTGCCGAGAGCCACTCTGGAGAAGTGTATGGTGGTTCCTAAATCATCTAAAAAACAGAGCTACAGAGCATAGGACACTTCCAATCATGGGAGTATATCTAGGGAAGTCTAAAAATCAACAAGACACAAGCACACCACAGTTTAGGGCTACTCTGTTTACAAGAACCTCAACTTCAGTACACCTTAAATATCCCAGGAAAGAGAACAATGGATAAAGAAGATGTGGTACTTATGTACAATGGAATATCTCTTCACCATGAAATCAATGTAATAAGGCTAGTAGAAGGATAAAGAGTGGATTTAGGTCCGATAATACTACTTGAAATAAGTCAAACAGAAAAAGAAACATATCATAAGATATCACTTATAGAGGGAGGGTAAATATGGCTGCACAAGAAATGAATTACAGAACAGAACAGTGTCTCACATTTAGAAAACACACTTATGTCAGCTTAAGGGGAAAGGAGAGGTGGGGTGATGCATAAAACCAGAGTTTGAAATTAGCACAGATACCGTTCAATAAACCAAATAGGTATTAGACAAGATCTACACCTTGCTCAATGAACTGGCCTCAACACTCCCTATACACCGCAGAGAAATATATCTGAGGAATAAGAATCTTAAAACCCATGTATTGATATATCTCCATAAGGGAATCAAGTGTGTGCAGAGCGGCACAAACACAGCAGTGAAAAGGAGCTAAACCCCATTATAGAAATAAATTTTAAAAACAAAACGCTGAAACAATGAAAGAGAGAAAAATTCTTACAAAATTCGCTCAGGGGCTGTGATACAACCTGGATTGACCACATATAAACCCACAGCTGGATAAGACATAAGGCTGGACACTTGGGGCTGACAGGATTGGTGAGCTTTGGTGAGCAACTGCCGAAAGTTTAATGCAATACTTCATGCTACTCAGTCCAAGGGTCCCAACACTCCAGGTTGAAGGGAATCTTCCTACAGCTAAACCATGCTTGGGAAACCCAGCGACTGGTATACCATATGATCGGGAAAGGTTTCTAAAACGCACCTCATTTTTCCTCTCCTGGGGCTCCGGATCGACATTCCAGCTGCTTTACTAACAACATCCCCACATGGAGTCAATGCCTTTAAGTTCTGGTATCGCACAGTCTGCAGTTAGTGCAGAGGATGAATGGGAATAGGGGGAACCAGTGAGGAACTAGCTGTAGCGGTTTCAATGGGCACATGTCACTCTAATATCACATCAGTAAGAAGAATTAACCAAAGGCACAGCAGCTGCCCCAGAAGAAAAATAGGGCTTCAAGGAATCCTGTGGTTATGGGGCAATACCACAAAAATAAGAGCTAAAAAATGGAGCTAAGGGCCACTGCAATTCAAAAACCTGCAGAGCTATAAAGGCCAACTATTTTTAAAAAATATATTGAGGTAAGGCTATGAAGAGGCATTGAAAGCAAGGCAGAATTGCAGGAAACCGATTTCAGGAGGTAGACTGGAATTGCATTGAAAGCATATGAAGAGAGTCAGAAACTCGACAATGATGCACTTGGCCAAAAAGGGCGTATGTGTTTTTTCCTGAATATATTCAGGAAAAAACGCATACGCACTTTTTGGCCAACCAAGCAAGCTTGCAAAGGATATCTGCACTACAATGAAGTCTCACTTCCACCTGGTCAAAAGGGCCATCTGAAAAAAGTGTAAAATCCATAAAGGCACGACAGGCCACGGAGAACTGGGAGCCTTCTTATGCTGATGGGCGGGATGTAAATTGCCAACAGACACTCTGGAGAAGTGTATGGTGTTTCCTGAAACATCTAAAAAACAAAGCAACAGAGCCTAGGGCACTTCCACTTATGGTCCTATAGCTTAGGGAAATTAAAATCAAAAAGACACAGCCACCCCAAAGTTTGGGACGGCTCTGTTTACAAGAACCTCGTTTACAGTACAAGTTCAATATCGCAGAAAATGAAAAATGGATAAAGAAACTGTGGTATTTACTTACAAAGCAATAACACTCAGCAATGAAATCTATGTCATCAGGCCCTTAGCAGCACAATGAGTGGATTCAGGTATGATGATTCTAACTGAAATAAGTCACACAGAAAAAGAAACATCATAAGATATCACTAATACACGGAATGTAAACTTGGCTACACAGGAACTGAATTACAGAACAGAACAGGGTCTCAAATTTAGAAAACCAACTTATGCTTGCTTAAGGGGAAAGGTGAGTTGGGGTGCTGCATAAAACCAGAGATTGAAATGAGCACAGATAAAGTTCCTTAAGCCAAATATGGAATAGACAAGAGCTACTCCTTGCTCAACGAAATGGACTCAACACCGCATATTAAACGCCTAAGAATGTACCTGACTAGTAAGTATCTTAAAAGCTATGGATTGCTATGTCTCCAAAAGAGAATCAAGCATGTGTACAGAGGCATAAATGCAGCAGTGATAGGACTGGAGAGGTTCGTGAGCAAATGAAGACCCTTTGAAGTCATATTGCATGGTACCCATTCCATGGGTTTCAACTACCCAGGTTTAAGGTATTCTTCCTTCAGCTAAAACATGCATGTGGAACCTAGAGTATGATCAACCATGTGATCGGGAGACGTGTTCAAATATGTCTCAGTTTTCGTACCCTGGTACTCGGGTGCAACATTCCAGACGCTTTACTAACACTCTCCCGACTTGGAGAGTCAGTCCCTTTAACCTCCTGTTTGGCCCAGTTTGCAATTTCTGCGGAAGATGAACAGGAATAGCGAGAATCAATGAGAGACTAGCTGGAGGTGTCTGGATGGGCAAATTTAACTCTCATTTCCCACCAGGAAGAGGAATTAACCAAAGGCTCAGAATGCCGTGCCAGAACCAGATTAGGGCCTGAAGACATCCTGCGGTGTTGCGGCCAGGTCACAAGAAAGCGAGTTGAAGAAAGGAGCTCAGGGGCACTGTAATTCACAAACCTGCAGAGTTATAAATGACAGCTATCGTCCAAAAATAGACTGAAGTAAGGCTGCCAAGAGGACTTGAAAGCGGGGCAGAATTGCAGGAAACCGATTTCAGGACGTAGACTGGAATTGCATTGAAAGCATAGGAAAAGAGGCAGAACGTCCACAATGATGCACTTGGACAAAAAGGGCGTATGCGTTTTTTCCTGAATATATTCAGGAAAAAACGCGTACGCCCTTTTTGGCCAACCAAGCAAGCTTGCAAAGGAAATCTGCACTACAATGAAGTCTCACTTCCCCCCGGTCAAAAGGGCCATCTGAAAAAAGTGTAAAATCCAGAAAGGCAGGACAGGCCATGGAGAACTGGGAGCCTTGTTATGCTGATGGGCGGGATGTAAATTGCCAACAGACACTCAGGAGAAGTGTATGGTGTTTCCTGAAACATCTAAAAAACAAAGCAACAGAGCCTAGGGCACTTCCACTTATGGTCCTATAGCTTAGGGAAATTAAAATCAAAAACACAGCCACCCCAAAGTTTGGGACGCCTCCGTTTACAAGAACCTCGTTTACCGTACAAGTTCAATATCATAGAAAGTGAAAAATGGATAAAGAACTTGTGGTACTTACGTACAATGCAGTATCACTCAGCAATGAAATCTATGTCATCAGGCCCGTAGCAGCATAATGAGTGGATTCAGGTACGATGATTCTAACTGAAATAAGTCACACAGAAAAAGAAACATCATAAGATATCAGTAATACACGGAATGTAAACTTGGCTACACAGGAACTGCATTCCAAAACAGAACAGGGTCTCAAATTTAGAACCAACTTATGCTTGCTTAAGGGGAAAGGTGAGTTGGGGTGCTGCATAAAACCAGAGATTGAAATGAGCACAGATAAAGTTCCTTAAGCCAAATATGGAATAGACAAGAGCTACTCCTTGCTCAATGAAATGGACTCAACACCCCATATTAAACGCCTAAGAATGTACCTGACTAGTAAGTATCTTAAAACCTATGGATTGCTATGTCTCCAAAAGAGAATCAAGCGTGTGTACAGGGGCATAAACGCAGCAGTGATAGGATTGGAGAGGTTCGGTAAGCAAATGAAGACCCCTTGAAGTCATATTGCATGGTACCCATTACACGGGTCTCAACTCTCCAGGTTTTAGGTATTCTTCCTTCAGCTAAAACATGCATGTGGAACCCAGAGTATGATCAACCATGTGAACGGGAGACGTGTTCAAATATGTCTCAGTTTTCCTCCCCTGGTACTCGGGTGCAACATTCCAGACGCTTTACTAACACTCTCCCCACTTGGAGAGTCAGTCCCTTTAACCTCCTGTTTGGCCCAGTTTGCAATTTCTGCGGAAGATGAACAGGAATAGCGAGAACCAATGAGAGGCTAGCTGGAGGTGTCTGAACGGGCAAATTTAACTCTCATTTCCCACCAGGAAGAGGAATTAACCAAAGGCTCAGCGTGCCGGGCCGGAACCAGATTAGGGCCTGAAGCCATCCTGCTGTGTTGCGGCCAGGTCACAAGAAAGCGAGTTGAAGACAGGAGATCAGGGGCACTGTAATTCACAAACCTGCAGAGTTATAAATGACAGCTATCGTCCAAAAATAGACTGAAGTAAGGCTACCAAGAGGACTTGAAAGCGGGGCAGAATTGCAGGAAACCGATTTCAGGAGGTAGACTGGAATTGCATTGAAAGCATAGGAAAAGAGGCAGAACGTCCACAATGATGCACTTGGCCAAAAAGGGCGTATGCGTTTTTTCCTGAATATATTCAGGAAAAAACGCATACGCCCTTTTTGGCCAACCAAGCAAGCTTGCAAAGGAAATCTGCACTACAATGAAGTCTCACATCCCCCCTGTCAAAAGGGCCATCTGAAAAAAGTGTAAAATCCAGAAAGGCAGGACAGGCCATTGAGAACTGGGAGCCTTGTTATGCTGATGGGCGGGATGTAAATTGCCAACAGACACTTGGAAGAAGTGTATGGTGTTTCCTGAAACATCTAAAAAACAAAGCAACAGAGCCTAGGGCACTTCCACTTATGGTCCTATAGCTTAGGGAGATTAAAATCAAAAAGACACAGCCACCCCAAAGTTTGGGACGCCTCTGTTTACAAGAACCTCGTTTACAGTACAAGTTCAACATCGCAGAAAGTGAAAAATGGATAAAGAAGTTGTGGTATTCACTTACAAAGCAATATCACGCAGCAATGAAATCTATCTCATCAGGCCCTTAGCAGCACAATGAGTGGATTCAGGTATGATGATTCTAACTGAAATAAGTCACACAGAAAAAGAAACATCATAAGATATCAGTAATACATGGAATGAAAACTTGGCTACACAGGAACTGAATTACAGAACAGAACAGGGTCTCAAATTTAGAAAACCAACTTATGCTTGCTTAAGGGTAAAGGTGAGTTGGGGTGCTGCATAAAACCAGAGATTGAAATGAGCACAGATAAAGTTCCTTAAGCCAAATATGAAATAGACAAGAGCTACTCCTTGCTCAACGAAATGGACTCAATACCGCATATTAAACGCCTAAGAATGTACCTGACTAGTAAGTATCTTAAAACCTATGGATTGCTATGTCTCTGAAAGAGAATCAAGCATGTGTACAGGGGCATAAACGCAGCAGTGATAGGTTTGTAGAGGTTCGGTGAGCAAATGAAGACCCATTGAAGTCATATTGCATGGTACCCATTCCACGGGTTTCAACTACCCAGGTTTAAGGTATTCTTCCTTCAGCTAAAACATGCATGTGGAACCCAGAGTATGATCAACCATGTGATCGGGAGACGTGTTCAAATATGTCTCAGTTTTCGTACCCTGGTACTCGGGTGCAACATTCCAGACGCTTTACTAACACTCTCCCGACTTGGAGAGTCAGTCCCTTTAACCTCCTGTTTGGCCCAGTTTGCAATTTCTGCGGAAGATGAACAGGAATAGCGAGAACCAATGAGAGACTAGCTGGAGGTGTCTGGACGGGCAAATTTAACTCTCATTTCCCACCAGGAAGAGGAATTAACCAAAGGCTCAGCGTGCCGTGCCAGAACCAGATTAGGGCCTGAAGCCATCCTGCGGTGTTGCGGCCAGCTCAAAAGAAAGCGAGTTGAAGAAAGGAGCTCAGGGGCACTGTAATTCACAAACCTGCAGAGTTATAAATGACAGCTATCGTCCAAAAATAGACTGAAGTAAGGCTGCCAAGAGGACTTGAAAGTGGGGCAGCATTGCAGGAAACCGATTTCAGGAGGTAGACTGGAATTGCATTGAAGGCATAGGAAAAGAGGCAGAACGTCCACAATGATGCACTTGGCCAAAAAGGGCATATGCGTTTTTTCCTGAATATATTCAGGAAAAAAAGCATACGCCCTTTTTGGCCAACCAAGCAAGCTTGCAAAGGAAATCTGCACTACAATGAAGTCTCACTTCCCCCCGGTCAAAAGGGCCATCTGAAAAAAGTGTAAAATCCAGAAAGGCAGGACAGGCCATGGAGAACTGGGAGCCTTGTTATGCTGATGGGCGGGATGTAAATTGCCAACAACCACTCGGGAGAAGTTTATGGTGTTTCCTGAAACATCTAAAAAACAAAGCAACAGAACCTAGGGCACTTCCACTTATGGTCCTATAGCTTAGGGAAATTAAAATCAAAAAGACACAGCCACCCCAAAGTTTTGGACGCCTCTGTTTAGAAGAACCTCGTTTACCGTACAAGTTCAATATCACAGAAAGTGAAAAATGGATAAAGAACTTGTCGTACTTACGTACAATGCAGTATCACTCAGCAATGAAATCTATGTCATCAGGCCCGTAGCAGCATAATGAGTGGATTCAGGTACGATGATTCTAACTGAAATAAGTCACACAGAAAAAGAAACATCATAAGATATCACTAATACACGGAATGTAAACTTGGCTACACAGGAACTGAATTACAGAACAGAACAGGGTCTCAAATTTAGAAAACGAACTTATGCTTGCTTAAGGGTAAAGGTGAGTTGGGGTGCTGCATAAACCCAGAGATTGAAATGAGCACAGATAAAGTTCCTTAAGCCAAATATGGAATAGACAAGAGCTACTCCTTGCTCAACGAAATGGACTCAACACCCCATATTAAACGCCTAAGAATGTACCTGACTAGTAAGTATCTTAAAACCTATGGATTGCTATGTCTCCGAAAGAGAATCAAGCATGTGTACAGGGGCATAAACGCAGCAGTGGTAGGATTGGAGAGGTTCGGTGAGCAAATGAAGACCCTTTGAAGTCATATTGCATGGTACCCGTTACACATGTTTCAACTACCCATGTTTAAGGTATTCTTCCATCAGCTAAAACATGCATGTGGAACCCAAGTATGATCAACCATGTGAACGGGAGACGTGTTCAAATATGTCTCAGTTTTCCTCCCCTGGTACTCGGGTGCAACATTCCAGACGCTTTACTAACACTCTCCCGAGTTGGAGAGTCAGTCCCTTTAACCTCCTGTTTGGCCCAGTTTGCAATTTCTGCGGAAGATGAACAGGAATAGCGAGAACCAATGAGAGGCTAGCTGGAGGTGTCTGGACGGGCAAATTTAACTCTCATTTCCCACCAGGAAGAGGAATTAACCAAAGGCTCAGCGTGCCGTGCCGGAACCAGATTAGGGCCTGAAGCCATCCTGCGGTGTTGCGGCCAGCTCAAAAGAAAGCGAGTTGAAGAAAGGAGCTCAGGGGCACTGTAATTCACAAACCTGCAGAGTTATATATGACAGCTATCGTCCAAAAATAGACTGAAGTAAGGCTGCCAAGAGGACTTGAAAGCGGGGCAGAATTGCAGGAAACCGATTTCAGGAGGTAGACTGGAATTGCATTGAAAGCATAGGAAAAGAGGCAGAACGTCCACAATGATGCACTTGGCCAAAAAGGGCGTATGCGTTTTTTCCTGAATATATTCAGGAAAAAACGCATACGCCCTTTTTGGCCAACCCAGCAAGCTTGCAATGGAAATCTGCACTACAATGAAGTCTCACTTCCCCCGGTCCAAAGGGCCATCTGAAAAAAGTGTAAAATCCAGAAATACAGGACAGGCCATGGAGAACTGGGAGCCTTGTTATGCTGATGGGCGGGATGTAAATTGCCAACAGACACTCAGGAGAAGTGTATGGTGTTTCCTGAAACATCTAAAAAACAAAGCAACAGAGCCTAGGGCACTTCCACTTATGGTCCTATAGCTTAGGGAAATTAAAATCAAAAAGACACAGCCACCCCAAAGTTTGGAAAGGCTCTGTTTACAAGAACCTCGTTTACAGTACAAGTTCAACATCGCAGAAAGTGAAAAATGGATAAAGAACTTGTGGTATTTACTTACAAAGCAATATCACTCAGCAATGAAATCTATGTCATCAGGCCCTTAGCAGCACAATGAGTGGATTCAGGTATGATGATTCTAACTGAAATAAGTCACACAGAAAAAGAAACATCATAAAATATCAGTAATACACGGAATGTAAACTTGGCTACACAGGAACTGAATTACAGAACAGAACAGGGTCTCAAATTTAGAAAACCAACTTATGCTTGCTTAAGGGGAAAGGTGAGTTGGGGTGCTGCATAAAACCAGAGATTGAAATGAGCACAGATAAAGTTCCTTAAGCCAAATATGGAATAGACAAGAGCTACTCCTTGCTCAACGAAATGGACTCAACACCGCATATTAAACGCCTAAGAATGTACGTGACTAGTAAGTATCTTAAAACCTATGGATTGCTATGTCTCCGAAAGAGAATCAAGCATGTGTACAGGGGCATAAACGCAGCAGTGATAGGATTGGAGAGGTTCGGTGAGCAAATGAAGACCCTTTGAAGTCATATTGCATGGTACCCATTCCACGGGTTTCAACTACCCAGGTTTAAGGTATTCTTCCTTCAGCTAAAACATGCATGTGGAACCTAGAGTATGATCAACCATGTGATCGGGAGACGTGTTCAAATATGTCTCAGTTTTCGTACCCTGGTACTCGGGTGCAACATTCCAGACGCTTTAAGAACACTCTCCCGACTTGGAGAGTCAGTCCCTTTAACCTCCTGTTTGGCCCAGTTTGCAATTTCTGCGGAAGATGAACAGGAATAGCGAGAATCAATGAGAGACTAGCTGGAGGTGTCTGGATGGGCAAATTTAACTCTCATTTCCCACCAGGAAGAGGAATTAACCAAAGGCTCAGAATGCCGTGCCAGAACCAGATTAGGGCCTGAAGACATCCTGCGGTGTTGCGGCCAGGTCACAAGAAAGCGAGTTGAAGAAAGGAGCTCAGGGGCACTGTAATTCACAAACCTGCAGAGTTATAAATGACAGCTATCGTCCAAAAATAGACTGAAGTAAGGCTGCCAAGAGGACTTGAAAGCGGGGCAGAATTGCAGGAAACCGATTTCAGGACGTAGACTGGAATTGCATTGAAAGCATAGGAAAAGAGGCAGAACGTCCACAATGATGCACTTGGACAAAAAGGGCGTATGCGTTTTTTCCTGAATATATTCAGGAAAAAACGCGTACGCCCTTTTTGGCCAACCAAGCAAGCTTGCAAAGGAAATCTGCACTACAATGAAGTCTCACTTCCCCCCGGTCAAAAGGGCCATCTGAAAAAAGTGTAAAATCCAGAAAGGCAGGACAGGCCATGGAGAACTGGGAGCCTTGTTATGCTGATGGGCGGGATGTAAATTGCCAACAGACACTCAGGAGAAGTGTATGGTGTTTCCTGAAACATCTAAAAAACAAAGCAACAGAGCCTAGGGCACTTCCACTTATGGTCCTATAGCTTAGGGAAATTAAAATCAAAAACACAGCCACCCCAAAGTTTGGGACGCCTCCGTTTACAAGAACCTCGTTTACCGTACAAGTTCAATATCATAGAAAGTGAAAAATGGATAAAGAACTTGTGGTACTTACGTACAATGCAGTATCACTCAGCAATGAAATCTATGTCATCAGGCCCGTAGCAGCATAATGAGTGGATTCAGGTACGATGATTCTAACTGAAATAAGTCACACAGAAAAAGAAACATCATAAGATATCAGTAATACACGGAATGTAAACTTGGCTACACAGGAACTGCATTCCAAAACAGAACAGGGTCTCAAATTTAGAACCAACTTATGCTTGCTTAAGGGGAAAGGTGAGTTGGGGTGCTGCATAAAACCAGAGATTGAAATGAGCACAGATAAAGTTCCTTAAGCCAAATATGGAATAGACAAGAGCTACTCCTTGCTCAATGAAATGGACTCAACACCCCATATTAAACGCCTAAGAATGTACCTGACTAGTAAGTATCTTAAAACCTATGGATTGCTATGTCTCCAAAAGAGAATCAAGCGTGTGTACAGGGGCATAAACGCAGCAGTGATAGGATTGGAGAGGTTCGGTAAGCAAATGAAGACCCCTTGAAGTCATATTGCATGGTACCCATTACACGGGTCTCAACTCTCCAGGTTTTAGGTATTCTTCCTTCAGCTAAAACATGCATGTGGAACCCAGAGTATGATCAACCATGTGAACGGGAGACGTGTTCAAATATGTCTCAGTTTTCCTCCCCTGGTACTCGGGTGCAACATTCCAGACGCTTTACTAACACTCTCCCCACTTGGAGAGTCAGTCCCTTTAACCTCCTGTTTGGCCCAGTTTGCAATTTCTGCGGAAGATGAACAGGAATAGCGAGAACCAATGAGAGGCTAGCTGGAGGTGTCTGAACGGGCAAATTTAACTCTCATTTCCCACCAGGAAGAGGAATTAACCAAAGGCTCAGCGTGCCGGGCCGGAACCAGATTAGGGCCTGAAGCCATCCTGCTGTGTTGCGGCCAGGTCACAAGAAAGCGAGTTGAAGACAGGAGATCAGGGGCACTGTAATTCACAAACCTGCAGAGTTATAAATGACAGCTATCGTCCAAAAATAGACTGAAGTAAGGCTACCAAGAGGACTTGAAAGCGGGGCAGAATTGCAGGAAACCGATTTCAGGAGGTAGACTGGAATTGCATTGAAAGCATAGGAAAAGAGGCAGAACGTCCACAATGATGCACTTGGCCAAAAAGGGCGTATGCGTTTTTTCCTGAATATATTCAGGAAAAAACGCATACGCCCTTTTTGGCCAACCAAGCAAGCTTGCAAAGGAAATCTGCACTACAATGAAGTCTCACATCCCCCCGGTCAAAAGGGCCATCTGAAAAAAGTGTAAAATCCAGAAAGGCAGGACAGGCCATTGAGAACTGGGAGCCTTGTTATGCTGATGGGCGGGATGTAAATTGCCAACAGACACTTGGAAGAAGTGTATGGTGTTTCCTGAAACATCTAAAAAACAAAGCAACAGAGCCTAGGGCACTTCCACTTATGGTCCTATAGCTTAGGGAGATTAAAATCAAAAAGACACAGCCACCCCAAAGTTTGGGACGCCTCTGTTTACAAGAACCTCGTTTACAGTACAAGTTCAACATCGCAGAAAGTGAAAAATGGATAAAGAAGTTGTGGTATTCACTTACAAAGCAATATCACGCAGCAATGAAATCTATCTCATCAGGCCCTTAGCAGCACAATGAGTGGATTCAGGTATGATGATTCTAACTGAAATAAGTCACACAGAAAAAGAAACATCATAAGATATCAGTAATACATGGAATGAAAACTTGGCTACACAGGAACTGAATTACAGAACAGAACAGGGTCTCAAATTTAGAAAACCAACTTATGCTTGCTTAAGGGTAAAGGTGAGTTGGGGTGCTGCATAAAACCAGAGATTGAAATGAGCACAGATAAAGTTCCTTAAGCCAAATATGAAATAGACAAGAGCTACTCCTTGCTCAACGAAATGGACTCAATACCGCATATTAAACGCCTAAGAATGTACCTGACTAGTAAGTATCTTAAAACCTATGGATTGCTATGTCTCTGAAAGAGAATCAAGCATGTGTACAGGGGCATAAACGCAGCAGTGATAGGTTTGTAGAGGTTCGGTGAGCAAATGAAGACCCATTGAAGTCATATTGCATGGTACCCATTCCACGGGTTTCAACTACCCAGGTTTAAGGTATTCTTCCTTCAGCTAAAACATGCATGTGGAACCCAGAGTATGATCAACCATGTGATCGGGAGACGTGTTCAAATATGTCTCAGTTTTCGTACCCTGGTACTCGGGTGCAACATTCCAGACGCTTTACTAACACTCTCCCGACTTGGAGAGTCAGTCCCTTTAACCTCCTGTTTGGCCCAGTTTGCAATTTCTGCGGAAGATGAACAGGAATAGCGAGAACCAATGAGAGACTAGCTGGAGGTGTCTGGACGGGCAAATTTAACTCTCATTTCCCACCAGGAAGAGGAATTAACCAAAGGCTCAGCGTGCCGTGCCAGAACCAGATTAGGGCCTGAAGCCATCCTGCGGTGTTGCGGCCAGCTCAAAAGAAAGCGAGTTGAAGAAAGGAGCTCAGGGGCACTGTAATTCACAAACCTGCAGAGTTATAAATGACAGCTATCGTCCAAAAATAGACTGAAGTAAGGCTGCCAAGAGGACTTGAAAGTGGGGCAGCATTGCAGGAAACCGATTTCAGGAGGTAGACTGGAATTGCATTGAAGGCATAGGAAAAGAGGCAGAACGTCCACAATGATGCACTTGGCCAAAAAGGGCATATGCGTTTTTTCCTGAATATATTCAGGAAAAAAAGCATACGCCCTTTTTGGCCAACCAAGCAAGCTTGCAAAGGAAATCTGCACTACAATGAAGTCTCACTTCCCCCCGGTCAAAAGGGCCATCTGAAAAAAGTGTAAAATCCAGAAAGGCAGGACAGGCCATGGAGAACTGGGAGCCTTGTTATGCTGATGGGCGGGATGTAAATTGCCAACAACCACTCGGGAGAAGTTTATGGTGTTTCCTGAAACATCTAAAAAACAAAGCAACAGAACCTAGGGCACTTCCACTTATGGTCCTATAGCTTAGGGAAATTAAAATCAAAAAGACACAGCCACCCCAAAGTTTGGGACGCCTCTGTTTAGAAGAACCTCGTTTACCGTACAAGTTCAATATCACAGAAAGTGAAAAATGGATAAAGAACTTGTCGTACTTACGTACAATGCAGTATCACTCAGCAATGAAATCTATGTCATCAGGCCCGTAGCAGCATAATGAGTGGATTCAGGTACGATGATTCTAACTGAAATAAGTCACACAGAAAAAGAAACATCATAAGATATCACTAATACACGGAATGTAAACTTGGCTACACAGGAACTGAATTACAGAACAGAACAGGGTCTCAAATTTAGAAAACGAACTTATGCTTGCTTAAGGGTAAAGGTGAGTTGGGGTGCTGCATAAACCCAGAGATTGAAATGAGCACAGATAAAGTTCCTTAAGCCAAATATGGAATAGACAAGAGCTACTCCTTGCTCAACGAAATGGACTCAACACCCCATATTAAACGCCTAAGAATGTACCTGACTAGTAAGTATCTTAAAACCTATGGATTGCTATGTCTCCGAAAGAGAATCAAGCATGTGTACAGGGGCATAAACGCAGCAGTGGTAGGATTGGAGAGGTTCGGTGAGCAAATGAAGACCCTTTGAAGTCATATTGCATGGTACCCGTTACACATGTTTCAACTACCCAGGTTTAAGGTATTCTTCCTTCAGCTAAAACATGCATGTGGAACCTAGAGTATGATCTACCATGAGATCGGGAGACGTGTTCAAATATGTCTCAGTTTTCGTACCCTGGTACTCGGGTGCAACGTTCCAGACGCTTTACTAACACTCTCCCCACTTGGATAGTCAGTCCCTTTAACCTCCTGTTTGGCCCAGTTTGCAATTTCTGTGGAAGATGAACAGGAATAGCGAGAACCAATGAGAGACTAGCTGGAGGTGTCTGGTTGGGCAAATTTAACTCTCATTTCCCACCAGGAAGAGGAATTAACCAAAGGCTCAGAATGCCGTGCCAGAACCAGATTAGGGCCTGAAGCCATCCTGCAGTGTTGCGGCCAGGTCACAAGAAAGCGAGTTGAAGAAAGGAGCTCAGGGGCACTGTAATTCACAAACCTGCAGAGTTATAAATGACAGCTATCGTCCAAAAATAGACTGAAGTAAGGCTGCCAAGAGGACTTGAAATCGGGGCAGAATTGCAGGAAACCGATTTCAGGAGGTAGACTGGAATTGCATTGAAAGCATAGGAAAAGAGGCAGAACGTCCACAATGATGCACTTGGCCAAAAAGGGCGTATGCGTTTTTTCCTGAATATATTCAGGAAAAAACGCATACGCCCTTTTTGGCCAAGCAAGCAAGCTTGCAAAGGAAATCTGCACTACAATGAAGTCTCACTTCCCCCCGGTCAAAAGGGCCATCTGAAAAAAGTGTAAAATCCAGAAAGGCAGGACAGGCCATGGAGAACTGGGAGCCTTGTTATGCTGATGGGCGGGATGTAAATTGCCAACAGACACTAGGGAGAACTGTATGCTGTTTCCTGAAACATCTAAAAAACAAAGCAACAGAGCCTAGGGCACTTCCACTTATGGTCCTATAGCTTAGGGAAATTAAAATCAAAAAGACACAGCCACCCCAAAGTTTGGAACGGCTCTGTTTACAAGAAACTCGTTTTCAGTACAAGTTCAACATCTCAGAAAGTGAAAAATGGATAAAGAAGTTGCGGTATTTACTTACAAAGCAATATCACTCAGCAATGAAATCTATGTCACCAGGCCCTTAGCAGCACAATGAGTGGATTCAGGTATGATGATTCTAACTGAAATAAGTCACACAGAAAAAGAAACATCATAAGATATCAGTAATACACGGAATGTAAACTTGGCTACACAGGAACTGAATTACAGAACAGAACAGGGACTCAAATTTAGAAAACCAACTTATGCTTGCTTAAGGGTAAAGGTGAGTAGGGGTGCTGCAAAAAACCAGAGATCGAAGTGAGCACAGATAAAGTTCCTTAAGCCAAATATGGAATAGACAAGTGCTACTCCTTGCTCAATGAAATGGACTCAACACCGCATATTAAATGCCTAAGGATGTACCTGACTAGTAAGTATCTTAAAACCTATGGATTGCTATGTCTCCGAAAGAGAATCAAGCATGTGTACAGGGGCATAAACGCAGCAATGATAGGACTGGAGAGGTTCGGTGAGCAAATGAAGACCCTTTGAAGTCATATTGCATGGTACCCATTCCACGGGTCTCAGCTGTCCAGGTTAAAGGTATTCTTCCTTCAGCTAAAACATGCATGTGGAACACAGAGTATGATCAACCATGTGATTGGGAGACGTGTTCAAATATGTCTCAGTTTTCGTACCCTGGTACTCGGGTGCAACATTCCAGACGCTTTACTAACACTCTCCCCACTTGGAGAGTCAGTCCCTTTCACCTCCTGTTTGGCCCAGTTTGCAATTTCTGCGGAAAATGAACAGGAATAGCGAGAAACAATGAGAGACTAGCTGGAGGTGTCTGGACGGGCAAATTTAACTATCATTTCCCACCAGGAAGAGGAATTAACCAAAGGCTCAGCGTGCCGTGCCGGAACCAGATTAGGGCCTGAAGCCATCCTGCGGTGTTGCGGCCAGCTCAAAAGAAAGCGAGTTGAAGAAAGGAGTTCAGGGGCACTGTAATTCACAAACCTGCAGTTATAAATGACAGCTATCGTCCAAAAATATACTGAAGTAAGGCTGCCAAGAGGATTTGAAAGCGGGGCAGAATTGCAGGAAACCGATTTCAGGAGGTAGACTGGAATTGCATTGAAAGCATAGGAAAAGAGGCAGAACGTCCACAATGATGCACTTGGCCAAAAAGGGCGTATGCGTTTTTTCCTGAATATATTCAGGAAAAAACGCATACGCCCTTTTTGGCCAACCAAGCAAGCTTGCAAAGGAAATCTGCACTACAATGAAGTCTCACTTCCCCCCGGTCAAAAGGGCCATCTGAAAAAAGTGTAAAATCCAGAAAGGCAGGACAGGCCATGGAGAACTGGGAGCCTTGTTATGCTGATGGGCGGGATGTAAATTGCCAACAGACACTCGGGAGAAGTGTATGGTGTTTCCTGAAACATCTAAAAAACAAAGCAACAGAACCTAGGGCACTTCCACTTATGGTCCTATAGCTTAGGGAAATTAAAATCAAAAAGACACAGCCACCCCAAAGTTTGGAACGGCTCTGTTTACAAGAACCTTGTTTACAGTACAATTCAACATCTCAGAAAGTGAAAAATGGATAAAGAAGATGTGGTATTTACTTACAAAGCAATATCACTCAGCAATGAAATCTATGTCATCAGGCCCTTAGCAGCACAATGAGTGGATTCAGGTATGATGATTCTCACTGAAGTAAGTCACACAGAAAAAGAAACATCATAAGATATCAGTAATACACGGAATGTAAACTTGGCTACACAGGAACTGAATTACAGAACAGAACAGGGACTCAAATTTAGAAAACCAACTTATGCTTGCTTAAGGGTAAAGGTGAGTAGGGGTGCTGCATAAAACCAGAGATTGAAATGAGCACAGATAAAGTTCCTTAAGCCAAATATGGAATAGACAGGAGCTACTCCTTGCTCAACGAAATGGACTCAACACCGCATATTAAACGCCTAAGAATGTACCTGACTAGTAAGTATCTTAAAACCTATGGATTGCTATGTCTCCAAAAGAGAATCAAGCGTGTGTACAGGGGCATAAACGCAGCAGTGATAGGATTTGAGAGGTTCGGTGAGCAAATGAAGACCCTTTGAAGTCATATTGCATGGTACCCATTCCACGGGTCTCAGCTCTCCAGGTTTAAGGTATTCTTCCTTCAGCTAAAACATGCATGTGGAACCCAGAGCATGATCAACCGTGTGATCGGGAGACGTGTTCAAATATGTCTCAGTTTTCGTCCCCTGGTACTCGGGTGCAACATTCCAGACGCTTTACTAACGCTCTCCCGACTTGGAGAGTCAGTGCCTTTAACCTCCTGTTTGGCCCAGTTTGCAATTACTGCGGAAGTTGAACAGGAATAGGGAGAACCAATGAGAGACTAGCTGGAGGTGTCTGGACGGGCAAATTTAACTCTTATTTCCCACCAGGAAGAGGAATTAACCAAAGGCTCAGCGTGCCATGCCGGAACCAGATTAGGGCCTGAAGCCATCCTACGGTGTTGCGGCCAGTTCACAAGAAAGCGAGTTGAAGAAAGGAGCTCAGGGGCACTGTAATTCACAAACCTGCAGAGTTATAAATGACAGCTATCGTCCAAAAATAGACTGAAGTAAGGCTGCCAAGAGGACTTGAAAGCAGGGCAGAATTGCAGGAAACCGATTTCAGGAGGTAGACTGGAATTGCATTGAAAGCATAGGAAAAGAGGCAGAACGTCCACAATGATGCACTTGGCCAAAAAGGGCGTATGCGTTTTTTCCTGAATATATTCAGGAAAAAACGCATACGCCCTTTTTGGCCAACCAAGCAAGCTTGCAAAGGAAATCTGCACTACAAAGAAGTCTCACTTCCCCCCGGTCAAAAGGGCCATCTGAAAAAGGTGTAAAATGCAGAAAGGCAGGACAGGCCATGGAGAACTGGGAGCCTTGTTATGCTGATGGGCGGGATGTAAATTGCCAACAGACACTGGGGAGAAGTGTATGGTGTTTCCTGAAACATCTAAAAAACAAAGTAACAGAGCCTAGGGCACTGCCACTTATGGTCCTATAGCTTAGTGAAATTAAAATCAAAAAGACACAGCCACCCCAAAGTTTGGGACGCCTTTGTTTACAAGAATCTCGTTTACCGTACAAGTTCAATATCACAGAAAGTGAAAAATGGATAAAGAACTTGTGGTACTTACGTACAATGCAGTATCACTCAGCAATGAAATCTATGTCATCAGGCCCGTAGCAGCATAATGAGTGGATTCAGGTACGATGATTCTAACTGAAATAAGTCACACAGAAAAAGAAACATCATAAGATATCACTAATACACGGAATGTAAACTTGGCTACACAGGAACTGAATTCCAAAACAGAACAGGGTCTCAAATTTAGAAAACCAACTTATGCTTGCTTAAGGGTAAAGGTGAGTTGGGGTGCTGCATAAAACCAGAGATTCAAATGAGCACAGATAACGTTCCTTAAGCCAAATATGGAATAGACAAGAGCTACTCCTTGCTCAACGAAATGGACCCAACACCCCATATTAAACGCCTAAGAATGTACCTGACTAGTAAGTATCTTAAAACCTATGGATTGCTATGTCTCCGAAAGAGAATCAAGCTTATGTACCGGGACATAAACACAGCAGTGATAGGATTGGAGAGGTTCGGTGAGCAAATGAAGACCCTTTGAAGTCATATTGCATGGTACCCATTCCACGGGTCTCAACTCTCCAGGTTGAAGGTATTCTTCCTTCAGCTAAAACATGCATGTGGAACCCAGAGTATGATCAACTGTGTGATCGGGAGACATGTTCAAATATGTCTCACTTTTGGTCCCCTGGTACTCGGGTGCAACATTCCAGACGCTTAACGAACACTCTCCCCACTTGGAGAGTCAGTCCCTTTAACCTCCTGTTTGGCCCAGTTTGCAATTTCTGCGGAAGATGAACAGGAATAGGGAGAACCAATGAGAGACTAGCTGGAGGTTTCTGGACGGGCAAATTTAACTCTCATTTCCCACCAGGAAGAGGAAATAACCAAAGGCTCAGCATGCTGTGCCGGAACCAGATTAGGGCCTGAAGCCATCCTGCGGTGTTGCGGCCAGCTCAAAAGAAAGCGAGTTGAAGAAAGGAGCTCAGGGGCACTGTAATTCACAAACCTGTAGAGTTATAAATGACAGCTATCGTCCAAAAATACACTGAAGTAAGGCTGCCAAGAGGACTTGAAAGCGGGGCAGAATTGCAGGAAACCGATTTCAGGAGGTAGACTGGAATTGCATTGAAAGCATAGGAAAAGAGGCAGAACGTCCACAGTGATGCACTTGGCCAAAAAGGGCATATGCGTTTTTTCCTGAATATATTCAGGAAAAAAAGCATACGCCCTTTTTGGCCAACCAAGCAAGCTTGCAAAGGAAATCTGCACTACAATGAAGTCTCACTTCCCCCCGGTCAAAAGGGCCATCTGAAAAAAGTGTAAAATCCAGAAAGGCAGGACAGGCCATGGAGAACTGGGAGCCTTGTTATGCTGATGGGCGGGATGTAAATTGCCAACAGACACTAGGGAGAAGTGTATGGTGTTTCCTGAAACATCTAAAAAACAAAGCAACAGAGCCTAGGGCACTTCCACTTATGGTCCTATAGCTTAGGGAAATTAAAATCAAAAAGACACAGCCACCCCAAAGTTTGGAACGGCTCTGTTTACAAGAAACTCGTTTTCAGTACAAGTTCAACATCTCAGAAAGTGAAAAATGGATAAAGAAGTTGCGGTATTTACTTACAAAGCAATATCACTCAGCAATGAAATCTATGTCATCACGCCCGTAGCAGCATAATGAGTAGATTCAGGTACGATGATTCTAACTGAAATAAGTCACACAGAAAAAGAAACATCATAAGATATCCCAATACACGGAATGTAAACTTGGCTACACAGGAACTGAATTCCAAAACAGAACAGGGTCTCAAATTTAGAAAACCAACTTATGCTTGCTTAAGGGTAAAGGTGAGTTGGGGTGCTGCATAAAACCAGAGATCGAAATGAGCACAAAGTTCCTTAAGCGAAATATGGAATAGACAATTGCTATTCCTTGCTCAATGAAATGGACTCAACACCGCATATTAAATGCCTAAGGATGTACCTGACTATTAAGTATCTTAAAACCTATGGATTGCTATGTCTCCGAAAGAGAATCAAGCATGTGTACAGGGGCATAAACGCAGCAATGATAGGACTGGAGAGGTTCGGTGAGCAAATGAAGACCCTTTGAAGTCATATTGCATGGTACCCATTCCATGGGTCTCAGCTCTCCAGGTTTAAGGTATTCTTCCTTCAGCTAAAATATGCATGTGGAACCCAGAGTATGATCAACCATGTGATCGGGAGACGTGTTCAAATATGTCTCAGTTTTCCTCCCCTGGTACTCGGGTGCAACATTCCAGACGCTTTACTAACACTCTCCCCACTTGGAGAGTCAGCGCCTTTAACCTCCTGTTTGGCCCAGTTTGCAATTTCTGCAGTAGATGAACAGGAATAGGGAGAACCAATGAGAGACTAGCTGGAGGTGTCTGGACGGGCAAATTTAACTCTCATTTCCACCAGGAAGAGGAATTAACCAAAGGCTCAGCGTGCCATGCCGGAAACAGATTAGGGCCTGAAGCCATCCTGCGGTGTTGCGGCCAGCTCAAAAGAAAGCGAGTTGAAGAAAGGAGCTCAGGGGCACTGTAATTCACAAACCTGCAGTTATAAATGACAGCTATCGTCCAAAAATAGACTGAAGTAAGGCTGCCAAGAGGACTTGAAAGCGGGGCAGAATTGCAGGAAACCGATTTCAGGAGGTAGACTGGAATTGCATTGAAAGCATAGGAAAAGAGGCAGAACGTCCACAATGATGCACTTGGCCAAAAAGGGCGTATGCGTTTTTTCCTGAATATATTCAGGAAAAAACGCATACGCCCTTTTTGGCCAACCAAGCAAGCTTGCAAAGGAAATCTGCACTACAATGAAGTCTCACTTCCCCCCGGTCAAAAGGGCCATCTGAAAAAAATGTAAAATCCAGAAAGGCAGGACAGGCCATGGAGAACTGGGAGCCTTGTTATGCTGATGGGCGGGATGTAAATTGCCAACAGACACTCGGGAGAAGTGTATGGTGTTTCCTGAAACATCTAAAAAACAAAGCAACAGAGCCTAGGGCACTGCCACTTATGGTCCTATAGATTAGGGAAATTAAAATCAAAAAGACACAGCCACCCCAAAGTTTGGAACGGCTCTGTTTACAAGAACCTCGTTTACAGTACAAGTTCAACATCTCAGAAAGTGAAAAATGGATAAAGAACTTGTGGTACTTACGTACAATGCAGTATCACTCAGCAATGAAATCTATGTCATCAGGCCCGTAGCAGCATAATGAGTGGATTCAGGTACGATGATTCTAACTGAAATAAGTCACACAGAAAAAGAAACATCATTAGATATCACTAATACACGGAATGTAAACTTGGCTACACAGGAACTGAATTCCAAAACAGAACAGGTTCTCAAATTTAGAAAACCAACTTATGCTTGCTTAAGGGGAAAGGTGAGTTGGGGTGCTGCATAAAACCAGAGATTGAAATGAGCACAGATAAAGTTCCTTAAGCCAAATATGGAATAGACAAGAGCTACTCCTTGCTCAATGAAATGGACTCAACACCCCATATTAAACGCCTAAGAATGTACATGACTAGTAAGTATCTTAAAACCTATGGATTGCTATGTCTCCAACAGAGAATCAAGCGTGTGTACAGGGGCATAAACGCAGCAGTGATAGGATTGGAGAGGTTCGGTGAGCAAATGAAGACCCTTTGAAGTCATATTGCATGGTACCCATTCCACGGGTCTCAGCTCTCCAGGTTTAAGGTATTCTTCCTTCAGCTAAAACATGCATGTGGAACCCAGAGCATGATCAACCGTGTGATCGGGAGACGTGTTCAAATATGTCTCAGTTTTCGTCCCCTGGTACTCGGTTGCAACATTCCAGACGCTTTACTAACGCTCTCCCGACTTGGAGAGTCAGTGCCTTTAACCTCCTGTTTGGCCCAGTTTGCAATTACTGCGGAAGTTGAACAGGAATAGGGAGAACCAATGAGAGACTAGCTGGAGGTGTCTGGACGGGCAAATTTAACTCTTATTTCCCACCAGGAAGAGGAATTAACCAAAGGCTCAGCGTGCCGTGCCAGAACCAGATTAGGGCCTGAAGCCATCCTGCGGTGTTGCGGCCAGGTCACAAGAAAGCGAGTTGAAGAAAGGCGCTCAGGGGCACTGTAATTCACAAACCTGCAGAGTTATAAATGACAGCTATCGTCCAAAAATAGACTGAAGTAAGGCTGCCAAGAGGACTTGAAAGCAGGGCAGAATTGCAGGAAACCGATTTCAGGAGGTAGACTGGAATTGCATTGAAAGCATAGGAAAAGAGGCAGAACGTCCACAATGATGCACTTGGCCAAAAAGGGCGTATGCGTTTTTTCCTGAATATATTCAGGAAAAAACGCATACGCCCTTTTTGGCCAACCAAGCAAGCTTGCAAAGGAAATCTGCACTACAATGAAGTCTCACTTCCCCCCGGTCAAAAGGGCCATCTGAAAAAAGTGTAAAATCCAGAAAGGCAGGACAGGCCATGGAGAACTGGGAGCCTTGTTATGCTGATGGGCGGGATGTAAATTGCCAACAGACACTTGGAAGAAGTGTATGGTGTTTCCTGAAACATCTAAAAAACAAAGCAACAGAGCCTAGGGCACTTCCACTTATGGTCCTATAGCTTAGGGAAATTAAAATCAAAAAGACACAGCCACCCCAAAGTTTGGGACGTCTCTGTTTACAAGAACCTCATTAACCGTACAAGTTCAATATCACAGAAAGTGAAAAATGGATAAAGAACTTGTGGTACTTACGTACAATGCAGTATCACTCAGCAATGAAATCTATGTCATCAGGCCCGTAGCAGCATAATGAGTGGATTCAGGTACGATGATTCTAACTGAAATAAGTCACACAGAAAAAGAAACATCATTAGATATCACTAATACACGGAATGTAAACTTGGCTACACAGGAACTGAATTCCAAAACAGAACAGGTTCTCAAATTTAGAAAACCAACTTATGCTTGCTTAAGGGGAAAGGTGAGTTGGGGTGCTGCATAAAACCAGAGATTGAAATGAGCACAGATAAAGTTCCTTAAGCCAAATATGGAATAGACAAGAGCTACTCCTTGCTCAATGAAATGGACTCAACACCCCATATTAAACGCCTAAGAATGTACATGACTAGTAAGTATCTTAAAACCTATGGATTGCTATGTCTCCGAAAGAGAATCAAGCGTGTGTACAGGGGCATAAACGCAGCAGTGATAGGATTGGAGAGGTTCGGTGAGCAAATGAAGACCCTTTGAAGTCATATTGCATGGTACCCATTCCACGGGTCTCAGCTCTCCAGGTTTAAGGTATTCTTCCTTCAGCTAAAACATGCATGTGGAACCCAGAGCATGATCAACCGTGTGATCGGGAGACGTGTTCAAATATGTCTCAGTTTTCGTCCCCTGGTACTCGGTTGCAACATTCCAGACGCTTTACTAACGCTCTCCCGACTTGGAGAGTCAGTGCCTTTAACCTCCTGTTTGGCCCAGTTTGCAATTACTGCGGAAGTTGAACAGGAATAGGGAGAACCAATGAGAGACTAGCTGGAGGTGTCTGGACGGGCAAATTTAACTCTTATTTCCCACCAGGAAGAGGAATTAACCAAAGGCTCAGCGTGCCGTGCCAGAACCAGATTAGGGCCTGAAGCCATCCTGCGGTGTTGCGGCCAGGTCACAAGAAAGCGAGTTGAAGAAAGGAGCTCAGGGGCACTGTAATTCACAAACCTGCAGAGTTATAAATGACAGCTATCGTCCAAAAATAGACTGAAGTAAGGCTGCCAAGAGGACTTGAAAGCAGGGCAGAATTGCAGGAAACCGATTTCAGGAGGTAGACTGGAATTGCATTGAAAGCATAGGAAAAGAGGCAGAACGTCCACAATGATGCACTTGGCCAAAAAGGGCGTATGCGTTTTTTCCTGAATATATTGAGGAAAAAACGCATACGCCCTTTTTGGCCAACCAAGCAAGCTTGCAAAGGAAATCTGCACTACAATGAAGTCTCACTTCCCCCCGGTCAAAAGGGCCATCTGAAAAAGGTGTAAAATCCAGAAAGGCAGGACAGGCCATGGAGAACTGGGAGCCTTGTTATGCTGATGGGCGGGATGTAAATTGCCAACAGACACTCGGGAGAAGTGTATGGTGTTTCCTGAAACATCTAAAAAACAAAGCAACAGAACCTAGGGCACTTCCACTTATGATCCTATAGCTTAGGGAAATTAAAATCAAAAAGACACAGCCACCCCAAATTTTGGGACGCCTCTGTTTACAAGAACCTCGTTTACCGTACAAGTTCAATATCACAGAAAGTGAAAAATGGATACAGAACTTGTGGTACTTACGTACAAAGCAGTATCACTCAGCAATGAAATCTATGTCATCAGGCCCGTAGCAGCATAATGAGTGGATTCAGGTACGATGATTCTAACTGAAATAAGTCACACAGAAAAAGAAACATCATAAGATATCACTAATACACGGAATGTAAACTTGGCTACACAGGAACTGAATTCCAAAACAGAACAGGGTCTCAAATTTAGAAAACCAACTTATGCTTGCTTAAGGGTAAAGGTGAGTTGGGGTGCTGCATAAAACCAGAGATTCAAATGAGCACAGATAACGTTCCTTAAGCCAAATATGGAATAGACAAGAGCTACTCCTTGCTCAACGAAATGGACCCAACACCCCATATTAAACGCCTAAGAATGTACCTGACTAGTAAGTATCTTAAAACCTATGGATTGCTATGTCTCTGAAAGAGAATCAAGCATATGTACCGGGGCATAAACACAGCAGTGATAGGATTGGAGAGGTTCGGTGAGCAAATGAAGACCCTTTGAAGTCATATTGCATGGTACCCATTCCAGGGGTCTCAACTCTCCAGGTTTAAGGTATTCTTCCTTCAGCTAAAACATGCATGTGGAACCCAGAGTATGATCAACTGTGTGATCGGGAGACATGTTCAAATATGTCTCACTTTTGGTCCCCTGGTACTCGGGTGCAACATTCCAGACGCTTAACGAACACTCTCCCCACTTGGAGAGTCAGCGCCTTTAACCTCCTGTTTGGCCCAGTTTGCAATTTCTGCGGAAGATGAACAGGAATAGCGAGAACCAATGAGAGGCTAGCTGGAGGTGTCTGGACGGGCAAATTTAACTCTCATTTCCCACCAGTAAGAGGAAATAACCAAAGGCTCAGCATGCCGTGCCGGAACCAGATTAGGGCCTGAAGCCATCCTGCGGTGTTGCGGCCAGCTCACAAGAAAGCGAGTTGAAGAAAGGAGCTCAGGGACACTGTAATTCACAAACCTGCAGAGTTATAAATGACAGCTATCGTCCAAAAATATACTGAAGTAAGGCTGCCAAGAGGACTTGAAAGCAGGGCAGAATTGCAGGAAACCGATTTCAGGAGGTAGACTGGAATTGCATTGAAAGCATAGGAAAAGAGGCAGAACGTCCACAATGATGCACTTGGCCAAAAAGGGCGTATGCGTTTTTTCCTGAATATATTCAGGAAAAAACGCATACGCCCTTTTTGGCCAACCAAGCAAGCTTGCAAAGGAAATCTGCACTACAATGAAGTCTCACTTCCCCCCGGTCAAAAGGGCCATCTGAAAAAAGTGTAAAATCCAGAAAGGCAGCAGGCCATTGAGAACTGGGAGCCTTGTTATGCTGATGGGCGGGATGTAAATTGCCAACAGCCACTCGGGAGAAGTGTATGGTGTTTCCTTAAACATCTAAAAAACAAAGCAACAGAGCCTAGGGCACTTCCACTTATGGTCCTATAGCTTAGGGAAATTAAAATCAAAAAGACACAGCCACCCCAAAGTTTGGAACGGCTCTGTTTACAAGAACCTCGTTTACAGTACAAGTTCAACATCGCAGAAAGTGAAAAATGGATAAAGAAGTTGTGGTATTTACTTACAAAGCAATATCACTCAGCAATGAAATCTGTGTCATCGGGCCCTTAGCAGCACAATGAGTGGATTCAGGTATGATGATTCTAACTGAAATAAGTCACACAGAAAAAGAAACATCATAAGATATCAGTAATACACGGAATGTAAACTTGGCTACACAGGAACTGAATTACAGAACAGAACAGGGTCTCAAATTTAGAAAACCAACTTATGCTTGCTTAAGGGTAAAGGTGAGTTGGGGTGCTGCAAAAAACCAGAGATTGAAATGAGCACAGATAAAGTTCCTTAAGTCAAATATGGAATAGACAAGAGCTACTCCTTGCTCAACGAAATGGACTCAACACCGCATATTAAACGCCTAAGAATGTACCTGACTAGTAAGTATCGGAAAACCTATGGATTGCTATGTCTCCAAAAGAGAATCAAGCATGTGTACAGGGGCATAAACGCAGCAGTGATAGGATTGGAGAGGTTCGGTGAGCAAATGAAGACCCTTTGAAGTCATATTGCATGGTACCCATTCCACGGGTTTCAACTACCCAGGTTTAAGGTATTCTTCCTTCAGCTAAAACATGCATGTGGAACCTAGAGTATGATCAACCATCTGATCGGGAGACGTGTTCAAATATATCTCAGTTTTCCTCCACTGGTACTCGGGTGCAACATTCCAGACGCTTTACTAACACTCTCCCCACTTGGAGAGTCAGTCCCTTTAACCTCCTGTTTGGCCCAGTTTGCAATTTCTGCGGAAGATGAACAGGAATAGCGAGAACCAATGAGAGACTAGCTGGAGGTGTCTGGACGGGCAAATTTAACTCTCATTTCCCACCAGGAAGAGGAATTAACCAAAGGCTCAGCGTGCCGTACCAGAACCAGATTACGGCCTGAAGCCATCCTGCGGTGTTGCGGCCAGGTCAAAAGAAAGCGAGTTGAAGAAAGGAGCTCAGGGGCACTGTAATTCACAAACCTGCAGAGTTATAAATGACAGCTATCGTCCAAAAATAGACTGAAGTAAGGCTGCCAAGAGGACTTGAAAGCGGGGCAGAATTGCAGGAAACCGATTTCAGGAGGTAGACTGGAATTGCATTGAAAGCAAAGGAAAAGAGGCAGAACGTCCACAATGATGCACTTGGCCAAAAAGGGCGTATGCGTTTTTTCCTGAATATATTCAGGAAAAAACGCATACGCCCTTTTTGGCCAACCAAGCAAGCTTGCAAAGGAAATCTGCACTACAATGAAGTCTCACTTCCCCCCGGTCAAAAGGGCCATCTGAAAAAAGTGTAAAATCCAGAAAGGCAACAGGCCATTGAGAACTGGGAGCCTTGTTATGCTGATGGGCGGGATGTAAAATGCCAACAGACACTCGGGAGAAGTGTATGGTGTTTCCTGAAACATCTAAAAAACAAAGCAACAGAGCCTAGGGCACTGCCACTTATGGTCCTATAGCTTAGGGAAATTAAAATCAAAAAGACACAGCCACCCCAAAGTTTGGAACGGCTCTGTTTACAAGAACCTCGTTTACAGTACAAGTTCAACATCGCAGAAAGTGAAAAATGGATAAAGAAGTTGTGGTATTCACTTACAAAGCAATATCACTCAGCAATGAAATCTATGTCATCAGGCCCTTAGCAGCACAATGAGTGGATTCAGGTATGATGATTCTAACTGAAGTAAGTCACACAGAAAAAGAAACATCATAAGATATCAGTAATACACGGAATGGAAACTTGGCTACACAGGAACTGAATTACAGAACAGAACAGGGTCTCAAATTTAGAAAGACAACTTATGCTTGCTTAAGGGGAAAGGTGAGTTGGGGTGCTGCATAAAACCAGAGATTGAAATGAGCACAGATAAAGTTCCTTAAGCCAAATATGGAATAAACAAGAGCTACTCCTTGCTCAACGAAATGGACTCAACACCGCTTATTAAACGCCTAAGAATGTACCTGACTAGTAAGTATCTTAAAACCTATGGATTGCTATGTCTCCGAAAGAGAATCAAGCATGTGTACAGGGGAATAAACGCAGCAGTGATAGGATTGGAGAGGTTCGGTGAGCAAATGAAGACCCTTTGAAGTCATATTGCATGGTACCCATTCCACGGCTTTCAACTACCCAGGTTTAAGGTATTCTTCCTTCAGCTAAAACAGGCATGTGGAACCTAGAGTATGATCAACCATGTGATCGGGAGACGTGTTCAAATATGTCTCAGTTTTCCTCCCCTGGTACTCGGGTGCAACATTCCAGACGCTTTACTAACACTCTCCCCACTTGGAGAGTCAGTCCCTTTAACCTCCTGTTTGGCCCAGTTTGCAATTTCTGCGGGAGATGAACAGGAACAGCGAGAACCAATGAGAGGCTAGCTGGAGGTGTCTGGACGGGCAAATTTAACTCTCATTTCCCACCAGGAAGAGGAATTAACCAAAGGCTCAGCATGCCGGGCCGGAACCAGATTAGGGTCTGAAGCCATCCCCCGGTGTTGCGGCCAGGTCACAAGAAAGCGAGTTGAAGAAAGGAGCTCAGGGGCACTGTAATTCACAAACCTGCAGAGTTATAAATGACAGCTATCGTCCAAAAATACACTGAAGTAAGGCTGCCAAGAGGACTTGAAAGCGGGGCAGAATTGCAGGAAACCGATTTCAGGAGGTAGACTGGAATTGCATTGAAAGCATAGGAAAAGAGGCAGAACGTCCACAATGATGCACTTGGCCAAAAAGGGCGTATGCGTTTTTTCCTGAATATATTCAGGAAAAAACGCATACGCCCTTTTTGGCCAACCAAGCAAGCTTGCAAAGGAAATCTGCACTACAATGAAGTCTCACTTCCCCCCGGTCAAAAGGGCCATCTGAAAAAAGTGTAAAATCCAGAAAGGCAGGACAGGCCATGGAGAACTGGGAGCCTTGTTATGCTGATGGGCGGGATGTAAATTGCCAACAGACACTCGGGAGAAGTGTATGGTGTTTCCTGAAACATCTAAAAAACAAAGCAACAGAGCCTAGGGCACTGCCACTTATGGTCCTATAGCTTAGGGATATTAAAATCAAAAAGACACAGCCACCCCAAAGTTTGGGACGCCTCTGTTTACAAGAACCTCGTTTACAGTACAAGTTCAACATCGCAGAAAGTGAAAAATGGATAAAGAAGTTGTGGTATTTACTTACAAAGCAATATCACTCAGCAATGAAATCTGTGTCATCAGGCCCTTAGCAGCACAATGAGTGGATTCAGGTATGATGATTCTAACTGAAGTAAGTCACACAGAAAAAGAAACATCATAAGATATCAGTAATACACGGAATGTAAACTTGGCTACACAGGAACTGAATTACAGAACAGAACAGGGTCTCAAATTCAGAAAACCAACTTATGCTTGCTTAAGGGTAAAGGTGAGTTGGGGTGCTGCATAAAACCAGAGATTGAAATGAGCACAGATAAAGTTCCTTAAGTCAAATATGGAATAGACAAGAGCTACTCCTTGCTCAACGAAATGGACTCAACACCGCATATTAAACGCCTAAGAATGTACCTGACTAGTAAGTATCTTAAAACCTATGGATTGCTATGTCTCCGAAAGAGAATCAAGCATGTGTACAGGGGCATAAACGCAGCAGTGATAGGATTGGAGAGGTTCGGTGAGCAAATGAAGACCCTTTGAAGTCATATTGCATGGTACCCATTCCATGGGTTTCAACTACCCAGGTTTAAGGTATTCTTCCTTCAGCTAAAACATGCATGTGGAACCTAGAGTATGATCAACCATGTGATCGGGAGACGAGTTCAAATATGTCTCAGTTTTCGTACCCTGGTACTCGGGTGCAACATTCCAGACGCTTTACTAACACTCTCCCGACTTGGAGAGTCAGTCCCTTTAACCTCCTGTTTGGCCCAGTTTGCAATTTCTGCGGAAGATGAACAGGAATAGCGAGAACCAATGAGAGGCTAGCTGGAGGTGTCTGGACGGGCAAATTTAACTCTCATTTCCCACCAGGAAGAGGAATTAACCAAAGGCTCAGCGTGCCGTACCGGAACCAGATTAGGGCCTGAAGCCATTATGCGGTGTTGCGGCCAGCTCAAAAGAAAGCGAGTTGAAGAAAGGAGCTCAGGGGCACTGTAATTCACAAACCTGCAGAGTTATAAATGACAGCTATCGTCCAAAAATAGACTGAAGTAAGGCTGCCAAGAGGACTTGAAAGCGGGGCAGAATTGCAGGAAACCGATTTCAGGAGGTAGACTGGAATTGCATTGAAAGCATAGGAAAAGAGGCAGAACGTCCACAATGATGCACTTGGCCAAAAAGGGCGTATGCGTTTTTTCCTGAATATATTCAGGAAAAAACGCAAACGCCCTTTTTGGCCAACCAAGCAAGCTTGCAAAGGAAATCTGCACTACAATGAAGTCTCACTTCCCCCCGGTCAAAAGGGCCATCTGAAAAAAGTGTAAAATCCAGAAAGGCAACAGGCCATTGAGAACTGGGAGCCTTGTTATGCTGATGGGCGGGATGTAAAATGCCAACAGACACTCGGGAGAAGTGTATGGTGTTTCCTGAAACATCTAAAAAACAAAGCAGCAGAGCCTAGGGCACTGCCACTTATGGTCCTATAGCTTAGGGAAATTAAAATCAAAAAGACACAGCCACCCCAAAGTTTGGAACGGCTCTGTTTACAAGAACCTCGTTTACAGTACAAGTTCAACATCGCAGAAAGTGAAAAATGGATAAAGAAGTTGTGGTATTCACTTACAAAGCAATATCACTCAGCAATGAAATCTATGTCATCAGGCCCTTAGCAGCACAATGAGTGGATTCAGGTATGATGATTCTAACTGAAGTAAGTCACACAGAAAAAGAAACATCATAAGATATCAGTAATACACGGAATGGAAACTTGGCTACACAGGAACTGAATTACAGAACAGAACAGGGTCTCAAATTTAGAAAGACAACTTATGCTTGCTTAAGGGGAAAGGTGAGTTGGGGTGCTGCATAAAACCAGAGATTGAAATGAGCACAGATAAAGTTCCTTAAGCCAAATATGGAATAAACAAGAGCTACTCCTTGCTCAACGAAATGGACTCAACACCGCTTATTAAACGCCTAAGAATGTACCTGACTAGTAAGTATCTTAAAACCTATGGATTGCTATGTCTCCGAAAGAGAATCAAGCATGTGTACAGGGGCATAAACGCAGCAGTGATAGGATTGGAGAGGTTCGGTGAGCAAATGAAGACCCTTTGAAGTCATATTGCATGGTACCCATTCCACGGCTTTCAACTACCCAGGTTTAAGGTATTCTTCCTTCAGCTAAAACAGGCATGTGGAACCTAGAGTATGATCAACCATGTGATCGGGAGACGTGTTCAAATATGTCTCAGTTTTCCTCCCCTGGTACTCGGGTGCAACATGCCAGACGCTTTACTAACACTCTCCCCACTTGGAGAGTCAGTCCCTTTAACCTCCTGTTTTGCCCAGTTTGCAATTTCTGCGGGAGATGAACAGGAACAGCGAGAACCAATGAGAGGCTAGCTGGAGGTGTCTGGACGGGCAAATTTAACTCTCATTTCCCACCAGGAAGAGGAATTAACCAAAGGCTCAGCATGCCGGGCCGGAACCAGATTAGGGTCTGAAGCCATCCCCCGGTGTTGCGGCCAGGTCACAAGAAAGCGAGTTGAAGAAAGGAGCTCAGGGGCACTGTAATTCACAAACCTGCAGAGTTATAAATGACAGCTATCGTCCAAAAATACACTGAAGTAAGGCTGCCAAGAGGACTTGAAAGCGGGGCAGAATTGCAGGAAACCGATTTCAGGAGGTAGACTGGAATTGCATTGAAAGCATAGGAAAAGAGGCAGAACGTCCACAATGATGCACTTGGCCAAAAAGGGCGTATGCGTTTTTTCCTGAATATATTCAGGAAAAAACGCATACGCCCTTTTTGGCCAAGCAAGCAAGCTTGCAAAGGAAATCTGCACTACAATGAAGTCTCACTTCCCCCCGGTCAAAAGGGCCATCTGAAAAAAGTGTAAAATCCAGAAAGGCAGGACAGGCCATGGAGAACTGGGAGCCTTGTTATGCTGATGGGCGGGATGTAAATTGCCAACAGACACTCGGGAGAAGTGTATGGTGTTTCCTGAAACATCTGAAAAACAAAGCAACAGAGCCTAGGGCACTGCCACTTATGGTCCTATAGCTTAGGGATATTAAAATCAAAAAGACACAGCCACCCCAAAGTTTGGGACGCCTCTGTTTACAAGAACCTCGTTTACAGTACAAGTTCAACATCGCAGAAAGGGAAAAATGGATAAAGAAGTTGTGGTATTTACTTACAAAGCAATATCACTCAGCAATGAAATCTGTGTCATCAGGCCCTTAGCAGCACAATGAGTGGATTCAGGTATGATGATTCTAACTGAAGTAAGTCACACAGAAAAAGAAACATCATAAGATATCAGTAATACACGGAATGTAAACTTGGCTACACAGGAACTGAATTACAGAACAGAACAGGGTCTCAAATTCAGAAAACCAACTTATGCTTGCTTAAGGGTAAAGGTGAGTTGGGGTGCTGCATAAAACCAGAGATTGAAATGAGCACAGATAAAGTTCCTTAAGTCAAATATGGAATAGACAAGAGCTACTCCTTGCTCAACGAAATGGACTCAACACCGCATATTAAACGCCTAAGAATGTACCTGACTAGTAAGTATCTTAAAACCTATGGATTGCTATGTCTCCGAAAGAGAATCAAGCATGTGTACAGGGGCATAAACGCAGCAGTGATAGGATTGGAGAGGTTCGGTGAGCAAATGAAGACCCTTTGAAGTCATATTGCATGGTACCCATTCCACGGGTTTCAACTACCCAGGTTTAAGGTATTCTTCCTTCAGCTAAAACATGCATGTGGAACCTAGAGTATGATCAACCATGTGATCGGGAGACGTGTTCAAATATGTCTCAGTTTTCGTACCCTGGTACTCGGGTGCAACATTCCAGACGCTTTACTAACACTCTCCCGACCTGGAGAGTCAGTCCCTTTAACCTCCTGTTTGGCCCAGTTTGCAATTTCTGCGGAAGATGAACAGGAATAGCGAGAACCAATGAGAGGCTAGCTGGAGGTGTCTGGACGGGCAAATTTAACTCTCATTTCCCACCAGGAAGAGGAATTAACCAAAGGCTCAGCGTGCCGTACCGGAACCAGATTAGGGCCTGAAGCCATTATGCGGTGTTGCGGCCAGCTCAAAAGAAAGCGAGTTGAAGAAAGGAGCTCAGGGGCACTGTAATTCACAAACCTGCAGAGTTATAAATGACAGCTATCGTCCAAAAATAGACTGAAGTAAGGCTGCCAAGAGGACTTGAAAGCGGGGCAGAATTGCAGGAAACCGATTTCAGGAGGTAGACTGGAATTGCATTGAAAGCATAGGAAAAGAGGCAGAACGTCCACAATGATGCACTTGGCCAAAAAGGGCGTATGTGTTTTTTCCTGAATATATTCAGGAAAAAACGCATACGCCCTTTTTGGCCAAGCAAGCAAGCTTGCAAAGGAAATCTGCACTACAATGAAGTCTCACTTCCCCCCGGTCAAAAGGGCCATCTGAAAAAAGTGTAAAATCCAGAAAGGCAGGACAGGCCATGGAGAACTGGGAGCCTTCTTATGCTGATGGGCGGGATGTAAATTGCCAACAGACACTCGGGAGAAGTGTATGGTGTTTCCTGAAACATCTAAAAAACAAAGCAACAGAGCCTAGGGCACTGCCACTTATGGTCCTATAGCTTAGGGAAATTAAAATCAAAAAGACACAGCCACCCCAAAGTTTGGGACGCCTCTGTTTACAAGAACCTCGTTTACAGTACAAGTTCAACATCACAGAAAGTGAAAAATGGATAAAGAAGTTGTGGTATTTACTTACAAAGCAATATCACTCAGCAATGAAATCTGTGTCATCAGACCCTTAGCAGCACAATGAGTGGATTCAGGTATGATGATTCTAACTGAAATAAGTCACACAGAAAAAGAAACATCATAAGATATCAGTAATACACGGAATGGAAACTTGGCTACACAGGAACTGAATTACAGAACAGAACAGGGTCTCAAATTTAGAAAACCAACTTATGCTTGCTTAAGGGGAAAGGTGAGTTGTGGTGCTGCATAAAACCAGAGATTGAAATGAGCACAGATAAAGTTCCTTAAGCCAAATATGGAATAGATAAGAGCTACTTCTTGCTCAACGAAATGGACTCAACACCCCATATTAAACGCCTAAGAATGTACCTGACTAGTAAGTATCTTAAAACCTATGGATTGCTATGTCTCCGAAAGAGAATCAAGCATGTGTACAGGGGCATAAACGCAGCAGTGATAGGATTGGAGAGGTTCGGTGAGCAAATGAAGACCCTTTGAAGTCATATTGCATGGTACCCATTCCACGGGTTTCAACTACCCAGGTTTAAGGTATTCTTCCTTCAGCTAAAACATGCATGTGGAACCTAGAGTATGATCAACCATGTGATCGGGAGACGTGTTCAAATATGTCTCAGTTTTCGTACCCTGGTACTCGGGTGCAACATTCCAGACGCTTTACTAACACTCTCCCGACCTGGAGAGTCAGTCCCTTTAACCTCCTGTTTGGCCCAGTTTGCAATTTCTGCGGAAGATGAACAGGAATAGCGAGAACCAATGAGAGGCTAGCTGGAGGTGTCTGGACGGGCAAATTTAACTCTCATTTCCCACCAGGAAGAGGAATTAACCAAAGGCTCAGCGTGCCGTACCGGAACCAGATTAGGGCCTGAAGCCATTATGCGGTGTTGCGGCCAGCTCAAAAGAAAGCGAGTTGAAGAAAGGAGCTCAGGGGCACTGTAATTCACAAACCTGCAGAGTTATAAATGACAGCTATCGTCCAAAAATAGACTGAAGTAAGGCTGCCAAGAGGACTTGAAAGCGGGGCAGAATTGCAGGAAACCGATTTCAGGAGGTAGACTGGAATTGCATTGAAAGCATAGGAAAAGAGGCAGAACGTCCACAATGATGCACTTGGCCAAAAAGGGCGTATGTGTTTTTTCCTGAATATATTCAGGAAAAAACGCATACGCCCTTTTTGGCCAAGCAAGCAAGCTTGCAAAGGAAATCTGCACTACAATGAAGTCTCACTTCCCCCCGGTCAAAAGGGCCATCTGAAAAAAGTGTAAAATCCAGAAAGGCAGGACAGGCCATGGAGAACTGGGAGCCTTCTTATGCTGATGGGCGGGATGTAAATTGCCAACAGACACTCGGGAGAAGTGTATGGTGTTTCCTGAAACATCTAAAAAACAAAGCAACAGAGCCTAGGGCACTGCCACTTATGGTCCTATAGCTTAGGGAAATTAAAATCAAAAAGACACAGCCACCCCAAAGTTTGGGACGCCTCTGTTTACAAGAACCTCGTTTACAGTACAAGTTCAACATCACAGAAAGTGAAAAATGGATAAAGAAGTTGTGGTATTTACTTACAAAGCAATATCACTCAGCAATGAAATCTGTGTCATCAGACCCTTAGCAGCACAATGAGTGGATTCAGGTATGATGATTCTAACTGAAATAAGTCACACAGAAAAAGAAACATCATAAGATATCAGTAATACACGGAATGGAAACTTGGCTACACAGGAACTGAATTACAGAACAGAACAGGGTCTCAAATTTAGAAAACCAACTTATGCTTGCTTAAGGGGAAAGGTGAGTTGTGGTGCTGCATAAAACCAGAGATTGAAATGAGCACAGATAAAGTTCCTTAAGCCAAATATGGAATAGATAAGAGCTACTTCTTGCTCAACGAAATGGACTCAACACCCCATATTAAACGCCTAAGAATGTACCTGACTAGTAAGTATCTTAAAACCTATGGATTGCTATGTCTCCAAAAGAGAATCAAGCGTGTGTACAGGGGCATAAACGCAGCAGTGATAGGATTGGAGAGGTTCGGTGAGCAAATGAAGACCCTTTGAAGACATATTGCATGGTACCCATTACACGGGTCTCAACTCTCCAGGTTTAAGGTATTCTTCCTTCAGCTAAAACATGCATGTGGAACCTAGAGTATGATCAACCATGTGATCGGGAGAGGTGTTCAAATATGTCTCAGTTTTCGTAACCTGGTACTTGGGTGCAACATTCCAGACGCTTTACTAACATTTCCCGACTTGGAGAGTCAGTCCGTTTAACCTCCTGTTTGGCCCAGTTTGCAATTTCTGCGGAAGATGAACAGGAATAGCGAGGACCAATGAGAGGCTAGCTGGAGGTGTCTGGACGGGCAAATTTAACTCTCATTTCCCACCAGGAAGAGGAATTAACCAAAGGCTCAGCATGCCTGGCCGGAACCAAATTAGGGCCTGAAGCCATCCTGCGGTGTTGCGGCCAGGTCACAAGAAAGCGAGTTGAAGAAAGGAGCTCAGGGGCACTGTAATTCACAAACCTGCAGAGTTATAAATGACAGCTATCGTCCAAAAATACACTGAAGTAAGGCTGCCAAGAGGACTTGAAAGCGGGGCAGAATTGCAGGAAACCGATTTCAGGAGGTAGACTGGAATTGCATTGAAAGCATAGGAAAAGAGGCAGAACGTCCACAATGATGCACTTGGCCAAAAAGGGCGTATGCGTTTTTTCCTGAATATATTCAGGAAAAAACGCATACGCCCTTTTTGGCGAACCAAGCAAGCTTGCAAAGGAAATCTGCACTACAATGAAGTCTCACTTCCCCCCGGTCAAAAGGGCCATCTGAAAAAAGTGTAAAATCCAGAAAGGCAGGACAGGCCATGGAGAACTGGGAGCCTTGTTATGCTGATGGGCGGGATGTAAATTGCCAACAACCACTCGGGAGAAGTGTATGGTGTTTCCTGAAACATCTAAAAAACAAAGCAACAGAGCCTAGGACACTTCCACTTATGGTCCTATAGCTTAGGGAAATTAAAATCAAAAAGACACAGCCACCCCAAAGTTTGGAACGGCTCTGTTTACAAGAACCTCGTTTACAGTACAAGTTCAACATCGCAGAAAGTGAAAAATGGATAAAGAAGTTGTGGTATTTACTTACAAAGCAATATCACTCAGCAATGAAATCTGTGTCATCAGGCCCTTAGCAGCACAATGAGTGGATTCAGGTATGATGATTCTAACTGAAATAAGTCACACAGAAAAAGAAACATCATAAGATATCAGTAATACACGGAATGTAAACTTGGCTACACAGGAACTGAATTACAGAACAGAACAGGGTCTCAAATTTAGAAAACCAACTTATGCTTGCTTAAGGGTAAAGGTGAGTAGGGGTGCTGCATAAAACCAGAGATTGAAATGAGCACAGATAAAGTTCCTTAAGCCAAATATGGAATACACAGGAGCTACTCCTTGCTCAACGAAATGGACTCAACACCGCATATTAAACGCCTAAGAATGTACCTGACTAGTAAGTATCTTAAAACCTATGGATTGCTATGTCTCCAAAAGAGAATCAAGCGTGTGTACAGGGGCATAAACGCAGCAGTGATAGGATTTGAGAGGTTCGGTGAGCAAATGAAGACCCTTTGAAGTCATATTGCATGGTACCCATTCCACGGGTCTCAGCTCTCCAGGTTTAAGGTATTCTTCCTTCAGCTAAAACATGCATGTGGAACCCAGAGCATGATCAACCGTGTGATTGGGAGACGTGTTCAAATATGTCTCAGTTTTCGACCCCTGGTACTCGGGTGCAACATTCCAGACGCTTTACTAACGCTCTCCCGACTTGGAGAGTCAGTGCCTTTAACCTCCTGTTTGGCCCAGTTTGCAATTACTGCGGAAGTTGAACAGGAATAGGGAGAACCAATGAGAGACTAGCTGGAGGTGTCTGGACGGGCAAATTTAACTCTTATTTCCCACCAGGAAGAGGAATTAACCAAAGGCTCAGCGTGCCATGCCGGAACCAGATTAGGGCCTGAAGCCATCCTACGGTGTTGCGGCCAGTTCACAAGAAAGCGAGTTGAAGAAAGGAGCTCAGGGGCACTGTAATTCACAAACCTGCAGAGTTATAAATGACAGCTATCGTCCAAAAATAGACTGAAGTAAGGCTGCCAAGAGGACTTGAAAGCAGGGCAGAATTGCAGGAAACCGATTTCAGGATGTAGACTGGAATTGCATTGAAAGCATAGGAAAAGAGTCAGAACGTCCACAGTGATGCACTTGGCCAAAAAGGGCGTATGCGTTTTGTCCTGAATATATTCAGGAAAAAACGCATACGCCCTTTTTGGCCAACCAAGCAAGCTTGCAAAGGAAATCTGCACTACAAAGAAGTCTCACTTCCCCCCGGTCAAAAGGGCCATCTGAAAAAGGTGTAAAATCCAGAAAGGCAGGACAGGCCATGGAGAACTGGGAGCCTTGTTATGCTGATGGGCGGGATGTAAATTGCCAACAGACACTCCGGAGAAGTGTATGGTGTTTCCTGAAACATCTAAAAAACAAAGTAACAGAGCCTAGGGCACTGCCACTTATGGTCCTATAGCTTAGTGAAATTAAAATCAAAAAGACACACCCACCCCAAAGTTTGGGACGCCTCTGTTTACAAGAATCTCGTTTACCGTACAAGTTCAATATCACAGAAAGTGAAAAATGGATAAAGAACTTGTGGTACTTACGTACAATGCAGTATCACTCAGCAATGAAATCTATGTCATCAGGCCCGTAGCAGCATAATGAGTGGATTCAGGTACGATGATTCTAACTGAAATAAGTCACACAGAAAAAGAAACATCATAAGATATCACTAATACACGGAATGTAAACTTGGCTACACAGGAACTGAATTCCAAAACAGAACAGGGTCTCAAATTTAGAAAACCAACTTATGCTTGCTTAAGGGTAAAGGTGAGTTGGGGTGCTGCATAAAACCAGAGATCGAAATAAGCACAAAGTTCCTTAAGCGAAATATGGAATAGACAAGTGCTATTCCTTGCTCAATGAAATGGACTCAACACCGCATATTAAATGCCTAAGGATGTACCTGACTAGTAAGTATCTTAAAACCTATGGATTGCTATGTCTCCGAAAGAGAATCAAGCATGTGTACAGGGGCATAAACGCAGCAGTGATAGGACTGGAGAGGTTCGGTGAGCAAATGAAGACCCTTTAAAGTCATATTGCATGGTACCCATTCCATGGGTCTCAGCTCTCCAGGTTTAAGGTATTCTTCCTTCAGCTAAAATATGCATGTGGAACCCAGAGTATGATCAACCATGTGATCGGGAGACGTGTTCAAATATGTCTCAGTTTTCCTCCCCTGGTACTCGGGTGCAACATTCCAGACGCTTTACTAACACTCTCCCCACTTGGAGAGTCAGCGCCTTTAACCTCCTGTTTTGCCCAGTTTGCAATTTCTGCAGTAGATGAACAGGAATAGGGAGAACCAATGAGAGACTAGCTGGAGGTGTCTGGACGGGCAAATTTAACTCTCATTTCCACCAGGAAGAGGAATTAACCAAAGGCTCAGCGTGCCGTGCCGGAACCAGATTAGGGCCTGAAGCCATCCTGCGGTGTTGCAGCCAGCTCAAAAGAAAGCGAGTTGAAGAAAGGAGCTCAGGGGCACTGTAATTCACAAACCTGCAGTTATAAATGACAGCTATCGTCCAAAAATATACTGAAGTAAGGCTGCCAAGAGGACTTGAAAGCGGGGCAGAATTGCAGGAAACCGATTTCAGGAGGTAGACTGGAATTGCATTGAAAGCATAGGAAAAGAGGCAGAACGTCCACAATGATGCACTTGGCCAAAAAGGGCGTATGCGTTTTTTCCTGAATATATTCAGGAAAAAACGCATACGCCCTTTTTGGCCAACCAAGCAAGCTTGCAAAGGAAATCTGCACTACAATGAAGTCTCACTTCCCCCCGGTCAAAAGGGCCATCTGAAAAAAGTGTAAAATCCAGAAAGGCAGGACAGGCCATGGAGAACTGGGAGCCTTGTTATGCTGATGGGCGGGATGTAAATTGCCAACAGACACTCGGGAGAAGTGTATGGTGTTTCCTGAAACATCTAAAAAACAAAGCAACAGAGCCTAGGGCACTGCCACTTATGGTCCTATAGATTAGGGAAATTAAAATCAAAAAGACACAGCCACCCCAAAGTTTGGAACGGCTCTGTTTACAAGAACCTCGTTTACAGTACAAGTTCAACATCTCAGAAAGTGAAAAATGGATAAAGTAGTTGTGGTATTTACTTACAAAGCAATATCACTCAGCAATGAAATCTATGTCATCAGGCCCTTAGCAGCACAATGAGTGGATTCAGGTATGATGATTCTAACTGAAGTAAGTCACACAGAAAAAGAAACATCATAAGATATCAGTAATACACGGAATGGAAACTTGGCTACACAGGAACTGAATTACAGAACAGAACAGGGTCTCAAATTTAGAAAGACAACTTATGCTTGCTTAAGGGTAAAGGTGAGTTGGGGTGCTGCATAAAACCAGAGATTGAAATGAGCACAGATAAAGTTCCTTAAGCCAAATATGGAATAAACAAGAGCTATTCCTTGCTCAACGAAATGGACTCAACACCGCATATTAAACGCCTAAGAATGTACCTGACTAGTAAGTATCTTAAAACCTATGGATTGCTATGTCTCTGAAAGAGAATCAAGCATGTGTACAGGGGCATAAACGCAGCAGTGATAGGATTGGAGAGGTTCGGTGAGCAAATGAAGACCCTTTCAAGTCATATTGCATGGTACCCATTCCACGGGTCTCAGCTCTCCAGGTTTAAGGTATTCTTCCTTCAGCTAAAACATGCATGTGGAACCCAGAGTATGATCAACCATGTGATCGGGAGACGTGTTCAAATATGTCTCAGTTTTCGTCCCCTGGTACTCGGGTGCAACATTCCAGACGCTTTACTAACGCTCTCCCGACTTGGAGAGTCAGTGCCTTTAACCTCCTGTTTGGCCCAGTTTGCAATTACTGCGGAAGTTGAACAGGAATAGGGAGAACCAATGAGAGACTAGCTGGAGGTGTCTGGACGGGCAAATTTAACTCTTATTTCCCACCAGGAAGAGGAATTAACCAAAGGCTCAGCGTGCCGTGCCGGAACCAGATTAGGACCTGAAGCCATCCTACGGTGTTGCGGCCAGGTCACAAGAAAGCGAGTTGAAGAAAGGAGCTCAGGGGCACTGTAATTCACAAACCTGCAGAGTTATAAATGACAGCTATCGTCCAAAAATAGACTGAAGTAAGGCTGCCAAGAGGACTTGAAAGCAGGGCAGAATTGCAGGAAACCGATTTCAGGAGGTAGACTGGAATTGCATTGAAAGCATAGGAAAAGAGGCAGAACGTCCACAATGATGCACTTGGCCAAAAAGGGCGTATGCGTTTTTTCCTGAATATATTCAGGAAAAAACGCATACGCCCTTTTTGGCCAACCAAGCAAGCTTGCAAAGTAAATCTGCACTACAATGAAGTCTCACTTCCCCCCGGTCAAAAGGGCCATCTGAAAAAAGTGTAAAATCCAGAAAGGCAGCAGGCCATTGAGAACTGGGAGCCTTGTTATGCTGATGGGCGGGATGTAAATTGCCAACAGACACTCGGGAGAAGTGTATGGTGTTTCCTTAAACATCTAAAAAACAAAGCAACAGAGCCTAGGGCACTTCCACTTATGGTCCTATAGCTTAGGGAAATTAAAATCAAAAAGACACAGCCACCCCAAAGTTTGGAACGGCTCTGTTTACAAGAACCTCGTTTACAGTACAAGTTCAACATCGCAGAAAGTGAAAAATGGATAAAGAAGTTGTGGTATTCACTTACAAAGCAATATCACTCAGCAATGAAATCTATGTCATCAGGCCCTTAGCAGCACAATGAGTGGATTCAGGTATGATGATTCTAACTGAAATAAGTCACACAGAAAAAGAAACATCATAAGATATCACTAATACACGGAATGTAAACTTGGCTACACAGGAACTGAATTACAGAACAGAACAGGGTCTCAAATTTAGAAAACCAACTTATTCTTGCTTAAGGGTAAAGGTGAGTTGGGGTGCTGCATAAAACCAGAGATTGAAATGAGCACAGATAAAGTTCCTTAAGCCAAATATGGAATAGACAAGAGCTACTCCTTGCTCAACGAAATGGACTCAACACCCCATATTAAACGCCTAAGAATGTACCTGACTAGTAAGTATCTTAAAACCTATGGATTGCTATGTCTCCGAAAGAGAATCAAGCATGTGTACAGGGGCATAAACGCAGCAGTGATAGGATTGGAGAGGTTCGGTGAGCAAATGAAGACCCTTTGAAGTCATATTGCATGGTACCCATTCCACGGGTTTCAACTACCCAGGTTTAAGGTATTCTTCCTTCAGCTAAAACATGCATGTGGATCCTAGAGTATGATCAACCATGTGATCGGGAGACGTGTTCAAATATATCTCAGATTTCCTCCACTGGTACTCGGGTGCAACATTCCAGACGCTTTACTAACACTCTCCCGACTTGGAGAGTCAGTCCCTTTAACCTCCTGTTTGGCCCAGTTTGCAATTTCTGCGGAAGATGAACAGGAATAGCGAGAACCAATGAGAGGCTAGCTGGAGGTGTCTGGACGGGCAAATTTAACTCTCATTTCCCACCAGGAAGAGGAATTAACCAAAGGCTCAGCATGCCGGGCCGGAACCAGATTAGGGCCTGAAGCCATCCTGCGGTGTTGCGGCCAGGTCACAAGAAAGCGAGTTGAAGAAAGGAGCTCAGGGGCTCTGTAATTCACAAACCTGCAGAGTTATAAATGACAGCTATCGTCCAAAAATAGACTGAAGTAAGGCTGCCAAGAGGACTTGAAAGCGGGGCAGAATTGCAGGAAACCGATTTCAGGAGGTAGACTGGAATTGCATTGAAAGCATAGGAAAAGAGGCAGAACGTCCACAATGATGCACTTGGCCAAAAAGGGCGTATGCGTTTTTTCCTGAATATATTCAGGAAAAAACGCATACGCCCTTTTTGGCCAACCAAGCAAGCTTGCAAAGGAAATCTGCACTACAATGAAGTCTCACTTCCCCCCGGTCAAAAGGGCCATCTGAAAAAAGTGTAAAATCCAGAAAGGCAGGACAGGCCATGGAGAACTGGGAGCCTTGTTATGCTGATGGGCGGGATGTAAATTGCCAACAGACACTCGGGAGAAGTGTATGGTGTTTCCTGAAACATCTAAAAAACAAAGCAACAGAGCCTAGGGCACTGCCACTTATGGTCCTATAGCTTAGGGAAATTAAAATCAAAAAGACACAGCCACCCCAAAGTTTGGAATGGCTCTGTTTACAAGAACCTCGTTTACAGTACAAGTTCAACATCGCAGAAAGTGAAAAATGGATAAAGAAGTTGTGGTATTCACTTACAAAGCAATATCACTCAGCAATGAAATTTATGTCATCAGGCCCTTAGCATCACAATGAGTGGATTCAGGTATGATGATTCTAACTGAAATAAGTCACACAGAAAAAGAAACATCATAAGATATCAGTAATATACGGAATGTAAACTTGGCTACACAGGAACTGAATTACAGAACAGAACAGGGTCTCAAATTTAGAAAAGCAACTTATGCTTGCTTAAGGGTAAAGGTGAGTTGGGGTGCTGCATAAAACCAGAGATTGAAATGAGCACAGATAAAGTTCCTTAAGTCAAATATGGAATAGACAAGAGCTACTCCTTGCTCAACGAAATGGACTCAACACCGCATATTAAACGCCTAAGAATGTACCTGACTAGTAAGTATCGTAAAACCTATGGATTGCTATGTCTCCGAAAGAGAATCAAGCATGTGTACAGGGGCATAAACGCAGCAGTGATAGGATTGGAGAGGTTCGGTGAGCAAATGAAGACCCTTTGAAGTCATATTGCATGGTACCCATTACACGGGTCTCAACTCTCCAGGTTTAAGGTATTCTTCCTTCAGCTAAAACATGCATGTGGAACCTAAGTATGATCAACCATGTGAACGGGAGACGTGTTCAAATATGTCTCAGTTTTCCTCCCCTGGTACTCGGGTGCAACATTCCAGACGCTTTACTAACACTCTCCCCACTTGGAGAGTCAGCGCCTTTAACCTCCTGTTTGGCCCAGTTTGCAATTTCTGCGGAAGATGAACAGGAATAGCGAGAACCAATGAGAGGCTAGCTGGAGGTGTCTGGACGGGCAAATTTAACTCTCATTTCCCACCAGGAAGAGGAATTAACCAAAGGCTCAGCGTGCCGTACCGGAACCAGATTAGGGCCTGAAGCCATCCTGCGGTGTTGCGGCCAGCTCAAAAGAAAGCGAGTTGAAGAAAGGAGCTCAGGGGCACTGTAATTCACAAACCTGCAGAGTTATAAATGACAGCTATCGTCCAAAAATAGACTGAAGTAAGGCTGCCAAGAGGACTTGAAAGCGGGGCAGAATTGCAGGAATCCGATTTCAGGAGGTAGACTGGAATTGCATTGAAAGCATAGGAAAAGAGGCAGAACGTCCACAATGATGCACTTGGCCAAAAAGGGCGTATGCTTTTTTTCCTGAATATATTCAGGAAAAAACGCATACGCCCTTTTTGTCCAACCAAGCAAGCTTGCAAAGGAAATCTGCACTACAATGAAGTCTCACTTCCCCCCGGTCAAAAGGGCCATCTGAAAAAAGTGTAAAATCCAGAAAGGCAGGACAGGCCATGGAGAACTGGGAGCCTTGTTATGCTGATGGGCGGGATGTAAATTGCCAACAACCACTCGGGAGAAGTGTATGGCGTTTCCTGAAACATCTAAAAAACAAAGCAACAGAGCCTAGGGCACTGCCACTTATGGTCCTATAGCTTAGGGAAATTAAAATCAAAAAGACACAGCCACCCCAAAGTTTGGAATGGCTCTGTTTACAAGAACCTCGTTTACAGTACAAGTTCAACATCGCAGAAAGTGAAAAATGGATAAAGAAGTTGTGGTATTTACTTACAAAGCAATATCACTCAGCAATGAAATCTGTGTCATCGGGCCCTTAGCAGCACAATGAGTGGATTCAGGTATGATGATTCTAACTGAAATAAGTCACACAGAAAAAGAAACATCATAAGATATCAGTAATACACGGAATGGAAACTTGGCTACACAGGAACTGAATTACAGAACAGAACAGGGTCTCAAATTTAGAAAACCAACTTATGCTTGCTTAAGGGTAAAGGTGAGTTGGGGTGCTGCATAAAACCAGAGATTGAAATGAGCACAGATAAAGTTCCTTAAGCCAAATATGGAATAGACAAGAGCTACTCCTTGCTCAACGAAATGGACTCAACACCCCATATTAAACGCCTAAGAATGTACCTGACTAGTAAGTATCTTAAAACCTATGGATTGCTATGTCTCCGAAAGAGAATCAAGCATGTGTACAGGGGCATAAACGCAGCAGTGATAGGATTGGAGAGGTTCGGTGAGCAAATGAAGACCCTTTGAAGTCATATTGCATGGTACCCATTCCACGGGTTTCAACTACCCAGGTTTAAGGTATTCTTCCTTCAGCTAAAACATGCATGTGGAACCTAGAGTATGATCAACCATGTGATCGGGAGACGTGTTCAAATATATCTCAGTTTTCCTCCACTGGTACTCGGGTGCAACATTCCAGACGCTTTACTAACACTCTCCCCACTTGGAGAGTCAGTCCCTTTAACCTCCTGTTTGGCCCAGTTTGCAATTTCTGCGGAAGATGAACAGGAATAGCGAGAACCAATGAGAGACTAGCTGGAGGTGTCTGGACGGGCAAATTTAACTCTCATTTCCCACCAGGAAGAGGAAATAACCAAAGGCTCAGCGTGCCGTACCGGAACCAGATTAGGGCCTGAAGCCATCCTGCGGTGTTGCGGCCAGGTCAAAAGAAAGCGAGTTGAAGAAAGGAGCTCAGGGGCACTGTAATTCACAAACCTGCAGAGTTATAAATGACAGCTATCGTCCAAAAATAGACTGAAGTAAGGCTGCCAAGAGGACTTGAAAGCGGGGCAGAATTGCAGGAAACCGATTTCAGGAGGTAGACTGGAATTGCATTGAAAGCATAGGAAAAGAGGCAGAACGTCCACAATGATGCACTTGGCCAAAAAGGGCGTATGCGTTTTTTCCTGAATATATTCAGGAAAAAACGCATACGCCCTTTTTGGCCAACCAAGCAAGCTTGCAAAGGAAATCTGCACTACAATGAAGTCTCACTTCCCCCCGGTCAAAAGGGCCATCTGAAAAAAGTGTAAAATCCAGAAAGGCAACAGGCCATTGAGAACTGGGAGCCTTGTTATGCTGATGGGCGGGATGTAAAATGCCAACAGACACTCGGGAGAAGTGTATGGTGTTTCCTGAAACATCTAAAAAACAAAGCAACAGAGCCTAGGGCACTTCCACTTATGGTCCTATAGCTTAGGGAAATTAAAATCAAAAAGACACAGCCACCCCAAAGTTTGGAACGGCTCTGTTTACAAGAACCTCGTTTACAGTACAAGTTCAACATCGCAGAAAGTGAAAAATGGATAAAGAAGTTGTGGTATTCACTTACAAAGCAATATCACTCAGCAATGAAATCTATGTCATCAGGCCCTTAGCAGCACATTGAGTGGATTCAGGTATGATGATTCTAACTGAAATAAGTCACACAGAAAAAGAAACATCATAAGATATCAGTAATACACGGAATGGAAACTTGGCTACACAGGAACTGAATTACAGAACAGAACAGGGTCTCAAATTTAGAAAACCAACTTATTCTTGCTTAAGGGTAAAGGTGAGTTGGGGTGCTGCATAAAACCAGAGATTGAAATGAGCACAGATAAAGTTCCTTAAACCAAATATGGAATAGACAAGAGCTACTCCTTGCTCAACGAAATGGACTCAACACCCCATATTAAACGCCTAAGAATGTACCTGACTAGTAAGTATCTTAAAACCTATGGATTGCTATGTCTCCGAAAGAGAATCAAGCATGTGTACAGGGGCATAAACGCAGCAGTGATAGGATTGGAGAGGTTCGGTGAGCAAATGAAGACCCTTTGAAGTCATATTGCATGGTACCCATTCCACGGGTTTCAACTACCCAGGTTTAAGGTATTCTTCCTTCAGCTAAAACATGCATGTGGAACCTAGAGTATGATCAACCATGTGATCGGGAGACGTGTTCAAATATATCTCAGTTTTCCTCCACTGGTACTCGGGTGCAACATTCCAGACGCTTTACTAACACTCTCCCCACTTGGAGAGTCAGTCCCTTTAACCTCCTGTTTGGCCCAGTTTGCAATTTCTGCGGAAGATGAACAGGAATAGCGAGAACCAATGAGAGACTAGCTGGAGGTGTCTGGACGGGCAAATTTAACTCTCATTTCCCACCAGGAAGAGGAATTAACCAAAGGCTCAGCGTGCCGTACCGGAACCAGATTAGGGCCTGAAGCCATCCTGCGGTGTTGCGGCCAGGTCAAAAGAAAGCGAGTTGAAGAAAGGAGCTCAGGGGCACTGTAATTCACAAACCTGCAGAGTTATAAATGACAGCTATCGTCCAAAAATAGACTGAAGTAAGGCGGCCAAGAGGACTTGAAAGCGGGGCAGAATTGCAGGAAACCGATTTCAGGAGGTAGACTGGAATTGCATTGAAAGCATAGGAAAAGAGGCAGAACGTCCACAATGATGCACTTGGCCAAAAAGGGCGTATGCGTTTTTTCCTGAATATATTCAGGAAAAAACGCATACGCCCTTTTTGGCCAACCAAGCAAGCTTGCAAAGGAAATCTGCACTACAATGAAGTCTCACTTCCCCCCGGTCAAAAGGGCCATCTGAAAAAAGTGTAAAATCCAGAAAGGCAGGACAGGCCATGGAGAACTGGGAGCCTTGTTATGCTGATGGGCGGGATGTAAATTGCCAACAGACACTCGGGAGAAGTGTATGGTGTTTCCTGAAACATCTAAAAAACAAAGCAACAGAGCCTAGGGCACTGCCACTTATGGTCCTATAGCTTAGGGATATTAAAATCAAAAAGACACAGCCACCCCAAAGTTTGGGACGCCTCTGTTTACAAGAACCTCGTTTACAGTACAAGTTCAACATCGCAGAAAGTGAAAAATGGATAAAGAACTTGTGGTATTTACTTACAAAGCAATATCACTCAGCAATGAAATCTGTGTCATCAGGCCCATAGCAGCACAATGAGTGGATTCAGGTATGATGATTCTAACTGAAGTAAGTCACACAGAAAAAGAAACATCATAAGATATCAGTAATACACGGAATGTAAACTTGGCTACACAGGAACTGAATTACAGAACAGAACAGGGTCTCAAATTCAGAAAACCAACTTATGCTTGCTTAAGGGTAAAGGTGAGTTGGGGTGCTGCATAAAACCAGAGATTGAAATGAGCACAGATAAAGTTCCTTAAGTCAAATATGGAATAGACAAGAGCTACTCCTTGCTCAACGAAATGGACTCAACACCGCATATTAAACGCCTAAGAATGTACCTGACTAGTAAGTATCTTAAAACCTATGGATTGCTATGTCTCCGAAAGAGAATCAAGCATGTGTACAGGGGCATAAACGCAGCAGTGATAGGATTGGAGAGGTTCGGTGAGCAAATGAAGACCCTTTGAAGTCATATTGCATGGTACCCATTCCACGGGTTTCAACTACCCAGGTTTAAGGTATTCTTCCTTCAGCTAAAACATGCATGTGGAACCTAGAGTATGATCCACCATGTGATCGGGAGACGTGTTCAAATATGTCTCAGTTTTCGTACCCTGGTACTCGGGTGCAACATTCCAGACGCTTTACTAACACTCTCCCGACTTGGAGAGTCAGTCCCTTTAACCTCCTGTTTGGCCCAGTTTGCAATTTCTGCGGAAGATGAACAGGAATAGCGAGAACCAATGAGAGGCTAGCTGGAGGTGTCTGGACGGGCAAATTTAACTCTCATTTCCCACCAGGAAGAGGAATTAACCAAAGGCTCAGCGTGCCGTGCCGGAACCAGATTAGGGACTGAAGCCATTATGCGGTGTTGCGGCCAGCTCAAAAGAAAGCGAGTTGAAGAAAGGAGCTCAGGGGCACTGTAATTCACAAACCTGCAGAGTTATAAATGACAGCTATCGTCCAAAAATAGACTGAAGTAAGGCTGCCAAGAGGACTTGAAAGCGGGGCAGAATTGCAGGAAACCGATTTCAGGAGGTAGACTGGAATTGCATTGAAAGCATAGGAAAAGAGGCAGAACGTCCACAATGATGCACTTGGCCAAAAAGGGCGTATGCGTTTTTTCCTGAATATATTCAGGAAAAAACGCATACGCCCTTTTTGGCCAACCAAGCAAGCTTGCAAAGGAAATCTGCACTACAATGAAGTCTCACTTCCCCCCGGTCAAAAGGGCCATCTGAAAAAAGTGTAAAATCCAGAAAGGCAGGACAGGCCATGGAGAACTGGGAGCCTTGTTATGCTGATGGGCGGGATGTAAATTGCCAACAACCACTCGGGAGAAGTTTATGGTGTTTCCTGAAACATCTAAAAAACAAAGCAACAGAACCTAGGGCACTTCCACTTATGGTCCTATAGATTAGGGAAATTAAAATCAAAAAGACACAGCCACCCCAAAGTTTGGAACGGCTCTGTTTACAAGAACCTCGTTTACAGTACAAGTTCAACATCGCAGAAAGTGAAAAATGGATAAAGAACTTGTGGTATTTACTTACAAAGCAATATCACTCAGCAATGAAATCTGTGTCATCAGGCCCTTAGCAGCACAATGAGTGGATTCAGGTATGATGATTCTAACTGAAATAAGTCACACAGAAAAAGAAACATCATAAGATATCAGTAATACACGGAATGTAAACTTGGCTACACAGGAACTGAATTACAGAACAGAACAGGGTCTCAAATTTAGAAAACCAACTTATGCTTGCTTAAGGGTAAAGGTGAGTTGGGGTGCTGCATAAAACCAGAGAGTGAAATGAGCACAGATAAAGTTCCTTAAGTCAAATATGGAATAGACAAGAGCTACTCCTTGCTCAACGAAATGGACTCAACACCGCATATTAAACGCCTAAGAATGTACCTGACTAGTAAGTATCTTAAAACCTATGGATTGCTATGTCTCCGAAAGAGAATCAAGCATGTGTACAGGGGCATAAACGCAGCAGTGATAGGATTGGAGAGGTTCGGTGAGCAAATGAAGACCCTTTGAAGTCATATTGCATGGTACCCATTCCACGGGTTTCAACTACCCAGGTTTAAGGTATTCTTCCTTCAGCTAAAACATGCATGTGGAACCTAGAGTATGATCAACCATGTGATCGGGAGACGTGTTCAAATATGTCTCAGTTTTCGTACCCTGGTACTCGGGTGCAACATTCCAGACGCTTTCCTAACACTCTCCCCACTTGGAGAGTCAGTTCCTTTAACCTCCTGTTTGGCCCAGTTTGCAATTTCTGCGGAAGATGAACAGGAATAGCGAGAACCAATGAGAGGCTAGCTGGAGGTGTCTGGACGGGCAAATTTAACTCTCATTTCCCACCAGGAAGAGGAATTAACCAAAGGCTCAGCGTGCCGTGCCGGAACCAGATTAGGGCCTGAAGCCATCCTGCGGTGTTGCGGCCAGCTCAAAAGAAAGCGAGTTGAAGAAAGGAGCTCAGGGGCACTGTAATTCACAAACCTGCAGAGTTATAAATGACAGCTATCATCCAAAAATAGACTGAAGTAAGGCTGCCAAGAGGACTTGAAAGCGGGGCAGAATTGCAGGAAACCGATTTCAGGAGGTAGACTGGAATTGCATTGAAAGCATAGGAAAAGAGGCAGAACGTCCACAATGATGCACTTGGCCAAAAAGGGCGTATGCGTTTTTTCCTGAATATATTCAGGAAAAAACGCATACGCCCTTTTTGGCCAACCAAGCAAGCTTGCAAAGGAAATCTGCACTACAATGAAGTCTCACTTCCCCCCGGTCAAAAGGGCCATCTGAAAAAACTGTAAAATCCAGAAAGGCAGGACAGGCCATGGAGAACTGGGAGGCTTGTTATGCTGATGGGCGTGATGTAAATTGCCAACAGACACTAGGGAGAAGTGTATGGTGTTTCCTGAAACATCTAAAAAACAAAGCAACAGAGCCTAGGGCACTGCCACTTATGGTCCTATAGCTTATGGAAATTAAAATCAAAAACACAGCCACGCCAAAGTTTGGGACGCCTCTGTTTACAAGAACCTCGTTTACAGTACAAGTTCAACATCGCAGAAAGTGAAAAATGGATAAAGAAGTTGTGGTATTTACTTACAAAGCAATATCACTCAGCAATGAAATCTGTGTCATCAGGCCCTTAGCATCACAATGAGTGGATTCAGGTATGATGATTCTAACTGAAATAAGTCACACAGAAAAAGAAACATCATAAGATATCAGTAATACATGGAATGGAAACTTGACTACACAGGAACTGAATTACAGAACAGAACAGGGTCTCAAATTTAGAAAACCAACTTATTCTTGCTTAAAGGGAAAGGTGAGTTGGGGTGCTGCATAAAACCAGAGATTGAAATGAGCACAGATAAAGTTCCTTAAGCCAAATATGGAATAGACAAGAGCTACTCCTTGCTCAACGAAATGGACTCAACACCCCATATTAAACGCCTAAGAATGTACCTGACTAGTAAGTATCTTAAAACCTATGGATTGCTATGTCTCTGAAAGAGAATCAAGCATGTGTACAGGGGCATAAACGCAGCAGTGATAGGATTGGAGAGGTTCGGTGAGCAAATGAAGACCCTTTGAAGTCATATTGCATGGTACCCATTCCACAGGTTTCAACTACCCAGGTTTAAGGTATTCTTCCTTCAGCTAAAACATGCATGTGGAACCTAGAGTATGATCAACCATGTGATCGGGAGACGTGTTCAAATATGTCTCAGTTTTCCTCCCCTGGTACTCGGGTGCAACATTCCAGACGCTTTCCTAACACTCTCCCCACTTGGAGAGTCAGTCCCTTTAACCTCCTGTTTGGCCCAGTTTGCAATTTCTGCGGAAGATGAACAGGAATAGCGAGAACCAATGAGAGGCTAGCTGGAGGTGTCTGGACGGGCAAATTTAACTCTCATTTCCCACCAGGAAGAGGAATTAACCAAAGGCTCAGCCTGCCGGGCCGGAACCAGATTAGGGCCTGAAGCCATCCTGCGGTGTTGCGGCCAGGTCACAAGAAAGCGAGTTGAAGAAAGGAGCTCAGGGGCACTGTAATTCACAAACCTGCAGAGTTATAAATGACAGCTATCGTCCAAAAATAGACTGAAGTAAGGCTGCCAAGAGGACTTGAAAGCGGGGCAGAATTGCAGGAAACCGATTTCAGGAGGTAGACTGGAATTGCATTGAAAGCATAGGAAAAGAGGCAGAACGTCCACAATGATGCACTTGGCCAAAAAGGGCGTATGCGTTTTTTCCTGAATATATTCAGGAAAAAACGCATACGCCCTTTTTGGCCAACCAAGCAAGCTTGCAAAGGAAATCTGCACTACAATGAAGTCTCACTTCCCCCCGGCCAAAAGGGCCATCTGAAAAATGTGTAAAATCCAGAAAGGCAACAGGCCATTGAGAACTGGGAGCCTTGTTATGCTGATGGGCGGGATGTAAATTGCCAACAGACACTTGGGAGAAGTGTATGGTGTTTCCTGAAACATCTAAAAAACAAAGCAACAGAGCCTAGGGCACTTCCACTTATGGTCCTATAGCTTAGGGAAATTAAAATCAAAAAGACACAGCCACCCCAAAGTTTGGAACGGCTCTGTTTACAAGAACCTCGTTTACAGTACAAGTTCAACATCGCAGAAAGTGAAAAATGGATAAAGAAGTTGTGGTATTTACTTACAAAGCAATATCACTCAGCAATGAAATCTGTGTCATCAGGCCCTTAGCAGCACAATGAGTGGATTCAGGTATGATGATTCTAACTGAAATAAGTCACACAGAAAAAGAAACATCATAAGATATCAGTAATACACGGAATGTAAACTTGGCTACACAGGAACTGAATTACAGAACAGAACAGGGTCTCAAATTTAGAAAACCAACTTATGCTTGCTTAAGGGTAAAGGTGAGTTGGGGTGCTGCATAAAACCAGAGATTGAAATGAGCACAGATAAAGTTCCTTAAGCCAAATATGGAATAGACAAGAGCTACTCCTTCCTCAACGAAATGGACTCAACACCCCATATTAAACGACTAAGAATGTACCTGACTAGTAAGTATCGTAAAACCTATGGATTGCTATGTCTCCAAAAGAGAATCAAGCATGTGTACAGGGGCATAAACGCAGCAGTGATAGGATTGGAGAGGTTCGGTGAGCAAATGAAGACCCTTTGAAGTCATATTGCATGGTACCCATTCCACGGGTTTCAACTACCCAGGTTTAAGGTATTCTTCCTTCAGCTAAAACATGCATGTGGAACCTAGAGTATGATCAACCATGTGACCGGGAGACGTGTTCAAATATGTCTCAGTTTTCCTCCCCTGGTACTCGGGTGCAACATTCCAGACGCTTTACTAACACTCTCCCCACTTGGAGAGTCAGTCCCTTTAACCTCCTGTTTGGCCCAGTTTGCAATTTCTGCGGAAGATGAACAGGAATAGCGAAAACCAATGAGAGGCTAGCTGGAGGTGTCTGGACGGGCAAATTTAACTCTCATTTCCCACCAGGAAGAGGAATTAACCAAAGGCTCAGCATGCCGGGCCGGAACCAGATTAGGGCCTGAAGCCATCCTGCGGTGTTGCGGCCAGGTCACAAGAAAGCGAGTTGAAGAAAGGAGCTCAGGGGCACTGTAGTTCACAAACCTGCAGAGTTATAAATGACAGCTATCGTCCAAAAATAGACTGAAGTAAGGCTGCCAAGAGGACTTGAAAGCGGGGCAGAATTGAAGGAAACCGATTTCAGGAGGTAGACTGGAATTGCATTGAAAGCATAGGAAAAGAGGCAGAACGTCCACAATGATGCACTTGGCCAAAAAGGGCGTATGCGTTTTTTCCTGAATATATTCAGGAAAAAACGCATACGCCCTTTTTGGCCAACCAAGCAAGCTTGCAAAGGAAATCTGCACTACAATGAAGTCTCACTTACCCCCGGTCAAAAGGGCCATCTGAAAAAAGTGTAAAATCCAGAAAGGCAACAGGCCATTAAGAACTGGGAGCCTTGTTATGCTGATGGGCGGGATGTAAATTGCCAACAGACACTTGGGAGAAGTGTATGGTGTTTCCTGAAACATCTAAAAAACAAAGCAACAGAGCCTAGGGCACTTCCACTTATGGTCCTATAGCTTAGGGAAATTAAAATCAAAAAGACACAGCCATCCCAAAGTTTGGAACGGCTCTGTTTACAAGAACCTCGTTTACTGTACAAGTTCAACATCGCAGAAAGTGAAAAATGGATAAAGAAGTTGTGGTATTCACTTACAAAGCAATATCACTTAGCAATGAAATCTATGTCATCAGGCCCTTAGCAGCACAATGAGTGGATTCAGGTATGATGATTCTAACTGAAATAAGTCACACAGAAAAAGAAACAACATAAGATATCAGTAATACACGGAATGTAAACTTGGCTACACAGGAACTGAATTACAGAACAGAACAGGGTCTCAAATTTAGAAAACCAACTTATGCTTGCTTAAGGGTAAAGGTGAGTTGGGGTGTTGCATAAAACCAGAGATTGAAATGAGCACAGATAAAGTTCCTTAAGCCAAATATGGAATAGACAAGAGCTACTCCTTGCTCAACGAAATGGACTCAACACCGCATATTAAACGCCTAAGAATGTACCTGACTTGTAAGTATCTTAAAACCTATGGATTGCTATGTCTCCGAAAGAGAATCAAGCATGTGTACAGGGGCATAAACGCAGCAGTGATAGGATTGGAGAGGTGCGGTGAGCAAATGAAGACCCTTTGAAGTCATATTGCATGGTACCCATTCCACGGGTCTTAACTCTCCAGGTTTAAGGTATTCTTCCTTCAGCTAAAACATGCATGTGGAACCCAAGTATGATCAACCATGTGAACGGGAGACGTGTTCAAATATGTCTCAGTTTTCCTCCCCTGGTACTCGGGTGCAACATTCCAGACGCTTTACTAACACTCTCCCCACTTGGAGAGTCAGCGCCTTTAACCTCCTGTTTGGCCCAGTTTGCAATTTCTGCGGAAGATGAACAGGAATAGCGAGAACCAATGAGAGGCTAGCTGGAGGTGTCTGGACGGGCAAATTTAACTCTCATTTCCCACCAGGAAGAGGAATTAACCAAAGGCTCAGCATGCCGGGCCGGAACCAGATTAGGGCCTGAAGCCATCCTGCGGTGTTGCGGCCAGGTCACAAGAAAGCGAGTTGAAGAAAGGAGCTCAGGGGCACTGTAATTCACAAACCTGCAGAGTTATAAATGACAGCTATCGTCCAAAAATAGACTGAAGTAAGGCTGCCAAGAGGACTTGAAAGCGGGGCAGAATTGCAGGAAACCGATTTCAGGAGGTAGACTGGAATTGCATTGAAAGCATAGGAAAAGAGGCAGAACGTCCACAATGATGCACTTGGCCAAAAAGGGCGTATGCGTTTTTTCCTGAATATATTCAGGAAAAAACGCATACGCCCTTTTTGGCCAACCAAGCAAGCTTGCAAAGGAAATCTGCACTACAATGAAGTCTCACTTCCCCCCGGCCAAAAGGGCCATCTGAAAAATGTGTAAAATCCAGAAAGGCAACAGGCCATGGAGAACTGGGAGCCTTGTTATGCTGATGGGCGGGATGTAAATTGCCAACAGACACTCGGGAGAAGTGTATGGTGTTTCCTGAAACATCTAAAAAACAAAGCAACAGAGCCTAGGGCACTTCCACTTATGGTCCTATAGCTTAGGGAAATTAAAATCAAAAAGACACAGCCACCCCAAAGTTTGGAACGGCTCTGTTTACAAGAACCTCATTTACAGTACAAGTTCAACATCGCAGAAAGTGAAAAATGGATAAAGAAGTTGTGGTATTTACTTACAAAGCAATATCACTCAGCAATGAAATCTGTGTCATCAGGCCCTTAGCAGCACAATGAGTGGATTCAGGTATGATGATTCTAACTGAAATAAGTCACACAGAAAAAGAAACATCATAAGATATCAGTAATACACGGAATGGAAACTTGGCTACACAGGAACTGAATTACAGAACAGAACAGGGTCTCAAATTTAGAAAACCAACTTATGCTTGCTTAAGGGTAAAGGTGAGTTGGGGTGCTGCATAAAACCAGAGATTGAAATGAGCACAGATAAAGTTCCTTAAGCCAAATATGGAATAGACAAGAGCTACTCCTTGCTCAACGAAATGGACTCAACACCCCATATTAAACGCCTAAGAATGTACCTGACTAGTAAGTATCGTAAAACCTATGGATTGCTATGTCTCCAAAAGAGAATCAAGCATGTGTACAGGGGCATAAACGCAGCTGTGATAGGATTGGAGAGGTTCGGTGAGCAAATGAAGACCCTTTGAAGTCATATTGCATGGTACCCATTACACGGGTCTCAAATCTCCAGGTTTAAGGTATTCTTCCTTCAGCTAAAACATGCATGTGGAACCCAAGTATGATCAACCATGTGAACGGGAGACGTGTTCAAATATGTCTCAGTTTTCCTCCCCTGGTACTCGGGTGCAACATTCCAGACGCTTTACTAACACTCTCCCCACTTGGAGAGTCAGCGCCTTTAACCTCCTGTTTGGTCCAGTTTGCAATTTCTGCGGAAGATGAACAGGAATAGCGAGAACCAATGAGAGGCTAGCTGGAGGTGTCTGGACAGGCAAATTTAACTCTCATTTCCCACCAGGAAGAGGAAATAACCAAAGGCTCAGCGTGCCGTACCGGAACCAGATTAGGGCCTGAAGCCATCCTGCGGTGTTGCGGCCAGGTCACAAGAAAGCGAGTTGAAGAAAGGAGCTCAGGGGCACTGTAATTCACAAACCTGCAGAGTTATAAATGACAGCTATCGTCCAAAAATAGACTGAAGTAAGGCTGCCAAGAGGACTTGAAAGCGGGGCAGAATTGCAGGAAACCGATTTCAGGAGGTAGACTGGAATTGCATTGAAAGCATAGGAAAAGAGGCAGAACGTCCACAATGATGCACTTGGCCAAAAAGGGCGTATGCGTTTTTTCCTGAATATATTCAGGAAAAAACGCATACGCCCTTTTTGGCCAACCAAGCAAGCTTGCAAAGGAAATCTGCACTACAATGAAGTCTCACTTCCCCCCGGTCAAAAGGGCCATCTGAAAAAAGTGTAAAATCCAGAAAGGCAGGACAGGCCATGGAGAACTGGGAGCCTTGTTATGCTGATGGGCGGGATGTAAATTGCCAACAACCACTCGGGAGAAGTGTATGGTGTTTCCTGAAACATCTAAAAAACAAAGCAACAGAACCTAGGGCACTTCCACTTATGGTCCTATAGCTTAGGAAAATTAAAATCAAAAAGACACAGCCACCCCAAAGTTTGGAACGGCTCTGTTTACAAGAACCTCGTTTACAGTACAAGTTCAACATCGCAGAAAGTGAAAAATGGATAAAGAAGTTGTGGTATTTACTTACAAAGCAATATCACTCAGCAATGAAATCTGTGTCATCACGCCCTTAGCAGCACAATGAGTGGATTCAGGTATGATGATTCTAACTGAAATAAGTCACACAGAAAAAGAAACATCATAAGATATCAGTAATACACGGAATGGAAACTTGGCTACACAGGAACTGAATTACAGAACAGAACAGGGTCTCAAATTTAGAAAACCAACTTATGCTTGCTTAAGGGTAAAGGTGAGTTGGGGTGTTGCATAAAACCAGAGATTGAAATGAGCACAGATAAAGTTCCTTAAGCCAAATATGGAATAGACAAGAGCTACTCCTTGCTCAACGAAATGGACTCAACACCGCATATTAAACGGCTAAGAATGTACCTGACTTGTAAGTATCTTAAAACCTATGGATTGCTATGTCTCCGAAAGAGAATCAAGCATGTGTACAGGGGCATAAACGCAGCAGTGATAGGATTGGAGAGATGCGGTGAGCAAATGAAGACCCTTTGAAGTCATATTGCATGGTACCCATTCCACGGGTTTCAACTACCCAGGTTTAAGGTATTCTTCCTTCAGCTAAAACATGCATGTGGAACCTAGAGTATGATCAACCATGTGATCGGGAGACGTGTTCAAATATGTCTCAGTTTTCCTCCCCTGGTACTCGGTTGCAACATTCCAGACGCTTTACTAACACTCTCCCCACTTGGAGAGTCAGTCCCTTTAACCTCCTGTTTGGCCCAGTTTGCAATTTCTGCGGAAGATGAACAGGAATAGCGAAAACCAATGAGAGGCTAGCTGGAGGTGTCTGGACGGGCAAATTTAACTCTCATTTCCCACCAGGAAGAGGAATTAACCAAAGGCTCAGCATGCCGGGCCGGAACCAGATTAGGGCCTGAAGCCATCCTGCGGTGTTGCGGCCAGGTCACAAGAAAGCGAGTTGAAGAAAGGAGCTCAGGGGCACTGTAATTCACAAACCTGCAGAGTTATAAATGACAGCTATCGTCCAAAAATAGACTGAAGTAAGGCTGCCAAGAGGACTTGAAAGCGGGGCAGAATTGCAGGAAACTGATTTCCGGAGGTAGACTGGAATTGCATTGAAAGCATAGGAAAAGAGGCAGAACGTCCACAATGATGCACTTGGCCAAAAAGGGCGTATGCGTTTTTTCCTGAATATATTCAGGAAAAAACGCATACGCACTTTTTGGCCAACCAAGCAAGCTTGCAAAGGAAATCTGCACTACAATGAAGTCTCATTCCCCCCGGTCAAAAGGGCCATCTGAAAAAAGTGTAAAATCCAGAAAGGCAACAGGCCATTAAGAACTGGGAGCCTTGTTATGCTGATGGGCGGGATGTAAATTGCCAACAGACACTTGGGTGAAGTGTATGGTGTTTCCTGAAACATCTAAAAAACAAAGCAACAGAGCCTAGGGCACTTCCACTTATGGTCCTATAGCTTAGGGAAATTAAAATAAAAAAGACACAGCCATCCCAAAGTTTGGAACGGCTCTGTTTACAAGAACCTCGTTTACAGTACAAGTTCAACATCGCAGAAAGTGAAAAATGGATAAAGAAGTTGTGGTATTCACTTACAAAGCAATATCACTTAGCAATGAAATCTATGTCATCAGGCCCTTAGCAGCACAATGAGTGGATTCAGGTATGATGATTCTAACTGAAATAAGTCACACAGAAAAAGAAACAACATAAGATATCAGTAATACACGGAATGTAAACTTGGCTACACAGGAACTGAATTACAGAACAGAACAGGGTCTCAAATTTAGAAAACCAACTTATGCTTGCTTAAGGGTAAAGGTGAGTTGGGGTGTTGCATAAAACCAGAGATTGAAATGAGCACAGATAAAGTTCCTTAAGCCAAATATGGAATAGACAAGAGCTACTCCTTGCTCAACAAAATGGACTCAACACCGCATATTAAACGCCTAAGAATGTACCTGACTTGTAAGTATCTTAAAACCTATGGATTGCTATGTCTCCGAAAGAGAATCAAGCATGTGTACAGGGGCATAAACGCAGCAGTGATAGGATTGGAGAGGTTCGGTGAGCAAATGAAGACCCTTTGAAGTCATATTGCATGGTACCCATTACACGGGTCTTAACTCTCCAGGTTTAAGGTATTCTTCCTTCAGCTAAAACATGCATGTGGAACCCAAGTATGATCAACCATGTGAACGGGAGACGTGTTCAAATATGTCTCAGTTTTCCTCCCCTGGTACTCGGGTGCAACATTCCAGACGCTTTACTAACACTCTCCCCACTTGGAGAGTCAGCGCGTTTAACCTCCTGTTTGGCCCAGTTTGCAATTTCTGCGGAAGATGAACAGGAATAGCGAGAACCAATGAGAGACTAGCTGGAGTTGTCTGGACGGGCAAATTTAACTCTCATTTCCCACCAGGAAGAGGAAATAACCAAAGGCTCAGCGTGCCGTGCCAGAACCAGATTAGGGCCTGAAGCCATCCTGCGGTGTTGCGGCCAGCTCAAAAGAAAGCGAGTTGAAGAAAGGAGCTGAGGGGCACTGTAATTCACAAACCTGCAGAGTTATAAATGACAGCTATCGTCCAAAAATAGACTGAAGTAAGGCTGCCAAGAGGACTTGAAAGCGGGGCAGAATTGCAGGAAACCAATTTCAGGAGGTACACTGGAATTGCATTGAAAGCATAGGAAAAGAGGCAGAACGTCCACAATGATGCACTTGGCCAAAAAGGGCGTATGCGTTTTTTCCTGAATATATTCAGGAAAAAAACGCATACGCCCTTTTTGGCCAACCAAGCAAGCTTGCAAAGGAAATGTGCACTACAATGAAGTCTCACTTCCCCCCGGTCAAAAGGGCCATCTGAAAAAAGTGTAAAATCCAGAAAGGCAGGACAGGCCATGGAGAACTGGGAGCCTTGTTATGCTGATGGGCGGGATGTAAATTGCCAACAGACACTCGGGAGAAGTGTATGGTGTTTCCTGAAACATCTAAAAAACAAAGCAACAGAGCCTAGGGCACTGCCACTTATGGTCCTATAGCTTAGGGAAATTAAAATCAAAAAGACACAGCCACCCCAAAGTTTGAGACGCCTCTGTTTACAAGAACCTCGTTTACAGTACAAGTTCAACATCGCAGAAAGTGAAAAATGGATAAAGAATTTGTGGTGTTTACTTACAAAGCAATATCACTCAGCAATGAAATCTGTGTCATCAGGCCCTTAGCAGCACAATGAGTGGATTCAGGTATGATGATTCTAACTGAAGTAAGTCACACAGAAAAAGAAACATCATAAGATATCAGTAATACACGGAATGTAAACTTGGCTACACAGGAACTGCATTACAGAACAGAACAGGGTCTGAAATTTAGAAAACCAACTTATGCTTGCTTAAGGGTAAAGGTGAGTTGGGGTGCTGCATAAAACCAGAGATTGAAATGAGCACAGATAAAGTTCCTTAAGTCAAATATGAAATAGACAAGAGCTACTCCTTGCTCAACGAAATGGACTCAACACCGCATATTAAACGCCTAAGAATGTACCTGACTAGTAAGTATCGTAAAACCTATCGATTGCTATGTCTCCAAAAGAGAATCAAGCATGTGTACAGGGGCATAAACGCAGCAGTGATAGGATTGGAGAGGTTCGGTGAGCAAATGAAGACCCTTTGAAGTCATATTGCATGGTACCCATTACACGGGTCTCAACTCTCCAGGTTTAAGGTATTCTTCCTTCAGCTAAAACATGCATGTGGAACCCAAGTATGATCAACCATGTGATCGGGAGACGTGTTCAAATATGTCTCAGTTTTCCTCCCCTGGTACTCGGGTGCAACATTCCAGACGCTTTACTAACACTCTCCCCACTTGGAGAGTCAGTGCCTTTAACCTCCTGTTTGGCCCAGTTTGCAATTTCTGCGGAAGATGAACAGGAATAGCGAGAACCAATGAGAGGCTAGCTGGAGGTGTCTGGACGGGCAAATTTAACTCTCATTTCCCACCAGGAAGAGGAAATAACCAAAGGCTCAGCGTGTCGTACCGGAACCAGATTAGGGCCTGAAGCCATCCTGCGGTGTTGCGGCCAGGTCAAAAGAAAGCGAGTTGAAGAAAGGAGCTCAGGGGCACTGTAATTCACAAACCTGCAGAGTTATAAATGACAGCTATCGTCCAAAAATAGACTGAAGTAAGGCTGCCAAGAGGACTTGAAAGCGGGGCAGAATTGCAGGAAACCGATTTCAGGAGGTAGACTGGAATTGCATTGAAAGCATAGGAAAAGAGGCAGAACGTCCACAATGATGCACTTGGCCAAAAAGGGCGTATGCGTTTTTTCCTGAATATATTCAGGAAAAAACGCATACGCCCTTTTTGGCCAACCAAGCAAGCTTGCAAAGGAAATCTGCACTACAATGAAGTCTCACTTCCCCCCAGGTCAAAAGGGCCATCTGAAAAAAGTGTAAAATCCAGAAAGGCAGGACAGGCCATGGAGAACTGGGAGCCTTGTTATGCTGATGGGCGGGATGTAAATTGCCAACAGACACTCAGGAGAAGTGTATGGTGTTTCCTGAAACATCTAAAAAACAAAGCAACAGAACCTAGGGCACTTCCACTTATGGTCCTATAGCTTAGGGAAATTAAAATCAAAAAGACACAGCCACCCCAAAGTTTGGAATGGCTCTGTTTACAAGAACCTCGTTTACAGTACAAGTTCAACATCGCAGAAAGTGAAAAATGGATAAAGAAGTTGTGGTATTCACTTACAAAGCAATATCACTCAGCAATGAAATCTATGTCATCAGGCCCTTAGCAGCACAATGAGTGGATTCAGGTATGATGATTCTAACTGAAATAAGTCACACAGAAAAAGAAACATCATAAGATATCAGTAATACACGGAATGGAAACTTGGCTACACAGGAACTGAATTACAGAACAGAACAGGGCCTCAAATTTAGAAAAACAACTTATGCTTGCTTAAGGGTAAAGGTGAGTTGGGGTGCTGCATAAAACCAGAGATTGAAATGAGCACAGATAAAGTTCCTTAAGTCAAATATGGAATAGACAAGAGCTACTCCTTGCTCAACGAAATGGACTCAACACCGCATATTAAACGCCTAAGAATGTACCTGACTAGTAAGTATCTTAAAACCTATGGATTGCTATGTCTCCGAAAGAGAATCAAGCATGTGTACAGGGGCATAAACGCAGCAGTGATAGGATTGGAGAGGTTCGGTGAGCAAATGAAGACCCTTTGAAGTCATATTGCATGGTACCCATTACACGGGTCTCAACTCTCCAGGTTTAAGGTATTCTTCCTTCAGCTAAAACATGCATGTGGAACCCAAGTATGATCAACCATGTGAACGGGAGACGTGTTAAAATATGTCTCAGTTTTCCTCCCCTGGTACTCGGGTGCAACATTCCAGACGCTTTACTAACACTCTCTCTAATTGGAGAGTCAGCGCCTTTAACCTCCTGTTTGGGCCAGTTTGCAATTTCTGCGGAAGATGAACAGGAATAGCGAGAACCAATGACAGGCTAGCTGCAGGTGTCTGGACGGGCAAATTTAACTCTCATTTCCCACCAGGAAGAGGAATTAACCAAAGGCTCAGCATGCCGGGCCGGAACCAGATTAGGGCCTGAAGCCATCCTGCGGTGTTGCGGCCAGCTCAAAAGAAAGCGAGTTGAAGAAAGGAGCTCAGGGGCACTGTAATTCACAAACCTGCAGAGTTATAAATGACAGCTATCGTCCAAAAATAGACTGAAGTAAGGCTGCCAAGAGGACTTGAAAGCGGGGCAGAATTGCAGGAAACCGATTTCAGGAGGTAGACTGGAATTGCATTGAAAGCATAGGAAAAGAGGCAGAACGTCCACAATGATGCACTTGGCCAAAAAGGGCGTATGCGTTTTTTCCTGAATATATTCAGGAAAAAACGCATACGCCCTTTTTGGCCAACCAAGCAAGCTTGCAAAGGAAATCTGCACTACAATGAAGTCTCACTTCCCCCCGGTCAAAAGGGCCATCTGAAAAAAGTGTAAAATCCAGAAAGGCAGGACAGGCCATGGAGAACTGGGAGCCTTGTTATGCTGATGGGCGGGATGTAAATTGCCAACAGACACTCGGGAGAAGTGTATGGTGTTTCCTGAAACATCTAAAAAACAAAGCAACAGAACCTAGGGCACCTCCACTTATGGTCCTATAGCTTAGGGAAATTAAAATCAAAAAGACACAGCCACCCCAAAGTTTGGAACGGCTCTGTTTACAAGAACCTCGTTTACAGTACAAGTTCAACATCGCAGAAAGTGAAAAATGGATAAAGAAGTTGTGGTATTCACTTACAAAGCAATATCACTCAGCAATGAAATCTGTGTCATCAGGCCCTTAGCAGAACAATGAGTGGATTCAGGTATGATGATTCTAACTGAAATAAGTCACACAGAAAAAGAAACATCATAAGATATCAGTAATACACGGAATGGAAACTTGGCTACACAGGAACTGAATTACAGAACAGAACAGGGTCTCAAATTTAGAAAACCAACTTATTCTTGCTTAAGGGTAAAGGTGAGTTGGGGTGCTGCATAAAACCAGAGATTGAAATGAGCACAGATAAAGTTCCTTAAGCCACATATGGAATAGACAAGAGCTACTCCTTGCTCAATGAAATGGACTCAACACCCCATATTAAACGCCTAAGAATGTACCTGACTAGTAAGTATCTTAAAACCTATGGATTGCTATGTCTCCGAAAGAGAATCAAGCATGTGTACAGGGGCATAAACGCAGCAGTGATAGGATTGGAGAGGTTCGGTGAGCAAATGAAGACCCTTTGAAGTCATATTGCATGGTACCCATTCCACGGGTTTCAACTACCCAGGTTTAAGGTATTCTTCCTTCAGCTAAAACATGCATGTGGAACCTAGAGTATGATCAACCATGTGATCGGGAGACGTGTTCAAATATGTCTCAGTTTTCCTCCCCTGGTACTCGGGTGCAACATTCCAGACGCTTTACTTACACTCTCCCCACTTGGAGAGTCAGTCCCTTTAACCTCCTGTTTGGCCCAGTTTGCAATTTCTGCGGAAGATGAACAGGAATAGAGAGAACCAATGAGAGGCTAGCTGGAGGTGTCTGGACGGGCAAATTTAACTCTCATTTCCCACCAGGAAGAGGAATTAACCAAAGGCTCAGCATGCCGGGCCGGAACCAGATTAGGGCCTGAAGCCATCCTGCGGTGTTGCGGCCAGGTCACAAGAAAGCGAGTTGAAGAAAGGAGCTCAGGGGCACTGTAATTCACAAACCTGCAGAGTTATAAATGACAGCTATCGTCCAAAAATAGACTGAAGTAAGGCTGCCAAGAGGACTTGAAAGCGGGGCAGAATTGCAGGAAACCGATTTCAGGAGGTAGACTGGAATTGCATTGAAAGCATAGGAAAAGAGGCAGAACGTCCACAATGATGCACTTGGCCAAAAAGGGCGTATGCGTTTTTTCCTGAATATATTCAGGAAAAAACGCATACGCCCTTTTTGGCCAACCAAGCAAGCTTGCAAAGGAAATCTGCACTACAATGAAGTCTCACTTCCCCCCGGTCAAAAGGGCCATCTGAAAAAAGTGTGAAATCCAGAAAGGCAACAGGCCATTGAGAACAGGGAGCCTTGTTATGCTGATGGGCGAGATGTAAATTGCCAACAGACACTTGGGAGAAGTGTATGGTGTTTCCTGAAACATCTAAAAAACAAAGCAACAGAGCCTAGGGCACTTCCACTTATGGTCCTATAGCTTAGGGAAATTAAAATCAAAAAGACACAGCCACCCCAAAGTTTGGAATGGCTCTGTTTACAAGAACCTCGTTTACAGTACAAGTTCAACATCGCAGAAAGTGAAAAATGGATAAAGAAGTTGTGGTATTCACTTACAAAGCAATATCACTCAGCAATGAAATCTATGTCATCAGGCCCTTAGCAGCACAATGAGTGGATTCAGGTATGATGATTCTAACTGAAATAAGTCACACAGAAAAAGAAACATCATAAGATATCAGTAATACACGGAATGGAAACTTGGCTACACAGGAACTGAATTACAGAACAGAACAGGGCCTCAAATTTAGAAAAACAACTTATGCTTGCTTAAGGGTAAAGGTGAGTTGGGGTGCTGCATAAAACCAGAGATTGAAATGAGCACAGATAAAGTTCCTTAAGCCAAATATGGAATAGACAAGAGCTACTCCTTGCTCAATGAAATGGACTCAACACCCCATATTAAACGCCTAAGAATGTACCTGACTAGTAAGTATCTTAAAACCTATGGATTGCTATGTCTCCGAAAGAGAATCAAGCATGTGTACAGGGGCATAAACGCAGCAGTGATAGGATTGGAGAGGTTCGGTGAGCAAATGAAGACCCTTTGAAGTCATATTGCATGGTACCCATTCCACGGGTTTCAACTACCCAGGTTTAAGGTATTCTTCCTTCAGCTAAAACATGCATGTGGAACCTAGAGTATGATCAACCATGTGATCGGGAGACGTGTTCAAATATGTCTCAGTTTTCCTCCCCTGGTACTCGGGTGCAACATTCCAGACGCTTTACTTACACTCTCCCCACTTGGAGAGTCAGTCCCTTTAACCTCCTGTTTGGCCCAGTTTGCAATTTCTGCGGAAGATGAACAGGAATAGCGAGAACCAATGAGAGGCTAGCTGGAGGTGTCTGGACGGGCAAATTTAACTCTCATTTCCCACCAGGAAGAGGAATTAACCAAAGGCTCAGCATGCCGGGCCGGAACCAGATTAGGGCCTGAAGCCATCCTGCGGTGTTGCGGCCAGGTCACAAGAAAGCGAGTTGAAGAAAGGAGCTCAGGGGCACTGTAATTCACAAACCTGCAGAGTTATAAATGACAGCTATCCTCCAAAAATAGACTGAAGTAAGGCTGCCAAGAGGACTTGAAAGCAGGGCAGAATTGCAGGAAACCGATTTCAGGAGGTAGACTGGAATTGCATTGAAAGCATAGGAAAAGAGGCAGAACGTCCACAATGATGCACTTGGCCAAAAAGGGCGTATGCGTTTTTTCCTGAATATATTCAGGAAAAAACGCATACGCCCTTTTTGGCCAACCAAGCAAACTTGCAAAGGAAATCTGCACTACAATGAAGTCTCACTTCCCCCCGGTCAAAAGGGCCATCTGAAAAAAGTGTAAAATCCAGAAAGGCAGGACAGGCCATGGAGAACTGGGAGCCTTGTTATGCTGATGGGCGGGATGTAAATTGCCAACAGACACTCCGGAGAAGTGTATGGTGTTTCCTGAAACATCTAAAAAACAAAGCAACAGAGCCTAGGGCACTTCCACTTATGGTCCTATAGCTTAGGGAAATTAAAATCAAAAAGACACAGCCACCCCAAAGTTTGGGACGCCTCTGTTTACAAGAACCTCGTTTACAGTACAAGTTCAACATCGCAGAAAGTGAAAAATGGATAAAGAACTTGTGGTATTTACTTACAAAGCAATATCACTCAGCAATGAAATCTATGTCATCAGGCCCTTAGCATCACAATGAGTGGATTCAGGTATGATGATTCTAACTGAAGTAAGTCACACAGAAAAAGAAACATCATAAGATATCAGTAATACACGGAATGTAAACTTGGCTACACAGGAACTGAATTACAGAACAGAACAGGGTCTCAAATTTAGAAAACCAACTTATTCTTGCTTAAGGGTAAAGGTGAGTTGGGGTGCTGCATAAAACCAGAGATTGAAATGAGCACAGATAAAGTTCCTTAAGTCAAATATGGAATAGACAAGAGCTACTCCTTGCTCAACGAAATGGACTCAACACCGCATATTAAACGCCTAAGAATGTACCTGACTAGTAAGTATCGTAAAACCTATGGATTGCTATGTCTCCGAAAGAGAATCAAGCATGTGTACAGTGGCATAAACGCAGCAGTGATAGGATTGGAGAGGTTCGGTGAGCAAATGAAGAGCCTTTGAAGTCATATTGCATGGTACCCATTACACGGGTCTCAACTCTCCAGGTTTAAGGTATTCTTCCTTCAGCTAAAACATGCATGTGGAACCCAAGGATGATCAACCATGTGAACGGGAGACGTGTTCAAATATGTCTCAGTTTTCCTCCCCTGGTACTCGGGTGCAACATTCCAGACGCTTTACTAACACTCTCCCCACTTGGAGAGTCAGCGCCTTTAACCTCCTGTTTGGGCCAGTCTGCAATTTCTGCGGAAGATGAACAGGAATAGTGAGAACCAATGAGAGGCTAGCTGGAGGTGTCTGGAGGGGCAAATTTAACTCTCATTTCCCACCAGGAAGAGGAAATAACCAAAGGCTCAGCGTGCCGTACCGGAACCAGATTAGGGCCTGAAGCCATCCTGCGGTGTTGCGGCCAGCTCAAAAGAAAGCGAGTTGAAGAAAGGAGCTCAGGGGCACTGTAATTCACAAACCTGCAGAGTTATAAATGACAGCTATCGTCCAAAAATAGACTGAAGTAAGGCTGCCAAGAGGACTTGAAAGCGGGGCAGAATTGCAGGAAACCGATTTCAGGAGGTAGACTGGAATTGCATTGAAAGCATAGGAAAAGAGGCAGAACGTCCACAATGATGCACTTGGCCAAAAAGGGCGTATGCGTTTTTTCCTGAATATATTCAGGAAAAAACGCATACGCCCTTTTTGGCCAAGCAAGCAAGCTTGCAAAGGAAATCTGCACTACAATGAAGTCTCACTTCCCCCTGGTCAAAAGGGCCATCTGAAAAAAGTGTAAAATCCAGAAAGGCAGGACAGGCCATGGAGAACTGGGAGCCTTGTTATGCTGATGGGCGGGATGTAAATTGCCAACAGACACTCGGGAGAAGTGTATGGTGTTTCCTGAAACATCTAAAAAACAAAGCAACAGAACCTAGGGCACTTCCACTTATGGTCCTATAGCTTAGGGAAATTAAAATCAAAAAAACACAGCCACCCCAAAGTTTGGAACGGCTCGGTTTACAAGAACCTCGTTTACAGTACAAGTTCAACATCGCAGAAAGTGAAAAATGGATAAAGAAGTTGTGGTATTTACTTACAAAGCAATATCACTCAGCAATGAAATCTGTGTCATCAGGCCCTTAGCAGCACAATGAGTGGATTCAGGTATGATGATTCTAACTGAAGTAAGTCACACAGAAAAAGAAACATCATAAGATATCAGTAATACATGGAATGTAAACTTGGCTACACAGGAACTGAATTACAGAACAGAACAGGGTCTCAAATTTAGAAAACCAACGTATGCTTGCTTAAGGGTAAAGGTGAGTTGGGGTGCTGCATAAAACCAGAGATTGAAATGAGCACAGATAAAGTTCCTTAAGTCAAATATGGAATAGACAAGAGCTACTCCTTGCTCAACGAAATGGACTCAACACCGCATATTAAACGCCTAAGAATGTACCTGACTTGTAAGTATCTTAAAACCTATGGATTGCTATGTCTCCGAAAGAGAATCAAGCATGTGTACAGGGGCATAAACGCAGCAGTGATAGGATTGGAGAGGTTCGGTGAGCAAATGAAGACCCTTTGAAGTCATATTGCATGGTACCCATTACACGGGTCTTAACTCTCCAGGTTTAAGGTATTCTTCCTTCAGCTAAAACATGCATGTGGAACCCAAGTATAATCAACCATGTGAACGGGAGACGTGTTCAAATATGTCTCAGTTTTCCTCCCCTGGTACTCGGGTGCAACATTCCAGACGCTTTACTAACACTCTCTCCAATTGGAGAGTCAGTCCCTTTAACCTCCTGTTTGGCCCAGTTTGCAATTTCTGCGGAAGATGAACAGGAATAGCGAGAACCAATGAGAGGCTAGCTGGAGGTGTCTGGACGGGCAAATTTAACTCTCATTTCCCACCAGGAAGAGGAATTAACCAAAGGCTCAGTATGCCGGGCCGGAACCAGATTAGGGCCTGAAGCCATCCTGCGGTGTTGCGGCCAGGTCACAAGAAAGCGAGTTGAAGAAAGGAGCTCAGGGGCACTGTAATTCACAAACCTGCAGAGTTATAAATGACAGCTATCGTCCAAAAATAGACTGAAGTAAGGCTGCCAAGAGGACTTGAAAGCGGGGCAGAATTGCAGGAAACCGATTTCAGGAGGTAGACTGGAATTGCATTGAAAGCATAGGAAAAGAGGCAGAACGTCCACAATGATGCACTTGGCCAAAAAGGGCGTATGCGTTTTTTCCTGAATATATTCAGGAAAAAACGCATACGCCCTTTTTGGCCAACCAAGCAAGCTTGCAAAGGAAATCTGCACTACAATGAAGTCTCACTTCCCCCCGGTTAAAAGGGCCATCTGAAAAAAGTGTAAAATCCAGAAAGGCAGGACAGGCCATGGAGAACTGGGAGCCTTGTTATGCTGATGGGCGGGATGTAAATTGCCAACAACCACTCGGGAGAAGTGTATGGTGTTTCCTGAAACATCTAAAAAACAAAGCAACAGAACCTAGGGCACTTCCACTTATGGTCCTATAGCTTAGGGAAATTAAAATCAAAAAGACACAGCCACCCCAAAGTTTGGAACGGCTCTGTTTACAAGAACCTCGTTTACAGTACAAGTTCAACATCGCAGAAAGTGAAAAATGGATAAAGAAGTTGTGGTATTTACTTACAAAGCAATATCACTCAGCAATGAAATCTGTGTCATCAGGCCCTTAGCAGCACAATGAGTGGATTCAGGTATGATGATTCTAACTGAAATAAGTCACACAGAAAAAGAAACATCATAAGATATCAGTAATACACGAAATGTAAACTTGGCTACACAGGAAGTGAATTACAGAACAGAAGAGTGTCTCAAATTTAGAAAACCAACTTATTCTTGCTTAAGGGTAAAGGTGAGTTGGGGTGCTGCATAAAACCAGAGATTGAAATGAGCACAGATAAAGTTCCTTAAGCCAAATATGGAATAGACAAGAGCTACTCCTTGCTCAATGAAATGGACTCAACACCCCATATTAAACGCCTAAGCATGTACCTGACTAGTAAGTATCTTAAAACCTATGGTTTGCTATGTCTCCGAAAGAGAATCAAGCATGTGTACAGGGGCATAAACATAGCAGTGATAGGATTGGAGAGGTTCGGTGAGCAAATGAAGACCCTTTGAAGTCATATTGCATGGTACCCATTCCACGGGTTTCAACTACCCAGGTTTAAGGTATTCTTCCTTCAGCTAAAACATGCATGTGGAACCTAGAGTATGATCAACCATGTGATCGGGAGAGGTGTTCAAATATGTCTCAGTTTTCCTCCCCTGGTACTCGGGTGCAACATTCCAGACGCTTTACTTACACTCTCCCCACTTGGAGAGTCAGTCCCTTTAACCTCCTGTTTGGCCCAGTTTGCAATTTCTGCGGAAGATGAACAGGAATAGCGAGAACCAATGAGAGCCTAGCTGGAGGTGTCTGGACGGGCAAATTTAACTCTCATTTCCCACCAGGAAGAGGAATTAACCAAAGGCTCAGCATGCTGGGCCAGAACCAGATTAGGGCCTGAAGCCATCCTGCGGTGTTGCGGCCAGGTCACAAGAAAGCGAGTTGAAGAAAGGAGCTCAGGGGCACTGTAATTCACAAACCTGCAGAGTTATAAATGACAGCTATCGTCCAAAAATAGACTGAAGTAAGGCTGCCAAGAGGACTTGAAAGCGGGGCAGAATTGCAGGAAACCGATTTCAGGAGGTAGACTGGAATTGCATTGAAAGCATAGGAAAAGAGGCAGAACGTCCACAATGATGCACTTGGCCAAAAAGGGCGTATGCGTTTTTTCCTGAATATATTCAGGAAAAAACGCATACGCCCTTTTTGGCCAACCAAGCAAGCTTGCAAAGGAAATCTGCACTACAATGAAGTCTCACTTCCCCCCGGTCAAAAGGGCCATCTGAAAAAAGTGTAAAATCCAGAAAGGCAACAGGCCATTGAGAACTGGAAGCCTTGTTATGCTGATGGGCGGGATGTAAATTGCCAACAGCCACTCGGGAGAAGTGTATGGTGTTTCCTGAAACATCTAAAAAACAAAGCAACAGAGCCTAGGGCACTTCCACTTATGGTCCTATAGCTTAGGGAAATTAAAATCAAAAAGACACAGCCACCCCAAAGTTTGGAATGGCTCTGTTTACAAGAACCTCGTTTACAGTACAAGTTCAACATCGCAGAAAGTGAAAAATGGATAAAGAAGTTGTGGTATTCACTTACAAAGCAATATCACTCAGCAATGAAATCTATGTCATCAGGCCATTAGCAGCACAATGAGTGGATTCAGGTATGATGATTCTAACTGAAATAAGTCACACAGAAAAAGAAACATCATAAGATATCAGTAATACACGGAATGGAAACTTGGCTACACAGGAACTGAATTACAGAACAGAACAGGGCCTCAAATTTAGAAAAACAACTTATGCTTGCTTAAGGGTAAAGGTGAGTTGGGGTGCTGCATAAAACCAGAGATTGAAATGAGCACAGATAAGGTTCCTTAAGCCAAATATGGAATAGACAAGAGCTACTCCTTGCTCAACGAAATGGACTCAACACCCCATATTAAACGCCTAAGAATGTACCTGACTAGTAAGTATCTTAAAACCTATGGATTGCTATGTCTCCGAAAGAGAATCAAGCATGTGTACAGGGGCATAAACGCAGCAGTGATAGGATTGGAGAGGTTCGGTGAGCAAATGAAGACCCTTTGAAGTCATATTGCATGGTACCCATTCCACGGGTTTCAACTACCCAGGTTTAAGGTATTCTTCCTTCAGCTAAAACATGCATGTGGAACCTAGAGTATGATCAACCATGTGATCGAGAGACGTGTTCAAATATGTCTCAGATTTCCTCCCCTGGTACTCGGGTGCAACATTCCAGACGCTTTACTAACACTCTCCCCACTTGGAGAGTCAGCGCCTTTAACCTCCTGTTTGGCCCAGTTTGCAATTTCTGCGGAAGATGAACAGGAATAGCGAGAACCAATGAGAGGCTAGCTGGAGGTGTCTGGACGGGCAAATTTAACTCTCATTTCCCACCAGGAAGAGGAAATAACCAAAGGCTCAGCGTGCCGTACCGGAACCAGATTAGGGCCTGAAGCCATCCTGCGGTGTTGCGGCCAGCTCAAAAGAAAGCGAGTTGAAGAAAGGAGCTCAGGGGCACTGTAATTCACAAACCTGCAGAGTTATAAATGACAGCTATCGTCCAAAAATAGACTGAAGTAAGGCTGCCAAGAGGACTTGAAAGCGGGGCAGAATTGCAGGAAACCGATTTCAGGAGGTAGACTGGAATTGCATTGAAAGCATAGGAAAAGAGGCAGAACGTCCACAATGATGCACTTGGCCAAAAAGGGCGTATGCGTTTTTTCCTGAATATATTCAGGAAAAAACGCATACGCCCTTTTTGGCCAAGCAAGCAAGCTTGCAAAGGAAATCTGCACTACAATGAAGTCTCACTTCCCACCGGTCAAATGGGCCATCTGAAAAAAGTGTAAAATCCAGAAAGGCAGGACAGGCCATCGAGAACTGGGAGCCTTGTTATGCTGATGGGCGGGATGTAAATTGCCAACAGACACTCGGGAGAAGTGTATGGTGTTTCCTGAAACATCTAAAAAACAAAGCAACAGAACCTAGGGCACTTCCACTTATGGTCCTATAGCTTAGGGAAATTAAAATCAAAAAAACACAGCCACCCCAAAGTTTGGAACGGCTCGGTTTACAAGAACCTCGTTTACAGTACAAGTTCAACATCGCAGAAAGTGAAAAATGGATAAAGAAGTTGTGGTATTTACTTACAAAGCAATATCACTCAGCAATGAAATCTGTGTCATCAGGCCCTTAGCAGCACAATGAGTGGATTCAGGTATGATGATTCTAACTGAAGTAAGTCACACAGAAAAAGAAACATCATAAGATATCAGTAATACACGGAATGTAAACTTGGCTACACAGGAACTGAATTACAGAACAGAACAGGGTCTCAAATTTAGAAAACCAACTTATGCTTGCTTAAGGGTAAAGGTGAGTTGGGGTGCTGCATAAAACCAGAGATTGAAATGAGCACAGATAAAGTTCCTTAAGTCAAATATGGAATAGACAAGAGCTACTCCTTGCTCAACGAAATGGACTCAACACCGCATATTAAACGCCTAAGAATGTACCTGACTTGTAAGTATCTTAAAACCTATGGATTGCTATGTCTCTGAAAGAGAATCAAGCATGTGTACAGGGGCATAAACGCAGCAGTGATAGGATTGGAGAGGTTCGGTGAGCAAATGAAGACCCTTTGAAGTCATATTGCATGGTACCCATTACACGGGTCTTAACTCTCCAGGTTTAAGGTATTCTTCCTTCAGCTAAAACATGCATGTGGAACCCAAGTATAATCAACCATGTGAACGGGAGACGTGTTCAAATATGTCTCAGTTTTCCTCCCCTGGTACTCGGGTGCAACATTCCAGACGCTTTACTAACACTCTCTCCAATTGGAGAGTCAGTCCCTTTAACCTCCTGTTTGGCCCAGTTTGCAATTTCTGCGGAAGATGAACAGGAATAGCGAGAACCAATGAGAGGCTAGCTGGAGGTGTCTGGACGGGCAAATTTAACTCTCATTTCCCACCAGGAAGAGGAATTAACCAAAGGCTCAGTATGCCGGGCCGGAACCAGATTAGGGCCTGAAGCCATCCTGCGGTGTTGCGGCCAGGTCACAAGAAAGCGAGTTGAAGAAAGGAGCTCAGGGGCACTGTAATTCACAAACCTGCAGAGTTATAAATGACAGCTATCGTCCAAAAATAGACTGAAGTAAGGCTGCCAAGAGGACTTGAAAGCGGGGCAGAATTGCAGGAAACCGATTTCAGGAGGTAGACTGGAATTGCATTGAAAGCATAGGAAAAGAGGCAGAACGTCCACAATGATGCACTTGGCCAAAAAGGGCGTATGCGTTTTTTCCTGAATATATTCAGGAAAAAACGCATACGCCCTTTTTGGCCAACCAAGCAAGCTTGCAAAGGAAATCTGCACTACAATGAAGTCTCACTTCCCCCCGGTCAAAAGGGCCATCTGAAAAAAGTGTAAAATCCAGAAAGGCAACAGGCCATTGAGAACTGGAAGCCTTGTTATGCTGATGGGCGGGATGTAAATTGCCAACAGCCACTCGGGAGAAGTGTATGGTGTTTCCTGAAACATCTAAAAAACAAAGCAACAGAGCCTAGGGCACTTCCACTTATGGTCCTATAGCTTAGGGAAATTAAAATCAAAAAGACACAGCCACCCCAAAGTTTGGAATGGCTCTGTTTACAAGAACCTCGTTTACAGTACAAGTTCAACATCGCAGAAAGTGAAAAATGGATAAAGAAGTTGTGGTATTTACTTACAAAGCAATATCACTCAGCAATGAAATCTGTGTCATCAGGCCCTTAGCAGCACAATGAGTGGATTCAGGTATGATGATTCTAACTGAAATAAGTCACACAGAAAAAGAAACATCATAAGATATCAGTAATACACGGAATGTAAACTTGGCTACACAGGAACTGAATTACAGAACAGAATAGTGTCTCAAATTTAGAAAACCAACTTATTCTTGCTTAAGGGTAAAGGTGAGTTGGGGTGCTGCATAAAACCAGAGATTGAAATGAGCACAGATAAAGTTCCTTAAGCCAAATATGGAATAGACAAGAGCTACTCCTTGCTCAACGAAATGGACTCAACACCCCATATTAAACGCCTAAGAATGTACCTGACTAGTAAGTATCTTAAAACCTATGGTTTGCTATGTCTCCGAAAGAGAATCAAGCATGTGTACAGGGGCATAAACGCAGCAGTGATAGGATTGGAGAGGTTCGGTGAGCAAATGAAGACCCTTTGAAGTCATATTGCATGGTACCCATTCCACGGGTTTCAACTACCCAGGTTTAAGGTATTCTTCCTTCAGCTAAAACATGCATGTGGAACCTAGAGTATGATCAACCATGTGATCGGGAGACGTGTTCAAATACGTCTCAGTTTTCCTCCCCTGGTACTCGGGTGCAACATTCCAGACGCTTTACTTACACTCTCCCCACTTGGAGAGTCAGTCCCTTTAACCTCCTGTTTGGCCCAGTTTGCAATTTCTGCGGAAGATGAACAGGAATAGCGAGAACCAATGAGAGGCTAGCTGGAGGTGTCTGGACGGGCAAATTTAACTCTCATTTCCCACCAGGAAGAGGAATTAACCAAAGGCTCAGCATGCTGGGCCAGAACCAGATTAGGGCCTGAAGCCATCCTGCGGTGTTGCGGCCAGGTCACAAGAAAGCGAGTTGAAGAAAGGAGCTCAGGGGCACTGTAATTCACAAACCTGCAGAGTTATAAATGACAGCTATCGTCCAAAAATAGACTGAAGTAAGGCTGCCAAGAGGACTTGAAAGCGGGGCAGAATTGCAGGAAACCGATTTCAGGAGGTAGACTGGAATTGCATTGAAAGCATAGGAAAAGAGGCAGAACGTCCACAATGATGCACTTGGCCAAAAAGGGCGTATGCGTTTTTTCCTGAATATATTCAGGAAAAAACGCATACGCCCTTTTTGGCCAACCAAGCAAGCTTGCAAAGGAAATCTGCACTACAATGAAGTCTCACTTCTCCCCGGTCAAAAGGGCCATCTGAAGAAAGTGTAAAATCCAGAAAGGCAGGACAGGCCATGGAGAACTGGGAGCCTTGTTATGCTGATGGGCGGGATGTAAATTGCCAACAACCACTCGGGAGAAGTGTATGGTGTTTCCTGAAACATCTAAAAAACAAAGCAACAGAGCCTAGGGCACTTCCACTTATGGTCCTATAGCTTAGGGAAATTAAAATCAAAAAGACACAGCCACCCCAAAGTTTGGAATGGCTCTGTTCACAAGAACCTCGTTTACAGTACAAGTTCAACATCGCAGAAAGTGAAAAATGGATAAAGAAGTTGTGGTATTCACTTACAAAGCAATATCACTCAGCAATGAAATCTATGTCATCAGGCCATTAGCAGCACAATGAGTGGATTCAGGTATGATGATTCTAACTGAAATAAGTCACACAGAAAAAGAAACATCATAAGATATCAGTAATACACGGAATGGAAACTTGGCTACACAGGAACTGAATTACAGAACAGAACAGGGCCTCAAATTTAGAAAAACAACTTATGCTTGCTTAAGGGTAAAGGTGAGTTGGGGTGCTGCATAAAACCAGAGATTGAAATGAGCACAGATAAAGTTCCTTAAGCCAAATATGGAATAGACAAGAGCTACTCCTTGCTCAACGAAATGGACTCAACACCGCATATTAAACGCCTAAGAATGTACCTGACTTGTAAGTATCTTAAAACCTATGGATTGCTATGTCTCCGAAAGAGAATCAAGCATGTGTACAGGGGCATAAACGCAGCAGTGATAGGATTGGAGAGGTTCGGTGAGCAAATGAAGACCCTTTGAAGTCATATTGCATGGTACCCATTCCACGGGTTTCAACTACCCAGGTTTAAGGTATTCTTCCTTCAGCTAAAACATGCATGTGGAACCTAGAGTATGATCAACCATGTGATCGGGAGACGTGTTCAAATATGTCTCAGATTTCCTCCCCTGGTACTCGGGTGCAACATTCCAGACGCTTTACTAACACTCTCCCCACTTGGAGAGTCAGCGCCTTTAACCTCCTGTTTGGCCCAGTTTGCAATTTCTGCGGAAGATGAACAGGAATAGCGAGAACCAATGAGAGCCTAGCTGGAGGTGTCTGGACGGGCAAATTTAACTCTCATTTCCCACCAGGAAGAGGAAATAACCAAAGGCTCAGCGTGCCGTACCGGAACCAGACTAGGGCCTGAAGCCATCCTGCGGTGTTGCGGCCAGGTCACAAGAAAGCGAGTTGAAGAAAGGAGCTCAGGGGCACTGTAATTCACAAACCTGCAGAGTTATAAATGACAGCTATCGTCCAAAAATAGACTGAAGTAAGGCTGCCAAGAGGACTTGAAAGCGGGGCAGAATTGCAGGAAACCGATTTCAGGAGGTAGACTGGAATTGCATTGAAAGCATAGGAAAAGAGGCAGAACGTCCACAATGATGCACTTGGCCAAAAAGGGCGTATGCGTTTTTTCCTGAATATATTCAGGAAAAAACGCATACGCCCTTTTTGGCCAACCAAGCAAGCTTGCAAAGGAAATCTGCACTACAATGAAGTCTCACTTCCCCCCGGTCAAAAGGGCCATCTGAAAAAAGTGTAAAATCCAGAAAGGCAGGACAGGTCATGGAGAACTGGGAGCCTTGTTATGCTGATGGGCGGGATGTAAATTGCCAACAACCATTCGGGAGAAGTGTATGGTGTTTCCTGAAACATCTAAAAAACAAAGCAACAGAGCCTAGGGCACTTCCACTTATGGTCCTATAGCTTAGGGAAATTAAAATCAAAAAGACACAGCCACCCCAAAGTTTGGAATGGCTCTGTTTACAAGAACCTCGTTTACAGTACAAGTTCAACATCGCAGAAAGTGAAAAATGGATAAAGAAGTTGTGGTATTCACTTACAAAGCAATATCACTCAGCAATGAAATCTATGTCATCAGGCCCTTAGCAGCACAATGAGTGGATTCAGGTATGATGATTCTAACTGAAATAAGTCACACAGAAAAAGAAACATCATAAGATATCAGTAATACACGGAATGGAAACTTGGCTACACAGGAACTGAATTACAGAACAGAACAGGGCCTCAAATTTAGAAAAACAACTTATGCTTGCTTAAGGGTAAAGGTGAGTTGGGGTGCTGCATAAAACCAGAGATTGAAATGAGCACAGATAAAGTTCCTTAAGCCAAATATGGAATAGACAAGAGCTACTCCTTGCTCAACGAAATGGACTCAACACCGCATATTAAACGCCTAAGAATGTACCTGACTTGTAAGTATCTTAAAACCTATGGATTGCTATGTCTCCGAAAGAGAATCAAGCATGTGTACAGGGGCATAAACGCAGCAGTGATAGGATTGGAGAGGTTCGGTGAGCAAATGAAGACCCTTTGAAGTCATATTGCATTGTACCCATTCCACGGGATTCAACTACCCAGGTTTAAGGTATTCTTCCTTCAGCTAAAACATGCATGTGGAACCTAGAGTATGATCAACCATGTGATCGGGAGACGTGTTCAAATATGTCTCAGTTTTCCTCCCCTGGTACTCGGGTGCAACATTCCAGACGCTTTACTAACACTCTCCCCACTTGGAGAGTCAGCGCCTTTAACCTCCTGTTTGGCCCAGTTTGCAATTTCTGCGGAAGATGAACAGGAATAGCGAGAACCAATGAGAGGCTAGCTGGAGGTGTCTGGACGGGCAAATTTAACTCTCATTTCCCACCAGGAAGAGGAAATAACCAAAGGCTCAGCGTGCCGTACCGGAACCAGATTAGGGCCTGAAGCCATCCTGCGGTGTTGCGGCCAGCTCAAAAGAAAGCGAGTTGAAGAAAGGAGCTCAGGGGCACTGTAATTCACAAACCTGCAGAGTTATAAATGACAGCTATCCTCCAAAAATACACTGAAGTAAGGCTGCCAAGAGGACTTAAAAGCGGGGCAGAATTGCAGGAAACCGATTTCAGGAGGTAGACTGGAATTGCATTGAAAGAATAGGAAAAGAGGCAGAACGTCCACAATGATGCACTTGGCCAAAAAGGGCGTATGCGTTTTTTCCTGAATATATTCAGGAAAAAACGCATACGCCCTTTTTGGCCAACCAAGCAAACTTGCAAAGGAAATCTGCACTACAATGAAGTCTCACTTCCCCCCGGTCAAAAGGGCCATCTGAAAAAAGTGTAAAATCCAGAAAGGCAGGACAGGCCATGGAGAACTGGGAGCCTTGTTATGCTGATGGGCGGGATGTAAATTGCCAACAGACACTTGGGAGAAGTGTATGGTGTTTCCTGAAACATCTAAAAAACAAAGCAATAGAGCCTAGGGCACTTCCACTTATGGTCCTATAGCTTAGGGAAATTAAAATAAAAAAGACACAGCCACCCCAAAGTTTGGAATGGCTCTGTTTACAGGAACCTCATTTACAGTACAAGTTCAACATTGCAGAAAGTGAAAAATGGATAAAGAAGTTGTGGTATTCACTTACAAAGCAATATCACTCAGCAATGAAATCTGTGCCATCAGGCCCTTAGCAGCACAATGAGTGGATTCAGGTATAATGATTCTAACTGAAATAAGTCACACAGAAAAAGAAACATCATAAGATATCCGTAATACACGGAATGGAAACTTGGCTACACAGGAACTGAATTACAGAACAGAACAGGGCCTCAAATTTAGAAAAATAACTTATGCTTGCTTAAGAGTAAAGGTGAGTTGGGGTGCTGCATAAAACCAGAGATTGAAATGAGCACAGATAAAGTTCCTTAAGCCAAATATGGAATAGACAAGAGTTACTCCTTGCTCAACGAAATGGACTCAACACCGCATATTAAACGCCTAAGAATGTACCTGACTTGTAAGTATCTTAAAACCTATGGATTGCTATGTCTCCGAAAGAGAATCAAGCATGTGTACAGGGGCATAAACGCAGCAGTGATAGGATTGGAGAGGTTCGGTGAGCAAATGAAGACCCTTTGAAGTCATATTGCATGGTACCCATTCCACGGGTTTCAACTACCCAGGTTTAAGGTATTCTTCCTTCAGCTAAAACATGCATGTGGAACCTAGAGTATGATCAACCATGTGATCGGGAGACGTGTTCAAATATGTCTCAGTTTTCCTCCCCTGGTACTCGGGTGCAACATTCCAGACGCTTTACTAACACTCTCCCCACTTGGAGAGTCAGCGCCTTTAACCTCCTGTTTGGCCCAGTTTGCAATTTCTGCGGAAGATGAACAGGAATAGCGAGAACCAATGAGAGGCTAGCTGGAGGTGTCTGGACGGGCAAATTTAACTCTCATTTCCCACCAGGAAGAGGAAATAACCAAAGGCTCAGCGTGCCGTACCGGAACCAGATTAGGGCCTGAAGCCATCCTGCGGTGTTGCGGCCAGCTCAAAAGAAAGCGAGTTGAAGAAAGGAGCTCAGGGGCACTGTAATTCACAAACCTGCAGAGTTATAAATGACAGCTATCGTCCAAAAATAGACTGAAGTAAGGCTGCCAAGAGGACTTGAAAGCGGGGCAGAATTGCAGGAAACCGATTTCAGGAGGTAGACTGGAATTGCATTGAAAGCATAGGAAAAGAGGCAGAACGTCCACAATGATGCACTTGGCCAAAAAGGGCGTATGCGTTTTTTCCTGAATATATTCAGGAAAAAACGCATACGCCCTTTTTGGCCAACCAAGCAAGCTTGCAAAGGAAATCTGCACTACAATGAAGTCTCACTTCCCCCCAGTCAAAAGGGCCATCTGAAAAAAGTGTAAAATCCAGAAAGGCAGGACAGGCCATGGAGAACTGGGAGCCTTGTTATGCTGATGGGCGGGATGTAAATTGCCAACAGACACTCGGGAGAAGTGTATGGTGTTTCCTGAAACATCTAAAAAACAAAGCAACAGAGCCTAGGGCACTGCCACTTATGGTCCTATAGCTTAGGGAAATTAAAATCAAAAAGACACAGCCACCCCAAAGTTTGGGACGCCTCTGTTTACAAGAACCTCGTTTACAGTACAAGTTCAACATCGCAGAAAGTGAAAAATGGATAAAGAAGTTGTGGTATTTACTTACAAAGCAATATCACTCAGCAATGAAATCTATGTCATCAGGCCCTTAGCAGCACAATGAGTGGATTCAGGTATGATGATTCTAACTGAAATAAGTCACACAGAAAAAGAAACATCATAAGATATCAGTAATACACGGAATGTAAACTTGGCTACACAGGAACTGAATTACAGAACAGAACAAGGTCTCAAATTTAGAAAACCAACTTATGCTTGCTTAAGGGGAAAGGTGAGTTGGGGTGCTGCATAAAACCAGAGATTGAAATGAGCACAGATAAAGTTCCTTAAGTCAAATATGGAATAGACAAGAGCTACTCCTTGCTCAACGAAATGGACTCAACACCGCATATTAAACGCCTAAGAATGTACCTGACTAGTAAGTATCTTAAAACCTATGGATTGCTATGTCTCCGAAAGAGAATCAAGCATGTGTACAGGGGCATAAACGCAGCAGTGATAGGATTGGAGAGGTTCGGTGAGCAAATGAAGACCCTTTGAAGTCATATTGCATGGTACCCATTACACGGGTCTTAACTCTCCAGGTTTAAGGTATTCTTCCTTCAGCTAAAACATGCATGTGGAACCCAAGTATGATCAACCATGTGAACGGGAGACGTGTTCAAATATGTCTCACTTTTCCTCCCCTGGTACTCGGGTGCAACATTCCAGACGCTTTACTAACACTCTCCCCACTTGGAGAGTCAGCGCCTTTAACCTCCTGTTTGGCCCAGTTTGCAATTTCTGCGGAAGATGAACAGGAATAGCGAGAACCAATGAGAGACTAGCTGGAGGTGTCTGGACGGGCAAATTTAACTCTCATTTCCCACCAGGAAGAGGAAATAACCAAAGGCTCAGCGTGCCGTGCCGGAACCAGATTAGGGCCTGAAGCCATCCTGCGGTGTTGCGGCCAGGTCACAAGAAAGCGAGTTGAAGAAAGGAGCTCAGGGGCACTGTAATTCACAAACCTGCAGAGTTATAAATGACAGCTATCGTCCAAAAATAGACTGAAGTAAGGCTGCCAAGAGGACTTGAAAGCGGGGCAGAATTGCAGGAAACCGATTTCAGGAGGTAGACTGGAATTGCATTGAAAGCATAGGAAAAGAGGCAGAACGTCCACAATGATGCACTTGGCCAAAAAGGGCGTATGCGTTTTTTCCTGAATATATTCAGGAAAAAACGCATACGCCCTTTTTGGCCAACCAAGCAAGCTTGCAAAGGAAATCTGCACTACAATGAAGTCTCACTTCCCCCCGGTCAAAAGGGCCATCTGAAAAAAGTGTAAAATCCAGAAAGGCAGGACAGGCCATGGAGAACTGGGAGCCTTGTTATGCTGATGGGCGGGATGTAAATTGCCAACAGACACTTGGGAGAAGTGTATGGTGTTTCCTGAAACATCTAAAAAACAAAGCAACAGAACCTAGGGCACTTCCACTTATGGTCCTATAGCTTAGGGAAATTAAAATCAAAAAGACACAGCCACCCCAAAGTTTGGAACGGCTCTGTTTACAAGAACCTCGTTTACAGTACAAGTTCAACATCGCAGAAAGTGAAAAATGGATAAAGAAGTTGTGGTGTTTACTTACAAAGCAATATCACTCAGCAATGAAATCTGTGTCATCAGGCACTTAGCAGCACAATGAGTGGATTCAGGTATGATGATTCTAACTGAAATAAGTCACACAGAAAAAGAAACATCATAAGATATCAGTAATACACGGAATGTAAACTTGGCTACACAGGAACTGAATTACAGAACAGAACAGGGTCTCAAATTTAGAAAACCAACTTATTCTTGCTTAAGGGTAAAGGTGAGTTGGGGTGCTGCATAAAACCAGAGATTGAAATGAGCACAGATAAAGTTCCTTAAGCCAAATATGGAATAGACAAGAGCTACTCCTTGCTCAACGAAATGGACTCAACACCCCATATTAAATGCCTAAGAATGTACCTGACTAGTAAGTATCTTAAAACCTATGGATTGCTATGTCTCCGAAAGAGAATCAAGCATGTGTACAGGGGCATAAACGCAGCAGTGATAGGATTGGAGAGGTTCGGTGAGCAAATGAAGACCCTTTGAAGTCATATTGCATGGTACCCATTACACGGGTCTTAACTCTCCAGGTTTAAGGTATTCTTCCTTCAGCTAAAACATGCATGTGGAACCCAGAGTATGATCAACCATGTGAACGGGAGACGTGTTCAAATATGTCTCAGTTTTCCTCCCCTGGTACTCGGGTGCAACATTCCAGACACTTTACTAACACTCTCCCGACTTGGAGAGTCAGCGCCTTTAACCTCCTGTTTGGCCCAGTTTGCAATTTCTGCGGAAGATGAACAGGAATAGCGAGAACCAATGAGAGACTAGCTGGAGGTGTCTGGACGGGCAAATTTAACTCTCATTTCCCACCAGGAAGAGGAAATAACCAAAGGCTCAGCGTGCCGTGCCGGAACCAGATTAGGGCCTGAAGCCATCCTGCGGTGTTGCGGCCAGGTCACAAGAAAGCGAGTTGAAGAAAGGAGCTCAGGGGCACTGTAATTCACAAACCTGCAGAGTTATAAATGACAGCTATCGTCCAAAAATAGACTGAAGTAAGGCTGCCAAGAGGACTTGAAAGCGGGGCAGAATTGCAGGAAACCGATTTCAGGAGGTAGACTGGAATTGCATTGAAAGCATAGGAAAAGAGGCAGAACGTCCACAATGATGCACTTGGCCAAAAAGGGCGTATGCGTTTTTTCCTGAATATATTCAGGAAAAAACGCATACGCCCTTTTTGGCCAACCAAGCAAGCTTGCAAAGGAAATCTGCACTACAATGAAGTCTCACTTCCCCCCGGTCAAAAGGGCCATCTGAAAAAAGTGTAAAATCCAGAAAGGCAGGACAGGCCATGGAGAACTGGGAGCCTTGTTATGCTGATGGGCGGGATGTAAATTGCCAACAACCACTCGGGAGAAGTGTATGGTGTTTCCTGAAACATCTAAAAAACAAAGCAACAGAACCTAGGGCACTTCCACTTATGGTCCTATAGCTTAGGGAAATTAAAATCAAAAAGACACAGCCACCCCAAAGTTTGGGACGCCTCTGTTTACAAGAACCTCGTTTACAGTACAAGTTCAACATCGCAGAAAGTGAAAAATGGATAAAGAAGTTGTGGTGTTTACTTACAAAGCAATATCACTCAGCAATGAAATCTGTGTCATCAGGCCCTTAGCAGCACAATGAGTGGATTCAGGTATGATGATTCTAACTGAAATAAGTCACACAGAAAAAGAAACATCATAAGATATCAGTAATACACGGAATGTAAACTTGGCTACACAGGAACTGAATTACAGAACAGAACAGGGTCTCAAATTTAGAAAACCAACTTATTCTTGCTTAAGGGTAAAGGTGAGTTGGGGTGCTGCATAAAACCAGAGATTAAAATGAGCACAGATAAAGTTCCATAAGCCAAATATGGAATAGACAAGAGCTACTCCTTGCTCAACGAAATGGACTCAACACCCCATATTAAACGCCTAAGAATGTACCTGACTAGTAAGTATCGTAAAACCTATGCATTGCTATGTCTCCGAAAGAGAATCAAGCATGTGTACAGGGGCATAAACGCAGCAGTGATAGGATTGGAGAGGTTCGGTGAGCAAATGAAGACCCTTTGAAGTCATATTGCATGGTACCCATTACACGGGTCTTAACTCTCCAGGTTTAAGGTATTCTTCCTTCAGCTAAAACATGCATGTGGAACCCAGTGTATGATCAACCATGTGAACGGGAGACGTGTTCAAATATGTCTCAGTTTTCCTCCCCTGGTACTCGGGTGCAACATTCCAGACGCTTTACTAACACTCTCCCCACTTGGAGAGTCAGTCCCTTTAACCTCCTGTTTGGCCCAGTTTGCAATTTCTGCGGAAGATGAACAGGAATAGCGAGAACCAATGAGAGACTAGCTGGAGGTGTCTGGACGGGCAAATTTAACTCTCATTTCCCACCAGGAAGAGGAATTAACCAAAGGCTCAGCATGCCGGGCCGTAACCAGATTAGGGCCTGAAGCCATCCTGCGGTGTTGCGGCCAGGTCACAAGAAAGCGAGTTGAAGAAAGGAGCTCAGGGGCACTGTAATTCACAAACCTGCAGAGTTATAAATGACAGCTATCGTCCAAAAATAGACTGAAGTAAGGCTGCCAAGAGGACTTGAAAGCGGGGCAGAATTGCAGGAAACCGATTTCAGGAGGTAGACTGGAATTGCATTGAAAGCATAGGAAAAGAGGCAGAACGTCCACAATGATGCACTTGGCCAAAAAGGGCGTATGCGTTTTTTCCTGAATATATTCAGGAAAAAACGCATACGCCCTTTTTGGCCAACCAAGCAAGCTTGCAAAGGAAATCTGCACTACAATGAAGTCTCACTTCCCCCCGGTCAAAAGGGCCATCTGAAAAAAGTGTAAAATCCAGAAAGGCAGGACAGGCCATTGAGAACTGGGAGCCTTGTTATGCTGATGGGCGGGATGTAAATTGCCAACAACCATTCGGGAGAAGTGTATGGTGTTTCCTGAAACATCTAAAAAACAAAGCAACAGAGCCTAGGGCACTTCCACTTATGGTCCTATAGCTTAGGGAAATTAAAATCAAAAAGACACAGCCACCCCAAAGTTTGGGACGCCTCTGTTTACAAGAACCTCGTTTACAGTACAAGTTCAACATCGCAGAAAGTGAAAAATGGATAAAGAAGTTGTGGTATTTACTTACAAAGCAATATCACTCAGCAATGAAATCTGTGTCATCAACCCCTTAGCAGCACAATGAGTGGATTCATGTATGATGATTCTAACTGAAGTAAGTCACACAGAAAAAGAAACATCATAAGATATCAGTAATACACGGAATGTAAACTTGGCTACACAGGAACTGAATTACTGAACAGAACAGGGTCTCAAATTTAGAAAACCAACTTATGCTTGCTTAAGGGTAAAGGTGAGTTGGGGTGCTGCATAAAACCAGAGATTGAAATGAGCACAGATAAAGTTCCTTAAGTCAAATATGGAATAGACAAGAGCTACTCCTTGCTCAACGAAATGGACTCAACACCGCATATTAAACGCCTAAGAATGTACCTGACTTGTAAGTATCTTAAAACCTATGGATTGCTATGTCTCCGAAAGAGAATCAAGCATGTGTACAGGGGCATAAACGCAGCAGTGATAGGATTGGAGAGGTTCGGTGAGCAAATGAAGACCCTTTGAAGTCATATTGCTTGGTACCCATTAAAAGGGTCTCAACTCTCCAGGTTTAAGGTATTCTTCCTTCAGCTAAAACATGCATGTGGAACCCAGAGTATGATCAACCATGTGAACGGGAGACGTGTTCAAATATGTCTCAGTTTTCCTCCCCTGGTACTCGGGTGCAACATTCCAGACGCTTTACTAACACTCTCCCCACTTGGAGAGTCAGCGCCTTTAACCTCCTGTTTGGCCCAGTTTGCAATTTCTGCGGAAGATGAACAGGAATAGCGAGAACCAATGAGAGACTAGCTGGAGGTGTCTGAACGGGCAAATTTAACTCTCATTTCCCACCAGGAAGAGGAAATAACCAAACGCTCAGCGTGCCGTGCCGGAACCAGATTAGGGCCTGAAGCCATCCTGCGGTGTTGCGGCCAGGTCACAAGAAAGCGAGTTGAAGAAAGGAGCTCAGGGGCACTGTAATTCACAAACCTGCAGAGTTATAAATGACAGCTATCGTCCAAAAATAGACTGAAGTAAGGCTGCCAAGAGGACTTGAAAGCGGGGCAGAATTGCAGGAAACCGATTTCAGGAGGTAAACTGGAATTGCATTGAAAGCATAGGAAAAGAGGCAGAACGTCCACAATGATGCACTTGGCCAAAAAGGGCGTATGCGTTTTTTCCTGAATATATTCAGGAAAAAACGCATACGCCCTTTTTGGCCAACCAAGCAAGCTTGCAAAGGAAATCTGCACTACAATGAAGTCTCACTTACCCCCGGTCAAAAGGGCCATCTGAAAAAAGTGTAAAATCCAGAAAGGCAGGACAGGCCATGGAGAACTGGGAGCCTTGTTATGCTGATGGGCGGGATGTAAATTGCCAACAACCACTCGGGAGAAGTGTATGGTGTTTCCTGAAACATCTAAAAAACAAAGCAACAGAACCTAGGGCACTTCCACTTATGGTCCTATAGCTTAGGGAAATTAAAATCAAAAAGACACAGCCACCCCAAAGTTTGGAACGGCTCTGTTTACAAGAACCTCGTTTACAGTACAAGTTCAACATCGCAGAAAGTGAAAAATGGATAAAGAAGTTGAGGTGTTTACTTACAAAGCAATATCACTCAGCAATGAAATCTGTGTCATCAGGCCCTTAGCAGCACAATGAGTGGATTCAGGTATGATGATTCTAACTGAAATAAGTCACACAGAAAAAGAAACATCATAAGATATCAGTAATACACGGAATGTAAACTTGACTACACAGGAACTGAATTACTGAACAGAACAGGGTCTCAAATTTAGAAAACCAACGTATGCTTGCTTAAGGGTAAAGGTGAGTTGGGGTGCTGCATAAAACCAGAGATTGAAATGAGCACAGATAAAGTTCCTTAAGTCAAATATGGAATAGACAAGAGCTACTCCTTGCTCAACGAAATGGACTCAACACCGCATATTAAACGCCTAAGAATGTACCTGACTTGTAAGTATCTTAAAACCTATGGATTGCTATGTCTCCGAAAGAGAATCAAGCATGTGTACAGGGGCATAAACGCAGCAGTGATAGGATTGGAGAGGTTCGGTGAGCAAATGAAGACCCTTTGAAGTCATATTGCATGGTACCCATTACACGGGTCTTAACTCTCCAGGTTTAAGGTATTCTTCCTTCAGCTAAAACATGCATGTGGAACCCAGAGTATGATCAACCATGTGAACGGGAGACGTGTTCAAATATGTCTCAGTTTTCCTCCCCTGGTACTCGGGTGCAACATTCCAGACGCTTTACTAACACTCTCCCCACTTGGAGAGTCAGCGCCTTTAACCTCCTGTTTGGCCCAGTTTGCAATTTCTGCGGAAGATGAACAGGAATAGCGAGAACCAATGAGAGACTAGCTGGAGGTGTCTGAACGGGCAAATTTAACTCTCATTTCCCACCAGGAAGAGGAAATAACCAAAGGCTCAGCGTGCCGTGCCGGAACCAGATTAGGGCCTGAAGCCATCCTGCGGTGTTGCGGCCAGGTCACAAGAAAGCGAGTTGAAGAAAGGAGCTCAGGGGCACTGTAATTCACAAACCTGCAGAGTTATAAATGACAGCTATCGTCCAAAAATAGACTGAAGTAAGGCTGCCAAGAGGACTTGAAAGCGGGGCAGAATTGCAGGAAACCGATTTCAGGAGGTAAACTGGAATTGCATTGAAAGCATAGGAAAAGAGGCAGAACGTCCACAATGATGCACTTGGCCAAAAAGGGCGTATGCGTTTTTTCCTGAATATATTCAGGAAAAAACGCATATGCCCTTTTTGGCCAACCAAGCAAGCTTGCAAAGGAAATCTGCACTACAATGAAGTCTCACTTCCCCCCGGTCAAAAGGGCCATCTGAAAAAAGTGTAAAATCCAGAAAGGCAGGACAGGCCATGGAGAACTGGGAGCCTTGTTATGCTGATGGGCGGGATGTAAATTGCCAACAACCACTCGGGAGAAGTGTATGGTGTTTCCTGAAACATCTAAAAAACAAAGCAACAGAACCTAGGGCACTTCCACTTATGGTCCTATAGCTTAGGGAAATTAAAATCAAAAAGACACAGCCACCCCAAAGTTTGGAACGGCTCTGTTTACAAGAACCTCGTTTACAGTACAAGTTCAACATCGCAGAAAGTGAAAAATGGATAAAGAAGTTGTGGTGTTTACTTACAAAGCAATATCACTCAGCAATGAAATCTGTGTCATCAGGCCCTTAGCAGCACAATGAGTGGATTCAGGTATGATGATTCTAACTGAAATAAGTCACACAGAAAAAGAAACATCATAAGATATCAGTAATACACGGAATGTAAACTTGGCTACACAGGAACTGAATTACAGAACAGAACAGGGTCTCAAATTTAGAAAACCAATTTATTCTTGCTTAAGGGTAAAGGTGAGTTGGGGTGCTGCATAAAACCAGAGATTGAAATGAGCACAGATAAAGTTCCTTAAGCCAAATATGGAATAGACAAGAGCTACTCCTTGCTCAACGAAATGGACTCAACACCCCATATTAAACGCCTAAGAATGTACCTGACTAGTAAGTATCTTAAAACCTATGGATTGCTATGTCTCCGAAAGAGAATCAAGCATGTGTACAGGGGCATAAACGCAGCAGTGATAGGATTGGAGAGGTTCGGTGAGCAAATGAAGACCCTTTGAAGTCATATTGCATGGTACCCATTACACGGGTCTTAACTCTCCAGGTTTAAGGTATTCTTCCTTCAGCTAAAACATGCATGTGGAACCCAGAGTATGATCAACCATGTGAACGGGAGACGTGTTCAAATATGTCTCAGTTTTCCTCCCCTGGTACTCGGGTGCAACATTCCAGACGCTTTACTAACACTCTCCCGACTTGGAGAGTCAGCGCCTTTAACCTCCTGTTTGGCCCAGTTTGCAATTTCTGCGGAAGATGAACAGGAATAGCGAGAACCAATGAGAGGCTAGCTGGAGGTGTCTGGACGGGCAAATTTAACTCTCATTTCCCACCAGGAAGAGGAAATAACCAAAGGCTCAGCGTGCCGTGCCGGAACCAGATTAGGGCCTGAAGCCATCCTGCGGTGTTGCGGCCAGGTCACAAGAAAGCGAGTTGAAGAAAGGAGCTCAGGGGCACTGTAATTCACAAACCTGCAGAGTTATAAATGACAGCTATCGTCCAAAAATAGACTGAAGTAAGGCTGCCAAGAGGACTTGAAAGCGGGGCAGAATTGCAGGAAACCGATTTCAGGAGGTAGACTGGAATTGCATTGAAAGCATAGGAAAAGAGGCAGAACGTCCACAATGATGCACTTGGCCAAAAAGGGCGTATGCGTTTTTTCCTGAATATATTCAGGAAAAAACGCATACGCCCTTTTTGGCCAACCAAGCAAGCTTGCAAAGGAAATCTGCACTACAATGAAGTCTCACTTCCCCCCGGTCAAAAGGGCCATCTGAAAAAAGTGTAAAATCCAGAAAGGCAGGACAGGCCATGGAGAACTGGGAGCCTTGTTATGCTGATGGGCGGGATGTAAATTGCCAACAACCACTCGGGAGAAGTGTATGGTGTTTCCTGAAACATCTAAAAAACAAAGCAACAGAACCTAGGGCACTTCCACTTATGGTCCTATAGCTTAGGGAAATTAAAATCAAAAAGACACAGCCACCCCAAAGTTTGGAACGGCTCTGTTTACAAGAACCTCGTTTACAGTACAAGTTCAACATCGCAGAAAGTGAAAAATGGATAAAGAAGTTGTGGTGTTTACTTACAAAGCAATATCACTCAGCAATGAAATCTGTGTCATCAGGCCCTTAGCAGCACAATGAGTGGATTCAGGTATGATGATTCTAACTGAAATAAGTCACACAGAAAAAGAAACTTCATAAGATATCAGTAATACACGGAATGTAAACTTGGCTACACAGGAACTGAATTACAGAACAGAACAGGGTCTCAAATTTAGAAAACCAACTTATTCTTGCTTAAGGGTAAAGGTGAGTTGGGGTGCTGCATAAAACCAGAGATTGAAATGAGCACAGATAAAGTTCCTTAAGCCAAATATGGAATAGACAAGAGCTACTCCTTGCTCAACGAAATGGACTCAACACCCCATATTAAACGCCTAAGAATGTACCTGACTAGTAAGTATCGTAAAACCTATGGATTGCTATGTCTCCGAAAGAGAATCAAGCATGTGTACAGGGACATAAACGCAGCAGTGATAGGATTGGAGAGGTTCGGTGAGCAAATGAAGACCCTTTGAAGTCATATTGCATGGTATCCATTACACGGGTCTCAAATCTCCAGGTTTAAGGTATTCTTCCTTCAGCTAAAACATGCATGTGGAACCCAAGTATGATCAACCATGTGAACGGGAGACGTGTTCAAATATGTCTCAGTTTTCCTCCCCTGGTACTCGGGTGCAACATTCCAGACGCTTTACTAACACTCTCCCCACTTGGAGAGTCAGCGCCTTTAACCTCCTGTTTGGCCCAGTTTGCAATTTCTGCGGAAGATGAACAGGAATAGCGAGAACCAATGAGAGACTAGCTGGAGGTGTCTGGACGGGTAAATTTAACTCTCATTTCCCACCAGGAAGAGGAAATAACCAAAGGCTCAGCGTGCCGTGCCGGAACCAGATTAGGGCCTGAAGCCATCCTGCGGTGTTGCGGCCGGGTCACAAGAAAGCGAGTTAAAGAAAGGAGCTCAGGGGCACTGTAATTCACAAACCTGCAGAGTTATAAATGACAGCTATCGTCCAAAAATAGACTGAAGTAAGGCTGCCAAGAGGACTTGAAAGCGGGGCAGAATTGCAGGAAACCGATTTCAGGAGGTAGACTGGAATTGCATTGAAAGCATAGGAAAAGAGGCAGAACGTCCACAATGATGCACTTGGCCAAAAAGGGCGTATGCGTTTTTTCCTGAATATATTCAGGAAAAAACGCATACGCCCTTTTTGGCCAACCAAGCAAGCTTGCAAAGGAAATCTGCACTACAATGAAGTCTCACTTCCCCCCGGTCAAAAGGGCCATCTGAAAAAAGTGTAAAATCCAGAAAGGCAGGACAGGCCATGGAGAACTGGGAGCCTTGTTATGCTGATGGGCGGGATGTAAATAGCCAACAACCACTCGGGAGAAGTGTATGGTGTTTCCTGAAACATCTAAAAAACAAAGCAACAGAGCCTAGGGCACTTCCACTTATGGTCCTATAGCTTAGGGAAATTAAAATCAAAAAGACACAGCCACCCCAAAGTTTGGGACGCCTCCGTTTACAAGAACCTCGTTTATCGTACAAGTTCAATATCACAGAAAGTGAAAAATGCATAAAGAACTTGTGGTACTTACGTACAATGCAGTATCACTCAGCAATGAAATGTATGTCATCAGGCCCGTAGCAGCATAATGAGTGGATTCAGGTACGATGATTCTAACTGAAATAAGTCACACAGAAAAAGAAACATCATAAGATATCACTAATACACGGAATGTAAACTTGGCTACACAGGAACTGCATTCCAAAACAGAACAGGGTCTCAAATTTAGAAAACCAACTTATGCTTGCTTAAGGGGAAAGGTGAGTTGGGGTGCTGCATAAAACCAGAGATTGAAATGAGCACAGATAAAGTTCCTTAAGCCAAATATGGAATAGACAAGAGCTACTCCTTGCTCGACGAAATGGACTCAACACCCCATATTAAACGCCTAAGAATGTACCTGACTAGTAAGTATCTTAAAACCTATGGATTGCTATGTCTCCGAAAGAGAATCAAGCGTGTGTACAGGGGCATAAACGCAGCAGTGATAGGATTGGAGAGGTTCGGTGAGCAAATGAAGACCCTTTGAAGTCATATTGCATGGTACCCATTCCACGGGTCTCAACTCTCCAGGTTTAAGGTATTCTTCCTTCAGCTAAAACATGCATGTGAAACCCAGAATATGATCAACCATGTGAACGGGAGACGTGTTCAAATATGTCTCAGTTTTCCTCCCCTGGTACTCGGGTGCAACATTCCAGACGCTTTACTAACACTCTCCCCACTTGGAGAGTCAGCGCCTTTAACCTCCTATTTGGCCCAGTTTGCAATTTCTGCGGAAGATGAACAGGAATAGCGAGAACCAATGAGAGGCTAGCTGGAGGTGTCTGGACGGGCAAATTTAACTCTCATTTCCCACCAGGAAGAGGAAATAACCAAAGGCTCAGCGTGCCGTACCGGAAGCAGATTAGGGCCTGAAGCCATCCTGCGGTGTTGCGGCCAGCTCAAAAGAAAGCGAGTTGAAGAAGGAGCTCAGGGGCACTGTAATTCACAAACCTGCAGAGTTATAAATGACAGCTATCGTCCAAAAATAGACTGAAGTAAGGCTGCCAAGAGGACTTGAAAGCGGGGCAGAATTGCAGGAAACCGATTTCAGGAGGTAGACTGGAATTGCATTGAAAGCATAGGAAAAGAGGCAGAACGTCCACAATGATGCACTTGGCCAAAAAGGGCGTATGCGTTTTTTCCTGAATATATTCAGGAAAAAACGCATACGCCCTTTTTGGCCAACCAAGCAAGCTTGCAAAGGAAATCTGCACTACAATGAAGTCTCACTTTCCCCCGGTCAAAAGGGCCATCTGAAAAAAGTGTAAAATCCAGAAAGGCAGGACAGGCCATGGAGAACTGGGAGCCTTGTTATGCTGATGGGCGGGATGTAAATTGCCAACAACCACTCGGGAGAAGTGTATGGTGTTTCCTGAAACATCTAAAAAACAAAGCAACAGAGCCTAGGGCATTTCCACTTATGGTCCTATAGCTTAGGGAAATTAAAATCAAAAAGACACAGCCACCCCAAAGTTTGGGACGCCTCTGTTTACAAGAACCTCGTTTACAGTACAAGTTCAACATCGCAGAAAGTGAAAAATGGATAAAGAAGTTGTGGTATTTACTTACAAAGCAATATCACTCAGCAATGAAATGTATGTCATCAGGCCCTTAGCATCACAATGAGTGGATTCAAGTATGATGATTCTAACTGAAATAAGTCACACAGAAAAAGAAACATCATAAGATATCAGTAATACACGGAATGTAAACTTGTCTACACAGGAACTGAATTACAGAACAGAACAGGGTCTCAAATTTAGAAAACCAACTTATGCTTGCTTAAGGGTAAAGGTGAGTTGGGGTGCTGCATAAAACCAGAGATTGAAATGAGCACAGATAAAGTTCCTTAAGTCAAATATGGAATAGACAAGAGCTACTCCTTGCTCAACGAAATGGACTCAACACCGCATATTAAACGCCTAAGAATGTACCTGACTAGTAAGTATCGTAAAACCTATGGATTGCTATGTCTCCAAAAGAGAATCAAGCATGTGTACAGGGGCATAAACATAGCAGTGATAGGATTGGAGAGGTTCGGTGAGCAAATGAAGACCCTTTGAAGTCATATTGCATGGTACCCATTCCACGGGTCTCAACTCTCCAGGTTTAAGGTATTCTTCCTTCAGCTAAAACATGCATGTGAAACCCAAGTATGATCAACCATGTGAACGGGAGACGTGTTCAAATATGTCTCAGTTTTCCTCCCCTGGTACTCGGGTGCAACATTCCAGACACTTTACTAACACTCTCCCCACTTGGAGAGTCAGTCCCTTTAACCTCCTGTTTGGCCCAGTTTGCAATTTCTGCGGAAGATGAACAGGAATAGCGAGAACCAATGAGAGCCTAGCTGGAGGTGTCTGGACGGGCAAATTTAACTCTCATTTCCCACCAGGAAGAGGAAATAACCAAAGGCTCAGCGTGCCATACCGGAACCAGATTAGGGCCTGAAGCCATCCTGCGGTGTTGCGGCCAGCTCAAAAGAAAGCGAGTTGAAGAAAGGAGCTCAGGGGCACTGTAATTCACAAACCTGCAGAGTTATAAATGACAGCTATCGTCCAAAAATAGACTGAAGTAAGGCTGCCAAGAGGACTTGAAAGCGGGGCAGAATTGCAGGAAATCGATTTCAGGAGGTAGACTGGAATTGCATTGAAAGCATAGGAAAAGAGGCAGAACGTCCACAATGATGCACTTGGCCAAAAAGTGCGTATGCGTTTTTTCCTGAATATATTCAGGAAAAAACGCATACGCCCTTTTTGGCCAAGCAAGCAAGCTTGCAAAGGAAATCTGCACTACAATGAAGTCTCACTTCCCCCCGGTCAAAAGGGCCATCTGAAAAAAGTGTAAAATCCAGAAAGGCAACAGGCCATTGAGAACTGGGAGCCTTGTTATGCTGATGGGCGGGATGTAAATTGCCAACAGACACTCGGGAGAAGTGTATGGTGTTTCCTGAAACATCTAAAAAACAAAGCAACAGAGCCTAGGGCACTGCCACTTATGGTCCTATAGCTTAGGGAAATTAAAATCAAAAAGACACAGCCACCCCAAAGTTTGGAAGGGCTCTGTTTACAAGAACCTCATTTACAGTACAAGTTCAACATCGCAGAAAGTGAAAAATGGATAAAGAAGTTGTGGTATTCACTTACAAAGCAATATCACTTAGCAATGAAATCTATGTCATCAGGCCCTTAGCAGCACAATGAGTGGATTCAGGTATGATGATTCTAACTGAAATAAGTCACACAGAAAAAGAAACATCATAAGATATCAGTAATACACGGAATGGAAACTTGGCTACACAGGAACTGAATTACAGAACAGAACAGGGTCTCAAATTTAGAAAACCAACTTATGCTTGCTTAAGGGTAAAGGTGAGTTGGGGTGCTGCATAAAACCAGAGATTGAAATGAGCACAGATAAAGTTCCTTAAGCCAAATATGGAATAGACAAGAGCTACTCCTTGCTCAACGAAATGGACTCAACACCGCATATTAAACGCCTAAGAATGTACCTGACTAGTAAGTATCTTAAAACCTATGGATTGCTATGTCTCCAAAAGAGAATCAAGCATGTGTACAGGGGCATAAACGCAGCAGTGATAGGATTGGAGAGGTTCGGTGAGCAAATGAAGACCCTTTGAAGTCATATTGCATGGTACCCATTCCACGGGTCTCAACTCTACAGGTTTAAGGTATTCTTCCTTCAGCTAAAACATGCATGTGGAACCCAAGTATGATCAACCATGTGAACGGGAGACGTGTTCAAATATGTCTCAGTTTTCCTCCCCTGGTACTCGGGTGCAACATTCCAGATGCTTTACTAACACTCTCCCCACTTGGAGAGTCAGTCCCTTTAACCTCCTGTTTGGCCCAGTTTGCAATTTCTGCGGAAGATGAACAGGAATAGCGAGAACCAATGAGAGACTAGCTGGAGGTGTCTGGACGGGCAAATTTAACTCTCATTTCCCACCAGGAAGAGGAAATAACCAAAGGCTCAGCGTGCCGTGCCGGAACCAGATTAGGGCCTGAAGCCATCCTGCGGTGTTGCGGCCAGGTCACAAGAAAGCGAGTTGAAGAAAGGAGCTCAGGGGCACTGTAATTCACAAACCTGCAGAGTTATAAATGACAGCTATCGTCCAAAAATAGACTGAAGTAAGGCTGCCAAGAGGACTTGAAAGCGGGGCAGAATTGCAGGAAACCAATTTCAGGAGGTAGACTGGAATTGCATTGAAAGCATAGGAAAAGAGGCAGAACGTCCACAATGATGCACTTGGCCAAAAAGGGCGTATGCGTTTTTTCCTGAATATATTCAGGAAAAAACGCATACGCCCTTTTTGGCCAACCAAGCAAGCTTGCAAAGGAAATCTGCACTACAATGAAGTCTCACTTCCCCCCGGTCAAAAGGGCCATCTGAAAAAAGTGTAAAATCCAGAAAGGCAGGACAGGCCATGGAGAACTGGGAGCCTTGTTATGCTGATGGGCGGGATGTAAATTGCCAACAACCACTCGGGAGAAGTGTATGGTGTTTCCTGAAACATCTAAAAAACAAAGCAACAGAGCCTAGGGCATTTCCACTTATGGTCCTATAGCTTAGGGAAATTAAAATCAAAAAGACACAGCCACCCCAAAGTTTGGGACGCCTCTGTTTACAAGAACCTCGTTTACAGTACAAGTTCAACATCGCAGAAAGTGAAAAATGGATAAAGAAGTTGTGGTATTTACTTACAAAGCAATATCACTCAGCAATGAAATGTATGTCATCAGGCCCTTAGCATCACAATGAGTGGATTCAAGTATGATGATTCTAACTGAAATAAGTCACACAGAAAAAGAAACATCATAAGGTATCAGTAATACACGGAATGGAAACTTGTCTACACAGGAACTGAATTACAGAACAGAACAGGGTCTCAAATTTAGAAAACCAACTTATGCTTGCTTAAGGGTAAAGGTGAGTTGGGGTGCTGCATAAAACCAGAGATTGAAATGAGCACAGATAAAGTTCCTTAAGTCAAATATGGAATAGACAAGAGCTACTCCTTGCTCAACGAAATGGACTCAACACCGCATATTAAACGCCTAAGAATGTACCTGACTAGTAAGTATCGTAAAACCTATGGATTGCTATGTCTCCAAAAGAGAATCAAGCATGTGTACAGGGGCATAAACATAGCAGTGATAGGATTGGAGAGGTTCGGTGAGCAAATGAAGACCCTTTGAAGTCATATTGCATGGTACCCATTAAAAGGGTCTCAACTCTCCAGGTTTAAGGTATTCTTCCTTCAGCTAAAACATGCATGTGGAACCCAAGTATGATCAACCATGTGAACGGGAGACGTGTTCAAATATGTCTCAGTTTTCCTCCCCTGGTACTCGGGTGCAACATTCCAGACACTTTACTAACACTCTCCCCACTTGGAGAGTCAGCGTCTTTAACCTCCTGTTTGGCCCAGTTTGCAATTTCTGCGGAAGATGAACAGGAATAGCGAGAACCAATGAGAGCCTAGCTGGAGGTGTCTGGACGGGCAAATTTAACTCTCATTTCCCACCAGGAAGAGGAAATAACCAAAGGCTCAGCGTGCCATACCGGAACCAGATTAGGGCCTGAAGCCATCCTGCGGTGTTGCGGCCAGCTCAAAAGAAAGCGAGTTGAAGAAAGGAGCTCAGGGGCACTGTAATTCACAAACCTGCAGAGTTATAAATGACAGCTATCGTCCAAAAATAGACTGAAGTAAGGCTGCCAAGAGGACTTGAAAGCGGGGCAGAATTGCAGGAAATCGATTTCAGGAGGTAGACTGGAATTGCATTGAAAGCATAGGAAAAGAGGCAGAACGTCCACAATGATGCACTTGGCCAAAAAGGGCGTATGCGTTTTTTCCTGAATATATTCAGGAAAAAACGCATACGCCCTTTTTGGCCAAGCAAGCAAGCTTGCAAAGGAAATCTGCACTACAATGAAGTCTCACTTCCCCCCGGTCAAAAGGGCCATCTGAAAAAAGTGTAAAATCCAGAAAGGCAACAGGCCATTGAGAACTGGGAGCCTTGTTATGCTGATGGGCGGGATGTAAATTGCCAACAGACACTCGGGAGAAGTGTATGGTGTTTCCTGAAACATCTAAAAAACAAAGCAACAGAGCCTAGGGAACTGCCACTTATGGTCCTATAGCTTAGGGAAATTAAAATCAAAAAGACACAGCCACCCCAAAGTTTGGAAGGGCTCTGTTTACAAGAACCTCATTTACAGTACAAGTTCAACATCGCAGAAAGTGAAAAATGGATAAAGAAGTTGTGGTATTCACTTACAAAGCAATATCACTTAGCAATGAAATCTATGTCATCAGGCCCTTAGCAGCACAATGAGTGGATTCAGGTATGATGATTCTAACTGAAATAAGTCACACAGAAAAAGAAACATCATAAGATATCAGTAATACACGGAATGGAAACTTGGCTACACAGGAACTGAATTACAGAACAGAACAGGGTCTCAAATTTAGAAAACCAACTTATGCTTGCTTAAGGGTAAAGGTGAGTTGGGGTGCTGCATAAAACCAGAGATTGAAATGAGCACAGATAAAGTTCCTTAAGCCAAATATGGAATAGACAAGAGCTACTCCTTGCTCAACGAAATGGACTCAACACCGCATATTAAACGCCTAAGAATGTACCTGACTAGTAAGTATCTTAAAACCTATGGATTGCTATGTCTCCAAAAGAGAATCAAGCATGTGTACAGGGGCATAAACGCAGCAGTGATAGGATTGGAGAGGTTCGGTGAGCAAATGAAGACCCTTTGAAGTCATATTGCATGGTACCCATTCCACGGGTCTCAACTCTACAGGTTTAAGGTATTCTTCCTTCAGCTAAAACATGCATGTGGAACCCAAGTATGATCAACCATGTGAACGGGAGACGTGTTCAAATATGTCTCAGTTTTCCTCCCCTGGTACTCGGGTGCAACATTCCAGACGCTTTACTAACACTCTCCCCACTTGGAGAGTCAGTCCCTTTAACCTCCTGTTTGGCCCAGTTTGCAATTTCTGCGGAAGATGAACAGGAATAGCGAGAACCAATGAGAGACTAGCTGGAGGTGTCTGGACGGGCAAATTTAACTCTCATTTCCCACCAGGAAGAGGAAATAACCAAAGGCTCAGCGTGCCGTGCCGGAACCAGATTAGGGCCTGAAGCCATCCTGCGGTGTTGCGGCCAGGTCACAAGAAAGCGAGTTGAAGAAAGGAGCTCAGGGGCACTGTAATTCACAAACCTGCAGAGTTATAAATGACAGCTATCGTCCAAAAATAGACTGAAGTAAGGCTGCCAAGAGGACTTGAAAGCGGGGCAGAATTGCAGGAAACCAATTTCAGGAGGTAGACTGGAATTGCATTGAAAGCATAGGAAAAGAGGCAGAACGTCCACAATGATGCACTTGGCCAAAAAGGGCGTATGCGTTTTTTCCTGAATATATTCAGGAAAAAACGCATACGCCCTTTTTGGCCAACCAAGCAAGCTTGCAAAGGAAATCTGCACTACAATGAAGTCTCACTTCCCCCCGGTCAAAAGGGCCATCTGAAAAAAGTGTAAAATCCAGAAAGGCAGGACAGGCCATGGAGAACTGGGAGCCTTGTTATGCTGATGGGCGGGATGTAAATTGCCAACAACCACTCGGGAGAAGTGTATGGTGTTTCCTGAAACATCTAAAAAACAAAGCAACAGAGCCTAGGGCATTTCCACTTATGGTCCTATAGCTTAGGGAAATTAAAATCAAAAAGACACAGCCACCCCAAAGTTTGGGACGCCTCTGTTTACAAGAACCTCGTTTACAGTACAAGTTCAACATCGCAGAAAGTGAAAAATGGATAAAGAAGTTGTGGTATTTACTTACAAAGCAATATCACTCAGCAATGAAATGTATGTCATCAGGCCCTTAGCATCACAATGAGTGGATTCAAGTATGATGATTCTAACTGAAATAAGTCACACAGAAAAAGAAACATCATAAGATATCAGTAATACACGGAATGTAAACTTGTCTACACAGGAACTGAATTACAGAACAGAACAGGGTCTCAAATTTAGAAAACCAACTTATGCTTGCTTAAGGGTAAAGGTGAGTTGGGGTGCTGCATAAAACCAGAGATTGAAATGAGCACAGATAAAGTTCCTTAAGTCAAATATGGAATAGACAAGAGCTACTCCTTGCTCAACGAAATGGACTCAACACCGCATATTAAACGCCTAAGAATGTACCTGACTAGTAAGTATCGTAAAACCTATGGATTGCTATGTCTCCAAAAGAGAATCAAGCATGTGTACAGGGGCATAAACATAGCAGTGATAGGATTGGAGAGGTTCGGTGAGCAAATGAAGACCCTTTGAAGTCATATTGCATGGTACCCATTAAAAGGGTCTCAACTCTCCAGGTTTAAGGTATTCTTCCTTCAGCTAAAACATGCATGTGGAACCCAAGTATGATCAACCATGTGAACGGGAGACGTGTTCAAATATGTCTCAGTTTTCCTCCCCTGGTACTCGGGTGCAACATTCCAGACACTTTACTAACACTCTCCCCACTTGGAGAGTCAGCGTCTTTAACCTCCTGTTTGGCCCAGTTTGCAATTTCTGCGGAAGATGAACAGGAATAGCGAGAACCAATGAGAGCCTAGCTGGAGGTGTCTGGACGGGCAAATTTAACTCTCATTTCCCACCAGGAAGAGGAAATAACCAAAGGCTCAGCGTGCCATACCGGAACCAGATTAGGGCCTGAAGCCATCCTGCGGTGTTGCGGCCAGCTCAAAAGAAAGCGAGTTGAAGAAAGGAGCTCAGGGGCACTGTAATTCACAAACCTGCAGAGTTATAAATGACAGCTATCGTCCAAAAATAGACTGAAGTAAGGCTGCCAAGAGGACTTGAAAGCGGGGCAGAATTGCAGGAAACCGAATTCAGGAGGTAGACTGGAATTGCATTGAAAGCATAGGAAAAGAGGCAGAATGTCCACAATGATGCACTTGGCCAAAAAGGGCGTATGCGTTTTTTCCTGAATATATTCAGGAAAAAACGCATACGCCCTTTTTGGCCAACCAAGCAAGCTTGCAAAGGAAATCTGCACTACAATGAAGTCTCACTTCCCCCTGGTCAAAAGGGCCATCTGAAAAAAGTGTAAAATCCAGAAAGGCAGGACAGGCCATGGAGAACTGGGAGCCTTGTTATGCTGATGGGCGGGATGTAAATTGCCAACAACCACTCGGGAGAAGTGTATGGTGTTTCCTGAAACATCTAAAAAACAAAGCAACAGAACCTAGGGCACTTCCACTTATGGTCCTATAGTTTAGGGAAATTAAAATCAAAAAGACACAGCCACCCCAAAGATTGGAATGGCTCTGTTTACAAGAACCTCGTTTACAGTACAAGTTCAACATCGCAGAAAGTGAAAAATGGATAAAGAAGTTGTGGTATTCACTTACAAAGCAATATCATTCAGCAATGAAATCTATGTCATCAGGCCCTTAGCAGCACAATGAGTGGATTCAGGTATGATGATTCTAACTGAAATAAGTCACACAGAAAAAGAAACATCATAAGATATCAGTAATACACGGAATGGAAACTTGGCTACACAGGAAATGAATTACAGAACATAACAGGGTCTCAAATTTAGAAAAACAACTTATGCTTGCTTAAGGGTAAAGGTGAGTTGGGGTGCTGCATAAAACCAGAGATTGAAATGAGCACAGATAAAGTTCCTTAAGCCAAATATGGAATAGACAAGAGCTACTCCTTGCTCAACGAAATGGACTCAACACCGCATATTAAACGCCTAAGAATGTACCTGACTTGTAAGTATCTTAAAACCTAAGAATTGCTATGTCTCCGAAAGAGAATCAAGCATGTGTACAGGGGCATAAACGCAGCAGTGATAGGATTGGAGAGGTTCGGTGAGCAAATGAAGACCCTTTGAAGTCATATTGCATGGTACCCATTACACGGGTCTCAACTCTCCAGGTTTAAGGTATTCTTCCTTCAGCTAAAACATGCATGTGGAACCCAAGTATGATCAACCATGTGAACGGGAGACGTGTTCAAATATGTCTCAGTTTTCCTCCCCTGGTACTCGGGTGCAACATTCCAGATGCTTTACTAACACTCTCCCCACTTGGAGAGTCAGCGCCTTTAACCTCCTGTTTGGCCCAGTTTGCAATTTCTGCGGAAGATGAACAGGAATAGCGAGAACCAATGAGAGACTAGCTGGAGGTGTCTGGACGGGCAAATTTAACTCTCATTTCCCACCAGGAAGAGGAAATAACCAAAGGCTCAGCGTGCCGTGCCGGAACCAGATTAGGGCCTGAAGCCATCCTGCGGTGTTGCGGCCAGGTCACAAGAAAGCGAGTTGAAGAAAGGAGCTCAGGGGCACTGTAATTCACAAACCTGCAGAGTTATAAATGACAGCTATCGTCCAAAAATAGACTGAAGTAAGGCTGCCAAGAGGACTTGAAAGCGGGGCAGAATTGCAGGAAACCGATTTCAGGAGGTAGACTGGAATTGCATTGAAAGCATAGGAAAAGAGGCAGAACGTCCACAATGATGCACTTGGCCAAGAAGGGCGTATGCGTTTTTTCCTGAATATATTCAGGAAAAAACGCATACGCCCTTTTTGGCCAACCAAGCAAGCTTGCAAAGGAAATCTGCACTACAATGAAGTCTCACTTCCCCCCGGTCAAAAGGGCCATCTGAAAAAAGTGTAAAATCCAGAAAGGCAGGACAGGCCATGGAGAACTGGGAGCCTTGTTATGCTGATGGGCGGGATGGAAATTGCCAACAGACACTCGGGAGAAGTGTATGGTGTTTCCTGAAACATCTAAAAAACAAAGCAACAGAACCTAGGGCACTTCCACTTATGGTCCTATAGCTTAGGGAAATTAAAATCAAAAAGACACAGCTACCCCAAAGTTTGGGACGCCTCTGTTTACAAGAACCTCGTTTACAGTACAAGTTCAACATCGCAGAAAATGAAAAATGGATAAAGAAGTTGTGGTATTTACTTACAAAGCAATATCACTCAGCAATGAAATCTGTGTCATCAGGCCCTTAGCAGCACAATGAGTGGATTCAGGTATGATGATTCTAACTGAAATAAGTCACACAGAAAAAGAAACATCATAAGATATCAGTAATACACGGAATGTAAACTTGGCTACACAGGAACTGAATCACAGAACAGAACAGGGTCTCAAATTTAGAAAACCAACTTATTCTTGCTTAAGGGGAAAGGTGAGTTGGGGTGCTGCATAAACCAGAGATTGAAATGAGCACAGATAAAGTTCCTTAAGCCAAATATGGAATAGACAAGAGCTACTCCTTGCTCAACGAAATGGACTCAACACCGCATATTAAACGCCTAAGAATGTACCTGACTAGTAAGTATCTTAAAACCTATGGATTGCTATGTCTCCGAAAGAGAATCAAGCATGTGTACAGGGGCATAAACGCAGCAGTGATAGGATTGGAGAGGTTCGGTGAGCAAATGAAGACCCTTTGAAGTCATATTGCATGGTACCCATTCCACGGGTTTCAACTACCCAGGTTTAAGGTATTCTTCCTTCAGCTAAAACATGCATGTGGAACCTAGAGTATGATCAACCATGTGATCGGGAGACGTGTTCAAATATGTCTCAGTTTTCGTACCCTGGTACTCGGGTGCAACATTCCAGACGCTTTACTAACACTCTCCCCACTTGGAGAGTCAGTCCCTTTAACATCTTGTTTGGCCCAGTTTGCAATTTCTGCGGAAGATGAACAGGAATAGCGAGAACCAATGAGAGGCTAGCTGGAGGTGTCTGGACGGGCAAATTTAACTCTCATTTCCCACCAGGAAGAGGAATTAACCAAAGGCTCAGCGTGCCGTGCCGGAACCAGATTAGGGCCTGAAGCCATCCTGCGGTGTTGCGGCCAGCTCACAAGAAAGCGAGTTGAAGAAAGGAGCTCAGGGGCAGTGTAATTCACAAACCTGCAGAGTTATAAATGACAGCTATCGTCCAAAAATAGACTGAAGTAAGACTGCCAAGAGGACTTGAAAGCGGGGCAGAATTGCAGGAAACCGATTTCAGGAGGTAGACTGGAATTGCATTGAAAGCATAGGAAAAGAGGCAGAACGTCCACAATGATGCACTTGGCCAAAAAGGGCGTATGCGTTTTTTCCTGAATATATTCAGGAAAAAACGCATACGCCCTTTTTGGCCAACCAAGCAAGCTTGCAAAGGAAATCTGCACTACAATGAAGTCTCACTTCCCCCCGGTCAAAAGGGCCATCTGAAAAAAGTGTAAAATCCAGAAAGGCAGGACAGGCCATGGAGAACTGGGAGCCTTGTTATGCTGATGGGCGGGATGTAAATTGCCAACAACCACTCGGGAGAAGTGTATGGTGTTTCCTGAAACATCTAAAAAACAAAGCAACAGAACCTAGGGCACTTCCACTTATGGTCCTATAGCTTAGGGAAATTAAAATCAAAAAGACACAGCCACCCCAAAGTTTGGGACGCCTCTGTTTACAAGAACCTCGTTTACAGTACAAGTTCAACATCGCAGAAAGTGAAAAATGGATAAAGAAGTTGTGGTATTTACTTACAAAGCAATATCACTCAGCAATGAAATCTGTGTCATCAGGCCCTTAGCAGCACAATGAGTGGATTCAGGTATGATGATTCTAACTGAAGTAAGTCACACAGAAAAAGAAACATCATAAGATATCAGTAATACATGGAATGTAAACTTGGCTACACAGGAACTGAATTACAGAACAGAACAGGGTCTCAAATTTAGAAAAACAACTTATGCTTGCTTAAGGGTAAAGGTGAGTTGGGGTGCTGCATAAAACCAGAGATTGAAATGAGCACAGATAAAGTTCCTTAAGCCAAATATGGAATAGACAAGAGCTACTCCTTGTTCAACGAAATGGACTCAACACCGCATATTAAACGCCTAAGAATGTACCTGACTTGTAAGTATCTTAAAACCTATGGATTGCTATGTCTCCAAAAGAGAATCAAGCATGTGTACAGGGGCATAAACGCAGCAGTGATAGGATTGGAGAGGTTCGGTGAGCAAATGAAGACCCTTTGAAGTCATATTGCATGGTACCCATTCCACGGGTTTCAACTACCCAGGTTTAAGGTATTCTTCCTTCAGCTAAAACATGCATGTGGAACCTAGAGTATGATCAACCATGTGATCGGGAGACGTGTTCAAATATGTCTCAGTTTTCCTCCCCTGGTACTCGGGTGCAACATTCCAGACGCTTTACTAACACTCTCCCCACTTGGAGAGTCAGCGCCTTTAACCTCCTGTTTGGCCCAGTTTGCAATTTCTGCGGAAGATGAACAGGAATAGCGAGAACCAATGAGAGACTAGCTGGAGGTGTCTGGACGGGGAAATTTAACTCTCATTTCCCACCAGGAAGAGGAAATAACCAAAGGCTCAGCGTGCCGTGCCGGAACCAGATTAGGGCCTGAAGCCATCCTGCGGTGTTGCGGCCAGGTCACAAGAAAGCGAGTTGAACAAAGCAGCTCAGGGGCACTGTAATTCACAAACCTGCAGAGTTATAAATGACAGCTATCGTCCAAAAATAGACTGAAGTAAGGCTGCCAAGAGGACTTGAAAGCGGGGCAGAATTGCAGGAAACCGATTTCAGGAGGTAGACTGGAATTGCATTGAAAGCATAGGAAAAGAGGCAGAACGTCCACAATGATGCACTTGGCCAAAAAGGGCGTATGCGTTTTTTCCTGAATATATTCAGGAAAAAAAGCATACGCCCTTTTTGGCCAACCAAGCAAGCTTGCAAAGGAAATCTGCACTACAATGAAGTCTCACTTCCCCCCGGTCAAAAGGGCCATCTGAAAAAAGTGTAAAATCCAGAAAGGCAACAGGCCATTGAGAACTGGGAGCCTTGTTATGCTGATGGGCGGGATGTAAATTGCCAACAGACACTCGGGAGAAGTGTATGGTGTTTCCTGAAACATCTAAAAAACAAAGCAACAGAGCCTAGGGCACTGCCACTTATGGTCCTATAGTTTAGGGAAATTAAAATCAAAAAGACACAGCCACCCCAAAGTTTGGAACGGCTCTGTTTACAAGAACCTCGTTTACAGTACAAGTTCAACATCGCAGAAAGTGAAAAATGGATAAAGAAGTTGTGGTATTTACTTACAAAGCAATATCACTCAGCAATGAAATCTGTGTCATCAGGCCCTTAGCAGCACAATGAGTGGATTCAGGTATGATGATTCTAACTGAAGTAAGTCACACAGAAAAAGAAACATCATAAGATATCAGTAATACACGGAATGTAAACTTGGCTACACAGGAACTGAATTACAGAACAGAACAGGGTCTCAAATTTAGAAAACCAACTTATGCTTGCTTAAGGGTAAAGGTGAGTTGGGGTGCTGCATAAAACCAGAGATTGAAATGAGCACAGATAAAGTTCCTTAAGTCAAATATGGAATAGACAAGAGCTACTCCTTGCTCAACGAAATGGACTCAACACCGCATATTAAACGCCTAAGAATGTACCTGACTAGTAAGTATCTTAAAACCTATGGATTGCTATGTCTCCGAAAGAGAATCAAGCATGTGTACAGGGGCATAAACGCAGCAGTGATAGGATTGGAGAGGTTCGGTGAGCAAATGAAGACCCTTTGAAGTCATATTGCATGGTACCCATTACACGGGTCTTAACTCTCCAGGTTTAAGGTATTCTTCCTTCAGCTAAAACATGCATGTGGAACCCAAGTATGATCAACCATGTGAACGGGAGACGTGTTCAAATATGTCTCAGTTTTCCTCCCCTGGTACTCGGGTGCAACATTCCAGACGCTTTACTAACACTCTCCCCACTTGGAGAGTCAGCGCCTTTAACCTCCTGTTTGGCCCAGTTTGCAATTTCTGCGGAAGATGAACAGGAATAGCGAGAACCAATGAGAGACTAGCTGGAGGTGTCTGGACGGGCAAATTTAACTCTCATTTCCCACCAGGAAGAGGAAATAACCAAAGGCTCAGCGTGCCGTACCAGAACCAGATTAGGGCCTGAAGCCATCCTGCGGTGTTGCGGCCAGGTCACAAGAAAGCGAGTTGAAGAAAGGAGCTCAGGGGCACTGTAATTCACAAACCTGCAGAGTTATAAATGACAGCTATCGTCCAAAAATAGACTGAAGTAAGGCTGCCAAGAGGACTTGAAAGCGGGGCAGAATTGCAGGAAACCGATTTCAGGAGGTAGACTGGAATTGCATTGAAAGCATAGGAAAAGAGGCAGAACGTCCACAATGATGCACTTGGCCAAAAAGGGCGTATGCGTTTTTTCCTGAATATATTCAGGAAAAAACGCATACGCCCTTTTTGGCCAACCAAGCAAGCTTGCAAAGGAAATCTGCACTACAATGAAGTCTCACTTCCCCCCGGTCAAAAGGGCCATCTGAAAAAAGTGTAAAATCCAGAAAGGCAGGACAGGCCATGGAGAACTGGGAGCCTTGTTATGCTGATGGGCGGGATGTAAATTGCCAACAACCACTCGGGAGAAGTGTATGGTGTTTCCTGAAACATCTAAAAAACAAAGCAACAGAACCTAGGGCACTTCCACTTATGGTCCTATGGCTTAGGGAAATTAAAATCAAAAAGACACAGCCACCCCAAAGTTTGGAACGGCTCTGTTTACAAGAACCTTGTTTACAGTACAAGTTCATCATCGCAGAATGTGAAAAATGGATAAAGAAGTTGTGGTATTTACTTACAAAGCAATATCACTCAGCAATGAAATCTATGTCATCAGGCCCTTAGCAGCACAATGAGTGGATTCAGGTATGATGATTCTAACTGAAGTAAGTCACACAGAAAAAGAAACATCATAAGATATCAGTAATACACGGAATATAAACTTGGCTACAAAGGAACTGAATTACAGAACATAACAGGGTCTCAAATTTAGAAAACCAACTTATGCTTGCTTAAGGTTAAAGGTGAGTTGGGGTGCTGCATAAAACCAGAGATTGAAATGAGCACAGATAAAGTTCCTTAAGTCAAATATGGAATAGACAAGAGCTACTCCTTGCTCAACGAAATGGACTCAACACCGCATATTAAACGCCTAAGAATGTACCTGACTAGTAAGTATCTTAAAACCTATGGATTGCTATGTCTCCGAAAGAGAATCAAGCATGTGTACAGGGGCATAAACGCAGCAGTGATAGGATTGGAGAGGTTCGGTGAGCAAATGAAGACCCTTTGAAGTCATATTGCATGGTACCCATTACACGGGTCTCAACTCTCCAGGTTTAAGGTATTCTTCCTTCAGCTAAAACATGCATGTGGAACCCAAGTATGATCAACCATGTGAACGGGAGACGTGTTCAAATATGTCTCAGTTTTCCTCCCCTGGTACTCGGGTGCAACATTCCAGACGCTTTACTAACACTCTCCCCACTTGGAGAGTCAGCGCCTTTAACCTCCTGTTTGGCCCAGTTTGCAATTTCTGCGGAAGATGAACAGGAATAGCGAGAACCAATGAGAGACTAGCTGGAGGTGTCTGGACGGGCAAATTTAACTCTCATTTCCCACCAGGAAGAGGAAATAACCAAAGGCTCAGCGTGCCGTGCCGGAACCAGATTAGGGCCTGAAGCCATCCTGCGGTGTTGCGGCCAGGTCACAAGAAAGCGAGTTGAAGAAAGGAGCTCAGGGGCACTGTAATTCACAAATCTGCAGAGTTATAAATGACAGCTATCGTCCAAAAATAGACTGAAGTAAGGCTGCCAAGAGGACTTGAAAGCGGGGCAGAATTGCAGGAAACCGATTTCAGGAGGTAGACTGGAATTGCATTGAAAGCATAGGAAAAGAGGCAGAACGTCCACAAAGATGCACTTGGCCAAAAAGGGCGTATGCGTTTTTTCCTGAATATATTCAGGAAAAAACGCATACGCCCTTTTTGGCCAACCAAGCAAGCTTGCAAAGGAAATCTGCACTACAATGAAGTCTCACTTCCCCCCGGTCAAAAGGGCCATCTGAAAAAAGTGTAAAATCCAGAAAGGCAGGACAGGCCATGGAGAACTGGGAGCCTTGTTATGCTGATGGGCGGGATGGAAATTGCCAACAGACACTCGGGAGAAGTGTATGGTGTTTCCTGAAACATCTAAAAAACAAAGCAACAGAACCTAGGGCACTTCCACTTATGGTCCTATAGCTTAGGGAAATTAAAATCAAAAAGACACAGCTACCCCAAAGTTTGGGACGCCTCTGTTTACAAGAACCTCGTTTACAGTACAAGTTCAACATCGCAGAAAATGAAAAATGGATAAAGAAGTTGTGGTATTTACTTACAAAGCAATATCACTCAGCAATGAAATCTGTGTCATCAGGCCCTTAGCAGCACAATGAGTGGATTCAGGTATGATGATTCTAACTGAAATAAGTCACACAGAAAAAGAAACATCATAAGATATCAGTAATACACGGAATGTAAACTTGGCTACACAGGAACTGAATTACAGAACAGAACAGGGTCTCAAATTTAGAAAACCAACTTATTCTTGCTTAAGGGGAAAGGTGAGTTGGGGTGCTGCATAAACCAGAGATTGAAATGAGCACAGATAAAGTTCCTTAAGCCAAATATGGAATAGACAAGAGCTACTCCTTGCTCAACGAAATGGACTCAACACCGCATATTAAACGCCTAAGAATGTACCTGACTAGTAAGTATCTTAAAACCTATGGATTGCTATGTCTCCGAAAGAGAATCAAGCATGTGTACAGGGGCATAAACGCAGCAGTGATAGGATTGGAGAGGTTCGGTGAGCAAATGAAGACCCTTTGAAGTCATATTGCATGGTACCCATTCCACGGGTTTCAACTACCCAGGTTTAAGGTATTCTTCCTTCAGCTAAAACATGCATGTGGAACCTAGAGTATGATCAACCATGTGATCGGGAGACGTGTTCAAATATGTCTCAGTTTTCCTCCCCTGGTACTCGGGTGCAACATTCCAGACGCTTAACTAACACTCTCCCCACTTGGAGAGTCAGTCCCTTTAACATCCTGTTTGGCCCAGTTTGCAATTTCTGCGGAAGATGAACAGGAATAGCGAGAACCAATGAGAGGCTAGCTGGAGGTGTCTGGACGGGCAAATTTAACTCTCATTTCCCAGCAGGAAGAGGAATTAACCAAAGGCTCAGCAGGCCGGGCCGGAACCAGATTAGGGCCTGAAGCCATCCTGCGGTGTTGCGGCCAGCTCACAAGAAAGCGAGTTGAAGAAAGGAGCTCAGGGGCACTGTAATTCACAAACCTGCAGAGTTATAAATGACAGCTATCGTCCAAAAATAGACTGAAGTAAGGCTGCCAAGAGGACTTGAAAGCGGGGCAGAATTGCAGGAGACCGATTTCAGGAGGTAGACTGGAATTGCATTGAAAGCATAGGAAAAGAGGCAGAACGTCCACAATGATGCACTTGGCCAAAAAGGGCGTATGCGTTTTTTCCTGAATATATTCAGGAAAAAACGCATACGCCCTTTTTGGCCAACCAAGCAAGCTTGCAAAGGAAATCTGCACTACAATGAAGTCTCACTTCCCCCCGGTCAAAAGGGCCATCTGAAAAAAGTGTAAAATCCAGAAAGGCAGGACAGGCCATGGAGAACTGGGAGCCTTGTTATGCTGATGGGCGGGATGTAAATTGCCAACAGACACTCGGGAGAAGTGTATGGTGTTTCCTGAAACATCTAAAAAACAAAGCAACAGAGCCTAGGGCACTTCCACTTATGGTCCTATAGCTTAGGGAAATTAAAATCAAAAAGACACAGCCACCCCAAAGTTTGGGACGCCTCTGTTTACAAGAACCTCGTTTACAGTACAAGTTCAACATCGCAGAAAGTGAAAAATGGATAAAGAAGTTGTGGTATTTACTTACAAAGCAATATCACTCAGCAATGAAATCTATGTCATCAGGCCCTTAGCAGCACAATGAGTGGATTCAGGTATGATGATTCTAACTGAAATAAGTCACACAGAAAAAGAAACATCATAAGATATCAGTAATACACGGAATGTAAACTTGGCTACACAGGAACTGAATTACAGAACAGAACAGGGTCTCAAATTTAGAAAACCAACTTATGCTTGCTTAAGGGGAAAGGTGAGTTGGGGTGCTGCATAAAACCAGAGATTGAAATGAGCACAGATAAAGTTCCTTAAGCCAAATATGGAATAGACAAGAGCTACTCCTTGCTCAATGAAATGGACTCAACACCCCATATTAAACGCCTAAGAATGTACCTGACTAGTAAGTATCTTAAAACCTATGGATTGCTATGTCTCCGAAAGAGAATCAAGCATGTGTACAGGGGCATAAACGCAGCAGTGATAGGATTGGAGAGGTTCGGTGAGCAAATGAAGACCCTTTGAAGTCATATTGCATGGTACCCATTACACGGGTCTCAACTCTCCAGGTTTAAGGTATTCTTCCTTCAGCTAAAACATGCATGTGGAACCCAAGTATGATCAACCATGTGAACGGGAGACGTGTTCAAATATGTCTCAGTTTTCCTCCCCTGGTACTCGGGTGCAACATTCCAGACGCTTTACTAACACTCTCCCCACTTGGAGAGTCAGCGCCTTTAACCTCCTGTTTGGCCCAGTTTGCAATTTCTGCGGAAGATGAACAGGAATAGCGAGAACCAATGAGAGACTAGCTGGAGGTGTCTGGACGGGCAAATTTAACTCTCATTTCCCACCAGGAAGAGGAAATAACCAAAGGCTCAGCGTGCCGTGCCGGAACCAGATTAGGGCCTGAAGCCATCCTGCGGTGTTGCGGCCAGGTCACAAGAAAGCGAGTTGAAGAAAGGAGCTCAGGGGCACTGTAATTCACAAATCTGCAGAGTTATAAATGACAGCTATCGTCCAAAAATAGACTGAAGTAAGGCTGCCAAGAGGACTTGAAAGCGGGGCAGAATTGCAGGAAACCGATTTCAGGAGGTAGACTGGAATTGCATTGAAAGCATAGGAAAAGAGGCAGAACGTCCACAATGATGCACTTGGCCAAGAAGGGCGTATGCGTTTTTTCCTGAATATATTCAGGAAAAAACGCATACGCCCTTTTTGGCCAACCAAGCAAGCTTGCAAAGGAAATCTGCACTACAATGAAGTCTCACTTCCCCCCGGTCAAAAGGGCCATCTGAAAAAAGTGTAAAATCCAGAAAGGCAGGACAGGCCATGGAGAACTGGGAGCCTTGTTATGCTGATGGGCGGGATGGAAATTGCCAACAGACACTCGGGAGAAGTGTATGGTGTTTCCTGAAACATCTAAAAAACAAAGCAACAGAACCTAGGGCACTTCCACTTATGGTCCTATAGCTTAGGGAAATTAAAATCAAAAAGACACAGCTACCCCAAAGTTTGGGACGCCTCTGTTTACAAGAACCTCGTTTACAGTACAAGTTCAACATCGCAGAAAATGAAAAATGGATAAAGAAGTTGTGGTATTTACTTACAAAGCAATATCACTCAGCAATGAAATCTGTGTCATCAGGCCCTTAGCAGCACAATGAGTGGATTCAGGTATGATGATTCTAACTGAAATAAGTCACACAGAAAAAGAAACATCATAAGATATCAGTAATACACGGAATGTAAACTTGGCTACACAGGAACTGAATTACAGAACAGAACAGGGTCTCAAATTTAGAAAACCAACTTATTCTTGCTTAAGGGGAAAGGTGAGTTGGGGTGCTGCATAAACCAGAGATTGAAATGAGCACAGATAAAGTTCCTTAAGCCAAATATGGAATAGACAAGAGCTACTCCTTGCTCAACGAAATGGACTCAACACCGCATATTAAACGCCTAAGAATGTACCTGACTAGTAAGTATCTTAAAACCTATGGATTGCTATGTCTCCGAAAGAGAATCAAGCATGTGTACAGGGGCATAAACGCAGCAGTGATAGGATTGGAGAGGTTCGGTGAGCAAATGAAGACCCTTTGAAGTCATATTGCATGGTACCCATTCCACGGGTTTCAACTACCCAGGTTTAAGGTATTCTTCCTTCAGCTAAAACATGCATGTGGAACCTAGAGTATGATCAACCATGTGATCGGGAGACGTGTTCAAATATGTCTCAGTTTTCGTACCCTGGTACTCGGGTGCAACATTCCAGACGCTTTACTAACACTCTCCCCACTTGGAGAGTCAGTCCCTTTAACATCTTGTTTGGCCCAGTTTGCAATTTCTGCGGAAGATGAACAGGAATAGCGAGAACCAATGAGAGGCTAGCTGGAGGTGTCTGGACGGGCAAATTTAACTCTCATTTCCCACCAGGAAGAGGAATTAACCAAAGGCTCAGCAGGCCGGGCCGGAACCAGATTAGGGCCTGAAGCCATCCTGCGGTGTTGCGGCCAGCTCACAAGAAAGCGAGTTGAAGAAAGGAGCTCAGGGGCAGTGTAATTCACAAACCTGCAGAGTTATAAATGACAGCTATCGTCCAAAAATAGACTGAAGTAAGACTGCCAAGAGGACTTGAAAGCGGGGCAGAATTGCAGGAAACCGATTTCAGGAGGTAGACTGGAATTGCATTGAAAGCATAGGAAAAGAGGCAGAACGTCCACAATGATGCACTTGGCCAAAAAGGGCGTATGCGTTTTTTCCTGAATATATTCAGGAAAAAACGCATACGCCCTTTTTGGCCAACCAAGCAAGCTTGCAAAGGAAATCTGCACTACAATGAAGTCTCACTTCCCCCCGGTCAAAAGGGCCATCTGAAAAAAGTGTAAAATCCAGAAAGGCAGGACAGGCCATGGAGAACTGGGAGCCTTGTTATGCTGATGGGCGGGATGTAAATTGCCAACAACCACTCGGGAGAAGTGTATGGTGTTTCCTGAAACATCTAAAAAACAAAGCAACAGAACCTAGGGCACTTCCACTTATGGTCCTATAGCTTAGGGAAATTAAAATCAAAAAGACACAGCCACCCCAAAGTTTGGGACGCCTCTGTTTACAAGAACCTCGTTTACAGTACAAGTTCAACATCGCAGAAAGTAAAAAATGGATAAAGAAGTTGTGGTATTTACTTACAAAGCAATATCACTCAGCAATGAAATCTGTGTCATCAGGCCCTTAGCAGCACAATGAGTGGATTCAGGTATGATGATTCTAACTGAAGTAAGTCACACAGAAAAAGAAACATCATAAGATATCAGTAATACATGGAATGTAAACTTGGCTACACAGGAACTGAATTACAGAACAGAACAGGGTCTCAAATTTAGAAAAACAACTTATGCTTGCTTAAGGGTAAAGGTGAGTTGGGGTGCTGCATAAAACCAGAGATTGAAATGAGCACAGATAAAGTTCCTTAAGCCAAATATGGAATAGACAAGAGCTACTCCTTGCTCAACGAAATGGACTCAACACCGCATATTAAACGCCTAAGAATGTACCTGACTTGTAAGTATCTTAAAACCTATGGATTGCTATGTCTCCAAAAGAGAATCAAGCATGTGTACAGGGGCATAAACGCAGCAGTGATAGGATTGGAGAGGTTCGGTGAGCAAATGAAGACCCTTTGAAGTCATATTGCATGGTACCCATTCCACGGGTTTCAACTACCCAGGTTTAAGGTATTCTTCCTTCAGCTAAAACATGCATGTGGAACCTAGAGTATGATCAACCATGTGATCGGGAGCCGTGTTCAAATATGTCTCAGTTTTCCTCCCCTGGTACTCGGGTGCAACATTCCAGACGCTTTACTAACACTCTCCCCACTTGGAGAGTCAGCGCCTTTAACCTCCTGTTTGGCCCAGTTTGCAATTTCTGCGGAAGATGAACAGGAATAGCGAGAACCAATGAGAGACTAGCTGGAGGTGTCTGGACGGGGAAATTTAACTCTCATTTCCCACCAGGAAGAGGAAATAACCAACGGCTCAGTGTGCCCTGCCGGAACCAGATTAGGGCCTGAAGCCATCCTGCGGTGTTGCGGCCAGGTCACAAGAAAGCGAGTTGAACAAAGCAGCTCAGGGGCACTGTAATTCACAAACCTGCAGAGTTATAAATGACAGCTATCGTCCAAAAATAGACTGAAGTAAGGCTGCCAAGAGGACTTGAAAGCGGGGCAGAATTGCAGGAAACCGATTTCAGGAGGTAGACTGGAATTGCATTGAAAGCATAGGAAAAGAGGCAGAACGTCCACAATGATGCACTTGGCCAAAAAGGGCGTATGCGTTTTTTCCTGAATATATTCAGGAAAAAACGCATACGCCCTTTTTGGCCAACCAAGCAAGCTTGCAAAGGAAATCTGCACTACAATGAAGTCTCACTTCCCCCCGGTCAAAAGGGCCATCTGAAAAAAGTGTAAAATCCAGAAAGGCAACAGGCCATTGAGAACTGGGAGCCTTGTTATGCTGATGGGCGGGATGTAAATTGCCAACAGACACTCGGGAGAAGTGTATGGTGTTTCCTGAAACATCTAAAAAACAAAGCAACAGAGCCTAGGGCACTGCCACTTATGGTCCTATAGTTTAGGGAAATTAAAATCAAAAAGACACAGCCACCCCAAAGTTTGGAACGGCTCTGTTTACAAGAACCTCGTTTACAGTACAAGTTCAACATCGCAGAAAGTGAAAAATGGATAAAGAAGTTGTGGTATTTACTTACAAAGCAATATCACTCAGCAATGAAATCTGTGTCATCAGGCCCTTAGCAGCACAATGAGTGGATTCAGGTATGATGATTCTAACTGAAGTAAGTCACACAGAAAAAGAAACATCATAAGATATCAGTAATACACGGAATGTAAACTTGGCTACACAGGAACTGAATTACAGAACAGAACAGGGTCTCAAATTTAGAAAACCAACTTATGCTTGCTTAAGGGTAAAGGTGAGTTGGGGTGCTGCATAAAACCAGAGATTGAAATGAGCACAGATAAAGTTCCTTAAGTCAAATATGGAATAGACAAGAGCTACTCCTTGCTCAACGAAATGGACTCAACACCGCATATTAAACGCCTAAGAATGTACCTGACTAGTAAGTATCTTAAAACCTATGGATTGCTATGTCTCCAAAAGAGAATCAAGCATGTGTACAGGGGCATAAACGCAGCAGTGATAGGATTGGAGAGGTTCGGTGAGCAAATGAAGACCCTTTGAAGTCATATTGCATGGTACCCATTACACGGGTCTTAACTCTCCAGGTTTAAGGTATTCTTCCTTCAGCTAAAACATGCATGTGGAACCCAAGTATGATCAACCATGTGAACGGGAGACGTGTTCAAATATGTCTCAGTTTTCCTCCCCTGGTACTCGGGTGCAACATTCCAGACGCTTTACTAACACTCTCCCCACTTGGAGAGTCAGCGCCTTTAACCTCCTGTTTGGCCCAGTTTGCAATTTCTGCGGAAGATGAACAGGAATAGCGAGAACCAATGAGAGACTAGCTGGAGGTGTCTGGACGGGCAAATTTAACTCTCATTTCCCACCAGGAAGAGGAAATAACCAAAGGCTCAGCGTGCCGTACCAGAACCAGATTAGGGCCTGAAGCCATCCTGCGGTGTTGCGGCCAGGTCACAAGAAAGCGAGTTGAAGAAAGGAGCTCAGGGGCACTGTAATTCACAAACCTGCAGAGTTATAAATGACAGCTATCGTCCAAAAATAGACTGAAGTAAGGCTGCCAAGAGGACTTGAAAGCGGGGCAGAATTGCAGGAAACCGATTTCAGGAGGTAGACTGGAATTGCATTGAAAGCATAGGAAAAGAGGCAGAACGTCCACAATGATGCACTTGGCCAAAAAGGGCGTATGCGTTTTTTCCTGAATATATTCAGGAAAAAACGCATACGCCCTTTTTGGCCAACCAAGCAAGCTTGCAAAGGAAATCTGCACTACAATGAAGTCTCACTTCCCCCCGGTCAAAAGGGCCATCTGAAAAAAGTGTAAAATCCAGAAAGGCAGGACAGGCCATGGAGAACTGGGAGCCTTGTTATGCTGATGGGCGGGATGTAAATTGCCAACAACCACTCGGGAGAAGTGTATGGTGTTTCCTGAAACATCTAAAAAACAAAGCAACAGAACCTAGGGCACTTCCACTTATGGTCCTATAGCTTAGGGAAATTAAAATCAAAAAGACACAGCCACCCCAAAGTTTGGAACGGCTCTGTTTACAAGAACCTTGTTTACAGTACAAGTTCATCATCGCAGAATGTGAAAAATGGATAAAGAAGTTGTGGTATTTACTTACAAAGCAATATCACTCAGCAATGAAATCTATGTCATCAGGCCCTTAGCATCACAATGAGTGGATTCAGGTATGATGATTCTAACTGAAGTAAGTCACACAGAAAAAGAAACATCATAAGATATCAGTAATACACGGAATATAAACTTGGCTACAAAGGAACTGAATTACAGAACATAACAGGGTCTCAAATTTAGAAAACCAACTTATGCTTGCTTAAGGTTAAAGGTGAGTTGGGGTGCTGCATAAAACCAGAGATTGAAATGAGCACAGATAAAGTTCCTTAAGTCAAATATGGAATAGACAAGAGCTACTCCTTGCTCAACGAAATGGACTCAACACCGCATATTAAACGCCTAAGAATGTACCTGACTGGTAAGTATCTTAAAACCTATGGATTGCTATGTCTCCGAAAGAGAATCAAGCATGTGTACAGGGGCATAAACGCAGCAGTGATAGGATTGGAGAGGTTCGGTGAGCAAATGAAGACCCTTTGAAGTCATATTGCATGGTACCCATTACACGGGTCTCAACTCTCCAGGTTTAAGGTATTCTTCCTTCAGCTAAAACATGCATGTGGAACCCAAGTATGATCAACCATGTGAACGGGAGACGTGTTCAAATATGTCTCAGTTTTCCTCCCCTGGTACTCGGGTGCAACATTCCAGACGCTTTACTAACACTCTCCCCACTTGGAGAGTCAGCGCCTTTAACCTCCTGTTTGGCCCAGTTTGCAATTTCTGCGGAAGATGAACAGGAATAGTGAGAACCAATGAGAGACTAGCTGGAGGTGTCTGGACGGGCAAATTTAACTCTCATTTCCCACCAGGAAGAGGAAATATCCAAAGGCTCAGCGTGCCGTGCCGGAACCAGATTAGGGCCTGAAGCCATCCTGCGGTGTTGCGGCCAGGTCACAAGAAAGCGAGTTGAAGAAAGGAGCTCAGGGGCACTGTAATTCACAAATCTGCAGAGTTATAAATGACAGCTATCGTCCAAAAATAGACTGAAGTAAGGCTGCCAAGAGGACTTGAAAGTGGGGCAGAATTGCAGGAAACCGATTTCAGGAGGTAGACTGGAATTGCATTGAAAGCATAGGAAAAGAGGCAGAACGTCCACAATGATGCACTTGGCCAAGAAGGGCGTATGCGTTTTTTCCTGAATATATTCAGGAAAAAACGCATACGCCCTTTTTGGCCAACCAAGCAAGCTTGCAAAGGAAATCTGCACTACAATGAAGTCTCACTTCCCCCCGGTCATAAGGGCCATCTGAAAAAAGTGTAAAATCCAGAAAGGCAGGAAAGGCCATGGAGAACTGGGAGCCTTGTTATGCTGATGGGCGGGATGGAAATTGCCAACAGACACTCGGGAGAAGTGTATGGTGTTTCCTGAAACATCTAAAAAACAAAGCAACAGAACCTAGGGCACTTCCACTTATGGTCCTATAGCTTAGGGAAATTAAAATCAAAAAGACACAGCTACCCCAAAGTTTGGGACGCCTCTGTTTACAAGAACCTCGTTTACAGTACAAGTTCAACATCGCAGAAAATGAAAAATGGATAAAGAAGTTGTGGTATTTACTTACAAAGCAATATCACTCAGCAATGAAATCTGTGTCATCAGGCCCTTAGCAGCACAATGAGTGGATTCAGGTATGATGATTCTAACTGAAATAAGTCACACAGAAAAAGAAACATCATAAGATATCAGTAATACACGGAATGTAAACTTGGCTACACAGGAACTGAATTACAGAACAGAACAGGGTCTCAAATTTAGAAAACCAACTTATTCTTGCTTAAGGGGAAAGGTGAGTTGGGGTGCTGCATAAACCAGAGATTGAAATGAGCACAGATAAAGTTCCTTAAGCCAAATATGGAATAGACAAGAGCTACTCCTTGCTCAACGAAATGGACTCAACACCGCATATTAAACGCCTAAGAATGTACCTGACTAGTAAGTATCTTAAAACCTATGGATTGCTATGTCTCCGAAAGAGAATCAAGCATGTGTACAGGGGCATAAACGCAGCAGTGATAGGATTGGAGAGGTTCGGTGAGCAAATGAAGACCCTTTGAAGTCATATTGCATGGTACCCATTCCACGGGTTTCAACTACCCAGGTTTAAGGTATTCTTCCTTCAGCTAAAACATGCATGTGGAACCTAGAGTATGATCAACCATGTGATCGGGAGACGTGTTCAAATATGTCTCAGTTTTCCTCCCCTGGTACTCGGGTGCAACATTCCAGACGCTTAACTAACACTCTCCCCACTTGGAGAGTCAGTCCCTTTAACATCCTGTTTGGCCCAGTTTGCAATTTCTGCGGAAGATGAACAGGAATAGCGAGAACCAATGAGAGGCTAGCTGGAGGTGTCTGGACGGGCAAATTTAACTCTCATTTCCCACCAGGAAGAGGAATTAACCAAAGGCTCAGCAGGCCGGGCCGGAACCAGATTAGGGCCTGAAGCCATCCTGCGGTGTTGCGGCCAGCTCACAAGAAAGCGAGTTGAAGAAAGGAGCTCAGGGGCACTGTAATTCACAAACCTGCAGAGTTATAAATGACAGCTATCGTCCAAAAATAGACTGAAGTAAGGCTGCCAAGAGGACTTGAAAGCGGGGCAGAATTGCAGGAAGCCGATTTCAGGAGGTAGACTGGAATTGCATTGAAAGCATAGGAAAAGAGGCAGAACGTCCACAATGATGCACTTGGCCAAAAAGGGCGTATGCGTTTTTTCCTGAATATATTCAGGAAAAAACGCATACGCCCTTTTTGGCCAACCAAGCAAGCTTGCAAAGGAAATCTGCACTACAATGAAGTCTCACTTACCCCCGGTCAAAAGGGCCATCTGAAAAAAGTGTAAAATCCAGAAAGGCAGGACAGGCCATGGAGAACTGGGAGCCTTGTTATGCTGATGGTCGGGATGTAAATTGCCAACAGACACTCGGGAGAAGTGTATGGTGTTTCCTGAAACATCTAAAAAACAAAGCAACAGAGCCTAGGGCACTGCCACTTATGGTCCTATAGCTTAGGGAAATTAAAATCAAAAAGACACAGCCACCCCAAAGTTTGGGACGCCTCTGTTTACAAGAACCTCGTTTACAGTACAAGTTCAACATCGCAGAAAGTGAAAAATGGATAAAGAAGTTGTGGTATTTACTTACAAAGCAATATCACTCAGCAATGAAATCTATGTCATCAGGCCCTTAGCAGCACAATGAGTGGATTCAGGTATGATGATTCTAACTGAAATAAGTCACACAGAAAAAGAAACATCATAAGATATCAGTAATACACGGAATGTAAACTTGGCTACACAGGAACTGAATTACAGAACAGAACAGGGTCTCAAATTTAGAAAACCAACTTATGCTTGCTTAAGGGGAAAGGTGAGTTGGGGTGCTGCATAAAACCAGAGATTGAAATGAGCACAGATAAAGTTCCTTAAGCCAAATATGGAATAGACAAGAGCTACTCCTTGCTCAATGAAATGGACTCAACACCCCATATTAAACGCCTAAGAATGTACCTGACTAGTAAGTATCTTAAAACCTATGGATTGCTATGTCTCCGAAAGAGAATCAAGCATGTGTACAGGGGCATAAACGCAGCAGTGATAGGATTGGAGAGGTTCGGTGAGCAAATGAAGACCCTTTGAAGTCATATTGCATGGTACCCATTACACGGGTCTCAACTCTCCAGGTTTAAGGTATTCTTCCTTCAGCTAAAACATGCATGTGGAACCCAAGTATGATCAACCATGTGAACGGGAGACGTGTTCAAATATGTCTCAGTTTTCCTCCCCTGGTACTCGGGTGCAACATTCCAGACGCTTTACTAACACTCTCCCCACTTGGAGAGTCAGCGCCTTTAACCTCCTGTATGGCCCAGTTTGCAATTTCTGCGGAAGATGAACAGGAATAGCGAGAACCAATGAGAGACTAGCTGGAGGTGTCTGGACGGGCAAATTTAACTCTCATTTCCCACCAGGAAGAGGAAATAACCAAAGGCTCAGCGTGCCGTACCGGAACCAGATTAGGGCCTGAAGCCATCCTGCGGTGTTGCGGCCAGGTCACAAGAAAGCGAGTTGAAGAAAGGAGCTCAGGGGCACTGTAATTCACAAACCTGCAGAGTTATAAATGACAGCTATCGTCCAAAAATAGACTGAAGTAAGGCTGCCAAGAGGACTTGAAAGCGGGGCAGAATTGCAGGAAACCGATTTCAGGAGGTAGACTGGAATTGCATTGAAAGCATAGGAAAAGAGGCAGAACGTCCACAATGATGCACTTGGCCAAAAAGGGCGTATGCTTTTTTTCCTGAATATATTCAGGAAAAAACGCATACGCACTTTTTGGCCAACCAAGCAAGCTTGCAAAGGAAATCTGCACTACAATGAAGTCTCACTTCCCCCCGGTCAAAAGGGCCATCTGAAAAATGTGTAAAATCCAGAAAGGCAGGACAGGCCATGGAGAACTGGGAGCCTTGTTATGCTGATGGGTGGGATGTAAATTGCCAACAGACACTCGGGAGAAGTGTATGGTGTTTCCTGAAACATCTAAAAAACAAAGCAACAGAGCCTAGGGCACTGCCACTTATGGTCCTATAGCTTACGGAAATTAAAATCAAAAAGACACTGTCACCCCAAGTTTGGCACGCCTCTGATTAAAAAACCTTGTTTACAGTACAAGTTCATCATCGCAGAATGTGAAAAATGGATAAAGAAGTTGTGGTATTTACTTACAAAGCAATATCACTCAGCAATGAAGTCTATGTCATCAGGCCCTTAGCATCACAATGAGTGGATTCAGGTATGATGATTCTAACTGAAATAAGTCACACAGAAAAAGAAACATCATAAGATATCAGTAATACACGGAATGTAAACTTGGCTACACAGGAACTGAATTACAGAACAGAACAGGGTCTCAAATTTAGAAAACCAACTTATGCTTGCTTAAGGGTAAAGGTGAGTTAGGGTGCTGCATAAAACCAGAGATTCAAATGAGCACAGATAAAGTTCCTTAAGTCAAATATGGAATAGACAATAGCTACTCCTTGCTCAACGAAATGGACTCAACACCGCATATTAAACGCCTAAGAATGTACCTGACTAGTAAGTATCGTAAAACCTATGGATTGCTATGTCTCCAAAAGAGAATCAAGCATGTGTACAGGGGCATAAACGCAGCAGTGATAGGATTGGAGAGGTTCGGTGAGCAAATGAAGACCCTTTGAAGTCATATTGCATGGTACCCATTACACGGGTCTCAACTCTCCAGGTTTAAGGTATTCTTCCTTCAGCTAAAACATGCATGTGGAACCCAAGTATGATCAACCATGTGAACGGGAGACGTGTTCAAATATGTCTCAGTTTTCCTCCCCTGGTACTCGGGTGCAACATTCCAGACGCTTTACTAACACTCTCCCCACTTGGAGAGTCAGCGCCTTTAACCTCCTGTTTGGCCCAGTTTGCAATTTTTGCGGAAGATGAACAGGAATAGCGAGAACCAATGAGAGGCTAGCTGGAGGTGTCTGGACGGGCAAATTTAACTCTCATTTCCCACCAGGAAGAGGAAATAACCAAAGGCTCAGCGTGCCGTACCGGAACCAGATTAGGGCCTGAAGCCATCCTGCGGTGTTGCGGCCAGCTCACAAGAAAGCGAGTTGAAGAAAGGAGCTCAGGGGCACTGTAATTCACAAACCTGCAGAGTTATAAATGACAGCTATCGTCCAAAAATAGACTGAAGTAAGGCTGCCAAGAGGACTTGAAAGCGGGGCAGAATTGCAGGAAACCGATTTCAGGAGGTAGACTGGAATTGCATTGAAAGCATAGGAAAAGAGGCAGAACGTCCACAATGATGCACTTGCCCAAAAAGGGCGTATGCGTTTTTTCCTGAATATATTCAGGAAAAAACGCATACGCACTTTTTGGCCAACCAAGCAAGCTTGCAAAGGAAATGTGCACTACAATGAAGTCTCACTTCCCCCCGGTCAAAAGGGCCATCTGAAAAAAGTATAAAATCCAGAAAGGCAGGACAGGCCATGGAGAACTGGGAGCCTTGTTATGCTGATGGGCGGGATGTAAATTGCCAACAACCACTCGGGAGAAGTGTATGGTGTTTCCTGAAACATCTAAAAAACAAAGCAACAGAACCTAGGGCACTTCCACTTATGGTCCTATAGCTTAGGGAAATTAAAATCAAAAAGACACAGCCACCCCAAAGTTTGGGACGCCTCTGTTTACAAGAACCTCGTTCACAGTACAAGTTCAACATCGCAGAAAGTGAAAAATGGATAAAGAACTTGTGGTACTTACGTACAATGCAGTATCACTCAGCAATGAAATCTATGTCATCAGGCCCGTAGCAGCATAATGAGTGGATTCAGGTACGATGATTCTAACTGAAATAAGTCACACAGAAAAAGAAACATCATAAGATATCAGTAATACACGGAATGGAAACTTGGCTACACAGGAACTGAATTACAGAACAGAACAGGGTCTCAAATTTAGAAAACCAACTTATGCTTGCTTAAGGGGAAAGGTGAGTTGGGTTGCTGCATAAAACCAGAGATTGAAATGAGCACAGATAAAGTTCCTTAGGCCAAATATGGAATAGACAAGAGCTACTCCTTGCTCAACGAAATGGACTCAACACCGCATATTAAACGCCTAAGAATGTACCTGACTAGTAAGTATCGTAAAACCTATGGATTGCTATGTCTCCGAAAGAGAATCAAGCATGTGTACAGGGGCATAAACGCAGCAGTGATAGGATTGGAGAGGTTCGGTGAGCAAATGAAGACCCTTTGAAGTCATATTGCATGGTACCCATTCCACGGGTCTCAACTCTCCAGGTTTTAGGTATTCTTCCTTCAGCTAAAACATGCATGTGGAACCCAGAGTATGATCAACCATGTGATCGGGAGCCGTGTTCAAATATGTCTCAGTTTTCCTCCCCTGGTACTCGGGTGCAACATTCCAGACGCTTTACTAACATTCTCCCCACTTGGAGAGTCAGCGCCCTTAACCTCCTGTTTGGCCCAGTTTGCAATTTCTGCGGAAGATGAACAGGAATAGCGAGAACCAATGAGAGGCTAGCTGGAGGTGTCTGGACGGGCAAATTTAACTCTCATTTCCCACCAGGAAGAGGAAATAACCAAAGGCTCAGCAGGCCGGGCCGGAACCAGATTAGGGCCTGAAGCCATCCTGCGGTGTTGCGGCAAGGTCACAAGAAAGCGAGTTGAAGAAAGGAGCTCAGGAGCACTGTAATTCACAAACCTGCAGAGTTATAAATGACAGCTATCGTCCAAAAATAGACTGAAGTAAGACTGCCCAGAGGACTTGAAAGCGGGGCAGAATTGCAGGAAACCGATTTCAGGAGGTAGACTGGAATTGCATTGAAAGCATAGGAAAAGAGGCAGAACGTCCACAATGATGCACTTGGCCAAAAAGGGCGTATGTGTTTTTTCCTGAATATATTCAGGAAAAAACGCATACGCCCTTTTTGGCCAAACAAGCAAGCTTGCAAAGGAAATCTGCACTACAATGAAGTCTCACTTCCCCCCGGTCAAAAGGGCCATCTGAAAAAAGTGTAAAATCCAGAAAGGCAGGACAGGCCATGGAGAACTGGGAGCCTTGTTATGCTGATGGGCGGGATGGAAATTGCCAACAGACACTCGGGAGAAGTGTATGGTGTTTCCTGAAACATCTAAAAAACAAAGCAACAGAACCTAGGGCACTTCCACTTATGGTCCTATAGTTAGGGAAATTAAAATCAAAAAGACACAGCCACCCCAAAGTTTGGAACGGCTCTGTTTACAAGAACCTCGTTTACAGTACAAGTTCAACATCGCAGAAAGTGAAAAATGGATAAAGAAGTTGTGGTATTTACTTACAAAGCAATATCACTCAGCAATGAAATCTGTGTCATCAGGCCCTTAGCAGCACAATGAGTGGATTCAGGTATGATGATTCTAACTGAAGTAAGTCACACAGAAAAAGAAACATCATAAGATATCAGTAATACATGGAATGTAAACTTGGCTACACAGGAACTGAAATACAGAACAGAACAGGGTCTCAAATTTAGAAAAACAACTTATGCTTGCTTAAGGGTAAAGGTGAGTTGGGGTGCTGCATAAAACCAGAGATTGAAATGAGCACAGATAAAGTTCCTTAAGCCAAATATGGAATAGACAAGAGCTACTCCTTGCTCAACGAAATGGACTCAACACCGCATATTAAACGCCTAAGAATGTACCTGACTAGTAAGTATCTTAAAACCTATGGATTGCTATGTCTCCAAAAGAGAATCAAGCATGTGTACAGGGGCATAAACGCAGCAGTGATAGGATTGGAGAGGTTCGGTGAGCAAATGAAGACCCTTTGAAGTCATATTGCATGGTACCCATTCCACGGGTTTCAACTACCCAGGTTTAAGGTATTCTTCCTTCAGCTAAAACATGCATGTGGAACCTAGAGTATGATCAACCATGTGATCGGGAGACGTGTTCAAATATGTCTCAGTTTTCCTCCCCTGGTACTCGGGTGCAACATTCCAGACGCTTTACTAACACTCTCCCCACTTGGAGAGTCAGTCCCTTTAACCTCCTGTTTGGCCCAGTTTTCAATTTCTGCGGAAGATGAACAGGAATAGCGAGAACCAATGAGAGGCTAGCTGGAGGTGTCTGGACGGGCAAATTTAACTCTCATTTCCCACCAGGAAGAGGAAATAACCAAAGGCTCAGCGTGCCGTACCGGAACCAGATTAGGGCCTGAAGCCATCCTGCGGTGTTGCGGCCACCTCAAAAGAAAGCGAGTTGAAGAAAGGAGCTCAGGGGCACTGTAATTCACAAACCTGCAGAGTTATAAATGACAGCTATCGTCCAAAAATAGACTGAAGTAAGGCTGCCAAGAGGACTTGAAAGCGGGGCAGAATTGCAGGAAACCGATTTCAGGAGGTAGACTGGAATTGCATTGAAAGCATAGGAAAAGAGGCAGAACGTCCACAATGATGCACTTGGCCAAAAAGGGCGTATGCGTTTTTTCCTGAATATATTCAGGAAAAAACGCATACGCCCTTTTTGGCCAACCAAGCAAGCTTGCAAAGGAAATCTGCACTACAATGAAGTCTCACTTCCCCCCGGTCAAAAGGGCCATCTGAAAAAAGTGTAAAATCCAGAAAGGCAGGACAGGCCATGGAGAACTGGGAGCCTTGTTATGCTGATGGGCGGGATGTAAATTGCCAACAACCACTCGGGAGAAGTGTATGGTGTTTCCTGAAACATCTAAAAAACAAAGCAACAGAACCTAGGGCACTTCCACTTATGGTCCTATAGCTTAGGGAAATTAAAATCAAAAAGACACAGCCACCCCAAAGTTTGGAACGGCTCTGTTTACAAGAACCTCGTTTACAGTACAAGTTCAACATCGCAGAAAGTGAAAAATGGATAAAGAAGTTGTGGTATTTACTTACAAAGCAATATCACTCAGCAATGAAATCTGTGTCATCAGGCCCTTAGCAGCACAATGAGTGGATTCAGGTATGATGATTCTAACTGAAGTAAGTCACACAGAAAAAGAAACATCATAAGATATCAGTAATACACGGAATGTAAACTTGGCTACACAGGAACTGAATTACAGAACAGAACAGGGTCTCAAATTTAGAAAACCAACTTATGCTTGCTTAAGGGGAAAGGAGAGTTGGGGTGCTGCATAAAACCAGAGATTGAAATGAGCACAGATAAAGTTCCTTAAGTCAAATATGGAATAGACAAGAGCTACTCCTTGCTCAACGAAATGGACTCAACACCGCATATTAAACGCCTAAGAATGTACCTGACTAGTAAGTATCGTAAAACCTATGGATTGCTATGTCTCCGAAAGAGAATCAAGCATGTGTACAGGGGCATAAACGCAGCAGTGATAGGATTGGAGAGGTTCGGTGAGCAAATGAAGACCCTTTGAAGTCATATTGCATGGTACCCATTACACGGGTCTTAACTCTCCAGGTTTAAGGTATTCTTCCTTCAGCTAAAACATGCATGTGGAACCCAAGTATGATCAACCATGTGAACGGGAGACGTGTTCAAATATGTCTCAGTTTTCCTCCCCTGGTACTCGGGTGCAACATTCCAGACGCTTTACTAACACTCTCCCCACTTGGAGAGTCAGCGCCTTTAACCTCCTGTTTGGCCCAGTTTGCAATTTCTGCGGAAGATGAACAGGAATAGCGAGAACCAATGAGAGACTAGCTGGAGGTGTCTGGACGGGCAAATTTGACTCTCATTTCCCACCAGGAAGAGGAAATAACCAAAGGCTCAGCGTGCCGTGCCGGAACCAGATTAGGGCCTGAAGCCATCCTGCGGTGTTGCGGCCAGGTCACAAGAAAGCGAGTTGAAGAAAGGAGCTCAGGGGCACTGTAATTCACAAACCTGCAGAGTTATAAATGACAGCTGTCGTCCAAAAATAGACTGAAGTAAGGCTGCCAAGAGGACTTGAAAGCGGGGCAGAATTGCAGGAAACCGATTTCAGGAGGTAGACTGGAATTGCATTGAAAGCATAGGAAAAGAGGCAGAACGTCCACAATGATGCACTTGGCCAAGAAGGGCGTATGCGTTTTTTCCTGAATATATTCAGGAAAAAACGCATACGCCCTTTTTGGCCAACCAAGCAAGCTTGCAAAGGAAATCTGCACTACAATGAAGTCTCACTTCCCCCCGGTCAAAAGGGCCATCTGAAAAAAGTGTAAAATCCAGAAAGGCAACAGGCCATTGAGAACTGGGAGCCTTGTTATGCTGATGGGCGGGATGTAAATTGCCAACAGACACTCGGGAGAAGTGTATGGTGTTTCCTGAAACATCTAAAAAACAAAGCAACAGAGCCTAGGGCACTGCCACTTATGGTCCTATAGCTTAGGGAAATTAAAATCAAAAAGACACAGCCACCCCAAAGTTTGGAACGGCTCTGTTTACAAGAACCTCGTTTACAGTACAAGTTCAACATCGCAGAAAGTGAAAAATGGATAAAGAAGTTGTGGTATTCACTTACAAAGCAATATCACTTAGCAATGAAATCTATGTCATCAGGCCCTTAGCAGCACAATGAGTGGATTCAGGTATGATGATTCTAACTGAAATAAGTCACACAGAAAAAGAAACATCATAAGATATCAGTAATACACGGAATGGAAACTTGGCTACACAGGAACTGAATTACAGAACAGAACAGGGTCTCAAATTTAGAAAACCAACTTATGCTTGCTTAAGGGGAAAGGTGAGTTGGGGTGCTGCATAAAACCAGAGATTGAAATGAGCACAGATAAAGTTCCTTAAGCCAAATATGGAATAGACAAGAGCTACTCCTTGCTCAACGAAATGGACTCAACACCGCATATTAAACGCCTAAGAATGTACCTGACTAGTAAGTATCTTAAAACCTATGGATTGCTATGTCTCCAAAAGAGAATCAAGCATGTGTACAGGGGCATAAACGCAGCAGTGATAGGATTGGAGAGGTTCGGTGAGCAAATGAAGACCCTTTGAAGTCATATTGCATGGTACCCATTCCACGGGTTTCAACTACCCAGGTTTAAGGTATTCTTCCTTCAGCTAAAACATGCATGTGGAACCTAGAGTATGATCAACCATGTGATCGGGAGACGTGTTCAAATATGTCTCAGTTTTCCTCCCCTGGTACTCGGGTGCAACATTCCAGACGCTTTACTAACACTCTCCCCACTTGGAGAGTCAGTCCCTTTAACCTCCTGTTTGGCCCAGTTTTCAATTTCTGCGGAAGATGAACAGGAATAGCGAGAACCAATGAGAGGCTAGCTGGAGGTGTCTGGACGGGCAAATTTAACTCTCATTTCCCACCAGGAAGAGGAAATAACCAAAGGCTCAGCGTGCCGTACCGGAACCAGATTAGGGCCTGAAGCCATCCTGCGGTGTTGCGGCCACCTCAAAAGAAAGCGAGTTGAAGAAAGGAGCTCAGGGGCACTGTAATTCACAAACCTGCAGAGTTATAAATGACAGCTATCGTCCAAAAATAGACTGAAGTAAGGCTGCCAAGAGGACTTGAAAGCGGGGCAGAATTGCAGGAAACCGATTTCAGGAGGTAGACTGGAATTGCATTGAAAGCATAGGAAAAGAGGCAGAACGTCCACAATGATGCACTTGGCCAAAAAGGGCGTATGCGTTTTTTCCTGAATATATTCAGGAAAAAACGCATACGCCCTTTTTGGCCAACCAAGCAAGCTTGCAAAGGAAATCTGCACTACAATGAAGTCTCACTTCCCCCCGGTCAAAAGGGCCATCTGAAAAAAGTGTAAAATCCAGAAAGGCAGGACAGGCCATGGAGAACTGGGAGCCTTGTTATGCTGATGGGCGGGATGTAAATTGCCAACAACCACTCGGGAGAAGTGTATGGTGTTTCCTGAAACATCTAAAAAACAAAGCAACAGAACCTAGGGCACTTCCACTTATGGTCCTATAGCTTAGGGAAATTAAAATCAAAAAGACACAGCCACCCCAAAGTTTGGAACGGCTCTGTTTACAAGAACCTCGTTTACAGTACAAGTTCAACATCGCAGAAAGTGAAAAATGGATAAAGAAGTTGTGGTATTTACTTACAAAGCAATATCACTCAGCAATGAAATCTGTGTCATCAGGCCCTTAGCAGCACAATGAGTGGATTCAGGTATGATGATTCTAACTGAAGTAAGTCACACAGAAAAAGAAACATCATAAGATATCAGTAATACACGGAATGTAAACTTGGCTACACAGGAACTGAATTACAGAACAGAACAGGGTCTCAAATTTAGAAAACCAACTTATGCTTGCTTAAGGGGAAAGGAGAGTTGGGGTGCTGCATAAAACCAGAGATTGAAATGAGCACAGATAAAGTTCCTTAAGTCAAATATGGAATAGACAAGAGCTACTCCTTGCTCAACGAAATGGACTCAACACCGCATATTAAACGCCTAAGAATGTACCTGACTAGTAAGTATCGTAAAACCTATGGATTGCTATGTCTCCGAAAGAGAATCAAGCATGTGTACAGGGGCATAAACGCAGCAGTGATAGGATTGGAGAGGTTCGGTGAGCAAATGAAGACCCTTTGAAGTCATATTGCATGGTACCCATTACACGGGTCTTAACTCTCCAGGTTTAAGGTATTCTTCCTTCAGCTAAAACATGCATGTGGAACCCAAGTATGATCAACCATGTGAACGGGAGACGTGTTCAAATATGTCTCAGTTTTCCTCCCCTGGTACTCGGGTGCAACATTCCAGACGCTTTACTAACACTCTCCCCACTTGGAGAGTCAGCGCCTTTAACCTCCTGTTTGGCCCAGTTTGCAATTTCTGCGGAAGATGAACAGGAATAGCGAGAACCAATGAGAGACTAGCTGGAGGTGTCTGGACGGGCAAATTTGACTCTCATTTCCCACCAGGAAGAGGAAATAACCAAAGGCTCAGCGTGCCGTGCCGGAACCAGATTAGGGCCTGAAGCCATCCTGCGGTGTTGCGGCCAGGTCACAAGAAAGCGAGTTGAAGAAAGGAGCTCAGGGGCACTGTAATTCACAAACCTGCAGAGTTATAAATGACAGCTGTCGTCCAAAAATAGACTGAAGTAAGGCTGCCAAGAGGACTTGAAAGCGGGGCAGAATTGCAGGAAACCGATTTCAGGAGGTAGACTGGAATTGCATTGAAAGCATAGGAAAAGAGGCAGAACGTCCACAATGATGCACTTGGCCAAGAAGGGCGTATGCGTTTTTTCCTGAATATATTCAGGAAAAAACGCATACGCCCTTTTTGGCCAACCAAGCAAGCTTGCAAAGGAAATCTGCACTACAATGAAGTCTCACTTCCCCCCGGTCAAAAGGGCCATCTGAAAAAAGTGTAAAATCCAGAAAGGCAACAGGCCATTGAGAACTGGGAGCCTTGTTATGCTGATGGGCGGGATGTAAATTGCCAACAGACACTCGGGAGAAGTGTATGGTGTTTCCTGAAACATCTAAAAAACAAAGCAACAGAGCCTAGGGCACTGCCACTTATGGTCCTATAGCTTAGGGAAATTAAAATCAAAAAGACACAGCCACCCCAAAGTTTGGAACGGCTCTGTTTACAAGAACCTCGTTTACAGTACAAGTTCAACATCGCAGAAAGTGAAAAATGGATAAAGAAGTTGTGGTATTCACTTACAAAGCAATATCACTTAGCAATGAAATCTATGTCATCAGGCCCTTAGCAGCACAATGAGTGGATTCAGGTATGATGATTCTAACTGAAATAAGTCACACAGAAAAAGAAACATCATAAGATATCAGTAATACACGGAATGGAAACTTGGCTACACAGGAACTGAATTACAGAACAGAACAGGGTCTCAAATTTAGAAAACCAACTTATGCTTGCTTAAGGGGAAAGGTGAGTTGGGGTGCTGCATAAAACCAGAGATTGAAATGAGCACAGATAAAGTTCCTTAAGCCAAATATGGAATAGACAAGAGCTACTCCTTGCTCAACGAAATGGACTCAACACCCCATATGAAACGCCCAATAATGTACCTGACTAGTAAGTATCGTAAAACCTATGGATTGCTATGTCTCCAAAAGAGAATCAAGCATGTGTACAGGGGCATAAACGCAGCAGTGATAGGATTGGATAGGTTTGGTGAGCAAATGAAGACCCTTTGAAGTCATATTGCATGGTACCCATTCCACGGGTCTCAACTCTACAGGTTTAAGGTATTCTTCCTTCAGCTAAAACATGCATGTGGAACCCAAGTATGATCAACCATGTGAACGGGAGACGTGTTCAAATATGTCTCAGTTTTCCTCCCCTGGTACTCGGGTGCAACATTCCAGACGCTTTACTAACACTCTCCCGACTTGGAGAGTCAGTCCCTTTAACCTCCTGTTTGGCCCAGTTTGCAATTTCTGCGGAAGATGAACAGGAATAGCGAGAACCAATGAGAGACTAGCTGGAGGTGTCTGAACGGGCAAATTTAACTCTCATTTCCCACCAGGAAGAGGAATTAACCAAAGGCTCAGCATGCCGGGCCGTAACCAGATTAGGGCCTGAAGCCATCCTGCGGTGTTGCGGCCAGGTCACAAGAAAGCGAGTTGAAGAAAGGAGCTCAGGGGCACTGTAATTCACAAACCTGCAGAGTTATAAATGACAGCTATCGTCCAAAAATAGACTGAAGTAAGGCTGCCAAGAGGACTTGAAAGCGGGGCAGAATTGCAGGAAACCGATTTCAGGAGGTAGACTGGAATTGCATTGAAAGCATAGGAAAAGAGGCAGAACGTCCACAATGATGCACTTGGCCAAAAAGGGCGTATGCGTTTTTTCCTGAATATATTCAGGAAAAAACGCATACGCCCTTTTTGGCCAACCAAGCAAGCTTGCAAAGGAAATCTGCACTACAATGAAGTCTCACTTCCCCCCGTCAAAAGGGCCATCTGAAAAAAGTGTAAAATCCAGAAAGGCAGGACAGGCCATGGAGAAATGGGAGCCTTGTTATGCTGATGGGCGGGATGTAAATTGCCAACAGACACTCGGGAGAAGTGTATGGTGTTTCCTGAAACATCTAAAAAACAAAGCAACAGAGCCTAGGGCACTTCCACTTATGGTCCTATAGCTTAGGGAAATTAAAATCAAAAAGACACAGCCACCCCAAGGTTTGGAACGGCTCTGTTTACAAGAACCTCGTTTACAGTACAAGTTCAACATCGCAGAAAGTGAAAAATGGATAAAGAAGTTGTGGTATTCACTTACAAAGCAATATCATTCAGCAATGAAATCTATGTCATCAGGCCCTTAGCAGCACAATGAGTGGATTCAGGTATGATGATTCTAACTGAAATAAGTCACACAGAAAAAGAAACATCATAAGATATCAGTAATACACGGAATGGAAACTTGGCTACACAGGAACTGAATTACAGAACAGAACAGGGTCTCAAATTTAGAAAAACAACTTATGCTTGCTTAAGGGGAAAGGTGAGTTGGGGTGCTGCATAAAACCAGAGATTGAAATGAGCACAGATAAAGTTCCTTAAGCCAAATATGGAATAGACAAGAGCTACTCCTTACTCAACGAAATGGACTCAACACCGCATATTAAACGCCTAAGAATGTACCTGACTTGTAAGTATCTTAAAACCTAAGAATTGCTATGTCTCCGAAAGAGAATCAAGCATGTGTACAGGGGCATAAACGCAGCAGTGATAGGATTGGAGAGGTTCGGTGAGCAAATGAAGACCCTTTGAAGTCATATTGAATGGTACCCATTCCACGGGTTTCAACTACCCAGGTTTAAGGTATTCTTCCTTCAGCTAAAACATGCATGTGGAACCCAAGTATGATCAACCATGTGAACGGGAGACGTGTTCAAATATGTCTCAGTTTTCCTCCCCTGGTACTCGGGTGCAACATTCCAGACGCTTTACTAACACTCTCCCCACTTGGAGAGTCAGCGCCTTTAACCTTCTGTTTGGCCCAGTTTGCAATTTCTGCGGAAAATGAACAGGAATAGCGAGAACCAATGAGAGGCTAGCTGGAGGTGTCTGGACGGGCAAATTTAACTCTCATTTCCCACCAGGAAGAGGAAATAACCAAAGGCTCAGCGTGCCGTACCGGAACCAGATTAGGGCCTGAAGCCATCCTGCGGTGTTGCGGCCAGCTCAAAAGAAAGCGAGTTGAACAAAGCAGCTCAGGGGCACTGTAATTCACAAACCTGCAGAGTTATAAATGACAGCTATCGTCCAAAAATAGACTGAAGTAAGGCTGCCAAGAGGACTTGAAAGCGGGGCAGAATTGCAGGAAACCGATTTCAGGAGGTAGACTGGAATTGCATTGAAAGCATAGGAAAAGAGGCAGAACGTCCACAATGATGCACTTGGCCAAAAAGGCCGTATGCGTTTTTTCCTGAATATATTCAGGAAAAAACGCATACGCCCTCTTTGGCCAACCAAGCAAGATTGCAAAGGAAATCTGCACTACAATGAAGTCTCACTTCCCCCCGGTCAAAAGGGCCATCTGAAAAAAGTGTAAAATCCAGAAAGGCAGGACAGGCCATGGAGAACTGGGAGCCTTGTTATGCTGATGGGCGGGATGTAAATTGCCAACAACCACTCGGGAGAAGTGTATGGTGTTTCCTGAAACATCTAAAAAACAAAGCAACAGAACCTAGGGCACTTCCACTTATGGTCCTATAGCTTAGGGAAATTAAAATCAAAAAGACACAGCCACCCCAAAGTTTGGAACGGCTCTGTTTACAAGAACCTCGTTTACAGTACAAGTTCAACATCGCAGAAAGTGAAAAATGGATAAAGAAGTTGTGGTATTTACTTACAAAGCAATATCACTCAGCAATGAAATCTGTGTCATCAGGCCCTTAGCAGCACAATGAGTGGATTCAGGTATGATGATTCTAACTGAAGTAAGTCACACAGAAAAAGAAACATCATAAGATATCAGTAATACACGGAATGTAAACTTGGCTACACAGGAACTGAATTACAGAACAGAACAGGGTCTCAAATTTAGAAAACCAACTTATGCTTGCTTAAGGTTAAAGGTGAGTTGGGGTGCTGCATAAAACCAGAGATTGAAATGAGCACAGATAAAGTTCCTTAAGTCAAATATGGAATAGACAAGAGCTACTCCTTGCTCAACGAAATGGACTCAACACCGCATATTAAACGCCTAAGAATGTACCTGACTAGTAAGTATCTTAAAACCTATGGATTGCTATGTCTCCGAAAGAGAATCAAGCATGTGTACAGGGGCATAAACGCAGCAGTGATAGGATTGGAGAGGTTCGGTGAGCAAATGAAGACCCTTTGAAGTCATATTGCATGGTACCCATTACACGGGTCTCAACTCTCCAGGTTTAAGGTATTCTTCCTTCAGCTAAAACATGCATGTGGAACCCAAGTATGATCAACCATGTGAACGGGAGACGTGTTCAAATATGTCTCAGTTTTCCTCCCCTGGTACTCGGGTGCAACATTCCAGACGCTTTACTAACACTCTCCCCACTTGGAGAGTCAGCGCCTTTAACCTCCTGTTTGGCCCAGTTTGCAATTTCTGCGGAAGATGAACAGGAATAGCGAGAACCAATGAGAGACTAGCTGGAGGTGTCTGGACGGGCAAATTTAACTCTCATTTCCCACCAGGAAGAGGAAATAACCAAAGGCTCAGTGTGCCGTGCCGGAACCAGATTAGGGCCTGAAGCCATCCTGCGGTGTTGCGGCCAGGTCACAAGAAAGCGAGTTGAAGAAAGGAGCTCAGGGGCACTGTAATTCACAAACCTGCAGAGTTATAAATGACAGCTATCGTCCAAAAATAGACTGAAGTAAGGCTGCCAAGAGGACTTGAAAGCGGGGCAGAATTGCAGGAAACCGATTTCAGGAGGTAGACTGGAATTGCATTGAAAGCATAGGAAAAGAGGCAGAACGTCCACAATGATGCACTTGGCCAAGAAGGGCGTATGCGTTTTTTCCTGAATATATTCAGGAAAAAACACATACGCCCTTTTTGGCCAACCAAGCAAGCTTGCAAAGGAAATCTGCACTACAATGAAGTCTCACTTCCCCCCGGTCAAAAGGGCCATCTGAAAAAAGTGTAAAATCCAGAAAGGCAGGACAGGCCATGGAGAACTGGGAGCCTTGTTATGCTGATGGGCGGGATGGAAATTGCCAACAGACACTCGGGAGAAGTGTATGGTGTTTCCTGAAACATCTAAAAAACAAAGCAACAGAACCTAGGGCACTTCCACTTATGGTCCTATAGCTTAGGGAAATTAAAATGAAAAAGACACAGCCACCCCAAAGTTTGGGACGCCTCTGTTTACAAGAACCTCGTTTACAGTACAAGTTCAACATCGCAGAAAGTGAAAAATGGATAAAGAAGTTGTGGTATTCACTTACAAAGCAATATCACTTAGCAATGAAATCTATGTCATCAGGCCCTTAGCAGCACAATGAGTGGATTCAGGTATGATGATTCTAACTGAAATAAGTCACACAGAAAAAGAAACATCATAAGATATCAGTAATACACGGAATGTAAACTTGGCTACACAGGAACTGAATTACAGAACAGAACAGGGTCTCAAATTTAGAAAACCAACTTATTCTTGCTTAAGGGTAAAGGTGAGTTGGGGTGCTGCATAAACCAGAGATTGAAATGAGCACAGATAAAGTTCCTTAAGCCAAATATGGAATAGACAAGAGCTACTCCTTGCTCAACGAAATGGACTCAACACCGCATATTAAACGCCTAAGAATGTACCTGACTAGTAAGTATCTTAAAACCTATGGATTGCTATGTCTCCGAAAGAGAATCAAGCATGTGTACAGGGGCATAAACGCAGCAGTGATAGGATTGGAGAGGTTCGGTGAGCAAATGAAGACCCTTTGAAGTCATATTGCATGGTACCCATTACACGGGTCTCAACTCTCCAGGTTTAAGGTACTCTTCCTTCAGCTAAAACATGCATGTGGAACCCAAGTATGATCAACCATGTGAACGGGAGACGTGTTCAAATATGTCTCAGTTTTCCTCCCCTGGTACTCGGGTGCAACATTCCAGACGCTTTACTAACACTCTCCCCACTTGGAGAGTCAGCGCCTTTAACCTCCTGTTTGGCCCAGTTTGCAATTTCTGCGGAAGATGAACAGGAATAGCGAGAACCAATGAGAGACTAGCTGGAGGTGTCTGGACGGGCAAATTTAACTCTCATTTCCCACCAGGAAGAGGAAATAACCAAAGGCTCAGCGTGCCGTGCCGGAACCAGATTAGGGCCTGAAGCCATCCTGCGGTGTTGCGGCCAGGTCACAAGAAAGCGAGTTGAAGAAAGGAGCTCAGGGGCACTGTAATTCACAAACCTGCAGAGTTATAAATGACAGCTATCGTCCAAAAATAGACTGAAGTAAGGCTGCCAAGAGGACTTGAAAGCGGGGCAGAATTGCAGGAAACCGATTTCAGGAGGTAGACTGGAATTGCATTGAAAGCATAGGAAAAGAGGCAGAACGTCCACAATGATGCACTTGGCCAAGAAGGGCGTATGCGTTTTTTCCTGAATATATTCAGGAAAAAACGCATACGCACTTTTTGGCCAACCAAGCAAGCTTGCAAAGGAAATCTGCACTACAATGAAGTCTCACTTCTCCCCGGTCAAAAGGGCCATCTGAAAAAAGTGTAAAATCCAGAAAGGCAGGACAGGTCATGGAGAACTGGGAGCCTTGTTATGCTGATGGGCGGGATGGAAATTGCCAACAGACACTCGGGAGAAGTGTATGGTGTTTCCTGAAACATCTAAAAAACAAAGCAACAGAACCTAGGGCACTTCCACTTATGGTCCTATAGCTTAGGGAAATTAAAATCAAAAAGACACAGCCACCCCAAAGTTTGGGACGCCTCTGTTTACAAGAACCTCGTTTACAGTACAAGTTCAACATCGCAGAAAATGAAAAATGGATAAAGAAGTTGTGGTATTTACTTACAAAGCAATATCACTCAGCAATGAAATCTGTGTCATCAGGCCCTTAGCAGCACAATGAGTGGATTCAGGTATGATGATTCTAACTGAAATAAGTCACACAGAAAGAGAAACATCATAAGATATCAGTAATACACGGAATGTAAACTTGGCTACACAGGAACTGAATTACAGAACAGAACAGGGTCTCAAATTTAGAAAACCAACTTATTCTTGCTTAAGGGTAAAGGTGAGTTGGGGTGCTGCATAAACCAGAGATTGAAATGAGCACAGATAAAGTTCCTTAAGCCAAATATGGAATAGACAAGAGCTACTCCTTGCTCAACGAAATGGACTCAACACCGCATATTAAACGCCTAAGAATGTACCTGACTAGTAAGTATCTTAAAACCTATGGATTGCTATGTCTCCGAAAGAGAATCAAGCATGTGTACAGGGGCATAAACGCAGCAGTGATAGGATTGGAGAGGTTCGGTGAGCAAATGAAGACCCTTTGAAGTCATATTGCATGGTACCCATTACACGGGTCTTAACTCTCCAGGTTTAAGGTATTCTTCCTTCAGCTAAAACATGCATGTGGAACCCAAGTATGATCAACCATGTGAACGGGAGACGTGTTCAAATATGTCTCAGTTTTCCTCCCCTGGTACTCGGGTGCAACATTCCAGACGCTTTACTAACACTCTCCCCACTTGGAGAGTCAGTCCCTTTAACCTCCTGTTTGGCCCAGTTTGCAATTTCTGCGGAAGATGAACAGGAATAGCGAGAACCAATGAGAGGCTAGCTGGAGGTGTCTGGACGGGCAAATTTAACTCTCATTTCCCACCAGGAAGAGGAATTAACCAAAGGCTCAGCAGGCCGGGCCGGAACCAGATTAGGGCCTGAAGCCATCCTGCGGTGTTGCGGCCAGGTCACAAGAAAGCGAGTTGAAGAAAGGAGCTCAGGGGCACTGTAATTCACAAACCTGCAGAGTTATAAATGACAGCTATCGTCCAAAAATAGACTGAAGTAAGACTGCCAAGAGGACTTGAAAGCGGGGCAGAATTGCAGGAAACCGATTTCAGGAGGTAGACTGGAATTGCATTGAAAGCATAGGAAAAGAGGCAGAACGTCCACAATGATGCACTTGGCCAAAAAGGGTGTATGCGTTTTTTCCTGAATATATTCAGGAAAAAACGCATACGCCCTTTTTGGCCAACCAAGCAAGCTTGCAAAGGAAATCTGCACTACAATGAAGTCTCACTTCCCCCCGGTCAAAAGGGCCATCTGAAAAAAGTGTAAAATCCAGAAAGGCAGGAAAGGCCATGGAGAACTGGGAGCCTTGTTATGCTGATGGGCGGGATGTAAATTGCCAACAACCACTCGGGAGAAGTGTATGGTGTTTCCTGAAACATCTAAAAAACAAAGCAACAGAACCTAGGGCACTTCCACTTATGGTCCTATAGCTTAGGGAAATTAAAATCAAAAAGACACAGCCACCCCAAAGTTTGGAACGGCTCTGTTTACAAGAACCTCGTTTACAGTACAAGTTCAACATCGCAGAAAGTGAAAAATGGATAAAGAAGTTGTGGTATTTACTTACAAAGCAATATCACTCAGCAATGAAATCTGTGTCATCAGGCCCTTAGCAGCACAATGAGTAGATTCAGGTATGATGATTCTAACTGAAGTAAGTCACACAGAAAAAGAAACATCATAAGATATCAGTAATACACGGAATGTAAACTTGGCTACACAGGAACTGAATTACAGAACAGAACAGGGTCTCAAATTTAGAAAACCAACTTATGCTTGCTTAAGGGGAAAGGTGAGTTGGGGTGCTGCATAAAACCAGAGATTGAAATGAGCACAGATAAAGTTCCTTAAGTCAAATATGGAATAGACAAGAGCTACTCCTTGCTCAACGAAATGGACTCAACACCGCATATTAAACGCCTAAGAATGTACCTGACTAGTAAGTATCTTAAAACCTATGGATTGCTATGTCTCCGAAAGAGAATCAAGCATGTGTACAGGGGCATAAACGCAGCAGTGATAGGATTGGAGAGCTTCGGTGAGCAAATGAAGACCCTTTGAAGTCATATTGCATGGTACCCATTACACGGGTCTCAACTCTCCAGGTTTAAGGTATTCTTCCTTCAGCTAAAACATGCATGTGGAACCCAAGTATGATCAACCATGTGAACGGGAGACGTGTTCAAATATGTCTCAGTTTTCCTCCCCTGGTACTCGGGTGCAACATTCCAGACGCTTTACTAACACTCTCCCCACTTGGAGAGTCAGCGCCTTTAACCTCCTGTTTGGCCCAGTTTGCAATTTCTGCGGAAGATGAACAGGAATAGCGAGAACCAATGAGAGACTAGCTGGAGGTGTCTGGACGGGCAAATTTAACTCTCATTTCCCACCAGGAAGAGGAAATAACCAAAGGCTCAGCGTGCCGTGCCGGAACCAGATTAGGGCCTGAAGCCATCCTGCGGTGTTGCGGCCAGGTCACAAGAAAGCGAGTTGAAGAAAGGAGCTCAGGGGCACTGTAATTCACAAACCTGCAGAGTTATAAATGACAGCTATCGTCCAAAAATAGACTGAAGTAAGGCTGCCAAGAGGACTTGAAAGCGGGGCAGAATTGCAGGAAACCGATTTCAGGAGGTAGACTGGAATTGCATTGAAAGCATAGGAAAAGAGGCAGAACGTCCACAATGATGCACTTGGCCAAGAAGGGCGTATGCGTTTTTTCCTGAATATATTCAGGAAAAAACGCATACGCCCTTTTTGGCCAACCAAGCAAGCTTGCAAAGGAAATCTGCACTACAATGAAGTCTCACTTCCCCCCGGTCAAAAGGGCCATCTGAAAAAAGTGTAAAATCCAGAAAGGCAGGACAGGCCATGGAGAACTGGGAGCCTTGTTATGCTGATGGGCGGGATGGAAATTGCCAACAGACACTCGGGAGAAGTGTATGGTGTTTCCTGAAACATCTAAAAAACAAAGCAACAGAACCTAGGGCACTTCCACTTATGGTCCTATAGCTTAGGGAAATTAAAATCAAAAAGACACAGCCACCCCAAAGTTTGGGACGCCTCTGTTTACAAGAACCTCGTTTACAGTACAAGTTCAACATCGCAGAAAATGAAAAATGGATAAAGAAGTTGTGGTATTTACTTACAAAGCAATATCACTCAGCAATGAAATCTGTGTCATCAGGCCCTTAGCAGCACAATGAGTGGATTCAGGTATGATGATTCTAACTGAAATAAGTCACACAGAAAAAGAAACATCATAAGATATCAGTAATACACGGAATGTAAACTTGGCTACACAGGAACTGAATTACAGAACAGAACAGGGTCTCAAATTTAGAAAACCAACTTATTCTTGCTTAAGGGTAAAGGTGAGTTGGGGTGCTGCATAAACCAGAGATTGAAATGAGCACAGATAAAGTTCCTTAAGCCAAATATGGAATAGACAAGAGCTACTCCTTGCTCAACGAAATGGACTCAACACCGCATATTAAACGCCTAAGAATGTACCTGACTAGTAAGTATCTTAAAACCTATGGATTGCTATGTCTCCGAAAGAGAATCAAGCATGTGTACAGGGGCATAAACGCAGCAGTGATAGGATTGGAGAGGTTCGGTGAGCAAATGAAGACCCTTTGAAGTCATATTGCATGGTACCCATTACACGGGTCTTAACTCTCCAGGTTTAAGGTATTCTTCCTTCAGCTAAAACATGCATGTGGAACCCAAGTATGATCAACCATGTGAACGGGAGACGTGTTCAAATATGTCTCAGTTTTCCTCCCCTGGTACTCGGGTGCAACATTCCAGACGCTTTACTAACACTCTCCCCACTTGGAGAGTCAGTCCCTTTAACCTCCTGTTTGGCCCAGTTTGCAATTTCTGCGGAAGATGAACAGGAATAGCGAGAACCAATGAGAGGCTAGCTGGAGGTGTCTGGACGGGCAAATTTAACTCTCATTTCCCACCAGGAAGAGGAATTAACCAAAGGCTCAGCAGGCCGGGCCGGAACCAGATTAGGGCCTGAAGCCATCCTGCGGTGTTGCGGCCAGGTCACAAGAAAGCGAGTTGAAGAAAGGAGCTCAGGGGCACTGTAATTCACAAACCTGCAGAGTTATAAATGACAGCTATCGTCCAAAAATAGACTGAAGTAAGACTGCCAAGAGGACTTGAAAGCGGGGCAGAATTGCAGGAAACCGATTTCAGGAGGTAGACTGGAATTGCATTGAAAGCATAGGAAAAGAGGCAGAACGTCCACAATGATGCACTTGGCCAAAAAGGGCGTATGTGTTTTTTCCTGAATATATTCAGGAAAAAACGCATACGCCCTTTTTGGCCAACCAAGCAAGCTTGCAAAGGAAATCTGCACTACAATGAAGTCTCACTTCCCCCCGGTCAAAAGGGCCATCTGAAAAAAGTGCAAAATCCAGAAAGGCAGGACAGGCCATGGAGAACTGGGAGCCTTGTTATGCTGATGGGCAGGATGGAAATTGCCAACAACCACTCGGGAGAAGTGTATGGTGTTTCCTGAAACATCTAAAAAACAAAGCAACAGAACCTAGGGCACTTCCACTTATGGTCCTATAGCTTAGGGAAATTAAAATCAAAAAGACACAGCCACCCCAAAGTTTGGGACGCCTCTGTTTACAAGAACCTCGTTTACAGTACAAGTTCAACATCGCAGAAAGTGAAAAATGGATAAAGAAGTTGTGGTATTTACTTACAAAGCAATATCACTCAGCAATGAAATCTGTGTCATCAGGCCCTTAGCAGCACAATGAGTGGATTCAGGTATGATGATTCTAACTGAAGTAAGTCACACAGAAAAGGAAACATCATAAGATATCAGTAATACATGGAATGTAAACTTGGCTCCACAGGAACTGAATTACAGAACAGAACAGGGTCTCAAATTTAGAAAAACAACTTATGCTTGCTTAAGGGTAAAGGTGAGTTGGGGTGCTGCATAAAACCAGAGATTGAAATGAGCACAGATAAAGTTCCTTAAGCCAAATATGGAATAGACAAGAGCTACTCCTTGCTCAACGAAATGGACTCAACACCGCATATTAAACGCCTAAGAATGTACCTGACTTGTAAGTATCTTAAAACCTATGGATTGCTGTGTCTCCGAAAGAGAATCAAGCATGTGTACAGGGGCATAAACGCAGCAGTGATAGGATTGGAGAAGTTCGGTGAGCAAATGAAGACCCTTTGAAGTCATATTGCATGGTACCCATTCCACGGGTTTCAACTACCCAGGTTTAAGGTATTCTTCCTTCAGCTAAAACATGCATGTGGAACCTAGAGTATGATCAACCATGTGAATGGGAGACGTGTTCAAATATGTCTCAGTTTTCCTCCCCTGGTACTCGGGTGCAACATTCCAGACGCTTTACTAACACTCTCCCCACTTGGAGAGTCAGCGCCTTTAACCTCCTGTTTGGCCCAGTTTGCAATTTCTGCGGAAGATGAACAGGAATAGCGAGAACCAATGAGAGACTAGCTGGAGGTGTCTGGACGGGGAAATTTAACTCTCATTTCCCACCAGGAAGAGGAAATAACCAAAGGCTCAGCGTGCCGTGCCGGAACCAGATTAGGGCCTGAAGCCATCCTGCGGTGTTGCGGCCAGGTCACAAGAAAGCATGTTGAAGAAAGGAGCTCAGGGGCACTGTAATTCACAAACCTGCAGAGTTATAAATGACAGCTATCGTCCAAAAGTAGACTGAAGTAAGGCTGCCAAGAGGACTTGAAAGCAGGGCAGAATTGCAGGAAACCGATTTCAGGAGGTAGACTGGAATTGCATTGAAAGCATAGGAAAAGAGGCAGAGCGTCCACAATGATGCACTTGGCAAAAAAGGGCGTATGCGTTTTTTCCTGAATATATTCAGGAAAAAACGCATACGCCCTTTTTGGCCAACCAAGCAAGCTTGCAAAGGAAATCTGCACTACAATGAAGTCTCACTTCCCCCCGGTCAAAAGGGCCATCTGAAAAAAGTGTAAAATCCAGAAAGGCAGGACAGGCCATGGAGAACTGGGAGCCTTGTTATGCTGATGGGCGGGATGTAAATTGCCAACAGACACTTGGGAGAAGTGTATGGTGTTTCCTGAAACATCTAAAAAACAAAGCAACAGAGCCTAGGGAACTGCCACTTATGGTCCTATAGCTTAGGGAAATTAAAATGAAAAAGACACAGCCACCCCAAAGTTTGGGACGCCTCTGTTTACAAGAACCTCGTTTACAGTACAAGTTCAACATCGCAGAAAGTGAAAAATGGATAAAGTTGTGGTATTTACTTACAAAGCAATATCACTCAGCAATGAAATCTATGTCATCAGGCCCTTAGCATCACAATGAGTGGATTCAGGTATGATGATTCTAACTGAACTAAGTCAAACAGAAAAAGAAACATCATAAGATATCACTAATACACGGAATGTAAACTTGGCTACACAGGAACTGAATTACAGAACAGAACAGGGTCTCAAATTTAGAAAACCAACTTATGCTTGCTTAAGGGTAAAGGTGAGTTGGGGTGCTGCATAAAACCAGAGATTGAAATGAGCACAGATAAAGTTCCTTAAGTCAAATATGGAATAGACAAGAGCTACTCCTTGCTCAACGAAATGGACTCAACACCGCATATTAAACGCGTAAGAATGTACCTGACTAGTAAGTATCGTAAAACCTATGGATTGCTATGTCTCCAAAAGAGAATCAAGCATGTGTACAGGGGCATAAACGCAGCAGTGATAGGATTGGAGAGATTCGGTGAGCAAATGAAGACCCTTTGAAGTCATATTGCATGGTACCCATTCCACGGGTCTCAACTCTCCAGGTTTAAGGTATTCTTCCTTCAGCTAAAACATGCATGTGGAACCCAAGTATGATCAACCATGTGAACGGGAGACGTGTTCAAATATGTCTCAGTTTTCCTCCCCTGGTACTCGGGTGCAACATTCCAGACGCTTTACTAACACTCTCCCCACTTGGAGAGTCAGCGCCTTTAACCTCCTGTTTGGCCCAGTTTGCAATTTCTGCGGAAGATGAACAGGAATAGCGAGAACCAATGAGAGACTAGCTGGAGGTGTCTGGACGGGCAAATTTAACTCTCATTTCCCACCAGGAAGAGGAAATAACCAAAGGCTCAGCGTGCCGTGCCGGAACCAGATTAGGGCCTGAAGCCATCCTGCGGTGTTGCGGCCAGGTCACAAGAAAGCGAGTTGAAGAAAGGAGCTCAGGGGCACTGTAATTCACAAACCTGCAGAGTTATAAATGACAGCTATCGTCCAAAAATAGACTGAAGTAAGGCTGCCAAGAGGACTTGAAAGCGGGGCAGAATTGCAGGAAACCGATTTCAGGAGGTAGACTGGAATTGCATTGAAAGCATAGGAAAAGAGGCAGAACGTCCACAATGATGCACTTGGCCAAAAAGGGCGTATGCGTTTTTTCCTGAATATATTCAGGAAAAAACGCATACGCCCTTTTTGGCCAACCAAGCAAGCTTGCAAAGGAAATCTGCACTACAATGAAGTCTCACTTCCCCCCGGTCAAAAGGGCCATCTGAAAAAAGTGTAAAATCCAGAAAGGCAGGACAGGCCATGGAGAACTGGGAGCCTTGTTATGCTGATGGGCGGGATGGAAATTGCCAACAGACACTCGGGAGAAGTGTATGGTGTTTCCTGAAACATCTAAAAAACAAAGCAACAGAACCTAGGGCACTTCCACTTATGGTCCTATAGCTTAGGGAAATTAAAATCAAAAAGACACAGCCACCCCAAAGTTTGGGACGCCTCTGTTTACAAGAACCTCGTTTACAGTACAAGTTCAACATCGCAGAAAATGAAAAATGGATAAAGAAGTTGTGGTATTTACTTACAAAGCAATATCACTCAGCAATGAAATCTGTGTCATCAGGCCCTTAGCAGCACAATGAGTGGATTCAGGTATGATGATTCTAACTGAAATAAGTCACACAGAAAAAGAAACATCATAAGATATCAGTAATACACGGAATGTAAACTTGGCTACACAGGAACTGAATTACAGAACAGAACAGGGTCTCAAATTTAGAAAACCAACTTATTCTTGCTTAAGGGTAAAGGTGAGTTGGGGTGCTGCATAAACCAGAGATTGAAATGAGCACAGATAAAGTTCCTTAAGCCAAATATGGAATAGACAAGAGCTACTCCTTGCTCAACGAAATGGACTCAACACCGCATATTAAACGCCTAAGAATGTACCTGACTAGTAAGTATCTTAAAACCTATGGATTGCTATGTCTCCGAAAGAGAATCAAGCATGTGTACAGGGGCATAAACGCAGCAGTGATAGGATTGGAGAGGTTCGGTGAGCAAATGAAGACCCTTTGAAGTCATATTGCATGGTACCCATTACACGGGTCTTAACTCTCCAGGTTTAAGGTATTCTTCCTTCAGCTAAAACATGCATGTGGAACCCAAGTATGATCAACCATGTGAACGGGAGACGTGTTCAAATATGTCTCAGTTTTCCTCCCCTGGTACTCGGGTGCAACATTCCAGACGCTTTACTAACACTCTCCCCACTTGGAGAGTCAGTCCCTTTAACCTCCTGTTTGGCCCAGTTTGCAATTTCTGCGGAAGATGAACAGGAATAGCGAGAACCAATGAGAGGCTAGCTGGAGGTGTCTGGACGGGCAAATTTAACTCTCATTTCCCACCAGGAAGAGGAATTAACCAAAGGCTCAGCAGGCCGGGCCGGAACCAGATTAGGGCCTGAAGCCATCCTGCAGTGTTGCGGCCAGGTCACAAGAAAGCGAGTTGAAGAAAGGAGCTCAGGGGCACTGTAATTCACAAACCTGCAGAGTTATAAATGACAGCTATCGTCCAAAAATAGACTGAAGTAAGACTGCCAAGAGGACTTGAAAGCGGGGCAGAATTGCAGGAAACCGATTTCAGGAGGTAGACTGGAATTGCATTGAAAGCATAGGAAAAGAGGCAGAACGTCCACAATGATGCACTTGGCCAAAAAGGGCGTATGCGTTTTTTCCTGAATATATTCAGGAAAAAACGCATACGCCCTTTTTGGCCAACCAAGCAAGCTTGCAAAGGAAATCTGCACTACAATGAAGTCTCACTTCCCCCCGGTCAAAAGGGCCATCTGAAAAAAGTGCAAAATCCAGAAAGGCAGGACAGGCCATGGAGAACTGGGAGCCTTGTTATGCTGATGGGCGGGATGGAAATTGCCAACAACCACTCGGGAGAAGTGTATGGTGTTTCCTGAAACATCTAAAAAACAAAGCAACAGAACCTAGGGCACTTCCACTTATGGTCCTATAGCTTAGGGAAATTAAAATCAAAAAGACACAGCCACCCCAAAGTTTGGGACGCCTCTGTTTACAAGAACCTCGTTTACAGTACAAGTTCAACATCGCAGAAAGTGAAAAATGGATAAAGAAGTTGTGGTATTTACTTACAAAGCAATATCACTCAGCAATGAAATCTGTGTCATCAGGCCCTTAGCAGCACAATGAGTGGATTCAGGTATGATGATTCTAACTGAAGTAAGTCACACAGAAAAAGAAACATCATAAGATATCAGTAATACATGGAATGTAAACTTGGCTCCACAGGAACTGAATTACAGAACAGAACAGGGTCTCAAATTTAGAAAAACAACTTATGCTTGCTTAAGGGTAAAGGTGAGTTGGGGTGCTGCATAAAACCAGAGATTGAAATGAGCACAGATAAAGTTCCTTAAGCCAAATATGGAATAGACAAGAGCTACTCCTTGCTCAACGAAATGGACTCAACACCGCATATTAAACGCCTAAGAATGTACCTGACTTGTAAGTATCTTAAAACCTATGGATTGCTATGTCTCCAAAAGAGAATCAAGCATGTGTACAGGGGCATAAACGCAGCAGTGATAGGATTGGAGAGGTTCGGTGAGCAAATGAAGACCCTTTGAAGTCATATTGCATGGTACCCATTCCACGGGTTTCAACTACCCAGGTTTAAGGTATTCTTCCTTCAGCTAAAACATGCATGTGGAACCTAGAGTATGATCAACCATGTGAATGGGAGACGTGTTCAAATATGTCTCAGTTTTCCTCCCCTGGTACTCGGGTGCAACATTCCAGACGCTTTACTAACACTCTCCCCACTTGGAGAGTCAGCGCCTTTAACCTCCTGTTTGGCCCAGTTTGCAATTTCTGCGGAAGATGAACAGGAATAGCGAGAACCAATGAGAGACTAGCTGGAGGTGTCTGGACGGGGAAATTTAACTCTCATTTCCCACCAGGAAGAGGAAATAACCAAAGGCTCAGCGTGCCGTGCCGGAACCAGATTAGGGCCTGAAGCCATCCTGCGGTGTTGCGGCCAGGTCACAAGAAAGCAAGTTGAAGAAAGGAGCTCAGGGGCACTGTAATTCGCAAACCTGCAGAGTTATAAATGACAGCTATCGTCCAAAAGTAGACTGAAGTAAGGCTGCCAAGAGGACTTGAAAGCAGGGCAGAATTGCAGGAAACCGATTTCAGGAGGTAGACTGGAATTGCATTGAAAGCATAGGAAAAGAGGCAGAACGTCCACAATGATGCACTTGGCCAAAAAGGGCGTATGCGTTTTTTCCTGAATATATTCAGGAAAAAACGCATACGCCCTTTTTGGCCAACCAAGCAAGCTTGCAAAGGAAATCTGCACTACAATGAAGTCTCACTTCCCCCCGGTCAAAAGGGCCATCTGAAAAAAGTGTAAAATCCAGAAAGGCAGGACAGGCCATGGAGAACTGGGAGCCTTGTTATGCTGATGGGCGGGATGTAAATTGCCAACAGACACTCGGGAGAAGTGTATGGTGTTTCCTGAAACATCTAAAAAACAAAGCAACAGAGCCTAGGGAACTGCCACTTATGGTCCTATAGCTTAGGGAAATTAAAATGAAAAAGACACAGCCACCCCAAAGTTTGGGACGCCTCTGTTTACAAGAACCTCGTTTACAGTACAAGTTCAACATCGCAGAAAGTGAAAAATGGATAAAGTTGTGGTATTTACTTACAAAGCAATATCACTCAGCAATGAAATCTATGTCATCAGGCCCTTAGCATCACAATGAGTGGATTCAGGTATGATGATTCTAACTGAACTAAGTCACACAGAAAAAGAAACATCATAAGATATCACTAATACACGGAATGTAAACTTGGCTACACAGGAACTGAATTACAGAACAGAACAGGGTCTCAAATTTAGAAAACCAACTTATGCTTGCTTAAGGGTAAAGGTGAGTTGGGGTGCTGCATAAAACCAGAGATTGAAATGAGCACAGATAAAGTTCCTTAAGTCAAATATGGAATAGACTAGAGCTACTCCTTGCTCAACGAAATGGACTCAACACCGCATATTAAACGCGTAAGAATTTACCTGACTAGTAAGTATCGTAAAACCTATGGATTGCTATGTCTCCAAAAGAGAATCAAGCATGTGTACAGGGGCATAAACGCAGCAGTGATAGGATTGGAGAGGTTCGGTGAGCAAATGAAGACCCTTTGAAGTCATATTGCATGGTACCCATTCCAAGGGTCTCAACTCTCCAGGTTTAAGGTATTCTTCCTTCAGCTAAAACATGCATGTGGAACCCAAGTATGATCAACCATGTGAACGGGAGACGTGTTCAAATATGTCTCAGTTTTCCTCCCCTGGTACTCGGGTGCAACATTCCAGACGCTTTACTAACACTCTCCCCACTTGGAGAGTCAGCGCCTTTAACCTCCTGTTTGGCCCAGTTTGCAATTTCTGCGGAAGATGAACAGGAATAGCGAGAACCAATGAGAGGCTAGCTGGAGGTGTCTGGACGGGCAAATTTAACTCTCATTTCCCACCAGGAAGAGGAAATAACCAAAGGCTCAGCGTGCCGTACCGGAACCAGATTAGGGCCTGAAGCCATCCTGCGGTGTTGCGGCCAGCTCAAAAGAAAGCGAGTTGAACAAAGCAGCTCAGGGGCACTGTAATTCACAAACCTGCAGAGTTATAAATGACAGCTATCGTCCAAAAATAGACTGAAGTAAGGCTGCCAAGAGGACTTGAAAGCGGGGCAGAATTGCAGGAAACCGATTTCAGGAGGTAGACTGGAATTGCATTGAAAGCATAGGAAAAGAGGCAGAACGTCCACAATGATGCACTTGGCCAAAAAGGGCGTATGCGTTTTGTCCTGAATATATTCAGGAAAAAACGCATACGCCCTTTTTGGCCAACCAAGCAAGCTTGCAAAGGAAATCTGCACTACAATGAAGTCTCACTTCCCCCCGGTCAAAAGGGCCATCTGAAAAAAGTGTAAAATCCAGAAAGGCAGGACAGGCCATGGAGAACTGGGAGCCTTGTTATGCTGACGGGCGGGATGTAAATTGCCAACAACCACTCGGGAGAAGTGTATGGTGTTTCCTGAAACATCTAAAAAACAAAGCAACAGAACCTAGGGCACTTCCACTTATGGTCCTATAGCTTAGGGAAATTAAAATCAAAAAGACACAGCCACCCCAAAGTTTGGAATGGCTCTGTTTACAAGAACCTCGTTTACAGTACAAGTTCAACATCGCAGAAAGTGAAAAATGGATAAAGAAGTTGTGGTATTTACTTACAAAGCAATATCACTCAGCAATGAAATCTGTGTCATCAGGCCCTTAGCAGCACAATGAGTGGATTCAGGTATGATGATTCTAACTGAAGTAAGTCACACAGAAAAAGAAACATCATAAGATATCAGTAATACACGGAATGTAAACTTGGCTACACAGGAACTGAATTACAGAACAGAACAGGGTCTCAAATTTAGAAAACCAACTTATGCTTGCTTAAGGGGAAAGGTGAGTTGGGGTGCTGCATAAAACCAGAGATTGAAATGAGCACAGATAAAGTTCCTTAAGTCAAATATGGAATAGACAAGAGCTACTCCTTGCTCAACGAAATGGACTCAACACCGCATATTAAACGCCTAAGAATGTACCTGACTAGTAAGTATCTTAAAACCTATGGATTGCTATGTCTCCGAAAGAGAATCAAGCATGTGTACAGGGGCATAAACGCAGCAGTGATAGGATTGGAGAGCTTCGGTGAGCAAATGAAGACCCTTTGAAGTCATATTGCATGGTACCCATTCCACGGGTTTCAACTACCCAGGTTTAAGGTATTCTTCCTTCAGCTAAAACATGCATGTGGAACCTAGAGTATGATCAACCATGTGATCGGGAGACGTGTTCAAATATGTGTCAGTTTTCCTCCCCTGGTACTCGGGTGCAACATTCCAGATGCTTTACTAACACTCTCCCCACTTGGAGAGTCAGTCCCTTTAACATCCTGTTTGACCCAGTTTGCAATTTCTGCGGAAGATGAACAGGAATAGCGAGAACCAATGAGAGGCTAGCTGGAGGTGTCTGGACGGGCAAATTTAACTCTCATTTTCCACCAGGAAGAGGAATTAACCAAAGGCTCAGCAGGCCGGGCCGGAACCAGATTAGGGCCTGAAGCCATCCTGCGGTGTTGCGGCCAGGTCACAAGAAAGCGAGTTGAAGAAAGGAGCTCAGGGGCACTGTAATTCACAAACCTGCAGAGTTATAAATGACAGCTATCGTCCAAAAATAGACTGAAGTAAGGCTGCCAAGAGGACTTGAAAGCGGGGCAGAATTGCAGGAAACCGATTTCAGGAGGTAGACTGGAATTGCATTGAAAGCATAGGAAAAGAGGCAGAACGTCCACAATGATGCACTTGGCCAAAAAGGGCGTATGCGTTTTTTCCTGAATATATTCAGGAAAAAACGCATACGCCCTTTTTGGCCAACCAAGCAAGCTTGCAAAGGAAATCTGCACTACAATGAAGTCTCACTTCCCCCCGGTCAAAAGGGCCATCTGAAAAAAGTGTAAAATCCAGAAAGGCAGGACAGGCCATGGAGAACTGGGAGCCTTGTTATGCTGATGGGCGGGATGTAAATTGCCAACAACCACTCGGGAGAAGTGTATGGTGTTTCCTGAAACATCTAAAAAACAAAGCAACAGAGCCTAGGGCACTGCCACTTATGGTCCTATAGCTTAGGGAAATTAAAATCAAAAAGACACAGCCACCCCAAAGTTTGGGACGCCTCTGTTTACAAGAACCTCGTTTACAGTACAAGTTCAACATCGCAGAAAGTGAAAAATGGATAAAGAAGTTGTGGTATTTACTTACAAAGCAATATCACTCAGCAATGAAATCTGTGTCATCAGGCCCTTAGCAGCACAATGAGTGGATTCAGGTATGATGATTCTAACTGAAATAAGTCACACAGAAAAAGAAACATCATAAGATATCAGTAATACACGGAATGTAAACTTGGCTACACAGGAACTGAATTACAGAACAGAACAGGATCTCAAATGTAGAAAACCAACTTATGCTTGCTTAAGGGTAAAGGTGAGTTGGGGTGCTGCATAAAACCAGAGATTGAAATGAGCACAGATAAAGTTCCTTAGGCCAAATATGGAATAGACAAGAGCTACTCCTTGCTCAACGAAATGGACTCAACACCCCATATTAAACGCCTAAGAATGTACCTGACTAGTAAGTATCTTAAAACCTATGGATTGCTATGTCTCCGAAAGAGAATCAAGCATGTGTACAGGGGCATAAACGCAGCAGTGATAGGATTGGAGAGGTTCGGTGAGCAAATGAAGACCCTTTGAAGTCATATTGCATGGTACCCATTCCACGGGTTTCAACTACCCAGGTTTAAGGTATTCTTCCTTCAGCTAAAACATGCATGTGGAACCTAGAGTATGATCAACCATGTGATCGGGAGACGTGTTCAAATATGTCTCAGTTTTCCTCCCCTGGTACTCGGGTGCAACATTCCAGACGCTTTACTAACACTCTCCCCACTTGGAGAGTCAGTCCCTTTAACCTCCTGTTTGGCCCAGTTTGCAATTTCTGCGGAAGATGAACAGGAATAGCGAGAACCAATGAGAGGCTAGCTGAAGGTGTCTGGACGGGCAAATTTAACTCTCATTTCCCACCAGGAAGAGGAATTAACCAAAGGCTCAGCAGGCCGGGCCGGAACCAGATTAGGGCCTGAAGCCATCCTGCGGTGTTGCGGCCAGGTCACAAGAAAGCGAGTTGAAGAAAGGAGCTCAGGGGCACTGTAATTCACAAACCTGCAGAGTTATAAATGACAGCTATCGTCCAAAAATAGACTGAAGTAAGGCTGCCAAGAGGACTTGAAAGCGGGGCAGAATTGCAGGAAACCGATTTCAGGAGGTAGACTGGAATTGCATTGAAAGCATAGGAAAAGAGGCAGAACGTCCACAATGATGCACTTGGCCAAAAAGGACGTATGCGTTTTTTCCTGAATATATTCAGGAAAAAACGCATATGCCCTTTTTGGCCAACCAAGCAAGCTTGCAAAGGAAATCTGCACTACAATGAAGTCTCACTTCCCCCCGGTCAAAAGGGCCATCTGAAAAAAGTGTGAAATCCAGAAAGGCAACAGGCCATTGAGAACTGGGAGCCTTGTTATGCTGATGGGCGGGATGTAAATTGCCAACAGACACTTGGGAGAAGTGTATGGTGTTTCCTGAAACATCTAAAAAACAAAGCAACAGAGCCTAGGGCACTTCCACTTATGGTCCTATAGCTTAGGGAAATTAAAATCAAAAAGACACAGCCACCCCAAAGTTTGGAACGGCTCTGTTTACAAGAACCTCGTTTACAGTACAAGTTCAACATCGCAGAAAGTGAAAAATGGATAAAGAAGATGTGGTATTCACTTACAAAGCAATATCACTCAGCAATGAAATCTATGTCATCAGGCCCTTAGCAGCACAATGAGTGGATTCAGGTATGATGATTCTAACTGAAATAAGTCACACAGAAAAAGAAACATCATAGGATATCAGTAATACACGGAACGGAAACCTGGCTACACAGGAACTGAATTACAGAACAGAACAGGGTCTCAAATTTAGAAAACCAACTTATGCTTGCTTAAGGGTAAAGGTGAGTTGGGGTGCTGCATAAAACCAGAGATTGAAATGAGCACAGATAAAGTTCCTTAGGCCAAATATGGAATAGACAAGAGCTACTCCTTGCTCAATGAAATGGACTCAACACCGCATATTAAACTCCTAAGAATGTACCTGACTAGTAAGTATCGTAAAACCTATGGATTGCTATGTCTCCAAAAGAGAATCAAGCATGTGTACAGGGGCATAAACGCAGCAGTGATAGGATTGGAGAGGTTCGGTGAGCAAATGAAGACCCTTTGAAGTCATATTGCATGGTACCCATTACACGGGTCTCAACTCTCCAGGTTTAAGGTATTCTTCCTTCAGCTAAAACATGCATGTGGAACCCAAGTATGATCAACCATGTGAACGGGAGACGTGTTCAAATATGTCTCAGTTTTCCTCCCCTGGTACTCGGGTGCAACATTCCAGATGCTTTACTAACACTCTCCCCACTTCGAGAGTCAGCGCCTTTAACCTCCTGTTTGGCCCAGTTTGCAATTTCTGCGGAAGATGAACAGGAATTGCGAGAACCAATGAGAGGCTAGCTGGAGGTGTCTGGACGGGCAAATTTAACTCTCATTTCCCACCAGGAAGAGGAAATAACCAAAGGCTCAGCGTGCCGTACCGGAACCAGATTAGGGCCTGAAGCCATCCTGCGGTGTTGCGGCCAGCTCAAAAGAAAGCGAGTTGAACAAAGCAGCTCAGGGGCACTGTAATTCACAAACCTGCAGAGTTATAAATGACAGCTATCGTCCAAAAATAGACTGAAGTAAGGCTGCCAAGAGGACTTGAAAGCGGGGCAGAATTGCAGGAAACCGATTTCAGGAGGTAGACTGGAATTGCATTGAAAGCATAGGAAAAGAGGCAGAACGTCCACAATGATGCACTTGGCCAAAAAGGGCGTATGCGTTTTTTCCTGAATATATTCAGGAAAAAACGCATACGCCCTTTTTGACCAACCAAGCAAGCTTGCAAAGGAAATCTGCACTACAATGAAGTCTCACTTCCCCCCGGTCAAAAGGGCCATCTGAAAAAAGTGCAAAATCCAGAAAGGCAGGACAGGCCATGGAGAACTGGGAGCCTTGTTATGCTGATGGGCGGGATGTAAATTGCCAACAACCACTCGGGAGAAGTGTATGGTGTTTCCTGAAACATCTAAAAAACAAAGCAACAGAACCTAGGGCACTTCCACTTATGGTCCTATAGCTTAGGGAAATTAAAATCAAAAAGACACAGCCACCCCAAAGTTTGGGACGCCTCTGTTTACAAGAACCTCATTTACAGTACAAGTTCAACATCGCAGAAAGTGAAAAATAGATAAAGAAGTTGTGGTATTTACTTACAAAGCAATATCACTCAGCAATGAAATCTGTGTCATCAGGCCCTTAGCAGCACAATGAGTGGATTCAGGTATGATGATTCTAACTGAAATAAGTCACACAGAAAAAGAAACATCATAAGATATCAGTAATACACGGAATGTAAACTTGGCTACACAGGAACTGAATTACAGAACAGAACAGGGTCTCAAATTTAGAAAACCTACTTATTCTTGCTTAAGGGGAAAGGTGAGTTGGGGTGCTGCATAAAACCAGAGATTGAAATGAGCACAGATAAAGTTCCTTAAGCCAAATATGGAATAGACAAGAGCTACTCCTTGCTCAACGAAATGGACTCAACACCGCATATTAAACGCCTAAGAATGTACCTGACTAGTAAGTATCTTAAAACCTATGGATTGCTATGTCTCCGAAAGAGAATCAAGCATGTGTACAGGGGCATAAACGCAGCAGTGATAGGATTGGAGAGGTTCGGTGAGCAAATGAAGACCCTTTGAAGTCATATTGCATGGTACCCATTCCACGGGTTTCAACTACCCAGGTTTAAGGTATTCTTCCTTCAGCTAAAACATGCATGTGGAACCTAGAGTATGATCAACCATGTGATCGGGAGACGTGTTCAAATATGTCTCAGTTTTCCTCCCCTGGTACTCGGGTGCAACATTCCAGACGCTTTACTAACACTCTCCCCACTTGGAGAGTCAGTCCCTTTAACCTCCTGTTTGGCCCAGTTTGCAATTTCTGCGGAAGATGAACAGGAATAGCGAGAACCAATGAGAGGCTAGCTGGAGGTGTCTGGACGGGCAAATTTAACTCTCATTTCCCACCAGGAAGAGGAATTAACCAAAGGCTCAGCATGCCGGGCCGGAACCAGATTAGGGCCTGAAGCCATCCTGCGGTGTTGCGGCCAGGTCACAAGAAAGCGAGTTGAAGAAAGGAGCTCAGGGGCACTGTAATTCACAAACCTGCAGAGTTATAAATGACAGCTATCGTCCAAAAATAGACTGAAGTAAGGCTGCCAAGAGGACTTGAAAGCAGGGCAGAATTGCAGGAAACCGATTTCAGGAGGTAGACTGGAATTGCATTGAAAGCATAGGAAAAGAGGCAGAACGTCCACAATGATGCACTTGGCCAAAAAGGGCGTATGCGTTTTGTCCTGAATATATTCAGGAAAAAACGCATACGCCCTTTTTGGCCAACCAAGCAAGCTTGCAAAGGAAATCTGCACTACAATGAAGTCTCACTTCCCCCCGGTCAAAAGGGCCATCTGAAAAAAGTGTAAAATCCAGAAAGGCAACAGGCCATTGAGAACTGGGAGCCTTGTTATGCTGATGGGCGGGATGTAAATTGCCAACAGACACTTGGGAGAAGTGTATGGTGTTTCCTGAAACATCTAAAAAACAAAGCAACAGAGCCTAGGGCACTTCCACTTATGGTCCTATAGCTTAGGGAAATTAAAATCAAAAAGACACAGCCACCCCAAAGTTTGGAACGGCTCTGTTTACAAGAACCTCGTTTACAGTACAAGTTCAACATCGCAGAAAGTGAAAAATGGATAAAGAAGTTGTGGTATTCACTTACAAAGCAATATCACTCAGCAATGAAATCTATGTCATCAGGCCCTTAGCAGCACAATGAGTGGATTCAGGTATGATGATTCTAACTGAAATAAGTCACACAGAAAAAGAAACATCATAAGATATCAGTAATACACGGAATGGAAACCTGGCTACACAGGAACTGAATTACAGAACAGAACAGGGTCTCAAATTTAGAAAACCAACTTATGCTTGCTTAAGGGTAAAGGTGAGTTGGGGTGCTGCATAAAACCAGAGATTGAAATGAGCACAGATAAAGTTCCTTAGGCCAAATATGGAATAGACAAGAGCTACTCCTTGCTCAACGAAATGGACTCAACACCGCATATTAAACTCCTAAGAATGTACCTGACTAGTAAGTATCGTAAAACCTATGGATTGCTATGTCTCCAAAAGAGAATCAAGCATGTGTACAGGGGCATAAACGCAGCAGTGATAGGATTGGAGAGGTTCGGTGAGCAAATGAAGACCCTTTGAAGTCATATTGCATGGTACCCATTACACGGGTCTCAACTCTCCAGGTTTAAGGTATTCTTCCTTCAGCTAAAACATGCATGTGGAACCCAAGTATGATCAACCATGTGAATGGGAGACGTGTTCAAATATGTCTCAGTTTTCCTCCCCTGGTACTCGGGTGCAACATTCCAGACGCTTTACTAACACTCTCCCCACTTGGAGAGTCAGCGCCTTTAACCTCCTGTTTGGCCCAGTTTGCAATTTCTGCGGAAGATGAACAGGAATAGCGAGAACCAATGAGAGACTAGCTGGAGGTGTCTGGACGGGCAAATTTAACTCTCATTTCCCACCAGGAAGAGGAAATAACCAAAGGCTCAGCGTGCCGTACCGGAACCAGATTAGGGCCTGAAGCCATCCTGCGGTGTTGCGGCCAGGTCACAAGAAAGCGAGTTGAAGAAAGGAGCTCAGGGGCACTGTAATTCACAAACCTGCAGAGTTATAAATGACAGCTATCGTCCAAAAATAGACTGAAGTAAGGCTGCCAAGAGGACTTGAAAGCGGGGCAGAATTGCAGGAAACCGATTTCAGGAGGTAGACTGGAATTGCATTGAAAGCATAGGAAAAGAGGCAGAACGTCCACAATGATGCACTTGGCCAAAAAGGGCGTATGCGTTTTTTCCTGAATATATTCAGGAAAAAACGCATACGCTCTTTTTGGCCAACCAAGCAAGCTTGCAAAGGAAATCTGCACTACAATGAAGTCTCACTTACCCCCGGTCAAAAGGGCCATCTGAAAAAAGTGTAAAATCCAGAAAGGCAGGACAGGCCATGGAGAACTGGGAGCCTTGTTATGCTGATGGGCGGGATGTAAATTGCCAACAGACACTCGGGAGAAGTGTATGGTGTTTCCTGAAACATCTAAAAAACAAAGCAACAGAGCCTAGGGCACTGCCACTTATGGTCCGATAGCTTACGGAAATTAAAATCAAAAAGACACTGCCACCCCAAGTTTGGCACGCCTCTGTTTACAAGAACCTTGTTTACAGTACAAGTTCATCATCGCAGAATGTGAAAAATGGATAAAGAAGTTGTGGTATTTACTTACAAAGCAATATCACACAGCAATGAAATCTGTGTCATCAGGCCCTTAGCAGCACAATGAGTGGATTCAGGTATGATGATTCTAACTGAAATAAGTCACACAGAAAAAGAAACATCATAAGATATCAGTAATACACGGAATATAAACTTGGCTACACAGGAACTGAATTACAGAACAGAACAGGGTCTCAAATTTAGAAAACCAACTTATGCTTGCTTAAGGGGAAAGGTGAGTTGGGGTGCTGCATAATACCAGAGATTGAAATGAGCACAGATAAAGTTCCTTAAGTCAAATATGGAATAGACAAGAGCTACTCCTTGCTCAACGAAATGGACTCAACACCGCATATTAAACGCCTAAGAATGTACCTGACTAGTAAGTATCGTAAAACCTATGGATTGCTATGTCTCCAAAAGAGAATCAAGCATGTGTACAGGGGCATAAACGTAGCAGTGATAGGATTGGAGAGGTTCGGTGAGCAAATGAAGACCCTTTGAAGTCATATTGCATGGTACCCATTACACGTGTCTCAACTCTCCAGGTTTAAGGTATTCTTCCTTCAGCTAAAACATGCATGTGGAACCCAAGTATGATCAACCATGTGAACGGGAGACGTGTTCAAATATGTCTCAGTTTTCCTCCCCTGGTACTCGGGTGCAACATTCCAGACGCTTTACTAACACTCTCCCCATTTGGAGAGTCAGCGCCTTTAACCTCCTGTTTGGCCCAGTTTGCAATTTCTGCGGAAGATGAACAGGAATAGCGAGAACCAATGGAGACTACCTGGAGGTGTCTGAACGGGCAAATTTAACTCTCATTTCCCACCAGGAAGAGGAATTAAGCAAAGGCTCAGCGTGCCATGCCGGAACCACATTAGGGCCTGAAGACATCCTGCGGTGTTGCGGCCAGATCACAAGAAAGCGAGTTGAAGAAAGGAGCTCAGGGGCACTGTAATTCACAAACCTGCAGAGTTATAACTGACAGCTATCGTCCAAAAATAGACTGAAGTAAGGCTGCCAAGAGGACTTGAAAGTGGGGCAGAATTGCAGGCAACCGATTTCAGGAGGTAGACAGGAATTGCATTTCAAGCATAGGAAAAGAGGCAGAACGTCCACAGTGATGCACTTGGCCAAAAAGGGCGTATGCGTTTTTTCCTGAATATATTCAGGAAAAAACGCATACGCCCTTTTTGGCCAACCAAGCAAGCTTGCAAAGGAAATCTGCACTACAATGAAGTCTCACTTCCCCCCGGTCAAAAGGGCCATCTGAAAAAAGTGTAAAATCCAAAAAGGCAGGACAGGCCATGGAGAACTGGGAGCCTTGTTATGCTGATGGGCGGGATGTAAATTGACAACAGCCACTCCGGAGAAGTGTATGGTGTTTCCTGAAACATCTAAAAAACAAAGCAACAGAGCCTAGTGCACTTCCACTTATGGTCCTATAGCTTAGGGAAATTAAAATCAAAAAGACACAGCCACCCCAAAGTTTGGGACGCCTCTGTTTACAAGAACCTCGTTTACCGTACAAGTTCAATATCACAGAAAGTGAAAAATGGATAAAGAAGTTGTGGTACTCATGTACAATGCAATATCACTCAGCAATGAAATCTATGTCACCAGGCCCGTAACAGCATAATGAGTGGATTCGGGTATGGTGATTCTAACTGAAATAAGTCCCACAGAAAAAGAAACATCAAAAAATATCACTAATACATGGAATTTAAACTTGGCTACAGAGGAACTGAATTACAAAACAGAACAGGGTCTCAAATTTAGAAAACCAACTTATGCTTGCTTAAGGGGAAAGGTGAGTTGGGGTGCTGCATAAAACCAGAGATTGAAATGAGCACAGATAAAGTTCCTTAAGCCAAATATGGAATAGACAAGAGCTACTCCTTGCTCAACGAAATGGACTCCACACCCCATATTAAACGCCTAAGAATATACCTGACTAGTAAGTATCTTAAAACCTACGGATTGCTATGTCTCCAAAAGAGAATCAAGCGTGTGTACAAGGGTCATAAATGCAGCAGTGATAGGATTGGAGATATTCGGTGAGCAAATGAAGACCCATTGAAGTCATATTGCATGGTACCCATTCCACGGGTTTCAACTACCCAGGTTTAAGGTATTCTTCCTTCAGCTAAAACATGCATGTGGAACCTAGAGTATGATCAACCATGTGATCGGGAGACGTGTTCAAATATGTCTCAGTTTTCGTACCCTGGTACTCGGGTGCAACATTCCAGACGCTTTATTAACACTCTCCCGACTTGGAGAGTCAGTCCCTTTAACCTCCTGTTTGGCCCAGTTTGCAATTTCTGCGGAAGATGAACAGGAATAGCGAGAACCAATGAGAGGCTAGCTGGAGGTGTCTGGACGGGCAAATTTAACTCTCATTTCCCACCAGGAAGAGGAATTAACCACAGGCTCAGCTTGCCGAGCCGGAACCAGATTAGGGCCTGAAGCCATCCTGCGGTGTTGCGGCCAGGTCACAAGAAAGCGAGTTGAAGAAAGGAGCTCAGGGGCACTGTAATTTACAAACCTGCAGAGTTATAAATGACAGCTATCGTCCAAAAATATACTGAAGTAAGGCTGCCAAGAGGACTTGAAAGCGGGGCAGAATTGCAGGAAACCGATTTCAGGAGGTAGACTGGAATTGCATTGAAAGCATAGGAAAAGAGGCAGAACGTCCACAATGATGCACTTGGCCAAAAAGGGCGTATGCGTTTTTTCCTGAATATATTCAGGAAAAAACGCATACGCCCTTTTTGGCCAACCAAGCAAGCTTGCAAAGGAAATCTGCACTACAATGAAGTCTCACTTCCCCCCGGTCAAAAGGGCCATCTGAAAAAAGTGTAAAATCCAGAAAGGCAACAGGCCATGGAGAACTGGGAGCCTTGTTATGCTGATGGGCGGGATGTAAATTGCCAACAGACACTGGGGAGAAGTGTATGGTGTTTCCTGAAACATCTAAAAAACAAAGCAACAGAACCTAGGGCACTTCCACTTATGGTCCTATAGCTTAGGGAAATTAAAATCAAAAAGACACAGCCACCTCAAAGTTTGGGACGCCTCTGTTTACAAGAACCTCGTTTACCGTACAAGTTCAATATCACAGAAAGTAAAAAATGGATAAAGAACTTGTGGTACTTACGTACAATGCAGTACCACTCAGCAATGAAATCTATGTCATCAGGCCCATAGCAGCATAATGAGTGGATTCAGGTACGATGATTCTAACTGAAGTAAGTCACACAGAAAAAGAAACATCATAAGATATCACTAATACACGGAATGTAAACTTGGCTACACGGGAACTGAATTCCAAAACAGAACACGGTCTCAAATTTAGAAAACCAACCTATGCTTGCTTAAGGGGAAAGGTGAGTTGGGGTGCTGCATAAAACCAGAGATTGAAATGAGCACAGATAAAGTTCCTTAAGCCAAATATGGAATAGAGAAGAGCTACTCCTTGCTCAACGAAATGGACTCAACACCGCATATTAAACGCCTAAGAATGTACCTGACTAGTAAGTATCTTAAAACCTATGGATTGCTATGTCTCCGAAAGAGAATCAAGCATGTGTACAGGGGCATAAACGCAGCAGTGATAGGATTGGAGAGGTTCGGTGAGCAAATGAAGACCCATTGAAGTCATATTGCATGGTACCCATTCCACGGGTTTCAACTACCCAGGTTTAAGGTATTCTTCCTTCAGCTAAAACATGCATGTGGAACCTAGAGTATGATCAACCATGTGATCGGTAGACGTGTTCAAATATGTCTCAGGTTCCTCCCCTGGTACTCGGGTGCAACATTCCAGACGCTTTACTAACACTCTCCCCACTTGGAGAGTCAGCGCCTTTAACCTCCTTTTTGACACAGTTTGCAATTTCTGCGGAAGATGAACAGGAATAGCGAGAACCAATGAGAGACTAGCTGGAGGTGTCTGAACGGGCAAATTTAACTCTCATTTCCCACTAGGAAGAGGAATTAACCAAAGGCTCAGCGTGCCATGCCGGAAACAGATTAGGGCCTGAAGCCATCCTGTGGTGTTGCGGCCAGCTCACAAGAAAGTGAGTTGAAGAAAGGAGCTCAGCGGCTCTGTAATTCACAAACCTTCAGAGTTATAAATGACAGCTATCGTCCAAAAATAGACTGAAGTAAGGCTGCCAAGAGGACTTGAAAGCGGGGCAGAATTGCAGGCAACCGATTTCAGGAGGTAGACTGGATTTGCATTGAAAGCATAGGAAAAGAGTCAGAACGTCCACAATGATGCACTTTGCCAAAAGGGAATATGCGTTTTTTCCTGAATATATTCAGGAAAAAACGCATACGCCCTTTTTGGCCAACCAAGCAAGCTTGCAAAGGATATCTGCACTACAATGAAGTCTCACTTCCCCCCGGTCAAAAGGGCCATCAGAATAAAGTGTAAAATCCAGAAAGGCAGGACAGGCCATGGAGAACTGGGAGCCTTGTTATGCTGATGGGCGGGATGTAAATTGCCAACAACCACTCGGGAGAAGTGTATGGTGTTTCCTGAAACATCTAAAAAACAAAGCAACAGAGCCTAGGGCACTTCCACTTATGGTCCTATAGCTTAGGGAAATTAATATCAAAAAGACACAGCAACCCCAATATTTGGGACGGCTCTTATTACAGGAATCTCTTCTACGGCACAAGTTAAATATCCCAGAGAGCAAATAATGGATAAAGAAGTTGCGGTACTTCTGTACAACAGAATACCACTCAGCAATGAAATCTATGTCACCAGGCCCGTACCAGCATAATGAGTGGATTGAGGCACGATGATTCTAAGTGAAATAAGTCACACAGAAAAAGAAACATCATAAGGTATCACTAATACACGGAATGTGAACTTGGCTACACATGAACTGAATTACAAAACAGAACAGGGTCTCAAGTTTAGAAAACCAACTTATGCCTGCTTAAGGGGGAAGGTGAGTTGGGGTGCTGCATAAAAGCAGAGTTTGCAATTAGCACAGATACCGTTCCATAAGCCAAATATGTAATAGACAAGAGCTACCCCTTGCTCAACGAAATGGATTCAACAATGAGGTATCACCTCACACCTGGTAGAATAGGCATCATTGAAAATCTACAAACAAAAAATGCTGGAAAGGGTGTGGAGAAAAGGAACCCTCTTCCACTATTGTTGGGAATATAAATTGATACAGTCATTATGGAGAACAATATGGAATTTCTTAAGAAAGTAACAATAGAATTACCATAGGATACAGCAATCCCAGTACTGGACATATACCCAGACAAAACCATAAATCAAAAAGAGTCATTCACCGCAATGTTCATTGCATCACTATTTACAATATCGAGGTAATGGAAGCAACCTAAATGCCCACAGACAGACGAATGCATAAAGCTGTGGTACATATATAAAATGGAATATTACTCAGCCATGAAAAGGAATGAAATTGGGTCATTTGTAGAGACGTCGATGGATCTAGAGACTGTCATACAGAGTGAAGTAAGTCAGAAAGAGAAAAACAAATCTTGTATATTCATGCATATATGTGGAACCTAGAAAAACTGTACAGATTAACCATTTTGCAAGGCATAAATAGAGCAACAGATGTAGACAACAAACGTATGGACAACAAGGGGGGAAAGCTGTTGGGGGGTGGTGGTGGGAGGAGTTGAGAGACTGGGATTGGCATGTATACATTTATATGTATAAAATAGATAACCAATAAGAACCTGCTGTATAAAAATATAAAATAAAATTCAAAATTAAAAAGAAATAAAATTTAAAAAATAAAACAGAAAAAACAATTATTCCCTGCACATACATGTATTTATATGAATAAATTATTTCCATGCTTATATCTGTAAATACAAAAAAGAGGAATAAAATCTACCTTGAACCAAAAACGAAAAAGAGAAAAAAAACACAGAACCCACCAGTTACACAGAGGAAAACCGTATCAGGGCACTTGCTCCAGTTGTAAACAATTCTGAAGTTGGTCAGTGGTGGGGAATCGTCTCCCATTCAGCCAGCAGCCCCCACGCAACAAGCGTCCTCATTGCAAAGCTGGGGCACCATGCCGAGGCATCTGTGAGTAAACGTGAGCTGAGCCCCAGGCCAGTTGCTGCTGAACTATTCCCACCCGTCCCAGGTAAAACACCTGAATATATACAAGGACTTGAAAGCCTAGAGGAAGGGCCATAGAGCCACACGAGTGACAGCATGCCGGCCGACTTGGTGCCTGCAGGCCAGCCAGGATGGTCCTGGCCCTGGGTGCTCTTCTGGAAGATTTCCATTTCCCTGCCTGAGATACCCGTCCTGTCCCTGCCCCCACTGCTTTTTTCCTTCCTCACCTCTGCCCAGGGAGAAATTCCAGCAGCAGGTATGGGTGACACATCCTCTTCTTTAGCAGGTGGCAGCCTGGCAACTGCTGCAGAAAGTCCAGCAGAGCCCCACTCACACTGGGCCACCCACAAAGCCGTGGCCTCTCACTCCCTCCCACCAGCCCAGCCCCGAGACTGCTGACAGGGCAGAGAAAATGGCATCAGGCACGGCTGCAGGGGCTCTTGCTGCCTGGAGTGGTATTTATATTGATCTCAACTCAGGCACACCTGGGGAGGGCTGGCCGGCATGGTAAGGCTGCCCAGGTCAGCCAATCATCACCCCTCAGGGGCTCACAGTTGCAGAAAATGGAACTTGCTGAACCGGCCAGGTCCAACGAACAGGTGTGGGCTCCTGAGAGTCAGGATAGACAAGGGGCTGCAGCTTTGGCTTGTTTTCTAATCATTTTATCTGGCCCATGAGTGGGAGACAACTTCAAGAAAACCCTCTCCTAATGAGAGGAACCCAGGAGTCAGGGAGAGGAGGGGTGGGTGGTGGTTGGAGACAGAGGCCTGGTGCCCCGGGTGCAGTGGAAGTCTCTGGAAGACCAGGTGGAGGGAGGCCTCACGGAGTGATGCCCAGGGTCACAGACCTGTCGCAGCTGCTGTTTGTTAGTTCAAGTCCTGCTCTGAGGTGCTCTGTGTCAGCTCTGAGCGACAGGTGAGCTGGGGGTGCTCTGCAATGAGGGCTATGTGCACGGTTCCTGTGTGCCCAGCCCTGCCACGGTACCTGCAAGGGTAGCTCTGTATCCTGGGAGGGGCCTGACCACGAGAGCCCCGTGGGCTGGGGTGGGGGTGGGGTACCTGCCCAGGTGAGCTCCATATTCTGGGATTGGTCTGACCACGAGAGCCCCATGGGCCACTGGGGACCTGGTAAAGGATGTCAGGACAGTCAGTGAAGCCACCGAGGATATACCTCCAGTTGCTCCTAATTCCTACACCCTGCTGGTCATTCTACCAACCACCAGGACATGGTATTCTGTATTAGTCTTCAATGATGCCTTCTTTTGTATTCCATTAGTCCCAGAGTCACAAGAAATTTTGGCTTGTGAGTGGCAGGACTCAACATACAACTAAAACAATACTTCCGGGCCGTCTGGCCCCAAGGGTGCAAAAATTCCCACACCATCTTTGGGGAAAGCTTAGCTAAAGACCTAAAAGTTCTACCTCTGGAAAAGGAAACCCTCCTTCAATATGCAGACGACATTCTGATCACCAGCCCTACTAAGGAGGCCTCTGAACTACCAAGCCAATAAAGGATAGAAGTTGTCCAAGAAAAAGCTCAAATATCACAGACTGCGGTGACCTGCCTGGGCTTCATTCTCACAGAAGGTCAGAGAAGCCCATCCCAGGAAAGGGAAGAAACCATTTTCAGCCTTACCCCTTTCTAAAACTAGAAGACAGCTTAGGGGTTCCTGGGGAAGCCAGGGTTTGCTGCTTCTGGATCCCTAACTACAGTCTACTAGCTGGGCCTCTATATGAAACACTGAAAGGAAAAGATGATGATCCTTTTGAATAGAATCCAGAAGTGGCCTTTCAAGAATGGAAAGAGCAGTCAATTCAGACCCTTGCCCTGGAACTCCCTAATTTAGCTAAACCCTTTGACCTTTACATTCCCGGTGAAAGGTGAATCGCCATTGGAGAATTAGTGCAAAAACTGGGACCACTTGAAATGGAACAATGCAAGAATGCCATCCAGGTAGGATAAACTACGGTCACTAAGGGGCTTGGCCCACTGCCACATCTGGCCAAGATACTGGCGGTATCTAAAAACCTGGATATCAGCAGCCCAAAAGGCCACCTCCCTCCTAAGGGAAAAGGACCCCACGTGGTGATCCTAACCACCAACCATGCCCTGAAGTTGCAGGGTTCGCTCCGTGGGCACACCGACCTCGAGTGAGGAGGCCCTCCAACTCCAACATCCAGAGAGATAACCGGGGGCAACAGGGCACCATGACGACTCGTGTGAACATCACTTGACCTGGAGTTTCTCTCATAAAACAACACGAGTGTGTCCCAAAAGAGTAGACTACTGCTTGCAGGACTTACTGCACCCAGAGGGGAGCTAATAATCTTGGCGGGGGAACAGTATACCACACTGTCACCATAGAAAAGCCTACAGACACCGTGATGATGGTGGCCAATAAGACCGGCTGGACTCCTGTTTACTTCAAAAGGCTGTTGACTCAGTAGCCATCATGGTCCTTGGTTACCACTGACCCTGGACTGTCTGGGAGTTGAGCGGGCAGGGCTCTGACACCTGGTGCTGTTTGTACGTTAATTCAGGGGCCTAATTGAAGAAAGCACAGACTACTGGTCAGAGCATCTAGGCTGGCAGAGACGGTCAGCCTAAGGTGGCCGAACAAATGTGGGGCGGGGTGAAACCGGCCCCCACAGCGTCTCTGCACATCTCTTTCCTGGACCCTTAAAGGTCATTAGAATCTATAACACTTCCAATGCTGGTGCTCAGGTGGACGAGCAGGGAGGCAGGGGTCCTGGGGACAATCGACGTCACCGGGAGGCTGCTGGGGAGAAGCTCTGACCCTCGCCCCAGGGTATGAGGGCTCCCAACTCAGCACTCAGCAGTTACAGAAGAAGGGTCTGCACCCTCAGCACTCCAAGAATGAGGAACGGGACAAAAGGCAGAGGAGGGGTTTGTCCCCAGCAAAGCCCATTAAAAATCCCTGGGAGATAAAAATAGAATCTGGGCAATAAAGTCAAGTCTAACCTTTTTTATCCTTTGTGCTTTGTCTAATTTCACGTGCTCCTAGGGTCCCGCATGCAGAGGTTCCACACCCGGCACTTCAGACCAGATTTCCTAGTGCAGAATGGCTGGGTCGACACCTCAGCTCCTGGGGCCCAGTGCAGACTCCACGATATAGAGCCTGAGCTACAGCCAACCCGGCCCTCGAGAGCTCCGCCGCCTCCCTCTCTCCCACTGACTCTGACAGGATCTCTACACAGCAGCCCAGCCCACAGCCCACGGGGTAGTGCATGCTCTCACCTCTCCATTCTCTGATCAAAATATAAAGTTTCCTTTGCTTGTGAACCAAACTCAGTCTCGATCTGTTGGCCCCAATGACACTGGGCAGGGGGACACTTGTTGGGGTCCACTCTGGAGGATCAGTAACAGAAATTGAGACTATTGTAACCTCAATGAACAGATGTGTGAGCCAAACTGTAGTTAACATAGAACAGTGTATAAGGCTCGGGTAAAATAAGATGTTTTTAACACTTCCATTTGATATTTCCATCACTTTTTATAAGCAAGTTCAGTGAAAAGGTTTGTCTTATTTGTCAGGTCAATATTAGAGAAACGAAGTGATTTCTTTCCAAGGATGTACAGCTAATAATCTTGGTTAAACCTTCAATCTTGTTTTAAATGCTTTTCCATTGAAAATGATACCTCTCTTTCAGCTCCCCCATTTCTGAGAAGTATAAAATCTTATAATTTATTATTACCAAAGGGGAAAGGTGGGAGGAGGGATAAATTAACAGTTTGGAATGAACACATACACACTGCTATGTATAAAATAGATCATCAACAAGGAACTACTGTATAGCACAGGGAACTACACTCAACATTTTGCAATAACCTATAAGGGGAAATAATCTGAAAAAGAATAGATATTTTTATTGACATCATCTATCAATGACAGTTAAAGTGTAGCCTAAGGGAAGCTGGTGGTGAGTGCTTCTGACCCTGAAGACTTCAATCATCTAAAGTTTGGACTCTGCCTACTTCCCAAGGCCCTTAATGAACATATGTGTAGCTGTAGCTTAAAAAATTCCCCAGTTTGGGTTTCGGGGAGACACTGATTTTGAAAAAGCCCTGGTGTTCTCCTTACATGAATGGGACTCTTCCTACTGCTAAAACATGTCTGTCACACCCAGAGGATGGTATACCGTCTGATCGGGAAGAGTTTGGAAAAGGCATCTCATCTCCTCATCTCCTGGTGCTCGGGTTCACACCTCCAGCGTCTTTACTAACAGTCTCCCCACTTGGAGATGTCAGCACTGTCAACATCCTGTTGCGTACAGTTTGGAATTTGTCCAGAGGATGAAGCGGAAGGATGAGGAACAATGAGAGACAAGTCCTAGGTGTTCAGACAGGCACATGTCACTCTAATTTCCAATCAGGAAGACAAATTGACCAAAGGCTAGGGTTGCCCATGGAAACAGTATAGGGCTTGAGGAAATCCCGCTGCTTTGTGGCCAGTTCCCATAAACACAAGTTGAACAATGGAACTCAGGGGCAGTAAAATTCACAAAACTGCAGAGTTGAAAATATCCATCACTGAAAAATGTCTTGAGGAAAGTCAGAGAAAAGGACTTGTAAGCAAGGGAGAATGGCAGGAAAGGGATTTGAGGAGGTAGAAAGGACTCGCCATTAAGCACAAGAAAAGGAGCTGAACATTGCCAACATTGCAGTTGGCCAAAAAGGGTGTATGCGTTCTTTTCTGTATATATTCAAGAAAAGGGCATACACTTTTTTAGCCAACCAAACAGGTGGGCACTGGAAGTCAATACTACAAAAGATATCACTTCGCATCAGTCAGAAGAGCCATCCTCATAAAGCGTAAACAACAGAAATGCAGGACAGGGCAACGAGAAGAGGGAGCCCTGTGAGACTTATAGTGGAAATGTATATTGCCAACGGCCATTCTGGAGAAGTGTATTGTGTTTACTAAAGCATCTAAAAAATGAGCTACAGAGCATAGGGCACTTGCACTCATGGGCGTATATCTTGGGAAAAACAAAAATCGAGAGGACACAGGCACCCCAATGTTTACCCCCTCTCTGTTTAAAAGATCCTCGACTAGGATATAACTTAAATGTCTCTGGAGGGAAAAAATGGATAGAGATGTGGTACTTAGGTAGAGTGGAATATTATTCAGCCTGGAAATCAATGAAATATGGCCAGTTGTAACAACTCCGGAGGAGTTACGTATGATCATTCTAAGTGACAGAATTCAAAAAGAAAAAGACACATATCATAAGATATCACTTAAAGGTGGAATCCAAAATGGCTACACATGAAATAAATTACAAAACAAAAACATAGTCAAATATGTAGAAAACACGCATAAGGCTGCTAAACGGGAAAGGTGGGGAGGGGTGAGGCATCATCCAGGAGGTTGAAATTAGCAAAGATACCATTCCAAATACCAAACTGATAATCAACAAGGCCTACACGGTAGCTAAAAGAACTGCACTCAGCACACTCAAGTCACCGGAAAAGAATATATACGACTGGTAAGAATCTGAAAAAGAATTTATTGATGTCTCTCTGTACGTGAATCAAGTGGATGTACAGCAGCAAGAAACAGAGCTTTGAAAATCAGCTGTAACCAATATAGTAATAAATTGAAAAAAATAAACGACAGAGAGACAGAGAAAACCTCTTACAACTTTTCCTCAGGGACGGTGATGCAACATGGATTGAACACATCTAGACCCACAGCAGGATGAGACATAAGGCTGGAAACTGTTTGCGCTAAGAGAAATGTGAGGTTGGGTGAGGAAATGCACACCCTTTAAAGTAATACTACCTGGTACCCATTCAATGGGTCCCAAATCTGCAGGTTCAAGGGATCTTCCTACAGCTAAAACATGCATGGAAAACCCAGAGGACTGTACACCATGTGATCGGGAGATGTGTCTAAAATGCACCTCATTTATCCTCTCCTGGTGCTCCTGTTCACCATTCCAGCCACGCTACTTAGAATCTCCCCACTTGGAGAATCAGCACATTTAAACTTCTGTTTCACACATTTTGCAAATTGTGAGGAGGATGAACGGGAAGAGGGGGAACCAATGAGAGAAGAGTTGTAGGAGTTTGGACGGGCACATATCACTCTAATTTCCCATTAAGAATAAGAATTAAAGAAAGGCTCAGCCTGCCTCGCCAGAGCCAAAATAGGGCCTGAAGCAATCCTGCGGGTTTGAGGCCAGCTCACAAAAGAGCAACTTAAAAAATGGAGCTCAGGGTCACTGCAATTCACAAACCTGCAGAGTTATAAATGAAAACTAACGTCCAAAAATATGTTGAGGTAAGGCAAAGAAGAGGATCTGAATGCAAGACAGAATTGCAAGAAACAGATTTCAAGAGATAGATTGGACTCGTCTTTAACGCACATGAAAAGCAGCAGAATTTCGACAATGATGCAGTTGGCCCAAAAGGGCGTATGCGTTTTTTCCTGATTATATCCAGGAAAAAACGCATACGCACTTTATGGGCAACGAAGCAAGCAAGCAATGCAAATGTGCACAACAAAGAAGTCTCACTTCCCACCGGTCAAAAGGGCCATCCTAAAAAATTGTAAAAACCAGAAATGCAGGACAGGCCATGGAGAACAGGGAGCCTTTATACGCTGATGGGCAGTGTGTGAACTGCCGAGAGCCACTCTGGAGAAGTGTATGGTGGTTCCTAAATCATCTAAAAAACAGAGCTACAGAGCATAGGACACTTCCAATCATGGGAGTATATCTAGGGAAGTCTAAAAATCAACAAGACACAAGCACACCACAGTTTAGGGCTACTCTGTTTACAAGAACCTCAACTTCAGTACACCTTAAATATCCCAGGAAAGAGAACAATGGATAAAGAAGATGTGGTACTTATGTACAATGGAATATCTCTTCACCATGAAATCAATGTAATAAGGCTAGTAGAAGGATAAAGAGTGGATTTAGGTCCGATAATACTACTTGAAATAAGTCAAACAGAAAAAGAAACATATCATAAGATATCACTTATAGAGGGAGGGTAAATATGGCTGCACAAGAAATGAATTACAGAACAGAACAGTGTCTCACATTTAGAAAACACACTTATGTCAGCTTAAGGGGAAAGGAGAGGTGGGGTGATGCATAAAACCAGAGTTTGAAATTAGCACAGATACCGTTCAATAAACCAAATAGGTATTAGACAAGATCTACACCTTGCTCAATGAACTGGCCTCAACACACCCTATACACTGCAGAGAAATATATCTGAGTAATAAGAATCTTAAAACCCATGTATTGATATATCTCCATAAGGGAATCAAGTGTGTGCAGAGCGGCACAAACACAGCAGTGAAGATGAGCTAAACCCCATTATAGAAATAAATTTTAAAAACAAAACGCTGAAACAATGAAAGAGAGAAAAATTCTTACAAAATTCGCTCAGGGGCTGTGATGCAACCTGGATTGACCACATATAAACCCACAGCTGGATAAGACATAAGGCTGGACACTTGGGGCTGAGAGGATTGGTGAGCTTTGGTGAGCAACTGCCGAAAGTTTAATGCAATACTTCATGCTACTCATTCCAAGGGTCCCAACACTCCAGGTTGAAGGGAATCTTCCTACAGCTAAACCATGCTTGGGAAACCCAGCGACTGGTATACCATATGATCGGGAAAGGTTTCTAAAACGCACCTCATTTTTCCTCTCCTGGGGCTCCGGATCGACATTCCAGCCACTTTACTAACAACATCCCCACATGGAGTCAATGCCTTTAAGTTCTGCTATCGCACAGTCTGCAGTTAGTGCAGAGGATGAATGGGAATAGGAGGAACCAGTGAGAAACTAGCTGTAGCGGTTTCAATGGGCACATGTCACTCTAATATCACATCAGTAAGAAGAATTAACCAAAGGCACAGCAAGGTGCCCCAGAAGAGAAATAGGGCTTCAAGGAATCCTGTGGTTACGGAGAAAGACCACAAAAATAAGAGCTAAAAAATGGAGCTAAGGGCCAATGCAATTCAAAAACCTGCAGAGTTATAAAGGCCAACTATTTTCAAAAAATATATTGAGGTAAGGCTATGAAGAGGCATTGAAAGCAAGGCAGAATTGCAGGAAACCGATTTCAGGAGGTAGACTGGAATTGCATTGAAAACATATGAAGAGAGTCAGAACCTCGACAATGATGCACTTGGCCAAAAAGTGCGTATGCTTTTTTTCCTGAATATATTCAGGAAAAAACGCATACGCCCTTTTTGGCCAACCAAGCAAGCTTGCAAAGGAAATCTGCACTACAATGAAGTCTCACTTCCACCTGGTCAAAAGGGCCATCTGAAAAAAGTGTAGAATCCATAAAGGCACGACAGGCAATGGAGAACTGGGAGCCTTCTTATGCTGATGGGCGGGATGTAAATTGCCAACAGCCACTCTGCAGAAGTGTATGGTGTTTCCTGAAACATCTAAAAAACAAAGCAACAGAGCCTAGGGCACTTCCACTTATGGTCCTATAACTTAGGGAAATTAAAATCAAAAAGACACAGCCACCCCAAAGTTTGGAACAGCTCTGTTTACAGGAAACTCGTTTACAGTACACGTTCAACATCGCAGAAATTGAAAAATGGATAAAGAAGATGTGGTATTTAATTACAAAGCAATATCACTCAGCAGTGAAATCTATGTCATCAGGCCCTTAGCAGCACAATGAGTGGATTCAGGTATGATGATTCTAACTGAAATAAGTCACACAGAAAAAGAAACATCATAAGATATCAGTAATATTCGGAATGTAAACTTGGCTACACAGGAACTGAATTACAGAACAGAACAGGGTCTCAAATTGAGAAAACCAACTTATGCTTGCTTAAGGGGAAAGGTGAGTTGGGGTGCTGCATAATACCAGAGATTGAAATGAGCACAGATAAATTTCCTTAAGCCAAATATGGAATAGACAAGAGCTGCTCCTTGCTCAACGAAATAGACTCAACACCGCATAATAAACGCCTATGAATGTACCTGACTAGTAAGTATCTTTAAACCTATGGATTGCTATGTCTCCGAAAGAGAATCAAGCATGTGTACAGGGGCATAAACGCAGCAGTGATAGGATTGGAGAGGTTCGGTGAGCAAATGAAGACCCTTTGAAGTCATATTGCATGGTACCCATTCCACGGGTTTCAACTACCCAGGTTTAAGGTATTCTTCCTTCACCTAAAACATGCATGTGGAACCTAGAGTATGATCAACCATGTGATCGGGAGACGTGTTCAAATATGCCTCAGTTTCCGTACCCTGGTGCTCGGGTGCAACATTCCAGACGCTTTACTAACACTCTCCCCACTTGGAGGGTCAGCGCCTTTAACCTCCTGTTTGGCCCAGTTTGCAATTTCTGCGGAAGATGAACAGGAATAGCGAGAACCAATGAGAGGCTAGCTGGAGGTGTCTGGACGGGCAAATTTAACTCTCATTTCCCACCAGGAAGAGGAAATAACCAAAGGCTCAGCGTGCCGTGCCAGAACCAGATTAGGGCCTGAAGCCATCCTGCGGTGTTGCGGCCAGCTCAAAAGAAAGCGAGTTGAAGAAAGGAGCTCAGGGGCACTGTAATTCACAAACCTGCAACGTTATAAATGACAGCTATCGTCCAAAAATAGACTGAAGTAAGGCTGCCAAGAGGACTTGAAAGCGGGGCAGAATTGCAGGAAACCGATTTCAGGAGGTAGACTGGAATTGCATTGAAAGCATAGGAAAAGAGGCAGAACGTCCACAATGATGCACTTGGCCAAAAAGGGCGTATGCGTTTTTTCCTGAATATATTCAGGAAAAAACGCATACGCCCTTTTTGGCCAACCAAGCAAACTTGTAAAAGAAATCTGCACTACAATGAAGTCTCACTTCCCCCCGGTCAAAAGGGCCATCTGAAAAAAGTGTAAAATCCAGAAAGGCAGGACAGGCCATGGAGAACTGGGAGCCTTGTTATGCTGATGGGCGGGATGTAAATTGCCAACAGACACTCGGGAGAAGTGTATGGTGTTTCCTGAAACATCTAAAAAACAAAGCAACAGAGCCTAGGGCACTTCCACTTATGGTCCTATAGCTTAGGGAAATTAAAATCAAAAAGACACAGCCACCCCAAAGTTTGGTACGGCTCTGTTAACAAGAACCTCGTTTACAGTACAAGTTCAACATCGCAGAAAGTGAAAAATGGATAAAGAACTTGTGGTACTTACGTACAATGCAGTATCACTCAGCAATGAAATCTATGTCATCAGGCCCGTAGCAGCATAATGAGTAGATTCAGGTACGATGATTCTAACTGAAATAAGTCACACAGAAAAAGAAACATCATAAGATATCAGTAATACACGGAATGTAAACTTGGCTACACAGGAACTGAATTACAGAACAGAACAGGGTCTCAAATTTAGAAAAACAACTTATTCTTGCTTAAGGGTAAAGGTGAGTTGGGGTGCTGCATAAAACCAGAGATTGAAATGAGCACAGATTATGTTCCTTAAGCCAAATATGGAATAGACAAGAGCTACTCCTTGCTCAATGAAATGGACTCAACACCGCATATTAAACGCCTAAGAATGTACCTGACTAGTAATTATCTTGAAACCTATGGATTGCTATGTCTCCGAAAGAGAATCAAGCATGTGTACAGGGGCATAAACGCAGCAGTGATAGGATTGGAGAGGTTCGGTGAGCAAATGAAGACCCTTTGAAGTCATATTGCATGGTACCCATTCCACGGGTCTCAACTCTCCAGGTTTAAAGTATTCTTCCTTCAGCTAAGACATGCATGTGGAACCCAAGTATGATCAACCGTGTGAACGGGAGACGTGTTCAAATATGTCTCAGTTTTCCTCCCCTGGTACTCGGGTGCAACATTCCAGACGCTTCACTAACACTCTCCCCACTTGGAGAGTCAGCGCCTTTAACCTCCTGTTTGGCCCAGTTTGCAATTTCTGCGGAAGATGAACAGGAATAGCGAGAACCAATGAGAGGCTAGCTGAAGGTGTCTGGACGGGCAAATTTAACTCTCATTTCCCACCAGGAAGAGGAAATAACCAAAGGCTCAGCGTGCCGTACCGGAACCAGATTAGGGCCTGAAGCCATCCTGCGGTGTTGCGGCCAGCTCAAAAGAAAGCGAGTTGAAGAAAGGAGCTCAGGGGCACTGTAATTCACAAACCTGCAGAGTTATAAATGACAGCTATCGTCCAAAAATAGACTGAAGTAAGGCTGCCAAGAGGACTTGAAAGCGGGGCAGAATTGCAGGAAACCGATTTCAGGAGGTAGACTGGAATTGCATTGAAAGCATAGGAAAAGAGGCAGAACGTCCACAATGATGCACTTGGCCAAAAAGGGCCTATGCGTTTTTTCCTGAATATATTCAGGAAAAAACGCATACGCCCTTTTTGGCCAACCAAGCAAGCTTGCAAAGGAAATCTGCACTACAATGAAGTCTCACTTCCCCCCGGTCAAAAGGGCCATCTGAAAAAAGTGTAAAATCCAGAAAGGCAGGACAGGCCATGGAGAACTGGGAGCCTTGTTATGCTGATGGGCGGGATGGAAATTGCCAACAACCACTCGGGAGAAGTGTATGGTGTTTCCTGAAACATCTAAAAAACAAAGCAACAGAACCTAGGGCACTTCCACTTATGGTCCTATAGCTTAGGGAAATTAAAATGAAAAAGACACAGCCACCCCAAAGTTTGGAACGGCTCTGTTTACAAGAACCTCGTTTACAGTACAAGTTCAACATCGCAGAAAGTGAAAAATGGATAAAGAAGTTGTGGTATTTACTTACAAAGCAATATCACTCAGCAATGAAATCTGTGTCATCAGGCCCTTAGCAGCACAATGAGTGGATTCAGGTATGATGATTCTAACTGAAGTAAGTCACACAGAAAAAGAAACATCATAAGATATCAGTAATACACGGAATGTAAACTTGGCTACACAGGAACTGAATTACAGAACAGAACAGGGACTCAAATTTAGAAAAACAACTTATGCTTGCTTAAGGGTAAAGGTGAGTTGGGGTGCTGCATAAAACCAGAGATTGAAATGAGCACAGATAAAGTTCCTTAAGTCAAATATGGAATAGACAAGAGCTACTCCTTGCTCAACGAAATGGACTCAACACCGCATATTAAACGCCTAAGAATGTACCTGACTAGTAAGTATCTTAAAACCTATGGATTGCTATGTCTCCGAAAGAGAATCAAGCGTGTGTACAGGGGCATAAAGGCAGCAGTGATAGGATTGGAGAGGTTCGGTGAGCAAATGAAGACCCTTTGAAGTCATATTGCATGGTACCCATTACACGGGTCTCAACTCTCCAGGTTTAAGGTATTCTTCCTTCAGCTAAAACATGCATGTGGAACCCAAGTATGATCAACCGTGTGAACGGGAGACGTGTTCAAATATGTCTCAGTTTTCCTCCCCTGGTACTCGGGTGCAACATTCCAGACGCTTTACTAACACTCTCCCCACTTGGAGAGTCAGCGCCTTTAACCTCCTGTTTGGCCCAGTTTGCAATTTCTGCGGAAGATGAACAGGAATAGCGAGAACCAATGAGAGACTAGCTGGAGGTGTCTGGACAGGCAAATTTAACTCTCATTTCCCACCAGGAAGAGGAATTAACCAAAGGCTCAGCGTGCCGTGCCGGAACCAGATTAGGGCCTGAAGCCATCCTGCGGTGTTGCGGCCAGGTCACAAGAAAGCGAGTTGAAGAAAGGAGCTCAGGGGCACTGTAATTCACAAACCTGCAGAGTTATAAATGACAGCTATCGTCCAAAAATATACTGAAGTAAGGCTGCCAAGAGGACTTGAAAGCGGGGCAGAATTGCAGGAAACCGATTTCAGGAGGTAGACTGGAATTGCATTGAAAGCATAGGAAAAGAGGCAGAACGTCCACAATGATGCACTTGGCCAAAAAGGGCGTATGCGTTTTTTCCTGAATATATTCAGGAAAAAACGCATACGCCCTTTTTGGCCAACCAAGCAAGCTTGCAAAGGAAATCTGCACTACAATGAAGTCTCACTTCCACCCGGTCAAAAGGGCCATCTGAAAAAAGTGTAAAATCCAGAAAGGCAGGACAGGCCATGGAGAACTGGGAGCCTTGTTATGCTGATGGGCGGGATGTAAATTGCCAACAGACACTTGGGAGAAGTGTATGGTGTTTCCTGAAACATCTAAAAAACAAAGCAACAGAACCTAGGGCACTTCCACTTATGGTCCTATAGCTTAGGGAAATTAAAATCAAAAAGACACAGCCACCCCAAAGTTTGGAACGGCTCTGTTTACAAGAACCTCGTTTACAGTACAAGTTCAACATCGCAGAAAATGAAAAATGGATAAAGAAGTTGTGGTATTTACTTACAAAGCAATATCACTCAGCAATGAAATCTGTGTCATCAGGCCCTTAGCAGCACAATGAGTGGATTCAGGTATGATGATTCTAACTGAAATAAGTCACACAGAAAAAGAAACATCATAAGATATCACTAATACACGGAATGTAATCTTGGCTACACAGGAACTGCATTCCAAAACAGAACAGGGTCTCAAATTTAGAAAACCAACTTATGCTTGCTTAAGGGGAAAGGTGAGTTGGGGTGCTGCATAAAACCAGAGATTGAAATGAGCACAGATAAAGTTCCTTAAGCCAAATATGGAATAGACAAGAGCTACTCCTTGCAAAACGAAATGGACTCAACACCGCATATTAAACGCCTAAGAATGTACCTGACTAGTAAGTATCTTAAAACCTATAGATTGCTATGTCTCCGAAAGAGAATCAAGCATGTGTACAGGGGCATAAACGCAGCAGTGATAGGATTGTAGAGGTTCGTGAGCAAATGAAGACCCTTTGAAGTCATATTGCATGGTACCCATTCCACGGGTTTCAACTACCCAGGTTTAAGGTATTCTTCCTTCAGCTAAAACATGCATGTGGAACCCAAGTATGATCAACCATGTGATTGGGAGACGTGTTCAAATATGTCTCAGTTTTCCTCCCCTGGTACTCGGGTGCAACATTCCAGACGCTTTACTAACACTCTCCCCACTTGGAGAGTCAGCGCCTTTAACCTCCTGTTTGGCCCAGTTTGCAATTTCTGCGGAAGATGAACAGGAATAGCGAGAACCAATGAGAGGCTAGCTGCAGGTGTCTGGACGGGCAAATTTAACTCTCATTTCCCACCAGGAAGAGGAAATAACCAAAGACTCAGCGTGCCGTGCCAGAACCAGATTAGGGCCTGAAGCCATCCTGCGGTGTTGCGGCCAGCTCAAAAGAAAGCGAGTTGAAGAAAGGAGCTCAGGGGCACTCTAATTCACAAACCTGCAGAGTTATAAATGACAGCTATCGTCCAAAAATAGACTGAAGTAAGGCTGCCAAGAGGACTTGAAAGCGGGGCAGAATTGCAGGAAACCGATTTCAGGAGGTAGACTGGAATTGCATTGAAAGCATAGGAAAAGAGGCAGAACGTCCACAATGATGCACTTGGCCAAAAAGGGCGTATGCGTTTTTTCCTGAATATATTCAGGAAAAAACGCATACGCCCTTTTTGGCCAACCAAGCAAGCTTGCAAAGGAAATCTGCACTACAATGAAGTCTCACTTCCCCCCGGTCAAAAGGGCCATCTGAAAAAAGTGTAAAATCCAGAAAGGCAGGACAGGCCATGGAGAACTGGGAGCCTTGTTATGCTGATGGGCGGGATGTAAATTGCCAACAGACACTCGGGAGAAGTGTATGGTGTTTCCTGAAACATCTAAAAAACAAAGCAACAGAGCCTAGGGCACTTCCACTTATGGTCCTATAGCTTAGGGAAATTAAAATCAAAAAGACACAGCCACCCCAAAGTTTGGGACGCCTCCGTTTACAAGAACCTCGTTTACCGTACAAGTTCAATATCACAGAAAGTGAAAAATGGATAAAGAACTTGTGGTACTTACGTACAATGCAGTATCACTCAGCAATGAAATCTATGTCATCAGGCCCGTAGCAGCATAATGAGTGGATTCAGGTACGATGATTCTAACTGAAATAAGTCACACAGAAAAAGAAACATCATAAGATATCACTAATACATGGAATGTAAACTTGGCTACACAGGAACTGCATTCCAAAACAGAACAGGGTCTCAAATTTAGAAAACCAACTTATGCTTGCTTAAGGGTAAAGGTGAGTTGGGGTGCTGCATAAAACCAGAGATTGAAATGAGCACAGATAAAGTTCCTTAAGCCAAATATGGAATAGACAAGAGCTACTCCTTGCTCAACGAAATGGACTCAACACCCCATATTAAACGCCTAAGAATGTACCTGACTAGTAAGTATATTAAAACCTATGGATTGTTATGTCTCCAAAAGAGAATCAAGCGTGTGTACAGGGGCATAAACGCAGCAGTGATAGGATTGGAGAGGTTCGGTGAGCAAATGAAGACCCTTTGAAGTCATATTGCATGGTACCCATTACACGGGTCTCAACTCTCCAGGTTAAGGTATTCTTCCTTCAGCTAAAACATGCATGTGGAACACAGAGTATGATCAACCATGTGAACGGGAGACGTGTTCAAATATGTTTCAGTTTTCCTCCCCTGGTACTCGGGTGCAACATTCCAGACGCTTTACTAACACTCTCCCCACTTGGAGAGTCAGTCCCTTTAACCTCCTGTTTGGCCCAGTTTGCAATTTCTGCGGAAGATGAACAGGAATAGCGAGAACCAATGAGAGGCTAGCTGGAGGTGTCTGGACGGGCAAATTTAACTCTCATTTCCCACCAGGAAGAGGAAATAACCAAAGGCTCAGCGTGCCGTACCGGAACCAGATTCAGGCCTGAAGCCAGCCTGCGGTGTTGCGGCCAGCTCAAAAGAAAGCGAGTTGAAGAAAGGAGCTCAGGGGCACTGTAATTCACAAACCTGCAGAGTTATAAATGACAGCTATCGTCCAAAAATAGACTGAAGTAAGGCTGCCAAGAGGACTTGAAAGCGGGGCAGAATTGCAGGAAACCGATTTCAGGAGGTAGACTGGAATTGCATTGAAAGCATAGGAAAAGAGGCAGAACGTCCACAATGATGCACTTGGCCAAAAAGGGCGTATGCGTTTTTTCCTGAATATATTCAGGAAAAAACGCATACGCACTTTTTGGCCAACCAAGGAAGCTTGCAAAGGAAATCTGCACTACAATGAAGTCTCACTTCCCCCCGGTCAAAAGGGCCATCTGAAAAAAGTGTAAAATCCAGAAAGGCAGGACAGGCCATGGAGAACTGGGAGCCTTGTTATGCTGAAGGGCGGGATGTAAATTGCCAACAACCACTCCGGAGAAGTGTATGGTGTTTCCTGAAACATCTAAAAAACAAAGCAATAGAACCTAGGGCACTTCCACTTATGGTCCTATAGCTTAGGGAAATTAAAATCAAAAAGACACAGCCACCCCAAAGTTTGGGACACCTCCGTTTACAAGAACCTCGTTTACCGTACAAGTTCAATATCACAGAAAGTGAAAAATGGATAAAGAACTTGTGGTACTTACGTACAATGCAGTATCACTCAGCAATGAAATCTATGTCATCAGGCCCATAGCAGCATAATGAGTGGATTCAGGTACGATGATTCTAACTGAAATAAGTCACACAGAAAAAGAAACATCATAAGATATCACTAATACACGGAATGTAAACTTGGCTACACAGGAACTGCATTCCAAAACAGAACAGGGTCTCAAATTTAGAAAACCAACTTATGCTTGCTTAAGGGGAAAGGTGAGTTGGGGTGCTGCATAAAACCAGAGATTGAAATGAGCACAGATAAAGTTCCTTAAGCCAAATATGGAATAGACAAGAGCTACTCCTTGCTCAACGAAATGGACTCAAAACCCCATATTAAACGCCTAAGAATGTACCTGACTAATAAGTATCTTAAAACCTATGGATTGCTATGTCTCCAAAAGAGAATCAAGCGTGTGTACAGGGGCATAAACGCAGCAGTGATAGGATTGGAGAGGTTCGGTGAGCAAATGAAGACCCTTTGAAGTCATATTGCATGGTACCCATTACACGGGTCTCAGCTCTCCAGGTTTAAGGTATTCTTCCTTCAGCTAAAACATGCATGTGGAACCCAGAGTATGATCAACCATGTGAACGGGAGACGTGTTCAAATATGTCTCAGTTTTCGTACCATGGTACTCGGGTGCAACATTCCAGACGCTTTACTAACACTCTCCCGACTTGGAGAGTCAGTCCCTTTAACCTCCTGTTTGGCCCAGTTTGCAATTTCTGCGGAAGATGAACAGGAATAGCGAGAACCAATGAGAGACTAGCTGGAGGTGTCTGGACGGGCAAATTTAACTCTCATTTCCCACCAGGAAGAGGAATTAACCAAAGGCTCAGCATGCCGGGCCGGAACCAGATTAGGGCCTGAAGCCATCCTGCGGTGTTGCGGCCAGGTCACAAGAAAGCGAGTTGAAGAAAGGAGCTCAGGGGCACTGTAATTCACAAACCTGCAGAGTTATAAATGACAGCTATCGTCCAAAAATAGACTGAAGTGAGGCTGCCAAGAGGACTTGAAAGCGGGGCGGAATTGCAGGAAACCGATTTCAGGAGGTAGACTGGAACTGCATTGAAAGCATAGGAAAAGAGGCAGAACGTCCACAATGATGCACTTGGCCAAAAAGGGCGTATGCGTTTTTTCCTGAATATATTCAGGAAAAAACGCATACGCCCTTTTTGGCCAACCAAGCAAGCTTGCAAAGGAAATCTGCACTACAATGAAGTCTCACTTCCCCCCGGTCAAAAGGGCCATCTGAAAAAAGTGTAAAATCCAGAAAGGCAGGACAGGCCATGGAGAACTGGGAGCCTTGTTATGCTGAAGGGCGGGATGTAAATTGCCAACAACCACTCGGGAGAAGTGTATGGTGTTTCCTGAAACATCTAAAAAACAAAGCAACAGAGCCTAGGGCACTTCCACTTATGGTCCTATAGCTTAGGGAAATTAAAATCAAAAAGACACAGCCACCCCAAAGTTTGGGACGCCTCTGTTTACAAGAACCTCGTTTACAGTACAAGTTCAACATCGCAGAAAGTGAAAAATGGATAAAGAAGTTGTGGTATTTTCTTACAAAGCAATATAACTCAGCAATGAAATCTATGTCATCAGGCCCTTAGCATCACAATGAGTGGATTCAGGTATGATGATTCTAACTGAAATAAGTCACACAGAAAAAGAAACATCATAAGATATCTTTAATACACGGAATGTAAACTTGGCTACACAGGAACTGAATTACAGAACAGAACAGGGTCTCAAATTTAGAAAACCAACTTATGCTTGCTTAAGGGGAAAGGTGAGTTGGGGTGCTGCATAAAACCAGAGATTGAAATGAGCACAGATAAAGTTCCTTAAGTCAAATATGGAATAGACAAGAGCTACTCCTTGCTCAAGGAAATGGACTCAACACCGCATATTAAACGCCTAAGAATGTACCTGACTAGTAAGTATCTTAAAACCTATGGATTGCTATGTCTCCGAAAGAGAATCAAGCATGTGTACAGGGGCATAAACGCAGCAGTGATAGGATTGGAGAGGTTCGGTGAGCAAATGAAGACCCTTTGAAGTCATATTGCATGGTACCCATTACACGGGTCTCAACTCTCCAGGTTTAAGGTATTCTTCCTTCAGCTAAAACATGCATGTGGAACCCAAGTATGATCAACCATGTGAACGGGAGACGTGTTCAAATATGTCTCAGTTTTCCTCCCCTGGTACTCGGGTGCAACATTCCAGACGCTTTACTAACACTCTCCCCACTTGGAGAGTCAGCGCCTTTAACCTCCTGTTTGGCCCAGTTTGCAATTTCTGCGGAAGATGAACAGGAATAGCGAGAACCAATGAGAGGCTAGCTGGAGGTGTCTGGACGGGCAAATTTAACTCTCATTTCCCACCAGGAAGAGGAAATAACCAAAGGCTCAGCGTGCCGAACCGGAACCAGATTAGGGCCTGAAGCCATCCTGCGGTGTTGCAGCCAGCTCAAAAGAAAGCGAGTTGAAGAAAGGAGCTCAGGGGCACTGTAATTCACAAACCTGCAGAGTTATAAATGACAGCTATCGTCCAAAAATAGACTGAAGTAAGGCTGCCAAGAGGACGTGAAAGCGGGGCAGAATTGCAGGAAACCGATTTCAGGAGGTAGACTGGAATTGCATTGAAAGCATAGGAAAAGAGGCAGAACGTCCACAATGATGCACTTGGCCAAAAAGGGCGTATGCGTTTTTCCCTGAATATATTCAGGAAAAAACGCATACGCCCTTTTTGGCCAACCAAGCAAGCTTGCAAAGGAAATCTGCACTACAATGAAGTCTCACTTCCCCCCAGTCAAAAGGGCCATCTGAAAAAAGTGTAAAATCCAGAAAGGCAACAGGCCATTGAGAACTGGAGCCTTGTTATGCTGAGGGGCGGGATGTAAATTGCCAACAACCACTCCGGAGAAGTGTATGGTGTTTCCTGAAACATCTAAAAAACAAAGCAACAGAGCCTAGGGCACTTCCACTTATGGTCCTATAGCTTAGGGAAATTAAAATCAAAAAGACACAGCCACCCCAAAGTTTGGAACGGCTCTGTTTACAAGAACCCCGTTTACAGTACAAGTTCAACATCGCAGAAAGTGAAAAATGGATAGAGAACTTGTGGTACTTACGTACAATGCACTATCACTCAGCAATGAAATCTATGTCATCAGGCCCGTAGCAGCATAATGAGTGGATTCAGGTACGATGATTCTAACTGAAATAAGTCACACAGAAAAAGAAACATCATAAGATATCAGTAATACACGGAATGTAAACTTGGCTACACAGGAACTGCATTCCAAAACAGAACAGGGTCTCAAATTTAGAAAACCAACTTATGCTTGCTTAAGGGGAAAGGTGAGTTGGGGTGCTGCATAAAACCAGAGATTGAAATGAGCACAGATAAAGTTCCTTAAGCCAAATATGGAATAGACAAGAGCTACTCCTTGCTCAACGAAATGGACTCAACACCGCATATTAAACGCCTAAGAATGTACCTGACTAGTAAGTATCTTAAAACCTATGGATTGCTATGTCTCCGAAAGAGAATCAAGCATGTGTACAGGGGCATAAACGCAGCAGTGATAGGATTGGAGAGGTTCGGTGAGCAAATGAAGACCCTTTGAAGTCATATTGCATGGTACCCATTCCACGGGTTTCAGCTACCCAGGTTTTAGGTATACTTCCTTCAGCTAAAATATGCATGTGGACCCCAGAGTATGATCAACCATGTGATCGGGAGACGTGTTCAAATATGTCTCAGTTTTCCTCCCCTGGTACTCGGGTGCAACATTCCAGACGCTTTACTAACACTCTCCCCACTTGGAGAGTCAGCGCCTTTAACCTCCTGTTGGGCCCAGTTTGCAATTTCTGCGGAAGATGAACAGGAATAGCGAGGACCAATGAGAGGCTAGCTGGAGGTGTCTGGACGGGCAAATTTAACTCTCATTTCCCACCAGGAAGAGGAAATAACCAAAGGCTCAGCGTGCCGTACCGGAACCAGATTAGGGCCTGAAGCCATCGTGCGGTGTTGCGGCCAGCTCAAAAGGAAGCGAGTTGAAGAAAGGAGCTCAGGGGCACTGTAATTCACAAACCTGCAGAGTTATAAATGACAGCTATCGTCCAAAAATAGACTGAAGTAAGGCTGCCAAGAGGACTTGAAAGCGGGGCACAATTGCAGGAAACCGATTTCAGGAGGTAGACTGGAATTGCATTGAAAGCATAGGAAAAGAGGCAGGACGTCCACAATGATGCACTTGGCCAAAAAGGGCGTATGCGTTTTTTCCTGAATATATTCAGGAAAAAACGCATACGCCCTTTTTGGCCAACCAAGCAAGCTTGCAAAGGAAATCTGCACTACAATGAAGTCTCACTTCCCCCCGGTCAAAAGGGCCATCTGAAAAAAGTGTAAAATCCAGAAAGGCAGGACAGGCCATGGAGAACTGGGAGCCTTGTGATGCTGATGGGCGGGATGTAAATTGCCAACAGACACTGGGGAGAAGTGTATGGTGTTTCCTGAAACATCTAAAAAACAAAGCAACAGAGCCTAGGGCACTGCCACTTATGGTCCTATAGCTTAGGGAAATTAAAATCAAAAAGACACAGCCACCCCAAAGTTTGGGACGCCTCTGTTTACAAGAACCTCGTTTACAGTACAAGTTCAACATCGCAGAAAGTGAAAAATGGATAAAGAAGTTGTGGTATTTACTTACAAAGCAATATCATTCAGCAATGAAATCTATGTCATCAGGCCCTTAGCAGCACAATGAGTGGATTCAGGTATGATGATTCTAACTGAAGTAAGTCACACAGAAAAAGAAACATCATAAGATATCAGTAATACACGGAATGTAAACTTGGCTACACAGGAACTGAATTACAGAACAGAACAGGGTCTCAAATTTAGAAAACCAACTTATTCTTGCTTAAGGGTAAAGGTGAGTTGGGGTGCTGCATAAAACCAGAGATTGAAATGAGCACAGATAAAGTTCCTTAAGCCAAATATGGAATAGACAAGAGCTACTCCTTGCTCAACGAAATGGACTCAAAACCCCATATTAAACGCCTAAGAATGTACCTGACTAGTAAGTATCGTAAAACCTATGGATTGCTATGTCTCCCAAAGAGAATCAAGCGTGTGTACAGGGGCATAAACGCAGCAGTGATAGGATTGGAGAGGTTCGGTGAGCAAATGAAGACCCTTTGAAGTCATATTGCATGGTACCCATTCCACGGGTCTCAACTCTCCAGGTTTAAGGTATTCTTCCTTCAGCTAAAACATGCATGTGGAACCCAAGTATGATCAACCATGTGAACGGGAGACGTGTTCAAATATGTCTCAGTTTTCCTCCCCTGGTACTCGTGTGCCACATTCCAGACGCTTTACTTACACTCTCCCCACTTGGAGAGTCAGCACCTTTAACCTCCTGTTTGGCCCAGTTTGCAATTTCTGCGGAAGATGAACAGGAATAGCGAGAACCAATGAGAGGCTAGCTGGAGGTGTCTGGACGGGCCAATTGAACTCTCATTTCTCACCAGGAAGAGGAATTAACCAAAGGCTCAGTGTGCCGTTCCGAAACCAGATTAGGGCCTGAAGCCATCCTGCGGTGTTGCGGCCAGGTCACAAGAAAGCGAGTTGAAGAAAGGAGCTCAGGGGCACTGTAATTCACAAACCTGCAGAGTTATAAATGACAGCAATCGTCCAAAAATAGACTGAAGTAAGGCTGCCAAGAGGACTTGAAAGTGGGGCAGAATTGCAGGAAACCGATTTCAGGAGGTAGACTGGAATTGCATTGAAAGCATAGGAAAAGAGGCAGAACGTCCACAATGATGCACTTGGCCAAAAAGGGCGTATGCGTTTTTTCCTGAATATATTCAGGAAAAAACGCATACGCCCTTTTTGGCCAACCAAGCAAGCTTGCAAAGGAAATCTGCACTACAATGAAGTCTCACTTCCCCCCGGTCAAAAGGGCCATCTGAAAAAAGTGTAAAATCCAGAAAGGCAGGACAGGCCATGGAGAACTGGGAGCCTTGTTATGCTGAAGGGCGGTATGTAAATTGCCAACAGACACTCGGGAGAAGTGTATGGTGTTTCCTGAAACATCTAAAAAACAAAGCAACAGAGCCTAGGGCACTTCCACTTATGGTCCTATAGCTTAGGGAATTTAAAATCAAAAAGACACAGCCACCCCAAAGTTTGGAACGGCTCTGTTTACAAGAACCTCGTTTACAGTACAAGTTCAACATCGCAGAAAGTGAAAAATGGATAAAAAAGTTGTGGTATTTACTTACAAAGCAATATCACTCAGCAATGAAATCTGTGTCATCAGGCCCTTAGCAGCACAATGAGTGGATTCAGGTATGATGATTCTAACTGAAATAAGTCACACAGAAAAAGAAACATCATAAGATATCAGTAGGGCGGAGGTTGGGGCTGCGTAGTTGGAGGCGGACTGGCGAGGGGCGCCGGAAGAGCTGCAGGTGCGGCCCAGCGGCCGATTCCGCGGGCCCGCCGAGCCAGGAGGTACTGAGCCACCGCCGCCGCCGCCGCCGCCCTCGACCCGGCCTGCAGCGGGGTATGGGGGCGGTGCGGCCCCTCGGCCCCCTCCCCCTCTCTCCCTCCTCTCCACCCCTCCCCTTCCCGTGGTCCCGGGCTCCCGGACCCTCCCCCAGGGCCGCATTCTCCTCTCCCCGTCTTCCTGTCCTCTTCCGCTGTCCTCTCGTTCCCCACCCCCAAGCATAAACACCCCTCCGCGTCCCAGGCGTCTCCCGTCGCCCCTCCCCCCTCCCCGGGGGTCCGCCCTCCAGCATTCTGGGGGTTCCCGAGGTCTCTCCAGCGGCAGCTTTCTGTAAGCGCGGTCCCGAAGATGGGAGGCGCGGTGAGTGCTGGTGAAGACAATGACGAGCTGATAGACCATCTGAAGGCGGCGCAGTACATCCGCTCCGAGCTGGTGGAGCAGGCCTTCAGAGCTGTTGACCGCGCCGACTATTACCTTGAGGAGTTTAAGGAGAACGCGTACAAGGACCTGGCGTGGAAGCACGGGAACATCCACCTCTCTGCTCCGTGCATCTATTCGGAGGTGATGGAGGCCCTGGACCTGCAGCCTGGCCTTTCCTTCCTGAACCTGGGCAGCGGCACCGGCTACCTCAGCTCCATGGTGGGGCTCATCCTCGGTCCTTTTGGTGTGAACCATGGGGTGGAACTCCATTCAGATGTGACAGAGTATGCGAAGCAGAAGCTGGACTTTTTCATCAGGACGAGTGACAGCTTCGACAAGTTTGACTTCTGCGAGCCCTCCTTCGTCACCAGCAATTGCCTGGAGATCTCTCCAGGCTGCTCTCAGTATGACCGGGTGTACTGCGGGGCAGGCGTGCAGAAGCAGCACGAGGGGTACATGAAGAGCCTCCTCAAAGTCGGGGGCGTCCTGGTCATGCCGCTGGAAGAGAAGTTGACTAAGATAACTCGGACGGGTCCTTCCGCCTGGGAAACCAAAAAGATTCTGACTGTGTCTTTTGCTCCACTCGTCCAGCCCTGCCAGTCGGAGTCAGGAGAATCACGACTTGTCCACACCCCTGGCGGTTCGCAGCCTCCAGGACCTGGCGCGCATTGCCATCCGGGGCACCATTAAGAAGGTCATCCACCAGGAAGCTGTGAACAAAAACGGGAACGGACTGAAGAACACTCCCAGGTTTAAACGGAGGAGAGTTCGCCGCCGCCGAATGGAAACGATTGTCTTTTTGGACAAAGAGGTGTTTGCCAGTCGGCTCTCCAACCCCTCTGATGACACCAGCTGTGGAGACCTGGAAGACGAGCGGCAAGAAGAAGAGGTGACAACCCCGCCGGACACCAAGCCCGAGCCCCCGGTGAACTTCCTGCGTGAGAAGGTCCTGAGCCTCCCTCTGCCAGATCCCCTGAAGTACTACCTGCTTTATTACAGAGAAAAGTAAGTCTGTGGTCCAGGGGAGGAGGCCAAGCCTTCCTGGAGGGCTGCCCGCAGCAGGTGCACTGGAGGAGGAAGGGGCTCCCGCTCTGCATCTCGTCTTCTCGTCTGTCCTTGACTGTCCTGTAGAGTTTTCATCCAGTCATCTGATTTCTGTAAACATAGTCTGACAAACATAAGGTGCAAGGGGGAATGTCTCAAAAGGGCGAGAGTCTCCTGGAGGAGGGGTTGACTTCACACTCTCAGGAAATGCTGAGGTCTACACGTGGAGGTGGCCTGGAGACCGTTTCTTACACAAGGTACACGTGTCTGCATCAGAAAGGAAAACTGAAGTTGAAATTAATCTGTGTTTCTTATAAAAGGTGAGACAAAAAGCACAAGTTGCTAAGTGTATGAAATCTTTTCTGAGTGGGACACGCCTATGTGCAAGTTTGAATTTTACAGAATCAACCTCTTAATTACTGGCACCGAGTAATTAAAGATTTATTAAAAGATTAATTTAAAAGATTTAACTAAATGTTTTAGTTATTTGGAACGTGGATACTTGATTGAAAAGCCCTCTCTTATTTTAAGTAAATTAATTACATCTTACGTGAGTTGTCAATTGTAATTTTAAAAAACAAAAATTGTGATGGGGAGAGGAATGAACGTATCAGATTGCCAGGTGTCTTTGTGGAATTGCAAAAGAATTCCAAGGCATTTTTTTCTGACACCTTTTGTTACCTTTAAAGTAACCAACATTGAGTAATCCCGTCAAAGAAAGTCCTGAAGAATGAAACAAGTGTTGTGTGTAAGTAATGAGCTACATTACTTTTGCCCCAGAGACAGAGAGTACTGTTGACTCAACTTTAAATACAGTCAACGGTGTCTAAGGCTCAGTCCTCAGAGCAGGTGGGAAGTACTGGCTGCAGGAAATGGATTGGGGACGGTGTAGACGGCCTGTGGGTTGGTGTTTTGTTTTTTTTTTCAGTTGGCTATTGTTCTGTAATCACATAACAGTACTGATTCATAGATTTTATCTTTTATAATTCTGGAGAAAAATATTTGTTAGTTTTGTAATTTTTCCTAAGAACAAACGCGTGTTTGGTACATTGCATTAGAACAGTTTCACTCAAGTTTGACTTGTGGAATCCATCTTCTCCAGCGCTGTGTGTTGAGAGCTTCCTGTCTTATTAAGTCGTGGGTCTAGAAGAAGAGGCCGTCTTTTTAGTTAGGTGGCAGGATGTTTACAAGTGACACTGCTTCTTCCAAAACATTGGTTCTTTTCAGACTTTTCAGTTTTAACCAAAGTTAAACCCCAAATCAGAGTCATCCAGATTTTATGATTCATTTGATCTCTCAGCCTCTCAGGAGTTGCTGGATTTCAGTGTCTTTGTGGTTTTACCAGCTTCGCGGAGTTCTGGTTATTTTGTTTTGCCATTTATGCTTTTTTAAAGTAACTGAGTCATTTTATCACAGAACACTGCGTGCACACATAGCTGGGAAAGCGGGTATATTGCCCTAAATGGGTACCGTTAAGCTGTTGTAAAGAAGGGTTTCTTCATAGTCGTGTTTACCTGCCTTTAACTGAACGTCAAGCCTCATTGTCTCAGAGAGAAAAACATGAGTCACGTTTACTTGCTAAGACTTCGGTTTGCAGATCTTGTTGACGTCATTCTAATTGATTTGTAGAGACCTCTGCAACACGTGGACGTTTTTGGACATGATATCTGAAATATTTTATATTAGGTGGCTTGACTAAATGTTTTTCTGTAATTGTATATGGATTTCCTTTTTTTTCAACCACATTTGCCTTTATGCTAGATTGTAGAAAGTCTTTGCGAGGCATAAGACATGTTTTCCCCTATGTATGTTAAACCTTTCCTAACATTTTGTATTTACATGTTGGTTTGTGACTTTTAAACCAGAATTTGGTCACAAGATATATATATATAGATATTGAATATAATATATGTGAAATAATTTGGTATTGATCTATCTAATAAACATAAAAGAGAATCATCAGTGAGTTTCCCTGTGTGTCAGCACCTTTCTCCGGAGTCAGTCTGAGACACTACTTTCTGTTTTCAGACAGATGACTTATATATATAGTCTGTGTTCTCTGCAAGCTCTGTATTGTAAACCACATTCTAGACAATGGCTGACTTTTGTGTTTCGATTAGTCTGTATTTTTATATGTGACTTTCGTCTTGCAAGTGGTGCAGCCATAGACATGTGCAAAACAAGCAACAAATGTATAATATTAAGCACATAAGACAGAAGCCAGCTGCGTATTTAAAAGTATTTTTGCCCATCTGGAACTTTCAGGGGATTAAGGCGAGAAATATGAAACAAAGGTTTTGATGAACTGATACACAAGCGATACCAATAAAGGTAGTTACGGCAAAAAAAAAAAAAAGATATCAGTAATACACGGAATGTAAACTTGGCTACACAGGAACTGAATTACAGAACAGAACAGGGTCTCAAATTTAGAAAACCAACTTATGCTTGCTTAAGGGGAAAGGTGAGTTGGGGTGCTGCATAAAACCAGATTAAAATGAGCACAGATAAAGTTCCTTAAGCCAAATATGGAATAGACAAGAGCTACTCCTTGCTCAACGAAATGGACTCAACACCGCATATTAAACGCCTAAGAATGTACCTGACTAGTAAGTATCTTAAAACCTATGGATTGCTATGTCTCCAAAAGAGAATCAAGCATGTGTACAGGGGCATAAACGCAGCAGTGATAGGATTGGAGATGTTCGGTGAGCAAATGAAGACCCTTTGAAGTCATATTGCATGGTACCCATTCCACGGGTTTCAACTACCCAGGTTTAAGGTATTCTTCCTTCAGCTAAAACATGCATGTGGAACCTAGAGTATGATCAACCATGTGATCGGGAGACGTGTTCAAATATGTCTCAGTTTTCGTACCCTGGTACTCGGGTGCAACATTCCAGACGCTTTACTAACACTCTCCCGACTTGGAGAGTCAGTCCCTTTAACCTCCTGTTTGGCCCAGTTTGCAATTTCTGCGGAAGATGAACAGGAATAGCGAGAACCAATGAGAGACTAGCTGGAGGTGTCTGGACGGGAAAATTTAACTCTCATTTCCCACCAGGAAGAGGAATTAACCAAAGGCTCAGCGTGCCGTGCCAGAACCAGATTAGGGCCTGAAGACATCCTGCGGTGTTTCGGCCAGCTCACAAGAAAGCAAGTTGAAGAAAGGAGCTCAGGGGCACTGTAATTCACAAACCTGCAGAGTTATAAATGACAGCTATCGTCCAAAAATAGACTGAAGTAAGGCTGCCAAGAGGACTTGAAAGCGGGGCAGAATTGCAGGAAACCGATTTCAGGAGGTAGACTGGAATTGCATTGAAAGCATAGGAAAAGAGGCAGAACGTCCACAATGATGCACTTGGCCAAAAAGGGCGTATGCGTTTTTTCCTGAATATATTCAGGAAAAAACGCATACGCCCTTTTTGGCCAACCAAGCAAGCTTGCAAAGGAAATCTGCACTACAATGAAGTCTCACTTCCCCCCGGTCAAAAGGGCCATCTGAAAAAAGTGTAAAATCCAGAAAGGCAGGACAGGCCATGGAGAACTGGGAGCCTTGTTATGCTGATGGGCGGGATGTAAATTGCCAACAGACACTCGGGAGAAGTGTATGGTGTTTCCTGAAACATCTAAAAAACAAAGCAACAGAACCTAGGGCACTTCCACTTATGGTCCTATAGCTTAGGGAAATTAAAATCAAAAAGACACAGCCACCCCAAAGTTTTGAACGGCTCTGTTTACAAGAACCTCGTTTACAGTACAAGTTCAACATCGCAGAAAGTGAAAAATGGATAAAAAAGTTGTGGTATTTACTTACAAAGCAATATCACTCAGCAGTGAAATCTGTGTCATCAGGCCCTTAGCAGCACAATGAGTGGATTCAGGTATGATGATTCTAACTGAAATAAGTCACACAGAAAAAGAAACATCATAAGATATCAGTAATACACGGAATGTAAACTTGGCTACACAGGAACTGAATTACAGAACAGAACAGGGTCTCAAAATTAGAAAACCAACTTATGCTTGCTTAAGGGTAAAGGTGAGTTGGGGTGCTGCATAAAACCAGAGATTGAAATGAGCACAGATAAAGTTCCTTAAGCCAAATATGGAATAGACAAGAGCTACTCCTTGCTCAACGAAATGGACTCAACACCCCATATTAAACGCCTAAGAATGTTCCTGACTAGTAAGTATCTTAAAACCTATGGATTGCTATGTCTCCGAAAGAGAATCAAGCATGTGTACAGGGGCATAAACGCAGCAGTGATAGGATTGGAGAGGTTCGTGAGCAAATGAAGACCCTTTGAAGTCATATTGCATGGTACCCATTCCACGGGTTTCAACTACCCAGGTTTAAGGTATTCTTCCTTCAGCTAAAACATGCATGTGGAACCTAGAGTATGATCAACCATGTGATCGGGAGACGTGTTCAAATATGTCTCAGTTTTCGTACGCTGGTACTCGGGTGCAACATTCCAGACGCTTTACTAACACTCTCCCCACTTGGAGAGTCAGTCCCTTTAACCTCCTGTTTGGCCCAGTTTGCAATTTCTGTGGAAGATGAACAGGAATAGCGAGAACCAATGAGAGACTAGGTGGAGGTGTCTGGATGGGCAAATTTAACTCTCATTTCCCACCAGGAAGAGGAATTAACCAAAGGCTCAGCGTGCCGTGCCAGAACCAGATTAGGGCCTGAAGACATCCTGCGGTGTTGCGGCCAGGTCACAAGAAAGTGAGTTGAAGAAAGGAGCTCAGGGGCACTGTAATTCACAAACCTGCAGAGTTATAAATGACAGCTATCGTCCAAAAATAGACTGAAGTAAGGCTGCCAAGAGGACTTGAAAGCGGGGCAGAATTGCAGGAAACCGATTTCAGGAGGTAGACTGGAATTGCATTGAAAGCATAGGAAAAGAGGCAGAACGTCCACAATGATGCACTTGGCCAAAAAGGGCGTATGCGTTTTTTCCTGAATATATTCAGGAAAAAACGCATACGCCCTTTTTGGCCAACCAAGCAAGCTTGCAAAGGAAATCTGCACTACAATGAAGTCTCACTTCCCCCCGGTCAAAAGGGCCATCTGAAAAAAGTGTAAAATCCAGAAAGGCAGGACAGGCCATGGAGAACTGGGAGCCTTGTTATGCTGAAGGGCGGGATGTAAATTGCCAACAACCACTCGGGAGAAGTGTATGGTGTTTCCTGAAACATCTAAAAAACAAAGCAACAGAGCCTAGGGCAGTTCCACTTATGGTCCTATAGCTTAGGGAATTTAAAATCAAAAAGACACAGCCACCCCAAAGTTTTGAACGGCTCTGTTTACAAGAACCTCGTTTACAGTACAAGTTCAACATCGCAGAAAGTGAAAAATGGATAAAAAAGTTGTGGTATTTACTTACAAAGCAATATCACTCAGCAATGAAATCTGTGTCATCAGGCCCTTAGCAGCACAATGAGTGGGTTCAGGTATGATGATTCTAACTGAAATAAGTCACACAGAAAAAGAAACATCATAAGATATCAGTAATACACGGAATGGAAACTTGGCTACACAGGAACTGAATTACAGAACAGAACAGGGTCTCAAATTTAGAAAACCAACTTATGCTTGCTTAAGGGTAAAGGTGAGTTGGGGTGCTGCATAAAACCAGAGATTGAAATGAGCACAGATAAAGTTCCTTAAGCCAAATATGGAATAGACAAGAGCTACTCCTTGCTCAACGAAATGGACTCAACACCCCATATTAAACGCCTAAGAATGTTCCTGACTAGTAAGTATCTTAAAACCTATGGATTGCTATGTCTCCGAAAGAGAATCAAGCGTGTGTACAGGGGCATAAACGCAGCAGGGATAGGATTGGAGAGGTTCGTGAGCAAATGAAGACCCTTTGAAGTCATATTGCATGGTACCCATTCCACGGGTTTCAACTACCCAGGTTTAAGGTATTCTTCCTTCAGCTAAAACATGCATGTGGAACCTAGAGTATGATCAACCATGTGATCGGGAGACGTGTTCAAATATGTCTCATTTTCGTACGCTGGTACTCGGGTGCAACATTCCAGATGCTTTACTAACACTCTCCCCACTTGGAGAGTCAGTCCCTTTAACCTCCTGTTTGGCCCAGTTTGCAATTTCTGTGGAAGATGAACAGGAATAGCGAGAACCAATGAGAGACTAGGTGGAGGTGTCTGGATGGGCAAATTTAACTCTCATTTCCCACCAGGAAGAGGAATTAACCAAAGGCTCAGCGTGCCGTGCCAGAACCAGATTAGGGCCTGAAGACATCCTGCGGTGTTGCGGCCAGGTCACAAGAAAGCGAGTTGAAGAAAGGAGCTCAGGGGCACTGTAATTCACAAACCTGCAGAGTTATAAATGACAGCTATCGTCCAAAAATAGACTGAAGTAAGGCTGCCAAGAGGACTTGAAAGCGGGGCAGAATTGCAGGAAACCGATTTCAGGAGGTAGACTGGAATTGCATTGAAAGCATAGGAAAAGAGGCAGAACGTCCACAATGATGCACTTGGCCAAAAAGGGCGTATGCGTTTTTTCCTGAATATATTCAGGAAAAAACGCATACGCCCTTTTTGGCCAACCAAGCAAGCTTGCAAAGGAAATCTGCACTACAATGAAGTCTCACTTCCCCCCGGTCAAAAGGGCCATCTGAAAAAAGTGTAAAATCCAGAAAGGCAGGACAGGCCATGGAGAACTGGGAGCCTTGTTATGCTGAAGGGCGGGATGTAAATTGCCAACAACCACTCGGGAGAAGTGTATGGTGTTTCCTGAAACATCTAAAAAACAAAGCAACAGAGCCTAGGGCAGTTCCACTTATGGTCCTATAGCTCAGGGAATTTAAAATCAAAAAGACACAGCCACCCCAAAGTTTGGAACGGCTCTGTTTACAAGAACCTCGTTTACAGTACAAGTTCAACATCGCAGAAAGTGAAAAATGGATAAAAAAAGTTGTGGTATTTACTTACAAAGCAATATCACTCAGCAATGAAATCTGTGTCATCAGGCCCTTAGCAGCACAATGAGTGGGTTCAGGTATGATGATTCTAACTGAAATAAGTCACACAGAAAAAGAAACATCATAAGATATCAGTAATACACGGAATGGAAACTTGGCTACACAGGAACTGAATTACAGAACAGAACAGGGTCTCAAATTTAGAAAACCAACTTATGCTTGCTTAAGGGTAAAGGTGAGTTGGGGTGCTGCATAAAACCAGAGATTGAAATGAGCACAGATAAAGTTCCTTAAGCCAAATATGGAATAGACAAGAGCTACTCCTTGCTCAACGAAATGGACTCAACACCCCATATTAAACGCCTAAGAATGTTCCTGACTAGTAAGTATCTTAAAACCTATGGATTGCTATGTCTCCGAAAGAGAATCAAGCATGTGTACAGGGGCATAAACGCAGCAGTGATAGGATTGGAGAGGTTCGTGAGCAAATGAAGACCCTTTGAAGTCATATTGCATGGTACCCATTCCACGGGTTTCAACTACCCAGGTTTAAGGTATTCTTCCTTCAGCTAAAACATGCATGTGGAACCTAGAGTATGATCAACCATGTGATTGGGAGACGTGTTCAAATATGTCTCAGTTTTCGTACGCTGGTACTCGGGTGCAACATTCCAGACGCTTTACTAACACTCTCCCCACTTGGAGAGTCAGTCCCTTTAACCTCCTGTTTGGCCCAGTTTGCAATTTCTGTGGAAGATGAACAGGAATAGCGAGAACCAATGAGAGACTAGGTGGAGGTGTCTGGATGGGCAAATTTAACTCTCATTTCCCACCAGGAAGAGGAATTAACCAAAGGCTCAGCGTGCCGTGCCAGAACCAGATTAGGGCCTGAAGACATCCTGCGGTGTTGCGGCCAGGTCACAAGAAAGTGAGTTGAAGAAAGGAGCTCAGGGGCACTGTAATTCACAAACCTGCAGAGTTATAAATGACAGCTATCGTCCAAAAATAGACTGAAGTAAGGCTGCCAAGAGGACTTGAAAGCGGGGCAGAATTGCAGGAAACCGATTTCAGGAGGTAGACTGGAATTGCATTGAAAGCATAGGAAAAGAGGCAGAACGTCCACAATGATGCACTTGGCCAAAAAGGGCGTATGCGTTTTTTCCTGAATATATTCAGGAAAAAACGCATACGCCCTTTTTGGCCAACCAAGCAAGCTTGCAAAGGAAATCTGCACTACAATGAAGTCTCACTTCCCCCCGGTCAAAAGGGCCATCTGAAAAAAGTGTAAAATCCAGAAAGGCAGGACAGGCCATGGAGAACTGGGAGCCTTGTTATGCTGAAGGGCGGGATGTAAATTGCCAACAACCACTCGGGAGAAGTGTATGGTGTTTCCTGAAACATCTAAAAAACAAAGCAACAGAGCCTAGGGCAGTTCCACTTATGGTCCTATAGCTTAGGGAATTTAAAATCAAAAAGACACAGCCACCCCAAAGTTTTGAACGGCTCTGTTTACAAGAACCTCGTTTACAGTACAAGTTCAACATCGCAGAAAGTGAAAAATGGATAAAAAAGTTGTGGTATTTACTTACAAAGCAATATCACTCAGCAATGAAATCTGTGTCATCAGGCCCTTAGCAGCACAATGAGTGGGTTCAGGTATGATGATTCTAACTGAAATAAGTCACACAGAAAAAGAAACATCATAAGATATCAGTAATACACGGAATGGAAACTTGGCTACACAGGAACTGAATTACAGAACAGAACAGGGTCTCAAATTTAGAAAACCAACTTATGCTTGCTTAAGGGTAAAGGTGAGTTGGGGTGCTGCATAAAACCAGAGATTGAAATGAGCACAGATAAAGTTCCTTAAGCCAAATATGGAATAGACAAGAGCTACTCCTTGCTCAACGAAATGGACTCAACACCCCATATTAAACGCCTAAGAATGTTCCTGACTAGTAAGTATCTTAAAACCTATGGATTGCTATGTCTCCGAAAGAGAATCAAGCGTGTGTACAGGGGCATAAACGCAGCAGGGATAGGATTGGAGAGGTTCGTGAGCAAATGAAGACCCTTTGAAGTCATATTGCATGGTACCCATTCCACGGGTTTTAACTACCCAGGTTTAAGGTATTCTTCCTTCAGCTAAAACATGCATGTGGAACCTAGAGTATGATCAACCATGTGATCGGGAGACGTGTTCAAATATGTCTCATTTTCGTACGCTGGTACTCGGGTGCAGCATTCCAGATGCTTTACTAACACTCTCCCCACTTGGAGAGTCAGTCCCTTTAACCTCCTGTTTGGCCCAGTTTGCAATTTCTGTGGAAGATGAACAGGAATAGCGAGAACCAATGAGAGACTAGGTGGAGGTGTCTGGATGGGCAAATTTAACTCTCATTTCCCACCAGGAAGAGGAATTAACCAAAGGCTCAGCGTGCCGTGCCAGAACCAGATTAGGGCCTGAAGACATCCTGCGGTGTTGCGGCCAGGTCACAAGAAAGCGAGTTGAAGAAAGGAGCTCAGGGGCACTGTAATTCACAAACCTGCAGAGTTATAAATGACAGCTATCGTCCAAAAATAGACTGAAGTAAGGCTGCCAAGAGGACTTGAAAGCGGGGCAGAATTGCAGGAAACCGATTTCAGGAGGTAGACTGGAATTGCATTGAAAGCATAGGAAAAGAGGCAGAACGTCCACAATGATGCACTTGGCCAAAAAGGGCGTATGCGTTTTTTCCTGAATATATTCAGGAAAAAACGCATACGCCCTTTTTGGCCAACCAAGCAAGCTTGCAAAGGAAATCTGCACTACAATGAAGTCTCACTTCCCCCCGGTCAAAAGGGCCATCTGAAAAAAGTGTAAAATCCAGAAAGGCAGGACAGGCCATGGAGAACTGGGAGCCTTGTTATGCTGAAGGGCGGGATGTAAATTGCCAACAACCACTCGGGAGAAGTGTATGGTGTTTCCTGAAACATCTAAAAAACAAAGCAACAGAGCCTAGGGCACTTCCACTTATGGTCCTATAGCTCAGGGAATTTAAAATCAAAAAGACACAGCCACTCCAAAGTTTGGAACGGCTCTGTTTACAAGAACCTCGTTTACAGTACAAGTTCAACATCGCAGAAAGTGAAAAATGGATAAAAAAGTTGTGGTATTTACTTACAAAGCAATATCACTCAGCAATGAAATCTGTGTCATCAGGCCCTTAGCAGCACAATGAGTGGGTTCAGGTATGATGATTCTAACTGAAATAAGTCACACAGAAAAAGAAACATCATAAGATATCAGTAATACACGGAATGTAAACTTGGCTACACAGGAACTGAATTACAGAACAGAACAGGGTCTCAAATTTAGAAAACCAACTTATGCTTGCTTAAGGGTAAAGGTGAGTTGGGGTGCTGCATAAAACCAGAGATTGAAATGAGCACAGATAAAGTTCCTTAAGCCAAATATGGAATAGACAAGAGCTACTCCTTGCTCAACGAAATGGACTCAACACCCCATATTAAACGCCTAAGAATGTTCCTGACTAGTAAGTATCTTAAAACCTATGGATTGCTATGTCTCCGAAAGAGAATCAAGCGTGTGTACAGGGGCATAAACGCAGCAGGGATAGGATTGGAGAGGTTCGTGAGCAAATGAAGACCCTTTGAAGTCATATTGCATGGTACCCATTCCACGGGTTTCAACTACCCAGGTTTAAGGTATTCTTCCTTCAGCTAAAACATGCATGTGGAACCTAGAGTATGATCAACCATGTGATCGGGAGACGTGTTCAAATATGTCTCAGTTTTCGTACGCTGGTACTCGGGTGCAACATTCCAGATGCTTTACTAACACTCTCCCCACTTGGAGAGTCAGTCCCTTTAACCTCCTGTTTGGCCCAGTTTGCAATTTCTGTGGAAGATGAACAGGAATAGCGAGAACCAATGAGAGACTAGGTGGAGGTGTCTGGATGGGCAAATTTAACTCTCATTTCCCACCAGGAAGAGGAATTAACCAAAGGCTCAGCGTGCCGTGCCAGAACCAGATTAGGGCCTGAAGACATCTTGCGGTGTTGCGGCCAGGTCACAAGAAAGCGAGTTGAAGAAAGGAGCTCAGGGGCACTGTAATTCACAAACCTGCAGAGTTATAAATGACAGCTATCGTCCAAAAATAGACTGAAGTAAGGCTGCCAAGAGGACTTGAAAGCGGGGCAGAATTGCAGGAAACCGATTTCAGGAGGTAGACTGGAATTGCATTGAAAGCATAGGAAAAGAGGCAGAACGTCCACAATGATGCACTTGGCCAAAAAGGGCGTATGCGTTTTTTCCTGAATATATTCAGGAAAAAACGCATACGCCCTTTTTGGCCAACCAAGCAAGCTTGCAAAGGAAATCTGCACTACAATGAAGTCTCACTTCCCCCCGGTCAAAAGGGCCATCTGAAAAAAGTGTAAAATCCAGAAAGGCAGGACAGGCCATGGAGAACTGGGAGCCTTGTTATGTTGAAGGGCGGGATGTAAATTGCCAACAACCACTCGGGAGAAGTGTATGGTGTTTCCTGAAACATCTAAAAAACAAAGCAACAGAGCCTAGGGCAGTTCCACTTATGGTCCTATAGCTCAGGGAATTTAAAATCAAAAAGACACAGCCACCCCAAAGTTTGGAATGGCTCTGTTTACAAGAACCTCGTTTACAGTACAAGTTCAACATCGCAGAAAGTGAAAAATGGATAAAAAAGTTGTGGTATTTACTTACAAAGCAATATTACTCAGCAATGAAATCTCTGTCATCAGGCCCTTAGCAGCACAATGAGTGGATTCAGGTATGATGATTCTAACTGAAATAAGTCACACAGAAAAAGAAACATCATAAGATATCAGTAATACACGGAATGGAAACTTGGCTACACAGGAACTGAATTACAGAACAGAACAGGGTCTCAAATTTAGAAAACCAACTTATGCTTGCTTAAGGGTAAAGGTGAGTTGGGGTGCTGCATAAAACCAGAGATTGAAATGAGCACAGATAAAGTTCCTTAAGCCAAATATGGAATAGACAAGAGCTACTCCTTGCTCAACGAAATGGACTCAACACCGCGTATTAAACGCCTAAGAATGTACCTGACTAGTAAGTATCTTAAAACCTATGGATTGCTATGTCTCCGAAAGAGAATCAAGCATGTGTACAGGGGCATAAATGCAGCAGTGATAGGATTGGAGATGTTCGGTGAGCAAATGAAGAGCCTTTGAAGTCATATTGCATGGTACCCATTCCACGGGTTTCAACTACCCACGTTTAAGGTATTCTTCCTTCAGCTAAAATATGCATGTGGAACCCAGAGTATGATCAACCATGTGATCGGGAGACGTGTTCAAATATATCTCAGTTTTCGTACCCTGGTACTCGGGTGCAACATTCCAGACGCTTTACTAACACTCTCCCGACTTGGAGAGTCAGTCCCTTTAACTTCCTGTTTGGCCCAGTTTGCAATTTCTGCGGAAGATGAACAGGAATAGCGAGAACCAATGAGAGACTAGCTGGAGGTGTCTGGACGGGCAAATTTAACTCTCATTTCCCACCAGGAAGAGGAATTAACCAAAGGCTCAGCGTGCCGGGCCGGAACCAGATTAGGGCCTGAAGCCATCCTGCGGTGTTGCGGCCAGGTCACAAGAAAGCGAGTTGAAGAAAGGAGCTCAGGGGCACTGTAATTCACAAACCTGCAGAGTTATAAATGACAGCTATCGTCCAAAAATAGACTGAAGTAAGGCTGCCAAGAGGACTTGAAAGCGGGGCAGAATTGCAGGAAACCGATTTCAGGAGGTAGACTGGAATTGCATTGAAAGCATAGGAAAAGAGGCAGAACGTCCACAATGATGCACTTGGCCAAAAAGGGCGTATGCGTTTTTTCCTGAATATATTCAGGAAAAAACGCATACGCCCTTTTTGGCCAACCAAGCAAGCTTGCAAAGGAAATCTGCACTACAATGAAGTCTCACTTCCCCCCGGTCAAAAGGGCCATCTGAAAAAAGTGTAAAATCCAGAAAGACAGGACAGGCCATGGAGAACTGGGAGCCTTGTTATGCTGATGGGCGGGATGTAAATTGCCAACAGACACTCGGGAGAAGTGTATGGTGTTTCCTGAAACATCTAAAAAACAAAGCAACAGAGCCTAGGGCACTTCCACTTATGGTCCTATAGCTTAGGGAAATTAAAATCAAAAAGACACAGCCACCCCAAAGTTTGGAACGCCTCTGTTTACAAGAACCTCGTTTACCGTACAAGTTCAATATCACAGAAAGTGAAAAATGGATAAAGAACTTGGGGTACTTACGTACAATGCAGTATCACTCAGCAATGAAATCTATGTCATCAGGCCCGTAGCAGCATAATGAGTGGATTCAGGTACGATGATTCTAACTGAAATAAGTCACACAGAAAAAGAAACATCATAAGATATCAGTAATACACGGAATGTAAACTTGGCTACACAGGAACTGCATTCCAAAACAGAACAGGGTGTCAAATTTAGAAAACCAACTTATGCTTGCTTAAGGGGAAAGGTGAGTTGGGGTGCTGCATAAAACCAGAGATTGAAATGAGCACAGATAAAGTTCCTTAAGCCAAATATAGAATAGACAAGAGCTACTCCTTGCTCAACGAAATGGACTCAACACCGCATATTAAACGCCTAAGAATGTACCTGACTAGTAAGTATCTTAAAACCTATGGATTGCTATGTCTCCGAAAGAGAATCAAGCGTGTGTACAGGGGCATAAACGAAGCAGTGATAGGATTGGAGAGGTTCGGTGAGCAAATGAAGACCCTTTGAAGTCATATTGCATGGTACCCATTACACGGGTCTCAACTCTCCAGGTTTAAGGTATTCTTCCTTCAGCTAAAACATGCATGTGGAACCCAAGTATGATCAACCATGTGAACGGGAGACGTGTTCAAATATGTCTCAGTTTTCCTCCCCTGGTACTCGGGTGCAACATTCCAGACGCTTTACTAACACTCTCCCCACTTGGAGAGTCAGCGCCTTTAACCTCCTGTTTGGCCCAGTTTGCAATTTCTGCAGAAGATGAACAGGCATAGCGAGAACCAATGAGAGAATAGCTGGAGGTGTCTGGACGGGCAAATTTAACTCTCATTTCCCACCAGGAAGAGGAAATAACCAAAGGCTCAGCGTGCCGTGCCGGAACCAGATTAGGGCCTGAAGCCATCCTGCGGTGTTGCGGCCAGCTCAAAAGAAAGCGAGGTGAAGAAAGGAGCTCAGGGGCACTGTAATTCACAAACCTGCAGAGTTATAAATGACAGCTATCGTCCAAAAATAGACTGAAGTAAGGCTGCCAAGAGGACTTGAAAGTGGGGCAGAATTGCAGGAAACCGATTTCAGGAGGTAGACTGGAATTGCATTGAAAGCATAGGAAAAGAGGCAGAACGTCCACAATGATGCACTTGGCCAAAAAGGGCGTATGCGTTTTTTCCTGAATATATTCAGGAAAAAACGCATACGCCCTTTTTGGCCAACCAAGCAAGCTTGCAAAGGAAATCTGCACTACAATGAAGTCTCACTTCCCCCCGGTCAAAAGGGCCATCTGAAAAAAGTGTAAAATCCAGAAAGGCAGGACAGGCCATGGAGAACTGGGAGCCTTGTTATGCTGATGGGCGGGATGTAAATTGCCAACAGACACTCAGGAGAAGTGTATGGTGTTTCCTGAAACATCTAAAAAACAAAGCAACAGAGCCTAGGGCACTTCCACTTATGGTCCTATAGCTTAGGGAAATTAAAATCAAAAAGACACAGCCACCCCAATGTTTGGGACGCCTCAGTTTACAAGAACCTCGTTTACCGTACAAGTTCAATATCACAGAAAGTGAAAAATGGATAAAGAACTTGTGGTACTTACGTACAATGCAGTATCACTCAGCAATGAAATCTATGTCATCAGGCCCGTAGCAGCATAATGAGTAGATTCAGGTACGATGATTCTAACTGAAATAAGTCACACAGAAAAAGAAACATCATAAGATATCACTAATACACGGAATGTAAACTTGGCTACACAGGAACTGAATTCCAAAACAGAACAGGTTCTCAAATTTAGAAAACCAACTTATGCTTGCTTAAGGGGAAAGGTGAGTTGGGTTGCTGCATAAAACCAGAGATTGAAATGAGCACAGATAAAGTTCCTTAAGCCAAATATGGAATAGACAAGAGCTACTCCTTGCTCAACGAAATGGACTCAACACCGCATATTAAACGCCTAAGAATGTAACTGACTAGTAAGTATCTTAAAACCTATGGATTGCTATGTCTCCAAAAGAGAATCAAGCATGTGTACAGGGGCTAAAAGCAGCAGTGATAGGATTGGAGAGGTTCGGTGAGCAAATGAAGACCCTTTGAAGTCTTATTGCATGGTACCCATTCCACGGGTTTCAACTACCCAGGTTTTAGGTATTCTTCCTTAAGCTAAAACATGCATGTGGAACCCAGAGTATGATCAACCATGTGATTGGGAAACGTGTTCAAATATGTCTCAGTTTTCCTCCCCTGGTACTCGTGTGCAACATTCCAGACACTTTACTAACACTCTCCCCACCTGGAGAGTCAGCGCCTTTAACCTCCTGTTTGGCACAGTTTGCAATTTCTGTGGAAGATGAACAGGAATAGCGAGAACCAATGAGAGACTAGCTGGAGGTGTCTGGATGGGCAAATTTAACTGTCATTTCCCACCAGGAAGAGGAAATAACCAAAGGCTCAGTGTGCCGTGCTGGACCCAGATTAGGGCCTGAAGACATCCTGCGGTGTTGCGACCAGGTCACAAGAAAGCGAGTTGAAGAAGGGAGCTCAGGGGCACTGTAATTCACAAACCTGCAGAGTTATAAATGACAGCTATCGTCCAAAAATAGACTGAAGTAAGGCTGCCAAGAGGACTTGAAAGCGGGGCAGAATTGCAGGAAACCGATTTCAGGAGGTAGACTGGAATTGCATTGAAAGCATAGGAAAAGAGGCAGAATGTCCACAATGATGCACTTGGCCAAAAAGGGCGTATGCGTTTTTTCCTGAATATATTCAGGAAAAAACGCATACGCCCTTTTTGGCCAACAAAGCAAGCTTGCAAAGGAAATCTGCACTACAATGAAGTCTCACTTCCCCCCGGTCAAAAGGGCCATCTGAAAAAAGTGTAAAATCCAGAAAGGCAGGACAGGCCATGGAGAACTGGGAGCCTTGTTATGCTGATGGGCGGGATGTAAATTACCAACAGACACTCAGAAGAAGTGTATGGTGTTTCCTGAAACATCTAAAAAACAAAGCAACAGAGCCTAGGGCACTGCCACTTATGGTCCTATAGCTTAGGGAAATTAAAATCAAAAAGACACAGCCACCCCAAAGTTTGGGACGCCTCTGTTTACAAGAACCTCGTTTACAGTACAAGTTCAACATCGCAGAAAGTGAAAAATGGATAAAGAAGTTGTGGTATTTACTTACAAAGCAATATCACTCAGCAATGAAATCTATGTCATCAGGCCCTTAGCAGCACAATGAGTGGATTCAGGTATGATGATTCTAACTGAAATAAGTCACACAGAAAAAGAAACATCATAAGATATCAGTAATACACGGAATGTAAACTTGGCTACACAGGAACTGAATTACAGAACAGAACAGGGTCTCAAATTTAGAAAACCAACTTATGCTTGCTTAAGGGGAAAGGTGAGTTGGGGTGCTGCATAAAACCAGAGATTGAAATGAGCACAGATAAAGTTCCTTAAGCCAAATATGGAATGGACAAGAGCTACTCCTTGCTCAACGAAATGGACTCAACACCCCATATTAAACGCCTAAGAATGTACCTGACTAGTAAGTATCTTAAAACCTATGGATTGCTATGTCTCCGAAAGAGAATCAAGCATGTGTACAGGGGCATAAACGCAGCAGTGATAGGATTGGAGAGGTTCGTGAGCAAATGAAGACCCTTTGAAGTCATATTGCATGGTACCCATTCCACGGGTTTCAACTACCCAGGTTTAAGGTATTCTTCCTTCAGCTAAAACATGTATGTGGAACCTAGAGTATGATCAACCATGTGATCGGGAGACGTGTTCAAATATGTCTCAGTTTTCGTACCCTGGTACTCGGGTGCAACATTCCAGACGCTTTACTAACACTCTCCCCACTTGGAGAGTCAGTCCCTTTAACCTCCTGTTTGGCCCAGTTTGCAATTTCTGTGGAAGATGAACAGGAATAGCGAGAACAAATGAGAGACTAGCTGGAGGTGTCTGGATGGGCAAATTTAACTCTCATTTCCCACCAGGAAGAGGAAATAACCAAAGGCTCAGTGTGCCGTGCTGGAACCAGATTAGGGCCTGAAGACATCCTGCGGTGTTGCGGCCAGGTCACAAGAAAGCGAGTTGAAGAAGGGAGCTCAGGGGCACTGTAATTCACAAACCTGCAGAGTTATAAATGACAGCTATCCTCCAAAAATAGACTGAAGTAAGGCTGCCAAGAGGACTTGAAAGCGGGGCAGAATTGCAGGAAACCGATTTCAGGAGGTAGACTGGAATTGCATTGAAAGCATAGGAAAAGAGGCAGAACGTCCACAATGATGCACTTGGCCAAAAAGGGCGTATGCGTTTTTTCCTGAATATATTCAGGAAAAAACGCATACGCCCTTTTTGGCCAACCAAGCAAGCTTGCAAAGGAAATCTGCACTACAATGAAGTCTCACTTCCCCCCGGTCAAAAGGGCCATCTGAAAAAAGTGTAAAATCCAGAAAGGCAGGACAGGCCATGGAGAACTGGGAGCCTTGTTATGCTGATGGGCGGGATGTAAATTACCAACAGACACTTGGGAGAAGTGTATGGTGTTTCCTGAAACATCTAAAAAACAAAGCAACAGAGCCTAGGGCACAGCCACTTATGGTCCTATAGCTTAGGGAAATTAAAATCAAAAAGACACAGCCACCCCAAAGTTTGGGACGCCTCTGTTTACAAGAACCTCGTTTACAGTACAAGTTCAACATCGCAGAAAGTGAAAAATGGATAAAGAAGTTGTGGTATTTACTTACAAAGCAATATCACTCAGCAATGAAATCTATGTCATCAGGCCCTTAGCAGCACAATGAGTGGATTCAGGTATGATGATTCTAACTGAAATAAGTCACACAGAAAAAGAAACATCATAAGATATCAGTAATACACGGAATGTAAACTTGGCTACACAGGAACTGAATTACAGAACAGAACAGGGTCTCAAATTTAGAAAACCAACTTATGCTTGCTTAAGGGGAAAGGTGAGTTGGGGTGCTGCATAAAACCAGAGATTGAAATGAGCACAGATAAAGTTCCTTAAGCCAAATATGGAATACACAAGAGCTACTCCTTGCTCAACGAAATGGACTCAACACCGCATATTAAACGCCTAAGAATGTACCTGACTAGTAAGTATCTTAAAACCTATGGATTGCTATGTCTCCGAAAGAGAATCAAGCATGTGTACAGGGGCATAAACGCAGCAGTGATAGGATTGGAGAGGTTCGTGAGCAAATGAAGACCCTTTGAAGTCATATTGCATGGTACCCATTCCACGGGTTTCAACTACCCAGGTTTTAGGTATTCTTCCTTCAGCTAAAACATGCATGTGGAACCTAGAGTATGATCAACCATGTGATCGGGAGACGTGTTCAAATATGTCTCAGTTTTCGTACCCTGGTACTCGGGTGCAACATTCCAGACGCTTTACTAACACTCTCCCCACTTGGAGAGTCAGTCCCTTTAACCTCCTGTTTGGCCCAGTTTGCAGTTTCTGTGGAAGATGAACAGGAATAGCGAGAACCAATGAGAGACTAGCTGGAGGTGTCTGGATGGGCAAATTTAACTCTCATTTCCCACCAGGAAGAGGAATTAACCAAAGGCTCAGCGTGCCGTGCCAGAACCAGATTAGGGCCTAAAGACATCCTGCGGTGTTGCGGCCAGGTCACAAGAAAGCGAGTTGAAGAAAGGAGCTCAGGGGCACTGTAATTCACAAACCTGCAGAGTTATAAATGACAGCTATCGTCCAAAAATAGACTGAAGTAAGGCTGCCAAGAGGACTTGAAAGCGGGGCAGAATTGCAGGAAACCGATTTCAGGAGGTAGACTGGAATTGCATTGAAAGCATAGGAAAAGAGGCAGAACGTGCACAATGATGCACTTGGCCAAAAAGGGCGTATGCGTTTTTTCCTGAATATATTCAGGAAAAAACGCATACGCCCTTTTTGGCCAACCAAGCAAGCTTGCAAAGGAAATCTGCACTACAATGAAGTCTCACTTCCCCCCGGTCAAAAGGGCCATCTGAAAAAAGTGTAAAATCCAGAAAGGCAGGACAGGCCATGGAGAACTGGGAGCCTTGTTATGCTGATGGGCGGGATGTAAATTGCCAACAGACACTCAGGAGAAGTGTATGGTGTTTCCTGAAACATCTAAAAAACAAAGCAACAGAGCCTAGGGCACTTCCACTTATGGTCCTATAGCTTAGGGAAATTAAAATCAAAAAGACACAGCCACCCCAATGTTTGGGACGCCTCTGTTTACAAGAACCTCGTTTACCGTACAAGTTCAATATCACAGAAAGTGAAAAATGGATAAAGAACTTGTGGTACTTACGTACAATGCAGTATCACTCAGCAATGAAATCTATGTCATCAGGCCCGTAGCAGCATAATGAGTAGATTCAGGTACGATGATTCTAACTGAAATAAGTCACACAGAAAAAGAAACATCATAAGATATCACTAATACACAGAATGGAAACTTGGCTACACAGGAACTGAATTACAGAACAGAACAGGGTCTCAAATTTAGAAAACCAACTTATGCTTGCTTAAGGGGAAAGGTGAGTTGGGGTGCTGCATAAAACCAGAGATTGAAATGAGCACAGATAAAGTTCCTTAAGCCAAATATGGAATAGACAAGAGCTACTCCTTGCTCAACGAAATGGACTCAACACCGCATATTAAACGCCTAAGAATGTACCTGACTAGTAAGTATCTTAAAACCTATGGATTGCTATGTCTCCGAAAGAGAATCAAGCATGTGTACAGGGGCATAAATGCAGCAGTGATAGGATTGGAGAGGTTCGGTGAGCAAATGAAGACCCTTTGAAATCATATTGCATGGTACCCATTACACGGGTCTTAACTCTCCAGGTTTAAGGTATTCTTCCTTCAGCTAAAACATGCATGTGGAACCCAAGTATGATCAACCATGTAAACGGGAGACGTGTTCAAATATGTCTCAGTTTTCCTCCCCTGGTACTCGGGTGCAACATTCCAGACGCTTTACTAACACTCTCCACACTTGGAGAGTCAGCGCCTTTAACCTCCTGTTTGGCCCAGTTTGCAATTTCTGCGGAAGATGAACAGGAATAGCGAGAACTAATGAGAGACTAGCTGGAGGTGTCTGGACGGGCAAATATAACTCTCATTTCCCAACAGGTAGAGGAAATAACCAGAGGCTCAGCGTGCTGTGCCAGAACCAGATTAGGGCCTGAAGCCATCCTGCGGTGTTGCGGCCAGGTCACAAGAAAGCGAGTTGAAGAAAGGAGCTCAGGGGCACTGTAATTCACAAACCTGCAGAGTTATAAATGACAGCTATCGTCCAAAAATAGACTGAAGTAAGGCTGCCAAGAGGACTTGAAAGCGGGGCAGAATTGCAGGAAACCGATTTCAGGAGGTAGACTGGAATTGCATTGAAAGCATAGGAAAAGAGGCAGAACATCCACAATGATGCACTTGGCCAAAAAGGGCGTATGCGTTTTTTCCTGAATATATTCAGGAAAAAACGCATAGGCCCTTTTTGGCCAACCAAGAAAGCTTGCAAAGGAAATCTGCACTACAATGAAGTCTCACTTCCCCCCGGTCAAAAGGGCCATCTGAAAAAAGTGTAAAATCCAGAAAGGCAAGACAGGCCATGGAGAACTGGGAGCCTTGTTATGCTGATGGGCGGGATGTAAATTGCCAACAGACACTCAGGAGAAGTGTATGGTGTTTCCTGAAACATCTAAAAAACAAAGCAACAGAACCTAGGGCACTTCCACTTATGGTCCTATAGCTTAGGGAAATTAAAATCAAAAAGACACAGCCACCCCAAAGTTTGGAACGGCTCTGTTTACAAGAACCTCGTTTACAGTACAAGTTCAACATCGCAGAAAGTGAAAAATGGGTAAAGAAATTGTGGTATTTACTTACAAAGCAATATCACTCAACAATGAAATCTGTGTCATCAGGCCCTTAGCAGCACAATGAGTGGATTCAGGTATGATGATTCTAACTGAAATAAGTCACACAGAAAAAGAAACATCATAAGATATCAGTAATACACGGAATGTAAACTTGGCTACACAGGAACTGAATTACAGAATAGAACAGGGTCTCAAATTTAGAAAACCAACTTATGCTTGCTTAAGGGTAAAGGTGAGTTGGGGTGCTGCATAAAACCAGAGATTGAAATGAGCACAGATAAAGTTCCTTAAGCCAAATATGGAATAGACAAGAGCTACTCCTTGCTCAACGAAATGAACACAACACCCCATATTAAACGCCTAAGAATGTACCTGACTAGTAAGTATCTTAAAACCTATGGATTGCTATGTCTCCGAAAGAGAATCAAACATGTGTACAGGGGCATAAACGCAGCAGTGATAGGATTGGAGAGGTTCGTGAGCAAATGAAGACCCTTTGAAGTCATATTGCATGGTACCCATTCCACGGGTTTCAACTACCCAGGTTTAAGGTATTCTTCCTTCAGCTAAAACATGCATGTGGAACCTAGAGTATGATCAACCATGTGATCGGGAGACGTGTTCAAATATGTCTCAGTTTTCGTACCCTGGTACTCGTGTGCAACATTCCAGATGCTTTACTAACACTCTCCCCACTTGGAGAGTCAGTCCCTTTAACCTCCTGTTTGGCCCAGTTTGCAATTTCTGCGGAAGATGAACAGGAATAGCGAGAACCAATGAGAGGCTAGCTGGAGGTTTCTGGACGGGCAAATTTAACTCTCATTTCCCACCAGGAAGAAGAATTAACCAAAGGCTCAGCGTGCAGGGCCGGAACCAGATTAGGGCCTGAAGCCATCCTGCGGTGTTGCGGCCAGGTCACAAGAAAGCGAGTTGAAGAAAGGAGCTCAGGGGCACTGTAATTCACAAACCTGCAGAGTTATAAATGACAGCTATCGTCCAAAAATAGACTGAAGTAAGGCTGCCAAGAGGACTTGAAAGCGGGGCAGAATTGCAGGAAACCGATTTCAGGAGGTAGACTGGAATTGCATTGAAAGCATAGGAAAAGAGGCAGAACGTCCACAATGATGCACTTGGTCAAAAAGGGCGTATGCGTTTTTTCCTGAATATATTCAGGAAAAAACGCATACACACTTTTTGGCCAACCAAGCAAGCTTGCAAAGGAAATCTGCACTACAATGAAGTCTCACTTCCCCCCGGTCAAAAGGGCCATCTGAAAAAAGTGTAAAATCCAGAAAGGCAGGACAGGCCATGGAGAACTGGGAGCCTTGTTATGCTGATGGGCGGGATGTAAATTGCCAACAACCACTCGGGAGAAGTGTATGGTGTTTCCTGAAACATCTAAAAAACAAAGCAACAGAGCCTAGGGCATTTCCGCTTATGGTCCTATAGTTTAGGGAAATTAAAATGAAAAAGACACAGCCACCCCAAAGTTTGGAACGGCTCTGTTTACAAGAACCTCGTTTACAGTACAAGTTCAACATCGCAGAAAGTGAAAAATGGATAAAGAAGTTGTGGTATTCACTTACAAAGCAATATCACTCAGCAATGAAATCTATGTCATCAGGCCCTTAGCAGCACAATGAGTGGATTCAGGTATGATGATTCTAACTGAAATAAGTCACACAGAAAAAGAAACATCATAAGATATCAGTAATACACAGAATGGAAACTTGGCTACACAGGAACTGAATTACAGAACAGAACAGGGTCTCAAATTTAGAAAACCAACTTATGCTTGCTTAAGGGGAAAGGTGAGTTGGGGTGCTGCATAAAACCAGAGATTGAAATGAGCACAGATAAAGTTCCTTAAGCCAAATATGGAATAGACAAGAGCTACTCCTTGCTCAACGAAATGGACTCAACACCGCATATTAAACGCCTAAGAATGTACCTGACTAGTAAGTATCTTAAAACCTATGGATTGCTATGTCTCCGAAAGAGAATCAAGCATGTGTACAGGGGCATAAATGCAGCAGTGATAGGATTGGAGAGGTTCGGTGAGCAAATGAAGACCCTTTGAAGTCATATTGCATGGTACCCATTACACGGGTCTTAACTCTCCAGGTTTAAGGTATTCTTCCTTCAGCTAAAACATGCATGTGGAACCCAAGTATGATCAACCATGTAAACGGGAGACGTGTTCAAATATGTCTCAGTTTTCCTCCCCTGGTACTCGGGTGCAACATTCCAGACGCTTTACTAACACTCTCCCCACTTGGAGAGTCAGCGCCTTTAACCTCCTGTTTGGCCCAGTTTGCAAATTCTGCGGAAGATGAACAGGAATAGCGAGAACCAATGAGAGGCTAGCTGGAGGTGTCTGGACGGGCAAATTTAACTCTCATTTCCCACCAGGAAGAGGAAATAACCAAAGGCTCAGCGTGCCGTGCCGGAACCAGATTAGGGCCTGAAGCCATCCTGCGGTGTTGCAGCCAGGTCACAAGAAAGCGAGTTGAAGAAAGGAGCTCAGGGGCACTGTAATTCACAAACCTGCAGAGTTATAAATGACAGCTATCGTCCAAAAATAGACTGAAGTAAGGCTGCCAAGAGGACTTGAAAGTGGGGCAGAATTGCAGGAAACCGATTTCAGGAGGTAGACTGGAATTGCATTGAAAGCATAGGAAAAGAGGCAGAACGTCCACAATGATGCACTTGGCCAAAAAGGGCGTATGCGTTTTTTCCTGAATATATTCAGGAAAAAACGCATACGCCCTTTTTGGCCAACCAAGCAAGCTTGCAAAGGAAATCTGCACTACAATGAAGTCTCACTTCCCCCCGGTCAAAAGGGCCATCTGAAAAAAGTGTAAAATCCAGAAAGGCAGGACAGGCCATGGAGAACTGGGAGCCTTGTTATGCTGATGGGCGGGATGTAAATTACCAACAGACACTCAGGAGAAGTGTATGGTGTTTCCTGAAACATCTAAAAAACAAAGCAACAGAGCCCAGGGCACTGCCACTTATGGTCCTATAGCTTAGGGAAATTAAAATCAAAAAGACACAGCCACCCCAAAGTTTGGGACGCCTCTGTTTACAAGAACCTCGTTTACAGTACAAGTTCAACATCGCAGAAAGTGAAAAATGGATAAAGAAGTTGTGGTATTTACTTACAAAGCAATATCACTCAGCAATGAAATCTATGTCATCAGGCCCTTAGCAGCACAATGAGTGGATTCAGGTATGATGATTCTAACTGAAATAAGTCACACAGAAAAAGAAACATCATAAGATATCAGTAATACACGGAATGTAATCTTGGCTACACAGGAACTGAATTACAGAACAGAACAGGGTCTCAAATTTAGAAAACCAACTTATGCTTGCTTAAGGGGAAAGGTGAGTTGGGGTGCTGCATAAAACCAGAGATTGAAATGAGCACAGATAAAGTTCCTTAAGCCAAATATGGAATAGACAAGAGCTACTCCTTGCTCAACGAAATGGACTCAACACCGCATATTAAACGCCTAAGAATATACCTGACTAGTAAGTATCTTAAAACCTATGGATTGCTATGTCTCCGAAAGAGAATCAAGCATGTGTACAGGGGCATAAACGCAGCAGTGATAGGATTGGAGAGGTTCGTGAGCAAATGAAGACCCTTTGAAGTCATATTGCATGGTACCCATTCCACGGGTTTCAACTACCCAGGTTTAAGGTATTCTTCCTTCAGCTAAAACATGCATGTGGAACCTACAGTATGATCAACCATGTGATCGGGAGACGTGTTCAAATATGTCTCAGTTTTCGTACCCTGGTACTCGGGGGCAACATTCCAGACGCTTTACTAACACTCTCCCCACTTGGAGAGTCAGTCCCTTTAACCTCCTGTTTGGCCCAGTTTGCAATTTGTGCGGAAGATGAACAGGAATAGCGAGAACCAATGAGAGACTAGCTGGAGGTGTCTGGACGGGCAAATTTAACTCTCATTTCCCACCAGGAAGAGGAAATAACCAAAGGCTCAGCGTGCCGTGCCGGAACCAGATTAGGGCCTAAAGCCATCCTGCGGTGTTGCAGCCAGGTCACAAGAAAGCGAGTTGAAGAAAGGAGCTCAGGGGCACTGTAATTCACAAACATGCAGAGTTATAAATGACAGCTATCGTCCAAAAATAGACTGAAGTAAGGCTGCCAAGAGGACTTGAAAGCGGGGCAGAATTGCAGGAAACCGATTTCAGGAGGTAGACTGGAATTGCATTGAAAGCATAGGAAAAGAGGCAGAACGTCCACAATGATGCACTTGGCCAAAAAGGGCGTATGCGTTTTTTCCTGAATATATTCAGGAAAAAACGCATACGCCCTTTTTGGCCAACCAAGCAAACTTGCAAAGGAAATCTGCACTACAATGAAGTCTCACTTCCCCCCAGTCAAAAGGGCCATCTGAAAAAAGTGTAAAATCCAGAAAGGCAGGACAGGCCATGGAGAACTGGGAGCCTTGTTATGCTGATGGGCGGGATGTAAATTGCCAACAGACACTCGGGAGAAGTGTATGGTGTTTCCTGAAACATCTAAAAAACAAAACAACAGAGCCTAGGGCACTTCCACTTATGGTCCTATAGCTTAGGGAAATTAAAATCAAAAAGACACAGCCACCCCAAAGTTTGGGACGCCTCTGTTTACAAGAACCTCATTTACCGTACAAGTTCAATATCACAGAAAGTGAAAAATGGATAAAGAACTTGTGGTACTTACGTACAATGCAGTATCACTCAGCAATGAAATCTATGTCATCAGGCCCGTAGCAGCATCATGAGTGGATTCAGGTACGATGATTCTAACTGAAATAAGTCACACAGAAAAAGAAACATCATAAGATATCAGTAATACACGGAATGTAAACTTGGCTACACAGGAACTGAATTACAGAACAGAACAGGTTCTCAAATTTAGAAAACCAACTTATGCTTGCTAAAGGGGAAAGGTGAGTTGGGGTGCTGCATAAAACCAGAGATTGAAATGAGCACAGATAAAGTTCCTTAAGCCAAATATGGAATAGACAAGAGCTACTCCTTGCTCAACGAAATGGACTCAACACCGCATATTAAACGCCTAAGAATGTACCTGACTAGTAAGTATCTTAAAACCTATGGATTGCTATGTCTCCGAAAGAGAATCAAGCATGTGTACAGGGGCATAAACGCAGCAGTGATAGGATTGGAGATGTTCGGTGAGCAAATGAAGACCCTTTGAAGTCATATTGCATGGTACCCATTCCACGGGTTTCAACTACCCAGGTTTTAGATATTCTTCCTTCAGCTAAAACATGCATGTGGAACCCAGAGTATGATCAACCATGTGATCGGGAGACGTGTTCAAATATGTCTCAGTTTTCGTACCCTGGTACTCGGGTGCAACATTCCAGATGCTTTACTAACACTCTCCCCACTTGGAGAGTCAGTCCCTTTAACCTCCTGTTTGGCCGAGTTTGCAATTTCTGCGGAAGATGAACAGGAATAGCGAGAACCAATGAGAGGCTAGCTGGAGGTGTCTGGACGGGCAAATTTAACTCTCATTTCCCACCAGGAAGAGGAATTAACCAAAGGCTCAGCATGCCGGGCCGGAACCAGGTTAGGGCCTGAAGCCATCCTGCGGTGTTGCGGCAGGCTCAAAAGAAAGCGAGTTGAAGAAAGGAGCTCAGGGGCACTGTCATTCACAAACCTGCAGAGTTATAAATGACAGCTATCGTCCAAAAATAGACTGAAGTAAGGCTGCCAAGAGGACTTGAAAGCGGGGCAGAATTGCAGGAAACCGATTTCAGGAGGTAGACTGGAATTGCATTGAAAGCATAGGAAAAGAGGCAGAACGTCCACAATGATGCACTTGGCCAAAAAGGGCATATGCGTTTTTTCCTGAATATATTCAGGAAAAAACGCATACGCCGTTTTTGGCCAACCAAGCAAGCTTGCAAAGGAAATCTGCACTACAATGAAGTCTCACTTCCCCCGGTCAAAAGGGCCATCTGAAAAAAGTGTAAAATGCAGAAATGCAGGACAGGCCATGGAGAACTGGGAGCCTTGTTATGCTGAAGGGCGGGATGTAAATTGCCAACAAACACTAGGGAGAAGTGTATGGTGTTTCCTGAAACATCTAAAAAACAAAGCAACAGAGCCTAGGGCACTTCCACTTATGGTCCTATAGCTTAGGGAATTTAAAATCAAAAAGACACAGCCACCCCAAAGTTTCGAACGGCTCTGTTTACAAGAACCTCGTTTACAGTACAAGTTCAACATCGCAGAAAGTGAAAAATGGATAAAAAGTTGTGGTATTTACTTACAAAGCAATATCACTCAGCAATGAAATCTGTGTCATCAGGCCCTTAGCAGCACAATGAGTGGATTCAGGTATGATGATTCTAACTGAAATAAGTCACACAGAAAAAGAAACATCATAAGATATCAGTAATACACGGAATGTAAACTTGGCTACACAGGAACTCAGTTACAGAACAGAACAGGGTCTCAAATTTAGAAAACCAACTTATGCTTGCTTAAGGGGAAAGGTGAGTTGGGGTGCTGCATAAAACCAGAGATTGAAATGAGCACAGATAAAGTTCCTTAAGCCAAATATGGAATAGACAAGAGCTACTCCTTGCTCAACGAAATGGACTCAACACCGCATATTAAACGCCAAAGAATGTACCTGACTAGTAAGTATCTTAAAACCTATGGATTGCTATGTCTCCGAAAGAGAATCAAGCATGTGTACAGGGGCATAAACGCAGCAGTGATAGGATTGGAGAGGTTCGGTGAGCAAATGAAGACCCTTCGAAGTCATATTGCATGGTACCCATTCCACGGGTTTCAAATACACAGGTTTAAGGTATTCTTCCTTCAGCTAAAACATGCATGTGGAACCCAAGTATGATCAACCATGTGAAAGGGAGACGTGTTCAAATATGCCTCAGTTTTCCTCCCCTGGTACTCAGGTGCAACATTCCAGACGCTTTACTAACACTCTCCCGACTTGGAGAGTCAGTCCCTTTAACCTCCTGTTTGGCCCAGTTTGCAATTTCTGTGGAAGATGAACAGGAATAGCGACAACCAGTGAGAGACTAGCTGGAGGTGTCTGGACGGGCAAATTTAACTCTCATTTCCCACCAGGAAGAGGAAATAACCAAAGGCTCAGCATGCCGTGCCGGAACCAGATTAGGGCCTGAAACCATCCTGCGGTGTTGCGGTCAGGTCACAAGAAAGCGAGTTGAAGAAAGGAGCTCAGGGGCACTGTAATTCACAAACCTGCAGAGTTATAAATGACAGCTATCGTCCAAAAATAGACTGAAGTAAGGCTGCCAAGAGGACTTGAAAGCGGGGCAGAATTGCAGGAAACCGATTTCAGGAGGTAGACTGGAATTGCATTGAAAGCATAGGAAAAGAGGCAGAACGTCCACAATGATGCACTTGGCCAAAAAGGGCGTATGCGTTTTATCCTGAATATATTCAGGAAAAAACGCATACGCCCTTTTTGGCCAACCAAGCAAGCTTGCAAAGGAAATCTGCACTACAATGAAGTCTCACTTCCCCCCGGTCAAAAGGGCCATCTGAAAAAAGTGTAAAATCCAGAAAGGCAACAGGCCATTGAGAACTGGGAGCCTTGTTATGCTGATGGGCGGGATGTAAATAGCCAACAGACACTCAGGAGAAGTGTATGGTGTTTCCTGAAACATCTAAAAAACAAAGCAACAGAACATAGGGCACTTCCACTTATGGTCCCATACCTTAGGGAATTTAAAATCAAAAAGACACAGCCACCCCAAAGTTTGGGACGCCTCCGTTTACAAGAACCTCGTTTACCGTACAAGTTCAATATCACAGAATGTGAAAAATGGATAAAGAACTTGTGGTACTTACGTACAATGCAGTATCACTCAGCAATGAAATCTGTGTCATCAGGCCCGTAGCAGCATAATGAGTGGATTCAGGTACGTTGATTCTAACTGAAATAAGTCACACAGAAAAAGAAACATCATAAGATATCACTAATACACGGAATGTAAACTTGGCTACACAGGAACTGCATTCCAAAACAGAACAGGGTCTCAAATTTAGAAAACCAACTTATGCTTGCTTAAGGGGAAAGGTGAGTTGGGGTGCTGCATAAAACCAGAGATTGAAATGAGCACAGATAAAGTTCCTTAAGCCAAATATGGAATAGACAAGAGCTACTCCTTGCTCAACGAAATGGACTCAACACCCCATATTAAACGCCTAAGAATGTACCTGACTAGTAAGTATCTTAAAACCTATGGATTGCTATGTCTCCAAAAGAGAATCAAGCGTGTGTACAGGGGTATAAACGCAGCAGTGATAGGATTGGAGAGGTTCGGTGAGCAAATGAAGACCCTTTGAAGTCATATTGCATGGTACCCATTCCACGGGTTTCAAATACACAGGTTTAAGGTATTCTTCCTTCAGCTAAAACATGCATGTGGAACCCAAGTATGATCAACCATGTGAAAGGGAGACGTGTTCAAATATGTCTCAGTTTTCCTCCCCTGGTACTCAGGTGCAACATTCCAGACGCTTTACTAACACTCTCCCGACTTGGAGAGTCAGTCCCTTTAACCTCCTGTTTGGCCCAGTTTGCAATTTCTGTGGAAGATGAACAGGAATAGCGACAACCAATGAGAGACTAGCTGGAGGTGTCTGGACGGGCAAATTTAACTCTCATTTCCCACCAGGAAGAGGAAATAACCAAAGGCTCAGCATGCCGTGCCGGAACCAGATTAGGGCCTGAAACCATCGTGCGGTGTTGCGGCCAGGTCACAAGAAAGCGAGTTGAAGAAAGGAGCTCAGGGGCACTGTAATTCACAAACCTGCAGAGTTATAAATGACAGCTATCGTCCAAAAATAGACTGAAGTAAGGCTGCCAAGAGGACTTGAAAGCGGGGCAGAATTGCAGGAAACCGATTTCAGGAGGTAGACTGGAATTGCATTGAAAGCATAGGAAAAGAGGCAGAACGTCCACAATGATGCACTTGGCCAAAAAGGGCGTATGCGTTTTTTCCTGAATATATTCAGGAAAAAACGCATACGCCCTTTTTGGCCAACCAAGCAAGCTTGCAAAGGAAATCTGCACTACAATGAAGTGTCACTTCCCCCGGTCAAAAGAGCCATCTGAAAAAAGTGTAAAATGCAGAAAGGCAGGACAGGCCATGGAGAACTGGGAGCCTTGTTATGCTGAAGGGCGGGATGTAAATTGCCAACAACCACTCGGGAGAAGTGTATGGTGTTTCCTGAAACATCTAAAAAACAAAGCAAGAGAGCCTAAGGCACTTCCACTTATGGTCCTATAGCTTAGGGAATTTAAAATCAAAAAGACACAGCCACCCCAAAGTTTGGAACGGCTCTGTTTACAAGAACCTCGTTTACAGTACAAGTTCAACATCGCAGAAAGTGAAAAATGGATAAAAAAGTTGTGGTATTTACTTACAAAGCAATATCACTCAGCAATGAAATCTGTGTCATCAGGCCCTTAGCAGCACAATGAGTGGATTCAGGTATGATGATTCTAACTGAAATAAGTCACACAGAAAAAGAAACATCATAAGATATCAGTAATACACGGAATGTAAACTTGGCTACACAGGAATTCAGTTACAGAACAGAACAGGGTCTCAAATTTAGAAAACCAACTTATGCTTGCTTAAGGGTAAAGGTGAGTTGGGGTGCTGCATAAAACCAGAGATTGAAATGAGCACAGATAAAATTCCTTAAGCCAAATATGGAATAGACAAGAGCTACTCCTTGCTCAACGAAATGGACTCAACACCGCATATTAAACGCCTAAGAATGTACCTGACTAGTAAGTATCTTAAAACCTATGGATTGCTATGTCTCCGAAAGAGAATCAAGCATGTGTACAGGGGCATAAACGCAGCAGTGATAGGATTGGAGAGTTTCGGTGAGCAAATGAAGACCCTTTGAAGTCATATTGCATGGTACCCATTCCACGGGACTCAACTCTCCAGGTTTAAGGTATTCTTCCTTCAGCTAAAACATGCATGTGGAACGTAGAGTATGATCAACCATGTGATCGGGAGACGTGTTCAAATATGTCTCAGTTTTCGTACCCTGGTACTCGGGTGCAAGATTCCAGACGCTTTACTAACACTCTCCCGACTTGGAGAGTCAGTCCCTTTAACCTCCTGTTTGGCCCAGTTTGCAATTTCTGCGGAAGATGAACAGGAATAGCGAGAACCAATGAGAGGCTAGCTGGAGGTGTCTGGACGGGCAAATTTAACTCTCATTTCCCACCAGGAACAGGAATTAACCAAAGGCTCAGCGTGCCGTGCCAGAACCAGATTAGGGCCTGAAGCCATCCTGCGGTGTTGCGGCCAGCACAAAAGAAAGTGAGTTGAAGAAAGGAGCTCAGGGGCACTGTAATTCACAAACCTGCAGAGTTATAAATGACAGCTATCGTCCAATAATATACTGAAGTAAGGTTGCCAAGAGGACTTGTAAGCGGGGCAGAATTGCAGGAAACCGATTTCAGGAGGTAGACTGGAATTGCATTGAAAGCATAGGAAAAGAGGCAGAACGTCCACAATGATGCACTTGGCCAAAAAGGGCATATGCGTTTTTTCCTGAATATATTCAGGAAAAAACGCATACGCCCTTTTTGGCCAACCAAGCAAGCTTGCAAAGGAAATCTGCACTACAATGAAGTCTCACTTCCCCCCGGTCAAAAGGGCCATCTGAAAAAAGTGTAAAATCCAGAAAGGCAGGACAGGCCATGGAGAACTGGGAGCCTTGTTATGCTGATGGGCGGGATGTAAATTGCCAACAGACACTTTGGAGAAGTGTATGGTGTTTCCTGAAACATCTAAAAAACAAAGCAACAGAGCCTAGGGCACTGCCACTTATGGTCCTATAGCTTAGGGAAATTAAAATCAAAAAGACACAGCCACCCCAAAGTTTGGGACGCCTCTGTTTACAAGAACCTCGTTTACAGTACAAGTTCAACATCGCAGAAAGTGAAAAATGGATAAAGAAGTTGTGGTATTTACTTACAAAGCAATATCACTCAGCAATGAAATCTGTGTCATCAGGCCCTTAGCAGCACAATGAGTGGATTCAGGTATGATGATTCTAACTGAAATAAGTCACACAGAAAAAGAAACATCATAAGATATCAGTAATACACGGAATGTAAACTTGGCTACACAGGAACTGAATTACAGTACAGAACAGGGTCTCAAATTTAGAAAACCAACTTATGCTTGCTTAAGGGTAAAGGTGAGTTGTGGTGCTGCATAAAACCAGAGATTGAAATGAGCACAGATAAAGTTCCTTAAGTCAAATATGGAATAGACAAGAGCTACTCCTTGCTCAACGAAATGGACTCAACACCGCATATTAAACGCCTAAGAATGTACCTGACTAGTAAGTATCGTAAAACCTATGGATTGCTGTGTCTCCAAAAGAGAATCAAGCATGTGTACAGGGGCATAAACGTAGCAGTGATAGGATTGGAGACGTTCGGTGAGCAAATGAAGACCCTTTGAAGTCATATTGCATGGTACCCATTACAAGGGTCTCAACTCTCCAGGTTTAAGGTATTCTTCCTTCAGCTAAAACATGCATGTGGAACCCAAGTATGATCAACCATGTGAACGGGAGACGTGTTCAAATATGTCTCAGTTTTCCTCCCCTGGTACTCGGGTGCAACATTCCAGACGCTTTACTAACACTCTCCCCATTTGGAGAGTCAGCGCCTTTAACCTTCTGTTTGGCCCAGTTTGCAATTTCTGCAGAAGATGAACAGGAATAGCGAGAATCAATGGAGACTAGCTGGAGGTGTCTGGACGGGCAAATTTAACTCTCATTTCCTACCAGGAAGAGGAATTAACCAAAGGCTCAGCGTGCCGTGCCAGAACCAGATTAGGGCCTGAAGCCATCCTGCAGTGTTGCGGCCATCTCACAAGAAAGCGTGTTGAAGAAAGGAGCTCAGGGGCACTGTAATTCACAAACCTGCAGAGTTATAAATGACAGCTATCGTCCAAAAATAGACTGAAGTAAGGCTGCCAAGAGGACTTGAAAGTGGGGCAGAATTGCAGGAAACCGATTTCAGGAGGTAGACTGGAATTGCATTGAAAGCATAGGAAAAGAGGCAGAACGTCCACAATGATGCACTTGGCCAAAAAGGGCGTATGCGTTTTTTCCTGAATATATTCAGGAAAAAACGCATACGCCCTTTTTGGCCAACCAAGCAAGCTTGCAAAGGAAATCTGCACTACAATGAAGTCTCACTTCCCCCGGGTCAAAAGGGCCATCTGAAAAAAGTGTAAAATCCAGAAAGGCAGGACAGGCCATGGAGAACTGGGAGCCTTGTTATGCTGATGGGCGGGATGTAAATTGCCAACAACCACTGGGGAGAAGTGTATGGTGTTTCCTGAAACATCTAAAAAACAAAGCAACAGAGCCTAGGGCACTTCCACTTATGGTCCTATAGCTTAGGGAAATTAAAATCAAAAAGACACAGCCACCCCAAAGTTTGGAACGGCTCTGTTTACAAGAACCTCGTTTACAGTACAAGTTCAACATCGCAGAAAGTGAAAAATGGATAAAGAAGTTGTGGTATTTACTTACAAAGCAATATCACTCAGCAATGAAATCTGTGTCATCAGGCCCTTAGCAGCACAATGAGTGGATTCAGGTATGATGATTCTAACTGAAATAAGTCACACAGAAAAAGAAACATCATAAGATATCAGTAATACACGGAATGTAAACTTGGCTACACAGGAACTGAATTACAGAACAGAACAGGGTCTCAAATTTAGAAAACCAACTTATGCTTGCTTAAGGGTAAAGGTGAGTTGTGGTGCTGCATAAAACCAGAGATTGAAATGAGCACAGATAAAGTTCCTTAAGTCAAATATGGAATAGACAAGAGCTACTCCTTGCTCAACGAAATGGACTCAACACCGCATATTAAACGCCTAAGAATGTACCTGACTAGTAAGTATCGTAAAACTTATGGATTGCTATGTCTCCAAAAGAGAATCAAGCATGTGTACAGGGGCATAAACGCAGCAGTGATAGGATTGGAGAGGTTCGGTGAGCAAATGAAGACCCTTTGAAGTCATATTGCATGGTACCCATTCCACGGGTTTCAACTACCCAGGTTTAAGGTATTCTTCCTTCAGCTAAAACATGCATGTGGAACCTAGAGTATGATCAACCATGTGATCGGGAGACGTGTTCAAATATGTCTCAGTTTTCTTACCCTGGTACTCGGGTGCAACATTCCAGACGCATTACTAACACTCTCCCGACTTCGAGAGTCAGTCCCTTTAACCTCCTGTTTGGCCCAGTTTGCAATTTCTGTGGAAGATGAACAGGAATAGCGAGAACCAATGAGAGGCTAGCTGGAGGTGTCTGGACGGGCAAATTTAACTCTCATTTCCCACCAGGAAGAGGAATTAACCAAAGGCTCAGCGTGCCGTGCCAGAACCAGATTAGGGCCTGAAGCCATCCTTCGGTGTTGCGGCCAGGTCACAAGAAAGCGAGTTGAAGAAAGGAGCTCAGGGGCACTGTAATTCACAAACCTGCAGAGTTATAAATGACAGCTATCGTCCAAAAATAGACTGAAGTAAGGCTGCCAAGAGGACTTGAAAGCGGGGCAGAATTGCAGGAAACCGATTTCAGGAGGTAGACTGGAATTGCATTGAAAGCATAGGAAAAGAGGCAGAACGTCCACAATGATGCACTTGGCCAAAAAGGGCGTATGTGTTTTTTCCTGAATATATTCAGGAAAAAACGCATACGCCCTTTTTGGTCAACCAAGCAAGCTTGCAAAGGAAATCTGCACTACAATGAAGTCTCACTTCCCCCGGGTCAAAAGGGCCATCTGAAAAAAGTGTAAAATCCAGAAAGGCAGGACAGGCCATGGAGAACTGGGAGCCTTGTTATGCTGATGGGCGGGATGTAAATTGCCAACAACCACTTGGGAGAAGTGTATGGTGTTTCCTGAAACATCTAAAAACAAAGCAACAGAACCTAGGGCACTTCCACTTATGGTCCTATAGCTTAGGGAAATTAAAATCAAAAAGACACAGCCACCCCAAAGTTTGGAACGGCTCTGTTGACAAGAACCTCGTTTATAGTACAAGTTCAACATCGCAGAAAGTGAAAAATGGAGAAAGAAGTTGTGGTATTTACTTACAAAGCAATATCACTCAGCAATGAAATCTGTGTCATCAGGCCCTTAGCAGCACAATGAGTGGATTCAGGTATGATGATTCTAACTGAAATAAGTCACACAGAAAAAGAAACATCATAAGATATCAGTAATACACGGAATGTAAACTTGGCTACACAGGAACTGAATTACAGAACATAACAGGTTCTCAAATTTAGAAAACCAACTTATTCTTGCTTAAGGGTAAAGGTGAGTTGGGGTGCTGCATAAAACCAGAGATTGAAATGAGCACAGATAAAGTTCCTTAAGCCAAATATGGAATAGACAAGAGCTACTCCTTGCTCAACGAAATGGACTCAACACCGCATATTAAACGCCTAAGAATGTACCTGACTAGTAAGTATCTTAAAACCTATGGATTGCTATGTCTCCGAAAGAGAATCAAGCATGTGTACAGGGGCATAAACGCAGCAGTGATAGGATTGGAGAGGTTCGGTGAGCAAATGAAGACGCTTTGAAGTCATATTGCATGGTACCCTTTACACGGGTCTTAACTCTCCAGGTTTAAGGTATTCTTCCTTCAGCTAAAACATGCATGTGGAACCCAGAGTATGATCAACCATGTGAACGGGAGACGTGTTCAAATATGTTTCAGTTTTCCTCCCCTGGTACTCGGGTGCAACATTCCAGACGCTTTACTAACACTCTCCCCACTTGGAGAGTCAGCGCCTTTAACCTCCTGTTTGGCCCAGTTTGCAATTTCTGCGGAAGATGAACAGGAATAGCGAGAACCAATGAGAGACTAGCTGGAGGTATCTGGACGGGCAAATTTAACACTCATTTCCCACCAGGAAGAGGAAATAACCAAAAGCTCAGCGTGCCGTGCCGGAAACAGATTAGGGCCTGAAGCCATCCTGCGGTGTTGCGGCCAGGTCACAAGAAAGCAAGTTGAAGAAAGGAGCTCAGGGGCACTGTAATTCACAAACCTGCAGAGTTATAAATGACAGCTATCGTCCAAAAATAGACTGAAGTAAGGCTGCCAAGAGGACTTGAAAGCGGGGCAGAATTGCAGGAAACCGATTTCAGGAGGTAGACTGGAATTGCATTGAAAGCATAGGAAAAGAGGCAGAACGTCCACAATGATGCACAAGGCCAAAAAGGGCGTATGCGTTTTTTCCTGAATATATTCAGGAAAAAACGCATACGCCCTTTTTGGCCAACCAAGCAAGCTTGCAAAGGAAATCTGCACTACAATGAAGTCTCACTTCCCCCGGGTCAAAAGGGCCATCTGAAAAATGTGTAAAATCCAGAAAGGCAGGACAGGCCATGGAGAACTGGGAGCCTTGTTATGCTGATGGGCGGGATGTAAATTGCCAACAGACACTCGGGAGAAGTGTATGGTGTTTCCTGAAACATCTAAAAAACAAAGCAACAGAACCTAGGGCACTTCCACTTATGGTCCTAGAGCTTAGGGAAATTAAAATCAAAAAGACACAGCCACCCCAAAGTTTGGGACGCCTCCGTTTACAAGAACCTCGTTTACCGTACAAGTTCAATATCACAGAAAGTGAAAAATGGATAAAGAACTTGTGGTACTTACGTACAATGCAGTATCACTCAGCAATGAAATCTATGTCATGAGGCCCGTAGCAGCATAATGAGTGGATTCAGGTACGATGATTCTAACTGATATAAGTCACACAGAAAAAGAAACATCATAAGATATCAGTAATACACGGAATGGAAACTTGGCTACACAGGAACTGCATTCCAAAACAGAACAGGGTCTCAAATTTAGAAAACCAACTTATGCTTGCTTAAGGGGAAAGGTGAGTTGGGGTGCTGCATAAAACCAGAGATTGAAATGAGCACAGATAAAGTTCCTTAAGCCAAATATGGAATAGACAAGAGTTACTCCTTGTTCAACGAAATGCACTCAAAACCCCATATTAAACGCCTAAGAATGTACCTGACTAGTAAGTATCTTAAAACCTATGGATTGCTATGTCTCCAAAAGAGAATCAAGCGTGTGTACAGGGGCATAAACACAGCAGTGATAGGATTGGAGAGGTTCGGTGAGCAAATGAAGACCCTTTGAAGTCATATTGCATGGTACCCATTACACGGGTCTCAACTCTCCAGGTTTAAGGTATTCTTCCTTCAGCTAAAACATGCATGTGGAACCCAGAGTATGATCAACCATGTGAACGGGAGACGTGTTCAAATATGTCTCAGTTTTCCTCCCCTGGTACTCGGGTGCAACATTCCAGACGCTTTACTAACACTCTCCCGACTTGGAGAGTCAGTCCCTTTAACCTCCTGTTTGGCCCAGTTTGCAATTTCTGCGGAAGATGAACAGGAATAGCGAGAACCAATGAGAGGCTAGATGGAGGTGTCTGGACGGGCAAATTTAATTCTCATTTCCCACCAGGAAGAGGAATTAACCAAAGGCTCAGCATGCCAGGCCGGAACTAGATTAGGGCCTGAAGCCATCCTGCGGTGTTGCGGCCAGCTCACAAGAAAGCGAGTTGAAGAAAGGAGCTCAGGGGCACTGTAATTCACAAACCTGCAGAGTTATAAATGACAGCTATCGTCCAAAAATAGACTGAAGTAAGGCTGCCAAGAGGACTTGAAAGCGGGGCAGAATTGCAGGAAACCGATTTCAGGAGGTAGACTGGAATTGCATTGAAAGCATAGGAAAAGAGGCAGAACGTCCACAATGATGCACTTGGCCAAAAAGGGCGTATGCGTTTTTTCCTGAATATATTCAGGAAAAAACGCATACGCCCTTTTTGGCCAACCAAGCAAGCTTGCAAAGGAAATCTGCACTACAATGAAGTCTCACTTCCCCCCGGTCAAAAGGGCCATCTGAAAAAAGTGTAAAATCCAGAAAGGCAGGACAGGCCATGGAGAACTGGGAGCCTTGTTATGCTGATGGGCGGGATGTAAATTGCCAACAGACACTCAGGAGAAGTGTATGGTGTTTCCTGAAACATCTAAAAAACAAAGTAACAGAGCCTAGGGCACTGCCACTTATGGTCCTATAGCTTAGGGAAATTAAAATCAAAAAGACACAGCCACCCCAAAGTTTGGGACGCCTCTGTTTACAAGAACCTCGTTTACAGTACAAGTTCAATATCACAGAAAGTGAAAAATGGATAAAGAACTTGTGGTACTTACGTACAATGCAGTATCACTCAGCAATGAAATCTATGTCATCAGGCCCGTAGCAGCATAATGAGTAGATTCAGGTACGATGATTCTAACTGAAATAAGTCACACAGAAAAAGAAACATCATAAGATATCACTAATACACGGAATATAAACTTGGCTACACAGGAACTGAATTACAGAACAGAACAGGGTCTCAAATTTAGAAAACCAACTTATGCTTGCTTAAGGGGAAAGGTGAGTTGGGGTGCTGCATAAAACCAGAGATTGAAATGAGCACAGATAAAATTCCTTAAGCCAAATATGGAATAGACAAGAGCTACTCCTTGCTCAACGAAATGGACTCAACACCGCATATTAAACGCCTAAGAATGTACCTGACTAGTAAGTATCGTAAAACCTATGGATTGCTATGTCTCCAAAAGAGAATCAAGCATGTGTACAGGGGCATAAACGTAGCAGTGATAGGATTGGAGAGGTTCGGTGAGCAAATGAAGACCCTTTGAAGTCATATTGCATGGTACCCATTACACGGGTCTCAACTCTCCATGTTTAAGGTATTCTTCCTTCAGCTAAAACATGCATGTGGAACCCAAGTATGATCAACCATGTGAACGGGAGACGTGTTCAAATATGTTTCACTTTTCGTACCCTGGTACTCGGGTGCAACATTCCAGACGCTTTACTAACACTCTCCCCATTTGGAGAGTCAGCGCCTTTAACCTCCTGTTTGGCCCAGTTTGCAATTTCTGCGGAAGATGAACAGGAATAGCGAGAACCAATGGAGACTAGCTGGAGGTGTCTGGACGGGCAAATTTAACTCTCATTTCCTACCAGGAAGAGGAATTAACCAAAGGCTCAGCGTGCCGTGCCAGAACCAGATTAGGGCCTGAAGCCATCCTGCGGTGTTGCGGCCAGCTCACAAGAAAGCGAGTTGAAGAAAGGAGCTCAGGGGCACTGTAATTCACAAACCTGCAGAGTTATAAATGACAGCTATCGTCCAAAAATAGACTGAAGTAAGGCTGCCAAGAGGACTTGAAAGTGGGGCAGAATTGCAGGAAACCGATTTCAGGAGGTAGACTGGAATTGCATTGAAAGCATAGGAAAAGAGGCAGAACGTCCACAATGATGCACTTGGCCAAAAAGGCCGTATGCGTTTTTTCCTGAATATATTCAGGAAAAAACGCATACGCCCTTTTTGGCCAACCAAGCAAGCTTGCAAAGGAAATCTGCACTACAATGAAGTCTCACTTCCCCCGGGTCAAAAGGGCCATCTGAAAAATGTGTAAAATCCAGAAAGGCAGGACAGGCCATGGAGAACTGGGAGCCTTGTTATGCTGATGAGCGGGATGTAAATTGCCAACAGACACTCAGGAGAAGTGTATGGTGTTTCCTGAAACATCTAAAAAACAAAGCAACAGAACCTAGGGCACTTCCACTTATGGTCCTAGAGCTTAGGGAAATTAAAATCAAAAAGACACAGCCACCCCAAAATTTGGGACGCCTCCGTTTACAAGAACCTCGTTTACCGTACAAGTTCAATATCACAGAAAGTGAAAAATGGATAAAGAACTTGTGGTACTTACGTACAATGCAGTATCACTCAGCAATGAAATCTATGTCATCAGGCCCGTAGCAGCATAATGAGTGGATTCAGGTACGATGATTCTAACTGATATAAGTCACACAGAAAAAGAAACATCATAAGATATCAGTAATACACGGAATGGAAACTTGGCTACACAGGAACTGCATTCCAAAACAGAACAGGGTCTCAAATTTAGAAAACCAACTTATGCTTGCTTAAGGGGAAAGGTGAGTTGGGGTGCTGCATAAAACCAGAGATTGAAATGAGCACAGATAAAGTTCCTTAAGCCAAATATGGAATAGACAAGAGCTACTCCTTGTTCAACGAAATGCACTCAAAACCCCATATTAAACGCCTAAGAATGTACCTGACTAGTAAGTATCTTAAAACCTATGGATTGCTATGTCTCCAAAAGAGAATCAAGCGTGTGTACAGGGGCATAAACACAGCAGTGATAGGATTGGAGAGGTTCGGTGAGCAAATGAAGACCCTTTGAAGTCATATTGCATGGTACCCATTACACGGGTCTCAACTCTCCAGGTTTAAGGTATTCTTCCTTCAGCTAAAACATGCATGTGGAACCCAGAGTATGATCAACCATGTGAACGGGAGACGTGTTCAAATATGTCTCAGTTTTCCTCCCCTGGTACTCGGGTGCAACATTCCAGACGCTTTACTAACACTCTCCCGACTTGGAGAGTCAGTCCCTTTAACCTCCTGTTTGGCCCAGTTTGCAATTTCTGCGGAAGATGAACAGGAATAGCGAGAACCAATGAGAGGCTAGATGGAGGTGTCTGGACGGGCAAATTTAATTCTCATTTCCCACCAGGAAGAGGAATTAACCAAAGGCTCAGCATGCCAGGCCGGAACTAGATTAGGGCCTGAAGCCATCCTGCGGTGTTGCGGCCAGCTCACAAGAAAGCGAGTTGAAGAAAGGAGCTCAGGGGCACTGTAATTCACAAACCTGCAGAGTTATAAATGACAGCTATCGTCCAAAAATAGACTGAAGTAAGGCTGCCAAGAGGACTTGAAAGCGGGGCAGAATTGCAGGAAACCGATTTCAGGAGGTAGACTGGAATTGCATTGAAAGCATAGGAAAAGAGGCAGAACGTCCACAATGATGCACTTGGCCAAAAAGGGCGTATGCGTTTTTTCCTGAATATATTCAGGAAAAAACGCATACGCCCTTTTTGGCCAACCAAGCAAGCTTGCAAAGGAAATCTGCACTACAATGAAGTCTCACTTCCCCCCGGTCAAAAGGGCCATCTGAAAAAAGTGTAAAATCCAGAAAGGCAGGACAGGCCATGGAGAACTGGGAGCCTTGTTATGCTGATGGGCGGGATGTAAATTGCCAACAGACACTCAGGAGAAGTGTATGGTGTTTCCTGAAACATCTAAAAAACAAAGTAACAGAGCCTAGGGCACTGCCACTTATGGTCCTATAGCTTAGGGAAATTAAAATCAAAAAGACACAGCCACCCCAAAGTTTGGGACGCCTCTGTTTACAAGAACCTCGTTTACAGTACAAGTTCAATATCACAGAAAGTGAAAAATGGATAAAGAACTTGTGGTACTTACGTACAATGCAGTATCACTCAGCAATGAAATCTATGTCATCAGGCCCGTAGCAGCATAATGAGTAGATTCAGGTACGATGATTCTAACTGAAATAAGTCACACAGAAAAAGAAACATCATAAGATATCACTAATACACGGAATATAAACTTGGCTACACAGGAACTGAATTACAGAACAGAACAGGGTCTCAAATTTAGAAAACCAACTTATGCTTGCTTAAGGGGAAAGGTGAGTTGGGGTGCTGCATAAAACCAGAGATTGAAATGAGCACAGATAAAATTCCTTAAGCCAAATATGGAATAGACAAGAGCTACTCCTTGCTCAACGAAATGGACTCAACACCGCATATTAAACGCCTAAGAATGTACCTGACTAGTAAGTATCGTAAAACCTATGGATTGCTATGTCTCCAAAAGAGAATCAAGCATGTGTACAGGGGCATAAACGTAGCAGTGATAGGATTGGAGAGGTTCGGTGAGCAAATGAAGACCCTTTGAAGTCATATTGCATGGTACCCATTACACGGGTCTCAACTCTCCATGTTTAAGGTATTCTTCCTTCAGCTAAAACATGCATGTGGAACCCAAGTATGATCAACCATGTGATCGGGAGACGTGTTCAAATATGTCTCAGTTTTCCTCCCCTGGTACTCGGGTGCAACATTCCAGACGCTTTACTAACACTCTCCCGACTTGGAGAGTCAGTCCCTTTAACCTCCTGTTTGGCCCAGTTTGCAATTTCTGCGGAAGATGAACAGGAATAGCGAGAACCAATGAGAGGCTAGATGGAGGTGTCTGGACGGGCAAATTTAATTCTCATTTCCCACCAGGAAGAGGAATTAACCAAAGGCTCAGCATGCCAGGCCGGAACTAGATTAGGGCCTGAAGCCATCCTGCGGTGTTGCGGCCAGCTCACAAGAAAGCGAGTTGAAGAAAGGAGCTCAGGGGCACTGTAATTCACAAACCTGCAGAGTTATAAATGACAGCTATCGTCCAAAAATAGACTGAAGTAAGGCTGCCAAGAGGACTTGAAAGCGGGGCAGAATTGCAGGAAACCGATTTCAGGAGGTAGACTGGAATTGCATTGAAAGCATAGGAAAAGAGGCAGAACGTCCACAATGATGCACTTGGCCAAAAAGGGCGTATGCGTTTTTTCCTGAATATATTCAGGAAAAAACGCATACGCCCTTTTTGGCCAACCAAGCAAGCTTGCAAAGGAAATCTGCACTACAATGAAGTCTCACTTCCCCCCGGTCAAAAGGGCCATCTGAAAAAAGTGTAAAATCCAGAAAGGCAGGACAGGCCATGGAGAACTGGGAGCCTTGTTATGCTGATGGGCGGGATGTAAATTGCCAACAGACACTCAGGAGAAGTGTATGGTGTTTCCTGAAACATCTAAAAAACAAAGTAACAGAGCCTAGGGCACTGCCACTTATGGTCCTATAGCTTAGGGAAATTAAAATCAAAAAGACACAGCCACCCCAAAGTTTGGGACGCCTCTGTTTACAAGAACCTCGTTTACAGTACAAGTTCAATATCACAGAAAGTGAAAAATGGATAAAGAACTTGTGGTACTTACGTACAATGCAGTATCACTCAGCAATGAAATCTATGTCATCAGGCCCGTAGCAGCATAATGAGTAGATTCAGGTACGATGATTCTAACTGAAATAAGTCACACAGAAAAAGAAACATCATAAGATATCACTAATACACGGAATATAAACTTGGCTACACAGGAACTGAATTACAGAACAGAACAGGGTCTCAAATTTAGAAAACCAACTTATGCTTGCTTAAGGGGAAAGGTGAGTTGGGGTGCTGCATAAAACCAGAGATTGAAATGAGCACAGATAAAATGCCTTAAGCCAAATATGGAATAGACAAGAGCTACTCCTTGCTCAACGAAATGGACTCAACACCGCATATTAAACACCTAAGAATGTACCTGACTAGTAAGTATCGTAAAACCTATGGATTGCTATGTCTCCAAAAGAGAATCAAGCATGTGTACAGGGGCATAAACGTAGCAGTGATAGGATTGGAGAGGTTCGGTGAGCAAATGAAGACCCTTTGAAGTCATATTGCATGGTACCCATTACACGGGTCTCAACTCTCCATGTTTAAGGTATTCTTCCTTCAGCTAAAACATGCATGTGGAACCCAAGTATGATCAACCATGTGAACGGGAGACGTGTTCAAATATGTTTCACTTTTCGTACCCTGGTACTCGGGTGCAACATTCCAGACGCTTTACTAACACTCTCCCCATTTGGAGAGTCAGCGCCTTTAACCTCCTGTTTGGCCCAGTTTGCAATTTCTGCGGAAGATGAACAGGAATAGCGAGAACCAATGGAGACTAGCTGGAGGTGTCTGGACGGGCAAATTTAACTCTCATTTCCTACCAGGAAGAGGAATTAACCAAAGGCTCAGCGTGCCGTGCCAGAACCAGATTAGGGCCTGAAGCCATCCTGCGGTGTTGCGGCCAGCTCACAAGAAAGCGAGTTGAAGAAAGGAGCTCAGGGGCACTGTAATTCACAAACCTGCAGAGTTATAAATGACAGCTATCGTCCAAAAATAGACTGAAGTAAGGCTGCCAAGAGGACTTGAAAGTGGGGCAGAATTGCAGGAAACCGATTTCAGGAGGTAGACTGGAATTGCATTGAAAGCATAGGAAAAGAGGCAGAACGTCCACAATGATGCACTTGGCCAAAAAGGCCGTATGCGTTTTTTCCTGAATATATTCAGGAAAAAACGCATACGCCCTTTTTGGCCAACCAAGCAAGCTTGCAAAGGAAATCTGCACTACAATGAAGTCTCACTTCCCCCGGGTCAAAAGGGCCATCTGAAAAATGTGTAAAATCCAGAAAGGCAGGACAGGCCATGGAGAACTGGGAGCCTTGTTATGCTGATGAGCGGGATGTAAATTGCCAACAGTCACTCTGGAGAAGTGTATGGTGTTTCCTGAAACATCTAAAAAACAAAGCAACAGAACCTAGGGCACTTCCACTTATGGTCCTAGAGCTTAGGGAAATTAAAATCAAAAAGACACAGCCACCCCAAAGTTTGGGACGCCTCCGTTTACAAGAACCTCGTTTACCGTACAAGTTCAATATCACAGAAAGTGAAAAATGGATAAAGAACTTGTGGTACTTACGTACAATGCAGTATCACTCAGCAATGAAATCTATGTCATCAGGCCCGTAGCAGCATAATGAGTGGATTCAGGTACGATGATTCTAACTGATATAAGTCACACAGAAAAAGAAACATCATAAGATATCAGTAATACACGGAATGTAAACTTGGCTACACAGGAACTGAATTACAGAACAGAACAGGGTCTCAAATTTAGAAAACCAACTTATGCTTGCTTAAGGGGAAAGGTGAGTTGGGGTGCTGCATAAAACCAGAGATTGAAATGAGCACAGATAAAATTCCTTAAGCCAAATATGGAATAGACAAGAGCTACTCCTTGCTCAACGAAATGGACTCAACACCGCATATTAAACGCCTAAGAATGTACCTGACTAGTAAGTATCGTAAAACCTATGGATTGCTATGTCTCCAAAAGAGAATCAAGCATGTGTACAGGGGCATAAACGTAGCAGTGATAGGATTGGAGAGGTTCGGTGAGCAAATGAAGACCCTTTGAAGTCATATTGCATGGTACCCATTACACGGGTCTCAACTCTCCATGTTTAAGGTATTCTTCCTTCAGCTAAAACATGCATGTGGAACCCAAGTATGATCAACCATGTGAACGGGAGACGTGTTCAAATATGTCTCAGTTTTCCTCCCCTGGTACTCGGGTGCAACATTCCAGACGCTTTACTAACACTCTCCCGACTTGGAGAGTCAGTCCCTTTAACCTCCTGTTTGGCCCAGTTTGCAATTTCTGCGGAAGATGAACAGGAATAGCGAGAACCAATGAGAGGCTAGATGGAGGTGTCTGGACGGGCAAATTTAATTCTCATTTCCCACCAGGAAGAGGAATTAACCAAAGGCTCAGCATGCCAGGCCGGAACTAGATTAGGGCCTGAAGCCATCCTGCGGTGTTGCGGCCAGCTCACAAGAAAGCGAGTTGAATAAAGGAGCTCAGGGGCACTGTAATTCACAAACCTGCAGAGTTATAAATGACAGCTATCGTCCAAAAATAGACTGAAGTAAGGCTGCCAAGAGGACTTGAAAGCGGGGCAGAATTGCAGGAAACCGATTTCAGGAGGTAGACTGGAATTGCATTGAAAGCATAGGAAAAGAGGCAGAACGTCCACAATGATGCACTTGGACAAAAAGGGCGTATGCGTTTTTTCCTGAATATATTCAGGAAAAAACGCATACGCCCTTTTTGGCCAACCAAGCAAGCTTGCAAAGGATATCTGCACTACAATGAAGTCTCACTTCCACCTGGTCAAAAGGGCCATCTGAAACAAGTGTAAAATCCATAAAGGCACGACAGGCCATGGAGAACTGGGAGCCTTGTTATGCTGATGGGCGGGATGTAAATTGCCAACAGCCACTCTGGAGAAGTGTATGGTGTTTCCTGAAACATCTAAAAAACAAAGCAACAGAGCCTAGGGCACTTCCACTTATGGTCCTATAGCTTAGGGAAATTAAAATCAAAAAGACACAGCCACCCCAAAGTTTGGGACGGCTCTGTTTACAAGAGCCTCGTTTACAGTACAAGTTCAATATCGCAGAAAATGAAAAATGGATAAAGAAGCTGTGGTATTTACTTACAAAGCAATAACACTCAGCAATGAAATCTATGTCATCAGGCCCTTAGCAGCACAATGAGTGGATTCAGGTATGATGATTCTAACTGAAATAAGTCACACAGAAAAAGAAACATCATAAGATATCACTAATACACGGAATGTAAACTTGGCTACACAGGAACTGAATTACAGAACAGAACAGGGTCTCAAATTTAGAAAACCAACTTATGCTTGCTTAAGGGGAAAGGTGAGTTGGGGTGCTGCATAAAACCAGAGATTGAAATGAGCACAGATAAAGTTCCTTAAGCCAAATATGGAGTAGACAAGAGCTACTCCTTGCTCAACGAAATGGACTCAACACCGCATATTAAACGCCTAAGAATGTACCTGACTAGTAAGTATCTTAAAACCTATGGATTGCTATGTCTCCAAAAGAGAATCAAGCGTGTGTACAGGGGCATAAATGCAGCAGTGATAGGACTGGAGAGGTTCGTGAGCAAATGAAGACCCTTTGAAGTCATATTGCATGGTACCCATTCCATGGGTTTCAACTACCCAGGTTTAAGGTATTCTTCCTTCAGCTAAAACATGCATGTGGAACCTAGAGTATGATCAACCATGTGATCGGGAGACGTGTTCAAATATGTCTCAGTTTTCGTACCCTGGTACTCGGGTGCAACATTCCAGACGCTTTACTAACACTCTCCCGACTTGGAGAGTCAGTCCCTTTAACCTCCTGTTTGGCCCAGTTTGCAATTTCTGCGGAAGATGAACAGGAATAGCGAGAATCAATGACAGACTAGCTGGTGGTGTCTGGATGGGCAAATTTAACTCTCATTTCCCACCAGGAAGAGGAATTAACCAAAGGCTCAGAATGCCGTGCCAGAACCAGATTAGGGCCTGAAGCCATCCTGCGGTGTTGCGGCCAGGTCACAAGAAAGCGAGTTGAAGAAAGGAGCTCAGGGGCACTGTAATTCACAAACCTGCAGAGTTATAAATGACAGCTATCGTCCAAAAATAGACTGAAGGAAGGCTGCCAAGAGGACTTGAAAGCGGGGCAGAATTGCAGGAAACCGATTTCAGGAGGTAGACTGGAATTGCATTGAAAGCATAGGAAAAGAGGCAGAACATCCACAATGATGCACTTGGCCAAAAAGGGCGTATGCGTTTTTTCCTGAATATATTCAGGAAAAAACGCATACGCCCTTTTTGGCCAACCAAGCAAGCTTGCAAAGGAAATCTGCACTACAATGAAGTCTCACTTCCCCCCGGTCAAAAGGGCCATCTGAAAAAAGTGTAAAATCCAGAAAGGCAGGACAGGCCATGGAGAACTGGGAGCCTTCTTATGCTGATGGGCGGGATGTAAATTGCCAACAGTCACTCTGGAGAAGTGTATGGTGTTTCCTGAAACATCTAAAAAACAAAGCAACAGAGCCTAGGGCACTTCCACTTATGGTCCTATAGCTTAGGGAAATTAAAATAAAAAGTCACAGCCACCCCAAAGTTTGGGACGCCTCTGTTTACAAGAACCTCGTTTACAGTACAAGTTCAACATCGCAGAAAGTGAAAAATGGATAAAGAAGTTGTGGTATTCACTTACAAATCAATATCACTCAGCAATGAAATCTATGTCATCAGGCCCTTAGCAGCACAATGAGTGGATTCAGGTATGATGATTCTAACTGAAATAAGTCACACAGAAAAAGAAACATCATAAGATATCAGTAATACACGGAATGTAAACTTGGCTACACAGGAACTGAATTACAGAACAGAACAGGGTCTCAAATTTAGAAAACCAACTTATGCTTGCTTAAGGGTAAAGGTGAGTTGGGGTGCTGCATAAAACCACAGATTGAAATGAGCACAGATAAAGTTCCTTAAGCCAAATATGGAATAGACAAGAGCTACTCCTTGCTCAACGAAATGGACTCAACACCGCATATTAAACGCCTAAGAATGTACCTGACTAGTAAGTATCTTAAATCCTATGGATGGCTATGTCTCCGAAAGAGAATCAAGCATGTGTACGGGGGCATAAACGCAGCAGTGATAGGATTGGAGAGGTTCGGTGAGCAAATGAAGACCCATTGAAGTCATATTGCATGGTACCCATTCCACGGGTTTCTACTACCCAGTTTTAAGGTATTCTTCCTTCAGCTAAAACATGCATGTGGAACCCAGAGTATGATCAACCATGTGATCGGGAGACGTGTTCAAATATGTCTCGGTTTTCGTACCCTGGTACTCGGGTGCAACATTCCAGAGGCTTTACTAACACTCTCCCGACTTGGAGAGTCAGTCCCTTTAACCTCCTGTTTGGCCCAGTTTGCAATTTCTGCGGAAGATGAACAGGAATAGCGAGAACCAATGAGAGACTAGCTGGAGGTGTCTGGACGGGCAAATTTAAATCTCATTTCCCACCAGGAAGAGGAATTAACCAAAGGCTCAGCGTGCCATGCCAGAACCAGATTAGGGCCTGAAGCCATCCTGCGGTGTTGCGGCCAGGTCACAAGAAAGCGAGTTGAAGAAAGGAGCTCAGGGGCACTGTAATTCACAAACCTGCAGAGTTATAAATGACAGCTATCGTCCAAAAATAGACTGAAGTAAGGCTGCCAAGAGGACTTGAAAGCGGGGCAGCATTGCAGGAAACCAATTTCAGGAGGTAGACTGGAATTGCATTGAAAGCATAGGAAAAGAGGCAGAACGTCCACAATGATGCACTTGGCCAAAAAGGGCGTACGCGTTTTTTCCTGAATATATTCAGGAAAAAACGCGTACGCCCTTTTTGGCCAACCAAGCAAGCTTGCAATGGAAATCTGCATTACAATGAAGTCTCAATTCCCCCCGGTCAAAAGGGCCATCTGAAAAAAGTGTAAAATCCATAAAGGCACGACAGGCCATGGAGAACTGGGAGCCTTGTTATGCTGATGGGCGGGATGTAAATTGCCAACAACCACTCGGGAGAAGTGTATGGTGTTTCCTGAAACATCTAAAAAACAAAGCAACAGAGCCTAGGGCACTTCCACTTATGGTCCTATAGCTTAGGGAATTTAAAATCAAAAAGACACAGCCACCCCAAAGTTTGGAACGGCTCTGTTTACAAGAACCTCGTTTACAGTACAAGTTCAACATCGCAGAAATTGAAAAATGGATAAAGAAGTTGTGGTATTTACTTACAAAGCAATATCACTCAGCAATGAAATCTGTGTCATCAGGCCCTTAGCAGCACAATGAGTGGATTCAGGTATGATGATTCTAACTGAAATAAGTCACACAGAAAAAGAAACATCATAAGATATCAGTAATACACGGAATGTAAACTTGGCTACACAGGAACTGAATTACAGAACAGAACAGGGTCTCAAATTTAGAAAACCAACTTATGCTTGCTTAAGGGGGAAGGTGAGTTGGGGTGCTGCATAAAACCAGAGATTGAAATGAGCACAGATAAAGTTCCTTAAGCCAAATATGGAATAGACAAGAGCTACTCCTTGCTCAACGAAATGGACTCAACACCGCATATTAAACGCCTAAGAATGTACCTGACTAGTAAGTATCTTAAAACCTATGGATTGCTATGTCTCTGAAAGAGAATCAAGCATGTGTACAGGGGCATAAACGCAGCAGTGATAGGATTAGAGAGGTTCGGTGAGCAAATGAAGACCCTTTGAAGTCATATTGCATGGTACCCATTCCACGGGTTTCAACTACCCAGGTTTTAGGTATTCTTCCTTCAGCTAAAACATGCATGTGGAACCCAGAGTATGATCAACCATGTGATCGGGAGACGTGTTCAAATATGTCTCAGTTTTCGTACCCTGGTACTCGGGTGCAACATTCCAGACGCTTTACTAACACTCTCCCGACTTGGAGAGTCAGTCCCTTTAACCTCCTGTTTGGCCCAGTTTGCAATTTCTGCGGAAGATGAACAGGAATAGCGAGAATCAATGACAGACTAGCTGGTGGTGTCTGGATGGGCAAATTTAACTCTCATTTCCCACCAGGAAGAGGAATTAACCAAAGGCTCAGAATGCCGTGCCAGAACCAGATTAGGGCCTGAAGCCATCCTGCGGTGTTGCGGCCAGGTCACAAGAAAGCGAGTTGAAGAAAGGAGCTCAGGGGCACTGTAATTCACAAACCTGCAGAGTTATAAATGACAGCTATCGTCCAAAAATAGACTGAAGGAAGGCTGCCAAGAGGACTTGAAAGCGGGGCAGAATTGCAGGAAACCGATTTCAGGAGGTAGACTGGAATTGCATTGAAAGCATAGGAAAAGAGGCAGAACATCCACAATGATGCACTTGGCCAAAAAGGGCGTATGCGTTTTTTCCTGAATATATTCAGGAAAAAACGCATACGCCCTTTTTGGCCAACCAAGCAAGCTTGCAAAGGAAATCTGCACTACAATGAAGTCTCACTTCCCCCCGGTCAAAAGGGCCATCTGAAAAAAGTGTAAAATCCAGAAAGGCAGGACAGGCCATGGAGAACTGGGAGCCTTCTTATGCTGATGGGCGGGATGTAAATTGCCAACAGTCACTCTGGAGAAGTGTATGGTGTTTCCTGAAACATCTAAAAAACAAAGCAACAGAGCCTAGGGCACTTCCACTTATGGTCCTATAGCTTAGGGAAATTAAAATAAAAAGTCACAGCCACCCCAAAGTTTGGGACGCCTCTGTTTACAAGAACCTCGTTTACAGTACAAGTTCAACATCGCAGAAAGTGAAAAATGGATAAAGAAGTTGTGGTATTCACTTACAAATCAATATCACTCAGCAATGAAATCTATGTCATCAGGCCCTTAGCAGCACAATGAGTGGATTCAGGTATGATGATTCTAACTGAAATAAGTCACACAGAAAAAGAAACATCATAAGATATCAGTAATACACGGAATGTAAACTTGGCTACACAGGAACTGAATTACAGAACAGAACAGGGTCTCAAATTTAGAAAACCAACTTATGCTTGCTTAAGGGTAAAGGTGAGTTGGGGTGCTGCATAAAACCACAGATTGAAATGAGCACAGATAAAGTTCCTTAAGCCAAATATGGAATAGACAAGAGCTACTCCTTGCTCAACGAAATGGACTCAACACCGCATATTAAACGCCTAAGAATGTACCTGACTAGTAAGTATCTTAAATCCTATGGATGGCTATGTCTCCGAAAGAGAATCAAGCATGTGTACGGGGGCATAAACGCAGCAGTGATAGGATTGGAGAGGTTCGGTGAGCAAATGAAGACCCATTGAAGTCATATTGCATGGTACCCATTCCACGGGTTTCTACTACCCAGTTTTAAGGTATTCTTCCTTCAGCTAAAACATGCATGTGGAACCCAGAGTATGATCAACCATGTGATCGGGAGACGTGTTCAAATATGTCTCGGTTTTCGTACCCTGGTACTCGGGTGCAACATTCCAGAGGCTTTACTAACACTCTCCCGACTTGGAGAGTCAGTCCCTTTAACCTCCTGTTTGGCCCAGTTTGCAATTTCTGCGGAAGATGAACAGGAATAGCGAGAACCAATGAGAGACTAGCTGGAGGTGTCTGGACGGGCAAATTTAAATCTCATTTCCCACCAGGAAGAGGAATTAACCAAAGGCTCAGCGTGCCATGCCAGAACCAGATTAGGGCCTGAAGCCATCCTGCGGTGTTGCGGCCAGGTCACAAGAAAGCGAGTTGAAGAAAGGAGCTCAGGGGCACTGTAATTCACAAACCTGCAGAGTTATAAATGACAGCTATCGTCCAAAAATAGACTGAAGTAAGGCTGCCAAGAGGACTTGAAAGCGGGGCAGCATTGCAGGAAACCAATTTCAGGAGGTAGACTGGAATTGCATTGAAAGCATAGGAAAAGAGGCAGAACGTCCACAATGATGCACTTGGCCAAAAAGGGCGTACGCGTTTTTTCCTGAATATATTCAGGAAAAAACGCGTACGCCCTTTTTGGCCAACCAAGCAAGCTTGCAATGGAAATCTGCATTACAATGAAGTCTCAATTCCCCCCGGTCAAAAGGGCCATCTGAAAAAAGTGTAAAATCCATAAAGGCACGACAGGCCATGGAGAACTGGGAGCCTTGTTATGCTGATGGGCGGGATGTAAATTGCCAACAACCACTCGGGAGAAGTGTATGGTGTTTCCTGAAACATCTAAAAAACAAAGCAACAGAGCCTAGGGCACTTCCACTTATGGTCCTATAGCTTAGGGAATTTAAAATCAAAAAGACACAGCCACCCCAAAGTTTGGAACGGCTCTGTTTACAAGAACCTCGTTTACAGTACAAGTTCAACATCGCAGAAATTGAAAAATGGATAAAGAAGTTGTGGTATTTACTTACAAAGCAATATCACTCAGCAATGAAATCTGTGTCATCAGGCCCTTAGCAGCACAATGAGTGGATTCAGGTATGATGATTCTAACTGAAATAAGTCACACAGAAAAAGAAACATCATAAGATATCAGTAATACACGGAATGTAAACTTGGCTACACAGGAACTGAATTACAGAACAGAACAGGGTCTCAAATTTAGAAAACCAACTTATGCTTGCTTAAGGGGGAAGGTGAGTTGGGGTGCTGCATAAAACCAGAGATTGAAATGAGCACAGATAAAGTTCCTTAAGCCAAATATGGAATAGACAAGAGCTACTCCTTGCTCAACGAAATGGACTCAACACCGCATATTAAACGCCTAAGAATGTACCTGACTAGTAAGTATCTTAAAACCTATGGATTGCTATGTCTCTGAAAGAGAATCAAGCATGTGTACAGGGGCATAAACGCAGCAGTGATAGGATTAGAGAGGTTCGGTGAGCAAATGAAGACCCTTTGAAGTCATATTGCATGGTACCCATTCCACGGGTTTCAACTACCCAGGTTTTAGGTATTCTTCCTTCAGCTAAAACATGCATGTGGAACCCAGAGTATGATCAACCATGTGATCGGGAGACGTGTTCAAATATGTCTCAGTTTTCGTACCCTGGTACTCAGGTGCAACATTCCAGACGCTTTACTAACACTCTCCCCACTTGGAGAGTCAGTCCCTTTAACCTCCTGTTTGGCCCAGTTTGCAATTTCTGCGGAAGATGAACAGGAATAGCGAGAACCAATGAGAGACTAGCTGGAGGTGTCTGGACGGGCAAATTTAACTCTCATTTCCCACCAGGAAGAGGAATTAACCAAAGGCTCAGCGTGTCGTGCCGGAACCAGATTAGGGCCTGAAGCCATCCTGCGGTATTGCGGCCAGGTCACAAGAAAGCGAGTTGAAGAAAGGAGCTCAGGGACACTGTAATTCACAAACCTGCAGAGTTATAAATGACAGCTATCGTCCAAAAATAGACTGAAGTAAGGCTGCCAAGAGGACTTGAAAGCGGGGCAGAATTGCAGGAAACTGATTTCAGGAGGTAGACTGGAATTGCATTGAAAGCATAGGAAAAGAGGCAGAACGTCCACAATGATGCACTTGGCCAAAAAGGGCGTATGCGTTTTTTCCTGAATATATTCAGGAAAAAACGCATACGCCCTTTTTGGCCAAACAAGCAAGCTTGCAAAGGAAACCTGCACTACAATGAAGTCTCACTTCCACCTGGTCAAAAGGGCCATCTGAAAAAAGTGTAAAATCCAGAAAGGCAGGACAGGCCATGGAGAACTGGGAGCCTTCTTATGCTGATGGGCGGGATGTAAATTGCCAACAGCCACTCTGGAGAAGTGTATGGTGTTTCCTGAAACATCTAAAAAACAAAGCAACAGAGCCTAGGGCACTTCCACTTATGGTCCTATAGTTTAGGGAAATTAAAATCAAAAAGACACAGCCACCCCAAAGTTTGGGATGCCTCCGTTTACAAGAACCTCGTTTACCGTACAAGTTCAATATCACAGAAAATGAAAAATGGATAAAGAATTTGAGGTACTTACGTACAATGCAGTATCACTCAGCAATGAAATCTATGTCATCAGGCCCTTAGCAGCATAATGAGTGGATTCAGGTACGATGATTCTAACTGAAATAAGTCACACAGAAAAAGAAACATCATAAGATATCACTAATACACGGAATGTAAACTTGGCTACACAGGAACTGCATTCCAAAACAGAACAGGGTCTCAAATTTAGAAAACCAACTTATGCTTGCTTAAGGGGAAAGGTGAGTTGGGGTGCTGCATAAAACCAGAGATTGAAATGAGCACAGATAAAGTTCCTTAAGCCAAATATGGAATAGACAAGAGCTACTCCTTGCTCAACGAAATGGACTCAAAACCCCATATTAAACGCCTAAGAATGTACCTGACTAGTAAGTATCTTAAAACCTATGGATTGCTATGTCTCCAAAAGAGAATCAAGCGTGTGTACAGGGGCATAAACGCAGCAGTGATAGGATTGGAGAGGTTCGGTGAGCAAATGAAGACCCTTTGAAGTTATATTGCATGGTACCCATTACACGGGTCTCAACTCTCCAGGTTTAAGGTATTCTTCCTTCAGCTAAAACATGCATGTGGAACCCAGAGTATGATCAACCATGTGAATGGGAGACGTGTTCAAATATGTCTCAGTTTTCCTCCCCTGGTACTCGGGTGCAACATTCCAGACGCTTTACTAACACTCTCCCGACTTGGAGAGTCAGTCCCTTTAACCTCCTGTTTGGCCCAGTTTGCAATTTCTGCGGAAGATGAACAGGAATAGCGAGAACCAATGAGAGGCTAGCTGGAGGTGTCTGGACGGGCAAATTTAACTCTCATTTCCCACCAGGAAGAGGAATTAACCAAAGGCTCAGCATGCCGGGCCGGAACCAGATTAGGGCCTGAAGCCATCCTGCGGTGTTGCGGCCAGGTCACAAGAAAGCGAGTTGTAGAAAGGAGCTCAGGGGCACTGTAATTCACAAACCTGCAGAGTTATCAATGACAGCTATCGTCCAAAAATAGACTGAAGTAAGGCTGCCAAGAGGACTTGAAAGCGGGGCAGAATTGCAGGAAACCGATTTCAGGAGGTAGACTGGAATTGCATTGAAAGCATAGGAAAAGAGGCAGAACGTCCACAATGATGCACTTGGCCAAAAAGGGCGTATGCGTTTTTTCCTGAATATATTCAGGAAAAAACGCATACGCCCTTTTTGGCCAACCAAGCAAGCTTGCAAAGGAAATCTGCACTACAATGAAGTCTCACTTCCCCCCGGTGAAAAGGGCCATCTGAAAAAAGTGTAAAATCCAGAAAGGCAACAGGCCATTGAGAACTGGGAGCCTTGTTATGCTGATGGGCGGGATGTAAATTGCCAACAGACACTCGGGAGAAGTGTATGGTGTTTCCTGAAACATCTAAAAAACAAAGCAACAGCGCCTAGGGCACTTCCACTTATGGTCCTATAGCTTAGGGAAATTAAAATCAAAAAGACACAGCCACCCCAAAGTTTGGAACGGCTCTGTTTACAAGAACCTCGTTTACAGTACAAGTTCAACATCACAGAAAGTGAAAAATGGATAAAGAACTTGTCGTACTTACGTACAATGCAGTATCACTCAGCAATGAAATCTATGTCATCAGGCCCGTAGCAGCATAATGAGTGGATTCAGGTACGATGATTCTAACTGAAATAAGTCACACAGAAAAAGAAACATCATAAGATATCACTAATACACGGAATGTAAACTTGGCTACACAGGAACTGAATTACAGAACAGAACAGGGTCTCAAATTTAGAAAACCAACTTATTCTTGCTTAAGGGTAAAGGTGAGTTGGGGTGCTGCATAAAACCAGAGATTGAAATGAGCACAGATAAAGTTCCTTAAGCCAAATATGGAATAGACAAGAGCTACTCCTTGCTCAACGAAATGGACTCAACACCGCATATTAAACGCCTAAGAATGTACCTGACTAGTAAGTATCTTAAAACCTATGGATTGCTATGACTCCGAAAGAGAATCAAGCATGTGTACAGGGGCATAAACGCAGCAGTGATAGGATTGGAGAGGTTCGGTGAGCAAATGAAGACCCTTTGAAGTCATATTGCATGGTACCCATTCCACGGGTTTCAACTACCCAGGTTTAAGGTATTCTTCCTTCAGCTAAAACATGCATGTGGAACCTAGAGTATGATCAACCATGTGATCGGGAGACGTGTTTAAATATGTCTCAGTTTTTGTACCCTGGTACTCGGGTGCAACATTCCAGACGCTTTACTAACACTCTCCCGACTTGGAGAGTCAGTCCCTTTAACCTCCTGTTTGGCCCAGTTTGCAATTTCTGCGGAAGAAGAACAGGAATAGCGAGAACCAATGAGAGGCTAGCTGGAGGTGTCTGGACGGGCAAATTTAACTCTCATTTCCCACCAGGAAGAGGAATTAACCAAAGGCTCAGCGTGCCGTGCCGGAACCAGATTAGGGCCTGAAGCCATCCTGCGGTGTTGCGGCCAGCTCAAAAGAAAGCGAGTTGAAGAAAGGAGCTCAGGGGCACTGTAATTCACAAACCTGCAGAGTTATAAATGACAGCTATCGTCCAAAAATAGACTGAAGGAAGGCTGCCAAGAGGACTTGAAACCGGGGCAGAATTGCAGGAAACCGATTTCAGGAGGTAGACTGGAATTGCATTGAAAGCATAGGAAAAGAGGCAGAACGTCCACAATGATGCACTTGGCCAAAAAGGGCGTATGCGTTTTTTCCTGAATATATTCAGGAAAAAACGCATACGCCCTTTTTGGCCAACAAAGCAAACTTGCAAAGGAAATCTGCTTTACAATGAAGTCTCACTTCTCCCCGGTCAAAAGGGCCATCTGAAATAAGTGTAAAATCCAGAAAGGCAGGACAGGCCATGGAGAACTGGGAGCCTTGTTATGCTGATGGGCGGGATGTAAATTGCCAACAGACACTCAGGAGAAGTGTATGGTGTTTCCTGAAACATCTAAAAAACAAAGCAACAGAGCCTAGGGCACTTCCACTTATGGTCCTATAGCTTAGGGAAATTAAAATCAAAAAGACACAACCACCCCAAAGTTTGGGACGCCTCCGTTTACAAGAACCTCGTTTACCGTACAAGTTCTATATCACAGAAAGTGAAAAATGGATAAAGAACTTGTGGTACTTACGTACAATGCAGTATCACTCAGTAATGAAATCTATGTCATCAGGCCCGTAGCAGCATAATGAGTGGATTCAGGTACGATGATTCTAACTGAAATAAGTCACACAGAAAAAGAAACATCATAAGATATCACTAAAACACGGAATGTAAACTTGGCTACACAGGAACTGCATTCCAAAACAGAACAGGGTCTCAAATTTAGAAAACCAACTTATGCTTGCTTAAGGGGAAAGGTGAGTTGGGGTGCTGCATAAAACCAGAGATTGAAATGAGCACAGATAAAGTACCTTAAGCCAAATATGGAATAGACAAGAGCTACTCCTTGCTCAACGAAATGGACTCAACACCCCATATTAAACGCCTAAGAATGTACCTGACTAGTAAGTATCTTAAAACCTATGGATTGCTATGTCTCCAAAAGAGAATCAAGCGTGTGTACAGGGGCATAAACGCAGCAGTGATAGGATTGGAGAGGTTCGGTGAGCAAATGAAGACCCTTTGAAGTTATATTGCATGGTACCCATTACACGGGTCTCAACTCTCCAGGTTTAAGGTATTCTTCCTTCAGCTAAAACATGCATGTGGAACCCAGAGTATGATCAACCATGTGAATGGGAGACGTGTTCAAATATGTCTCAGTTTTCCTCCCCTGGTACTCGGGTGCAACATTCCAGACGCTTTACTAACACTCTCCCGACTTGGAGAGTCAGTCCCTTTAACCTCCTGTTTGGCCCAGTTTGCAATTTCTGCGGAAGATGAACAGGAATAGCGAGAACCAATGAGAGGCTAGCTGGAGGTGTCTGGACGGGCAAATTTAACTCTCATTTCCCACCAGGAAGAGGAATTAACCAAAGGCTCAGCATGCCGGGCCGGAACCAGATTAGGGCCTGAAGCCATCCTGCGGTGTTGCGGCCAGGTCACAAGAAAGCGAGTTGTAGAAAGGAGCTCAGGGGCACTGTAATTCACAAACCTGCAGAGTTATCAATGACAGCTATCGTCCAAAAATAGACTGAAGTAAGGCTGCCAAGAGGACTTGAAAGCGGGGCAGAATTGCAGGAAACCGATTTCAGGAGGTAGACTGGAATTGCATTGAAAGCATAGGAAAAGAGGCAGAACGTCCACAATGATGCACTTGGCCAAAAAGGGCGTATGCGTTTTTTCCTGAATATATTCAGGAAAAAACGCATACGCCCTTTTTGGCCAACCAAGCAAGCTTGCAAAGGAAATCTGCACTACAATGAAGTCTCACTTCCCCCCGGTGAAAAGGGCCATCTGAAAAAAGTGTAAAATCCAGAAAGGCAACAGGCCATTGAGAACTGGGAGCCTTGTTATGCTGATGGGCGGGATGTAAATTGCCAACAGACACTCGGGAGAAGTGTATGGTGTTTCCTGAAACATCTAAAAAACAAAGCAACAGCGCCTAGGGCACTTCCACTTATGGTCCTATAGCTTAGGGAAATTAAAATCAAAAAGACACAGCCACCCCAAAGTTTGGAACGGCTCTGTTTACAAGAACCTCGTTTACAGTACAAGTTCAACATCACAGAAAGTGAAAAATGGATAAAGAACTTGTCGTACTTACGTACAATGCAGTATCACTCAGCAATGAAATCTATGTCATCAGGCCCGTAGCAGCATAATGAGTGGATTCAGGTACGATGATTCTAACTGAAATAAGTCACACAGAAAAAGAAACATCATAAGATATCACTAATACACGGAATGTAAACTTGGCTACACAGGAACTGAATTACAGAACAGAACAGGGTCTCAAATTTAGAAAACCAACTTATTCTTGCTTAAGGGTAAAGGTGAGTTGGGGTGCTGCATAAAACCAGAGATTGAAATGAGCACAGATAAAGTTCCTTAAGCCAAATATGGAATAGACAAGAGCTACTCCTTGCTCAACGAAATGGACTCAACACCGCATATTAAACGCCTAAGAATGTACCTGACTAGTAAGTATCTTAAAACCTATGGATTGCTATGACTCCGAAAGAGAATCAAGCATGTGTACAGGGGCATAAACGCAGCAGTGATAGGATTGGAGAGGTTCGGTGAGCAAATGAAGACCCTTTGAAGTCATATTGCATGGTACCCATTCCACGGGTTTCAACTACCCAGGTTTAAGGTATTCTTCCTTCAGCTAAAACATGCATGTGGAACCTAGAGTATGATCAACCATGTGATCGGGAGACGTGTTTAAATATGTCTCAGTTTTTGTACCCTGGTACTCGGGTGCAACATTCCAGACGCTTTACTAACACTCTCCCGACTTGGAGAGTCAGTCCCTTTAACCTCCTGTTTGGCCCAGTTTGCAATTTCTGCGGAAGAAGAACAGGAATAGCGAGAACCAATGAGAGGCTAGCTGGAGGTGTCTGGACGGGCAAATTTAACTCTCATTTCCCACCAGGAAGAGGAATTAACCAAAGGCTCAGCGTGCCGTGCCGGAACCAGATTAGGGCCTGAAGCCATCCTGCGGTGTTGCGGCCAGCTCAAAAGAAAGCGAGTTGAAGAAAGGAGCTCAGGGGCACTGTAATTCACAAACCTGCAGAGTTATAAATGACAGCTATCGTCCAAAAATAGACTGAAGGAAGGCTGCCAAGAGGACTTGAAACCGGGGCAGAATTGCAGGAAACCGATTTCAGGAGGTAGACTGGAATTGCATTGAAAGCATAGGAAAAGAGGCAGAACGTCCACAATGATGCACTTGGCCAAAAAGGGCGTATGCGTTTTTTCCTGAATATATTCAGGAAAAAACGCATACGCCCTTTTTGGCCAACAAAGCAAACTTGCAAAGGAAATCTGCTTTACAATGAAGTCTCACTTCTCCCCGGTCAAAAGGGCCATCTGAAATAAGTGTAAAATCCAGAAAGGCAGGACAGGCCATGGAGAACTGGGAGCCTTGTTATGCTGATGGGCGGGATGTAAATTGCCAACAGACACTCAGGAGAAGTGTATGGTGTTTCCTGAAACATCTAAAAAACAAAGCAACAGAGCCTAGGGCACTTCCACTTATGGTCCTATAGCTTAGGGAAATTAAAATCAAAAAGACACAACCACCCCAAAGTTTGGGACGCCTCCGTTTACAAGAACCTCGTTTACCGTACAAGTTCAACATCACAGAAAGTGAAAAATGGATAAAGAACTTGTGGTATTTACTTACAAAGCAATATCACTCAGCAATGAAATCTGTGTCATCAGGCCCTTAGCAGCACAATGAATGGATTCAGGTATGATGATTCTAACTGAAATAAGTCACACAGAAAAAGAAACATCATAAGATATCAGTAATACACGGAATGTAAACTTGGCTACACAGGAACTGAATTACAGAACAGAACAGGGTCTCAAATTTAGAAAACCAACTTATGCTTGCTTAAGGGGAAAGGTGAGTTGGGGTGCTGCATAAAACCAGAGATTGAAATGAGCACAGATAAAGTTCCTTAAGTCAAATATGGAATAGACAAGAGCTACTCCTTGCTCAACGAAATGGACTCAACACCGCATATTAAACGCCTAAGAATGTACCTGACTAGTAAGTATCTTAAAACCTATGGATTGCTATGTCTCCGAAAGAGAATCAAGCATGTGTACAGGGGCATAAACGCAGCAGTGATAGGATTGGAGAGGTTCGGTGAACAAATGAAGACCCTTTGAAGTCATATTGCATGGTACCCATTACACGGGTCTTAACTCTCCAGGTTTAAGGTATTCTTCCTTCAGCTAAAACATGCATGTGGAACCTAGAGTATGATCAACCATGTGATCGGGAGACGTGTTCAAATATGTCTCAGTTTTCGTACCCTAGTACTCGGGTGCAACATTCCAGACGCTTTACTATCACTCTCCCGAGTTGGAGAGTCAGCGCCTTTAACCTCCTGTTTGGCCCAGTTTGCAATTTCTGCGGAAGATGAACAGGAATAGCGAGAACCAATGAGAGACTAGCTGGAGGTGTCTGGACGGGCAAATTTAACTCTCATTTCCCACCAGGAAGAGGAAATAACCAAAGGCTCAGCATGCCGTGCCGGAACCAGATTAGGGCCTGAAGCCAACCTGCGGTGTTGCGGCCAGGTCACAAGAAAGCGAGTTGAAGAAAGGAGCTCAGGGGCACTGTAATTCACAAACCTGCAGAGTTATATATGACAGCTATCGTCCAAAAATAGACTGAAGGAAGGCTGCCAAGAGGACTTGAAAGAGGGGCAGAATTGCAGGAAACCGATTTCAGGAGGTAGACTGGAATTGCATTGAAAGCATAGGAAAAGAGGCAGAACGTCCACAATGATGCACTTGGCCAAAAAGGGCGTATGCGTTTTTTCCTGAATATATTCAGGAAAAAACGCATACGCCCTTTTTGGCCAACCCAGCAAGCTTGCAATGGAAATCTGCACTACAATGAAGTCTCACTTCCCCCCGGTCAAAAGGGCCATCTGAAAAAAGTGTAAAATCCAGAAAGACAGGACAGGCCATGGAGAACTGGGAGCCTTGTTATGCTGATGGGCGGGATGTAAATTGCCAACAGACACTCAGGAGAAGTGTATGGTGTTTCCTGAAACATCTAAAAAACAAAGCAACAGAGCCTAGGGCACTTCCACTTATGGTCCTATAGCTTAGGGAAATTAAAATCAAAAAGACACAGCCACCCCAAAGTTTGGAAAGGCTCTGTTTACAAGAACCTCGTTTACAGTACAAGTTCAACATCACAGAAAGTGAAAAATGGATAAAGAACTTGTGGTATTTACTTACAAAGCAATATCACTCAGCAATGAAATCTGTGTCATCAGGCCCTTAGCAGCACAATGAATGGATTCAGGTATGATGATTCTAACTGAAATAAGTCACACAGAAAAAGAAACATCATAAGATATCAGTAATACACGGAATGTAAACTTGGCTACACAGGAACTGAATTACAGAACAGAACAGGGTCTCAAATTTAGAAAACCAACTTATGCTTGCTTAAGGGGAAAGGTGAGTTGGGGTGCTGCATAAAACCAGAGATTGAAATGAGCACAGATAAAGTTCCTTAAGCCAAATATGGAATAGACAAGAGCTACTCCTTGCTCAATGAAATGGACTCAACACCCCATATTAAACGCCTAAGAATGTACCTGACTAGTAAGTATCTTAAAACCTATGGATTGCTATGTCTCCGAAAGAGAATCAAGCATGTGTACAGGCCATAAACGCAGCAGTGATAGGATTGGAGAGGTTCGGTGAGCAAATGAAGACCCTTTGAAGTCATATTGCATGGTACCCATTACACGGGTCTTAACTCTCCAGGTTTAAGGTATTCTTCCTTCAGCTAAAACATGCATGTGGAACCTAGAGTATGATCAACCATGTGATCGGGAGACGTGTTCAAATATGTCTCAGTTTTCGTACCCTGGTACTCGGGTGCAACATTCCAGACGCTTTACTAACACTCTCCCGACTTGGAGAGTCAGTCCCTTTAACCTCCTGTTTGGCCCAGTTTGCAATTTCTGCGGAAGATGAACAGGAATAGCGAGAACCAATGAGAGGCTAGCTGGAGGTGTCTGGACGGGCAAATTTAACTCTCATTTCCCACCAGGAAGAGGAATTAACCAAAGGCTCAGCGTGCCGTGCCGGAACCAGATTAGGGCCTGAAGCCATCCTGCGGTGTTGCGGCCAGCTCAAAAGAAAGCGAGTTGAAGAAAGGAGTTCAGGGGCACTGTAATTCACAAACCTGCAGAGTTATAAATGACAGCTATCGTCCAAAAATAGACTGAAGTAAGGCTTCCAAGAGGACTTGAAAGCGGGGCAGAATTGCAGGAACCCGATTTCAGGAGGTAGACTGGAATTGCATTGAAAGCATAGGAAAAGAGGCAGAACGTCCACAATGATGCACTTGGCCAAAAAGGGCGTATGCGTTTTTTCCTGAATATATTCAGGAAAAAACGCATACGCCCTTTTTGGCCAACCAAGCAAGCTTGCAAAGGAAATCTGCACTACAATGAAGTCTCACTTCCCCCCAGTCAAAAGGGCCATCTGAAAAAAGTGTAAAATCCAGAAAGGCAGGACAGGCCATGGAGAACTGGGAGCCTTGTTATGCTGATGGGCGGGATGTAAATTGCCAACAACCACTCGGGAGAAGTGTATGGTGTTTCCTGAAACATCTAAAAAACAAAGCAACAGAACGTAGGGCACTTCCACTTATGGTCCTATAGCTTAGGGAAATTAAAATCAAAAAGACACAGCCACCCCAAAGTTTGGAACGGCTGTGTTTACAAGAACCTCGTTTACAGTACAAGTTCAACATCGCAGAAAGTGAAAAATGGATAAAGAACTTGTGGTATTTACTTACAAAGCAATATCACTCAGCAATGAAATCTGTGTCATCAGGCCCTTAGCAGCACAATGAGTGGATTCAGGTATGATGATTCTAACTGAAATAAGTCACACAGAAAAAGAAACATCATAAGATATCAGTAATACACGGAATGTAAACTTGGCTACACAGGAACTGAATTACAGAACAGAACAGGGTCTCAAATTTAGAAAACCAACTTATGCTTGCTTAAGGGGAAAGGTGAGTTGTGCTGCTGCATAAAACCAGAGATTGAAATGAGCACAGATAAAGTTCCTTAAGTCAAATATGGAATAGACAAGAGCTACTCCTTGCTCAACGAAATGGACTCAACACCGCATATTAAACGCCTAAGAATGTACCTGACTAGTAAGTATCTTAAAACCTATGGATTGCTATGACTCCGAAAGAGAATCAAGCATGTGTACAGGGGCATAAACGCAGCAGTGATAGGATTGGAGAGGTTCGGTGAGCAAATGAAGACCCTTTGAAGTCATATTGCATGGTACCCATTACACGGGTCTTAACTCTCCAGGTTTAAGGTATTCTTCCTTCAGCTAAAACATGCATGTGGAACCCAGAGTATGATCAACCATGTGATCGGGAGACGTGTTCAAATATGTCTCAGTTTTCGTACCTGGTACTCGGGTGCAACATTCCAGATGCTTTACTAACACTCTCCCGACTTGGAGAGTCAGCGCCTTTAACCTCCTGTTTGGCCCAGTTTGCAATTTCTGCGGAAGATGAACAGGAATAGCGAGAACCAATGAGAGACTAGCTGGAGGTGTCTGGATGGGCAAATTTAACTCTCATTTCCCACCAGGAAGAGGAAATAACCAAAGGCTCAGCGTGCCGTGCCGGAACCAGATTACGGCCTGAAGCCATCCTGCGGTGTTGCGGCCAGCTCAAAAGAAAGCGAGTTGAAGAAAGGAGCTCAGGGGCACTGTAATTCACAAACCTGCAGAGTTATAAATGACAGCTATCGTCCAAAAATAGACTGAAGGAAGGCTGCCAAGAGGACTTGAAAGCGGGGCAGAATTGCAGGAACTCGATTTCAGGAGGTAGACTGGAATTGCATTGAAAGCATAGGAAAAGAGGCAGAACGTCCACAATGATGCACTTGGCCAAAAAGGGCGTATGCGTTTTTTCCTGAATATATTCAGGAAAAAACGCATACGCCCTTTTTGGCCAACCAAGCAAGCTTGCAAAGGAAATCTGCACTACAATGAAGTCTCACTTCCCCCCGGTCAAAAGGGCCATCTGAAAAAAGTGTAAAATCCAGAAAGGCAGGACAGGCCATGGAGAACTGGGAGCCTTGTTATGCTGATGGGCGGGATGTAAATTGCCAACAACCACTCGGGAGAAGTTTATAGTGTTTCCTGAAACATCTAAAAAACAAAGCAACAGAACCTAGGGCACTTCCACTTATGGTCCTATAGCTTAGGGAAATTAAAATCAAAAAGACACAGCCACCCCAAAGTTTGGAATGGCTCTGTTTACAAGAACCTCATTTACAGTACAAGTTCAACATCGCAGAAAGTGAAAAATGGATAAAGAAGTTGTGGTATTCACTTACAATGCAGTATCACTCAGCAATGAAATCTATGTCATCAGGCCCTTAGCAGTACAATGACTGGATTCAGGTATGATGATTCTAACTGAAATAAGTCACACAGAAAAAGAAACATCATAAGATATCAGTAATACACGGAATGGAAACGTGGCTACACAGGAACTGAATTACAGAACAGAACAGGGTCTCAAATTTAGAAAACCAACTTATGCTTGCTTAAGGGGAAAGGTGAGTTGGGGTGCTGCATAAAACCAGAGATTGAAATGAGCACAGATAAAGTTCCTTAAGCCAAATATGGAATACACAAGAGCTACTCCTTGCTCAACGAAATGGACTCAACACCGCATATTAAACGCCTAAGAATGTACCTGACTAGTAAGTATCTTAAAACCTATGGATTGCTATGTCTCTGAAAGAGAATCAAGCATGTGTACAGGGGCATAAACGCAGCAGTGATAGGATTGGAGAGGTTCGGTGAGCAAATGAAGACCCTTTGAAGTCATATTGCTTGGTACCCATTCCAAGGGTTTCACCTACCCAGGTTTAAGGTATTTTTCCTTCAGCTAAAACATGCATGTGGAACCTAGAGTATGATCAACCATGTGATCAGGAGACGTGTTCAAATATGTCTCAGTTTTCGTACCCTGGTACTCGGGTGCAACATTCCAGACGCTTTACTAACACTCTCCCGACTTGGAGAGTCAGTCCCTTTAACCTCCTGTTTGGCCCAGTTTGCAATTTCTGCGGAAGATGAAGAGGAATAGCGAGAACCAATGAGAGTCTAGCTGGAGGTGTCTGAACGGGCAAATTTAACTCTCATTTCCCACCAGGAAGAGGAAATAACCAAAGGCTCAGCGTGCCATGCCAGAACCAGATTAGGGCCTGAAGACATCCTGCGGTGTTGCGGCCAGCTCACAAGAAAGCGAGTTGAAGAAAGGAGCTCAGGGGCACTGTAATTCACAAACCTGCAGAGTTATAAATGACAGCTATCGTCCAAAAATAGACTGAAGTAAGGCTGCCAAGAGGACTTGAAAGCGGGGCAGAATTGCAGGAAACCGATTTCAGGAGGTAGACTGGAATTGCATTGAAAGCATAGGAAAAGAGGCAGAACGTCCACAATGATGCACTTGGCCAAAAAGGGCGTATGCGTTTTTTCCTGAATATATTCAGGAAAAAACGCATACGCCCTTTTTGGCCAACGAAGCAAGCTTGCAAAGGAAATCTGCACTACAATGAAGTCTCACTTCCCCCCGGTCAAAAGGGCCATCTGAAAAAAGGGTAAAATCCAGAAAGGCAGGACAGGCCATGGAGAAGTAGGAGCCTTGTTATGCTGATGGGCGGGATGTAAATTGCCAACAACCACTCTGGAGAAGTGTATGGTGTTTCCTGAAACATCTAAAAAACAAAGCAACAGAACCTAGGGCACTTCCACTTATGGTCCTATAGCTTAGGGAAATTAAAATCAAAAAGACACAGCCACCCCAAAGTTTGGAACGGCTCTGTTTACAAGAACCTCGTTTACAGTACAAGTTCAACATCGCAGAAAGTGAAAAATGGATAAAGAAGTTGTGGTATTTACTTACAAAACAATATCACTCAGCAATGAAATCTGTGTCATCAGGCCCTTAGCAGCACAATGAGTGGATTCAGGTATGATGATTCTAACTGAAATAAGTCACACAGAAAAAGAAACATCATAAGATATCAGTAATACACGGAATGTAAACTTGGCTACACAGGAACTGAATTACAGAACAGAACAGTGTCTCAAATTTAGAAAACCAACTTATGCTTGCTGAAGGGGAAAGGTGAGTTGGGGTGCTGCATAAAACCAGAGATTGAAATGAGCACAGATAAAGTTCCTTAAGCCAAATATGGAATAGACAAGAGCTACTCCTTGCTCAACGAACTGGACTCAACAGCCCATATTAAACGCCTAAGAATGTACCTGACTAGTAAGTATCTTAAAACCTATGGATTGCTATGTCTCCGAAAGAGAATCAAGCATGTGTACAGGGGCATAAACGCAGCAGTGATAGGATTGGAGAGGTTCGTGAGCAAATGAAGACCCTTTGAAGTCATATTGCATGGTACCCATTCCACGGGTTTCAACTACCCAGGTTTTAGGTATTCTTCCTTCAGCTAAAACATGCATGTGGAACCTAGAGTATGATCAACCATGTGATCGGGAGACGTGTTCAAATATGTCCCAGTTTTCGTACCCTGGTACTCGGGTGCAACATTCCAGACGCTTTACTAACACTCTCCTGACTTGGAGAGTCAGTCCCTTTAACCTCCTGTTTGGCCCAGTTTGCAATTTCTGCGGAAGATGAACAGGAATAGTGAGAACCAATGAGAGACTAGCTGGAGGTGTCTGGACGGGCAAATTTAACTCTCATTTCCCACCAGGAAGAGGAATTAACCAAAGGCTCAGCGTGCCGTGCCGGAAGCAGATTAGGGTCTGAAGCCATCCTGCGGTGTTGCGGCCAGCTCACAAGAAAGCGAGTTGAAGAAAGGAGCTCAGGGGCACTGTAATTCACAAACCTGCAGAGTTATAAATGACAGCTATCGTCCAAAAATAGACTGAAGTAAGGCTGCCAAGAGGACTTGAAAGCGGGGCAGAATTGCAGGAAACCGATTTCAGGAGGTAGACTGGAATTGCATTGAAAGCATAGGAAAAGAGGCAGAACGTCCACAATGATGCACTTGGCCAAAAAGGGCGTATGCGTTTTTTCCTGAATATATTCAGGAAAAAACGCATACGCCCTTTTTGGCCAACCAAGCAAACTTGCAAAGGAAATCTGCACTACAATGAAGTCTCACTTCCCCCTGGTCAAAAGGGCCATCTGAAAAAAGTGTAAAATCCAGAAAGGCAGGACAGGCCATGGAGAACTGGGAGCCTTGTTATGCTGATGGGCGGGATGTAAATTGCCAACAGACACTCAGGAGAAGTGTATGGTGTTTCCTGAAACATCTAAAAAACAAAGCAACAGAGCCTAGGGCACTTCCACTTATGGTCCTATAGCTTAGGGAAATTAAAATCAAAAAGACACAGCCACCCCAAAGTTTGGGACGCCTCTGTTTACAAGAACCTCGTTTACCGTACAAGTTCAATATCACAGAAAGTGAAAAATGGATAAAGAACTTGTGGTACTTACGTACAATGCAGTATCACTCAGCAATGAAATCTATGTCATCAGGCCCATAGCAGCATCATGAGTGGATTCAGGTACGATGATTCTAACTGAAATAAGTCACACAGAAAAAGAAACATCATAAGATATCACTAATACACGGAATGTAAACTTGGCTACACAGGAACTGAATTACAGAACAGAACAGGGTCTCAAATTTAGAAAACCAACTTATGCTTGCTTAAGGGGAAAGGTGAGTTGGGGTGCTGCATAAAACCAGAGATTGAAATGAGCACAGATAAAGTTCCTTAAGCCAAATATGGAATAGACAAGAGCTACTCCTTGCTCAACGAAATGGACTCAACACCGCATATTAAACGCCTAAGAATGTACCTGACTAGTAAGTATCTTAAAACCTATGGATTGCTATGTCTCCGAAAGAGAATCAAGCATGTGTACAGGGGCATAAACGCAGCAGTGATAGGATTGGAGACGTTCGGTGAGCAAATGAAGACCCTTTGAAGTCATATTGCATGGTACCCATTCCACGGGTTTCAACTACCCAAGTTTTAGGTATTCTTCCTTCAGCTAAAACATGCATGTGGAACCCAGAGTATGATCAACCATGTGATCGGGAGACGTGTTCAAATATGTCTCAGTTTTCGTACCCTGGTACTCGGGTGCAACATTCCAGACGCTTTACTAACACTCTCCCGACTTGGAGAGTCAGTCCCTTTAACCTCCTGTTTGGCCCAGTTTACAATTTCTGTGGAAGATGAACAGGAATAGCGAGAACCAATGAGAGACTAGCTGGAGGTGTCTGGATGGGCAAATTTAACTCTCATTTCCCACCAGGAAGAGGAATTAACCAAAGGCTCAGCGTGCCGTGCCGGAACCAGATTAAGGCCTGAAGCCATCCTGCGGTGTTGCGGCCAGCTCAAAAGAAAGCGAGTTGAAGAAAGGAGCTCAGGGGCACTGTAATTCACAAACCTGCAGAGTTATAAATGACAGCTATCGTCCAAAAATACACTGAAGTAAGGCTGCCAAGAGGACTTGAAAGAGGGGCAGAATTGCAGGAAACCGATTTCAGGAGGTAGACTGGAATTGCATTGAAAGCATAGGAAAAGAGGCAGAATGTCCACAATGATGCACTTGGCCAAAAAGGGCGTATGCGTTTTTTCCTGAATATATTCAGGAAAAAACGCATACGCCCTTTTTGGCCAACCAAGCAAGCTTGCAAAGGAAATCTGCACTACAATGAAGTCTCACTTCCCCCCAGTCAAAAGGGCCATCTGAAAAAAGTGTAAAATCCAGAAAGGCAGGACAGGCCATGGAGAACTGGGAGCCTTGTTATGCTGATGGGCGGGATGTAAATTACCAACAGACACTCAGGAGAAGTGTATGGTGTTTCCTGAAACATCTAAAAAACAAAGCAACAGAACCTAGGGCACTGCCACTTATGGTCCTATAGCTTAGGGAAATTAAAATCAAAAAGACACAGCCACCCCAAAGTTTGGAACGGCTCTGTTTACAAGAACCTCATTTACAGTACAAGTTCAACATCGCAGAAAGTGAAAAATGGATAAAGAAGTTGTGGTATTCACTTACAATGCAGTATCACTCAGCAATGAAATCTATGTCATCAGGCCCTTAGCAGTACAATGACTGGATTCAGGTATGATGATTCTAACTGAAATAAGTCACACAGAAAAAGAAACATCATAAGATATCAGTAATACACGGAATGGAAACTTGGCTACACAGGAACTGAATTACAGAACAGAACAGGGTCTCAAATTTAGAAAACCAACTTATGCTTGCTTAAGGGGAAAGGTGAGTTGGGGTGCTGCATAAAACCAGAGATTGAAATGAGCACAGATAAAGTTCCTTAAGCCAAATATGGAATACACAAGAGCTACTCCTTGCTCAACGAAATGGACTCAACACCGCATATTAAACGCCTAAGAATGTACCTGACTAGTAAGTATCTTAAAACCTATGGATTGCTATGTCTCTGAAAGAGAATCAAGCATGTGTACAGGGGCATAAACGCAGCAGTGATAGGATTGGAGAGGTTCGGTGAGCAAATGAAGACCCTTTGAAGTCATATTGCATGGTACCCATTCCAAGGGTTTCACCTACCCAGGTTTAAGGTATTCTTCCTTCAGCTAAAACATGCATGTGGAACCTAGATTATGATCAACCATGTGATCAGGAGACGTGTTCAAATATGTCTCAGTTTTCGTACCCTGGTACTCGGGTGCAACATTCCAGACGCTTTACTAACACTCTCCCGACTTGGAGAGTCAGTCCCTTTAACCTCCTGTTTGGCCCAGTTTGCAATTTCTGCGGAAGATGAAGAGGAATAGCGAGAACCAATGAGAGACTAGCTGGAGGTGTCTGAACGGGCAAATTTAACTCTCATTTCCCACCAGGAAGAGGAATTAACCAAAGGCTCAGCGTGCCATGCCGGAACCAGATTAGGGCCTGAAGACATCCTGCGGTGTTGCGGCCAGCTCACAAGAAAGCGAGTTGAAGAAAGGAGCTCAGGGGCACTGTAATTCACAAACCTGCAGAGTTATAAATGACAGCTATCGTCCAAAAATAGACTGAAGTAAGGCTGCCAAGAGGACTTGAAAGCGGGGCAGAATTGCAGGAAACCGATTTCAGGAGGTAGACTGGAATTGCATTGAAAGCATAGGAAAAGAGGCAGAACGTCCACAATGATGCACTTGGCCAAAAAGGGCGTATGCGTTTTTTCCTGAATATATTCAGGAAAAAACGCATACGCCCTTTTTGGCCAACCAAGCAAACTTGCAAAGGAAATCTGCACTACAATGAAGTCTCACTTCCCCCCGGTCAAAAGGGCCATCTGAAAAAAGTGTAAAATCCAGAAAGGCAGGACAGGCCATGGAGAACTGGGAGCCTTGTTATGCTGATGGGCGGGATGTAAATTGCCAACAGACACTCGGGAGAAGTGTATGGTGTTTCCTGAAACATCTAAAAAACAAAGCAACAGAGCCTAGGGCATTTCCACTTATGGTCCTATAGCTTAGGGAAATTAAAATCAAAAAGACACAGCCACCCCAAAGTTTGGGACGCCTCTGTTTACAAGAACCTCGTTTACCGTACAAGTTCAATATCACAGAAAGTGAAAAATGGATAAAGAACTTGTGGTACTTACGTACAATGCAGTATCACTCAGCAATGAAATCTATGTCATCAGGCCCGTAGCAGCATAATGAGTAGATTCAGGTACGATGATTCTAACTGAAATAAGTCACACAGAAAAAGAAACATCATAAGATATCACTAATACACGGAATGTAAACTTGGCTACACAGGAACTGAATTACAGAACAGAACAGGTTCTCAAATTTAGAAAACCAACTTATGCTTGCTTAAGGGGAAAGGTGAGTTGGGTTGCTGCATAAAACCAGAGATTGAAATGAGCACAGATAAAGTTCCTTAAGCCAAATATGGAATACACAAGAGCTACTCCTTGCTCAACGAAATGGACTCAACACCCCATATTAAACGCCTAAGAATGTACCTGACTAGTAAGTATCTTAAAACCTATGGATTGCTATGTTTCCGAAAGAGAATCAAGCATGTGTACAGGGGCATAAACGCAGCAGTGATAGGATTGGAGATGTTCGGTGAGCAAATGAAGACCCTTTGAAGTCATATTGCATTGTACCCATTCCATGGGTTTCAACTACCCAGGTTTTAGGTATTCTTCCTTCAGCTAAAACATGCATGTGGAACCCAGAGTATGATCAACCATGTGAACGGGAGACGTGTTCAAATATGTCTCAGTTTTCCTACCCTGGTACTCGGGTGCAACATTCCAGACGCTTTACTAACACTCTCCCGACTTGGAGAGTCAGTCCCTTTAACCTCCTGTTTGGCCCAGTTTGCAATTTCTGCGGAAGATGAACAGGAATAGCGAGAACCAATGAGAGGCTAGCTGGAGGTGTCTGGACGGGCAAATTTAACTCTCATTTCCCACCAGGAAGAGGAATTAACCAAAGGCTCAGAATGCCAGGCCGGAACCAGATTAGGGCCTGAAGCCATCCTGCGGTGTTGCGGCCAGCTCACAAGAAAGCGAGTTGAAGAAAGGAGCTCAGGGGCACTGTAATTCACAAACCTGCAGAGTTATAAATGACAGCTATCGTCCAAAAATAGACTGAAGTAAGGCTGCCAAGAGGACTTGAAAGCGGGGCAGAATTGCAGGAAACCGATTTCAGGAGGTAGACTGGAATTGCATTGAAAGCATAGGAAAAGAGGCAGAATGTCCACAATGATGCACTTGGCCAAAAAGGGCGTATGCGTTTTTTCCTGAATATATTCAGGAAAAAACGCATACGCCCTTTTTGGCCAACCAAGCAAGCTTGCAAAGGAAATCTGCACTACAATGAAGTCTCACTTCCCCCCAGTCAAAAGGGCCATCTGAAAAAAGTGTAAAATCCAGAAAGGCAGGACAGGCCATGGAGAACTGGGAGCCTTGTTATGCTGATGGGCGGGATGTAAATTACCAACAGACACTCAGGAGAAGTGTATGGTGTTTCCTGAAACATCTAAAAAACAAAGCAACAGAACCTAGGGCACTGCCACTTATGGTCCTATAGCTTAGGGAAATTAAAATCAAAAAGACACAGCCACCCCAAAGTTTGGAACGGCTCTGTTTACAAGAACCTCATTTACAGTACAAGTTCAACATCGCAGAAAGTGAAAAATGGATAAAGAAGTTGTGGTATTCACTTACAATGCAGTATCACTCAGCAATGAAATCTATGTCATCAGGCCCTTAGCAGTACAATGACTGGATTCAGGTATGATGATTCTAACTGAAATAAGTCACACAGAAAAAGAAACATCATAAGATATCAGTAATACACGGAATGGAAACTTGGCTACACAGGAACTGAATTACAGAACAGAACAGGGTCTCAAATTTAGAAAACCAACTTATGCTTGCTTAAGGGGAAAGGTGAGTTGGGGTGCTGCATAAAACCAGAGATTGAAATGAGCACAGATAAAGTTCCTTAAGCCAAATATGGAATACACAAGAGCTACTCCTTGCTCAACGAAATGGACTCAACACCGCATATTAAACGCCTAAGAATGTACCTGACTAGTAAGTATCTTAAAACCTATGGATTGCTATGTCTCTGAAAGAGAATCAAGCATGTGTACAGGGGCATAAACGCAGCAGTGATAGGATTGGAGAGGTTCGGTGAGCAAATGAAGACCCTTTGAAGTCATATTGCATGGTACCCATTCCAAGGGTTTCACCTACCCAGGTTTAAGGTATTCTTCCTTCAGCTAAAACATGCATGTGGAACCTAGATTATGATCAACCATGTGATCAGGAGACGTGTTCAAATATGTCTCAGTTTTCGTACCCTGGTACTCGGGTGCAACATTCCAGACGCTTTACTAACACTCTCCCGACTTGGAGAGTCAGTCCCTTTAACCTCCTGTTTGGCCCAGTTTGCAATTTCTGCGGAAGATGAAGAGGAATAGCGAGAACCAATGAGAGACTAGCTGGAGGTGTCTGAACGGGCAAATTTAACTCTCATTTCCCACCAGGAAGAGGAATTAACCAAAGGCTCAGCGTGCCATGCCGGAACCAGATTAGGGCCTGAAGACATCCTGCGGTGTTGCGGCCAGCTCACAAGAAAGCGAGTTGAAGAAAGGAGCTCAGGGGCACTGTAATTCACAAACCTGCAGAGTTATAAATGACAGCTATCGTCCAAAAATAGACTGAAGTAAGGCTGCCAAGAGGACTTGAAAGCGGGGCAGAATTGCAGGAAACCGATTTCAGGAGGTAGACTGGAATTGCATTGAAAGCATAGGAAAAGAGGCAGAACGTCCACAATGATGCACTTGGCCAAAAAGGGCGTATGCGTTTTTTCCTGAATATATTCAGGAAAAAACGCATACGCCCTTTTTGGCCAACCAAGCAAACTTGCAAAGGAAATCTGCACTACAATGAAGTCTCACTTCCCCCTGGTCAAAAGGGCCATCTGAAAAAAGTGTAAAATCCAGAAAGGCAGGACAGGCCATGGAGAACTGGGAGCCTTGTTATGCTGATGGGCGGGATGTAAATTACCAACAGACACTCAGGAGAAGTGTATGGTGTTTCCTGAAACATCTAAAAAACAAAGCAACAGAGCCTAGGGCACTTCCACTTATGGTCCTATAGCTTAGGGAAATTAAAATCAAAAAGACACAGCCACCCCAAAGTTTGGGATGCCTCTGTTTACAAGAACCTCGTTTACCGTACAAGTTCAATATCACAGAAAGTGAAAAATGGATAAAGAACTTGTGGTACTTACGTACAATGCAGTATCACTCAGCAATGAAATCTATGTCATCAGGCCCAAGGCAGCATCATGAGTGGATTCAGGTACGATGATTCTAACTGAAATAAGTCACACAGAAAAAGAAACATCATAAGATATCACTAATACACGGAATGTAAACTTGGCTACACAGGAACTGAATTACAGAACAGAACAGGGTCTCAAATTTAGAAAACCAACTTATGCTTGCTTAAGGGGAAAGGTGAGTTGGGGTGCTGCATAAAACCAGAGATTGAAATGAGCACAGATAAAGTTCCTTAAGCCAAATATGGAATAGACAAGAGCTACTCCTTGCTCAACGAAATGGACTCAACACCGCATATTAAACGCCTAAGAATGTACCTGACTAGTAAGTATCTTAAAACCTATGGATTGCTATGTCTCCGAAAGAGTCAAGCATGTGTACAGGGGCATAAACGCAGCAGTGATAGGATTGGAGATGTTCGGTGAGCAAATGAAGACCCTTTGAAGTCATATTGCATGGTACCCATTCCACGGGTTTCAACTACCCAAGTTTTAGGTATTCTTCCTTCAGCTAAAACATGCATGTGGAACCCAGAGTATGATCAACCATGTGATCGGGAGACGTGTTCAAATATGTCTCAGTTTTCGTACCCTGGTACTCGGATGCAACATTCCAGACGCTTTACTAACACTCTCCCGACTTGGAGAGTCAGTCCCTTTAACCTCCTGTTTGGCCCAGTTTACAATTTCTGTGGAAGATGAACAGGAATAGCGAGAACCAATGAGAGACTAGCTGGAGGTGTCTGGATGGGCAAATTTAACTCTCATTTCCCACCAGGAAGAGGAATTAACCAAAGGCTCAGCGTGCCGTGCCGGAACCAGATTAGGGCCTGAAGCCATCCTGTGGTGTTGCGGCCAGCTCAAAAGAAAGCGAGTTGAAGAAAGGAGCTCAGGGGCACTGTAATTCACAAACCTGCAGAGTTATAAATGACAGCTATCGTCCAAAAATACACTGAAGTAAGGCTGCCAAGAGGACTTGAAAGCGGGGCAGAATTGCAGGAAACCGATTTCAGGAGGTAGACTGGAATTGCATTGAAAGCATAGGAAAAGAGGCAGAATGTCCACAATGATGCACTTGGCCAAAAAGGGCGTATGCGTTTTTTCCTGAATATATTCAGGAAAAAACGCATACGCCCTTTTTGGCCAACCAAGCAAGCTTGCAAAGGAAATCTGCACTACAATGAAGTCTCACTTCCCCCCAGTCAAAAGGGCCATCTGAAAAACGTGTAAAATCCAGAAAGGCAGGACAGGCCATGGAGAACTGGGAGCCTTGTTATGCTGATGGGCGGGATGTAAATTACCAACAGACACTCAGGAGAAGTGTATGGTGTTTCCTGAAACATCTAAAAAACAAAGCAACAGAACCTAGGGCACTGCCACTTATGGTCCTATAGCTTAGGGAAATTAAAATCAAAAAGACACAGCCACCCCAAAGTTTGGAACGGCTCTGTTTACAAGAACCTCACTTACAGTACAAGTTCAACATCACAGAAAGTGAAAAATGGATAAAGAAGTTGTGGTATTCACTTACAATGCAGTATCACTCAGCAATGAAATCTATGTCATCAGGCCCTTTGCAGTACAATGACTGGATTCAGGTATGATGATTCTAACTGAAATAAGTCACACAGAAAAAGAAACATCATAAGATATCAGTAATACACGGAATGGAAACTTGGCTACACAGGAACTGAATTACAGAACAGAACAGGGTCTCAAATTTAGAAAACCAACTTATGCTTGCTTAAGGGGAAAGGTGAGTTGGGGTGCTGCATAAAACCAGAGATTGAAATGAGCACAGATAAAGTTCCTTAAGCCAAATATGGAATACACAAGAGCTACTCCTTGCTCAACGAAATGGACTCAACACCGCATATTAAACGCCTAAGAATGTACCTGACTAGTAAGTATCTTAAAACCTATGGATTGCTATGTCTCTGAAAGAGAATCAAGCATGTGTACAGGGGCATAAACGCAGCAGTGATAGGATTGGAGAGGTTCGGTGAGCAAATGAAGACCCTTTGAAGTCATATTGCATGGTACCCATTCCAAGGGTTTCACCTACCCAGGTTTAAGGTATTCTTCCTTCAGCTAAAACATGCATGTGGAACCTAGAGTATGATCAACCATGTGATCAGGAGACGTGTTCAAATATGTCTCAGTTTTCGTACCCTGGTACTCGGGTGCAACATTCCAGACGCTTTACTAACACTCTCCCGACTTGGAGAGTCAGTCCCTTTAACCTCCTGTTTGCCCCAGTTTGCAATTTCTGCGGAAGATGAAGAGGAATAGCGAGAACCAATGAGAGGCTAGCTGCAGGTGTCTGGACGGGCAAATTTAACTCTCATTTCCCACCAGGAAGAGGAATTAACCAAAGGCTCAGCGTGCCATGCCGGAACCAGATTAGGGCCTGAAGACATCCTGCGGTGTTGCGGCCAGCTCACAAGAAAGCGAGTTGAAGAAAGGAGCTCAGGGGCACTGTAATTCACAAACCTGCAGAGTTATAAATGACAGCTATCGTCCAAAAATAGACTGAAGTAAGGCTGCCAAGAGGACTTGAAAGCGGGGCAGAATTGCAGGAAACCGATTTCAGGAGGTAGACTGGAATTGCATTGAAAGCATAGGAAAAGAGGCAGAACGTGCACAATGATGCACTTGGCCAAAAAGGGCGTATGCGTTTTTTCCTGAATATATTCAGGAAAAAACGCATACGCCCTTTTTGGCCAACCAAGCAAACTTGCAAAGGAAATCTGCACTACAATGAAGTCTCACTTCCCCCTGGTCAAAAGGGCCATCTGAAAAAAGTGTAAAATCCAGAAAGGCAGGACAGGCCATGGAGAACTGGGAGCCTTGTTATGCTGATGGGCGGGATGTAAATTGCCAACAGACACTCAGGAGAAGTGTATGGTGTTTCCTGAAACATCTAAAAAACAAAGCAACAGAGCCTAGGGCACTTCCACTTATGGTCCTATAGCTTAGGGAAATTAAAATCAAAAAGACACAGCCACCCCAAAGTTTGGAACGGCTCTGTTTACAAGAACCTCGTTTACAGTACAAGTTCAACATCGCAGAAAGTGAAAAATGGATAAAGAAGTTGTGGTATTTACTTACAAAACAATATCACTCAGCAATGAAATCTGTGTCATCAGGCCCTTAGCAGCACAATGAGTGGATTCAGGTATGATGATTCTAACTGAAATAAGTCACACAGAAAAAGAAACATCATAAGATATCAGTAATACACGGAATGTAAACTTGGCTACACAGGAACTGAATTACAGAACAGAACAGTGTCTCAAATTTAGAAAACCAACTTATGCTTGCTGAAGGGGAAAGGTGAGTTGGGGTGCTGCATAAAACCAGAGATTGAAATGAGCACAGATAAAGTTCCTTAAGCCAAATATGGAATAGACAAGAGCTACTCCTTGCTCAACGAAGTGGACTCAACAGCCCATATTAAACGCCTAAGAATGTACCTGACTAGTAAGTATCTTAAAACCTATGGATTGCTATGTCTCCGAAAGAGAATCAAGCATGTGTACAGGGGCATAAACGCAGCAGTGATAGGATTGGAGAGGTTCGTGAGCAAATGAAGACCCTTTGAAGTCATATTGCATGGTACCCATTCCACGGGTTTCAACTACCCAGGTTTTAGGTATTCTTCCTTCAGCTAAAACATGCATGTGGAACCTAGAGTATGATCAACCATGTGATCGGGAGACGTGTTCAAATATGTCCCAGTTTTCGTACCCTGGTACTCGGGTGCAACATTCCAGACGCTTTACTAACACTCTCCTGACTTGGAGAGTCAGTCCCTTTAACCTCCTGTTTGGCCCAGTTTGCAAGTTCTGCAGAAGATGAACAGGAATAGTGAGAACCAATGAGAGACTAGCTGGAGGTGTCTGGACGGGCAAATTTAACTCTCATTTCCCACCAGGAAGAGGAATTAACCAAAGGCTCAGCGTGCCGTGCCGGAAGCAGATTAGGGTCTGAAGCCATCCTGCGGTGTTGCGGCCAGCTCACAAGAAAGCGAGTTGAAGAAAGGAGCTCAGGGGCACTGTAATTCACAAACCTGCAGAGTTATAAATGACAGCTATCGTCCAAAAATAGACTGAAGTAAGGCTGCCAAGAGGACTTGAAAGCGGGGCAGAATTGCAGGAAACCGATTTCAGGAGGTAGACTGGAATTGCATTGAAAGCATAGGAAAAGAGGCAGAACGTCCACAATGATGCACTTGGCCAAAAAGGGCGTATGCGTTTTTTCCTGAATATATTCAGGAAAAAACGCATACGCCCTTTTTGGCCAACCAAGCAAACTTGCAAAGGAAATCTGCACTACAATGAAGTCTCACTTCCCCCTGGTCAAAAGGGCCATCTGAAAAAAGTGTAAAATCCAGAAAGGCAGGACAGGCCATGGAGAACTGGGAGCCTTGTTATGCTGATGGGCGGGATGTAAATTGCCAACAGACACTCAGGAGAAGTGTATGGTGTTTCCTGAAACATCTAAAAAACAAAGCAACAGAGCCTAGGGCACTTCCACTTATGGTCCTATAGCTTAGGGAAATTAAAATCAAAAAGACACAGCCACCCCAAAGTTTGGGACGCCTCTGTTTACAAGAACCTCGTTTACCGTACAAGTTCAATATCACAGAAAGTGAAAAATGGATAAAGAACTTGTGGTACTTACGTACAATGCAGTATCACTCAGCAATGAAATCTATGTCATCAGGCCCATAGCAGCATCATGAGTGGATTCAGGTACGATGATTCTAACTGAAATAAGTCACACAGAAAAAGAAACATCATAAGATATCACTAATACACGGAATGTAAACTTGGCTACACAGGAACTGAATTACAGAACAGAACAGGGTCTCAAATTTAGAAAACCAACTTATGCTTGCTTAAGGGGAAAGGTGAGTTGGGGTGCTGCATAAAACCAGAGATTGAAATGAGCACAGATAAAGTTCCTTAAGCCAAATATGGAATAGACAAGAGCTACTCCTTGCTCAACGAAATGGACTCAACACCGCATATTAAACGCCTAAGAATGTACCTGACTAGTAAGTATCTTAAAACCTATGGATTGCTATGTCTCCGAAAGAGAATCAAGCATGTGTACAGGGGCATAAACGCAGCAGTGATAGGATTGGAGACGTTCGGTGAGCAAATGAAGACCCTTTGAAGTCATATTGCATGGTACCCATTCCACGGGTTTCAACTACCCAAGTTTTAGGTATTCTTCCTTCAGCTAAAACATGCATGTGGAACCCAGAGTATGATCAACCATGTGATCGGGAGACGTGTTCAAATATGTCTCAGTTTTCGTACCCTGGTACTCGGGTGCAACATTCCAGACGCTTTACTAACACTCTCCCGACTTGGAGAGTCAGTCCCTTTAACCTCCTGTTTGGCCCAGTTTACAATTTCTGTGGAAGATGAACAGGAATAGCGAGAACCAATGAGAGACTAGCTGGAGGTGTCTGGATGGGCAAATTTAACTCTCATTTCCCACCAGGAAGAGGAATTAACCAAAGGCTCAGCGTGCCGTGCCGGAACCAGATTAAGGCCTGAAGCCATCCTGCGGTGTTGCGGCCAGCTCAAAAGAAAGCGAGTTGAAGAAAGGAGCTCAGGGGCACTGTAATTCACAAACCTGCAGAGTTATAAATGACAGCTATCGTCCAAAAATACACTGAAGTAAGGCTGCCAAGAGGACTTGAAAGAGGGGCAGAATTGCAGGAAACCGATTTCAGGAGGTAGACTGGAATTGCATTGAAAGCATAGGAAAAGAGGCAGAATGTCCACAATGATGCACTTGGCCAAAAAGGGCGTATGCGTTTTTTCCTGAATATATTCAGGAAAAAACGCATACGCCCTTTTTGGCCAACCAAGCAAGCTTGCAAAGGAAATCTGCACTACAATGAAGTCTCACTTCCCCCCAGTCAAAAGGGCCATCTGAAAAAAGTGTAAAATCCAGAAAGGCAGGACAGGCCATGGAGAACTGGGAGCCTTGTTATGCTGATGGGCGGGATGTAAATTACCAACAGACACTCAGGAGAAGTGTATGGTGTTTCCTGAAACATCTAAAAAACAAAGCAACAGAACCTAGGGCACTGCCACTTATGGTCCTATAGCTTAGGGAAATTAAAATCAAAAAGACACAGCCACCCCAAAGTTTAGAACGGCTCTGTTTACAAGAACCTCATTTACAGTACAAGTTCAACATCGCAGAAAGTGAAAAATGGATAAAGAAGTTGTGGTATTCACTTACAATGCAGTATCACTCAGCAATGAAATCTATGTCATCAGGCCCTTAGCAGTACAATGACTGGATTCAGGTATGATGATTCTAACTGAAATAAGTCACACAGAAAAAGAAACATCATAAGATATCAGTAATACACGGAATGGAAACTTGGCTACACAGGAACTGAATTACAGAACAGAACAGGGTCTCAAATTTAGAAAACCAACTTATGCTTGCTTAAGGGGAAAGGTGAGTTGGGGTGCTGCATAAAACCAGAGATTGAAATGAGCACAGATAAAGTTCCTTAAGCCAAATATGGAATACACAAGAGCTACTCCTTGCTCAACGAAATGGACTCAACACCGCATATTAAACGCCTAAGAATGTACCTGACTAGTAAGTATCTTAAAACCTATGGATTGCTATGTCTCTGAAAGAGAATCAAGCATGTGTACAGGGGCATAAACGCAGCAGTGATAGGATTGGAGAGGTTCGGTGAGCAAATGAAGACCCTTTGAAGTCATATTGCATGGTACCCATTCCAAGGGTTTCACCTACCCAGGTTTAAGGTATTCTTCCTTCAGCTAAAACATGCATGTGGAACCTAGATTATGATCAACCATGTGATCAGGAGACGTGTTCAAATATGTCTCAGTTTTCGTACCCTGGTACTCGGGTGCAACATTCCAGACGCTTTACTAACACTCTCCCGACTTGGAGAGTCAGTCCCTTTAACCTCCTGTTTGGCCCAGTTTGCAATTTCTGCGGAAGATGAAGAGGAATAGCGAGAACCAATGAGAGACTAGCTGGAGGTGTCTGAACGGGCAAATTTAACTCTCATTTCCCACCAGGAAGAGGAATTAACCAAAGGCTCAGCGTGCCATGCCGGAACCAGATTAGGGCCTGAAGACATCCTGCGGTGTTGCGGCCAGCTCACAAGAAAGCGAGTTGAAGAAAGGAGCTCAGGGGCACTGTAATTCACAAACCTGCAGAGTTATAAATGACAGCTATCGTCCAAAAATAGACTGAAGTAAGGCTGCCAAGAGGACTTGAAAGCGGGGCAGAATTGCAGGAAACCGATTTCAGGAGGTAGACTGGAATTGCATTGAAAGCATAGGAAAAGAGGCAGAACGTCCACAATGATGCACTTGGCCAAAAAGGGCGTATGCGTTTTTTCCTGAATATATTCAGGAAAAAACGCATACGCCCTTTTTGGCCAACCAAGCAAACTTGCAAAGGAAATCTGCACTACAATGAAGTCTCACTTCCCCCCGGTCAAAAGGGCCATCTGAAAAAAGTGTAAAATCCAGAAAGGCAGGACAGGCCATGGAAAACTGGGAGCCTTGTTATGCTGATGGGCGGGATGTAAATTGCCAACAGACACTCGGGAGAAGTGTATGGTGTTTCCTGAAACATCTAAAAAACAAAGCAACAGAGCCTAGGGCATTTCCACTTATGGTCCTATAGCTTAGGGAAATTAAAATCAAAAAGACACAGCCACCCCAAAGTTTGGGACGCCTCTGTTTACAAGAACCTCGTTTACCGTACAAGTTCAATATCACAGAAAGTGAAAAATGGATAAAGAACTTGTGGTACTTACGTACAATGCAGTATCACTCAGCAATGAAATCTATGTCATCAGGCGCTTAGCAGCATAATGAGTAGATTCAGGTACGATGATTCTAACTGAAATAAGTCACACAGAAAAAGAAACATCATAAGATATCACTAATACACGGAATGTAAACTTGGCTACACAGGAACTGAATTACAGAACAGAACAGGTTCTCAAATTTAGAAAACCAACTTATGCTTGCTTAAGGGGAAAGGTGAGTTGGGGTGCTGCATAAAACCAGAGATTGAAATGAGCACAGATAAAGTTCCTTAAGCCAAATATGGAATACACAAGAGCTACTCCTTGCTCAACGAAATGGACTCAACACCCCATATTAAACGCCTAAGAATGTACCTGACTAGTAAGTATCTTAAAACCTATGGATTGCTATGTTTCCGAAAGAGAATCAAGCATGTGTACAGGGGCATAAACGCAACAGTGATAGGATTGGAGATGTTCGGTGAGCAAATGAAGACCCTTTGAAGTCATATTGCATTGTACCCATTCCATGGGTTTCAACTACCCAGGTTTTAGGTATTCTTCCTTCAGCTAAAACATGCATGTGGAACCCAGAGTATGATCAACCATGTGAACGGGAGACGTGTTCAAATATGTCTCAGTTTTCCTACCCTGGTACTCGGGTGCAACATTCCAGACGCTTTACTAACACTCTCCCGACTTGGAGAGTCAGTCCCTTTAACCTCCTGTTTGGCCCAGTTTGCAATTTCTGCGGAAGATGAACAGGAATAGCGAGAACCAATGAGAGGCTAGCTGGAGGTGTCTGGACGGGCAAATTTAACTCTCATTTCCCACCAGGAAGAGGAATTAACCAAAGGCTCAGAATGCCGGGCCGGAACCAGATTAGGGCCTGAAGCCACCCTGCGGTGTTGCGGCCAGCTCACAAGAAAGCGAGTTGAAGAAAGGAGCTCAGGGGCACTGTAATTCACAAACCTGCAGAGTTATAAATGACAGCTATCGTCCAAAAATAGACTGAAGTAAGGCTGCCAAGAGGACTTGAAAGCGGGGCAGAATTGCAGGAAACCGATTTCAGGAGGTAGACTGGAATTGCATTGAAAGCATAGGAAAAGAGGCAGAATGTCCACAATGATGCACTTGGCCAAAAAGGGCGTATGCGTTTTTTCCTGAATATATTCAGGAAAAAACGCATACGCCCTTTTTGGCCAACCAAGCAAGCTTGCAAAGGAAATCTGCACTACAATGAAGTCTCACTTCCCCCCAGTCAAAAGGGCCATCTGAAAAAAGTGTAAAATCCAGAAAGGCAGGACAGGCCATGGAGAACTGGGAGCCTTGTTATGCTGATGGGCGGGATGTAAATTACCAACAGACACTCAGGAGAAGTGTATGGTGTTTCCTGAAACATCTAAAAAACAAAGCAACAGAACCTAGGGCACTGCCACTTATGGTCCTATAGCTTAGGGAAATTAAAATCAAAAAGACACAGCCACCCCAAAGTTTGGAACGGCTCTGTTTACAAGAACCTCATTTACAGTACAAGTTCAACATCGCAGAAAGTGAAAAATGGATAAAGAAGTTGTGGTATTCACTTACAATGCAGTATCACTCAGCAATGAAATCTATGTCATCAGGCCCTTAGCAGTACAATGACTGGATTCAGGTATGATGATTCTAACTGAAATAAGTCACACAGAAAAAGAAACATCATAAGATATCAGTAATACACGGAATGGAAACTTGGCTACACAGGAACTGAATTACAGAACAGAACAGGGTCTCAAATTTAGAAAACCAACTTATGCTTGCTTAAGGGGAAAGGTGAGTTGGGGTGCTGCATAAAACCAGAGATTGAAATGAGCACAGATAAAGTTCCTTAAGCCAAATATGGAATACACAAGAGCTACTCCTTGCTCAACGAAATGGACTCAACACCGCATATTAAACGCCTAAGAATGTACCTGACTAGTAAGTATCTTAAAACCTATGGATTGCTATGTCTCTGAAAGAGAATCAAGCATGTGTACAGGGGCATAAACGCAGCAGTGATAGGATTGGAGAGGTTCGGTGAGCAAATGAAGACCCTTTGAAGTCATATTGCATGGTACCCATTCCAAGGGTTTCACCTACCCAGGTTTAAGGTATTCTTCCTTCAGCTAAAACATGCATGTGGAACCTAGATTATGATCAACCATGTGATCAGAAGACGTGTTCAAATATGTCTCAGTTTTCGTACCCTGGTACTCGGGTGCAACATTCCAGACGCTTTACTAACACTCTCCCGACTTGGAGAGTCAGTCCCTTTAACCTCCTGTTTGGCCCAGTTTGCAATTTCTGCGGAAGATGAAGAGGAATAGCGAGAACCAATGAGAGACTAGCTGGAGGTGTCTGAACGGGCAAATTTAACTCTCATTTCCCACCAGGAAGAGGAATTAACCAAAGGCTCAGCGTGCCATGCCGGAACCAGATTAGGGCCTGAAGACATCCTGCGGTGTTGCGGCCAGCTCACAAGAAAGCGAGTTGAAGAAAGGAGCTCAGGGGCACTGTAATTCACAAACCTGCAGAGTTATAAATGACAGCTATCGTCCAAAAATAGACTGAAGTAAGGCTGCCAAGAGGACTTGAAAGCGGGGCAGAATTGCAGGAAACCGATTTCAGGAGGTAGACTGGAATTGCATTGAAAGCATAGGAAAAGAGGCAGAACGTCCACAATGATGCACTTGGCCAAAAAGGGCGTATGCGTTTTTTCCTGAATATATTCAGGAAAAAACGCATACGCCCTTTTTGGCCAACCAAGCAAACTTGCAAAGGAAATCTGCACTACAATGAAGTCTCACTTCCCCCCGGTCAAAAGGGCCATCTGAAAAAAGTGTAAAATCCAGAAAGGCAGGACAGGCCATGGAAAACTGGGAGCCTTGTTATGCTGATGGGCGGGATGTAAATTGCCAACAGACACTCGGGAGAAGTGTATGGTGTTTCCTGAAACATCTAAAAAACAAAGCAACAGAGCCTAGGGCATTTCCACTTATGGTCCTATAGCTTAGGGAAATTAAAATCAAAAAGACACAGCCACCCCAAAGTTTGGGACGCCTCTGTTTACAAGAACCTCGTTTACCGTACAAGTTCAATATCACAGAAAGTGAAAAATGGATAAAGAACTTGTGGTACTTACGTACAATGCAGTATCACTCAGCAATGAAATCTATGTCATCAGGCCCTTAGCAGCATAATGAGTAGATTCAGGTACGATGATTCTAACTGAAATAAGTCACACAGAAAAAGAAACATCATAAGATATCACTAATACACGGAATGTAAACTTGGCTACACAGGAACTGAATTACAGAACAGAACAGGTTCTCAAATTTAGAAAACCAACTTATGCTTGCTTAAGGGGAAAGGTGAGTTGGGGTGCTGCATAAAACCAGAGATTGAAATGAGCACAGATAAAGTTCCTTAAGCCAAATATGGAATACACAAGAGCTACTCCTTGCTCAACGAAATGGACTCAACACCCCATATTAAACGCCTAAGAATGTACCTGACTAGTAAGTATCTTAAAACCTATGGATTGCTATGTTTCCGAAAGAGAATCAAGCATGTGTACAGGGGCATAAACGCAGCAGTGATAGGATTGGAGATGTTCGGTGAGCAAATGAAGACCCTTTGAAGTCATATTGCATTGTACCCATTCCATGGGTTTCAACTACCCAGGTTTTAGGTATTCTTCCTTCAGCTAAAACATGCATGTGGAACCCAGAGTATGATCAACCATGTGAACGGGAGACGTGTTCAAATATGTCTCAGTTTTCCTACCCTGGTACTCGGGTGCAACATTCCAGACGCTTTACTAACACTCTCCCGACTTGGAGAGTCAGTCCCTTTAACCTCCTGTTTGGCCCAGTTTGCAATTTCTGCGGAAGATGAACAGGAATAGCGAGAACCAATGAGAGGCTAGCTGGAGGTGTCTGGACGGGCAAATTTAACTCTCATTTCCCACCAGGAAGAGGAATTAACCAAAGGCTCAGAATGCCGGGCCGGAACCAGATTAGGGCCTGAAGCCATCCTGCGGTGTTGCGGCCAGCTCACAAGAAAGCGAGTTGAAGAAAGGAGCTCAGGGGCACTGTAATTCACAAACCTGCAGAGTTATAAATGACAGCTATCGTCCAAAAATAGACTGAAGTAAGGCTGCCAAGAGGACTTGAAAGCGGGGCAGAATTGCAGGAAACCGATTTCAGGAGGTAGACTGGAATTGCATTGAAAGCATAGGAAAAGAGGCAGAATGTCCACAATGATGCACTTGGCCAAAAAGGGCGTATGCGTTTTTTCCTGAATATATTCAGGAAAAAACGCATACGCCCTTTTTGGCCAACCAAGCAAGCTTGCAAAGGAAATCTGCACTACAATGAAGTCTCACTTCCCCCCAGTCAAAAGGGCCATCTGAAAAAAGTGTAAAATCCAGAAAGGCAGGACAGGCCATGGAGAACTGGGAGCCTTGTTATGCTGATGGGCGGGATGTAAATTACCAACAGACACTCAGGAGAAGTGTATGGTGTTTCCTGAAACATCTAAAAAACAAAGCAACAGAACCTAGGGCACTGCCACTTATGGTCCTATAGCTTAGGGAAATTAAAATCAAAAAGACACAGCCACCCCAAAGTTTGGAACGGCTCTGTTTACAAGAACCTCATTTACAGTACAAGTTCAACATCGCAGAAAGTGAAAAATGGATAAAGAAGTTGTGGTATTCACTTACAATGCAGTATCACTCAGCAATGAAATCTATGTCATCAGGCCCTTAGCAGTACAATGACTGGATTCAGGTATGATGATTCTAACTGAAATAAGTCACACAGAAAAAGAAACATCATAAGATATCAGTAATACACGGAATGGAAACTTGGCTACACAGGAACTGAATTACAGAACAGAACAGGGTCTCAAATTTAGAAAACCAACTTATGCTTGCTTAAGGGGAAAGGTGAGTTGGGGTGCTGCATAAAACCAGAGATTGAAATGAGCACAGATAAAGTTCCTTAAGCCAAATATGGAATAGACAAGAGCTACTCCTTGCTCAACGAACTGGACTCAACAGCCCATATTAAACGCCTAAGAATGTACCTGACTAGTAAGTATCTTAAAACCTATGGATTGCTATGTCTCCGAAAGAGAATCAAGCATGTGTACAGGGGCATAAACGCAGCAGTGATAGGATTGGAGAGGTTCGTGAGCAAATGAAGACCCTTTGAAGTCATATTGCATGGTACCCATTCCACGGGTTTCAACTACCCAGGTTTTAGGTATTCTTCCTTCAGCTAAAACATGCATGTGGAACCTAGAGTATGATCAACCATGTGATCGGGAGACGTGTTCAAATATGTCCCTGTTTTCGTACCCTGGTACTCGGGTGCAACATTCCAGACGCTTTACTAACACTCTCCTGACTTGGAGAGTCAGTCCCTTTAACCTCCTGTTTGGCCCAGTTTGCAATTTCTGCGGAAGATGAAGAGGAATAGCGAGAACCAATGAGAGACTAGCTGGAGGTGTCTGAACGGGCAAATTTAACTCTCATTTCCCACCAGGAAGAGGAATTAACCAAAGGCTCAGCGTGCCATGCCGGAACCAGATTAGGGCCTGAAGACATCCTGCGGTGTTGCGGCCAGCTCACAAGAAAGCGAGTTGAAGAAAGGAGCTCAGGGGCACTGTAATTCACAAACCTGCAGAGTTATAAATGACAGCTATCGTCCAAAAATAGACTGAAGTAAGGCTGCCAAGAGGACTTGAAAGCGGGGCAGAATTGCAGGAAACCGATTTCAGGAGGTAGACTGGAATTGCATTGAAAGCATAGGAAAAGAGGCAGAACGTCCACAATGATGCACTTGGCCAAAAAGGGCGTATGCGTTTTTTCCTGAATATATTCAGGAAAAAACGCATACGCCCTTTTTGGCCAACCAAGCAAACTTGCAAAGGAAATCTGCACTACAATGAAGTCTCACTTCCCCCCGGTCAAAAGGGCCATCTGAAAAAAGTGTAAAATCCAGAAAGGCAGGACAGGCCATGGAAAACTGGGAGCCTTGTTATGCTGATGGGCGGGATGTAAATTGCCAACAGACACTCGGGAGAAGTGTATGGTGTTTCCTGAAACATCTAAAAAACAAAGCAACAGAGCCTAGGGCATTTCCACTTATGGTCCTATAGCTTAGGGAAATTAAAATCAAAAAGACACAGCCACCCCAAAGTTTGGGACGCCTCTGTTTACAAGAACCTCGTTTACCGTACAAGTTCAATATCACAGAAAGTGAAAAATGGATAAAGAACTTGTGGTACTTACGTACAATGCAGTATCACTCAGCAATGAAATCTATGTCATCAGGCCCTTAGCAGCATAATGAGTAGATTCAGGTACGATGATTCTAACTGAAATAAGTCACACAGAAAAAGAAACATCATAAGATATCACTAATACACGGAATGTAAACTTGGCTACACAGGAACTGAATTACAGAACAGAACAGGTTCTCAAATTTAGAAAACCAACTTATGCTTGCTTAAGGGGAAAGGTGAGTTGGGGTGCTGCATAAAACCAGAGATTGAAATGAGCACAGATAAAGTTCCTTAAGCCAAATATGGAATACACAAGAGCTACTCCTTGCTCAACGAAATGGACTCAACACCCCATATTAAACGCCTAAGAATGTACCTGACTAGTAAGTATCTTAAAACCTATGGATTGCTATGTTTCCGAAAGAGAATCAAGCATGTGTACAGGGGCATAAACGCAGCAGTGATAGGATTGGAGATGTTCGGTGAGCAAATGAAGACCCTTTGAAGTCATATTGCATTGTACCCATTCCATGGGTTTCAACTACCCAGGTTTTAGGTATTCTTCCTTCAGCTAAAACATGCATGTGGAACCCAGAGTATGATCAACCATGTGAACGGGAGACGTGTTCAAATATGTCTCAGTTTTCCTACCCTGGTACTCGGGTGCAACATTCCAGACGCTTTACTAACACTCTCCCGACTTGGAGAGTCAGTCCCTTTAACCTCCTGTTTGGCCCAGTTTGCAATTTCTGCGGAAGATGAACAGGAATAGCGAGAACCAATGAGAGGCTAGCTGGAGGTGTCTGGACGGGCAAATTTAACTCTCATTTCCCACCAGGAAGAGGAATTAACCAAAGGCTCAGAATGCCGGGCCGGAACCAGATTAGGGCCTGAAGCCATCCTGCGGTGTTGCGGCCAGCTCACAAGAAAGCGAGTTGAAGAAAGGAGCTCAGGGGCACTGTAATTCACAAACCTGCAGAGTTATAAATGACAGCTATCGTCCAAAAATAGACTGAAGTAAGGCTGCCAAGAGGACTTGAAAGCGGGGCAGAATTGCAGGAAACCGATTTCAGGAGGTAGACTGGAATTGCATTGAAAGCATAGGAAAAGAGGCAGAATGTCCACAATGATGCACTTGGCCAAAAAGGGCGTATGCGTTTTTTCCTGAATATATTCAGGAAAAAACGCATACGCCCTTTTTGGCCAACCAAGCAAGCTTGCAAAGGAAATCTGCACTACAATGAAGTCTCACTTCCCCCCAGTCAAAAGGGCCATCTGAAAAAAGTGTAAAATCCAGAAAGGCAGGACAGGCCATGGAGAACTGGGAGCCTTGTTATGCTGATGGGCGGGATGTAAATTACCAACAGACACTCAGGAGAAGTGTATGGTGTTTCCTGAAACATCTAAAAAACAAAGCAACAGAACCTAGGGCACTGCCACTTATGGTCCTATAGCTTAGGGAAATTAAAATCAAAAAGACACAGCCACCCCAAAGTTTGGAACGGCTCTGTTTACAAGAACCTCATTTACAGTACAAGTTCAACATCGCAGAAAGTGAAAAATGGATAAAGAAGTTGTGGTATTCACTTACAATGCAGTATCACTCAGCAATGAAATCTATGTCATCAGGCCCTTAGCAGTACAATGACTGGATTCAGGTATGATGATTCTAACTGAAATAAGTCACACAGAAAAAGAAACATCATAAGATATCAGTAATACACGGAATGGAAACTTGGCTACACAGGAACTGAATTACAGAACAGAACAGGGTCTCAAATTTAGAAAACCAACTTATGCTTGCTTAAGGGGAAAGGTGAGTTGGGGTGCTGCATAAAACCAGAGATTGAAATGAGCACAGATAAAGTTCCTTAAGCCAAATATGGAATAGACAAGAGCTACTCCTTGCTCAACGAACTGGACTCAACAGCCCATATTAAACGCCTAAGAATGTACCTGACTAGTAAGTATCTTAAAACCTATGGATTGCTATGTCTCCGAAAGAGAATCAAGCATGTGTACAGGGGCATAAACGCAGCAGTGATAGGATTGGAGAGGTTCGTGAGCAAATGAAGACCCTTTGAAGTCATATTGCATGGTACCCATTCCACGGGTTTCAACTACCCAGGTTTTAGGTATTCTTCCTTCAGCTAAAACATGCATGTGGAACCTAGAGTATGATCAACCATGTGATCGGGAGACGTGTTCAAATATGTCCCTGTTTTCGTACCCTGGTACTCGGGTGCAACATTCCAGACGCTTTACTAACACTCTCCTGACTTGGAGAGTCAGTCCCTTTAACCTCCTGTTTGGCCCAGTTTGCAATTTCTGCGGAAGATGAAGAGGAATAGCGAGAACCAATGAGAGACTAGCTGGAGGTGTCTGAACGGGCAAATTTAACTCTCATTTCCCACCAGGAAGAGGAATTAACCAAAGGCTCAGCGTGCCATGCCGGAACCAGATTAGGGCCTGAAGACATCCTGCGGTGTTGCGGCCAGCTCACAAGAAAGCGAGTTGAAGAAAGGAGCTCAGGGGCACTGTAATTCACAAACCTGCAGAGTTATAAATGACAGCTATCGTCCAAAAATAGACTGAAGTAAGGCTGCCAAGAGGACTTGAAAGCGGGGCAGAATTGCAGGAAACCGATTTCAGGAGGTAGACTGGAATTGCATTGAAAGCATAGGAAAAGAGGCAGAACGTCCACAATGATGCACTTGGCCAAAAAGGGCGTATGCGTTTTTTCCTGAATATATTCAGGAAAAAACGCATACGCCCTTTTTGGCCAACCAAGCAAACTTGCAAAGGAAATCTGCACTACAATGAAGTCTCACTTCCCCCCGGTCAAAAGGGCCATCTGAAAAAAGTGTAAAATCCAGAAAGGCAGGACAGGCCATGGAAAACTGGGAGCCTTGTTATGCTGATGGGCGGGATGTAAATTGCCAACAGACACTCGGGAGAAGTGTATGGTGTTTCCTGAAACATCTAAAAAACAAAGCAACAGAGCCTAGGGCATTTCCACTTATGGTCCTATAGCTTAGGGAAATTAAAATCAAAAAGACACAGCCACCCCAAAGTTTGGGACGCCTCTGTTTACAAGAACCTCGTTTACCGTACAATTTCAATATCACAGAAAGTGAAAAATGGATAAAGAACTTGTGGTACTTACGTACAATGCAGTATCACTCAGCAATGAAATCTATGTCATCAGGCGCTTAGCAGCATAATGAGTAGATTCAGGTACGATGATTCTAACTGAAATAAGTCACACAGAAAAAGAAACATCATAAGATATCACTAATACACGGAATGTAAACTTGGCTACACAGGAACTGAATTACAGAACAGAACAGGTTCTCAAATTTAGAAAACCAACTTATGCTTGCTTAAGGGGAAAGGTGAGTTGGGGTGCTGCATAAAACCAGAGATTGAAATGAGCACAGATAAAGTTCCTTAAGCCAAATATGGAATACACAAGAGCTACTCCTTGCTCAACGAAATGGACTCAACACCCCATATTAAACGCCTAAGAATGTACCTGACTAGTAAGTATCTTAAAACCTATGGATTGCTATGTTTCCGAAAGAGAATCAAGCATGTGTACAGGGGCATAAACGCAACAGTGATAGGATTGGAGATGTTCGGTGAGCAAATGAAGACCCTTTGAAGTCATATTGCATTGTACCCATTCCATGGGTTTCAACTACCCAGGTTTTAGGTATTCTTCCTTCAGCTAAAACATGCATGTGGAACCCAGAGTATGATCAACCATGTGAACGGGAGACGTGTTCAAATATGTCTCAGTTTTCCTACCCTGGTACTCGGGTGCAACATTCCAGACGCTTTACTAACACTCTCCCGACTTGGAGAGTCAGTCCCTTTAACCTCCTGTTTGGCCCAGTTTGCAATTTCTGCGGAAGATGAACAGGAATAGCGAGAACCAATGAGAGGCTAGCTGGAGGTGTCTGGACGGGCAAATTTAACTCTCATTTCCCACCAGGAAGAGGAATTAACCAAAGGCTCAGAATGCCGGGCCGGAACCAGATTAGGGCCTGAAGCCATCCTGCGGTGTTGCGGCCAGCTCACAAGAAAGCGAGTTGAAGAAAGGAGCTCAGGGGCACTGTAATTCACAAACCTGCAGAGTTATAAATGACAGCTATCGTCCAAAAATAGACTGAAGTAAGGCTGCCAAGAGGACTTGAAAGCGGGGCAGAATTGCAGGAAACCGATTTCAGGAGGTAGACTGGAATTGCATTGAAAGCATAGGAAAAGAGGCAGAATGTCCACAATGATGCACTTGGCCAAAAAGGGCGTATGCGTTTTTTCCTGAATATATTCAGGAAAAAACGCATACGCCCTTTTTGGCCAACCAAGCAAGCTTGCAAAGGAAATCTGCACTACAATGAAGTCTCACTTCCCCCCAGTCAAAAGGGCCATCTGAAAAAAGTGTAAAATCCAGAAAGGCAGGACAGGCCATGGAGAACTGGGAGCCTTGTTATGCTGATGGGCGGGATGTAAATTACCAACAGACACTCAGGAGAAGTGTATGGTGTTTCCTGAAACATCTAAAAAACAAAGCAACAGAACCTAGGGCACTGCCACTTATGGTCCTATAGCTTAGGGAAATTAAAATCAAAAAGACACAGCCACCCCAAAGTTTGGAACGGCTCTGTTTACAAGAACCTCATTTACAGTACAAGTTCAACATCGCAGAAAGTGAAAAATGGATAAAGAAGTTGTGGTATTCACTTACAATGCAGTATCATTCAGCAATGAAATCTATGTCATCAGGCCCTTAGCAGTACAATGACTGGATTCAGGTATGATGATTCTAACTGAAATAAGTCACACAGAAAAAGAAACATCATAAGATATCAGTAATACACGGAATGGAAACTTGGCTACACAGGAACTGAATTACAGAACAGAACAGGGTCTCAAATTTAGAAAACCAACTTATGCTTGCTTAAGGGGAAAGGTGAGTTGGAGTGCTGCATAAAACCAGAGATTGAAATGAGCACAGATAAAGTTCCTTAAGCCAAATATGGAATACACAAGAGCTACTCCTTGCTCAACGAAATGGACTCAACACCGCATATTAAACGCCTAAGAATGTACCTGACTAGTAAGTATCTTAAAACCTATGGATTGCTATGTCTCTGAAAGAGAATCAAGCATGTGTACAGGGGCATAAACGCAGCAGTGATAGGATTGGAGAGGTTCGGTGAGCAAATGAAGACCCTTTGAAGTCATATTGCATGGTACCCATTCCAAGGGTTTCACCTACCCAGGTTTAAGGTATTCTTCCTTCAGCTAAAACATGCATGTGGAACCTAGATTATGATCAACCATGTGATCAGGAGACGTGTTCAAATATGTCTCAGTTTTCGTACCCTGGTACTCGGGTGCAACATTCCAGACGCTTTACTAACACTCTCCCGACTTGGAGAGTCAGTCCCTTTAACCTCCTGTTTGGCCCAGTTTGCAATTTCTGCGGAAGATGAAGAGGAATAGCGAGAACCAATGAGAGACTAGCTGGAGGTGTCTGGACGGGCAAATTTAACTCTCATTTCCCACCAGGAAGAGGAATTAACCAAAGGCTCAGCGTGCCATGCCGGAACCAGATTAGGGCCTGAAGACATCCTGCGGTGTTGCGGCCAGCTCACAAGAAAGCGAGTTGAAGAAAGGAGCTCAGGGGCACTGTAATTCACAAACCTGCAGAGTTATAAATGACAGCTATCGTCCAAAAATAGACTGAAGTAAGGCTGCCAAGAGGACTTGAAAGCGGGGCAGAATTGCAGGAAACCGATTTCAGGAGGTAGACTGGAATTGCATTGAAAGCATAGGAAAAGAGGCAGAACGTCCACAATGATGCACTTGGCCAAAAAGGGCGTATGCGTTTTTTCCTGAATATATTCAGGAAAAAACGCATACGCCCTTTTTGGCCAACCAAGCAAACTTGCAAAGGAAATCTGCACTACAATGAAGTCTCACTTCCCCCCGGTCAAAAGGGCCATCTGAAAAAAGTGTAAAATCCAGAAAGGCAGGACAGGCCATGGAAAACTGGGAGCCTTGTTATGCTGATGGGCGGGATGTAAATTGCCAACAGACACTCGGGAGAAGTGTATGGTGTTTCCTGAAACATCTAAAAAACAAAGCAACAGAGCCTAGGGCATTTCCACTTATGGTCCTATAGCTTAGGGAAATTAAAATCAAAAAGACACAGCCACCCCAAAGTTTGGGACGCCTCTGTTTACAAGAACCTCGTTTACCGTACAAGTTCAATATCACAGAAAGTGAAAAATGGATAAAGAACTTGTGGTACTTACGTACAATGCAGTATCACTCAGCAATGAAATCTATGTCATCAGGCCCTTAGCAGCATAATGAGTAGATTCAGGTACGATGATTCTAACTGAAATAAGTCACACAGAAAAAGAAACATCATAAGATATCACTAATACACGGAATGTAAACTTGGCTACACAGGAACTGAATTACAGAACAGAACAGGTTCTCAAATTTAGAAAACCAACTTATGCTTGCTTAAGGGGAAAGGTGAGTTGGGGTGCTGCATAAAACCAGAGATTGAAATGAGCACAGATAAAGTTCCTTAAGCCAAATATGGAATACACAAGAGCTACTCCTTGCTCAACGAAATGGACTCAACACCCCATATTAAACGCCTAAGAATGTACCTGACTAGTAAGTATCTTAAAACCTATGGATTGCTATGTTTCCGAAAGAGAATCAAGCATGTGTACAGGGGCATAAACGCAGCAGTGATAGGATTGGAGATGTTCGGTGAGCAAATGAAGACCCTTTGAAGTCATATTGCATTGTACCCATTCCATGGGTTTCAACTACCCAGGTTTTAGGTATTCTTCCTTCAGCTAAAACATGCATGTGGAACCCAGAGTATGATCAACCATGTGAACGGGAGACGTGTTCAAATATGTCTCAGTTTTCCTACCCTGGTACTCGGGTGCAACATTCCAGACGCTTTACTAACACTCTCCCGACTTGGAGAGTCAGTCCCTTTAACCTCCTGTTTGGCCCAGTTTGCAATTTCTGCGGAAGATGAACAGGAATAGCGAGAACCAATGAGAGGCTAGCTGGAGGTGTCTGGACGGGCAAATTTAACTCTCATTTCCCACCAGGAAGAGGAATTAACCAAAGGCTCAGAATGCCGGGCCGGAACCAGATTAGGGCCTGAAGCCATCCTGCGGTGTTGCGGCCAGCTCACAAGAAAGCGAGTTGAAGAAAGGAGCTCAGGGGCACTGTAATTCACAAACCTGCAGAGTTATAAATGACAGCTATCGTCCAAAAATAGACTGAAGTAAGGCTGCCAAGAGGACTTGAAAGCGGGGCAGAATTGCAGGAAACCGATTTCAGGAGGTAGACTGGAATTGCATTGAAAGCATAGGAAAAGAGGCAGAATGTCCACAATGATGCACTTGGCCAAAAAGGGCGTATGCGTTTTTTCCTGAATATATTCAGGAAAAAACGCATACGCCCTTTTTGGCCAACCAAGCAAGCTTGCAAAGGAAATCTGCACTACAATGAAGTCTCACTTCCCCCCAGTCAAAAGGGCCATCTGAAAAAAGTGTAAAATCCAGAAAGGCAGGACAGGCCATGGAGAACTGGGAGCCTTGTTATGCTGATGGGCGGGATGTAAATTACCAACAGACACTCAGGAGAAGTGTATGGTGTTTCCTGAAACATCTAAAAAACAAAGCAACAGAACCTAGGGCAGTGCCACTTATGGTCCTATAGCTTAGGGAAATTAAAATCAAAAAGACACAGCCACCCCAAAGTTTGGAACGGCTCTGTTTACAAGAACCTCATTTACAGTACAAGTTCAACATCGCAGAAAGTGAAAAATGGATAAAGAAGTTGTGGTATTCACTTACAATGCAGTATCACTCAGCAATGAAATCTATGTCATCAGGCCCTTAGCAGTACAATGACTGGATTCAGGTATGATGATTCTAACTGAAATAAGTCACACAGAAAAAGAAACATCATAAGATATCAGTAATACACGGAATGGAAACTTGGCTACACAGGAACTGAATTACAGAACAGAACAGGGTCTCAAATTTAGAAAACCAACTTATGCTTGCTTAAGGGGAAAGGTGAGTTGGGGTGCTGCATAAAACCAGAGATTGAAATGAGCACAGATAAAGTTCCTTAAGCCAAATATGGAATAGACAAGAGCTACTCCTTGCTCAACGAACTGGACTCAACACCGCATATTAAACGCCTAAGAATGTACCTGACTAGTAAGTATCTTAAAACCTATGGATTGCTATGTCTCCGAAAGAGAATCAAGCATGTGTACAGGGGCATAAACGCAGCAGTGATAGGATTGGAGAGGTTCGTGAGCAAATGAAGACCCTTTGAAGTCATATTGCATGGTACCCATTCCACGGGTTTCAACTACCCAGGTTTTAGGTATTCTTCCTTCAGCTAAAACATGCATGTGGAACCTAGAGTATGATCAACCATGTGATCGGGAGACGTGTTCAAATATGTCCCTGTTTTCGTACCCTGGTACTCGGGTGCAACATTCCAGACGCTTTACTAACACTCTCCTGACTTGGAGAGTCAGTCCCTTTAACCTCCTGTTTGGCCCAGTTTGCAATTTCTGCGGAAGATGAACAGGAATAGTGAGAACCAATGAGAGACTAGCTGGAGGTGTCTGGACGGGCAAATTTAACTCTCATTTCCCACCAGGAAGAGGAATTAACCAAAGGCTCAGCGTGCCGTGCCGGAAGCAGATTAGGGTCTGAAGCCATCCTGCGGTGTTGCGGCCAGCTCACAAGAAAGCGAGTTGAAGAAAGGAGCTCAGGGGCACTGTAATTCACAAACCTGCAGAGTTATAAATGACAGCTATCGTCCAAAAATAGACTGAAGTAAGGCTGCCAAGAGGACTTGAAAGCGGGGCAGAATTGCAGGAAACCGATTTCAGGAGGTAGACTGGAATTGCATTGAAAGCATAGGAAAAGAGGCAGAACGTCCACAATGATGCACTTGGCCAAAAAGGGCGTATGCGTTTTTTCCTGAATATATTCAGGAAAAAACGCATACGCCCTTTTTGGCCAACCAAGCAAACTTGCAAAGGAAATCTGCACTACAATGAAGTCTCACTTCCCCCTGGTCAAAAGGGCCATCTGAAAAAAGTGTAAAATCCAGAAAGGCAGGACAGGCCATGGAGAACTGGGAGCCTTGTTATGCTGATGGGCGGGATGTAAATTGCCAACAGACACTCAGGAGAAGTGTATGGTGTTTCCTGAAACATCTAAAAAACAAAGCAACAGAGCCTAGGGCACTTCCACTTATGGTCCTATAGCTTAGGGAAATTAAAATCAAAAAGACACAGCCACCCCAAAGTTTGGGACGCCTCTGTTTACAAGAACCTCGTTTACCGTACAAGTTCAATATCACAGAAAGTGAAAAATGGATAAAGAACTTGTGGTACTTACGTACAATGCAGTATCACTCAGCAATGAAATCTATGTCATCAGGCCCATAGCAGCATCATGAGTGGATTCAGATACGATGATTCTAACTGAAATAAGTCACACAGAAAAAGAAACATCATAAGATATCACTAATACACGGAATGTAAACTTGGCTACACAGGAACTGAATTACAGAACAGAACAGGGTCTCAAATTTAGAAAACCAACTTATGCTTGCTTAAGGGGAAAGGTGAGTTGGGGTGCTGCATAAAACCAGAGATTGAAATGAGCACAGATAAAGTTCCTTAAGCCAAATATGGAATAGACAAGAGCTACTCCTTGCTCAACGAAATGGACTCAACACCGCATATTAAACGCCTAAGAATGTACCTGACTAGTAAGTATCTTAAAACCTATGGATTGCTATGTCTCCGAAAGAGAATCAAGCATGTGTACAGGGGCATAAACGGAGCAGTGATAGGATTGGAGACGTTCGGTGAGCAAATGAAGACCCTTTGAAGTCATATTGCATGGTACCCATTCCACGGGTTTCAACTACCCAAGTTTTAGGTATTCTTCCTTCAGCTAAAACATGCATGTGGAACCCAGAGTATGATCAACCATGTGATCGGGAGACGTGTTCAAATATGTCTCAGTTTTCGTACCCTGGTACTCGGGTGCAACATTCCAGACGCTTTACTAACACTCTCCCGACTTGGAGAGTCAGTCCCTTTAACCTCCTGTTTGGCCCAGTTTACAATTTCTGTGGAAGATGAACAGGAATAGCGAGAACCAATGAGAGACTAGCTGGAGGTGTCTGGATGGGCAAATTTAACTCTCATTTCCCACCAGGAAGAGGAATTAACCAAAGGCTCAGCGTGCCGTGCCGGAACCAGATTAAGGCCTGAAGCCATCCTGCGGTGTTGCGGCCAGCTCAAAAGAAAGCGAGTTGAAGAAAGGAGCTCAGGGGCACTGTAATTCACAAACCTGCAGAGTTATAAATGACAGCTATCGTCCAAAAATACACTGAAGTAAGGCTGCCAAGAGGACTTGAAAGAGGGGCAGAATTGCAGGAAACCGATTTCAGGAGGTAGACTGGAATTGCATTGAAAGCATAGGAAAAGAGGCAGAATGTCCACAATGATGCACTTGGCCAAAAAGGGCGTATGCGTTTTTTCCTGAATATATTCAGGAAAAAACGCATACGCCCTTTTTGGCCAACCAAGCAAACTTGCAAAGGAAATCTGCACTACAATGAAGTCTCACTTCCCCCCAGTCAAAAGGGCCATCTGAAAAAAGTGTAAAATCCAGAAAGGCAGGACAGGCCATGGAGAACTGGGAGCCTTGTTATGCTGATGGGCGGGATGTAAATTACCAACAGACACTCAGGAGAAGTGTATGGTGTTTCCTGAAACATCTAAAAAACAAAGCAACAGAACCTAGGGCACTGCCACTTATGGTCCTATAGCTTAGGGAAATTAAAATCAAAAAGACACAGCCACCCCAAAGTTTGGAACGGCTCTGTTTACAAGAACCTCATTTACAGTACAAGTTCAACATCGCAGAAAGTGAAAAATGGATAAAGAAGTTGTGGTATTCACTTACAATGCAGTATCACTCAGCAATGAAATCTATGTCATCAGGCCCTTAGCAGTACAATGACTGGATTCAGGTATGATGATTCTAACTGAAATAAGTCACACAGAAAAAGAAACATCATAAGATATCAGTAATACACGGAATGGAAACTTGGCTACACAGGAACTGAATTACAGAACAGAACAGGGTCTCAAATTTAGAAAACCAACTTATGCTTGCTTAAGGGGAAAGGTGAGTTGGGGTGCTGCATAAAACCAGAGATTGAAATGAGCACAGATAAAGTTCCTTAAGCCAAATATGGAATACACAAGAGCTACTCCTTGCTCAACGAAATGGACTCAACACCGCATATTAAACGCCTAAGAATGTACCTGACTAGTAAGTATCTTAAAACCTATGGATTGCTATGTCTCTGAAAGAGAATCAAGCATGTGTACAGGGGCATAAACGCAGCAGTGATAGGATTGGAGAGGTTCGGTGAGCAAATGAAGACCCTTTGAAGTCATATTGCATGGTACCCATTCCAAGGGTTTCACCTACCCAGGTTTAAGGTATTCTTCCTTCAGCTAAAACATGCATGTGGAACCTAGATTATGATCAACCATGTGATCAGGAGACGTGTTCAAATATGTCTCAGTTTTCGTACCCTGGTACTCGGGTGCAACATTCCAGACGCTTTACTAACACTCTCCCGACTTGGAGAGTCAGTCCCTTTAACCTCCTGTTTGGCCCAGTTTGCAATTTCTGCGGAAGATGAAGAGGAATAGCGAGAACCAATGAGAGACTAGCTGGAGGTGTCTGAACGGGCAAATTTAACTCTCATTTCCCACCAGGAAGAGGAATTAACCAAAGGCTCAGCGTGCCATGCCGGAACCAGATTAGGGCCTGAAGACATCCTGCGGTGTTGCGGCCAGCTCACAAGAAAGCGAGTTGAAGAAAGGAGCTCAGGGGCACTGTAATTCACAAACCTGCAGAGTTATAAATGACAGCTATCGTCCAAAAATAGACTGAAGTAAGGCTGCCAAGAGGACTTGAAAGCGGGGCAGAATTGCAGGAAACCGATTTCAGGAGGTAGACTGGAATTGCATTGAAAGCATAGGAAAAGAGGCAGAACGTCCACAATGATGCACTTGGCCAAAAAGGGCGTATGCGTTTTTTCCTGAATATATTCAGGAAAAAACGCATACGCCCTTTTTGGCCAACCAAGCAAACTTGCAAAGGAAATCTGCACTACAATGAAGTCTCACTTCCCCCCGGTCAAAAGGGCCATCTGAAAAAAGTGTAAAATCCAGAAAGGCAGGACAGGCCATGGAAAACTGGGAGCCTTGTTATGCTGATGGGCGGGATGTAAATTGCCAACAGACACTCGGGAGAAGTGTATGGTGTTTCCTGAAACATCTAAAAAACAAAGCAACAGAGCCTAGGGCATTTCCACTTATGGTCCTATAGCTTAGGGAAATTAAAATCAAAAAGACACAGCCACCCCAAAGTTTGGGACGCCTCTGTTTACAAGAACCTCGTTTACCGTACAAGTTCAATATCACAGAAAGTGAAAAATGGATAAAGAACTTGTGGTACTTACGTACAATGCAGTATCACTCAGCAATGAAATCTATGTCATCAGGCGCTTAGCAGCATAATGAGTAGATTCAGGTACGATGATTCTAACTGAAATAAGTCACACAGAAAAAGAAACATCATAAGATATCACTAATACACGGAATGTAAACTTGGCTACACAGGAACTGAATTACAGAACAGAACAGGTTCTCAAATTTAGAAAACCAACTTATGCTTGCTTAAGGGGAAAGGTGAGTTGGGGTGCTGCATAAAACCAGAGATTGAAATGAGCACAGATAAAGTTCCTTAAGCCAAATATGGAATACACAAGAGCTACTCCTTGCTCAACGAAATGGACTCAACACCCCATATTAAACGCCTAAGAATGTACCTGACTAGTAAGTATCTTAAAACCTATGGATTGCTATGTTTCCGAAAGAGAATCAAGCATGTGTACAGGGGCATAAACGCAACAGTGATAGGATTGGAGATGTTCGGTGAGCAAATGAAGACCCTTTGAAGTCATATTGCATTGTACCCATTCCATGGGTTTCAACTACCCAGGTTTTAGGTATTCTTCCTTCAGCTAAAACATGCATGTGGAACCCAGAGTATGATCAACCATGTGAACGGGAGACGTGTTCAAATATGTCTCAGTTTTCCTACCCTGGTACTCGGGTGCAACATTCCAGACGCTTTACTAACACTCTCCCGACTTGGAGAGTCAGTCCCTTTAACCTCCTGTTTGGCCCAGTTTGCAATTTCTGCGGAAGATGAACAGGAATAGCGAGAACCAATGAGAGGCTAGCTGGAGGTGTCTGGACGGGCAAATTTAACTCTCATTTCCCACCAGGAAGAGGAATTAACCAAAGGCTCAGAATGCCGGGCCGGAACCAGATTAGGGCCTGAAGCCATCCTGCGGTGTTGCGGCCAGCTCACAAGAAAGCGAGTTGAAGAAAGGAGCTCAGGGGCACTGTAATTCACAAACCTGCAGAGTTATAAATGACAGCTATCGTCCAAAAATAGACTGAAGTAAGGCTGCCAAGAGGACTTGAAAGCGGGGCAGAATTGCAGGAAACCGATTTCAGGAGGTAGACTGGAATTGCATTGAAAGCATAGGAAAAGAGGCAGAACGTCCACAATGATGCACTTGGCCAAAAAGGGCGTATGCGTTTTTTCCTGAATATATTCAGGAAAAAACGCATACGCCCTTTTTGGCCAACCAAGCAAGCTTGCAAAGGAAATCTGCACTACAATGAAGTCTCACTTCCCCCCAGTCAAAAGGGCCATCTGAAAAAAGTGTAAAATCCAGAAAGGCAGGACAGGCCATGGAGAACTGGGAGCCTTGTTATGCTGATGGGCGGGATGTAAATTACCAACAGACACTCAGGAGAAGTGTATGGTGTTTCCTGAAACATCTAAAAAACAAAGCAACAGAACCTAGGGCACTGCCACTTATGGTCCTATAGCTTAGGGAAATTAAAATCAAAAAGACACAGCCACCCCAAAGTTTGGAACGGCTCTGTTTACAAGAACCTCATTTACAGTACAAGTTCAACATCGCAGAAAGTGAAAAATGGATAAAGAAGTTGTGGTATTCACTTACAATGCAGTATCACTCAGCAATGAAATCTATGTCATCAGGCCCTTAGCAGTACAATGACTGGATTCAGGTATGATGATTCTAACTGAAATAAGTCACACAGAAAAAGAAACATCATAAGATATCAGTAATACACGGAATGGAAACTTGGCTACACAGGAACTGAATTACAGAACAGAACAGGGTCTCAAATTTAGAAAACCAACTTATGCTTGCTTAAGGGGAAAGGTGAGTTGGGGTGCTGCATAAAACCAGAGATTGAAATGAGCACAGATAAAGTTCCTTAAGCCAAATATGGAATACACAAGAGCTACTCCTTGCTCAACGAAATGGACTCAACACCGCATATTAAACGCCTAAGAATGTACCTGACTAGTAAGTATCTTAAAACCTATGGATTGCTATGTCTCTGAAAGAGAATCAAGCATGTGTACAGGGGCATAAACGCAGCAGTGATAGGATTGGAGAGGTTCGGTGAGCAAATGAAGACCCTTTGAAGTCATATTGCATGGTACCCATTCCAAGGGTTTCACCTACCCAGGTTTAAGGTATTCTTCCTTCAGCTAAAACATGCATGTGGAACCTAGATTATGATCAACCATGTGATCAGGAGACGTGTTCAAATATGTCTCAGTTTTCGTACCCTGGTACTCGGGTGCAACATTCCAGACGCTTTACTAACACTCTCCCGACTTGGAGAGTCAGTCCCTTTAACCTCCTGTTTGGCCCAGTTTGCAATTTCTGCGGAAGATGAAGAGGAATAGCGAGAACCAATGAGAGACTAGCTGGAGGTGTCTGAACGGGCAAATTTAACTCTCATTTCCCACCAGGAAGAGGAATTAACCAAAGGCTCAGCGTGCCATGCCGGAACCAGATTAGGGCCTGAAGACATCCTGCGGTGTTGCGGCCAGCTCACAAGAAAGCGAGTTGAAGAAAGGAGCTCAGGGGCACTGTAATTCACAAACCTGCAGAGTTATAAATGACAGCTATCGTCCAAAAATAGACTGAAGTAAGGCTGCCAAGAGGACTTGAAAGCGGGGCAGAATTGCAGGAAACCGATTTCAGGAGGTAGACTGGAATTGCATTGAAAGCATAGGAAAAGAGGCAGAACGTCCACAATGATGCACTTGGCCAAAAAGGGCGTATGCGTTTTTTCCTGAATATATTCAGGAAAAAACGCATACGCCCTTTTTGGCCAACCAAGCAAACTTGCAAAGGAAATCTGCACTACAATGAAGTCTCACTTCCCCCCGGTCAAAAGGGCCATCTGAAAAAAGTGTAAAATCCAGAAAGGCAGGACAGGCCATGGAAAACTGGGAGCCTTGTTATGCTGATGGGCGGGATGTAAATTGCCAACAGACACTCGGGAGAAGTGTATGGTGTTTCCTGAAACATCTAAAAAACAAAGCAACAGAGCCTAGGGCATTTCCACTTATGGTCCTATAGCTTAGGGAAATTAAAATCAAAAAGACACAGCCACCCCAAAGTTTGGGACGCCTCTGTTTACAAGAACCTCGTTTACCGTACAAGTTCAATATCACAGAAAGTGAAAAATGGATAAAGAACTTGTGGTACTTACGTACAATGCAGTATCACTCAGCAATGAAATCTATGTCATCAGGCCCTTAGCAGCATAATGAGTAGATTCAGGTACGATGATTCTAACTGAAATAAGTCACACAGAAAAAGAAACATCATAAGATATCACTAATACACGGAATGTAAACTTGGCTACACAGGAACTGAATTACAGAACAGAACAGGTTCTCAAATTTAGAAAACCAACTTATGCTTGCTTAAGGGGAAAGGTGAGTTGGGGTGCTGCATAAAACCAGAGATTGAAATGAGCACAGATAAAGTTCCTTAAGCCAAATATGGAATACACAAGAGCTACTCCTTGCTCAACGAAATGGACTCAACACCCCATATTAAACGCCTAAGAATGTACCTGACTAGTAAGTATCTTAAAACCTATGGATTGCTATGTTTCCGAAAGAGAATCAAGCATGTGTACAGGGGCATAAACGCAGCAGTGATAGGATTGGAGATGTTCGGTGAGCAAATGAAGACCCTTTGAAGTCATATTGCATTGTACCCATTCCATGGGTTTCAACTACCCAGGTTTTAGGTATTCTTCCTTCAGCTAAAACATGCATGTGGAACCCAGAGTATGATCAACCATGTGAACGGGAGACGTGTTCAAATATGTCTCAGTTTTCCTACCCTGGTACTCGGGTGCAACATTCCAGACGCTTTACTAACACTCTCCCGACTTGGAGAGTCAGTCCCTTTAACCTCCTGTTTGGCCCAGTTTGCAATTTCTGCGGAAGATGAACAGGAATAGCGAGAACCAATGAGAGGCTAGCTGGAGGTGTCTGGACGGGCAAATTTAACTCTCATTTCCCACCAGGAAGAGGAATTAACCAAAGGCTCAGAATGCCGGGCCGGAACCAGATTAGGGCCTGAAGCCATCCTGCGGTGTTGCGGCCAGCTCACAAGAAAGCGAGTTGAAGAAAGGAGCTCAGGGGCACTGTAATTCACAAACCTGCAGAGTTATAAATGACAGCTATCGTCCAAAAATAGACTGAAGTAAGGCTGCCAAGAGGACTTGAAAGCGGGGCAGAATTGCAGGAAACCGATTTCAGGAGGTAGACTGGAATTGCATTGAAAGCATAGGAAAAGAGGCAGAATGTCCACAATGATGCACTTGGCCAAAAAGGGCGTATGCGTTTTTTCCTGAATATATTCAGGAAAAAACGCATACGCCCTTTTTGGCCAACCAAGCAAGCTTGCAAAGGAAATCTGCACTACAATGAAGTCTCACTTCCCCCCAGTCAAAAGGGCCATCTGAAAAAAGTGTAAAATCCAGAAAGGCAGGACAGGCCATGGAGAACTGGGAGCCTTGTTATGCTGATGGGCGGGATGTAAATTACCAACAGACACTCAGGAGAAGTGTATGGTGTTTCCTGAAACATCTAAAAAACAAAGCAACAGAACCTAGGGCACTGCCACTTATGGTCCTATAGCTTAGGGAAATTAAAATCAAAAAGACACAGCCACCCCAAAGTTTGGAACGGCTCTGTTTACAAGAACCTCATTTACAGTACAAGTTCAACATCGCAGAAAGTGAAAAATGGATAAAGAAGTTGTGGTATTCACTTACAATGCAGTATCACTCAGCAATGAAATCTATGTCATCAGGCCCTTAGCAGTACAATGACTGGATTCAGGTATGATGATTCTAACTGAAATAAGTCACACAGAAAAAGAAACATCATAAGATATCAGTAATACACGGAATGGAAACTTGGCTACACAGGAACTGAATTACAGAACAGAACAGGGTCTCAAATTTAGAAAACCAACTTATGCTTGCTTAAGGGGAAAGGTGAGTTGGAGTGCTGCATAAAACCAGAGATTGAAATGAGCACAGATAAAGTTCCTTAAGCCAAATATGGAATACACAAGAGCTACTCCTTGCTCAACGAAATGGACTCAACACCGCATATTAAACGCCTAAGAATGTACCTGACTAGTAAGTATCTTAAAACCTATGGATTGCTATGTCTCTGAAAGAGAATCAAGCATGTGTACAGGGGCATAAACGCAGCAGTGATAGGATTGGAGAGGTTCGGTGAGCAAATGAAGACCCTTTGAAGTCATATTGCATGGTACCCATTCCAAGGGTTTCACCTACCCAGGTTTAAGGTATTCTTCCTTCAGCTAAAACATGCATGTGGAACCTAGATTATGATCAACCATGTGATCAGGAGACGTGTTCAAATATGTCTCAGTTTTCGTACCCTGGTACTCGGGTGCAACATTCCAGACGCTTTACTAACACTCTCCCGACTTGGAGAGTCAGTCCCTTTAACCTCCTGTTTGGCCCAGTTTGCAATTTCTGCGGAAGATGAAGAGGAATAGCGAGAACCAATGAGAGACTAGCTGGAGGTGTCTGAACGGGCAAATTTAACTCTCATTTCCCACCAGGAAGAGGAATTAACCAAAGGCTCAGCGTGCCATGCCGGAACCAGATTAGGGCCTGAAGACATCCTGCGGTGTTGCGGCCAGCTCACAAGAAAGCGAGTTGAAGAAAGGAGTTCAGGGGCACTGTAATTCACAAACCTGCAGAGTTATAAATGACAGCTATCATCCAAAAATAGACTGAAGTAAGGCTGCCAAGAGGACTTGAAAGCGGGGCAGAATTGCAGGAAACCGATTTCAGGAGGTAGACTGGAATTGCATTGAAAGCATAGGAAAAGAGGCAGAACGTCCACAATGATGCACTTGGCCAAAAAGGGCGTATGCGTTTTTTCCTGAATATATTCAGGAAAAAACGCATACGCCCTTTTTGGCCAACCAAGCAAACTTGCAAAGGAAATCTGCACTACAATGAAGTCTCACTTCCCCCCGGTCAAAAGGGCCATCTGAAAAAAGTGTAAAATCCAGAAAGGCAGGACAGGCCATGGAGAACTGGGAGCCTTGTTATGCTGATGGGCGGGATGTAAATTGCCAACAGACACTCAGGAGAAGTGTATGGTGTTTCCTGAAACATCTAAAAAACAAAGCAACAGAGCCTAGGGCATTTCCACTTATGGTCCTATAGCTTAGGGAAATTAAAATCAAAAAGACACAGCCAGCCCAAAGTTTGGAACGGCTATGTTTACAAGAACCTCGTTTACAGTACAAGTTCAACATCGCAGAAAGTGAAAAATGGATAAAGAAGTTGTGGTATTCACTTACAATGCAGTATCACTCAGCAATGAAATCTATGTCATCAGGCCCGTAGCAGCACAATGAGTGGATTCAGGTATGATGATTCTAACTGAAATAAGTCACACAGAAAAAGAAACATCATAAGATATCAGTAATACACGGAATGTAAACTTGGCTACACAGGAACTGAATTACAGAACAGAACAGGGTCTCAAATTTAGAAAACCAACTTATGCTTGCTTAAGGGGAAAGGTGAGTTGGGGTGCTGCATAAAACCAGAGATTGAAATGAGCACAGATAAAGTTCCTTAAGCCAAATATGGAATAGACAAGAGCTACTCCTTGCTCAACGAAATGGACTCAAAACCCCATATTAAACGCCTAAGAATGTACCTGACTAGTAAGTATCTTAAAACCTATGGATTGCTATGTCTCCAAAAGAGAATCAAGCGTGTGTACAGGGGCATAAACGCAGCAGTGATAGGATTGGAGAGGTTCGGTGAGCAAATGAAGACCCTTTGAAATCATATTGCATGGTACCCATTGCACGGGTCTCAACTCTCCAGGTTTAAGGTATTCTTCCTTCAGCTAAAACATGCATGTGGAACCCAGAGTATGATCAACCATGTGAACGGGAGACGTGTTCAAATATGTCTCAGTTTTCCTACCCTGGTACTCGGGTGCAACATTCCAGACGCTTTACTAAGACTCTCCCGACTTGGAGAGTCAGTCCCTTTAACCTCCTGTTTGACCCAGTTTGCAATTTCTGCGGAAGATGAACAGGAATAGCGAGAACCAATGAGAGGCTAGCTGGAGGTGTCTGGACGGGCAAATTTAACTCTCATTTCCCACCAGGAAGAGGAATTAACCAAAGGCTCAGAATGCCGGGCCGGAACCAGATTAGGGCCTGAAGCCATCCTGCGGTGTTGCGGCCAGCTCACAAGAAAGCGAGTTGAAGAAAGGAGCTCAGGGGCACTGTAATTCACAAACCTGCAGAGTTATAAATGACAGCTATCGTCCAAAAATAGACTGAAGTAAGGCTGCCAAGAGGACTTGAAAGCGGGGCAGAATTGCAGGAAACCGATTTCAGGAGGTAGACTGGAATTGCATTGAAAGCATAGGAAAAGAGGCAGAACGTCCACAATGATGCACTTGGCCAAAAAGGGCGTATGCGTTTTTTCCTGAATATATTCAGGAAAAAACGCATACGCCCTTTTTGGCCAACCAAGCAAGCTTGCAAAGGAAATCTGCACTACAATGAAGTCTCACTTCCCCCCGGTCAAAAGGGCCATCTGAAAAAAGTGTAAAATCCAGAAAGGCAGGACAGGCCATGGAGAACTGGGAGCCTTGTTATGCTGATGGGCGGGATGTAAATTGCCAACAGACACTCGGGAGAAGTGTATGGTGTTTCCTGAAACATCTAAAAAACAAAGCAACAGAGCCTAGGGCACTTCCACTTATGGTCCTATAGCTTAGGGAATTTAAAATCAAAAAGACACAGCCACCCCAAAGTTTCGAACGGCTCTGTTTACAAGAACCTCGTTTACAGTACAAGTTCAACATCGCAGAAAGTGAAAAATGGATAAAAAAGTTGTGGTATTTACTTACAAAGCAATATCACTCAGCAATGAAATCTGTGTCATCAGGCCCTTAGCAGCACAATGAGTGGATTCAGGTATGAGGATTCTAACTGAAATAAGTCACACAGAAAAAGAAACATCATAAGATATCAGTAATACACGGAATGTAAACTTGGCTACACAGGAACTCAATTACAGAACAGAACAGGGTCTCAAATTTAGAAAACCAACTTATGCTTGCTTAAGGGGAAAGGTGAGTTGGGGTGCTGCATAAAACCAGAAATTGAAATGAGCACAGATAAAGTTCCTTAAGCCAAATATGGAATAGACAAGAGCTACTCCTTGCTCAAAGAAATGGACTCAACACCGCATATTAAACGCCTAAGAATGTACCTGACTAGTAAGTATCTTAAAACCTAGGGATTGCTATGTCTCCGAAAGAGAATCAAGCATGTGTACAGGGGCATAAACGCAGCAGTGATAGGATTGGAGAGGTTCGGTGAGCAAATGAAGACCCTTTGAAGTCATATTGCATGGTACCCATTACACGGGTCTCAACTCTCCAGGTTTAAGGTATTCTTCCTTCAGCTAAAACATGCATGTGGAACCTAGACCATGATCAACCATGTGATCGGGAGACGTGTTCAAATATGTCTCAGTTTTCCTCCCCTGGTACTCGGGTGCAACATTCCAGACGCTTTACTAACACTCTCCCGACTTGGAGAGTCAGTCCCTTTAACCTCCTGTTTGGCCCAGTTTGCAATTTCTGCGGAAGATGAACAGGAATAGCGAGAACCAATGAGAGACTAGCTGGAGGTGTCTGAACGGGCAAATTTAACTCTCATTTCCCACCAGGAAGAGGAATTAACCAAAGGCTCAGCGTGCCGTGCCGGAACCAGATTAGGGCCTGAAGACATCCTGCGGTGTTGCGGCCAGGTGACAAGAAAGCGAGTTGAAGAAAGGAGCTCAGGGGCACTGTAATTCACAAACCTGCAGAGTTATAAATGACAGGTATCGTCCAAAAATAGACTGAAGTAAGGCTGCCAAGAGGACTTGAAAGCGGGGCAGAATTGCAGGAAACCGATTTCAGGAGGTAGATTGGAATTTCATTGAAAGCATAGGAAAAGAGGCAGAACGTCCACAATGATGCACTTGGCCAAAAAGGGCGTATGCTTTTTTTCCTGAATATATTCAGGAAAAAACGCATACGCCCTTTTTGGCCAACCAAGCAAACTTGCAAAGGAAATCTGCACTACAATGAAGTCTCACTTCCCCCCGGTCAAAAGGGCCATCTGAAAAAAGTGTAAAATCCAGAAAGGCAGGACAGGCCATGGAGAACTGGGAGCCTTGTTATGCTGATGGGCGGGATGTAAATTGCCAACAGACACTCGGGAAAAGTGTATGGTGTTTCCTGAAACATCTAAAAAACAAAGCAAGAGAGCCTAGGGCACTTCCACTTATGGTCCTATAGTTTAGGGAATTTAAAATCAAAAAGACACAGCCACCCCAAAGTTTAGAATGGCTCTGTTTACAAGAACCTCGTTTACAGTACAAGTTCAACATCGCAGAAAGTGAAAAATGGATAAAAAAGTTGTGGTATTTACTTACAAAGCAATATCATTCAGCAATGAAATCTGTGTCATCAGGCCCTTAGCAGCACAATGAGTGGATTCAGGTATGATGATTCTAACTGAAATAAGTCACACAGAAAAAGAAACATCATAAGATATCAGTAATACACGGAATGTAAACTTGGCTACACAGGAACTGAATTACAGAACAGAACAGGGTCTCAAATTTAGAAAACCAACTTATGCTTGCTTAAGGGGAAAGGTGAGTTGGGGTGCTGCATAAAACCAGAGATTGAAATGAGCACAGATAAAGTTCCTTAAGCCAAATATGGAATAGACAAGAGCTACTCCTTGCTCAAAGAAATGGACTCAACACCGCATATTAAACGCCTAAGAATGTACCTGACTAGTAAGTATCTTAAAACCTAGGGATTGCTATGTCTCCGAAAGAGAATCAAGCATGTGTACAGGGGCATAAACGCAGCAGTGATAGGATTAGAGAGGTTTGGTGAGCAAATGAAGACCCTTTGAAGTCATATTGCATGGTACCCATTCCACGGGTTTCAACTACCCAGGTTTTAGGTATTCTTCCTTCAGCTAAAACATGCATGTGGAACCCAGAGTATGATCAACCATGTGATTGGGAGACGTGTTCAAATATGTCTCAGTTTTCCTCCCCTGGTACTCGGGTGCAACATTCCAGACGCTTTACTAACACTCTCCCCACTTGGAGAGTCAGCGCCTTTAACCTCCTGTTTGGCCCAGTTTGCAATTTCTGCGGAAGATGAACAGGAATAGCGAGAACCAATGAGAGACTAGCTGGAGGTGTCTGGACGGGCAAATTTAACTCTCATTTCCCACCAGGAAGAGGAATTAACCAAAGGCTCAGCGTGCCGTGCCGGAACCAGATTAGGGCCTGAAGACATCCTGCGGTGTTGCGGCCAGGTCACAAGAAAGCGAGTTGAAGAAAGGAGCTCAGGGGCACTGTAATTCACAAACCTGCAGAGTTACAAATGACAGCTATCGTCCAAAAATAGACTGAAGTAAGGCTGCCAAGAGAACTTGAAAGCGGGGCAGAATTGCAGGAAACTGATTTCAGGAGGTAGATTGGAATTGCATTGAAAGCATAGGAAAAGAGGCAGAACGTCCACAATGATGCACTTGGCCAAAAAGGGCGTATGCGTTTTTTCCTGAATATATTCAGGAAAAAACGCATACGCCCTTTTTGGCCAACCAAGCAAACTTGCAAAGGAAATCTGCACTACAATGAAGTCTCACTTCCCCCCGGTCAAAAGGGCCATCTGAAAAAAGTGTAAAATCCAGAAAGGCAGGACAGGCCATGGAGAACTGGGAGCCTTGTTATGCTGATGGGCGGGATGTAAATTGCCAACAGACACTAGGGAAAAGTGTATGGTGTTTCCTGAAACATCTAAAAAACAAAGCAAGAGAGCCTAGGGCACTTCCACTTATGGTCCTATAGTTTAGGGAATTTAAAATCAAAAAGACACAGCCACCCCAAAGTTTCGAATGGCTCAGTTTACAAGAACCTCGTTTACAGTACAAGTTCAACATCGCAGAAAGTGAAAAATGGATAAAAAAGTTGTGGTATTTACATACAAAGCAATATCACTCAGCAATGAAATCTGTGTCATCAGGCCCTTAGCAGCACAATGAGTGGATTCAGGTATGATGATTCTAACTGAAATAAGTCACACAGAAAAAGAAACATCATAAGATATCAGTAATACACGGAATGTAAACTTGGCTACACAGGAACTGAATTACAGAACAGAACAGGGTCTCAAATTTAGAAAACCAACTTATGCTTGCTTAAGGGGAAAGGTGAGTTGGGGTGCTGCATAAAACCAGAGATTGAAATGAGCACAGATAAAGTTCCTTAAGCCAAATATGGAATAGACAAGAGCTACTCCTTGCTCAAAGAAATCGACTCAACACCGCATATTAAACTCCTAAGAATGTACCTGACTAGTAAGTATCTTAAAACCTAGGGATCGTTATGTCTCCGAAAGAGAATCAAGCATGTGTACAGGGGCATAAACGCAGCAGTGATAGGATTAGAGAGGTTTGGTGAGCAAATGAAGACCCTTTGAAGTCATATTGCATGGTACCCATTCCACGGGTTTCAACTACCCAGGTTTTAGGTATTCTTCCTTTAGCTAAAACATGCATGTGGAACCCAGAGTATGATCAACCATGAGATCGGGAGACGTGTTCAAATATGTCTCAGTTTTCCTCCCCTGGTACTCGGGTGCAACATTCCAGACGCTTTACTAACACTCTCCCCACTTGGCGAGTAGCGCCTTTAACCTCCTGTTTGGCCCAGTTTGCAATTTCTGCGGAAGATGAACAGGAATAGCGAGAACCAATGAGAGACTAGCTGGAGGTGTCTGGACGGGCAAATTTAACTCTCATTTCCCACCAGGAAGAGGAAATAACCAGAGGCTCAGCGTGCCGTGCCGGAACCAGATTAGGGCCTGAAGCCATCCTGCGGTGTTGCGGCCAGCTCACAAGAAAGCGAGTTGAAGAAAGGAGCTCAGGGGCACTGTAATTCACAAACCTGCAGAGTTATAAATGACAGCTATCGTCCAAAAATAGACTGAAGTAAGGCTGCCAAGAGGACTTGAAAGCGGGGCAGAATTGCAGGAAACCGATTTCAGGAGGTAGACTGGAATTGCATTGAAAGCATAGGAAAAGAGGCAGAACGTCCACAATGATGCACTTGGCCAAAAAGGGCGTATGCGTTTTTTCCTGAATATATTCAGGAAAAAACGCATACGCCCTTTTTGGCCAACCAAGCAAGCTTGCAAAGGAAATCTGCACTACAATGAAGTCTCACTTCCCCCCGGTCAAAAGGGCCATCTGAAAAAAGTGTAAAATCCAGAAAGGCAGGACAGGCCATGGAGAACTGGGAGCCTTGTTATGCTGATGGGCGAGATGTAAATTGCCAACAACCACTCGGGAGAAGTGTATGGTGTTTCCTGAAACATCTAAAAAACAAAGCAACAGAACCTAGGGCACTTCCACTTATGGTCCTATAGCTTAGGGAAATTAAAATCAAAAAGACACAGCCACCCCAAAGTTTGGAACGGCTCTGTTTACAATAACCTCGTTTACAGTACAAGTTCAACATCGCAGAAAGTGAAAAATGGATAAAGAAGTTGTGGTATTCACTTACAAAGCAATATCACTCAGCAATGAAATCTATGTCATCAGGCCTTTAGCAGCACAATGAGTGGATTCAGGTATGATGATTCTAACTGAAATAAGTCACACAGAAAAAGAAACATCATAAGATATCAGTAATACACGGAATGGAAACTTGTCTACACAGGAACTGAATTACAGAACAGAACAGGGTCTCAAATTTAGAAAACCAACTTATGCTTGCTTAAGGGGAAAGGTGAGTTGGGGTGCTGCATAAAACCAGAGATTGAAATGAGCACAGATAAAGTTCCTTAAGCCAAATATGGAATAGACAAGAGCTACTCCTTGCTCAACGAAATGGACACAAAACCCCATATTAAACGCCTAAGAATGCACCTGACTAGTAAGTATCTTAAAACCTATGGATTGCTATGTCTCCGAAAGAGAATCAAGCATGTGTACAGGGGCATAAATGCAGCAGTGATAGGATTGGAGAGGGTCGTGAGCAAATGAAGACCCTTTGAAGTCATATTGCATGGTACCCATTCCACGGGTTTCAACTACCCAGGTTTAAGGTATTCTTCCTTCATCTAAAACATGCATGTGGAACCTAGAGTATGATCAACCATGTGATCGGGAGACGTGTTCAAATATGTCTCAGTTTTCGTACCCTGGTACTCGGGTGCAACATTCCAGACGCTTTACTAACACTCTCCCCACTTGGAGAGTCAGTCCCTTTAACTTCCTGTTTGGCCCAGTTTGCAATTTCTGCGGAAGAAGAACAGGAATAGCGAGAACCAATGAAAGACTAGCTGGAGATGTCTGGACGGGCAAATATAACTCTCATTTCCCACCAGGAAGAGGAATTAACCAAAGGCTCAACATGCCAGGCCGGAACCAGATTAGGGCCTGAAGACATCCTGCGGTGTTGCGGCCAGGTCACAAGAAAGCGAGTTGAAGAAAGGAGCTCAGGGGCACTGTAATTCACAAACCTGCAGAGTTATAAATGACAGCTATCGTCCAAAAATAGACTGAAGTAAGGCTGCCAAGAGGACTTGAAAGCGGGGCAGAATTGCAGGAAACCGATTTCAGGAGGTAGACTGGAATTGCATTGAAAGCATAGGAAAAGAGGCAGAACGTCCACAATGATGCACTTGGCCAAAAAGGGGGTATGCGTTTTTTCCTGAATATATTCAGGAAAAAATGCATACGCCCTTTTTGGCCAACCAAGCAAGCTTGCAAAGGAAATCTGCACTACAATGAAGTCTCACTTCCCCCCGGTCAAAAGGGCCATCTGAAAAAAGTGTAAAATCCAGAAAGGCAGGACAGGCCATGGAGAACTGGGAGCCTTGTTATGCTGATGGGCGGGATGTAAATTGCCAAGAACCACTTGGGAGAAGTGTATGGTGTTTCCTGAAACAACTAAAAAACAAAGCAACAGAACCTAGGGCACTTCCACTTATGGTCCTATAGCTTAGGGAAATTAAAATGAAAAAGACACAGCCACCCCAAAGTTTGGAACGGCTCTGTTTACAAGAACCTCGTTTACAGTACAAGTTCAACATCGCAGAAAGTGAAAAATGGATAAAGAAGTTGTGGTATTTACTTACAAAGCAATATCACTCAGCAATGAAATCTGTGTCATCAGGCCCTTAGCAGCACAATGAGTGGATTCAGGTATGATGATTCTAACTGAAATAAGTCACACAGAAAAAGAAACATCATAAGATATCACTAATACACGGAATGTAAACTTGGCTACACAGGAACTGCATTCCAAAACAGAACAGGTTCTCAAATTTAGAAAACCAACTTATGCTTGCTTAAGGGGAAAGGTGAGTTGGGGTGCTGCATAAAACCAGAGATTGAAATGAGCACAGATAAAGTTCCTTAAGCCAAATATGGAATAGACAAGAGCTACTCCTTGCTCAACGAAATGGACTCAAAACCCCATATTAAACGCCTAAGAATGTACCTGACTAGTAAGTATCTTAAAACCTATGGATTGCTATGTCTCCAAAAGAGAATCAAGCGTGTGTACAGGGGCATAAACGCAGCAGTGATAGGATTGGAGAGGTTCGGTGAGCAAATGAAGACCCTTTGAAGTCATATTGCATGGTACCCATTAAACGAGTCTCAACTCTCCAGGTTTAAGGTATTCTTCCTTCAGCTAAAACATGCATGTGGAACCCAGAGTATGATCAACCGTGTGAACGGGAGACGTGTTCAAATATGTCTCAGTTTTCCTCCCCTGGTACTCGGGTGCAACATTCCAGACGCTTTACTAAAACTCTCCCGACTTGGAGAGTCAGTCCCTTTAACCTCCTCTTTGGCCCAGTTTGCAATTTCTGCGGAAGATGAACAGGAATAGCGAGAACCAATGAGAGGCTAGCTGGAGGTGTCTGGACGGGCAAATTCAACTCTCATTTCCCACCAGGAAGAGGAATTAACCAAAGGCTCAGCGTGCCATGCCGGAACCAGATTAGGGCCTGAAGCCATCCTGCGGTGTTGCGGCCAGGTCACAAGAAAGCGAGTTGAAGAAAGGAGCTCAGGGGCACTGTAATTCACAAACCTGCAGAGTTATAAATGACAGCTATCGTCCAAAAATAGACTGAAGTAAGGCTGCCAAGAGGACTTGAAAGCGGGGCAGAATTGCAGGAAACCGATTTCAGGAGGTAGAGTGGAATTGCATTGAAAGCATAGGAAAAGAGGCAGAACGTCCACAATGATGCACTTGGCCAAAAAGGGCGTATGCGTTTTTTCCTGAATATATTCAGGAAAAAACGCATACGCCCTTTTTGGCCAACCAAGCAAGCTTGCAAAGGAAATCTGCACTACAATGAAGTCTCACTTCCCCCCGGTCAAAAGGGCCATCTGAAAAAAGGGTAAAATCCAGAAAGGCAGGACAGGCCATGGAGAACTGGGAGCCTTGTTATGCTGATGGGCGGGATGTAAATTGCCAACAACCACTCGGGAGAAGTGTATGGTGTTTCCTGAAACATCTAAAAACAAAGCAACAGAGCCTAGGGCACTTCCGCTTATGGTCCTATAGCTTAGGGAAATTAAAATCAAAAAGACACAGCCACCCCAAAGTTTGGAACGGCTCTGTTTACAAGAACCTCGTTTACAGTACAAGTTCAACATCGCAGAAAGTGAAAAATGGATACAGAAGTTGTGGTATTTACTTACAAAGCAATATCACTCAGCAATGAAATCTGTGTAATCAGGCCCTTAGCAGCACAATGAGTGGATTCAGGTATGATGATTCTAACTGAAATAAGTCACACAGAAAAAGAAACATCATAAGATATCACTAATACACGGAATGTAAACTTGGCTACACAGGAACTGCATTCCAAAACAGAACAGGGTCTCAAATTTAGAAAACCAACTTATGCTTGCTTAAGGGGAAAGGTGAGTTGGGGTGCTGCATAAAAGCAGAGATTGAAATGAGCACAGATAAAGTTCCTTAAGCCAAATATGAAATAGACAAGAGCTACTCCTTGCTCAACGAAATGGACTCAAAACCCCATATTAAACGCCTAAGAATGTACCTGACTAGTAAGTATCTTAAAACCTATAGATTGCTATGTCTCCAAAAGAGAATCAAGCGTGTGTACAGGGGCATAAACGCAGCAGTGATAGGATTGGAGAGGTTCGGTGAGCAAATGAAGACCCTTTGAAGTCATATTGCATGGTACCCATTACACGGGTCTCAACTCTCCAGGTTTAAGGTATTCTTCCTTCAGCTAAAACATGCATGTGGAACCCAGAGTATGATCAACCATGTGATCGGGAGACGTGTTCAAATATGTCTCAGTTTTCCTCCCGTGGTACTCGGGTGCAACATTCCAGACGCTTTACTAACACTCTCCCCACTTGGAGAGTCAGCGCCTTTAACCTCCTGTTTGGCACAGTTTGCAATTTCTGCGGAAGATGAACAGGAATAGCGAGAACCAGTGAGAGGCTAGCTGGAGGTGTCTGGACGGGCAAATTTAACTCACATTTCCCACCAGGAAGAGGAAATAACCAAAGGCTCAGCGTGCCGTACCGGAACCAGATTAGGGCCTGAAGCCATCCTGCGGTGTTGCGGCCAGCTCAAAAGAAAGCGAGTTGAAGAAAGGAGCTCAGGGGCACTGTAATTCACAAACCTGCAGAGTTATAAATGACAGCTATCGTCCAAAAATAGACTGAAGTAAGGCTGCCAAGAGGACTTGAAAGCGGGGCAGAATTGCAGGAAACCGATTTCAGGAGGTAGACTGGAATTGCATTGAAAGCATAGGAAAAGAGGCAGAACGTCCACAATGATGCACTTGGCCAAAAAGGGCGTATGCGTTTTTTCCTGAATATATTCAGGAAAAAACGCATACGCCCTTTTTGGCCAACCAAGCAAACTTGCAAAGGAAATCTGCACTACAATGAAGTCTCACTTCCCCCCGGTCAAAAGGGCCATCTGAAAAAAGGGTAAAATCCAGAAAGGCAGGACAGGCCATGGAGAACTGGGAGCCTTGTTATGCTGATGGGCGGGATGTAAATTGCCAACAACCACTCGGGAGAAGTGTATGGTGTTTCCTGAAACATCTAAAAAACAAAGCAACAGAACCTAGGGCACTTCCACTTATGGTCCTATAGCTTAGGGAAATTAAAATCAAAAAGACACAGCCACCCCAAAGTTTGGAATGGCTCTGTTTACAAGAACCTCGTTTACAGTACAAGTTCAACATCACAGAAAGTGAAAAATGGATAAAGAAGTTGTGGTATTTACTTACAAAGCAATATCACTCAGCAATGAAATCTGTGTCACAAGGCCCTTAGCAGCACAATGAGTGGATTCAGGTATGATGATTCTAACTGAAATAAGTCACACAGAAAAAGAAACATCATAAGATATCAGTAATACACGGAATGTAAACTTGGCTACACAGGAACTGAATTACAGAACAGAACAGGGTCTCAAATTTAGAAAACCAACTTATGCTTGCTTAAGGGTAAAGGTGAGTTGGGGTGCTGCATAAAACCAGAGATTGAAATGAGCACAGATAAAGTTCCTTAAGTAAAATATGGAATAGACAAGAGCTACTCCTTGCTCAACGAAATGGACTCAACACCGCATATTAAACCCCTAAGAATGTATCTGACTAGTAAGTATCTTAAAACCTATGGATTGCTATGTCTCCGAAAGAGAATCAAGCATGTGTACAGGGGCATAAACGCAGCAGTGATAGGATTGGAGAGGTTCGGTGAGCAAATGAAGACCCTTTGAAGTCATATTGCATGGTACCCATTACACGGGTCTTAACTCTCCAGGTTTAAGGTATTCTTCCTTCAGCTAAAACATGCATGTGGAACCCAAGTATGATCAACCATGTGAACGGGAGACGTGTTCAAATATGTCTCAGTTTTCCTGCCCTGGTACTCGGGTGCAACATTCCAGACGCTTTACTAACACTCTCCCCACTTGGAGAGTCAGTCCCTTTAACCTCCTGTTTGGCCCAGTTTGCAATTTCTGTGGAAGATGAACAGGAATAGCGAGAACCAATGAGAGACTAGCTGGAGGTGTCTGGATGGGCAAATTTAACTCTCATTTCCCACCAGGAAGAGGAATTAACCAAAGGCTCAGCGTGCCGTGCCAGAACCAGATTAGGACCTGAAGACATCCTGCGGTGTTGCGGCCAGGTCACAAGAAAGCGAGTTGAAGAAAGGAGCTCAGAGGCACTGTAATTCACAAACCTGCAGAGTTATAAATGACAGCTATCGTCCAAAAATAGACTGAAGTAAGGCTGCCAAGAGGACTTGAAAGCGGGGCAGAATTGCAGGAAACCGATTTCAGGAGGTAGACTGGAATTGCATTGAAAGCATAGGAAAAGAGGCAGAACGTCCACAATGATGCACTTGGCCAAAAAGGGCGTATGCTTTTTTTCCTGAATATATGCAGGAAAAAACGCATACGCACTTTTTGGCCAACCAAGCAAACTTGCAAAGGAAATCTGCACTACAATGAAGTCTCTCTTCTCCCCGGTCAAAAGGGCCATCTGAAAAAAGTGTAAAATCCAGAAAGGCAGGACAGGCCATGGAGAACTGGGAGCCTTGTTATGCTGATGGGCGGGATGTAAATTGCCAACAGACACTCAGGAGAAGTGTATGGTGTTTCCTGAAACATCTAAAAAACAAAGCAACAGAGCCTAGGGCACTTCCACTTATGGTCCTATAGCTTAGGGAATTTAAAATCAAAAAGACACAGCCACCCCAAAGTTTGGAACGGCTCTGTTTACAAGAACCTCGTTTACAGTACAAGTTCAACATCGCAGAAAGTGAAAAATGGATAAAAAAGTTGTGGTCATTACTTACAAAGCAATATCACTCAGCAATGAAATCTGTGTCATCAGGCCCTTAGCAGCACAATGAGTGGATTCAGGTATGATGATTCTAACTGAAATAAGTCACACAGAAAAAGAAACATCATAAGATATCAGTAATACACGGAATGTAAACTTGGCTACACAGGAACTGAATTACAGAACAGAACAGGGTCTCAAATTTAGAAAACCAACTTATGCTTGCTTAAGGGGAAAGGTGAGTTGGGGTGCTGCATAAAACCAGAGATTGAAATGAGCACAGATAAAGTTCCTTAAGCCAAATATGGAATACACAAGAGCTACTACTTGCTCAACGAAATGGACTCAACACCGCATATTAAACGCCTAAGAATGTACCTGACTAATAAGTATCTTAAAACCTATGGATTGCTATGTCTCCAAAAGAGAATCAAGCATGTGTACAGGGGCATAAACGCAGCAGTGATAGGATTGGAGAGGTTCGGTGAGCAAATGAAGACCCTTTGAAGTCATATTGCATGGTACCCATTCCACGGGTTTCAAATACCCAGGTTTAAGGTATTCTTCCTTCAGCTAAAACATGCATGTGGAACCTAGATTATGATCAACCATGTGATCGGGAGACGTGTTCAAATATGTCTCAGTTTTCGTACCCTGGTACTCGGGTGCAACATTCCAGACGCTTTACTAACACTCTCCCGACTTGGAGAGTCAGTCCCTTTAAACTCCTGTTTGGCCCAGTTTGCAATTTCTGCGGAAGATGAACAGGAAAAGCGAGAACCAATGAGAGACTAGCTGGAGGTGTCTGGACGGGCAAATTTAACTCTCATTTCCCACCAGGAAGAGGAAATAACCAAAGGCTCAGCATGCCGTACCGGAACCAGATTAGGGCCTGAAGCCATCCTGCGGTGTTGCGGCCAGGTCACAAGAAAGCGAGTTGAAGAAAGGAGCTCAGGGGCACTGTAATTCACAAACCTGCAGAGTTATAAATGACAGCTATCATCCAAAAATAGACTGAAGTAAGGCTGCCAAGAGGACTTGAAAGCGGGGCAGAATTGCAGGAAACCGATTTCAGGAGGTAGACTGGAATTGCATTGAAAGCATAGGAAAAGAGGCAGAACGTCCACAATGATGCACTTGGCCAAAAAGGGCGTATGCGTTTTTTCCTGAATATATTCAGGAAAAAACGCATACGCCCTTTTTGGCCAACCAAGCAAGCTTGCAAAGGAAATCTGCACTACAATGAAGTCTCACTTCCCCCCGGTCAAAAGGGCCATCTGAAAAAAGTGTAAAATCCAGAAAGGCAACAGGCCATTGAGAACTGGGAGCCTTGTTATGCTGATGGGCGGTATGTAAATTGCCAACAGACACTCAGGAGAAGTGTATGGTGTTTCCTGAAACATCTAAAAAACAAAGCAACAGAGCCTAGGGCACTTCCGTTTATGGTCCTATAGCTTAGGAAAATTAAAATCAAAAAGACACAGCCACCCCAAAGTTTGGGACGCCTCCGTTTACAAGAACCTCGTTTACCGTACACGTTCAATATCACAGAAAGTGAAAAATGGATAAAGAACTTGTCATACTTACGTACAATGCAGTATCACTCAGCAATGAAATCTATGTCATCAGGCCCGTAACACATTAATGAGTGGATTCAGGTACGATGATTCTAACTGAAATAAGTCACACAGAAAAAGAAACATCATAAGATATCACTAATACACGGAATGTAAACTTGGCTACACAGGAACTGAATTACAGAACAGAACAGGGTCTCAAATTTAGAAAACCAACTTATGCTTGCTTAAGGCGAAAGGTGAGTTGGGGTGCTGCATAAAACCAGAGATTGAAATGAGCACAGATAAAGTTCCTTAAGCCAAATATGGAATAGACAAGAGCTACTCCTTGCTCAACGAAATGGACTCCACACCCCATATTAAACGCCTAAGAATATACCTGACTAGTAAGTATCTTAAAACCTATGGATTGCTATGTCTCCAAAAGAGAATCAAGCGTGTGTACAAGGGTCATAAACGCAGCAGTGATAGGATTGGAGAGATTCGGTGATCAAATGAAGACCCTTTGAAGTCATATTGCATGGTACCCATTCCACGGGTCTCAATTCTCCAGGTTTAAGGTATTCTTCCTTCAGCTAAAACATGCATGTGGAACCCAGAGTATAATCAACCATGTGAATGGGAGACGTGTTCAAATATGTCTCAGTTTTCCTCCCCTGGTACTCGGGTGCAACATTCCAGACGCTTTACTAACACTCTCCCCACTTGGAGAGTCAGCGCCTTTAACCTCCTGTTTGGCACAGTTTGCAATTTCTGCGGAAGATGAACAGGAATAGCGAGAACCAATGAGAGGCTAGCTGGAGGTGTCTGGACGGGCAAATTTAACTCTCATTTCCCACCAGGAAGAGGAAATAACCAAAGGCTCAGCGTGCCGTACCGGAACCAGATTAGGGCCTGAAGCCATCCTGCGGTGTTGCGGCCAGCTCAAAAGAAAGCGAGTTGAAGAAAGGAGCTCAGGGGCACTGTAATTCACAAACCTGCAGAGTTATAAATGACAGCTATCGTCCAAAAATAGACTGAAGTAAGGCTGCCAAGAGGACTTGAAAGCGGGGCAGAATTGCAGGAAACCGATTTCAGGAGGTAGACTGGAATTGCATTGAAAGCATAGGAAAAGAGGCAGAACGTCCACAATGATGCACTTGGCCAAAAAGGGCGTATGCGTTTTTTCCTGAATATATTCAGGAAAAAACGCATACACCCTTTTTGGCCAACCAAGAAAGCTTGCAAAGGAAATCTGCACTACAATGAAGTCTCACTTCCCCCCGGTCAAAAGGGCCATCTGAAAAAAGTGTAAAATCCAGAAAGGCAGGACAGGCCATGGAGAACTGGGAGCCTTGTTATGCTGATGGGCGGGATGTAAATTGCCAACAACCACTCGGGAGAAGTGTATGGTGTTTCCTGAAACATCTAAAAAACAAAGCAACAGAGCCTAGGGCACTTCCACTTATGGTCCTATAGCTTAGGGAAATTAAAATCAAAAAGACACAGCCACCCCAAAGTTTGGAACGGCTCTGTTTACAAGAACCTCGTTTACAGTACAAGTTCAACATCGCAGAAAGTGAAAAATGGATAAAGAAGTTGTGGTATTTACTTACAAAGCAATATCACTCAGCAATGAAATCTGTGTCATCAGGCCCTTAGCAGCACAATGAGTGGATTCAGGTATGATGATTCTAACTGAAATAAGTCACACAGAAAAAGAAACATCATAAGATATCAGTAATACACGGAATGTAAACTTGGCTACACAGGAACTGAATTACAGAACAGAACAGGGTCTCAAATTTAGAAAACCAACTTATGCTTGCTTAAGGGGAAAGGTGAGTTGGGGTGCTGCATAAAACCAGAGATTGAAATGAGCACAAAGTTCCTTAAGCCAAATATGGAATAGACAAGAGCTACTCCTTGCTCAACGAAATGGACTCAACACCGCATATTAAACGCCTAAGAATGTACCTGACTAGTAAGTATCTTAAAACCTATAGATTGCTATGTCTCCGAAAGAGAATCAAGCATGTGTACAGGGGCATAAACGCAGCAGTGATAGGATTGGAGCGGTTCAGTGAGCAAATGAAGACCCTTTGAAGTCATATTGCATGGTACCCATTCCACGGGTTTCAATTACGAAGATTTTAGGTATTCTTCCTTCAGCTAAAACATGCATGTGGAACCCAGAGTATGATCAACCATGTGATCAGGAGACGTGTTCAAATATGTCTCAGTTTTCCTCCCCTGGTACTCGGGTGCAACATTCCAGACGCTTTACTAACACTCTCCCCACTTGGAGAGTCAGTCCCTTTAACCTCCTGTTTGGCCCAGTTTGCAATTTCTGCGGAAGATGAACAGGAATAGTGAGAACCAATGAGAGGCTAGCTGGAGGTGTCTGGACGGGCAAATTTAACTCTCATTTCCCACCAGAAAGAGGAAATAACCAAAGGCTCAGCGTGCCGTACCGGAACCAGATTAGGGCCTGAAGCCATCCTGCGGTGTTGCGGCCAGCTCACAAGAAAGCGAGTTGAAGAAAGGAGCTCAGGGGCACTGTAATTCACAAACCTGCAGAGTTATAAATGACAGCTATCGTCCAAAAATAGACTGAAGTAAGGCTGCCAAGAGGACTTGAAAGCGGGGCAGAATTGCAGGAAACCGATTTCAGGAGGTAGACTGGAATTGCATTGAAAGCATAGGAAAAGAGGCCGAACGTCCACAATGATGCACTTGGCCAAAAAGGGCGTATGCGTTTTTTCCTGAATATATTCAGGAAAAATATATTTTTCCTGAATATATTCAGGAAAAAACGCATACGCCCTTTTTGGCCAACCAAGCAAGCTTGCAAAGGAAATCTGCACTACAATGAAGTCTCATTTCCCCCCGGTCAAAAGGGCCATCTGAAAAAAGTGTAAAATCCAGAAAGGCAGGACAGGCCATGGAGAACTTGGAGCCTTGTTATGCTGATGGGCGGGATGTAAATTGCCAACAACCACTCGGGAGAAGTGTATGGTGTTTCCTGAAACATCTAAAAAACAAAGCAACAGAACCTAGGGCAATTCCACTTATGGTCCTATAGCTTAGGGAATTTAAAATCAAAAAGACACAGCCACCCCAAAGTTTGGAACGGCTCTGTTTACAAGAACCTCGTTTACAGTACAAGTTCAACATCGCAGAAAGTGAAAAATGGATAAAGAATTTGTGGTATTTACTTACAAAGCAATATCACGCAGCAATAAAATCTGTGTCATCAGGCCCTTAGCAGCACAATGAGTGGATTCAGGTATGATGATTCTAACTGAAATAAGTCACACAGAAAAAGAAACATCATAAGATATCAGTAATACACGGAATGGAAACTTGTCTACACAGGAACTGAATTACAGAACAGAACAGTGTCTCAAATTTAGAAAACCAACTTATGCTTGCTTAAGAGGAAAGGTGAGTTGGGGTGCTGCATAAAACCAGAGATTGAAATGAGCACAGATAAAGTTCCTTAAGCCAAATATGGAATAGACAAGAGCTACTCCTTGCTCAACGAAATGGACTCAACACCGCATATTAAACGCCTAAGAATGTACCTGACTAGTAAGTATCTTAAAACCTATAGATTGCTATGTCTCCGAAAGAGAATCAAGCATGTGTACAGGGGCATAAACGCAGCAGTGATAGGATTGGAGCGGTTCAGTGAGCAAATGAAGACCCTTTGAAGTCATATTGCATGGTACCCATTCCACGGGTTTCAACTACGAAGATTTTAGGTATTCTTCCTTCAGCTAAAACATGCATGTGGAACCCAGAGTATGATCAACCATGTGATCGGGAGACGTGTTCAAATATGTCTCAGTTTTCCTCCCCTGGTACTCGGGTGCAACATTCCAGACGCTTTACTAACACTCTCCCCACTTGGAGAGTCAGTCCCTTTAACCTCCTGTTTGGCCCAGTTTGCAATTTCTGCGGAAGATGAACAGGAATAGTGAGAACCAATGAGAGGCTAGCTGGAGGTGTCTGGACGGGCAAATTTAACTCTCATTTCCCACCAGGAAGAGGAAATAACCAAAGGCTCAGCGTGCCGTACCGGAACCAGATTAGGGCCTGAAGCCATCCTGCGGTGTTGCGGCCAGCTCAAAAGAAAGCGAGTTGAAGAAAGGAGCTCAGGGGCACTGTAATTCACAATCCTGCAGAGTTATAAATGACAGCTATCGTCCAAAAATAGACTGAAGTAAGGCTGCCAAGAGGACTTGAAAGCGGGGCAGAATTGCAGGAAACCGATTTCAGGAGGTAGACTGGAATTGCATTGAAAGCATAGGAAAAGAGGCAGAACGTCCACAATGATGCACTTGGCCAAAAAGGGCGTATGCGTTTTTTCCTGAATATATTCAGGAAAAAACGCATACGCCCTTTTTGGCCAACCAAGCAAGCTTGCAAAGGAAATCTGCACTACAATGAAGTCTCACTTCCCCCCGGTCAAAAGGGCCATCTGAAAAAAGTGTAAAATCCAGAAAGGCAGGACAGGCCATTGAGAACTCGGAGCCTTGTTATGCTGATGGGCGGTATGTAAATTGCCAACAGACACTCAGGAGAAGTGTATGGTGTTTCCTGAAACATCTAAAAAACAAAGCAACAGAGCCTAGGGCACTTCCGTTTATGGTCCTATAGCTTAGGGAAATTAAAATCAAAAAGACACAGCCACCCCAAAGTTTGGAACGGCTCCGTTTACAAGAACCTCGTTTACCGTACAAGTTCAATATCACAGAAAGTGAAAAATGGATAAAGAACTTGTCGTACTTACGTACAATGCAGTATCACTCAGCAATGAAATCTATGTCATCAGGCCCGTAGCAGATTAATGAGTGGATTCAGGTACGATGATTCTAACTGAAATAAGTCACACAGAAAAAGAAACATCATAAGATATCACTAATACACGGAATGTAAACTTGGCTACACAGGAACTGAATTACAGAACAGAACAGGGTCTCAAATTTAGAAAACCAACTTATGCTTGCTTAAGGCGAAAGGTGAGTTGGGGTGCTGCATAAAACCAGAGATTGAAATGAGCACAGATACAGTTCCTTAAGCCAAATATGGAATAGACAAGAGCTACTCCTTGCTCAACGAAATGGACTCCACACCCCATATTAAACGCCTAAGAATATACCTGACTAGTAAGTATCTTAAAACCTATGGATTGCTATGTCTCCAAAAGAGAATCAAGCGTGTGTACAAGGGTCATAAACGCAGCAGTGATAGGATTGGAGAGGTTCGGTGAGCAAATGAAGACCCTTTGAAGTCATATTGCATGGTACCCATTCCACGGGTTTCAACTACCCAGGTTTAAGTTATTCTTCCTTCAGCTAAAACATGCATGTGGAACCTAGAGTATGATCAACCATGTGATCGGGAGACGTGTTCAAATATGTCTCAGTTTTCGTACCCTGGTACTCGGGTGCAACATTCCAGACGCATTACTAACACTCTCCCGACTTGGAGAGTCAGTCCCTTTAACCTCCTGTTTGGCCCAGTTTGCAATTTCTGCGGAAGATGAACAGGAATAGCGAGAACCAATGAGAGACTAGCTGGAGGTGTCTGGACGGGCAAATTTAACTCTCATTTCCCACCAGGAAGAGGAATTAACCAAAGGCTCAGTGTGCCGTGCCGGAACCAGATTAGGGCCTGAAGCCATCCTGCGGTGTTGCGGCCAGCTCACAAGAAAGCGAGTTGAAGAAAGGAGCTCAGGGGCACTGTAATTCACAAACCTGCAGAGTTATAAATGACAGCTATCGTCCAAAAATAGACTGAAGTAAGGCTGCCAAGAGGACTTGAAAGCGGGGCAGAATTGCAGGAAACCGATTTCAGGAGGTAGACTGGAATTGCATTGAAAGCATAGGAAAAGAGGCCGAACGTCCACAATGATGCACTTGGCCAAAAAGGGCGTATGCGTTTTTTCCTGAATATATTCAGGAAAAATATATTTTTCCTGAATATATTCAGGAAAAAACGCATACGCCCTTTTTGGCCAACCAAGCAAGCTTTCAAAGGAAATCTGCACTACAATGAAGTCTCATTTCCCCCCGGTCAAAAGGGCCATCTGAAAAAAGTGTAAAATCCAGAAAGGCAGGACAGGCCATGGAGAACTGGGAGCCTTGTTATGCTGATGGGCGGGATGTAAATTGCCAACAACCACTCGGGAGAAGTGTATGGTGTTTCCTGAAACATCTAAAAAACAAAGCAACAGAACCTAGGGCAATTCCACTTATGGTCCTATAGCTTAGGGAATTTAAAATCAAAAAGACACAGCCACCCCAAAGTTTGGAACGGCTCTGTTTACAAGAACCTCGTTTACAGTACAAGTTCAACATCGCAGAAAGTGAAAAATGGATAAAGAATTTGTGGTATTTACTTACAAAGCAATATCACGCAGCAATAAAATCTGTGTCATCAGGCCCTTAGCAGCACAATGAGTGGATTCAGGTATGATGATTCTAACTGAAATAAGTCACACAGAAAAAGAAACATCATAAGATATCAGTAATACACGGAATGGAAACTTGTCTACACAGGAACTGAATTACAGAACAGAACAGGGTCTCAAATTTAGAAAACCAACTTATGCTTGCTTAAGAGGAAAGGTGAGTTGGGGTGCTGCATAAAACCAGAGATTGAAATGAGCACAGATAAAGTTCCTTAAGCCAAATATGGAATAGACAAGAGCTACTCCTTGCTCAACGAAATGGACTCAACACCGCATATTAAACGCCTAAGAATGTACCTGACTAGTAAGTATCTTAAAACCTATAGATTGCTATGTCTCCGAAAGAGAATCAAGCATGTGTACAGGGGCATAAACGCAGCAGTGATAGGATTGGAGCGGTTCAGTGAGCAAATGAAGACCCTTTGAAGTCATATTGCATGGTACCCATTCCACGGGTTTCAACTACGAAGATTTTAGGTATTCTTCCTTCAGCTAAAACATGCATGTGGAACCCAGAGTATGATCAACCATGTGATCGGGAGACGTGTTCAAATATGTCTCAGTTTTCCTCCCCTGGTACTCGGGTGCAACATTCCAGACGCTTTACTAACACTCTCCCCACTTGGAGAGTCAGTCCCTTTAACCTCCTGTTTGGCCCAGTTTGCAATTTCTGCGGAAGATGAACAGGAATAGTGAGAACCAATGAGAGGCTAGCTGGAGGTGTCTGGACGGGCAAATTTAACTCTCATTTCCCACCAGGAAGAGGAAATAACCAAAGGCTCAGCGTGCCGTACCGGAACCAGATTAGGGCCTGAAGCCATCCTGCGGTGTTGCGGCCAGCTCAAAAGAAAGCGAGTTGAAGAAAGGAGCTCAGGGGCACTGTAATTCACAATCCTGCAGAGTTATAAATGACAGCTATCGTCCAAAAATAGACTGAAGTAAGGCTGCCAAGAGGACTTGAAAGCGGGGCAGAATTGCAGGAAACCGATTTCAGGAGGTAGACTGGAATTGCATTGAAAGCATAGGAAAAGAGGCAGAACGTCCACAATGATGCACTTGGCCAAAAAGGGCGTATGCGTTTTTTCCTGAATATATTCAGGAAAAAACGCATACGCCCTTTTTGGCCAACCAAGCAAGCTTGCAAAGGAAATCTGCACTACAATGAAGTCTCACTTCCCCCCGGTCAAAAGGGCCATCTGAAAAAAGTGTAAAATCCAGAAAGGCAGGACAGGCCATTGAGAACTCGGAGCCTTGTTATGCTGATGGGCGGTATGTAAATTGCCAACAGACACTCAGGAGAAGTGTATGGTGTTTCCTGAAACATCTAAAAAACAAAGCAACAGAGCCTAGGGCACTTCCGTTTATGGTCCTATAGCTTAGGGAAATTAAAATCAAAAAGACACAGCCACCCCAAAGTTTGGAACGGCTCCGTTTACAAGAACCTCGTTTACCGTACAAGTTCAATATCACAGAAAGTGAAAAATGGATAAAGAACTTGTCGTACTTACGTACAATGCAGTATCACTCAGCAATGAAATCTATGTCATCAGGCCCGTAGCAGATTAATGAGTGGATTCAGGTACGATGATTCTAACTGAAATAAGTCACACAGAAAAAGAAACATCATAAGATATCACTAATACACGGAATGTAAACTTGGCTACACAGGAACTGAATTACAGAACAGAACAGGGTCTCAAATTTAGAAAACCAACTTATGCTTGCTTAAGGCGAAAGGTGAGTTGGGGTGCTGCATAAAACCAGAGATTGAAATGAGCACAGATAAAGTTCCTTAAGCCAAATATGGAATAGACAAGAGCTACTCCTTGCTCAACGAAATGGACTCCACACCCCATATTAAACGCCTAAGAATATACCTGACTAGTAAGTATCTTAAAACCTATGGATTGCTATGTCTCCAAAAGAGAATCAAGCGTGTGTACAAGGGTCATAAACGCAGCAGTGATAGGATTGGAGAGGTTCGGTGAGCAAATGAAGACCCTTTGAAGTCATATTGCATGGTACCCATTCCACGGGTTTCAACTACCCAGGTTTAAGTTATTCTTCCTTCAGCTAAAACATGCATGTGGAACCTAGAGTATGATCAACCATGTGATCGGGAGACGTGTTCAAATATGTCTCAGTTTTCGTACCCTGGTACTCGGGTGCAACATTCCAGACGCTTTACTAACACTCTCCCGACTTGGAGAGTCAGTCCCTTTAACCTCCTGTTTGGCCCAGTTTGCAATTTCTGCGGAAGATGAACAGGAATAGCGAGAACCAATGAGAGACTAGCTGGAGGTGTCTGGACGGGCAAATTTAACTCTCATTTCCCACCAGGAAGAGGAATTAACCAAAGGCTCAGCGTGCCGTGCCGGAACCAGATTAGGGCCTGAAGCCATCCTGCGGTGTTGCGGCCAGCTCACAAGAAAGCGAGTTGAAGAAAGGAGCTCAGGGGCACTGTAATTCACAAACCTGCAGAGTTATAAATGACAGCTATCGTCCAAAAATAGACTGAAGTAAGGCTGCCAAGAGGACTTGAAAGCGGGGCAGAATTGCAGGAAACCGATTTCAGGAGGTAGAGTGGAATTGCATTGAAAGCATAGGAAAAGAGGCAGAACGTCCACAATGATGCACTTGGCCAAAAAGGGCGTATGCGTTTTTTCCTGAATATATTCAGGAAAAAACGCATACGCCCTTTTTGGCCAACCAAGCAAGCTTGCAAAGGAAATCTGCACTACAATGAAGTCTCACTTCCCCCCGGTCAAAAGGGCCATCTGAAAAAAGTGTAAAATCCAGAAAGGCAGGACAGGCCATGGAGAACTGGGAGCCTTGTTATGCTGATGGGCGGGATGTAAATTGCCAACAACCACTCGGGAGAAGTGTATGGTGTTTCCTGAAACATCTAAAAAACAAAGCAACAGAACCTAGGGCACTTCCACTTATGGTCCTATAGCTTAGGGAAATTAAAATCAAAAAGACACAGCCACCCCAAAGTTTGGAACGGCTCTGTTTACAAGAACCTCGTTTACAGTACAAGTTCAACATCGCAGAAAGTGAAAAATGGATAAAGAAGTTGTGGTATTTACTTACAAAGCAATATCACTCAGCAATGAAATCTGTGTCATCAGGCCCTTAGCAGCACAATGAGTGGATTCAGGTATGATGATTCTAACTGAAATAAGTCACACAGAAAAAGAAACATCAAAAGATATCAGTAATACACGGAATGTAAACTTGGCTACACAGGAACTGAATTACAGAACAGAACAGGGTCTCAAATTTAGAAAACCAACTTATGCTTGCTTAAGGGGAAAGGTGAGTTGGGGTGCTGCATAAAACCAGAGATTGAAATGAGCACAGATAAAGTTCCTTAAGCCAAATATGGAATAGACAAGAGCTACTCCTTGCTCAACGAAATGGACTCAACACCGCATATTAAAGGCCTAAGAATGTACCTGACTAGTAAGTATCTTAAAACCTATGGATTGCTATGTCTCCGAAAGAGAATCAAGCATGTGTACAGGGGCATAAACGCAGCAGTGATAGGATTGGAGAGGTTCGGTGAGCAAATGAAGACCCTTTGAAGTCATATTGCATGGTACCCATTACACGGGTTTCAACTACCCAGGTTTTAGGTATTCTTCCTTCAGCTAAAACATGCATGTGGAACCCAAGTATGATCAACCATGTGAACGGGAGACGTGTTCAAATATGTCTCAGTTTTCCTGCCCTGGTACTCGGGTGCAACATTCCAGACGCTTTACTAACACTCTCCCCACTTGGAGAGTCAGCGCCTTTAACCTCCTGTTTGGCCCAGTTTGCAATTTCTGCGGAAGATGAACAGGAATAGCGAGAACCAATGAGAGGCTAGCTGGAGGTGTCTGGACGGGCAAATTTAACTCTCATTTCCCACCAGGAAGAGGAAATAACCAAAGGCTCAGTGTGCCGTGCCGGAACCAGATTAGGGCCTGAAGCCATCCTGCGGTGTTGCGGCCAGCTCACAAGAAAACGAGTTGAAGAAAGGAGCTCAGGGGCACTGTAATTCACAAACCTGCAGAGTTATAAATGACAGCTATCGTCCAAAAATAGACTGAAGTAAGGCTGCCAAGAGGACTTGAAAGCGGGGCAGAATTGCAGGAAACCGATTTCAGGAGGTAGACTGGAATTGCATTGAAATCATAGGAAAAGAGGCCGAACGTCCACAATGATGCACTTGGCCAAAAAGGGCGTATGCGTTTTTTCCTGAATATATTCAGGAAAAAACGCATACGCCCTTTTTGGCCAACCAAGCAAGCTTGCAAAGGAAATCTGCACTACAATGAAGTCTCACTTCCCCCCGGTCAAAAGGGCCATCTGAAAAAAGTGTAAAATCCAGAAAGGCAGGACAGGCCATGGAGAACTGGGAGCCTTGTTATGCTGATGGGCGGGATGTAAATTGCCAACAACCACTCGGGAGAAGTGTATGGTGTTTCCTGAAACATCTAAAAAACAAAGCAACAGAACCTAGGGCACTTCCACTTATGGTCCTATAGCTTAGGGAAATTAAAATCAAAAAGACACAGCCACCCCAAAGTTTGGAACGGCTCTGTTTACAAGAACCTCGTTTACAGTACAAGTTCAACATCACAGAAAGTGAAAAATGGATAAAGAATTTGTGGTATTTACTTACAAAGCAATATCACGCAGCAATGAAATCTGTGTCATCAGGCCCTTAGCAGCACAATGAGTGGATTCAGGTATGATGATTCTAACTGAAATAAGTCACACAGAAAAAGAAACATCATAAGATATCAGTAATACACGGAATGTAAACTTGGCTACACAGGAACTGAATTACAGAACAGAACAGGGTCTCAAATTTAGAAAACCAACTTATGCTTGCTTAAGGGGAAAGGTGAGTTGGGGTGCTGCATAAAACCAGAGATTGAAATGAGCACAGATAAAGTTCCTTAAGCCAAATATGGAATAGACAAGAGCTACTCCTTGCTCAACGAAATGGACTCAACACCGCATATTAAACGCCTAAGAATGTACCTGACCAGTAAGTATCTTAAAACCTATAGATTGCTATGTCTCCGAAAGAGAATCAAGCATGTGTACAGGGGCATAAACGCAGCAGTGATAGGATTGGAGAGGTTCGGTGAGCAAATGAAGACCCTTTGAAGTCATATTGCATGGTACCCATTCCACGGGTTTCAACTACCCAGGTTTTAGGTATTCTTCCTTCAGCTAAAACATGCATGTGGAACCCAAGTATGATCAACCATGTGAACGGGAGACGTGTTCAAATATGTCTCAGTTTTCCTCCCCTGGTACTCGGGTGCAACATTCCAGACGCTTTACTAACACTCTCCCCACTTGGAGAGTCAGCGCCTTTAACCTCCTGTTTGGCCCAGTTTGCAATTTCTGCGGAAGATGAACAGGAATAGCGAGAACCAATGAGAGGCTAGCTGGAGGTGTCTGGACGGGCAAATTTAACTCTCATTTCCCACCAGGAAGAGGAAATAACCAAAGGCTCAGTGTGCCGTGCCGGAACCAGATTAGGGCCTGAAGCCATCCTGCGGTGTTGCGGCCAGCTCACAAGAAAGCGAGTTGAAGAAAGGAGCTCAGGGGCACTGTAATTCACAAACCTGCAGAGTTATAAATGACAGCTATCGTCCAAAAATAGACTGAAGTAAGGCTGCCAAGAGGACTTGAAAGCGGGGCAGAATTGCAGGAAACCGATTTCAGGAGGTAGACTGGAATTGCATTGAAAGCATAGGAAAAGAGGCAGAACGTCCACAATGATGCACTTGGCCAAAAAGTGCGTATGCGTTTTTTCCTGAATATATTCAGGAAAAAACGCATACGCCCTTTTTGGCCAACCAAGCAAGCTTGCAAAGGAAATCTACACTACAATGAAGTCTCACTTCCCCCCGGTCAAAAGGGCCACCTGAAAAAAGTGTAAAATCCAGAAAGGCAGGACAGGCCATGGAGAACTGGGAGCCTTGTTATGCTGATGGGCGGGATGTAAATTGCCAACAACCACTCCAGAGAAGTGTATGGTGTTTCCTGAAACATCTAAAAAACAAAGCAACAGAACCTAGGGCACTTCCACTTATGGTCCTATAGCTTAGGGAAATTAAAATCAAAAAGACACAGCCACCCCAAAGTTTGGGACGCCTCCGTTTACAAGAACCTCGTTTACCGTACAAGTTCAATATCACAGAAAGGGAAAAATGGATAAAGAACTTGTGGTACTTACGTACAATGCAGTATCACTCAGCAATGAAATCTATGTCATCAGGTCCGTAGCAGCATAATGAGTGGATTCAGGTACGATGATTCTAACTGAAATAAGTCACACAGAAAAAGAAACATCATAAGATATCACTAATACACGGAATGTAAACTTGGCTACACAGGAACTGTATTCCAAAACAGAACAGGGTCTCAAATTTAGAAAACCAACTTATGCTTGCTTAAGGGGAAAGGTGAGTTGGGGTGCTGCATAAAACCAGAGATTGAAATGAGCACAGATAAAGTTCCTTAAGCCAAATATGGAATAGACAAGAGCTACTCCTTGCTCAACGAAATGGACTCAAAACCCCATATTAAACGCCTAAGAATGCATCTGACTAGTAAGTATCTTAAAACCTATGGATTGCTATGTCTCCAAAAGAGAATCAAGCGTGTGTACAGGGGCATAAACGCAGCAGTGATAGGATTGGAGAGGTTCGGTGAGCAAATGAAGACCCTTTGAAGTCATATTGCATGGTACCCATTACACGGGTCTCAACTCTCCAGGTTTAAGGTATTCTTCCTTCAGCTAAAACATGCATGTGGAACCCAGAGTATGAACAACCATGTGAACGGGAGATGTATTCAAATATGTCTCAGTTTTCCTCCCCTGGTACTCGGGTGCAACATTCCAGACGCTTTACTAACACTCTCCCGACTTGGAGAGTCAGTCCCTTTAACCTCCTGTTTGGCCCAGTTTGCAATTTCTGCGGAAGATGAACAGGAATAGCGAGAACCAATGAGAGGCTAGCTGGAGGTGTCTGGACGGGCAAATTTAACTCTCATTTCCCACCAGGAAGAGGAATTAACCAAAGGCTCAGCATGCCGGGCCGGAACCAGATTAGGGCCTGAAGCCATCCTGCGGTGTTGCGGCCAGGTCACAAGAAAGCGAGTTGAAGAAAGGAGCTCAGGGGCACTGTAATTCACAAACCTGCAGAGTTATAAATGACAGCTATCGTCCAAAAATAGACTGAAGTAAGGCTGCCAAGAGGACTTGAAAGAGGGGTAGAATTGCAGGAAACCGATTTCAGGAGGTAGACTGGAATTGCATTGAAAGCATAGGAAAAGAGGCAGAACGTCCACAATGATGCACTTGGCCAAAAAGGGCGTATGCGTTTTTTCCTGAATATATTCAGGAAAAAACGCATACGCCCTTTTTGGCCAACCAAGCAAGCTTGCAAAGGAAATCTGCACTACAATGAAGTCTCACTTCCCCCCGGTCAAAAGGGCCATCTGAAAAAAGTGTAAAATCCAGAAAGGCAGGACAGGCCATGGAGAACTGGGAGCCTTGTTATGCTGATGGGCGGGATGAAAACTGCCAAGAACCACTTGGGAGAAGTGTATGGTGTTTCCTGAAACAACTAAAAAACAAAGCAACAGAACCTAGGGCACTTCCACTTATGGTCCTATAGCTTAGGGAAATTAAAATGAAAAAGACACAGCCACCCCAAAGTTTGGAACGGCTCTGTTTACAAGAACCTCGTTTACAGTACAAGTTCAACATCGCAGAAAGTGAAAAATGGATAAAGAAGTTGTGGTATTTACTTACAAAGCAATATCACTCAGCAATGAAATCTGTGTCATCAGGCCCTTAGCAGCACAATGAGTGGATTCAGGTATGATGATTCTAACTGAAATAAGTCACACAGAAAAAGAAACATCATAAGATATCACTAATACACGGAATGTAAACTTGGCTACACAGGAACTGCATTCCAAAACAGAACAGGGTCTCAAATTTAGAAAACCAACTTATGCTTGCTTAAGGGGAAAGGTGAGTTGGGGTGCTGCATAAAACCAGAGATTGAAATGAGCACAGATAAAGTTCCTTAAGCCAAATATGGAATAGACAAGAGCTACTCCTTGCTCAACGAAATGGACTCAAAACCCCATATTAAACGCCTAAGAATGTACCTGACTAGTAAGTATCTTAAAACCTATGGATTGCTATGTCTCCAAAAGAGAATCAAGCGTGTGTACAGGGGCATAAACGCAGCAGTGATAGGATTGGAGAGGTTCGGTGAGCAAATGAAGACCCTTTGAAGTCATATTGCATGGTACCCATTACACGGGTCTCAACTCTCCAGGTTTAAGGTATTCTTCCTTCAGCTAAAACATGCATGTGGAACCCAGAGTATGATCAACCATGTGAACGGGAGACGTGTTCAAATATGTCTCAGTTTTCCTCCCGTGGTACTCGGGTGCAACATTCCAGACGCTTTACTAACACTCTCCCGACTTGGAGAGTCAGTCCCTTTAACCTCCTGTTTGGCCCAGTTTGCAATTTCTGCGGAAGATGAACAGGAATAGCGAGAACCAATGAGAGGCTACCTGGAGGTGTCTGGATGGGCAAATTCAACTGTCATTTCCCACCAGGAAGAGGAATTAACCAAAGGCTCAGCATGCCGGGCCGGAACCAGATTAGGGCCTGAAGCCATCCTGCGGTGTTGCGGCCAGCTCACAAGAAAGCGAGTTGAAGAAAGGAGCTCAGGGGCACTGTAATTCACAAACCTGCAGAGTTATAAATGACAGCTATCGTCCAAAAATAGACTGAAGTAAGGCTGCCAAGAGGACTTGAAAGCGGGGCAGAATTGCAGGAAACCGATTTCAGGAGGTAGACTGGAATTGCATTGAAAGCATAGGAAAAGAGGCAGAACGTCCACAATGATGCACTTGGCCAAAAAGGGCGTATGCGTTTTTTCCTGAATATATTCAGGAAAAAACGCATACGCCCTTTTTGGCCAACCAAGCAAGCTTGCAAAGGAAATCTGCACTACAATGAAGTCTCACTTCCCCCCGGTCAAAAGGGCCATCTGAAAAAAGTGTAAAATCCAGAAAGGCAGGACAGGCCATGGAGAACTGGGAGCCTTGTTATGCTGATGGGCGGGATGTAAATTGCCAACAGACACTCAGGAGAAGTGTATGGTGTTTCCTGAAACATCTAAAAAATAAAGCAACAGAACCTAGGGCACTTCCACTTATGGTCCTATAGCTTAGGGAAATTAAAATCAAAAAGACACAGCCACCCCAAAGTTTGGGACGCCTCCGTTTACAAGAACCTCGTTTACCGTACAAGTTCAATATCACAGAATGTGAAAAATGGATAAAGAACTTGTGGTACTTACGTACAATGCAGTATCACTCAGCAATGAAATCTATGTCATCAGGTCCGTAGCAGCATAATGAGTGGATTCAGGTACGATGATTCTAACTGAAATAAGTCACACAGAAAAAGAAACATCATAAGATATCACTAATACACGGAATGTAAACTTGGCTACACAGGAACTGCATTCCAAAACAGAACAGGGTCTCAAATTTAGAAAACCAACTTATGCTTGCTTAAGGGGAAAGGTGAGTTGGGGTGCTGCATAAAACCAGAGATTGAAATGAGCACAGATAAAGTTCCTTAAGCCAAATATGGAATAGACAAGAGCTACTCCTTGCTCAACGAAATGGACTCAAAACCCCATATTAAACGCCTAAGAATGCATCTGACTAGTAAGTATCTTAAAACCTATGGATTGCTATGTCTCCAAAAGAGAATCAAGCGTGTGTACAGGGGCATAAACGCAGCAGTGATAGGATTGGAGAGGTTCGGTGAGCAAATGAAGACCCTTTGAAGTCATATTGCATGGTACCCATTACACGGGTCTCAACTCTCCAGGTTTAAGGTATTCTTCCTTCAGCTAAAACATGCATGTGGAACCCAGAGTATGAACAACCATGTGAACGGGAGATGTATTCAAATATGTCTCAGTTTTCCTCCCCTGGTACTCGGGTGCAACATTCCAGACGCTTTACTAACACTCTCCCGACTTGGAGAGTCAGTCCCTTTAACCTCCTGTTTGGCCCAGTTTGCAATTTCTGCGGAGGATGAACAGGAATAGCGAGAACAAATGAGAGGCTAGCTGGAGGTGTCTGAACGGGCAAATTCAACTCTCATTTCCCACCAGGAAGAGGAATTAACCAAAGGCTCAGCATGCCGGGCCGGAACCAGATTAGGGCCTGAAGTCATCCTGCGGTGTTGCGGCCAGGTCACAAGAAAGCGAGTTGAAGAAAGGAGCTCAGGGGCACTGTAATTCACAAACCTGCAGAGTTATAAATGACAGCTATCTTCCAAAAATAGACTGAAGTGAGGCTGCCAAGAGGACTTGAAAGAGGGGCAGAATGGCAGGAAACCGATTTCAGGAGGTAGACTGGAATTGCATTGAAAGCATAGGAAAAGAGGCAGAACGTCCACAATGATGCACTTGGCCAAAAAGGGCGTATGCGTTTTTTCCTGAATATATTCAGGAAAAAACGCATACGCCCTTTTTGGCCAACCAAGCAAGCTTGCAAAGGAAATCTGCACTACAATGAAGTCTCACTTCCCCCCGGTCAAAAGGGCCATCTGAAAAAAGTGTAAAATCCAGAAAGGCAGGACAGGCCATGGAGAACTGGGAGCCTTGTTATGCTGATGGGCGGGATGTTAATTGCCAACAACCACTCCAGAGAAGTGTATGGTGTTTCCTGAAACAACTAAAAAACAAAGCAACAGAACCTAGGGCACTTCCACTTATGGTCCTATAGCTTAGGGAAATTAAAATGAAAAAGACACAGCCACCCCAAAGTTTGGAACGGCTCTGTTTACAAGAACCTCGTTTACAGTACAAGTTCAACATCGCAGAAAGTGAAAAATGGATAAAGAAGTTGTGGTATTTACTTACAAAGCAATATCACTCAGCAATGAAATCTGTGTCATCAGGCCCTTAGCAGCACAATGAGTGGATTCAGGTATGATGATTCTAACTGAAATAAGTCACACAGAAAAAGAAACATCATAAGATATCACTAATACACGGAATGTAAACTTGGCTACACAGGAACTGCATTCCAAAACAGAACAGGGTCTCAAATTTAGAAAACCAACTTATGCTTGCTTAAGGGGAAAGGTGAGTTGGGGTGCTGCATAAAACCAGAGATTGAAATGAGCACAGATAAAGTTCCTTAAGCCAAATATGGAATAGACAAGAGCTACTCCTTGCTCAACGAAATGGACTCAAAACCCCATATTAAACGCCTAAGAATGTACCTGACTAGTAAGTATCTTAAAACCTATGGATTGCTATGTCTCCAAAAGAGAATCAAGCGTGTGTACAGGGGCATAAACGCAGCAGTGATAGGATTGGAGAGGTTCGGTGAGCAAATGAAGACCCTTTGAAGTCATATTGCATGGTACCCATTACACGGGTCTCAACTCTCCAGGTTTAAGGTATTCTTCCTTCAGCTAAAACATGCATGTGGAACCCAGAGTATGATCAACCATGTGAACGGGAGACGTGTTCAAATATGTCTCAGTTTTCCTCCCCTGGTACTCGGGTGCAACATTCCAGACGCTTTACTAACACTCTCCCGACTTGGAGAGTCAGTCCCTTTAACCTCCTGTTTGGCCCAGTTTGCAATTTCTGCGGAAGATGAACAGGAATAGCGAGAACCAATGAGAGGCTACCTGGAGGTGTCTGGATGGGCAAATTCAACTGTCATTTCCCACCAGGAAGAGGAATTAACCAAAGGCTCAGCATGCCGGGCTGGAAACAGATTAGGGCCTGAAGCCATCCTGCGATGTTGCGGCCAGCTCACAAGAAAGCGAGTTGAAGAAAGGAGCTCAGGGGCACTGTAATTCACAAACCTGCAGAGTTATAAATGACAGCTATCGTCCAAAAATAGACTGAAGTAAGGCTGCCAAGAGGACTTGAAAGCGGGGCAGAATTGCAGGAAACCGATTTCAGGAGGTAAACTGGAATTGCATTGAAAGCATAGGAAAAGAGGCAGAACGTCCACAATGATGCACTTGGCCAAAAAGGGCGTATGCGTTTTTTCCTGAATATATTCAGGAAAAAACGCATACGCCCTTTTTGGCCAACCAAGCAAGCTTGCAAAGGAAATCTGCACTACAATGAAGTCTCACTTCCCCCCGGTCAAAAGGGCCATCTGAAAAAAGTGTAAAATCCAGAAAGGCAGGACAGGCCATGGAGAACTGGGAGCCTTGTTATGCTGATGGGCGGGATGTAAATTGCCAACAGACACTCAGGAGAAGTGTATGGTGTTTCCTGAAACATCTAAAAAATAAAGCAACAGAACCTAGGGCACTTCCACTTATGGTCCTATAGCTTAGGGAAATTAAAATCAAAAAGACACAGCCACCCCAAAGTTTGGGACGCCTCCGTTTACAAGAACCTCGTTTACCGTACAAGTTCAATATCACAGAATGTGAAAAATGGATAAAGAACTTGTGGTACTTACGTACAATGCAGTATCACTCAGCAATGAAATCTATGTCATCAGGTCCGTAGCAGCATAATGAGTGGATTCAGGTACGATGATTCTAACTGAAATAAGTCACACAGAAAAAGAAACATCATAAGATATCACTAATACACGGAATGTAAACTTGGCTACACAGGAACTGCATTCCAAAACAGAACAGGGTCTCAAATTTAGAAAACCAACTTATGCTTGCTTAAGGGGAAAGGTGAGTTGGGGTGCTGCATAAAACCAGAGATTGAAATGAGCACAGATAAAGTTCCTTAAGCCAAATATGGAATAGACAAGAGCTACTCCTTGCTCAACGAAATGGACTCAAAACCCCATATTAAACGCCTAAGAATGCATCTGACTAGTAAGTATCTTAAAACCTATGGATTGCTATGTCTCCAAAAGAGAATCAAGCGTGTGTACAGGGGCATAAACGCAGCAGTGATAGGATTGGAGAGGTTCGGTGAGCAAATGAAGACCCTTTGAAGTCATATTGCATGGTACCCATTACACGGGTCTCAACTCTCCAGGTTTAAGGTATTCTTCCTTCAGCTAAAACATGCATGTGGAACCCAGAGTATGATCAACCATGTGAACGGGAGACGTGTTCAAATATGTCTCAGTTTTCCTCCCCTGGTACTCGGGTGCAACATTCCAGACGCTTTACTAACACTCTCCCGACTTGGAGAGTCAGTCCCTTTAACCTCCTGTTTGGCCCAGTTTGCAATTTCTGCGGAAGATGAACAGGAATAGCGAGAACCAATGAGAGGCTAGCTGGAGGTGTCTGGACGGGCAAATTTAACTCTCATTTCCCACCAGGAAGAGGAATTAACCAAAGGCTCAGCATGCCGGGCCGGAACCAGATTAGGGCCTGAAGCCATCCTGCGGTGTTGCGGCCAGGTCACAAGAAAGCGAGTTGAAGAAAGGAGCTCAGGGGCACTGTAATTCACAAACCTGCAGAGTTATAAATGACAGCTATCTTCCAAAAATAGACTGAAGTGAGGCTGCCAAGAGGACTTGAAAGCGGGGCAGAATTGCAGGAAACCGATTTCAGGAGGTAGACTGGAATTGCATTGAAAGCATAGGAAAAGAGGCAGAACGTCCACAATGATGCACTTGGCCAAAAAGGGCGTATGCGTTTTTTCCTGAATATATTCAGGAAAAAACGCATACGCCCTTTTTGGCCAACCAAGCAAGCTTGCAAAGGAAATCTGCACTACAATGAAGTCTCACTTCCCCCCGGTCAAAAGGGCCATCTGAAAAAAGTGTAAAATCCAGAAAGGCAGGACAGGCCATGGAGAACTGGGAGCCTTGTTATGCTGATGGGCGGGATGTTAATTGCCAACAACCACTCCAGAGAAGTGTATGGTGTTTCCTGAAACAACTAAAAAACAAAGCAACAGAACCTAGGGCACTTCCACTTATGGTCCTATAGCTTAGGGAAATTAAAATGAAAAAGACACAGCCACCCCAAAGTTTGGAACGGCTCTGTTTACAAGAACCTCGTTTACAGTACAAGTTCAACATCGCAGAAAGTGAAAAATGGATAAAGAAGTTGTGGTATTTACTTACAAAGCAATATCACTCAGCAATGAAATCTGTGTCATCAGGCCCTTAGCAGCACAATGAGTGGATTCAGGTATGATGATTCTAACTGAAATAAGTCACACAGAAAAAGAAACATCATAAGATATCACTAATACACGGAATGGAAACTTGGCTACACAGGAACTGAATTACAGAACAGAACAGGGTCTCAAATTTAGAAAACCAACTTATTCTTGCTTAAGGTAAAGGTGAGTTGGGGTGCTGCATAAAACCAGAGATTGAAATGAGCACAGATAAAGTTCCTTAAGCCAAATATGGAATAGACAAGAGCTACTCCTTGCTCAACGAAATGGACTCAACACCCCATATTAAACGCCTAGGAATGTACCTGACTAGTAAGTATCTTAAAACCTATGGATTGCTATGTCTCCGAAAGAGAATCAAGCATGTGTACAGGGGCATAAACGCAGCAGTGATAGGATTGGAGAGGTTCGGTGAGCAAATGAAGACCCTTTGAAGTCATATTGCATGGTACCCATTCCACGGGTTTCAACTACCCAGGTTTAAGGTATTCTTCCTTCAGCTAAAACATGCATGTGGAACCTAGAGTATGATCAACCATGTGATCAGGAGATGTGTTCAAATATGTCTCAGTTTTCCTCCCCTGGTACTCGGGTGCAACATTCCAGACGCTTTACTAACACTCTCGCCACTTGGAGAGTCAGTCCCTTTAACCTCCTGTTTGGCCCAGTTTGCAATTTCTGCGGAAGATGAACAGGAATAGCGAGAACCAATGAGAGACTAGCTGGAGGTGTCTGGACGGGCAAATTTAACTCTCATTTCCCACCAGGTAGAGGAATTAACCAAAGGCTCAGCATGCCGTGCCGGAACCAGATTAGGGCCTGAAGCCATCCTGCGGTGTTGCGGCCAGGTCACAAGAAAGCGAGTTGAAGAAAGGAGCTCAGGGGCACTGTAATTCACAAACCTGCAGAGTTATAAATGACAGCTATCGTCCAAAAATAGACTGAAGTAAGCCTGCCAAGAGGACTTGGAAGCGGGGCAGAATTGCAGGAAACCGATTTCAGGAGGTAGACTGGAATTGCATTTAAAGCATAGGAAAAGAGGCAGAACGTCCACAATGATGCACTTGGCCAAAAAGGGCGTATGCGTTTTTTCCTGAATATATTCAGGAAAAAACGCATACGCCCTTTTTGGCCAACCAAGCAAGCTTGCAAAGGAAATCTGCACTACAATGAAGTCTCACTTCCCCCCGGTCAAAAGGGCCATCTGAAAAAAGTGTAAAATCCAGAAAGGCAACAGGCCATTGAGAACTGGGAGCCTTGTTATGCTGATGGGCGGGATGTAAATTTCCAACAGACACTTGGGAGAAGTGTATGGTGTTTCCTGAAACATCTAAAAAACAAAGCAACAGAGCCTAGGGCACTTCCACTTATGGTCCTATAGCTTAGGGAAATTAAAATCAAAAAGACACAGCCACCCCAAAGTTTGGAACGGCTCTGTTTACAAGAACCTCGTTTACAGTACAAGTTCAACATCGCAGAAAGTGAAAAATGGATAAAGAACTTGAGGTACGTACGTACAATGCAGTATCACTCAGCAATGAAATCTATGTCATCAGGCCCGTAGCAGCATAATGAGTAGATTCAGGTACGATGATTCTAACTGAAATAAGTCACACAGAAAATGAAACATCATAAGATATCACTAATACACGGAATGTAAACTTGGCTACACAGGAACTGAATTCCAAAACAGAACAGGTTCTCAAATTTAGAAAACCAACTTATGCTTGCTTAAGGGTAAAGGTGAGTTGGGGTGCTGCATAAAACCAGAGATTGAAATGAGCACAGATAAAGTTCCTTAAGCCAAATATGGAATAGACAAGAGCTACTCCTTGCTCAACGAAATGGAATCAACACCGCATATTAAACGCCTAAGAATGTACCTGACTAGTAAGTATCTTAAAACCTATGGATTGCTATGTCTCCGAAAGAGAATCAAGCATGTGTACAGGGGCATAAACGCAGCAGTGATAGGATTGGAGAGGTTCGGTGAGCAAATGAAGACCCTTTGAAGTCATACTGCATGGTACCCATTCCACGGGTTTCAACTACCCAGGTTTTAGGTATTCTTCCTTAAGCTAAAACATGCATGTGGAACCCAGAGTATGATCAACCATGTGATCGGGAGACGTGTTCAAATATGTCTCAGTTTTCCTCCCCTGGTACTCGGGTGCAACATTCCAGACGCTTTACTAACACTCTCCCCACTTGGAGAGTCAGCGCCTTTAACCTCCTGTTTGGCCCAGTTTGCAATTTCTGCGGAAGATGAACAGGAATAGCGAGAACCAATGAGAGGCTAGCTGGAGGTGTCTGGACGGGCAAATTTAACTCTCATTTCCCACCAGGAAGAGGAAATAACGAAAGGCTCAGCATGCCCTACCAGAACCAGATTAGGGCCTGAAGCCATCCTGCGGTGTTGCGGCCAGCTCAAAAGAAAGCGAGTTGAAGAAAGGAGCTCAGGGGCACTGTAATTCACAAACCTGCAGAGTTATAAATGACAGCTATCGTCCAAAAATAGACTGAAGTAAGGCTGCCAAGAGGACTTGAAAGCGGGGCAGAATTGCAGGAAACCGATTTCAGGAGGTAGAGTGGAATTGCATTGAAAGCATAGGAAAAGAGGCAGAACGTCCACAATGATGCACTTGGCCAAAAAGGGCGTATGCGTTTTTTCCTGAATATATTCAGGAAAAAACGCATACGCCCTTTTTGGCCAACCAAGCAAGCTTGCAAAGGAAATCTGCACTACAATGAAGTCTCACTTCCCCCCGGTCAAAAGGGCCATCTGAAAAAAGTGTAAAATCCAGAAAGGCAGGACAAGCCATGGAGAACTGGGAGCCTTGTTATGCTGATGGGCGGGATGTAAATTGCCAACAGACACTCGGGAGAAGTGTATGGTGTTTCCTGAAACATCTAAAAAACAAAGCAACAGAGCCTAGGGCACTGCCACTTATGGTCCTATAGCTTAGGGAAATTAAAATCAAAAAGACACAGCCACCCCAAAGTTTGGGACGCCTCTGTTTACAAGAACCTCGTTTACAGTACAAGTTCAACATCGCAGAAAGTGAAAAATGGATAAAGAAGTTGTGGTATTTACTTACAAAGCAATATCACTCAGCAATGAAATCTATGTCATCAGGCCCTTAGCATCACAATGAGTGGATTCAGGTATGATGATTCTAACTGAAATAAGTCACACAGAAAAAGAAACATCATAAGATATCAGTAATACACGGAATGTAAACTTGGCTACACAGGAACTGAATTACAGAACAGAACAGGGTCTCAAATTTAGAAAACCAACTTATGCTTGCTTAAGGGTAAAGGTGAGTTGGGGTGCTGCATAAAACCAGAGATTGAAATGAGCACAGATAAAGTTCCTTAAGCCAAATATGGAATAGACAAGAGCTACTCCTTGCTCAACGAAATGGACTCAACATCCCATATTAAACGCCTAAGAATGTACCTGACTAGTAAGTATCTTAAAACCTATGGATTGCTATGTCTCCGAAAGAGAATCAAGCATGTGTACAGGGGCATAAACGCAGCAGTGCTAGGATTGGAGAGGTTCGGTGAGCAAATGAAGACCCTTTGAAGTCATATTGCATGGTACCCATTCCACGGGTTTCAACTACCCAGGTTTAAGGTATTCTTCCTTCAGCTAAAACATGCATGTGGAACCTAGAGTATGATCAACCATGTGATCGGGAGACGTGTTCAAATATGTCTCAGTTTTCCTCCCCTGGTACTCGGGTGCAACATTCCATACGCTTTACTAACACTCTCCCCACTTGGAGAGTCAGTCCCTTTAACCTCCTGTTTGGCCCAGTTTGCAATTTCTGCGGAAGATGAACAGGAATAGCGAGAACCAATGAGAGGCTAGCTGGTTGTGTCTGGACGGGCAAATTTAACTCTCATTTCCCACCAGGAAGAGGAATTAACCGAAGGCTCAGCATGCCGGGCTGGAAACAGATTAGGGCCTGAAGCCATCCTGCGGTGTTGCGGCCAGGTCACAAGAAAGCGAGTTGAAGAAAGGAGCTCAGGGGCACTGTAATTCACAAACCTGCAGAGTTATAAATGACAGCTATCGTCCAAAAATAGACTAAAGTAAGGCTGCCAAGAGGACTTGAAAGTGGGGCAGAATTGCAGGAAACCGATTTCAGGAGGTAGACTGGAATTGCATTGAAAGCATAGGAAAAGAGGCAGAACGTCCACAATGATGCACTTGGCCAAAAAGGGCGTATGCGTTTTTTCCTGAATATATTCAGGAAAAAATGCATACGCCCTTTTTGGCCAACCAAGCAAGCTTGCAAAGGAAATCTGCACTACAATGAAGTCTCACTTCCCCCCGGTCAAAAGAGCCATCTGAAAAAAGTGTAAAATCCAGAAAGGCAGGACAGGCCATGGAGAACTGGGAGCATTGTTATGCTGATGGGCGGGATGTAAATTGCCAACAGACACTCGGGAGAAGTGTATGGTGTTTCCTGAAACATCTAAAAAACAAAGCAACAGAGCCTAGGGCACTGCCACTTATGGTCCTATAGCTTAGGGAAATTAAAATCAAAAAGACACAGCCACCCCAAAGTTTGGGACGCCTCTGTTTACAAGAACCTCGTTTACAGTACAAGTTCAACATTGCAGAAAGTGAAAAATGCATAAAGAAGTTGTGGTATTTACTTACAAAGCAATATCACTCAGCAATGAAATCTATGTCATCAGGCCCTTAGCATCACAATGAGTGGATTCAGGTATGATGATTCTAACTGAAGTAAGTCACACAGAAAAAGAAACATCATAAGATATCAGTAATACACGGAATGTAAACTTGGCTACACAGGAACTGAATTCCAAAACAGAACAGGGTCTCAAATTTAGAAAACCAACTTATGCTTGCTTAAGGGTAAAGGTGAGTTGGGGTGCTGCATAAAACCAGAGATTGAAATGAGCACAGATAAAGTTCCTTAGGCCAAATATGGAATAGACAAGAGCTACTCCTTGCTCAACGAAATGGACTCAACACCGCATATTAAACGCCTAAGAATGTACCTGACTAGTAAGTATCGTAAAACCTATGGATTGCTATGTCTCCGAAAGAGAATCAAGCATGTGTACAGGGGCATAAACGCAGCAGTGATAGGATTGGAGAGGTTCGGTGAGCAAATGAAGACCCTTTGAAGTCATATTGCATGGTACCCATTACACGGGTCTCAACTCTCCAGGTTTAAGGTATTCTTCCTTCAGCTAAAACATGCATGTGGAACCCAAGTATGATCAACCATGTGAACGGGAGACGTGTTCAAATATGTCTCAGTTTTCCTCCCCTGGTACTCGGGTGCAACATTCCAGACGCTTTACTAACACTCTCCCCACATGGAGAGTCAGCGCCTTTAACCTCCTGTTTGGCCCAGTTTGCAATTTCTGCGGAAGATGAACAGGAATAGCGAGAACCAATGAGAGACTAGCTGGAGGTGTCTGGACGGGCAAATTTAACTCTCATTTCCCACCAGGAAGAGGAAATAACCAAAGGCTCAGCGTGCCGTACCGGAACCAGATTAGGGCCTGAAGCCATCCTGCGGTGTTGCGGCCAGCTCAAAAGAAAGCGAGTTGAAGAAAGGAGCTCAGGGGCACTGTAATTCACAAACCTGCAGAGTTATAAATGACAGCTATCGTCCAAAAATAGACTGAAGTAAGGCTGCCAAGAGGACTTGAAAGTGGGGCAGAATTGCAGGAAACCGATTTCAGGACGTAGACTGGAATTGCATTGAAAGCATAGGAAAAGAGGCAGAACGTCCACAATGATGCACTTGGCCAAAAAGGGCGTATGCGTTTTTTCCTGAATATATTCAGGAAAAAACGCATACGCCCTTTTTGGCCAACCAAGCAGGCTTGCAAAGGAAATCTGCACTACAATGAAGTTTCACTTCCCCCCGGTCAAAAGGGCCATCTGAAAAAAGTGTAAAATCCAGAAAGGCAGGACAGGCCATGGAGAACTGGGAGCCTTGTTATGCTGATGGGCGGGATGTAAATTGCCAACAGACACTCGGGAGAAGTGTATGGTGTTTCCTGAAACATCTAAAAAACAATGCAACAGAGCCTAGGGCACTTCCACTTATGGTCCTATAGCTTAGGGAAATTAAAATCAAAAAGACACAGCCACCCCAAAGTTTGGGACGCCTCCGTTTACAAGAACCTCGTTTACTGTACAAGTTCAATATAACAGAAAGTGAAAAATGGATAAAGAACTTGTGGTATTTACTTACAAAGGAATATCAATCAGCAATGAAATCTATGTCATCAGGCCCGTAGCAGCATAATGAGTGGATTCAGGTATGATGATTCTAACTGAAATAAGTCACACAGAAAAAGAAACATCATAAGGTATCAGTAATACACGGAATGTAAACTTGGCTACACAGGAACTGAATTACAGAACAGAACAGGGTCTCAAATTTAGAAAAACAACTTATGCTTGCTTAAGGGGAAAGGTGAGTTGGGGTGCTGCATAAAACCAGAGATTGAAATGAGCACAGATAAAGTTCCTTAAGCCAAATATGGAATAGACAAGAGCTACTCCTTGCTCAACGAAATGGACTCAACACCGCATATTAAACGCCTAAGAATGTACCTGACTTGTAATTATCTTAAAACCTATGGATTGCTATGTCTCCGAAAGAGAATCAAGCATGTGTACAGGGGCATAAACACAGCACTGATAGGATTGGAGGTTCGGTGAACAAATGAAGACCCTTTGAAGTCATATTGCATGGTACCCATTCCACGGGTTTCAACTACCTAGGTTTAAGGTATTCTTCCTTCAGCTAAAACATGCATGTGGAACCTAGAGTATGATCAACCATGTGATCGGGAGACGTGTTCAAATATGTCTCAGTTTTCGTACCCTGGGACTCTGGTGCAACATTCCAGACGCTTTACTAACACTCTCCCGACTTGGAGAGTCAGTCCCTTTAACCTCCTGTTTGGCCCAGTTTGCAATTTCTGCGGAAGATGAACAGGAATAGCGAGAACCAATGAGAGACTAGCTGGAGGTGTCTGGACGGGCAAATTTAACTCTCATTTCCCACCAGGAAGAGGAATTAACCAAAGGCTCAGCGTGCCGTGCCGGAACCAGATTAGGGCCTGAAGCCATCCTGTGGTGTTGCGGCCAGCTCACAAGAAAGCGAGTTGAAGAAAGGAGCTCAGGGGCACTGTAATTCACAAACCTGCAGAGTTATAAATGACAGCTATCGTCCAAAAATAGACTGAAGTAAGGCTGCCAAGAGGACTTGAAAGCGGGGCAGAATTGCAGGAAACCGATTTCAGGAGGTAGACTGGAATTGCATTGAAAGCATAGGAAAAGAGGCAGAACGTCCACAATGATGCACTTGGCCAAAAAGGGCGTATGCGTTTTTTCCTGAATATATTCAGGAAAAAACGCATACGCCCTTTTTGGCCAACCAAGCAAGCTTGCAAAGGAAATCTGCACTACAATGAAGTCTCACTTCCCCCCGGTCAAAAGGGCCATCTGAAAAAAGTGTAAAATCCAGAAAGGCAGGACAGGCCATGGAGAACTGGGAGCCTTGTTATGCTGATGGGCGGGATGTAAATTGCCAACAACCACTCGGGAGAAGTGTATGGTGTTTCCTGAAACATCTAAAAAACAAAGCAACAGAACCTAGGGCACTTCCACTTATGGTCCTATAGCTTAGGGAAATTAAAATCAAAAAGACACAGCCACCCCAAAGTTTGGAACGGCTCTGTTTGCAAGAACCTCGTTTACAGTACAAGTTCAACATCGCAGAAAGTGAAAAATGGATAAACAAGTTGTGGTATTTACTTACAAAGCAATATCACTCAGCAATGAAATCTGTGTCATCAGGCCCTTAGCAGCACAATGAGTGGATTCAGGTATGATGATTCTAACTGAAATAAGTCACACAGAAAAAGAAACATCATAAGATATCAGTAATACACGGAATGTAAACTTGGCTACACAGGAACTGAATTACAGAACAGAACAGGGTCTCAAACTTAGAAAACCAACTTATTCTTGCTTAAGGGTAAAGGTGAGTTGGGGTGCTGCATAAAACCAGAGATTGAAATGAGCACAGATAAAGTTCCTTAAGCCAAATATGGAATAGACAAGAGCTACTCCTTGCTCAACGAAATGGACTGAACACCCCATATTAAACGCCTAAGAATGTACCTGACTAGTAAGTATCTTAAAACCTATGGATTGCTATGTCTCCGAAAGAGAATCAAGCATGTGTACAGGGGCATAAACGCAGCAGTGCTAGGATTGGAGAGGTTCGGTGAGCAAATGAAGACCCTTTGAAGTCATATTGCATGGTACCCATTCCACGGGTTTCAACTACCCAGGTTTTAGGTATTCTTCCTTCAGCTAAAACATGCATGTGGAACCCAGAGTATGAGCAACCATGTGATCGGGAGACGTGTTCAAATATGTCTCAGTTTTCGTACCCTGGTACTCAGGTGCAACATTCCAGACGCTTTACTAACACTCTCCCGACTTGGAGAGTCAGCACCTTTAACCTCCTGTTTGGCCCAGTTTGCAATTTCTGCGGAAGATGAACAGGAATAGCGAGAACCAATGAGAGACTAGCTGGAGGTGTCTGGACGGGCATATTTAACTCTCATTTCCCACCAGGAAGAGGAAATAACCAAAGGTTCAGCGTGCCGTGCCGGAACCAGATTAGGGCCTGAAGCCATCCTGCGGTGTTGCGGCCAGGTCACAAGAAAGCGAGTTGAAGAAAGGAGCTCAGGGGCACTGTAATTCACAAACCTGCAGAGTTATAAATGACAGCTATCATCCAAAAATAGACTGAAGTAAGGCTGCCAAGAGGACTTGAAAGCGGGGCAGAATTGCAGGAAACCGATTTCAGGAGGTAGACTGGAATTGCATTGAAAGCATAGGAAAAGAGGCAGAACGTCCACAATGATGCACTTGGCCAAAAAGGGCGTATGCGTTTTTTCCTGAATATATTCAGGAAAAAACGCATACGCCCTTTTTGGCCAACCAAGCAAGCTTGCAAAGGAAATCTGCACTACAATGAAGTCTCACTTCCCCCCGGTCAAAAGAGCCATCTGAAAAATGTGTAAAATCCAGAAAGGCAGGACAGGCCATGGAGAACTGGGAGCCTTGTTATGCTGATGGGCGGGATGTAAATTGCCAACAGACACTCGGGAGAAGTGTATGGTGTTTCCTGAAACATCTAAAAAACAAAGCAACAGAGTCTAGGGCACTTCCACTTATGGTCCTATAGCTTAGGGAAATTAAAATCAAAAAGACACAGCCACCCCAAAGTTTGGGACGCCTCCATTTACAAGAACCTCGTTTACCGTACAAGTTCAATATCACAGAAAGTGAAAAATGGATAAAGAACTTGTGGTACTTACGTACAATGCAGTATCACTCAGCAATGAAATCTATGTCATCAGGCCCGTAGCAGCACAATGAGTGGATTCAGGTATGATGATTCTAACTGAAATAAGTCACACAGAAAAAGAAACATCATAAGATATCAGTAATACACGGAATGTAAACTTGGCTACACAGGAACTGAATTCCAAAACAGAACAGGGTCTCAAATTTAGAAAACCAACTTATGCTTGCTTAAGGGGAAAGGTGAGTTGGGGTGCTGCATAAAACCAGAGATTGAAATGAGCACAGATAAAGTTCCTTAAGCCAAATATGGAATAGACAAGAGCTACTCCTTGCTCAACGAAATGGACTCAACACCGCATATTAAACGCCTAAGAATGTACCTGACTAGTAAGTATCTTAAAACCTATGGATTGCTATGTCTCCGAAAGAGAATCAAGCATGTGTACAGGGGCATAAACGCAGCAGTGATAGGATTGGAGAGGTTCGGTGAGCAAATGAAGACCCTTTGAAGTCATATTGCATGGTACCCATTCCACGGGTTTCAACTACCCAGGTTTTAGGTATTCTTCCTTCAGCTAAAACATGCATGTGGAACCCAGAGTATGATCAACCATGTGATCGGGAGACGTGTTCAAATATGTCTCAGTTTTCGTACCCTGGTACTCGGGTACAACATTCCAGATGCTTTACTAACACTCTCCCCACTTGGAGAGTCAGCACCTTTAACCTCCTGTTTGGCCCAGTTTGCAATTTCTGCGGAAGATGAACAGGAATAGCGAGAACCAATGAGAGACTAGCTGGAGGTGTCTGGACGGGCAAATTTAACTCTCATTTCCCACCAGGAAGAGGAATTAACCAAAGGCTCAGCGTGCCGTGCCGGAACCAGATTAGGGCCTGAAGCCATCCTGCGGTGTTGCGGCCATCTCACAAGAAAGCGAGTTGAAGAAAGGAGCTCAGGGGCACTGTAATTCACAAACCTGCAGAGTTATAAATGAGAGCTATCGTCCAAAAATAGACTGAAGTAAGCCTGCCAAGAGGACTTGAAAGCGGGGCAGAATTGCAGGAAACCGATTTCAGGAGGTAGACTGGAATTGCATTGAAAGCATAGGAAAAGAGGCAGAACGTCCACAATGATGCACTTGGCCAAAAAGGGCGTATGCGTTTTTTCCTGAATATATTCAGGAAAAAACGCATACGCCCTTTTTGGCCAACCAAGCAAGCTTGCAAAGGAAATCTGCACTACAATGAAGTCTCACTTCCCCCCGGTCAAAAGGGCCATCTGAAAAAAGTGTAAAATCCAGAAAGGCAGGACAGGCCATGGAGAACTGGGAGCCTTGTTATGCTGATGGGCGGGATGTAAATTGCCAACAGACACTCGGGAGAAGTGTATGGTGTTTCCTGAAACATCTAAAAAACAAAGCAACAGAGCCTAGGGCACTTCCACTTATGGTCCTATAGCTTAGGGAAATTAAAATCAAAAAGACACAGCCAACCCAAAGTTTGGGACGCCTCCGTTTACAAGAACCCCGTTTACCGTACAAGTTCAATATCACAGAAAGTGAAAAATGGATAAAGAACTTGTGGTACTTACGTACAATGCAGTATCACTCAGCAATGAAATCTATGTCATCAGGCCCATAGCAGCACAATGAGTGGATTCAGGTATGATGATTCTAACTGAAATAAGTCACACAGAAAAAGAAACATCATAAGATATCAGTAATACACGGAATGTAAACTTGGCTACACAGGAACTGAATTCCAAAACAGAACAGGGTCTCAAATTTAGAAAACCAACTTATGCTTGCTTAAGGGGAAAGGTGAGTTGGGGTGCTGCATAAAACCAGAGATTGAAATGAGCACAGATAAAGTTCCTTAAGCCAAATATGGAATAGACAAGAGCTACTCCTTGCTCAACGAAATGGACTCAACACCGCATATTAAACGCCTAAGAATGTACCTGACTAGTAAGTATCTTAAAACCTATGGATTGCTATGTCTCCGAAAGAGAATCAAGCATGTGTACAGGGGCATAAACGCAACAGTGATAGGATTGGAGAGGTTCGGTGAGCAAATGAAGACCCTTTGAAGTCATATTGCATGGTACCCATTCCACGGGTTTCAACTACCCAGGTTTTAGGTATTCTTCCTTCAGCTAAAACATGCATGTGGAACCCAGAGTATGATCAACCATGTGATCGGGAGACGTGTTCAAATATGTCTCAGTTTTCGTACCCTGATACTCGGGTACAACATTCCAGACGCTTTACTAACACTCTCCCCACTTGGAGAGTCAGCACCTTTAACCTCCTGTTTGGCCCAGTTTGCAATTTCTGCGGAAGATGAACAGGAATAGCGAGAACCAATGAGAGACTAGCTGGAGGTGTCTGGACGGGCAAATTTAACTCTCATTTCCCACCAGGAAGAGGAATTAACCAAAGGCTCAGCGTGCCGTGCCGGAACCAGATTAGGGCCTGAAGCCATCCTGCGGTGTTGCGGCCATCTCACAAGAAAGCGAGTTGAAGAAAGGAGCTCAGGGGCACTGTAATTCACAAACCTGCAGAGTTATAAATGACAGCTATCGTCCAAAAATAGACTGAAGTAAGGCTGCCAAGAGGACTTGAAAGCGGGGCAGAATTGCAGGAAACCGATTTCAGGAGGTAGACTGGAATTGCATTGAAAGCATAGGAAAAGAGGCAGAACGTCCACAATGATGCACTTGGCCAAAAAGGGCGTATGCGTTTTTTCCTGAATATATTCAGGAAAAAACGCATACGCCCTTTTTGGCCAACCAAGCAAGCTTGCAAAGGAAATCTGCACTACAATGAAGTCTCACTTCCCCCCGGTCAAAAGGGCCATCTGAAAAAAGTGTAAAATCCAGAAAGGCAGGACAGGCCATGGAGAACTGGGAGCCTTGTTATGCTGATGGGCGGGATGTAAATTGCCAACAGACACTCGGGAGAAGTGTATGGTGTTTCCTGAAACATCTAAAAAACAAAGCAACAGAGCCTAGGGCACTTCCACTTATGGTCCTATAGCTTAGGGAAATTAAAATCAAAAAGACACAGCCACCCCAAAGTTTGGGACGCCTCCGTTTACAAGAACCCCGTTTACCGTACAAGTTCAATATCACATAAAGTGAAAAATGGATAAAGAACTTGTGGTACTTACGTACAATGCAGTATCACTCAGCAATGAAATCTATGTCATCAGGCCCGTAGTAGCATAATGAGTGGATTCAGGTACGATGATTCTAACTGAAATAAGTCACACAGAAAAAGAAACATCATAAGATATCACTAATACACGGAATGTAAACTTGGCTACACAGGAACTGCATTCCAAAACAGAACAGGGTCTCAAATTTAGAAAACCAACTTATGCTTGCTTAAGGGGAAAGGTGAGTTGGGGTGCTGCATAAAACCAGAGATTGAAATGAGCACAGATAAAGTTCCTTAAGCCAAATATGGAATAGACAAGAGCTACTCCTTGCTCAACGAAATGGACTCAAAACCCCATATTAAATGCCTAAGAATGTACCTGACTAGTAAGTATCTTAAAACCTATGGATTGCTATGTCTCCAAAAGAGAATCAAGCGTGTGTACAGGGGCATAAACGCAGCAGTGATAGGATTGGAGAGTTTCAGTGAGCAAATGAAGACCCTTTGAAGTCATATTGCATGGTACCCATTACACGGGTCTCAACTCTCCAGGTTTAAGGTATTCTTCCTTCAGCTAAACATGCATGTGGAACCCAGAGTATGATCAACCATGTGAACGGGAGACGTGTTCAAATATGTCTCAGTTTTCCTCCCCTGGTACTCGGGTGCAACATTCCAGACGCTTTACTAACACTCTCCCTACTTGGAGAGTCAGTCCCTTTAACCTCCTGTTTGGCCCAGTTTGTAATTTCTGCGGAAGATGAACAGGAATAGCGAGAACCAATGAGAGGCTAGCTGGAGGTGTCTGGACGGGCAAATTTAACTCTCATTTCGCACCAGGAAGAGGAATTAACCAAAGGCTCAGCATGCCGGGCCGGAACAAGATTAGGGCCTGAAGCCATCCTGCGGTGTTGCGGCCAGCTCACAAGAAAGCGAGTTGAAGAAAGGAGCTCAGGGGCACTGTAATTCACAAACCTGCAGAGTTATAAATGACAGCTATCGTCCAAAAATAGACTGAAGTAAGGCTGCCAAGAGGACTTGAAAGCGGGGCAGAATTGCAGGAAACCGATTTCAGGAGGTAGACTGGAATTGCATTGAAAGCATAGGAAAAGAGGCAGAACGTCCACAATGATGCACTTGGCCAAAAAGGGCGTATGCGTTTTTTCCTGAATATATTCAGGAAAAAACGCATACGCCCTTTTTGGCCAACCAAGCAAGCTTGCAAAGGAAATCTGCACTACAATGAAGTTTCACTTCCCCCCGGTCAAAAGGGCCATCTGAAAAAAGTGTAAAATCCAGAAAGGCAGGACAAGCCATGGAGAACTGGGAGCCTTGTTATGCTGATGGGCGGGATGTAAATTGCCAACAGACACTCGGGAGAAGTGTATGGTGTTTCCTGAAACATCTAAAAAACAAAGCAACAGAGCCTAGGGCACTTCCACTTATGGTCCTATAGCTTAGGGAAATTAAAATCAAAAAGACACAGCCACCCCAAAGTTTGGGACGCCTCCGTTTACAAGAACCCCGTTTACCGTACAAGTTCAATATCACAGAAAGTGAAAAATGGATTAAGAACTTGTGGTACTTACGTACAATGCAGTATCACTCAGCAATGAAATCTATGTCATCAGGCCCGTAGCAGCATAATGAGTGGATTCAGGTACGATGATTCTAACTGAAATAAGTCACACAGAAAAAGAAACATCATAAGATATCACTAATACACGGAATGTAAACTTGGCTACACAGGAACTGCATTCCAAAACAGAACAGGGTCTCAAATTTAGAAAACCAACTTATGCTTGCTTAAGGGGAAAGGTGAGTTGGGGTGCTGCATAAAACCAGAGATTGAAATGAGCACAGATAAAGTTCCTTAAGCCAAATATGGAATAGACAAGAGCTACTCCTTGCTCAACGAAATGGACTCAAAACCCCATATTAAACGCCTAAGAATGTACCTGACTAGTAAGTATCTTAAAACCTATGGATTGCTATGTCTCCAAAAGAGAATCAAGCGTGTGTACAGGGGCATAAACGCAGCAGTGATAGGATTGGAGAGGTTCGGTGAGCAAATGAAGACCCTTTGAAGTCATATTGCATGGTACCCATTACACGGGTCTCAACTCTCCAGGTTTAAGGTATTCTTCCTTCAGCTAAACATGCATGTGGAACCCAGAGTATGATCAACCATGTGAACGGGAGACGTGTTCAAATATGTCTCAGGTTTCCTCCCCTGGTACTCGGGTGCAACATTCCAGACGCTTTACTAACACTCTCCCTACTTGGAGAGTCAGTCCCTTCAACCTCCTGTTTGGCCCAGTTTGCAATTTCTGCGGAAGATGAACAGGAATAACGAGAACCAATGAGAGGCTAGCTGGAGGTGTCTGGACGGGCAAATTTAACTCTCATTTCGCACCAGGAAGAGGAATTAACCAAAGGCTCAGCATGCCGGGCCGGAACAAGATTAGGGCCTGAAGCCATCCTGCGGTGTTGCGGCCAGCTCACAAGAAAGCGAGTTGAAGAAAGGAGCTCAGGGGCACTGTAATTCACAAACCTGCAGAGTTATAAATGACAGCTATCGTCCAAAAATAGACTGAAGTAAGGCTGCCAAGAGGACTTGAAAGTGGGGCAGAATTGCAGGAAACCGATTTCAGGAGGTAGACTGGAATTGCATTGAAAGCATAGGAAAAGAGGCAGAACGTCCACAATGATGCACTTGGCCAAAAAGGGTGTATGCGTTTTTTCCTGAATATATTCAGGAAAAAACGCATACGCCCTTTTTGGCCAACCAAGCAAGCTTGCAAAGGAAATCTGCACTACAATGAAGTCTCACTTCCCCCCGGTCAAAAGGGCCATCTGAAAAAAGTGTAAAATCCAGAAAGGCAACAGGCCATTGAGAACTGGGAGCCTTGTTATGCTGATGGGCGGGATGTAAATTGCCAACAGACACTCGGGAGAAGTGTATGGTGTTTCCTGAAACATCTAAAAAACAAAGCAACAGAGCCTAGGGCACTTCCACTTATGGTCCTATAGCTTAGGGAAATTAAAATCAAAAAGACACAGCCACCCCAAAGTTTGGGACGCCTCTGTTTACAAGAACCTCGTTTACCGTACAAGTTCAACATCGCAGAAAGTGAAAAATGGATAAAGAAGTTGTGGTATTTACTTACAAAGCAATATCACTCAGCAATGAAATCTATGTCATCAGGCCCTTAGCAGCACAATGAGTGGATTCAGGTATGATGATTCTAACTGAAATAAGTCACACAGAAAAGGAAACATCATAAGATATCAATAATACACGGAATGGAAACTTGGCTACACAGGAACTGAATTACAGAACAGAACAGGGTCTCAAATTTAGAAAACCAACTTATGCTTGCTTAAGGGGAAAGGTGAGTTGGGGTGCTGCATAAAACCAGAGATTGAAATGAGCACAGATAAAGTTCCTTAAGCCAAATATGGAATAGACAAGAGCTACTCCTTTCTCAACGAAATGGACTCAACACCGCATATTAAACGCCTAAGAATGTACCTGACTAGTAAGTATCTTAAAACCTATGGATTGCTATGTCTCCGAAGGGGAATCAAGCATGTGTACAGGGGCATAAACGCAGCAATGATAGGATTGGAGAGGTTCGGTGAGCAAATGAAGACCCTTTGAAGTCATATTGCATGGTACCCATTCCACGGGTTTCAACTACCCAGGTTTAAGGTATTCTTCCTTCAGCTAAAACATGCATGTGGAACCCAGAGTATGATCAACCATGTGATCGGGAGATGTGTTCAAATATGTCTCAGTTTTCCTCCCCTGGTACTCGGGTGCAACATTCCAGACGCTTTACTAACACTCTCCCCACTTGGAGAGTCAGCACCTTTAACCTCCTGTTTGGCCCAGTTTGCAATTTCTGCGGAAGATGAACAGGAATAGCGAGAACCAATGAGAGACTAGCTGGAGGTGTCTGGACGGGCAAATTTAACTCTCATTTCCCCCCCAGAAGAGGAATTAACCAAAGGCTCAGCGTGCCGTGCCAGAACCAGATTAGGGCCTGAAGCCATCCTGCGGTGTTGCGGCCAGCTCACAAGAAAGCGAGTTGAAGAAAGGAGCTCAGGGGCACTGTAATTCACAAACCTGCAGAGTTATAAATGACAGCTATCGTCCAAAAATAGACTGAAGTAAGGCTGCCAAGAGGACTTGAAAGCGGGGCAGAATTGCAGGAAACCGATTTCAGGAGGTAGACTGGAATTGCATTGAAAGCATAGGAAAAGAGGCAGAACGTCCACAATGATGCACTTGGCCAAAAAGGGCGTATGCGTTTTTTCCTGAATATATTCAGGAAAAAACGCATACGCCCTTTTTGGCCAACCAAGCAAGCTTGCAAAGGAAATCTGCACTACAATGAAGTTTCACTTCCCCCCGGTCAAAAGGGCCATCTGAAAAAAGTGTAAAATCCAGAAAGGCAGGACAGGCCATGGAGAACTGGGAGCCTTGTTATGCTGATGGGCGGGATGTAAATTGCCAACAGACACTCGGGAGAAGTGTATGGTGTTTCCTGAAACATCTAAAAAACAAAGCAACAGAGCCTAGGGCACTTCCACTTATGGTCCTATAGCTTAGGGAAATTAAAATCAAAAAGACACAGCCACCCCAAAGCTTGGGACGCCTCCGTTTACAAGAACCCCGTTTACCGTACAAGTTCAATATCACAGAAAGTGAAAAATGGATAAAGAACTTGTGGTACTTACGTACAATGCAGTATCACTCAGCAATGAAATCTATGTCATCAGGCCCGTAGCAGCATAATGAGTGGATTCAGGTACGATGATTCTAACTGAAATAAGTCACACAGAAAAAGAAACATCATAAGATATCACTAATACACGGAATGTAAACTTGGCTACACAGGAACTGCATTCCAAAACAGAACAGGGATTCAAATTTAGAAAACCAACTTATGCTTGCTTAAGGGGAAAGGTGAGTTGGGGTGCTGCATAAAACCAGAGATTGAAATGAGCACAGATAAAGTTCCTTAAGCCAAATATGGAATAGACAAGAGCTACTCCTTGCTCAACGAAATGGACTCAAAACCCCATATTAAACGCCTAAGAATGTACCTGACTAGTAAGTATCTTAAAACCTATGGATTGCTATGTCTCCAAACGAGAATCAAGCGTGTGTACAGGGGCATAAACGCAGCAGTGATAGGATTGGAGAGGTTCGGTGAGCAAATGAAGACCCTTTGAAGTCATATTGCATGGTACCCATTACACGGGTCTCAACTCTCCAGGTTTAAGGTATTCTTCCTTCAGCTAAAACATGCATGTGGAACCCAGAGTATGATCAACCATGTGAACGGGAGACGTGTTCAAATATGTCTCAGTTTTCCTCCCCTGGTACTCGGGTGCAACATTCCAGACGCTTTACTAACACTCTCCCGACTTGGAGAGTCAGTCCCTTTAACCTCCTGTTTGGCCCAGTTTGCAATTTCTGCGGAAGATGAACAGGAATAGCGAGAACCAATGAGAGGCTAGCTGGAGGTGTCTGGACGGGCAAATTTAACTCTCATTTCCCACCAGGAAGAGGAATTAACCAAAGGCTCAGCATGCCGGGCCGGAACCAGATTAGGGCCTGAAGCCATCCTGCGGTGTTGCGGCCAGGTCACAAGAAAGCGAGTTGAAGAAAGGAGCTCAGGGGCACTGTAATTCACAAACCTGCAGAGTTATAAATGACAGCTATCGTCCAAAAATAGACTGAAGTAAGGCTGCCAAGAGGACTTGAAAGCGGGGCAGAATTGCAGGAAACCGATTTCAGGAGGTAGACTGGAATTGCATTGAAAGCATAGGAAAAGAGGCAGAACGTCCACAATGATGCACTTGGCCAAAAAGGGCATATGCGTTTTTTCCTGAATATATTCAGGAAAAAACGCATATGCCCTTTTTGGCCAACCAAGCAAGCTTGCAAAGGAAATCTGCACTACAATGAAGTCTCACTTCCCCCCGGTCAAAAGGGCCATCTGAAAAAAGTGTAAAATCCAGAAAGGCAACAGGCCATTGAGAACTGGGAGCCTTGTTATGCTGATGGGCGGGATGTAAATTGCCAAGAGACACTAGGGAGAAGTGTATGGTGTTTCCTGAAACATCTAAAAAACAAAGCAACAGAGCCTAGGGCACTTCCACTTATGGTCCTATAGCTTAGGGAAATTAAAATCAAAAAGACACAGCCACCCCAAAGTTTGGAACGGCTCTGTTTACAAGAACCTCGTTTACAGTACAAGTTCAACATCGCAGAAAGTGAAAAATGGATAAAGAAGTTGTGGTATTCACTTACAAAGCAATATCACTCAGCAATGAAATCTATGTCATCAGGCCCGTAGCAGCACAATGAGTGGATTCAGGTATGATGATTCTAACTGAAGTAAGTCACACAGAAAAAGAAACATCATAAGATATCAGTAATACACGGAATGAAAACTTGGCTACAAAGGAACTGAATTACAGAACAGAACAGGGTCTCAAATTTAGAAAACCAACTTATGCTTGCTTAAGGGTAAAGGTGAGTTGGGGTGCTGCATAAAACCAGAGATTGAAATGAGCACAGATAAAGTTCCTTAAGCCAAATATGGAATAGACAAGAGCTACTCCTTGCTCAACGAAATGGACTCAAAACCCCATATTAAACGCCTAAGAATGTACCTGACTAGTAAGTATCTTAAAACCTATGGATTGCTATGTCTCCGAAGGGGAATCAAGCATGTGTACAGGGGCATAAACGCAGCAGTGATAGGATTGGAGAGGTTCGGTGAGCAAATGAAGACCCTTTGAAGTCATATTGCATGGTACCCATTCCACGGGTTTCAACTACCCAGGTTTTAGGTATTCTTCCTTCAGCTAAAACATGCATGTGGAACCCAGAGTATGATCAACCATGTGATCGGGAGACGTGTTCAAATATGTCTCAGTTTTCGTACCCTGGTACTCGGGTGCAACATTCCAGACGCTTTACTAACACTCTCCCCACTTGGAGAGTCAGCACCTTTAACCTCCTGTTTGGCCCAGTTTGCAATTTCTGCGGAAGATGAACAGGAATAGCGAGAACCAATGAGAGACTAGCTGGAGGTGTCTGGACGGGTAAATTTAACTCTCATTTCCCCCCCAGAAGAGGAATTAACCAAAGGCTCAGCGTGCCGTGCCGGAACCAGATTAGGGCCTGAAGCCATCCTGCGGTGTTGCGGCCAGCTCACAAGAAAGCGAGTTGAAGAAAGGAGCTCAGGGGCACTGTAATTCACAAACCTGCAGAGTTATAAATGACAGCTATCGTCCAAAAATAGACTGAAGTAAGGCTGCCAAGAGGACTTGAAAGCGGGGCAGAATTGCAGGAAACCGATTTCAGGAGGTAGACTGGAATTGCATTGAAAGCATAGGAAAAGAGGCAGAACGTCCACAATGATGCACTTGGCCAAAAAGGGCGTATGCGTTTTTTCCTGAATATATTCAGGAAAAAACGCATACGCCCTTTTTGGCCAACCAAGCAAGCTTGCAAAGGAAATCTGCACTACAATGAAGTCTCACTTCCCCCCGGTCAAAAGGGCCATCTGAAAAAAGTGTAAAATCCAGAAAGGCAACAGGCCATTGAGAACTGGGAGCCTTGTTATGCTGATGGGCGGGATGTAAATTGCCAACAGACACTCGGGAGAAGTGTATGGTGTTTCCTGAAACATCTAAAAAACAAAGCAACAGAGCCTAGGGCACTTCCACTTATGGTCCTATAGCTTAGGGAAATTAAAATCAAAAAGACACAGCCACCCCAAAGTTTGGGACGCCTCCGTTTACAAGAACCCCGTTTACCGTACAAGTTCAATATCACAGAAAGTGAAAAATGGATTAACAACTTGTGGTACTTACGTACAATGCAGTATCACTCAGCAATGAAATCTATGTCATCAGGCCCGTAGCAGCATAATGAGTGGATTCAGGTACGATGATTCTAACTGAAATAAGTCACACAGAAAAAGAAACATCATAAGATATCACTAATACACGGAATGTAAACTTGGCTACACAGGAACTGCATTCCAAAACAGAACAGGGTCTCAAATTTAGAAAACCAACTTATGATTGCTTAAGGGGAAAGGTGAGTTGGGGTGCTGCATAAAACCAGAGATTGAAATGAGCACAGATAAAGTTCCTTAAGCCAAATATGGAATAGACAAGAGCTACTCCTTGCTCAACGAAATGGACTCAAAACCCCATATTAAACGCCTAAGAATGTACCTGACTAGTAAGTATCTTAAAATCTAGGGATTGCTATGTCTCCAAAAGAGAATCAAGCGTGTGTACAGGGGCATAAACGCAGCAGTGATAGGATTGGAGAGGTTCGGTGAGCAAATGAAGACCCTTTGAAGTCATATTGCATGGTACCCATTACACGGGTCTCAACTCTCCAGGTTTAAGGTATTCTTCCTTCAGCTAAAACATGCATGTGGAACCCAGAGTATGATCAACCATGTGAACGGGAGACGTGTTCAAATATGTCTCAGTTTTCCTCCCCTGGTACTCGGGTGCAACATTCCAGACGCTTTACTAACACTCTCCCGACTTGGAGAGTCAGTCCCTTTAACCTCCTGTTTGGCCCAGTTTGCAATTTCTGCGGAAGATGAACAGGAATAGCGAGAACCAATGAGAGGCTAGCTGGAGGTGTCTGGACGGGCAAATTTAACTCTCATTTCCCACCAGGAAGAGGAATTAACCAAAGGCTCAGCATGCCGGGCCGGAACCAGATAAGGGCCTGAAGCCATCCTGCGGTGTTGCGGCCAGGTCACAAGAAAGCGAGTTGAAGAAAGGAGCTCAGGGGCACTGTAATTCACAAACCTGCAGAGTTATAAATGACAGCTATCGTCCAAAAATAGACTGAAGTAAGGCTGCCAAGAGGACTTGAAAGCGGGGCAGAATTGCAGGAAACCGATTTCAGGAGGTAGACTGGAATTGCATTGAAAGCATAGGAAAAGAGGCAGAACGTCCACAATGATGCACTTGGCCAAAAAGGGCATATGCGTTTTTTCCTGAATATATTCAGGAAAAAACGCATATGCCCTTTTTGGCCAACCAAGCAAGCTTGCAAAGGAAATCTGCACTACAATGAAGTCTCACTTCCCCCCGGTCAAAAGGGCCATCTGAAAAAAGTGTAAAATCCAGAAAGGCAACAGGCCATTGAGAACTGGGAGCCTTGTTATGCTGATGGGCGGGATGTAAATTGCCAAGAGACACTAGGGAGAAGTGTATGGTGTTTCCTGAAACATCTAAAAAACAAAGCAACAGAGCCTAGGGCACTTCCACTTATGGTCCTATAGCTTAGGGAAATTAAAATCAAAAAGACACAGCCACCCCAAAGTTTGGAACGGCTCTGTTTACAAGAACCTCGTTTACAGTACAAGTTCAACATCGCAGAAAGTGAAAAATGGATAAAGAAGTTGTGGTATTCACTTACAAAGCAATATCACGCAGCAATGAAATCTATGTCATCAGGCCCGTAGCAGCACAATGAGTGGATTCAGGTATGATGATTCTAACTGAAGTAAGTCACACAGAAAAAGAAACATCATAAGATATCAGTAATACACGGAATGGAAACTTGGCTACACAGGAACTGAATTACAGAACAGAACAGGGTCTCAAATTTAGAAAACCAACTTATGCTTGCTTAAGGGTAAAGGTGAGTTGGGGTGCTGCATAAAACCAGAGATTGAAATGAGCACAGATAAAGTTCCTTAAGCCAAATATGGAATAGACAAGAGCTACTCCTTTCTCAACGAAATGGACTCAACACCGCATATTAAACGCCTAAGAATGTACCTGACTAGTAAGTATCTTAAAACCTATGGATTGCTATGTCTCCGAAGGGGAATCAAGCATGTGTACAGGGGCATAAACGCAGCAGTGATAGGATTGGAGAGGTTCGGTGAGCAAATGAAGACCCTTTGAAGTCATATTGCATGGTACCCATTCCACGGGTTTCAACTACCCAGGTTTTAGGTATTCTTCCTTCAGCTAAAACATGCATGTGGAACCCAGAGTATGATCAACCATGTGATCGGGAGACGTGTTCAAATATGTCTCAGTTTTCGTACCCTGGTACTCGGGTGCAACATTCCAGACGCTTTACTAACACTCTCCCCATTTGGAGAGTCAGCACCTTTAACCTCCTGTTTGGCCCAGTTTGCAATTTCTGCGGAAGATGAACAGGAATAGCGAGAACCAATGAGAGACTAGCTGGAGGTGTCTGGACGGGCAAATTTAACTCTCATTTCCCCCCCGGAAGAGGAATTAACCAAAGGCTCAGCGTGCCGTGCTGGAACCATATTAGGGCCTGAAGCCATCCTGCGGTGTTGCGGCCAGCTCACAAGAAAGCGAGTTGAAGAAAGGAGCTCAGGGGCACTGTAATTCACAAACCTGCAGAGTTATAAATGACAGCTATCGTCCAAAAATAGACTGAAGTAAGGCTGCCAAGAGGACTTGAAAGCGGGGCAGAATTGCAGGAAACCGATTTCAGGAGGTAGACTGGAATTGCATTGAAAGCATAGGAAAAGAGGCAGAACGTCCACAATGATGCACTTGGCCAAAAAGGGCGTATGCGTTTTTTCCTGAATATATTCAGGAAAAAACGCATACGCCCTTTTTGGCCAACCAAGCAAGCTTGCAAAGGAAATCTTCACTACAATTAAGTTTCACTTCCCCCCGGTCAAAAGGGCCATCTGAAAAAAGTGTAAAATCCAGAAAGGCAGGACAGGCCATGGAGAACTGGGAGCCTTGTTATGCTGATGGGCGGGATGTAAATTGCCAACAGACACTCGGGAGAAGTGTATGGTGTTTCCTGAAACATCTAAAAAACAAAGCAACAGAGCCTAGGGCACTTCCACTTATGGTCCTATAGCTTAGGGAAATTAAAATCAAAAAGACACAGCCACCCCAAAGTTTGGGACGCCTCCGTTTACAAGAACCCCGTTTACCGTACAAGTTCAATATCACAGAAAGTGAAAAATGGATAAAGAACTTGTGGTACTTACGTACAATGCAGTATCACTCAGCAATGAAATCTATGTCATCAGGCCCGTAGCAGCATAATGAGTGGATTCAGGTACGATGATTCTAACTGAAATAAGTCACACAGAAAAAGAAACATCATAAGATATCATTAATACACGGAATGTAAACTTGGCTACACAGGAACTGCATTCCAAAACAGAACAGGGTCTCAAATTTAGAAAACCAACTTATGCTTGCTTAAGGGGAAAGGTGAGTTGGGGTGCTGCATAAAACCAGAGATTGAAATGAGCACAGATAAAGTTCCTTAAGCCAAATATGGAATAGACAAGAGCTACTCCTTGCTCAACGAAATGGACACAAAACCCCATATTAAACGCCTAAGAATGTACCTGACTAGTAAGTATCTTAAAACCTATGGATTGCTATGTCTCCAAAAGAGAATCAAGCGTGTGTACAGGGGCATAAACGCAGCAGTGATAGGATTGGAGAGGTTCGGTGAGCAAATGAAGACCCTTTGAAGTCATATTGCATGGTACCCATTCCACGGGTCTCAACTCTCCAGGTTTAAGGTATTCTTCCTTCAGCTAAAACATGCATGTGGAACCCAGAGTATGATCAACCATGTGAACGGGAGACGTGTTCAAATATGTCTCAGTTTTCCTCCCCTGGTACTCGGGTGCAACATTCCAGATGCTTTACTAACACTCTCCCGACTTGGAGAGTCAGTCCCTTTAACCTCCTGTTTGGCCCAGTTTGCAATTTCTGCGGAAGATGAACAGGAATAGCGAGAACCAATGAGAGGCTAGCTGGAGGTGTCTGGACGGGCAAATTTAACTCTCATTTCCCACCAGGAAGAGGAATTAACCAAAGGCTCAGCATGCCGGGCCGGAACCAGATTAGGGCCTGAAGCCATCCTGCGGTGTTGCGGCCAGGTCACAAGAAAGCGAGTTGAAGAAAGGAGCTCAGGGGCACTGTAATTCACAAACCTGCAGAGTTATAAATGACAGCTATCGTCCAAAAATAGACTGAAGTAAGGCTGCCAAGAGGACTTGAAAGCGGGGCAGAATTGCAGGAAACCGATTTCAGGAGGTAGACTGGAATTGCATTGAAAGCATAGGAAAAGAGGCAGAACGTCCACAATGATGCACTTGGCCAAAAAGGGCGTATGCGTTTTTTCCTGAATATATTCAGGAAAAAACGCATATGCCCTTTTTGGCCAACCAAGCAAGCTTGCAAAGGAAATCTGCACTACAATGAAGTCTCACTTCCCCCTGGTCAAAAGGGCCATCTGAAAGAAGTGTAAAATCCAGAAAGGCAACAGGCCATTTAGAACTGGGAGCCTTGTTATGCTGATGGGTGGGATGTAAATTCCCAACAGACACTCCGCAGAAGTGTATGGTGTTTCCTGAAACATCTAAAAAACAAACCAACAGAGCCTAGGGCACTTCCACTTATGGTCCTATAGCTTAGGGAAATTAAAATCAAAAAGACACAGCCACCCCAAAATTTGGAACGGCTCTGTTTACAAGAACCTCGTTTACAGTACAAGTTCAACATCGCAGAAAGTGAAAAATGGATAAAGAAGTTGTGGTATTCACTTACAAAGCAATATCACTCAGCAATGAAATCTGTGTCATCAGGCCCTTAGCAGCACAATGAGTGGATTCAGGTATGATGATTCTAACTGAAATAAGTCACACAGAAAAAGAAACATCATAAGATATCAGTAATACACGGAATGGAAACTTGGCTACACAGGAACTGAATTACAGAACAGAACAGGGTCTCAAATTTAGAAAACCAACTTATGCTTGCTTAAGGGGAAAGGTGAGTTGGGGTGCTGCATAAAACCAGAGATTAAAATGAGCACAGATAAAGTTCCTTAAGCCAAATATGGAATAGACAAGAGCTACTCCTTGCTCAACGAAATGGACTCAACACCGCATAATAAACGCCTAAGAATGTACCTGACTAGTAAGTATCTTAAAACCTATGGATTGCTATGTCTCCGAAAGAGAATCAAGCATGTGTACAGGGGCATAAACGCAGCAGTGATAGGACTGGAGAGGTTCGGTGAGCAAATGAAGACCCTTTGAAGTCATATTGCATGGTACCCATTCCACGGGTTTCAACTACCCAGGTTTTAGGTATTCTTCCTTCAGCTAAAACATGCATGTGGAACCCAGAGTATGATCAACCATGTGATCGGGAGACGTGTTCAAATATGTCTCAGTTTTCGTACCCTGGTACTCGGGTGCAACATTCCAGACGCTTTACTAACACTCTCCCGACTTGGAGAGTCAGTCCCTTTAACCTCCTGTTTGGCCCAGTTTGCAATTTCTGCGGAAGATGAACAGGAATAGCGAGAACCAATGAGAGACTAGCTGGAGGTGTCTGGACGGGCAAATTTAACTCTCATTTCCCACCAGGAAGAGGAAATAACCAAAGGCTCAGCGTGCCGTGCCGGAACCAGATTAGGGCCTGAAGCCATCCTGCGGTGTTGCGGCCAGGTCACAAGAAAGCGAGTTGAAGAAAGGAGCTCAGGGGCACTGTAATTCACAAACCTGCAGAGTTATAAATGACAGCTATCGTCCAAAAATAGACTGAAGTAAGGCTGCCAAGAGGACTTGAAAGCGGGGCAGAATTGCAGGAAACCGATTTCAGGAGGTAGACTGGAATTGCATTGAAAGCATAGGAAAAGAGGCAGAACGTCCACAATGATGCACTTGGCCAAAAAGGGCGTATGCGTTTTTTCCTGAATATATTCAGGAAAAAACGCATATGCCCTTTTTGGCCAACCAAGCAAGCTTGCAAAGGAAATCTGCACTACAATGAAGTCTCACTTCCCCCCGGTCAAAAGGGCCATCTGAAAGAAGTGTAAAATCCAGAAAGGCAACAGGCCATTTAGAACTGGGAGCCTTGTTATGCTGATGGGTGGGATGTAAATTCCCAACAGACACTCCGCAGAAGTGTATGGTGTTTCCTGAAACATCTAAAAAACAAACCAACAGAGCCTAGGGCACTTCCACTTATGGTCCTATAGCTTAGGGAAATTAAAATCAAAAAGACACAGCCACCCCAAAATTTGGAACGGCTCTGTTTACAAGAACCTCGTTTACAGTACAAGTTCAACATCGCAGAAAGTGAAAAATGGATAAAGAAGTTGTGGTATTCACTTACAAAGCAATATCACTCAGCAATGAAATCTGTGTCATCAGGCCCTTGGCAGCACAATGAGTGGATTCAGGTATGATGATTCTAACTGAAATAAGTCACACAGAAAAAGAAACATCATAAGATATCAGTAATACACGGAATGGAAACTTGGCTACACAGGAACTGAATTACAGAACAGAACAGGGTCTCAAATTTAGAAAACCAACTTATGCTTGCTTAAGGGGAAAGGTGAGTTGGGGTGCTGCATAAAACCAGAGATTGAAATGAGCACAGATAAAGTTCCTTAAGCCAAATATGGAATAGACAAGAGCTACTCCTTGCTCAACGAAATGGACTCAACACCGCATAATAAACGCCTAAGAATGTACCTGACTAGTAAGTATCTTAAAACCTATGGATTGCTATGTCTCCGAAAGAGAATCAAGCATGTGTACAGGGGCATAAACGCAGCAGTGATAGGACTGGAGAGGTTCGGTGAGCAAATGAAGACCCTTTGAAGTCATATTGCATGGTACCCATTCCACGGGTTTCAACTACCCAGGTTTTAGGTATTCTTCCTTCAGCTAAAACATGCATGTGGAACCCAGAGTATGATCAACCATGTGATCGGGAGACGTGTTCAAATATGTCTCAGTTTTCGTACCCTGGTACTCGGGTGCAACATTCCAGACGCTTTACTAACACTCTCCCGACTTGGAGAGTCAGTCCCTTTAACCTCCTGTTTGGCCCAGTTTGCAATTTCTGCGGAAGATGAACAGGAATAGCGAGAACCAATGAGAGACTAGCTGGAGGTGTCTGGACGGGCAAATTTAACTCTCATTTCCCACCAGGAAGAGGAAATAACCAAAGGCTCAGCGTGCCGTGCCGGAACCAGATTAGGGCCTGAAGCCATCCTGCGGTGTTGCGGCCAGGTCACAAGAAAGCAAGTTGAAGAAAGGAGCTCAGGGGCACTGTAATTCACAAACCTGCAGAGTTATAAATGACAGCTATCGTCCAAAAATAGACTGAAGTAAGGCTGCTAAGAGGACTTGAAAGCGGGGCAGCATTGCAGGAAACCGATTTCAGGAGGTAGACTGGAATTGCATTGAAAGCATAGGAAAAGAGGCAGAACGTCCACAATGATGCACTTGGCCAAAAAGGGCGTATGCGTTTTTTCCTGAATATATTCAGGAAAAACGCATACGCCCTTTTTGGCCAACCAAGCAAGCTTGCAAAGGAAATCTGCACTACAATGAAGTCTCACTTCCCCCCGGTCAAAAGGGCCATCTGAAAAAAGTGTAAACTCCAGAAAGGCAGGACAGGCCATGGAGAACTGGGAGCCTTGTTATGCTGATGGGCGGGATGTAAATTGCCAACAACCACTCGGGAGAAGTGTATGGTGTTTCCTGAAACATCTGAAAAACAAAGCAACAGAGCCTAGGGCACTTCCACTTATGGTCCTATAGCTTAGGGAATTTAAAATCAAAAAGACACAGCCACCCCAAAGTTTGGAAAGGCTCTGTTTACAAGAATCTCCTTTACAGTACATGTTCAACATCGCAGAAAGTGAAAAATGGATAAAGAAGTTGTGGTATTTACTTACAAAGCAATATCACTCAGCAATGAAATCTGTGTCATCAGGCCCTTAGCAGCACAATGAGTGGATTCAGGTATGATGATTCTAACTGAAATAAGTCACACAGAAAAAGAAACATCATAAGATATCAGTAATACACGGAATGTAAACTTGGCTACACAGGAACTGAATTACAGAACAGAACAGGGTCTCAAATTTAGAAAACCAACTTATTCTTGCTTAAGGGAAAAGGAGAGTTGGGGTGCTGCATAAAACCAGAGATTGAAATGAGCACAGATAAAGTTCCTTAAGCCAAATATGGAATAGACAAGAGCTACTCCTTGCTCAACGAAATGGACTCAACACCCCATATTAAACGCCTAAGAATGTACCTGACTAGTAAGTATCTTAAAACCTATGGATTGCTATGTCTCCGAAAGAGAATCAAGCATGTGTACAGGGGCATAAACGCAGCAGTGATAGGATTGGAGAGGTTCGGTGAGCAAATGAAGACCCTTTGAAGTCATATTGCATGGTACCCATTCCACGGGTTTCAACTACCCAGGTTTAAGGTATTCTTCCTTCAGCTAAAACATGCATGTGGAACCTAGAGTATGATCAACCATGTGATCGGGAGACGTGTTCAAATATGTCTCAGTTTTCGTACCCTGGTACTCGGGTGCAACATTCCAGACACTTTACTAACACTCTCCCGACTTGGAGAGTCAGTCCCTTTAACCTCCTGTTTGGCCCAGTTTGCAATTTCTGCGGAAGATGAACAGGAATAGCGAGAACCAATGAGAGGCTAGCTGGAGGTGTCTGGATGGGCAAATTTAACTCTCATGTCCCACCAGGAAGAGGAATTAACCAAAGGCTCAGCGTGCCGTGCCAGAACCAGATTAGGGCCTGAAGCCATCCTGCGGTGTTGCGGCCAGGTCACAAGAAAGCAAGTTGAAGAAAGGAGCTCAGGGTCACTCTAATTCACAAACCTGCAAAGTTATAAATGACAGCTATCGTCCAAAAATAGACTGAAGTAAGGCTTCCAAGAGGACTTGAAAGCGGGGCAGAATTGCAGGAAACCGATTTCAGGAGGTAGACTGGAATTGTATGGAAAGCATAGGAAAAGAGGCAGAACGTCCACAATGATGCACTTGGCCAAAAAGGGCGTATGCGTTTTTTCCTGAATATATTCAGGAAAAAACGCATACGCCCTTTTTGGCCAACCAAGCAAGCTTGCAAAGGAAATCTGCACTACAATGAAGTCTCACTTCCCCCCGGTCAAAAGGGCCATCTGAAAAAAGTGTAAAATCCAGAAAGGCAGGACAGGCCATGGAGAAATGGGAGCCTTGTTATGCTGATGGGCGGGATGTAAATTGCCAACAACCACTCAGGAGAAGTGTATGGTGTTTCCTGAAACATCTAAAAAACAAAGCAACAGAGTCTAGGGCACTTCCACTTATGGTCCTATAGCTTAGGGAAATTAAAATCAAAAAGACACAGCCACCCCAAAGTTTGGAACGGCTCTGTTTACAAGAACCTCGTTTACAGTACAAGTTCAACATCGCAGAAAGTGAAAAATGGATAAAGAAGTTGTGGTATTTACTTACAAAGCAATATCACTCAGCAATGAAATCTGTGTCATCAGGCCCTTAGCAGCACAATGAGTGGATTCAGGTATGATGATTCTAACTGAAATAAGTCACACAGAAAAAGAAACATCATAAGATATCAGTAATACACGGAATGGAAACTTGGCTACACAGGAACTGAATTACAGAACAGAACAGGGTCTCAAATTTAGAAAACCAACTTATGCTTGCTTAAGGGTAAAGGTGAGTTGGGGTGCTGCATAAAACCAGAGATTGAAATGAGCACAGATAAAGTTCCTTAAGCCAAATATGGAATAGACAAGAGCTACTCCTTGCTCAACGAAATGGACTCAACACCCCATATTAAACGCCTAAGAATGTACCTGACTAGTAAGTATCTTAAAACCTATGGATTGCTATGTCTCCGAAAGAGAATCAAGCATGTGTACAGGGGCATAAACGCAGCAGTGATAGGATTGGAGAGGTTCGGTGAGCAAATGAAGACCCTTTGAAGTCATATTGCATGGTACCCATTCCATGGGGTTCAACTACCCAGGTTTTAGGTATTCTTCCTTCAGCTAAAACATGCATGTGGAACCCAGAGTATGATCAACCATGTGATCGGGAGACGTGTTCAAATATGTCTCAGTTTTCGTACCCTGGTACTCGGGTGCAACATTCCAGACGCTTTACTAACACTCTCCCCACTTGGAGAGTCAGCACCTTTAACCTCCTGTTTGGCCCAGTTTGCAATTTCTGCGGAAGATGAACAGGAATAGCGAGAACCAATGAGAGACTAGCTGGAGGTGTCTGGACGGGTAAATTTAACTCTCATTTCCCCCCCAGAAGAGGAATTAACCAAAGGCTCAGCGTGCCGTGCCGGAACCAGATTAGGGCCTGAAGCCATCCTGCGGTGTTGCGGCCAGCTCACAAGAAAGCGAGTTGAAGAAAGGAGCTCAGGGGCACTGTAATTCACAAACCTGCAGAGTTATAAATGACAGCTATCGTCCAAAAATAGACTGAAGTAAGGCTGCCAAGAGGACTTGAAAGCGGGGCAGAATTGCAGGAAACCGATTTCAGGAGGTAGACTGGAATTGCATTGAAAGCATAGGAAAAGAGGCAGAACGTCCACAATGATGCACTTGGCCAAAAAGGGCGTATGCGTTTTTTCCTGAATATATTCAGGAAAAAACGCATACGCCCTTTTTGGCCAACCAAGCAAGCTTGCAAAGGAAATCTGCACTACAATGAAGTCTCACTTCCCCCCGGTCAAAAGGGCCATCTGAAAAAAGTGTAAAATCCAGAAAGGCAACAGGCCATTGAGAACTGGGAGCCTTGTTATGCTGATGGGCGGGATGTAAATTGCCAACAGACACTCGGGAGAAGTGTATGGTGTTTCCTGAAACATCTAAAAAACAAAGCAACAGAGCCTAGGGCACTTCCACTTATGGTCCTATAGCTTAGGGAAATTAAAATCAAAAAGACACAGCCACCCCAAAGTTTGGGACGCCTCCGTTTACAAGAACCCCGTTTACCGTACAAGTTCAATATCACAGAAAGTGAAAAATGGATTAACAACTTGTGGTACTTACGTACAATGCAGTATCACTCAGCAATGAAATCTATGTCATCAGGCCCGTAGCAGCATAATGAGTGGATTCAGGTACGATGATTCTAACTGAAATAAGTCACACAGAAAAAGAAACATCATAAGATATCACTAATACACGGAATGTAAACTTGGCTACACAGGAACTGCATTCCAAAACAGAACAGGGTCTCAAATTTAGAAAACCAACTTATGATTGCTTAAGGGGAAAGGTGAGTTGGGGTGCTGCATAAAACCAGAGATTGAAATGAGCACAGATAAAGTTCCTTAAGCCAAATATGGAATAGACAAGAGCTACTCCTTGCTCAACGAAATGGACTCAAAACCCCATATTAAACGCCTAAGAATGTACCTGACTAGTAAGTATCTTAAAATCTAGGGATTGCTATGTCTCCAAAAGAGAATCAAGCGTGTGTACAGGGGCATAAACGCAGCAGTGATAGGATTGGAGAGGTTCGGTGAGCAAATGAAGACCCTTTGAAGTCATATTGCATGGTACCCATTACACGGGTCTCAACTCTCCAGGTTTAAGGTATTCTTCCTTCAGCTAAAACATGCATGTGGAACCCAGAGTATGATCAACCATGTGAACGGGAGACGTGTTCAAATATGTCTCAGTTTTCCTCCCCTGGTACTCGGGTGCAACATTCCAGACGCTTTACTAACACTCTCCCGACTTGGAGAGTCAGTCCCTTTAACCTCCTGTTTGGCCCAGTTTGCAATTTCTGCGGAAGATGAACAGGAATAGCGAGAACCAATGAGAGGCTAGCTGGAGGTGTCTGGACGGGCAAATTTAACTCTCATTTCCCACCAGGAAGAGGAATTAACCAAAGGCTCAGCATGCCGGGCCGGAACCAGATAAGGGCCTGAAGCCATCCTGCGGTGTTGCGGCCAGGTCACAAGAAAGCGAGTTGAAGAAAGGAGCTCAGGGGCACTGTAATTCACAAACCTGCAGAGTTATAAATGACAGCTATCGTCCAAAAATAGACTGAAGTAAGGCTGCCAAGAGGACTTGAAAGCGGGGCAGAATTGCAGGAAACCGATTTCAGGAGGTAGACTGGAATTGCATTGAAAGCATAGGAAAAGAGGCAGAACGTCCACAATGATGCACTTGGCCAAAAAGGGCATATGCGTTTTTTCCTGAATATATTCAGGAAAAAACGCATATGCCCTTTTTGGCCAACCAAGCAAGCTTGCAAAGGAAATCTGCACTACAATGAAGTCTCACTTCCCCCCGGTCAAAAGGGCCATCTGAAAAAAGTGTAAAATCCAGAAAGGCAACAGGCCATTGAGAACTGGGAGCCTTGTTATGCTGATGGGCGGGATGTAAATTGCCAAGAGACACTAGGGAGAAGTGTATGGTGTTTCCTGAAACATCTAAAAAACAAAGCAACAGAGCCTAGGGCACTTCCACTTATGGTCCTATAGCTTAGGGAAATTAAAATCAAAAAGACACAGCCACCCCAAAGTTTGGAACGGCTCTGTTTACAAGAACCTCGTTTACAGTACAAGTTCAACATCGCAGAAAGTGAAAAATGGATAAAGAAGTTGTGGTATTCACTTACAAAGCAATATCACGCAGCAATGAAATCTATGTCATCAGGCCCGTAGCAGCACAATGAGTGGATTCAGGTATGATGATTCTAACTGAAGTAAGTCACACAGAAAAAGAAACATCATAAGATATCAGTAATACACGGAATGGAAACTTGGCTACACAGGAACTGAATTACAGAACAGAACAGGGTCTCAAATTTAGAAAACCAACTTATGCTTGCTTAAGGGTAAAGGTGAGTTGGGGTGCTGCATAAAACCAGAGATTGAAATGAGCACAGATAAAGTTCCTTAAGCCAAATATGGAATAGACAAGAGCTACTCCTTTCTCAACGAAATGGACTCAACACCGCATATTAAACGCCTAAGAATGTACCTGACTAGTAAGTATCTTAAAACCTATGGATTGCTATGTCTCCGAAGGGGAATCAAGCATGTGTACAGGGGCATAAACGCAGCAGTGATAGGATTGGAGAGGTTCGGTGAGCAAATGAAGACCCTTTGAAGTCATATTGCATGGTACCCATTCCACGGGTTTCAACTACCCAGGTTTTAGGTATTCTTCCTTCAGCTAAAACATGCATGTGGAACCCAGAGTATGATCAACCATGTGATCGGGAGACGTGTTCAAATATGTCTCAGTTTTCGTACCCTGGTACTCGGGTGCAACATTCCAGACGCTTTACTAACACTCTCCCCATTTGGAGAGTCAGCACCTTTAACCTCCTGTTTGGCCCAGTTTGCAATTTCTGCGGAAGATGAACAGGAATAGCGAGAACCAATGAGAGACTAGCTGGAGGTGTCTGGACGGGCAAATTTAACTCTCATTTCCCCCCCGGAAGAGGAATTAACCAAAGGCTCAGCGTGCCGTGCTGGAACCATATTAGGGCCTGAAGCCATCCTGCGGTGTTGCGGCCAGCTCACAAGAAAGCGAGTTGAAGAAAGGAGCTCAGGGGCACTGTAATTCACAAACCTGCAGAGTTATAAATGACAGCTATCGTCCAAAAATAGACTGAAGTAAGGCTGCCAAGAGGACTTGAAAGCGGGGCAGAATTGCAGGAAACCGATTTCAGGAGGTAGACTGGAATTGCATTGAAAGCATAGGAAAAGAGGCAGAACGTCCACAATGATGCACTTGGCCAAAAAGGGCGTATGCGTTTTTTCCTGAATATATTCAGGAAAAAACGCATACGCCCTTTTTGGCCAACCAAGCAAGCTTGCAAAGGAAATCTTCACTACAATTAAGTTTCACTTCCCCCCGGTCAAAAGGGCCATCTGAAAAAAGTGTAAAATCCAGAAAGGCAGGACAGGCCATGGAGAACTGGGAGCCTTGTTATGCTGATGGGCGGGATGTAAATTGCCAACAGACACTCGGGAGAAGTGTATGGTGTTTCCTGAAACATCTAAAAAACAAAGCAACAGAGCCTAGGGCACTTCCACTTATGGTCCTATAGCTTAGGGAAATTAAAATCAAAAAGACACAGCCACCCCAAAGTTTGGGACGCCTCCGTTTACAAGAACCCCGTTTACCGTACAAGTTCAATATCACAGAAAGTGAAAAATGGATAAAGAACTTGTGGTACTTACGTACAATGCAGTATCACTCAGCAATGAAATCTATGTCATCAGGCCCGTAGCAGCATAATGAGTGGATTCAGGTACGATGATTCTAACTGAAATAAGTCACACAGAAAAAGAAACATCATAAGATATCATTAATACACGGAATGTAAACTTGGCTACACAGGAACTGCATTCCAAAACAGAACAGGGTCTCAAATTTAGAAAACCAACTTATGCTTGCTTAAGGGGAAAGGTGAGTTGGGGTGCTGCATAAAACCAGAGATTGAAATGAGCACAGATAAAGTTCCTTAAGCCAAATATGGAATAGACAAGAGCTACTCCTTGCTCAACGAAATGGACACAAAACCCCATATTAAACGCCTAAGAATGTACCTGACTAGTAAGTATCTTAAAACCTATGGATTGCTATGTCTCCAAAAGAGAATCAAGCGTGTGTACAGGGGCATAAACGCAGCAGTGATAGGATTGGAGAGGTTCGGTGAGCAAATGAAGACCCTTTGAAGTCATATTGCATGGTACCCATTCCACGGGTCTCAACTCTCCAGGTTTAAGGTATTCTTCCTTCAGCTAAAACATGCATGTGGAACCCAGAGTATGATCAACCATGTGAACGGGAGACGTGTTCAAATATGTCTCAGTTTTCCTCCCCTGGTACTCGGGTGCAACATTCCAGATGCTTTACTAACACTCTCCCGACTTGGAGAGTCAGTCCCTTTAACCTCCTGTTTGGCCCAGTTTGCAATTTCTGCGGAAGATGAACAGGAATAGCGAGAACCAATGAGAGGCTAGCTGGAGGTGTCTGGACGGGCAAATTTAACTCTCATTTCCCACCAGGAAGAGGAATTAACCAAAGGCTCAGCATGCCGGGCCGGAACCAGATTAGGGCCTGAAGCCATCCTGCGGTGTTGCGGCCAGGTCACAAGAAAGCGAGTTGAAGAAAGGAGCTCAGGGGCACTGTAATTCACAAACCTGCAGAGTTATAAATGACAGCTATCGTCCAAAAATAGACTGAAGTAAGGCTGCCAAGAGGACTTGAAAGCGGGGCAGAATTGCAGGAAACCGATTTCAGGAGGTAGACTGGAATTGCATTGAAAGCATAGGAAAAGAGGCAGAACGTCCACAATGATGCACTTGGCCAAAAAGGGCGTATGCGTTTTTTCCTGAATATATTCAGGAAAAAACGCATATGCCCTTTTTGGCCAACCAAGCAAGCTTGCAAAGGAAATCTGCACTACAATGAAGTCTCACTTCCCCCTGGTCAAAAGGGCCATCTGAAAGAAGTGTAAAATCCAGAAAGGCAACAGGCCATTTAGAACTGGGAGCCTTGTTATGCTGATGGGTGGGATGTAAATTCCCAACAGACACTCCGCAGAAGTGTATGGTGTTTCCTGAAACATCTAAAAAACAAACCAACAGAGCCTAGGGCACTTCCACTTATGGTCCTATAGCTTAGGGAAATTAAAATCAAAAAGACACAGCCACCCCAAAATTTGGAACGGCTCTGTTTACAAGAACCTCGTTTACAGTACAAGTTCAACATCGCAGAAAGTGAAAAATGGATAAAGAAGTTGTGGTATTCACTTACAAAGCAATATCACTCAGCAATGAAATCTGTGTCATCAGGCCCTTAGCAGCACAATGAGTGGATTCAGGTATGATGATTCTAACTGAAATAAGTCACACAGAAAAAGAAACATCATAAGATATCAGTAATACACGGAATGGAAACTTGGCTACACAGGAACTGAATTACAGAACAGAACAGGGTCTCAAATTTAGAAAACCAACTTATGCTTGCTTAAGGGGAAAGGTGAGTTGGGGTGCTGCATAAAACCAGAGATTAAAATGAGCACAGATAAAGTTCCTTAAGCCAAATATGGAATAGACAAGAGCTACTCCTTGCTCAACGAAATGGACTCAACACCGCATAATAAACGCCTAAGAATGTACCTGACTAGTAAGTATCTTAAAACCTATGGATTGCTATGTCTCCGAAAGAGAATCAAGCATGTGTACAGGGGCATAAACGCAGCAGTGATAGGACTGGAGAGGTTCGGTGAGCAAATGAAGACCCTTTGAAGTCATATTGCATGGTACCCATTCCACGGGTTTCAACTACCCAGGTTTTAGGTATTCTTCCTTCAGCTAAAACATGCATGTGGAACCCAGAGTATGATCAACCATGTGATCGGGAGACGTGTTCAAATATGTCTCAGTTTTCGTACCCTGGTACTCGGGTGCAACATTCCAGACGCTTTACTAACACTCTCCCGACTTGGAGAGTCAGTCCCTTTAACCTCCTGTTTGGCCCAGTTTGCAATTTCTGCGGAAGATGAACAGGAATAGCGAGAACCAATGAGAGACTAGCTGGAGGTGTCTGGACGGGCAAATTTAACTCTCATTTCCCACCAGGAAGAGGAAATAACCAAAGGCTCAGCGTGCCGTGCCGGAACCAGATTAGGGCCTGAAGCCATCCTGCGGTGTTGCGGCCAGGTCACAAGAAAGCGAGTTGAAGAAAGGAGCTCAGGGGCACTGTAATTCACAAACCTGCAGAGTTATAAATGACAGCTATCGTCCAAAAATAGACTGAAGTAAGGCTGCCAAGAGGACTTGAAAGCGGGGCAGAATTGCAGGAAACCGATTTCAGGAGGTAGACTGGAATTGCATTGAAAGCATAGGAAAAGAGGCAGAACGTCCACAATGATGCACTTGGCCAAAAAGGGCGTATGCGTTTTTTCCTGAATATATTCAGGAAAAAACGCATATGCCCTTTTTGGCCAACCAAGCAAGCTTGCAAAGGAAATCTGCACTACAATGAAGTCTCACTTCCCCCCGGTCAAAAGGGCCATCTGAAAGAAGTGTAAAATCCAGAAAGGCAACAGGCCATTTAGAACTGGGAGCCTTGTTATGCTGATGGGTGGGATGTAAATTCCCAACAGACACTCCGCAGAAGTGTATGGTGTTTCCTGAAACATCTAAAAAACAAACCAACAGAGCCTAGGGCACTTCCACTTATGGTCCTATAGCTTAGGGAAATTAAAATCAAAAAGACACAGCCACCCCAAAATTTGGAACGGCTCTGTTTACAAGAACCTCGTTTACAGTACAAGTTCAACATCGCAGAAAGTGAAAAATGGATAAAGAAGTTGTGGTATTCACTTACAAAGCAATATCACTCAGCAATGAAATCTGTGTCATCAGGCCCTTGGCAGCACAATGAGTGGATTCAGGTATGATGATTCTAACTGAAATAAGTCACACAGAAAAAGAAACATCATAAGATATCAGTAATACACGGAATGGAAACTTGGCTACACAGGAACTGAATTACAGAACAGAACAGGGTCTCAAATTTAGAAAACCAACTTATGCTTGCTTAAGGGGAAAGGTGAGTTGGGGTGCTGCATAAAACCAGAGATTGAAATGAGCACAGATAAAGTTCCTTAAGCCAAATATGGAATAGACAAGAGCTACTCCTTGCTCAACGAAATGGACTCAACACCGCATAATAAACGCCTAAGAATGTACCTGACTAGTAAGTATCTTAAAACCTATGGATTGCTATGTCTCCGAAAGAGAATCAAGCATGTGTACAGGGGCATAAACGCAGCAGTGATAGGACTGGAGAGGTTCGGTGAGCAAATGAAGACCCTTTGAAGTCATATTGCATGGTACCCATTCCACGGGTTTCAACTACCCAGGTTTTAGGTATTCTTCCTTCAGCTAAAACATGCATGTGGAACCCAGAGTATGATCAACCATGTGATCGGGAGACGTGTTCAAATATGTCTCAGTTTTCGTACCCTGGTACTCGGGTGCAACATTCCAGACGCTTTACTAACACTCTCCCGACTTGGAGAGTCAGTCCCTTTAACCTCCTGTTTGGCCCAGTTTGCAATTTCTGCGGAAGATGAACAGGAATAGCGAGAACCAATGAGAGACTAGCTGGAGGTGTCTGGACGGGCAAATTTAACTCTCATTTCCCACCAGGAAGAGGAAATAACCAAAGGCTCAGCGTGCCGTGCCGGAACCAGATTAGGGCCTGAAGCCATCCTGCGGTGTTGCGGCCAGGTCACAAGAAAGCAAGTTGAAGAAAGGAGCTCAGGGGCACTGTAATTCACAAACCTGCAGAGTTATAAATGACAGCTATCGTCCAAAAATAGACTGAAGTAAGGCTGCTAAGAGGACTTGAAAGCGGGGCAGCATTGCAGGAAACCGATTTCAGGAGGTAGACTGGAATTGCATTGAAAGCATAGGAAAAGAGGCAGAACGTCCACAATGATGCACTTGGCCAAAAAGGGCGTATGCGTTTTTTCCTGAATATATTCAGGAAAAACGCATACGCCCTTTTTGGCCAACCAAGCAAGCTTGCAAAGGAAATCTGCACTACAATGAAGTCTCACTTCCCCCCGGTCAAAAGGGCCATCTGAAAAAAGTGTAAACTCCAGAAAGGCAGGACAGGCCATGGAGAACTGGGAGCCTTGTTATGCTGATGGGCGGGATGTAAATTGCCAACAACCACTCGGGAGAAGTGTATGGTGTTTCCTGAAACATCTGAAAAACAAAGCAACAGAGCCTAGGGCACTTCCACTTATGGTCCTATAGCTTAGGGAATTTAAAATCAAAAAGACACAGCCACCCCAAAGTTTGGAAAGGCTCTGTTTACAAGAATCTCCTTTACAGTACATGTTCAACATCGCAGAAAGTGAAAAATGGATAAAGAAGTTGTGGTATTTACTTACAAAGCAATATCACTCAGCAATGAAATCTGTGTCATCAGGCCCTTAGCAGCACAATGAGTGGATTCAGGTATGATGATTCTAACTGAAATAAGTCACACAGAAAAAGAAACATCATAAGATATCAGTAATACACGGAATGTAAACTTGGCTACACAGGAACTGAATTACAGAACAGAACAGGGTCTCAAATTTAGAAAACCAACTTATTCTTGCTTAAGGGAAAAGGAGAGTTGGGGTGCTGCATAAAACCAGAGATTGAAATGAGCACAGATAAAGTTCCTTAAGCCAAATATGGAATAGACAAGAGCTACTCCTTGCTCAACGAAATGGACTCAACACCCCATATTAAACGCCTAAGAATGTACCTGACTAGTAAGTATCTTAAAACCTATGGATTGCTATGTCTCCGAAAGAGAATCAAGCATGTGTACAGGGGCATAAACGCAGCAGTGATAGGATTGGAGAGGTTCGGTGAGCAAATGAAGACCCTTTGAAGTCATATTGCATGGTACCCATTCCACGGGTTTCAACTACCCAGGTTTAAGGTATTCTTCCTTCAGCTAAAACATGCATGTGGAACCTAGAGTATGATCAACCATGTGATCGGGAGACGTGTTCAAATATGTCTCAGTTTTCGTACCCTGGTACTCGGGTGCAACATTCCAGACACTTTACTAACACTCTCCCGACTTGGAGAGTCAGTCCCTTTAACCTCCTGTTTGGCCCAGTTTGCAATTTCTGCGGAAGATGAACAGGAATAGCGAGAACCAATGAGAGGCTAGCTGGAGGTGTCTGGATGGGCAAATTTAACTCTCATGTCCCACCAGGAAGAGGAATTAACCAAAGGCTCAGCGTGCCGTGCCAGAACCAGATTAGGGCCTGAAGCCATCCTGCGGTGTTGCGGCCAGGTCACAAGAAAGCAAGTTGAAGAAAGGAGCTCAGGGTCACTCTAATTCACAAACCTGCAAAGTTATAAATGACAGCTATCGTCCAAAAATAGACTGAAGTAAGGCTTCCAAGAGGACTTGAAAGCGGGGCAGAATTGCAGGAAACCGATTTCAGGAGGTAGACTGGAATTGTATGGAAAGCATAGGAAAAGAGGCAGAACGTCCACAATGATGCACTTGGCCAAAAAGGGCGTATGCGTTTTTTCCTGAATATATTCAGGAAAAAACGCATACGCCCTTTTTGGCCAACCAAGCAAGCTTGCAAAGGAAATCTGCACTACAATGAAGTCTCACTTCCCCCCGGTCAAAAGGGCCATCTGAAAAAAGTGTAAAATCCAGAAAGGCAGGACAGGCCATGGAGAAATGGGAGCCTTGTTATGCTGATGGGCGGGATGTAAATTGCCAACAACCACTCAGGAGAAGTGTATGGTGTTTCCTGAAACATCTAAAAAACAAAGCAACAGAGTCTAGGGCACTTCCACTTATGGTCCTATAGCTTAGGGAAATTAAAATCAAAAAGACACAGCCACCCCAAAGTTTGGAACGGCTCTGTTTACAAGAACCTCGTTTACAGTACAAGTTCAACATCGCAGAAAGTGAAAAATGGATAAAGAAGTTGTGGTATTTACTTACAAAGCAATATCACTCAGCAATGAAATCTGTGTCATCAGGCCCTTAGCAGCACAATGAGTGGATTCAGGTATGATGATTCTAACTGAAATAAGTCACACAGAAAAAGAAACATCATAAGATATCAGTAATACACGGAATGGAAACTTGGCTACACAGGAACTGAATTACAGAACAGAACAGGGTCTCAAATTTAGAAAACCAACTTATGCTTGCTTAAGGGTAAAGGTGAGTTGGGGTGCTGCATAAAACCAGAGATTGAAATGAGCACAGATAAAGTTCCTTAAGCCAAATATGGAATAGACAAGAGCTACTCCTTGCTCAACGAAATGGACTCAACACCCCATATTAAACGCCTAAGAATGTACCTGACTAGTAAGTATCTTAAAACCTATGGATTGCTATGTCTCCGAAAGAGAATCAAGCATGTGTACAGGGGCATAAACGCAGCAGTGATAGGATTGGAGAGGTTCGGTGAGCAAATGAAGACCCTTTGAAGTCATATTGCATGGTACCCATTCCATGGGGTTCAACTACCCAGGTTTTAGGTATTCTTCCTTCAGCTAAAACATGCATGTGGAACCCAGAGTATGATCAACCATGTGATCGGGAGACGTGTTCAAATATGTCTCAGTTTTCGTACCCTGGTACTCGGGTGCAACATTCCAGACGCTTTACTAACACTCTCCCGACTTGGAGAGTCAGTCCCTTTAACCTCCTGTTTGGCCCAGTTTGCAATTTCTGCGGAAGATGAACAGGAATAGCGAGAACCAATGAGAGGCTAGCTGGAGGTGTCTGGACGGGCAAATTTAACTCTCATTTCCCACCAGGAAGAGGAATTAACCAAAGGCTCAGCATGCCGGGCCGGAACCAGATTAGGGCCTGAAGCCATCCTGCGGTGTTGCGGCCAGCTCACAAGAAAGCGAGTTGAAGAAAGGAGCTCAGGGGCACTGTAATTCACAAACCTGCAGAGTTATAAATGACAGCTATCGTCCAAAAATAGACTGAAGTAAGGCTGCCAAGAGGACTTGAAAGCGGGGCAGAATTGCAGGAAACCGATTTCAGGAGGTAGACTGGAATTGCATTGAAAGCATAGGAAAAGAGGCAGAACGTCCACAATGATGCACTTGGCCAAAAAGGGCGTATGCGTTTTTTCCTGAATATATTCAGGAAAAAACGCATACGCCCTTTTTGGCCAACCCAGCAAGCTTGCAAAGGAAATCTGCACTACAATGAAGTCTCACTTCCCCCCGGTCAAAAGGGCCATCTGAAAAAAGTGTAAAATCCAGAAAGACAGGACAGGCCATGGAGAACTGGGAGCCTTGTTATGCTGATGGGCGGGATGTAAATTGCCAACAACCACTCGGGAGAAGTGTATGGTGTTTCCTGAAACATCTAAAAAACAAAGCAACAGAGCCTAGGGCACTTCCACTTATGGTCCTATAGCTTAGGGAATTTAAAATCAAAAAGACACAGCCACCCCAAAGTTTGGAAAAGCTCTGTTTACAAGAACCTCGTTTACAGTACAAGTTCAACATCGCAGAAAGTGAAAAATGGATAAAGAAGTTGTGGTATTTACTTACAAAGCAATATCACTCAGCAATGAAATCTGTGTCATCAGGCCCTTAGCAGCACAATGAGTGGATTCAGGTATGATGATTCTAACTGAAATAAGTCACACAGAAAAAGAAACATCATAAGATATCAGTAATACACGGAATGTAAACTTGGCTACACAGGAACTGAATTACAGAACAGAACAGGGTCTCAAATTTAGAAAACCAACTTATTCTTGCTTAAGGGTAAAGGAGAGTTGGGGTGCTGCATAAAACCAGAGATTGAAATGAGCACAGATAAAGTTCCTTAAGCCAAATATAGAATAGACAAGAGCTACTCCTTGCTCAACGAAATGGACTCAACACCCCATATTAAACGCCTAAGAATGTACCTGACTAGTAAGTATCTTAAAACCTATGGATTGCTATGTCTCCGAAAGAGAATCAAGCATGTGTACAGGGGCATAAACGCAGCAGTGATAGGATTGGAGAGGTTCGGTGAGCAAATGAAGACCCTTTGAAGTCATATTGCATGGTACCCATTCCACGGGTTTCAACTACCCAGGTTTTAGGTATTCTTCCTTCAGCTAAAATATGCATGTGGAACCCAGAGTATGATCAACCATGTGATCGGGAGACGTGTTCAAATATGTCTCAGTTTTCGTACCCTGGTACTCGGGTGCAACATTCCAGACGCTTTACTAACACTCTCCCGACTTGGAGAGTCAGTCCCTTTAACTTCCTGTTTGGCCCAGTTTGCAATTTCTGCGGAAGATGAACAGGAATAGCGAGAACCAATGAGAGGCTAGCTGGAGGTGTCTGGACGGGCAAATTTAACTCTCATTTCGCAACAGGAAGAGGAAATAACCAAAGGCTCAGCGTGCCACACCGGAACCAGATTAGGGCCTGAAGACATCGTGCGGTGTTGCGGCCAGGTCACAAGAAAGCGAGTTGAAGAAAGGAGCTCAGAGGCACTGCAATTCACAAACCTGCAGAGTTATCAATGACAGCTATCGTCCAAAAATAGACTGAAGTAAGGCTGCCAAGAGGACTTGAAAGCGGGGCAGAATTGCAGGAAACCAATTTCAGGAGGTAGACTGGAATTGCATTGAAAGCATAGGAAAAGAGGCAGAACGTCCACAATGATGCACTTGGCCTAAAAGGGCGTATGCGTTTTTTCCTGAATATATTCAGGAAAAAACGCATACGCCCTTTTTGGCCAACCAAGCAAGCTTGCAAAGGAAATCTGCACTACAATGAAGTCTCACTTCCTCCCGGTCAAAAGGGCCATCTGAAAAAAGTGTAAAATCCAGAAAGGCAGGACAGGCCATGGAGAACTGGGAGCCTTGTTATGCTGATGGGCGGGATGTAAATTGCAAACAACCACTCGGGAGAAGTGTATGGTGTTTCCTGAAACATCTAAAAAACAAAGCAACAGAACCTAGGGCAATTCCACTTATGGTCCTATAGCTTAGGGAAATTAAAATCAAAAAGACACAGCCACCCCAAAGTTTGGAACGGATCTGTTTACAAGAACCTCGTTTACAGTACAAGTTCAACATCGCAGAAAGTGAAAAATGGATAAAGAAGTTGTGGTATTTATTTACAAAGCAATATGACTCAGCAATGAAATCTGTGTCATCAGGCCCTTAGCAGCACAATGAGTGGATTCAGGTATGATGATTCTAACTGAAATAAGTCACACAGAAAAAGAAACATCCTAAGATATCAGTAATACACGGAATGTAAACTTGGCTACACAGGAACTGAATTACAGAACAGAACAGGGTCTCAAATTTAGAAAACCAACTTATTCTTGCTTAAGGGTAAAGGGGAGTTGGGGTGCTGCATAAAACCAGAGATTGAAATCAGCACAGATAAAGTTCCTTTAGCCAAATATCTAATAGACAAGAGCTACTCCTTGCTCAACGAAATGGACTCAACACCCCATATTAAACGCCTAAGAATGTACCTGACTAGTAAGTATCTTAAAACCTATGGATTGCTATGTCTCCGAAAGAGAATAAAGCATGTGTACAGGGGCATAAACGCAGCAGTGATAGGATTGGAGAGGTTCGGTGAGCAAATGAAGACCCTTTGAAGTCATATTGCATGGTACCCATTCCACGGGTTTCAACTACCCAGGTTTAAGGTATTCTTCCTTCAGCTAAAACATGCATGTGGAACCTAGAGTATGATCAACCATGTGATCGGGAGACGTGTTCAAATATGTCTCAGTTTTCCTCCCCTGGTACTCGGGTGCAACATTCCAGACGCTTTACTAACACTCTCCCCACTTGGAGAGTCAGTCCCTTTAACCTCCTGTTGGCCCAGTTTGCAATTTCTGCGGAAGATGAACAGGAATAGCGAGAACCAATGAGAGGCTAGCTGGAGGTGTCTGGACGGGCAAATTTAACTCTCATTTCCCACCAGGAAGAGGAATTAACCAAAGGCTCAGCGTGCCGTACCGGAACCAGATTAGGGCCTGAAGCCATCCTGCGGTGTTGCGGCCAGCTCAAAAGAAAGCGAGTTGAAGAAAGGAGCTCAGGGGCACTGTAATTCACAAACCTGCAGAGTTATAAATGACAGCTATCGTCCAAAAAAAGATTGAAGTAAGGCTGCCAAGAGGACTTGAAAGCGGGGCAGAATTGCAGGAAACCGATTTCAGGAGGTAGACTGGAATTGCATTGAAAGCATAGGAAAAGAGGCAGGACGTCCACAATGATGCACTTGGCCAAAAAGGGCGTATGCGTTTTTTCCTGAATATATTCAGGAAAAAACGCATACGCCCTTTTTGGCCAACCAAGCAAGCTTGCAAAGGAAATCTGCACTACAATGAAGTCTCACTTCCCCCCGGTCAAAAGGGCCATCTGAAAAAAGTGTAAAATCCAGAAAGGCAGGACAGGCCATGGAGAACTGGGAGCCTTGTTATGCTGATGGGGGGGATGTAAATTGCCAACAACCACTCGGGAGAAGTGTATGGTGTTTCCTGAAACATCTAAAAAACAAAGCAACAAAACCTAGGGCACTTCCACTTATAGTCCTATAGCTTAGGGAAATTAAAATCAAAAAGACACAGCCACCCCAAAGTTTGGAACGGCTCTGTTTACAAGAACCTCGTTTACAGTACAAGTTCAACATCGCAGAAAGTGAAAAATGGATAAAGAAGTTGTGGTATTTACTTACAAAGCAATATCACTCAGCAATGAAATCTGTGTCATCAGGCCCTTAGCAGCACAATGAGTGGATTCAGGTATGATGACTCTAACTGAAATAAGTCACACAGAAAAAGAAACATCATAAGATATCAGTAATACACGGAATGTAAACTTGGCTACACAGGAACTGAATTACAGAACAGAACAGGGTCTCAAATTTAGAAAACCAACTTATTCTTGCTTAAGGGGAAAGGTGAGTTGGGGTGCTGCATAAAACCAGAGATTGAAATGAGCACAGATAAAGTTCCTTAAGTCAAATATGGAATAGACAGAGCTACTCCTTGCTCAACGAAATGGACTCAACATCGCATATTAAACGCCTAAGAATGTACCTGACTAGTAAGTATCTTAAAACCTATGGATTGCTATGTCTCCGAAAGAGAATCAAGCATGTGTACAGGGGCATAAACGCAGCAGTGATAGGATTGGAGAGGTTCGGTCAGCAAATGAAGACCCTTTGAAGTCATATTGCATGGTACCCATTCCACGGGTCTCAACTCTCCATGTTTAAGGTATTCTTCCTTCAGCTAAAAAATGCATGTGGAACCCAAGTATGATCAACCATGTGAACGGGAGACGTGTTCAAATATGTCTCAGTTTTCGTACCCTGGTACTCGGGTGCAACATTCCAGACGCTTTACTAACACTCTCCCCACTTGGAGAGTCAGCGCCTTTAACCTCCTGTTTGGCACAGTTTGCAATTTCTGCGGAAGATGAACAGGAATAGCGAGAACCAATGAGAGGCTAGCTGGAGGTGTCTGGACGGGCAAATTTAACTCTCAATTCCCACCAGGAAGAGGAAATAACCAAAGGCTCAGCATGCCGTACCGGAACCAGATTAGGGCCTGAAGCCATCCTGCGGTGTTGCGGCCAGCTCACAAGAAAGCGAGTTGAAGAAAGGAGCTCAGGGGCACTGTAATTCACAAACCTGCAGAGTTATAAATGACAGCTATTGTCCAAAAATATACTGAAGTAAGGCTGCCAAGAGGACTTGAAAGCGGGGCAGAATTGCAGGAAACCGAATTCAGGAGGTAGACTGGAATTACATTGAAAGCATAGGAAAAGAGGCAGAACGTCCACAATGATGCACTTGGCCAAAAAGGGCGTATGCGTTTTTTCCTGAATATATTCAGTAAAAAACGCATACGTCCTTTTTGGCCAACCAAGCAAGCTTGCAAAGGAAATCTGCACTACAATGAAGTCTCACTTCCCCCCGGTCAAAAGGGCCATCTGAGAAAAGTGTAAAATCCAGAAAGGCAGGACAGGCCATGGAGAACTGGGAGCCTTGTTATGCTGATGGGCGGGATGTAAATTGCCAACAACCACTCAGGAGAAGTGTATGGTGTTTCCTGAAACATCTAAAAAACAAAGCAACAGAACCTAGGGCACTTCCACTTATGGTCCTATAGCTTAGGGAAATTAAAATCAAAAAGACACAGCCACCCCAAAGTTTGGAACGGCTCTGTTTACAAGAACCTCGTTTACAGTACAAGTTCAACATCGCAGAAAGTGAAAAATGGATAAAGAAGTTGTGGTATTTACTTACAAAGCAATATCACTCAGCAATGAAATCTGTGTCATCAGGCCCTTAGCAGCACAATGAGTGGATTCAGGTATGATGATTCTAACTGAAGTAAGTCACACAGAAAAAGAAACATCATAAGATATCAGTAATACACGGAATGTAAACTTGGCTACACAGGAACTGAATTACAGAACAGAACAGGGACTCAAATTTAGAAAACCAACTTATGCTTGCTTAAGGGTAAAGGTGAGTTGGGGTGCTGCATAAAACCAGAGATTGAAATGAGCACAGATAAAGTTCCTTAAGCCAAATATGGAATAGACAAGAGCTACTCCTTGCTCAACGAAATGGACTCAACAACGCATATTAAACGCCTAAGAATGTACCTGACTAGTAAGTATCTTAAAACCTATGGATTGCTATGTCTCCGAAACAGAATCAAGCATGTGTACAGGGGCATAAACGCAGCAGTGATAGGATTGGAGACGTTGGGTAAGCAAATGAAGACCCTTTGAACTCATATTGCATGGTACCCATTCCACGTGTTTCAACTACCCAGGTTTAAGGTATTCTTCCTTCATCTAAAACATGCATGTGGAACCTAGAGTATGATCAACCATGTGATCGGGAGACGTGTTCAAATATGTCTCAGTTTTCGTACCCTGGTACTCGGGTGCAACATTCCAGACGCTTTACTAACACTCTCCCGACTTGGAGAGTCAGTCCCTTTAACCTCCTGTTTGGCCAAGTTTGCAATTTCTGCGGAAGATGAACAGGAATAGCGAGAACCAATGGAGACTAGCTGGAGGTGTCTGGACGGGCAAATTTAACTCTCATTTCCAACCAGGAAGAGGAATTAACCAAAGGCTCAGCGTGCCATGCCAGAATCAGATTAGGGCCTGAAGCCATCCTGCGGTGTTGCGGCCAGGTCACAAGAAAGCGAGTTGAAGAAAGGAGCTCAGGGGCACTGTAATTCACAAACCTGCAGAGTTATAAATGACAGCTATCGTCCAAAAATAGACTGAAGTAAGGCTGCCAAGAGGACTTGAAAGCGGGGCAGAATTGCAGGAAACCGATTTCAGGAGGTAGACTGGAATTGCATTGAAAGCATAGGAAAAGAGGCAGAATGTCCACAATGATGCACTTGGCCAAAAAGGGCGTATGCGTTTTTTCCTGAATATATTCAGGAAAAAACGCATACGCCCTTTTTGGCCAACCAAGCAAGCTTGCAAAGGAAATCTGCACTACAATGAAGTCTCACTACCCCCCAGTCAAAAGGGCCATCTGAAAAAAGTGTAAAATCCAGAAAGGCAGGACAGGCCATGGAGAACTGGGAGCCTTGTTATGCTGATGGGCGGGATGTAAATTGCCAACAACCACTCGGGAGAAGTGTATGGTGTTTCCTGAAACATCTAAAAAACAAAGCAACAGAGCCTAGGGCACTGCCACTTATGGTCCTATAGCTTAGGGAAATTAAAATCAAAAAGACACAGACACCCCAAAGTTTGGGACGCCTCTGTTTACAACAACCTCGTTTACAGTAGAAGTTCAACATCGCAGAAAGTGAAAAATGGATAAAGAAGTTGTGGTATTTACTTACAAAGCAATATCACTCAGCAATGAAATCTATGTCATCAGGCCCTTAGCATCACAATGAGTGGATTCAGGTATGATGATTCTAACTGAAATAAGTCACACAGAAAATGAAACATCATAAGATATCAGTAATACACGGAATGTAAACTTGGCTACACAGGAACTGAATTACAGAACAGAACAGGGTCTCAAATTTAGAAAACCAACTTATGCTTGCTTAAGGGTAAAGGTGAGTTGGGGTGCTGCATAAAACCAGAGATTGAAATGAGCACAGATAAAGTTCCTTAAGTCAAATATGGAATAGACAAGAGCTACTCCTTGCTCAACGAAATGGACTCAACACCGCATATTAAATGCCTAAGAATGTACCTGACTAGTAAGTATCTTAAAACCTATGGATTGCTATGTCTCCGAAAGAGAATCAAGCATGTGTACAGGGGCATAAACGCAGCAGTGATAGGATTGGAGAGGTTCGGTGAGCAAATGAAGACCCTTTGAAGTCATATTGCATGGTACCCATTCCACGGGTTTCAACTACCCAGGTTTTAGGTATTCTTCCTTCAGCTAAAACATGCATGTGCAACCCAGAGTATGATCAACCATGTGATCGGGAGACGTGTTCAAATATGTCTCAGTTTTCCTCCCCTGGTACTCGGGTGCAACATTCCAGACGCTTTACTAACACTCTCCCCACTTGGAGAGTCAGCGCCTTTAACCTCCTATTTGGCCCAGTTTGCAATTTCTGCGGAAGATGAACAGGAATAGTGAGAACCAATGAGAGGCTAGCTGGAGGTGTCTGGACGGGCAAATTTAACTCTCATTTCCCACCAGGAAGAGGAAATAACCAAAGGCTCAGCGTGCCGTACCGGAGCCAGATTAGGGCCTGAAGCCATCCTGCGGTGTTGCGGCGAGCTCAAAAGAAAGCGAGTTGAAGAAAGGAGCTCAGGGGCACTGTAATTCACAAACCTGCAGAGTTATAAATGACAGCTATCGTCCAAAAATAGACTGAAGTAAGGCTGCCAAGAGGACTTGAAAGCGGGGCAGAATTGCAGGAAACCGATTTCAGGAGGTAGACTGGAATTGCTTTGAAAGCATAGGAAAAGAGGCAGAAAGTCCACAATGATGCACTTGGCCAAAAAGGGCGTATGCGTTTTTTCCTGAATATATTCAGGAAAAAACGCATACGCCCTTTTTGGCCAACCAAGCAAGCTTGCAAAGGAAATCTGCACTACAATGAAGTCTCACTTCCCCCCGGTCAAAAGGGCCATCTGAAAAAAGTGTAAAATCCAGAAAGGCAGGACAGGCCATGGAGAACTGGGAGCCTTGTTATGCTGATGGGCGGGATGTAAATTGCCAACAACCACTCGGGAGAAGTGTATGGTGTTTCCTGAAACATCTAAAAAACAAAGCAACAGAACCTAGGGCACTTCCACTTATGGTCCTATAGCTTAGGGAAATTAAAATCAAAAAGACACAGCCACCCCAAAGTTTGGAACGGCTCTGTTTACAAGAACCTCGTTTACAGTACAAGTTCAACATCGCAGAAAGTGAAAAATGGATAAAGAAGTTGTGGTATTTACTTACAAAGCAATATCACTCAGCAATGAAATCTGTGTCATCAGGCCCTTAACAGCACAATGAGTGGATTCAGGTATGATGATTCTAACTGAAGTAAGTCACACAGAAAAAGAAACATCATAAGATATCAGTAATACATGGAATGTCAACTTGGCTACACAGGAACTGAATTACAGAACAGAACAGGGTCTCAAATTTAGAAAACCAACTTATGCTTGCTTAAGGGGAAAGGTGAGTTGGGGTGCTGCATAAAACCAGAGATTGAAATGAGCACAGATAAAGTTCCTTAAGTCAAATATGGAATAGACAAGAGCTACTCCTTGCTCAACGAAATGGACTCAACACCGCATATTAAACGCCTAAGAATGTACCTGACTAGTAAGTATCGTAAAACCTATGGATTGCTATGTCTCCAAAAGAGAATCAAGCATGTGTACAGGGGCATAAACGCAGCAGTGATAGGATTGGAGAGGTTCGGTGAGCAAATGAAGACCCTTTGAAGTCATATTGCATGGTACCCATTACACGGGTCTCAACTCTCCAGGTTTAAGGTATTCTTCCTTCAGCTAAAACATGCATGTGGAACCCAAGTATGATCAACCATGTGCATGGGAGACGTGTTCAAATATGTCTCAGTTTTCCTCCCCTGGTACTCGGGTGCAACATTCCAGACGCTTTACTAACACTCTCCCCACTTGGAGAGTCAGCGCCTTTAACCTCCTGTTTGGCCCAGTTTGCAATTTCTGCGGAAGATGAACAGGAATAGCGAGAACAAATGAGAGGCTAGCTGGAGGTGTCTGGACGGGCAAATTTAACTCTCATTTCCCACCAGGAAGAGGAAATAACCAAAGGCTCAGCGTGCCGTACCGGAGCCAGATTAGGGCCTGAAGCCATCCTGCGGTGTTGCGGCCAGGTCACAAGAAAGCGAGTTGAAGAAAGGAGCTCAGGGGCACTGTAATTCACAAACCTGCAGAGTTATAAATGACAGCTATCGTCCAAAAATAGACTGAAGTAAGGCTGCCAAGAGGACTTGAAAGCGGGGCAGAATTGCAGGAAACCGATTTCAGGAGGTAGACTGGAATTGCATTGAAAGCATAGGAAAAGAGGCAGAACGTCCACAATGATGCACTTGGCCAAAAAGGGCGTATGCGTTTTTTCCTGAATATATTCAGGAAAAAACGCATACGCCCTTTTTGGCCAACCAAGCAAGCTTGCAAAGGAAATCTGCACTACAATGAAGTCTAACTTCCCCCCAGTCAAAAGGGCCATCTGAAAAAAGTGTAAAATCCAGAAAGGCAGGACAGGCCATGGAGAACTGGGAGCCTTGTTATGCTGATGGGCGGGATGTAAATTGCCAACAACCACTCGGGAGAAGTGTATGGTGTTTCCTGAAACATCTAAAAAACAAAGCAACAGAACCTAGGGCACTTCCACTTATGGTCCTATAGCTTAGGGAAATTAAAATCAAAAAGACACAGCCACCCCAAAATTTGGAACGGCTCTGTTTACAAGAACCTCGTTTACAATACAAGTTCAACATCGCAGAAAGTGAAAAATGGATAAAGAACTTGTGGTACTTACGTACAATGCAGTATCACTCAGCAATGAAATCTATGTCATCAGGCCCGTAGCAGCATAATTAGTGGATTCAGGTACGATGATTCTAACTGAAATAAGTCACACAGAAAAAGAAACATCATAAGATATCACTAATACACGGAATGTAAACTTGGCTACACAGGAACTGCATTCCAAAACAGAACAGGGTCTCAAATTTAGAAAACCAACTTATGCTTGCTTAAGGGTAAAGGTGAGTTGGGGTGCTGCATAAAACCAGAGATTGAAATGAGCACAGATAAAGTTCCTTAAGCCAAATATGGAATAGACAAGAGCTAGTCCTTGCTCAACGAAATGGACTCAAAACCCCATATTAAACCCCTAAGAATGTACCTGACTAGTAAGTATCTTAAAACCTATGGATTGCTATGTCTCCAAAAGAGAATCAAGCGTGTGTACAGGGGAATAAACGCAGCAGTGATAGGATTGGAGAGGTTCGGTGAGCAAATGAAGACCCTTTGAAGTCATATTGCATGGTACCCATTACACGGGTCTCAACTCTCCAGGTTTAAGGTATTCTTCCTTCAGCTAAAACATGCATGTGGAACCCAGAGTATGATCAACCATGTGAACCGGAGACGTGTTCAAATATGTCTCAGTTTTCCTCCCCTGGTACTCGGGTGCAACATTCCAGACGCTTTACTAACACTCTCCCGACTTGGAGAGTCAGTCCCTTTAACCTCCTGTTTGGCCCAGTTTGCAATTTCTGCGGAAGATGAACAGGAATAGCGAGAACCAATGAGAGGCTAGCTGGAGGTGTCTGGACGGGCAAATTTAACTCTCATTTCCCACCAGGAAGAGGAATTAACCAAAGGCTCAGCATGCCGGGCCGGAACCAGATTAGGGCCTGAAGCCATCCTGCGGTGTTGCGGCCAGGTCACAAGAAAGCGAGTTGAAGAAAGGAGCTCAGGGGCACTGTAATTCACAAACCTGCAGAGTTATAAATGACAGCTATCGTCCAAAAATAGACTGAAGTAAGGCTGCCAAGAGGACTTGAAAGCGGGGCAGAATTGCAGGAAACCGATTTCAGGAGGTAGACTGGAATTGCATTGAAAGCATAGGAAAAGAGGCAGAACGTCCACAATGATGCACTTGGCCAAAAAGGGCGTATGCGTTTTTTCCTGAATATATTCAGGAAAAAACGCATACGCCCTTTTTGGCCAACCAAGCAAGCTTGCAAAGGAAATCTGCACTACAATGAAGTCTCACTTCCCCCCGGTCAAAAGGGCCATCTGAAAAAAGTGTAAAATCCAGAAAGGCAGGACAGGCCATGGAGAACTGGGAGCCTTGTTATGCTGATGGGCGGATGTAAATTGCCAACAGACACTCCGGAGAAGTGTATGGTGTTTCCTGAAACATCTAAAAAACAAAGCAACAGAACTTAGGGCACTTCCACTTATGGTCCTATAGCTTAGGGAAATTAAAATCAAAAAGACACAGCCACCCCAAAGTTTGGAACAGCTCTGTTTACAAGAACCTCGTTTACAGTACAAGTTCAACATCGCAGAAAGTGAAAAATGGATAAAGAAGTTGTGGTATTTACTTACAAAGCAATATCACTCAGCAATGAAATCTGTGTCATCAGGCCCTTAGCAGCACAATGAGTGGATTCAGGTATGATGATTCTAACTGAAGTAAGTCACACAGAAAAAGAAACATCATAAGATATCAGTAATACACGGAATGTAAACTTGGCTACACAGGAACTGAATTACAGAACAGAACAGGGTCTCAAATTTAGAAAACCAACTTATGCTTGCTTAAGGGGAAAGGTGAGTTGGGGTGCTGCATAAAACCAGAGATTGAAATGAGCACAGATAAAGTTCCTTAAGCCAAATATGGAATAGACAAGAGCTACTTCTTGCTCAACGAAATGGACTCAACACCCCATATTAAACGCCTAAGAATGTACCTGACTAGTAAGTATCTTAAAACCTATGGATTGCTATGTCTCCGAAAGAGAATCAAGCATGTGTACAGGGGCATAAACGCAGCAGTGATAGGATTGGAGAGGTTCGGTGAGCAAATGAAGACCCTTTGAAGTCATATTGCATGGTACCCATTCCACGGGTTTCAACTACCCAGGTTTTAGGTATTCTTCCTTCAGCTAAATCATGCATGTGGAACCCAGAGTATGATCAACCATGTGATCGGGAGACGTGTTCAAATATGTCTCAGTTTTCCTCCCCTGGTACTCGGGTGCAACATTCCAACGCTTTACTAACACTCTCGCCACTTGGAGAGTCAGTCCCTTTAACCTCCTGTTTGGCCCAGTTTGCAATTTCTGCGGAAGATGAACAGGAATAGCGAGAACCAATGAGAGACTAGCTGGAGGTGTCTGGACGGGCAAATTTAACTCTCATTTCCCACCAGGAAGAGGAAATAACCAAAGGCTCAGCGTGCCGTACCGCAACCAGATTAGGGCCTGAAGCCATCCTGCGGTGTTGCGACCAGCTCAAAAGAAAGCGAGTTGAAGAAAGGAGCTCAGGGGCACTGAAATTCACAAACCTGCAGAGTTATAAATGACAGCTATCGTCCAAAAATAGACTGAAGTAAGGCTGCCAAGAGGACTTGAAAGCGGGGCAGAATTGCAGGAAACCGATTTCAGGATGTAGACTGGAATTGCATTGAAAGCATAGGAAAAGAGGCAGAACGTCCACAATGATGCACTTGGCCAAAAAGGGCGTATGCGTTTTTTCCTGAATATATTCAGGAAAAAACGCATACGCCCTTTTTGGCCAACCAAGCAAGCTTGCAAAGGAAATCTGCACTGCAATGAAGTCTCACTTCCCGCCGGTCAAAAGGGCCATCTGAAAAAAGTGTAAAATCCAGAAAGGCAGGACAGGCCATGGAGAACTGGGAGCCTTGTTATGCTGATGGGTGGGATGTAAATTGCCAACAACCACTCGGGAGAAGTGTATGGTGTTTCCTGAAACATCTAAAAAACAAAGCAACAGAACCTAGGGCACTTCCACTTATGGTCCTATAGCTTAGGGAAATTAAAATCAAAAAGACACAGCCACCCCAAAGTTTGGAACGGCTCTGTTTACAAGAACCTCGTTTACAGTACAAGTTCAACATCGCAGAAAGTGAAAAATGGATAAAGAAGTTGTGGTATTTACTTACAAAGCAATATCACTCAGCAATGAAATCTGTGTCATCAGGCCCTTAGCAGCACAATGAGTGGATTCAGGTATGATGATTCTAACTGAAGTAAGTCACACAGAAAAAGAAACATCATAAGATATCAGTAATACACGGAATGTAAACTTGGCTACACAGGAAATGAATTACAGAACAGAACAGGGTCTCAAATTTAGAAAACCAACTTATGCTTGCTTAAGGGTAAAGGTGAGTTGGGGTGCTGCATAAAACCAGAGATTGAAATGAGCACAGATAAAGTTCCTTAAGTCAAATATGGAATAGACAAGAGCTACTCCTTGCTCAACGAAATGGACTCAACATCGCATATTAAACGCCTAAGAATGTACCTGACTAGTAAGTATCTTAAAACCTATGGATTGCTATGTCTCCGAAAGAGAATCAAGCATGTGTACAGGGGCATAAACGCAGCAGTGATAGGATTGGAGAGGTTCGGTGAGCAAATGAAGACCCTTTGAAGTCATATTGCATGGTACCCATTACACGGGTCTTAACTCTCCAGGTTTAAGGTATTCTTCCTTCAGCTAAAACATGCATGTGGAACCCAAGTATGATCAACCATGTGATCGGGAGACGTGTTCAAATATGTCTCAGTTTTCCTCCCCTGGTACTCAGGTGCAACATTCCAGACGCTTTACTAACACTCTCCCCACTTGGAGAGTCAGTGCCTTTAACCTCCTGTTTGGCCCAGTTTGCAATTTCTGCGGAAGATGAACAGGAATAGCGAGAACCAATGAGAGACTAGCTGGAGGTGTCTGGATGGGCAAATTTAACTCTCATTTCCCACCAGGAAGAGGAAATAACCAAAGGCTCAGCGTGCCGTGCCGGAACCAGATTGGGGCCTGAAGCCATCCTGCGGTGTTGCGGCCAGGTCACAAGAAAGCAAGTTGAAGAAAGGAGCTCAGGGGCACTGTAATTCACAAACATGCAGAGTTATAAATGACAGCTATCGTCCAAAAATAGACTGAAGTAAGGCTGCCAAGAGGACGTGAAAGCGGAGCAGAATTGCAGGAAACCGATTTCAGGAGGTAGACTGGAATTGCATTGAAAGCATAGGAAAAGAGGCAGAACGTCCACAATGATGCACTTGGCCAAAAAGGGCGTATGCGTTTTTTCCTGAATATATTCAGGAAAAAACGCATACGCCCTTTTTGGCCAACCAAGCAAGCTTGCAAAGGAAATCTGCACTACAATGAAGTCTCACTTCCCCCCGGTCAAAAGGGCCATCTGAAAAAAGTGTAAAATCCAGAAAGGCAGGACAGGCCATGGAGAACTGGGAGCCTTGTTATGCTGATGGGCGGGATGTAAATTGCCAACAACCACTCGGGAGAAGTGTATGGTGTTTCCTGAAACATCTAAAAAACAAAGCAACAGAGCCTAGGGCACTTCCACTTATGGTCCTATAGCTTAGGGAAATTAAAATCAAAAAGACACAGCCACCCCAAAGTTTGGGATGCCTCCGTTTACAAGAACCTCGTTTACCGTACAAGTTCAATATCACAGAAAGTGAAAAATGGATAAAGAACTTGTGGTACTTACGTACAATGCAGTATCACTCAGCAATGAAATCTATGTCATCAGGCCCGTAGCAGCATAATGAGTGGATTCAGGTACGATGATTCTAACTGAAATAAGTCACACAGAAAAAGAAACATCATAAGATATCACTAATACACGGAATGTAAACTTGGCTACACAGGAACTGCATTCCAAAACAGAACAGGGTCTCAAATTTAGAAAACCAACTTATGCTTGCTTAAGGGGAAAGGTGAGTTGGGGTGCTGCATAAAACCAGAGATTGAAATGAGCACAGATAAAGTTCCTTAAGCCAAATATAGAATAGACAAGAGCTACTCCTTGCTCAACGAAATGGACTCAACACCGCATATTAAACGCCTAAGAATGTACCTGACTAGTAAGTATCTTAAAACCTATGGATTGCTATGTCTCCGAAAGAGAATCAAGCATGTGTACAGGGGCATAAACGCAGCAGTGATAGGATTGGAGAGGTTCGGTGAGCAAATGAAGACCCTTTGAAGTCATATTGCATGGTACCCATTCCACGGGTTTCAACTACCCAGGTTTTAGGTATTCTTCCTTCAGCTAAAATATGCATGTGGAACCCAGAGTATGATCAACCATGTGATCGGGAGACGTGTTCAAATATGTCTCAGGTTTCCTCCCCTGGTACTCGGGTGCAACATTCCAGACGCTTTACTAACACTCTCCCCAGTTGGAGAGTCAGTCCCTTTAACCTCCTGTTTGGCCCAGTTTGCAATTTCTGCGGAAGATGAACAGGAATAGCGAGAACCAATGAGAGGCTTGCTGGAGGTGTCTGGACGGGCAAATTTAACTCTCATTTCCCACCAGGAAGAGGAAATAACCAAAGGCTCAGCGTGCCGTACCGGAACCAGATTAGGGCCTGAAGCCATCCTGCGGTGTTGCGGCCAGCTCAAAAGAAAGCGAGTTGAAGAAAGGAGCTCAGGGGCACTGTAATTCACAAACCTGCAGAGTTATAAATGACAGCTATCGTCCAAAAATAGACTGAAGTAAGGCTGCCAAGAGGACTTGAAAGCGGGGCAGAATTGCAGGAAACCGATTTCAGGAGGTAGACTGGAATTGCATTGAAAGCATAGGAAAAGAGGCAGAACGTCCACAATGATGCACTTGGCCGAAAAGGGCGTATGCGTTTTTTCCTGAATATATTCAGGAAAAAACGCATACGCCCTTTTTGGCCAACCAAGCAAGCTTGCAAAGGAAATCTGCACTACAATGAAGTCTCACTTCCCCCCGGTCAAAAGGGCCATCTGAAAAAAGTGTAAAATCCAGAAAGGCAGGACAGGCCATGGAGAACTGGGAGCCTTGTTATGCTGATGGGCGGGATGTAAATTGCCAAAAACCACTCGGGAGAAGTCTATGGTGTTTCCTGAAACATCTAAAAAACAAAGCAACAGAACTTAGGGCACTTCCACTTATGGTCCTATAGCTTAGGGAAATTAAAATCAAAAAGACACAGCCACCCCAAAGTTTGGAACAGCTCTGTTTACAAGAACCTCGTTTACAGTACAAGTTCAACATCGCAGAAAGTGAAAAATGGATAAAGAAGTTGTGGTATTTACTTACAAAGCAATATCACTCAGCAATGAAATCTGTGTCATCAGGCCCTTAGCAGCACAATGAGTGGATTCAGGTATGATGATTCTAACTGAAGTAAGTCACACAGAAAAAGAAACATCATAAGATATCAGTAATACACGGAATGTAAACTTGGCTACACAGGAACTGAATTACAGAACAGAACAGGGTCTCAAATTTAGAAAACCAACTTATGCTTGCTTAAGGGGAAAGGTGAGTTGGGGTGCTGCATAAAACCAGAGATTGAAATGAGCACAGATAAAGTTCCTTAAGCCAAATATGGAATAGACAAGAGCTACTTCTTGCTCAACGAAATGGACTCAACACCCCATATTAAACGCCTAAGAATGTACCTGACTAGTAAGTATCTTAAAACCTATGGATTGCTATGTCTCCGAAAGAGAATCAAGCATGTGTACAGGGGCATAAACGCAGCAGTGATAGGATTGGAGAGGTTTGGTGAGCAAATGAAGACCCTTTGAAGTCATATTGCATGGTACCCATTCCACGGGTTTCAACTACCCAGGTTTTAGGTATTCTTCCTTCAGCTAAATCATGCATGTGGAACCCAGAGTATGATCAACCATGTGATCGGGAGACGTGTTCAAATATGTCTCAGTTTTCCTCCCCTGGTACTCGGGTGCAACATTCCAACGCTTTACTAACACTCTCGCCACTTGGAGAGTCAGTCCCTTTAACCTCCTGTTTGGCCCAGTTTGCAATTTCTGCGGAAGATGAACAGGAATAGCGAGAACCAATGAGAGACTAGCTGGAGGTGTCTGGACGGGCAAATTTAACTCTCATTTCCCACCAGGAAGAGGAAATAACCAAAGGCTCAGCGTGCCGTACCGCAACCAGATTAGGGCCTGAAGCCATCCTGCGGTGTTGCGGCCAGCTCAAAAGAAAGCGAGTTGAAGAAAGGAGCTCAGGGGCACTGAAATTCACAAACCTGCAGAGTTATAAATGACAGCTATCGTCCAAAAATAGACTGAAGTAAGGCTGCCAAGAGGACTTGAAAGCGGGGCAGAATTGCAGGAAACCGATTTCAGGAGGTAGACTGGAATTGCATTGAAAGCATAGGAAAAGAGGCAGAACGTCCACAATGATGCACTTGGCCGAAAAGGGCGTATGCGTTTTTTCCTGAATATATTCAGGAAAAAACGCATACGCCCTTTTTGGCCAACCAAGCAAGCTTGCAAAGGAAATCTGCACTACAATGAAGTCTCACTTCCCCCCGGTCAAAAGGGCCATCTGAAAAAAGTGTAAAATCCAGAAAGGCAGGACAGGCCATGGAGAACTGGGAGCCTTGTTATGCTGATGGGCGGGATGTAAATTGCCAAAAACCACTCGGGAGAAGTCTATGGTGTTTCCTGAAACATCTAAAAAACAAAGCAACAGAACCTAGGGCACTTCCACTTATGGTCCTATAGCTTAGGGAAATTAAAATCAAAAAGACACAGCCACCCCAAAGTTTGGAACGGCTCTGTTTACAAGAACCTCGTTTACAGTACAAGTTCAACATCGCAGAAAGTGAAAAATGGATAAAGAAGTTGTGGTATTTACTTACAAAGCAATATCACTCAGCAATGAAATCTGTGTCATCAGGCACTTAGCAGCACAATGAGTGGATTCAGGTATGATGATTCTAACTGAAATAAGTCACACAGAAAAAGAAACATCATAAGATATCAGTAATACACGGAATGGAAACTTGGCTACACAGGAACTGAATTACAGAACAGAACAGGGTCTCAAATTTAGAAAACCAACTTATGCTTGCTTAAGGGTAAAGGTGAGTTGGGGTGCTGCATAAAACCAGAGATTGAAATGAGCACAGATAAAGTTCCTTAAGCCAAATACGGAATAGACAAGAGCTACTCCTTGCTCAACGAAATGGACTCAACACCCCATATTAAAGGCCTAAGAATGTACCTGACTAGTAAGTATCTTAAAACCTATGGATTGCTATGTCTCCGAAAGAGAATCAAGCATGTGTACAGGGGCATAAACGCAGCAGTGATAGGATTGGAGAGGTTTGGTGAGCAAATGAAGACCCTTTGAAGTCATATTGCATGGTACCCATTCCACGGGTTTCAACTACCCAGGTTTAAGGTATTCTTCCTTCAGCTAAAACATGCATGTGGAACCTAGAGTATGATCAACCATGTGATCGGGAGACGTGTTCAAATATGTCTCAGTTTTCCTCCCCTGGTACTCGGGTGCAACATTCCAGACGCTTTACTAACACTCTCCCCACTTGGAGAGTCAGTCCCTTTAACCTCCTGTTTGGCCCAGTTTGCAATTTCTGCGGAAGATGAACAGGAATAGCGAGAACCAATGAGAGGCTAGCTGGAGGTGTCTGGACGGGCAAATTTAACTCTCATTTCCCACCAGGAGGAGGAAATAACCAAAGGCTCAGGGTGCCGTGCCAGAACCAGATTAGGGCCTGAAGCCATCCTGCGGTGTTGCGGCCAGGTCACAAGAAAGCGAGTTGAAGAAAGGAGCTCAGGGGCACTGTAATTCACAAACCTGCAGAGTTATAAATGACAGCTATCGTCCAAAAATAGACTGAAGTAAGGCTGCCAAGAGGACTTGCAAGCGGGGCAGAATTGCAGGAAACCGATTTCAGGAGGTAGACTGAAATTGCATTGAAAGCATAGGAAAAGAGGCAGAACGTCCACAATGATGCACTTGGCCAAAAAGGGCGTATGCGTTTTTTCCTGAATATATTCAGGAAAAAACGCATACGCCCTTTTTGGCCAACCAAGCAAGCTTGCAAAGGTAATCTGCACTGCAATGAAGTCTCACTTCCCCCCGGTCAAAAGGGCCATCTGAAAAAAGTGTAAAATCCAGAAAGGCAGGACAGACCATGGAGAACTGGGAGCCTTTTTATGCTGATGGGCGGGATGTAAATTGCCAACAGACACTCGGGAGAAATGTATGGTGTTTCCTGAAACATCTAAAAAACAAAGCAACAGAGCCTAGGGCACTGCCACTTATGGTCCTATAGCTTAGGGAAATTAAAATCAAAAAGACACAGCCACCCCAAAGTTTGGGACGCCTCTGTTTACAAGAAAATCGTTTACAGTACAAGTTCAACATCGCAGAAAGTGAAAAATGGATAAAGAAGTTGTGGTATTTACTTACAAAGCAATATCACTCAGCAATGAAATCTATGTCATCAGGCCCTTAGCAGCACAATGAGTGGATTCAGGTATGATGATTCTAACTGAAATAAGTCACACAGAAAAAGAAACATCATAAGATATCAGTAATACACGGAATGTAAACTTGGCTACACAGGAACTGAATTACAGAACAGAACAGGGTCTCAAATTGAGAAAACCAACTTATGCTTGCTTAAGGGGAAAGGTGAGTTGGGGTGCTGCATAAAACCAGAGATTGAAATGAGCACAGATAAAGTTCCTTAAGTCAAATATGGAATAGACAAGAGCTACTCCTTGCTCAACGAAATGGACTCAACACCGCATATTAAACGCCTAAGAATGTACCTGACTAGTAAGTATCGTAAAACCTATGGATTGCTATGTCTCCGAAAGAGAATCAAGCATGTGTACAGGGGCATAAACGCAGCAGTGATAGGATTGGAGAGGTTCGGTGAGCAAATGAAGACCCTTTGAAGTCATATTGCATGGTACCCATTCCACGGGTTTCAACTACCCAGGTTTAAGGTATTCTTCCTTCAGGTAAAACATGCATATGGAACCTAGAGTATGATCAACCATGTGATCGGGAGACGTGTTCAAATATGTCTCAGTTTTCCTCCCCTGGTACTCGGGTGCAACATTCCAGACGCTTTACTAACACTCTCCCCACTTGGAGAGTCAGCGCCTTTAACCTCCTGTTTGGCACAGTTTGCAATTTCTGCGGAAGATGAACAGGAATAGCGAGAACCAATGAGAGACTAGCTGGAGGTGTCTGGACGGGCAAATTTAACTCTCATTTCCCACCAGGAAGAGGAAATAACCAAAGGCTCAGCGTGCCGTGCCGGAACCAGATTAGGGCCTGAAGCCATCCTGCGGTGTTGCGGCCAGGTCACAAGAAAGCAAGTTGAAGAAAGGAGCTCAGGGGCACTGTAATTCACAAACCTGCAGAGTTATAAATGACAGCTATCGTCCAAAAATAGACTGAAGTAAGGCTGCCAAGAGGACTTGAAAGCGGGGCAGAATTGCAGGAAACCGATTTCAGGAGGTAGACTGGAATTGCATTGAAAGCATAGGAAAAGAGGCAGAACGTCCACAATGATGCACTTGGCCAAAAAGGGCGTATGCGTTTTTTCCTGAATATATTCAGGAAAAAACGCATACGCCCTTTTTGGCCAACCAAGCAAGCTTGCAAAGGAAATCTGCACTACAATGAAGTCTCACTTCCCCCCGGTCAAAAGGGCCATCTGAAAAAAGTGTAAAATCCAGAAAGGCAGGCCAGGCCATGGAGAACTGGGAGCCTTGTTACGCTGATGGGCGGGATGTAAATTGCCAACAGACACTCGGGAGAAGTGTATGGTGTTTCCTGAAACATCTAAAAAACAAAGCAACAGAGCCTAGGGCACTTCCACTTATGGTCCTATAGCTTAGGGAAATTAAAATCAAAAAGACACAGCCACCCCATAGTTTGGGACACCTCCGTTTACAAGAACCTCGTTTACCTTACAAGTTCAATATCACAGAAAGTGAAAAATGGATAAAGAACTTGTGGTACTTACGTACAATGCAGTATCACTCAGCAATGAAATCTATGTCATCAGGCCTGTAGCAGCATAATGAGTGGATTCAGGTACGATGATTCTAACTGAAATAAGTCACACAGAAAAAGAAACATCATAAGATATCACTAATACACGGAATGTAAACTTGGCTACAAAGGAACTGCATTCCAAAACAGAACAGGGTCTCAAATTTAGAAAACCAACTTATGCTTGCTTAAGGGGAAAGGTGAGTTGGGGTGCTGCATAAAACCAGAGATTGAAATGAGCACAGATAAAGTTCCTTAAGCCAAATATGGAATAGACAAGAGCTACTCCTTGCTCAACGAAATGGACTCAACACCCCATATTAAACGCCTAAGAATGTACCTGACTAGTAAGTATCTTAAAACCTATGGATTGCTATGTCTCCGAAAGAGAATCAAGCATGTGTACAGGGGCATAAACGCAGCAGTGATAGGATTGGAGAGGTTCGGTGAGCAAATGAAGACCCTTTGAAGTCATATTGCATGGTACCCATTCCACGGGTTTCAACTACCCAGGTTTAAGGTATTCTTCCTTCAGGTAAAACATGCATATGGAACCTAGAGTATGATCAACCATGTGATCGGGAGACGTGTTCAAATATGTCTCAGTTTTCCTCCCCTGGTACTCGGGTGCAACATTCCAGACGCTTTACTAACACTCTCCCCACTTGGAGAGTCAGCGCCTTTAACCTCCTGTTTGGCCCAGTTTGCAATTTCTGCGGAAGATGAACAGGAATAGCGAGAACCAATGAGAGGCTAGCTGGAGGTGTCTGGACGGGCAAATTTAACTCTCATTTCCCACCACGAGGAGGAAATAACCAAAGGCTCAGCGTGCCGTGCCAGAACCAGATTAGGGCCTGAAGCCATCCTGCGGTGTTGCGGCCAGGTCACAAGAAAGCGAGTTGAAGAAAGGAGCTCAGGGGCACTGTAATTCACAAACCTGCAGAGTTATAAATGACAGCTATCGTCCAAAAATAGACTGAAGTAAGGCTGCCAAGAGGACTTGAAAGCGGGGCAGAATTGCAGGAAACCGATTTCAGGAGGTAGACTGAAATTGCATTGAAAGCATAGGAAAAGAGGCAGAACGTCCACAATGATGCACTTGGCCAAAAAGGGCGTATGCGTTTTTTCCTGAATATATTCAGGAAAAAACGCATACGCCCTTTTTGGCCAACCAAGCAAGCTTGCAAAGGAAATCTGCACTGCAATGAAGTCTCACTTCCCCCCGGTCAAAAGGGCCATCTGAAAAAAGTGTAAAATCCAGAAAGGCAGGACAGGCCATGGAGAACTGGGAGCCTTGTTATGCTGATGGGCGGGATGTAAATTGCCAACAGACACTGGGGAGAAATGTATGGTGTTTCCTGAAACATCTAAAAAACAAAGCAACAGAGCCTAGGGCACTGCCACTTATGGTCCTATAGCTTAGGGAAATTAAAATCAAAAAGACACAGCCACCCCAAAGTTTGGGACGCCTCTGTTTACAAGAACCTCGTTTACAGTACAAGTTCAACATCGCAGAAAGTGAAAAATGGATAAAGAAGTTGTGGTATTTACTTACTAAGCAATATCACTCAGCAATGAAATCTATGTCATCAGGCCCTTAGCAGCACAATGAGTGGATTCAGGTATGATGATTCTAACTGAAATAAGTCACACAGAAAAAGAAACATCATAAGATATCAGTAATACACGGAATGTAAACTTGGCTACACAGGAACTGAATTACAGAACAGAACAGGGTCTCAAATTGAGAAAACCAACTTATGCTTGCTTAAGGGGAAAGGTGAGTTGGGGTGCTGCATAAAACCAGAGATTGAAATGAGCACAGATAAAGTTCCTTAAGTCAAATATGGAATAGACAAGAGCTACTCCTTGCTCAACGAAATGGACTCAACACCGCATATTAAACGCCTAAGAATGTACCTGACTAGTAAGTATCGTAAAACCTATGGATTGCTATGTCTCCGAAAGAGAATCAAGCATGTGTACAGGGGCATAAACGCAGCAGTGATAGGATTGGAGAGGTTCGGTGAGCAAATGAAGACCCTTTGAAGTCATATTGCATGGTACCCATTACACGGGTCTCAACTCTCCAGGTTTAAGGTATTCTTCCTTCAGCTAAAACATGCATGTGGAACCCAAGTATGATCAACCATGTGAACGGGAGACGTGTTCAAATATGTCTCAGTTTTCCTCCCCTGGTACTCGGGTGCAACATTCCAGACGCTTTACTAACACTCTCCCCACTTGGAGAGTCAGCACCTTTAACCTCCTGTGTGGCCCAGTTTGCAATTTCTGCGGAAGATGAACAGGAATAGGGAGAACCAATGAGAGACTAGCTGGAGGTGTCTGGACGGGCAAATTTAACTCTCATTTCCCACCAGGAAGAGGAAATAACCAAAGGCTCAGCGTGCCGTGCCGGAACCAGATTAGGGCCTGAAGCCATCCTGCGGTGTTGCGGCCAGCTCAAAAGAAAGTGAGTTGAAGAAAGGAGCTCAGGGTCTCTGTAATTCACAAACCTGCATAGTTATAAATGACAGCTATCGTCCAAAAATATACTGAAGTAAGGCTGCCAAGAGGACTTGAAAGCGGGGCAGAATTGCAGGATACCGATTTCAGGAGGTAGACTGGAATTGCATTGAAAGCATAGGAAAAGAGGCAGAACGTCCACAATGATGCACTGTGCCAAAAGGGCGTATGCGTTTTTTCCTGAATATATTCAGGAAAAAACGCATACGCCCTTTTTGGCCAACCAAGCAAGCTTGCAAAGGAAATCTGCACTACAATGAAGTCTCACTTCCCCCCGGTCAAAAGGGCCATCTGAAAAAAGTGTAAAACCCAGAAAGGCAGGACAGGCCATGGAGAACTGGGAGCCTTGTTATGCTGATGGGCGGGATGTAAATTGCCAACAGACACTCGGGAGATGTGTATGGTGTTTCCTGAAACATCTAAAAAACAAAGCAACAGAGCCTAGGGCACTTCCACTTATGGTCCTATAGCTTAGGGAAATTAATATCAAAAAGACACAGCAACCCCAAAATTTGGGATGGCTCTTTTTACAGACATCTCTTCTACGGCACAAGTTAAATATCCCAGAGAGCTAATAATGGATAAAGAAGTTGTGGTACTTATGTACAACAGAATACCACTCAGCAATGAAATCTATGTCACCAGGCCCGTACCAGCATAATGAGTGCATTGAGGCACGATGATTCTAAGTGAAATAAGTCACACAGAAAAAGAAACATCATAAGGTATCACTAATACACAGAATGTGAACTTGGCTACACATGAACTGAATTACAAAACAGAACAGGGTCTCAAGTTTAGAAAACCAACTTATGCCTGCTTAAGGGGGAAGGTGAGTTGGGGTGCTGCATAAAAGCAGAGTTTGAAATTAGCACAGATACCGTTCCATAAGCCAAATATGTAATAGACAAGAGCTACCCCTTGCTCAACGAAATGGATTCAACAATGAGGTATCACCTCACACCTGGTAGAATAGGCATCATTGAAAATCTACAAACAAAAAATGCTGGAAAGGGTGTGCAGAAAAGGAACCCTCTTCCACTATTGTTGGGAATATAAATTGATACAGTCATTATGGAGAACAATATGGAATTTCTTAAGAAACTAACAATAGAATTACCATATGATACAGCAATCCCAGTACTGGACATATACCCAGACAAAACCATAAATCAAAAAGAGTCATTCACCGCAATGTTGATTGCATCACTATTTACAATATCGAGGTAATGGAAGCAACCTAAATGCCCACAGACAGACGAATGCATAAAGCTGTGGTACATATATAAAATGGAATATTACTCAGCCATGAAAAGGAATGAAATTGGGTCATTTGTAGAGACGTCGATGGATCTAGAGACTGTCATACAGAGTGAAGTAAGTCAGAAAGAGAAAAACAAATCTTGTATATTCATGCATATATGTGGAACCTAGAAAAACTGTACAGATTAACCATTTTGCAAGGCATAAATAGAGCAACAGATGTAGACAACAAACGTATGGACAACAAGGGGGGAAAGCTGTTGGGGGGGTGGTGGTGGGAGGAGTTGAGAGACTGGGATTGGCATGTATACATTTATATGTATAAAATAGATAACCAATAAGAACCTGCTGTATAAAAATATAAAATAAAATTCAAAATTAAAAAGAAGTAAAATTTAAAAAATAAAACAGAAAAAACAATTATTCCCTGCACATACATGTATTTATATGAATAAATTATTTCCATGCTTATATCTGTAAATACAAAAAAGAGGAATAAAATCTACCTTGAACCAAAAACGAAAAAGAGAAAAAAAACACAGAACCCACCAGTTACACAGAGGAAAACCGTATCAGGGCACTTGCTCCAGTTGTAAACAATTCTGAAGTTGGTCAGTGGTGGGGAATCGTCTCCCATTCAGCCAGCAGCCCCCACGCAACAAGCGTCCTCATTGCAAAGCTGGGGCACCGTGCCGAGGCATCTGTGAGTAAACGTGAGCTGAGCCCCAGGCCAGTTGCTGCTGAACTATTCCCACCCGTCCCAGGTAAAACACCTGAATATATACAAGGACTTGAAAGCCTAGAGGAAGGGCCATAGAGCCACACGAGTGACAGCATGCCGGCCGACTTGGTGCCTGCAGGCCAGCCAGGATGGTCCTGGCCCTGGGTGCTCTTCTGGAAGATTTCCATTTCCCTGCCTGAGATACCCGTCCTGTCCCTGCCCCCACTGCTTTTTTCCTTCCTCACCTCTGCCCAGGGAGAAATTCCAGCAGCAGGTATGGGTGACACATCCTCTTCTTTAGCAGGTGGCAGCCTGGCAACTGCTGCAGAAAGTCCAGCAGAGCCCCACTCACACTGGGCCACCCACAAAGCCGTGGCCTCTCACTCCCTCCCACCAGCCCAGCCCCGAGACTGCTGACAGGGCAGAGAAAATGGCGTCAGGCACGGCTGCAGGGGCTCTTGCTGCCTGGAGTGGTATTTATATTGATCTCAACCCAGGCACACCTGGGGAGGGCTGGCCGGCACGGTAAGGCTGCCCAGGTCAGCCAATCATCACCCCTCAGGGGCTCACAGTTGCAGAAAATGGAACTTGCTGAACCGGCCAGGTCCAAGGAACAGGTGTGGGCTCCTGAGAGTCAGGATAGACAAGGGGCTGCAGCTTTGGCTTGTTTTCTAATCATTTTATCTGGCCCATGAGTGGGAGACAACTTCAAGAAAACCCTCTCCTAATGAGAGGAACCCAGGAGTCAGGGAGAGGAGGGGTGGGTGGTGGTTGGAGACAGAGACCTGGTGCCCCGGGTGCAGTGGAAGTCTCTGGAAGACCAGGTGGAGGGAGGCCTCACGGAGTGATGCCCAGGGTCACAGACCTGTCGCAGCTGCTGTTTGTTAGTTCAAGTCCTGCTCTGAGGTGCTCTGTGTCAGCTCTGAGCGACAGGTGAGCTGGGGGTGCTCTGCAATGAGGGCTATGTGCACGGTTCCTGTGTGCCCAGCCCTGCCACGGTACCTGCAAGGGTAGCTCTGTATCCTGGGAGGGGCCTGACCACGAGAGCCCCGTGGGCTGGGGTGGGGGTGGGGTACCTGCCCAGGTGAGCTCCATATTCTGGGATTGGTCTGACCACGAGAGCCCCATGGGCTGCTGGGGACCTGGTAAAGGATGTCAGGACAGTCAGTGAAGCCACCGAGGATATACCTCCAGTTGCTCCTAATTCCTACACCCTGCTGGTCATTCTACCAACCACCAGGACATGGTATTCTGTATTAGTCTTCAGTGATGCCTTCTTTTGTATTCCATTAGTCCCAGAGTCACAAGAAATTTTGGCTTGTGAGTGGCAGGACTCAACATACAACTAAAACAATACTTCCGGGCCGTCTGGCCCCAAGGGTGCAAAAATTCCCACACCATCTTTGGGGAAAGCTTAGCTAAAGACCTAAAAGTTCTACCTCTGGAAAAGGAAACCCTCCTTCAATATGCAGACGACATTCTGATCACCAGCCCTACTAAGGAGGCCTCTGAACTACCAAGCCAATAAAGGATAGAAGTTGTCCAAGAAAAAGCTCAAATATCACAGACTGCGGTGACCTGCCTGGGCTTCATTCTCACAGAAGGTCAGAGAAGCCCATCCCAGGAAAGGGAAGAAACCATTTTCAGCCTTACCCCTTTCTAAAACTAGAAGACAGCTTAGGGGTTCCTGGGGAGGCCAGGGTTTGCTGCTTCTGGATCCCTAGCTACAGTCTACTAGCTGGGCCTCTATATGAAACACTGAAAGGAAAAGATGATGATCCTTTTGAATAGAATCCAGAAGTGGCCTTTCAAGAATGGAAAGAGCAGTCAATTCAGACCCTTGCCCTGGAACTCCCTAATTTAGCTAAACCCTTTGACCTTTACATTCCCGGTGAAAGGTGAATCGCCATTGGAGAATTAGTGCAAAAACTGGGACCACTTGAAATGGAACAATGCAAGAATGCCATCCAGGTAGGATAAACTACGGTCACTAAGGGGCTTGGCCCACTGCCACATCTGGCCAAGATACTGGCGGTATCTAAAAACCTGGAAATCAGCAGCCCAAAAGGCCACCTCCCTCCTAAGGGAAAAGGACCCCACGTGGTGATCCTAACCACCAACCATGCCCTGAAGTTGCAGGGTTCGCTCCATGGGCACACCGACCTCGAGTGAGGAGGCCCTCCAACTCCAACATCCAGAGAGATAACCGGGGGCAACAGGGCACCATGACGACTCGTGTGAACATCACTTGACCTGGAGTTTCTCTCATAAAACAACAAGAGTGTGTCCCAAAAGAGTAGACTACTGCTTGCAGGACTTACTGCACCCAGAGGGGAGCTAATAATCTTGGCGGGGGAACAGTATACCACACTGTCACCATAGAAAAGCCGACAGACACCGTGATGATGGTGGCCAATAAGACCGGCTGGACTCCTGTTTACTTCAAAAGGCTGTTGACTCAGTAGCCATCATGGTCCTTGATCACCACTGACCCTGGACTGTCTGGGAGTTGAGCGGGCAGGGCTCTGACACCTGGTGCTGTTTGTACGTTAATTCAGGGGCCTAACTGAAGAAAGCACAGACTACTGGTCAGAGCATCTAGGCTGGCAGAGACGGTCAGCCTAAGGTGGCCGAACAAATGTGGGGCGGGGTGAAACCGGCCCCCACAGCGTCTCTGCACATCTCTTTCCTGGACCCTTAAAGGTCATTAGAATCTATAACACTTCCAATGCTGGTGCTCAGGTGGACGAGCAGGGAGGCAGGGGTCCTGGGGACAATCAACGTCACCGGGAGGCTGCTGGGGAGAAGCTCTGACCCTCGCCCCAGGGTATGAGGGCTCCCAACTCAGCACTCAGCAGTTACAGAAGAAGGGTCTGCACCCTCAGCACTCCAAGAATGAGGAACGGGACAAAAGGCAGAGGAGGGGTTTGTCCCCAGCAAAGCCCATTAAAAATCCCTGGGAGATAAAAATAGAATCTGGGCAATAAAGTCAAGTCTAACCTTTTTTATCCTTTGTGCTTTGTCTAATTTCACGTGCTCCTAGGGTCCCGCATGCAGAGGTTCCACACCCGGCACTTCAGACCAGATTTCCTAGTGCAGAATGGCTGGGTCGACACCTCAGCTCCTGGGGCCCAGTGCAGACTCCACGATATAGAGCCTGAGCTACAGCCAACCCAGCCCTCGAGAGCTCCGCTGCCTCCCTCCCTCCCACTGACTCTGACAGGATCTCTACACAGCAGCCCAGCCCACAGCCCACGGGGTAGTGCATGCTCTCACCTCTCCATTCTCTGATCAAAATATAAAGTTTCCTTTGCTTGTGAACCAAACTCAGTCTCGATCTGTTGGCCCCAATGACACTGGGCAGGGGGACACTTGTTGGGGTCCACTCTGGAGGATCAGTAACAGAAATTGAGACTATTGTAACCTCAATGAACAGATGTGTGAGCCAAACTGTAGTTAACATAGAACAGTGTATAAGGCTCGGGTAAAATAAGATGTTTTTAACACTTCCATTTGATATTTCCATCACTTTTTATAAGCAAGTTCAGTGAAAAGGTTTGTCTTATTTGTCAGGTCAATATTAGAGAAACGAAGTGATTTCTTTCCAAGGATGTACAGCTAATAATCTTGGTTAAACCTTCAATCTTGTTTTAAATGCTTTTCCATTGAAAATGATACCTCTCTTTCAGCTCCCCCATTTCTGAGAAGTATAAAATCTTATAATTTATTATTACCAAAGGGGAAAGGTGGGAGGAGGGATAAATTAACAGTTTGGAATGAACACATACACACTGCTATGTATAAAATAGATCATCAACAAGGAACTACTGTATAGCACAGGGAACTACACTCAACATTTTGCAATAACCTATAAGGGGAAATAATCTGAAAAAGAATAGATATTTTTATTGACATCATCTATCAATGACAGTTAAAGTGTAGCCTAAGGGAAGCTGGTGGTGAGTGCTTCTGACCCTGAAGACTTCAATCATCTAAAGTTTGGACTCTGCCTACTTCCCAAGGCCCTTAATGAACATATGTGTAGCCGTAGCTTAAAAACTTCCCCAGTTTGGGTTTCGGGGAGACACTGATTTTGAAAAAGCCCTGGTGTTCTCCTTACATGAATGGGACTCTTCCTACTGCTAAAACATGTCTGTCACACCCAGAGGATGGTATACCGTCTGATCGGGAAGAGTTTGGAAAAGGCATCTCATCTCCTCATCTCCTGGTGCTCGGGTTCACCCCTCCAGCGTCTTTACTAACAGTCTCCCCACTTGGAGATGTCAGCACTGTCAACATCCTGTTGCGTACAGTTTGGAATTTGTCCAGAGGATGAAGCGGAAGGATGAGGAACAATGAGAGACAAGTCCTAGGTGTTCAGACAGGCACATGTCACTCTAATTTCCAATCAGGAAGACGAATTGACCAAAGGCTAGGGTTGCCCATGGAAACAGTATAGGGCTTGAGGAAATCCCGCTGCTTTGTGGCCAGTTCCCATAAACACGAGTTGAACAATGGAACTCAGGGGCAGTAAAATTCACAAAACTGCAGAGTTGAAAATATCCATCACTGAAAAATGTCTTGAGGAAAGTCAGAGAAAAGGACTTGTAAGCAAGGGAGAATGGCAGGAAAGGGATTTGAGGAGGTAGAAAGGACTCGCCATTAAGCACAAGAAAAGGAGCTGAACATTGCCAACATTGCCAACATTGCAGTTGGCCAAAAAGGGTGTATGCGTTCTTTTCTGTATATATTCAAGAAAAGGGCATACACTTTTTTAGCCAACCAAACAGGTGGGCACTGGAAGTCAATACTACAAAATATATCACTTCGCATCAGTCAGAAGAGCCATCCTCATAAAGCGTAAACAACAGAAATGCAGGACAGGGCAACGAGAAGAGGGAGCCCTGTGAGACTTATAGTGGAAATGTATATTGCCAACGGCCATTCTGGAGAAGTGTATTGTGTTTACTAAAGCATCTAAAAAATGAGCTACAGAGCATAGGGCACTTGCACTCATGGGCGTATATCTTGGGAAAAACAAAAATCGAGAGGACACAGGCACCCCAATGTTTACCCCCTCTCTGTTTAAAAGATCCTCGACTAGGATATAACTTAAATGTCTCTGGAGGGAAAAAATGGATAGAGATGTGGTACTTAGGTAGAGTGGAATATTATTCAGCCTGGAAATCAATGAAATATGGCCAGTTGTAACGACTCCGGAGGAGTTACGTATGATCATTCTAAGTGACAGAATTCAAAAAGAAAAAGACACATATCATAAGATATCACTTAAAGGTGGAATCCAAAATGGCTACACATGAAATAAATTACAAAACAAAAACATAGTCAAATATGTAGAAAACACGCATAAGGCTGCTAAACGGGAAAGGTGGGGAGGGGTGAGGCATCATCCAGGAGGTTGAAATTAGCAAAGATACCATTCCAAATACCAAACTGATAATCAACAAGGCCTACACGGTAGCTAAAAGAACTGCACTCAGCACACTCAAGTCACCGGAAAAGAATATATACGACTGGTAAGAATCTGAAAAAGAATTTATTGATGTCTCTCTGTACGCGAATCAAGTGGATGTACAGCAGCAAGAAACAGAGCTTTGAAAATCAGCTGTAACCAATATAGTAATAAATTGAAAAAAATAAACGACAGAGAGACAGAGAAAACCTCTTACAACTTTTCCTCAGGGACGGTGATGCAACATGGATTGAACACATCTAGACCCACAGCAGGATGAGACATAAGGCTGGAAACTGTTTGCGCTAAGAGAAATGTGAGGTTGGGTGAGGAAATGCACACCCTTTAAAGTAATACTACCTGGTACCCATTCAATGGGTCCCAAATCTGCAGGTTCAAGGGATCTTCCTACAGCTAAAACATGCATGGAAAACCCAGAGGACTGTACACCATGTGATCGGGAGATGTGTCTAAAATGCACCTCATTTATCCTCTCCTGGTGCTCCTGTTCACCATTCCAGCCACACTACTTAGAATCTCCCCACTTGGAGAATCAGCACATTTAAACTTCTGTTTCACACATTTTGCAAATTGTGAGGAGGATGAACGGGAAGAGGGGGAACCAATGAGAGAAGAGTTGTAGGGGTTTGGACGGGCACATATCACTCTAATTTCCCATTAAGAATAAGAATTAAAGAAAGGCTCAGCCTGCCTCGCCGGAGCCAAAATAGGGCCTGAAGCAATCCTGCGGGTTGAGGCCAGCTCACAAAAGAGCAACTTAAAAAATGGAGCTCAGGGTCACTGCAATTCACAAACCTGCAGAGTTATAAATGAAAACTAACGTCCAAAAATATGTTGAGGTAAGGCAAAGAAGAGGATCTGAATGCAAGACAGAATTGCAAGAAACAGATTTCAAGAGATAGATTGGACTCGTCTTTAACGCACATGAAAAGCGGCAGAATTTCGACAATGATGCAGTTGGCCCAAAAGGGCGTATGCGTTTTTTCCTGATTATATCCAGGAAAAAACGCATACGCACTTTATGGGCAACGAAGCAAGCAAGCAATGCAAATGTGCACAACAAAGAAGTCTCACTTCCCACCGGTCAAAAGGGCCATCCTAAAAAATTGTAAAAACCAGAAATGCAGGACAGGCCATGGAGAACAGGGAGCCTTTATACGCTGATGGGCAGTGTGTGAACTGCCAAGAGCCACTCTGGAGAAGTGTATGGTGGTTCCTAAATCATCTAAAAAACAGAGCTACAGAGCATAGGACACTTCCAATCATGGGAGTATATCTAGGGAAGTCTAAAAATCAACAAGACACAAGCACACCACAGTTTAGGGCTACTCTGTTTACAAGAACCTCAACTTCAGTACACCTTAAATATCCCAGGAAAGAGAACAATGGATAAAGAAGATGTGGTACTTATGTACAATGGAATATCTCTTCACCATGAAATCAATGTAATAAGGCTAGTAGAAGGATAAAGAGTGGATTTAGGTCCGATAATACTACTTGAAATAAGTCAAACAGAAAAAGAAACATATCATAAGATATCACTTATAGAGGGAGGGTAAATATGGCTGCACAAGAAATGAATTACAGAACAGAACAGTGTCTCACATTTAGAAAACACACTTATGTCAGCTTAAGGGGAAAGGAGAGGTGGGGTGATGCATAAAACCAGAGTTTGAAATTAGCACAGATACCGTTCAATAAACCAAATAGGTATTAGACAAGATCTACACCTTGCTCAATGAACAGGCCTCAACACACCCTATACACCGCAGAGAAATATATCTGAGGAATAAGAATCTTAAAACCCATGTATTGATATATCTCCATAAGGGAATCAAGTGTGTGCAGAGTGGCACAAACACAGCAGTGAAAAGGAGCTAAACCCCATTATAGAAATAAATTTTAAAAACAAAACGCTGAAACAATGAAAGAGAGAAAAATTCTTACAAAATTCGCTCAAGGGCTGTGATGCAACCTGGATTGACCACATATAAACCCACAGCTGGATAAGACATAAGGCTGGACACTTGGGGCTGACAGGATTGGTGAGCTTTGGTGAGCAACTGCCGAAAGTTTAATGCAATACTTCATGCTACTCAGTCCAAGGGTCCCAACACTCCAGGTTGAAGGGAATCTTCCTACAGCTAAACCATGCTTGGGAAACCCAGCGACTGGTATACCATATGATCGGGAAAGGTTTCTAAAACGCACCTCATTTTTCCTCTCCTGGGGCTCTGGATCGACATTCCAGCCGCTTTACTAACAACATCCCCACATGGAGTCAATGCCTTTAAGTTCTGGTATCGCACAGTCTGCAGTTAGTGCAGAGGATGAATGGGAATAGGGGGAACCAGTGAGAAACTAGCTGTAGCGGTTTCAATGGGCACATGTCACTCTAATATCACATCAGTAAGAAGAATTAACCAAAGGCACAGCAGGTGCCCCAGAAGAAAAATAGGGCTTCAAGGAATCCTGTGGTTATGGGGCAATACCACAAAAATAAGAGCTAAAAAATGGAGCTAAGGGCCACTGCAATTCAAAAACCTGCAGAGTTATAAAGGCCAACTATTTTTAAAAAATATATTGAGGTAAGGCTATGAAGAGGCATTGAAAGCAAGGCAGAATTGCAGGAAACTGATTTCAGGAGGTAGACTGGAATTGCATTGAAAGCATATGAAGAGAGTCAGAAACTCGACAATGATGCACTTGGCCAAAAAGGGCGTATGTGTTTTTTCCTGAATATATTCAGGAAAAAACGCATACGCCCTTTTTGGCCAACCAAGCAAGCTTGCAAAGGAAATCTGCACTACAATGAAGTCTCATTTCCACCTGGTCAAAAGGGCCATCTGAAACAAGTGTAAAATCCATAAAGGCACGAAAGGCCATGGAGAACTGGGAGCCTTCTTATGCTGATGGGCGGGATGTAACTTGCCAACAGCCACTCTGGAGAAGTGTATGGTGTTTCCTGAAACATCTAAAAAACAAAGCAACAGAACCTAGGGCACTTCCACTTATGGTCCTATAGCTTAGGGAAATTAAAATCAAAAAGACACAGCCACCCCAAAGTTTGGGACGGCTCTGTTTACAAGAACCTCGTTTACAGTACAAGTTCAATATCGCAGAAAGTGAAAAATGGATAAAGAACTTGTGGTACTTACGTACAATGCAATATCACTCAGCAATGAAATCTATGTCATCAGGCCCGTAGCAGCATAATGAGTCGATTCAGGTATGATGATTCGAACTGAAATAAGTCACACAGAAAAGAAACATCATAAGGTATCACTAATACACAGAATGTGAACTTGGCTACACATGAACTGAATTACAAAACAGAACAGTGTCTCAAGTTTAGAAAACCAACTTATGCTTGCTTAAGGGGGAAGGTGAGTTGGGGTGCTGCATAAAACCAGAGATTGAAATGAGCACAGATAAAGTTCCTTAAGCCAAATATGGAATAGACAAGAGCTACTCCTTGCTCAACGAAATGGACTCAATACCCCATATTAAACGCCTAAGAATGTACCTGACTAGTAAGTATCGTAAAACCTATGGATTGCTATGTCTCCAAAAGAGAATCAAGCGTGTGTACAGGGGCATAAACGCAGCAGTGATAGGATTGGAGAGGTTCGGTGAGCAAATGAAGACCCTTTGAAGTCATATTGCATGGTACCCATTACACGGGTCTCAACTCTCCAGGTTTAAGGTATTCTTCCTTCAGCTAAAACATGCATGTGGAACCCAGAGTATGATCAACTGTGTGAACGGGAGACATGTTCAAATATGTCTCAGTTTTCCTCCCCTGGTACTCGGGTGCAACATTCCAGACGCTTTACTAACACTCTCCCCACTTGGAGAGTCAGCACCTTTAACCTCCTGTTTGGCCCCGTTTGCAATTTCTGCGGAAGATGAACAGGAATAGGGAGAACCAATGAGAGACTAGCTGGAGGTGTCTGGACGGGCAAATTTAACTCTCATTTCCCACCAGAAAGAGGAAATAACCAAAGGCTCAGCGTGCCGTGCCGGAACCAGATTAGGGCCTGAAGCCATCCAGCGGTGTTGCAGCCAGCTCACAAGAAAACGAGTTGAAGAAAGGAGCTCAGGGGCACTGTAACTCACAAACCTGCAGAGTTTTAAATGACAGCTATCGTCCAAAAATAGACTGAAGTAAGGCTGCCAAGAGGACTTGAAAGCGGGGCAGAATTGCAGGAAACCGATTTCAGGAGGTAGACTGGAATTGCATTGAAAGCATAGGAAAAGAGGCAGAACGTCCACAATGATGCACTTGGCCAAAAAGGGCGTATGCGTTTTTTCCTGAATATAATCAGGAAAAAACGCATACGCCCTTTTTGGCCAACCAAGCAAGCTTTCAAAGGAAATCTGCACTACAATGAAGTCTCACTTCCCCCCGGTCAAAAGGGCCATCTGAAAAAAGTGTAAAATCCAGAAAGGCAGGACAGGCCATGGAGAACTGGGAGCCTTGTTTTGCTGATGGGCGGGATGTAAATTGCCAACAGACACTCGGGAGAAGTGTATGGTGTTTCCTGAAACATCGAAAAAACAAAGTAACAGAGCCTAGGGCACTTCCACTTATGGTCCTATAGCTTAGGGAAATTAAAATCAAAAAGACACAGCCACCCCAAAGTTTGGGACGGCTCTGTTTACAAGAACCTCGTTTACAGTAGAAGTTCAACATCGCAGAAAGTGAAAAATGGATAAAGAAGTTGTGGCATTTACTTACAAAGCAATATCACTCAGCAATGAAATCTATGTCATCAGGCCCTTAGCAGCACAATGAGTGGATTCAGGTATGATGATTCTAACTGAAATAAGTCACACAGAAAAAGAAACATCATAAGATATCAGTAATACACGGAATATAAACTTCGCTACACAGGAACTGAATTACAGAACAGAACAGGGTCTCAAATTTAGAAAACCAACTTATGCTTGCTTAAGGGGAAAGGTGAGTTGGGGTGCTGCATAAAACCAGAGATTGAAATGAGCACAGATAAAGTTCCTTAAGCCAAATATGGAATAGACAAGAGCTAGTCCTTGCTCAACGAAATGGACTCAACACCGCATATTAAACGCCTAAGAATGTACCTGACTAGTAAGTATCTTAAAACCTATGGATTGCTATGTCTCCGAAAGAGAATCAAGCATGTGTACAGGGGCATAAACGCAGCAGTGATAGGATTGGAGAGGTTCGGTGAGCAAATGAAGACCCTTTGAAGTCATATTGCATGGTACCCATTCCACGGGTTTCAACTCTCCAGGTTTAAGGTATTCCTCCTTCAGCTAAAACATGCATGTAGAACCCAAGTATGATCAACCATGTGAACGGGAGACGTGTTCAAATATGTCTCAGTTTTCCTCCCCTGGTACTCGGGTGCAACATTCCAGACGCTTACTAACACTCTCCCCACTTGGAGAGTCAGTCCCTTTAACCTCCTGTTTGGCCCAGTTTGCAATTTCTGCGGAAGATGTACAGGAATAGCGAGAATCAATGAGAGACTACCTGGAGGTGTCTGGATGGGCAAATTTAACTCTCATTTCCCACCAGGAAGAGGAATTAACCAAAGGCTCAGCGTGCCGTGCCAGAACCAGATTAGGGCCTGAAGACATCCTGCGGTGTTGCGGCCAGGTCACAAGAAAGCGAGTTGAAGAAAGGAGCTCAGGGGCACTGTAATTCACAAACCTGCAGAGTTATAAATGACAGCTATCGTCCAAAAATAGACTGAAGTAAGGCTGCCAAGAGGACTTGAAAGCCGGGCAGAATTGCAGGAAACCGATTTCAGGAGGTAGACTGGAATTGCATTGAAAACATAGGAAAAGAGGCAGAACGTCCACAATGATGCACTTGGCCAAAAAGGGCGTATGCGTTTTTTCCTGAATATATTCAGGAAAAAACGCATACGCCCTTTTTGGCCAACCAAGCAAGGTTGCAAAGGAAATCTGCACTACAATGAAGTCTCACTTCCCCCCCGGTCAAAAGGGCCATCTGAAAAAAGTGTAAAATCCAGAAAGACAGGACAGGCCATGGAGAACTGGGAGCCTTGTTATGCTGATGGGTGGGATGTAAATTGCCAACAACCACTTGGGAGAAGTGTATGGTGTTTCCTGAAACATCTAAAAAACAAAGCAACAGAGCCTAGGGCACTTCCACTTATGGTCCTATAGCTTAGGGAATTTAAAATCAAAAAGACACACCCACCCCAAAGTTTGGAACGGCTCTGTTTACAAGAACCTCGTTTACAGTACAAGTTCAACATCGCAGAAAGTGAAAAATGGATAAAGAAGTTGTGGTATTTACTTACAAAGCAATATCACTCAGCAATGAAATCTGTGTCATCAGGCCCTTAGCAGCACAATGAGTGGATTCAGGTATGATGATTCTAACTGAAATAAGTCACACAGAAAATGAAACATCATAAGATATCAGTAATACACGGAATGTAAACTTGGCTACACAGGAACTGAATTACAGAACAGAACAGGGTCTCAAATTTAGAAAACCAACTTATGCTTGCTTAAGGGGAAAGGTGAGTTGGGGTGCTGCATAAAACCAGAGATTGAAATGAGCACAGATAAAGTTCCTTAAGCCAAATATGGAATAGACAAGAGCTACACCTTGCTCAACGAAATGGACTCAACACCCCATATTAAACGCCTAAGAATGTACCTGACTAGTAAGTATCTTAAAACCTATGGATTGCTATGTCTCCGAAAGAGAATCAAGCATGTGTACAGGGGCATAAACGCAGCAGTGATAGGATTGGAGAGGTTCGGTGAGCAAATGAAGACCCTTTGAAGTCATATTGCATGGTACCCATTCCACGGGTTTCAACTACCCAGGTTTTAGGTATTATTCCTTCAGCTAAAACATGCATGTGGAACCCAGAGTATGATCAACCATGTGATCGGGAGACGTGTTCAAATATGTCTCAGTTTTCGTACCCTGGTACTCGGGTGCAACATTCCAGACGCTTTCCTAACACTCTCCCGACTTGGAGAGTCAGTCCCTTTAACCTCCTGTTTGGCCCAGTTTGCAATTTCTGTGGAAGATGAACAGGAATAGCGAGAACCAATGAGAGACTAGCTGGAGGTGTCTGGACGGGCAAATTTAACTCTCATTTCCCACCAGGAAGAGGAACTAACCAAAGGCTCAGCGTGCCGTGCCGGAACAAGATTAGGGCCTGAAGCCATCCTGCGGTGTTGCGGCCAGCTCACAAGAAATCGAGTTGTAGAAAGGAGCTCAGGGGCACTGTAATTCACAAACCTGCAGAGTTATAAATGACAGCTATCGTCCAAAAATAGACTGAAGTAAGGCTGCCAAGAGGACTTGAAAGAGGGGAAGAATTGCAGGAAACCGATTTCAGGAGGTAGACTGGAATTGCATTGAAAGCATAGGAAAAGAGGCAGAACGTCCACAATGATGCACTTGGCCAAAAAGGGCGTATGCGTTTTTTCCTGAATATATTCAGGAAAAAACGCATACGCCCTTTTTGGCCAACCAAGCAAGCTTGCAAAGGAAATCTGCACTACAATGAAGTCTCACTTCCCCCCGGGCAAAAGGGCCATCTGCAAAAAGTGTAAAATCCATAAAGGCACGACAGGCCATGGAGAACTGGGAGCCTTCTTATGCTGATGGGCGGGATGTAAATTGCCAACAGCCACTCTGGAGAAGTGTATGGTGTTTCCTGAAACATCTAAAAAACAAAGCAACAGAGCCTAGGGCACTTCCACTTATGGTCCTATAGCTTAGGGAAATTAAAATCAAAAAGACACAGCCACCCCAAAGTTTGGGACGCCTCTGTTTACAAGAACCTCGTTTACAGTACAAGTTCAACATCGCAGAAAGTGAAAAATGGATAAAGAAGTTCTGGTATTTACTTACAAAGCAATATCACTCAGCAATGAAATCTGTGTCATCAGGCCCTTAGCAGCACAATGAGTGGATTCAGGTATGATGATTCTAACTGAAATAAGTCACACAGAAAAAGAAACATCATAAGGTATCAGTAATACACGGAATGTAAACTTGGCTACACAGGAACTGAATTACAGAACAGAACAGGGTCTCAAATTTAGAAAACCAACTTATTCTTGCTTAAGGGTAAATGTGAGTTGGGGTGCTGCATAAAACCAGAGATTGAAATGAGCACAGATAAAGTTCCTTAAGCCAAATATAGAATAGACAAGAGCTACTCCTTGCTCAACGAAATGGACTCAACACCCCATATTAAACGCCTAAGAATGTACCTGACTAGTAAGTATCTTATAACCTATGGATTGCTATGTCTCCGAAAGAGAATCAAGCATGTGTACAGGGGCATAAACGCAGCAGTGATAGGATTGGAGAGGTTCGGTGAGCAAATGAAGACCCTTTGAAGTCATATTGCATGGTACCCATTCCACGGGTTTCAACTACCCAGGTTTAAGGTATTCTTCCTTCAGCTAAATCATGCATGTGGAACCTAGAGTATGATCAACCACGTGATCGGGAGACGTGTTCAAATATGTCTCAGTTTTTGTACCCTGGTACTCGGGTGCAACATTCCAGACGCTTTACTAACACTCTCCCGACCTGGAGAGTCAGTCCCTTTAACCTCCTGTTTGGCCCAGTTTGCAATTTCTGCGGAAGATGAACAGGAAGGGCGAGAACCAATGAGAGGCTAGCTGGAGGTGTCTGGATGGGCAAATTTAACTCTCATTTCCCACCAGGAAGAGGAAATAACCAAAGGCTCAACGTGCCGTACCGGAGCCAGATTAGGGCCTGAAGCCATCCTGCGGTGTTGCGGCCAGCTCAAAAGAAAGCGAGTTGAAGAAAGGAGCTCAGGGGCACTGTAATTCACAAACCTGCAGAGTTATAAATGACAGCTATCGTCCAAAAATAGACTGAAGTAAGGCTGCCAAGAGGACTTGAAAGCGGGGCAGAATTGCAGGAAACCGATTTCAGGAGGTAGACTGGAATTGTATGGAAAGCATAGGAAAAGAGGCAGAACGTCCACAATGATGCACTTGGCCAAAAAGGGCGTATGCGTTTTTTCCTGAATATATTCAGGAAAAAACGCATACACCCTTTTTGGCCAACCAAGCAAGCTTGCAAAGGAAATCTGCACTACAATGAAGTCTCACTTCCCCCCGGTCAAAAGGGCCATCTGAAAAAAGTGTAAAATCCAGAAAGGCAGGTCAGCCCATGGAGAACTGGGAGCCTTGTTATGCTGATGGGCGGGATGTAAATTGCCAACAACCACTCGGGAGAAGTGTATGGTGTTTCCTGAAACATCTAAAAAACAAAGCAACAGAACCTAGGGCACTTCCACTTATGGTCCTATAGCTTAGGGAAATTAAAATCAAAAAGACACAGCCACCCCAAAGTTTGGAACGGCTCTGTTTACAAGAACCTCGTTTACAGTACAAGTTCAACATCGCAGAAAGTGAAAAATGGATAAAGAAGTTCTGGTATTTACTTACAAAGCAATATCACTCAGCAATGAAATCTGTGTCATCAGGCCCTTAGCAGCACAATGAGTGGATTCAGGTATGATGATTCTAACTGAAATAAGTCACACAGAAAAAGAAACATCATAAGATATCAGTAATACACGGAATGTAAACTTGGCTACACAGGAACTGAATTACAGAACAGAACAGGGTCTCAAATTTAGAAAACCAACTTATTCTTGCTTAAGGGTAAATGTGAGTTGGGGTGCTGCATAAAACCAGAGATTGAAATGAGCACAGATAAAGTTCCTTAAGCCAAATATGGAATAGACAAGAGCTACTCCTTGCTCAACGAAATGGACTCAACACCCCATATTAAACGCCTAAGAATGTACCTGACTAGTAAGTATCTTATAACCTATGGATTGCTATGTCTCCGAAAGAGAATCAAGCATGTGTACAGGGGCATAAACGCAGCAGTGATAGGATTGGAGAGGTTCGGTGAGCAAATGAAGACCCTTTGAAGTCATATTGCATGGTACCCATTCCACGGGTTTCAACTACCCAGGTTTAAGGTATTCTTCCTTCAGCTAAATCATGCATGTGGAACCTAGAGTATGATCAACCACGTGATCGGGAGACGTGTTCAAATATGTCTCAGTTTTTGTACCCTGGTACTCGGGTGCAACATTCCAGACGCTTTACTAACACTCTCCCGACCTGGAGAGTCAGTCCCTTTAACCTCCTGTTTGGCCCAGTTTGCAATTTCTGCGGAAGATGAACAGGAAGGGCGAGAACCAATGAGAGGCTAGCTGGAGGTGTCTGGATGGGCAAATTTAACTCTCATTTCCCACCAGGAAGAGGAAATAACCAAAGGCTCAACGTGCCGTACCGGAGCCAGATTAGGGCCTGAAGCCATCCTGCGGTGTTGCGGCCAGCTCAAAAGAAAGCGAGTTGAAGAAAGGAGCTCAGGGGCACTGTAATTCACAAACCTGCAGAGTTATAAATGACAGCTATCGTCCAAAAATAGACTGAAGTAAGGCTGCCAAGAGGACTTGAAAGCGGGGCAGAATTGCAGGAAACCGATTTCAGGAGGTAGACTGGAATTGCATGGAAAGCATAGGAAAAGAGGCAGAACGTCCACAATGATGCACTTGGCCAAAAAGGGCGTATGCGTTTTTTCCTGAATATATTCAGGAAAAAACGCATACGCCCTTTTTGGCCAACCAAGCAAGCTTGCAAAGGAAATCTGCACTACAATGAAGTCTCACTTCCCCCCGGTCAAAAGGGCCATCTGAAAAAAGTGTAAAATCCAGAAAGGCAGGTCAGGCCATGGAGAACTGGGAGCCTTGTTATGCTGATGGGCGGGATGTAAATTGCCAACAACCACTCGGGAGAAGTGTATGGTGTTTCCTGAAACATCTAAAAAACAAAGCAACAGAACCTAGGGCACTTCCACTTATGGTCCTATAGCTTAGGGAAATTAAAATCAAAAAGACACAGCCACCCCAAAATTTGGAACGGCTCTGTTTACAAGAACCTCGTTTACAGTACAAGTTCAACATCGCAGAAAGTGAAAAATGGATAAAGAAGTTCTGGTATTTACTTACAAAGCAATATCACTCAGCAATGAAATCTGTGTCATCAGGCCCTTAGCAGCACAATGAGTGGATTCAGGTATGATGATTCTAACTGAAATAAGTCACACAGAAAAAGAAACATCATAAGATATCAGTAATACACGGAATGGAAACTTGGCTACACAGGAACTGAATTACAGAACAGAACAGGGTCTCAAATTTAGAAAACCAACTTATGCTTGCTTAAGGGGAAAGGTGAGTTGGGGTGCTGCATAAAACCAGAGATTGAAATGAGCACAGATAAAGTTCCTTAAGTCAAATATGGAATAGACAAGAGCTACTCCTTGCTCAACGAAATGGACTCAACACCGCATATTAAACGCCTAAGAATGTACCTGACTAGTAAGTATCGTAAAACCTATGGATTGCTATGTCTCCAAAAGAGAATCAAGCATGTGTACAGGGGCATAAACGTAGCAGTGATAGGATAGGAGAGGTTCGGTGAGCAAATGAAGACCCTTTGAAGTCATATTGCATGGTACCCATTCCACGGGTTTCAACTACCCAGGTTTAAGGTATTCTTCCTTCAGCTAAAACATGCATGTGGAACCTAGAGTATGATCAACCATGTGATCGGGAGACGTGTTCAAATATGTCTCAGTTTTCCTCTCCTGGTACTCGGGTGCAACATTCCAGACGCTTTACTAACACTCTCCCGACTTGGAGAGTCAGTCCCTTTAACCTCCTGTTTGGCCCAGTTTGCAATTCCTGCGGAAGATGAACAGGAATAGTGAGAACCAATGAGGCTAGTTGGAGGTGTCTGGACGGGCAAATTTAACTCTCATTTCCCACCAGGAAGAGGAATTAACCAAAGGCTCAGCGTGCCGTGCCGGAACCAGATTAGGGCCTGAAGCCATCCTGCGGTGTTGCGGCCAGCTCAAAAGAAAGCGAGTTGAAGAAAGGAGCTCAGGGGCACTGGAATTCACAAACCTGCAGAGTTATAAATGACAGCTATCGTCCAAAAATATACTGAAGTAAGGCTGCCAAGAGGACTTGAAAGCGGGGCAGAATTGCAGGAAACCGATTTCAGGAGGTAGACTGGAATTGCATTGAAAGCATAGGAAAAGAGGCAGAACGTCCACAATGATGCACTTGGCCGAAAAGGGCGTATGCGTTTTTTCCTGAATATATTCAGGAAAAAACTCATACGCCCTTTTTGGCCAACCAAGCAAGCTTGCAAAGGAAATCTGCACTACAATGAAGTCTCATTTCCCCCCCGGTCAAAAGGGCCATCTGAAAAAAGTGTAAAATCCAGAAAGGCAGGACAGGCCATGGAGAACTGGGAGCCTTGTTATGCTGATGGGCGGGATGTAAATTGCCAACAACCACTCGGGAGAAGTGTATGGTGTTTCCTGAAACATCTAAAAAACAAAGCAACAGAACCTAGGGCACTTCCACTTATGGTCCTAGGCTTAGGGAAATTAAAATCAAAAAGACACAGCCACCCCAAAGTTTGGAACGGCTCTGTTTACAAGAACCTCGTTTACAGTACAAGTTCAACATCGCAGAAATTGAAAAATGGATAAAGAAGTTGTGGTATTTACTTACAAAGCAATATCACTCAGCAATGAAATCTGTGTCATCAGGCCCTTAGCAGCACAATGAGTGGATTCAGGTATGATGATTCTAACTGAAATAAGTCACACAGAAAAAGAAACATCATAAGATATCAGTAATACACGGAATGTAAACTTGGCTACACAGGAACTGAATTACAGAACAGAACAGGGTCTCAAATTTAGAAAACCAACTTATTCTTTCTTAAGGGTAAAGGTGAGTTGGGGTGCTGCATAAAACCAGAGATTGAAATGAGCACAGATAAAGTTCCTTAAGCCAAATATGGAATAGACAAGAGCTACTCCTTGCTCAATGAAATGGACTCAACACCCCATATTAAACGCCTAAGAATGTACCTGACTAGTAAGTATCTTAAAACCTATAGATTGCTATGTCTCCGAAAGAGAATCAAGCATGTGTACAGGGGCATAAACGCAGCAGTGATAGGACTGGAGAGGTTCGGTGAGCAAATGAAGACCCTTTGAATTCATATTGCATGGTACCCATTCCACGGGTTTCAACTACCCAGGTTTAAGGTATTCTTCCTTCAGCTAAAACATGCATGTGGAACCTAGTGTATGATCAACCATGTGATCGGGAGACGTGTTCAAATATGTCTCAGTTTTCGTACCCTGGTACTCGGGTGCAACATTCCAGACGCTTTACTAACACTCTCCCGACTTGGAGAGTCAGTCCCTTTAACCTCCTGTTTGGCCCAGTTTGCAATTTCTGCGGAAGATGAACAGGAATAGCGAGAACCAATGAGAGGCTAGCTGGAGGTGTCTGGACGGGCAAATTTAACTCTCATTTCCCAGCAGGAAGAGGAATTAACCAAAGGCTCAGCGTGCCGGGCCAGAAGCAGATTAGGGCCTGAAGCCATCCTGCGGTGTTGCGGCCAGGTCACAAGAAAGCGAGTTGAAGAAAGGAGCTCAGGGGCACTGTAATTCACAAACCTGCAGAGTTATAAATGACAGCTATCGTCCAAAAATAGACTGAAGTAAGGCTGCCAAGAGGACTTGAAAGCGGGGCAGAATTGCAGGAAACCGATTTCAGGAGGTAGACTGGAATTGCATTGAAAGCATAGGAAAAGAGGCAGAACGTCCACAATGATGCACTTGGCCAAAAAGGGCGTATGCGTTTTTTCCTGAATATATTCAGGAAAAAACGCATACGCCCTTTTTGGCCAACCAAGCAAGCTTGCAAAGGAAATCTGCACTACAATGAAGTCTCACTTCCCCCCGGTCAAAAGGGCCATCTGAAAAAAGTGTAAAATCCAGAAAGGCAGGACAGGCCATGGAGAACTGGGAGCCTTGTTATGCTGATGGGCGGGATGTAAATTGCCAACAACCACTCTGGAGAAGTGTATGGTGTTTCCTGAAACATCTAGAAAACAAAGCAACAGAGCCTAGGGCACTTCCACTTATGGTCCTATAGCTTAGGGAATTCAAAATCAAAAAGACACAGCCACCCCAAAGTTTGGAACGGCTCTGTTTACAAGAACCTCGTTTACAGTACAAGTTCAACATCGCAGAAAGTGAAAAATGGATAAAGAAGTTCTGGTATTTACTTACAAAGCAATATCACTCAGCAATGAAATCTGTGTCATCAGGCCCTTAGCAGCACAATGAGTGGATTCAGGTATGATGATTCTAACTGAAATAAGTCACACAGAAAAAGAAACATCATAAGATATCAGTAATACACGGAATGGAAACTTGGCTACACAGGAACTGAATTACAGAACAGAACAGGGTCTCAAATTTAGAAAACCAACTTATGCTTGCTTAAGGGGAAAGGTGAGTTGGGGTGCTGCATAAAACCAGAGATTGAAATGAGCACAGATAAAGTTCCTTAAGTCAAATATGGAATAGACAAGAGCTACTCCTTGCTCAACGAAATGGACTCAACACCGCATATTAAACGCCTAAGAATGTACCTGACTAGTAAGTATCGTAAAACCTATGGATTGCTATGTCTCCAAAAGAGAATCAAGCATGTGTACAGGGGCATAAACGTAGCAGTGATAGGATAGGAGAGGTTCGGTGAGCAAATGAAGACCCTTTGAAGTCATATTGCATGGTACCCATTCCACGGGTTTCAACTACCCAGGTTTAAGGTATTCTTCCTTCAGCTAAAACATGCATGTGGAACCTAGAGTATGATCAACCATGTGATCGGGAGACGTGTTCAAATATGTCTCAGTTTTCCTCTCCTGGTACTCGGGTGCAACATTCCAGACGCTTTACTAACACTCTCCCGACTTGGAGAGTCAGTCCCTTTAACCTCCTGTTTGGCCCAGTTTGCAATTCCTGCGGAAGATGAACAGGAATAGTGAGAACCAATGAGGCTAGTTGGAGGTGTCTGGACGGGCAAATTTAACTCTCATTTCCCACCAGGAAGAGGAATTAACCAAAGGCTCAGCGTGCCGTGCCGGAACCAGATTAGGGCCTGAAGCCATCCTGCGGTGTTGCGGCCAGCTCAAAAGAAAGCGAGTTGAAGAAAGGAGCTCAGGGGCACTGGAATTCACAAACCTGCAGAGTTATAAATGACAGCTATCGTCCAAAAATATACTGAAGTAAGGCTGCCAAGAGGACTTGAAAGCGGGGCAGAATTGCAGGAAACCGATTTCAGGAGGTAGACTGGAATTGCATTGAAAGCATAGGAAAAGAGGCAGAACGTCCACAATGATGCACTTGGCCGAAAAGGGCGTATGCGTTTTTTCCTGAATATATTCAGGAAAAAACTCATACGCCCTTTTTGGCCAACCAAGCAAGCTTGCAAAGGAAATCTGCACTACAATGAAGTCTCATTTCCCCCCCGGTCAAAAGGGCCATCTGAAAAAAGTGTAAAATCCAGAAAGGCAGGACAGGCCATGGAGAACTGGGAGCCTTGTTATGCTGATGGGCGGGATGTAAATTGCCAACAACCACTCGGGAGAAGTGTATGGTGTTTCCTGAAACATCTAAAAAACAAAGCAACAGAACCTAGGGCACTTCCACTTATGGTCCTAGGCTTAGGGAAATTAAAATCAAAAAGACACAGCCACCCCAAAGTTTGGAACGGCTCTGTTTACAAGAACCTCGTTTACAGTACAAGTTCAACATCGCAGAAATTGAAAAATGGATAAAGAAGTTGTGGTATTTACTTACAAAGCAATATCACTCAGCAATGAAATCTGTGTCATCAGGCCCTTAGCAGCACAATGAGTGGATTCAGGTATGATGATTCTAACTGAAATAAGTCACACAGAAAAAGAAACATCATAAGATATCAGTAATACACGGAATGTAAACTTGGCTACACAGGAACTGAATTACAGAACAGAACAGGGTCTCAAATTTAGAAAACCAACTTATTCTTTCTTAAGGGTAAAGGTGAGTTGGGGTGCTGCATAAAACCAGAGATTGAAATGAGCACAGATAAAGTTCCTTAAGCCAAATATGGAATAGACAAGAGCTACTCCTTGCTCAATGAAATGGACTCAACACCCCATATTAAACGCCTAAGAATGTACCTGACTAGTAAGTATCTTAAAACCTATAGATTGCTATGTCTCCGAAAGAGAATCAAGCATGTGTACAGGGGCATAAACGCAGCAGTGATAGGACTGGAGAGGTTCGGTGAGCAAATGAAGACCCTTTGAATTCATATTGCATGGTACCCATTCCACGGGTTTCAACTACCCAGGTTTAAGGTATTCTTCCTTCAGCTAAAACATGCATGTGGAACCTAGTGTATGATCAACCATGTGATCGGGAGACGTGTTCAAATATGTCTCAGTTTTCGTACCCTGGTACTCGGGTGCAACATTCCAGACGCTTTACTAACACTCTCCCGACTTGGAGAGTCAGTCCCTTTAACCTCCTGTTTGGCCCAGTTTGCAATTTCTGCGGAAGATGAACAGGAATAGCGAGAACCAATGAGAGGCTAGCTGGAGGTGTCTGGACGGGCAAATTTAACTCTCATTTCCCAGCAGGAAGAGGAATTAACCAAAGGCTCAGCGTGCCGGGCCAGAAGCAGATTAGGGCCTGAAGCCATCCTGCGGTGTTGCGGCCAGGTCACAAGAAAGCGAGTTGAAGAAAGGAGCTCAGGGGCACTGTAATTCACAAACCTGCAGAGTTATAAATGACAGCTATCGTCCAAAAATAGACTGAAGTAAGGCTGCCAAGAGGACTTGAAAGCGGGGCAGAATTGCAGGAAACCGATTTCAGGAGGTAGACTGGAATTGCATTGAAAGCATAGGAAAAGAGGCAGAACGTCCACAATGATGCACTTGGCCAAAAAGGGCGTATGCGTTTTTTCCTGAATATATTCAGGAAAAAACGCATACGCCCTTTTTGGCCAACCAAGCAAGCTTGCAAAGGAAATCTGCACTACAATGAAGTCTCACTTCCCCCCGGTCAAAAGGGCCATCTGAAAAAAGTGTAAAATCCAGAAAGGCAGGACAGGCCATGGAGAACTGGGAGCCTTGTTATGCTGATGGGCGGGATGTAAATTGCCAACAACCACTCTGGAGAAGTGTATGGTGTTTCCTGAAACATCTAGAAAACAAAGCAACAGAGCCTAGGGCACTTCCACTTATGGTCCTATAGCTTAGGGAATTCAAAATCAAAAAGACACAGCCACCCCAAAGTTTGGAACGGCTCTGTTTACAAGAACCTCGTTTACAGTACAAGTTCAACATCGCAGAAAGTGAAAAATGGATAAAGAAGTTGTGGTATTTACTTACAAAGCAATATCACTCAGCAATGAAATCTGTGTCATCAGGCCCTTAGCAGCACAATGAGTGGATTCAGGTATGATGATTCTAACTGAAATAAATCACACAGAAAAAGAAACATCATAAGATATCAGTAATACACGGAATGTAAACTTGGCTACACAGCAACTGAATTACAGAACAGAACAGGGTCTCAAATTTAGAAAACCAACTTATGCTTGCTTAAGGGTAAAGGTGAGTTGGGGTGCTGCATAAAACCAGAGATTGAAATGAGCACAGATAAAGTTCCTTAAGCCAAATATGGAATAGACAAGAGCTACTCCTTGCTCAACGAAATGGACTCAACACCCCATATTAAACGCCTAAGAATGTACCTGACTAGTAAGTATCTTAAAACCTATGGAATGCTATGTCTCCGAAAGAGAATCAAGCATGTGTACAGGGGCATAAACGCAGCAGTGCTAGGATTGGAGAGGTTCGGTGAGCAAATGAAGACCCTTTGAAGTCATATTGCATGGTACCCATTCCACAGGTTTCAACTACCCAGGTTTAAGGTATTCTTCCTCCAGCGAAAACATGCATGTGGAACCTAGAGTATGATCAACCATGTGATCGGGAGACGTGTTCAAATATGTCTCAGTTTTCCTCCCCTGGTACTCGGGTGCAACATTCCAGACGCTTTACTAACACTCTCCCCACTTGGAGAGTCAGTCCCTTTAACCTCCTGTTTGGCCCAGTTTGCAATTTCTGCGGAAGATGAACAGGAATAGCGAGAACCAATGAGAGGCTAGCTGGAGGTGTCTGGACGGGCAAATTTAACTCTCATTTCCCACCAGGAAGAGGAATTAACCAAAGGCTCAGCATGCCGGGCCGGAACCAGATTAGGGCCTGAAGCCATCCTGCGGTGTTGCGGCCAGCTCAAAAGAAAGCGAGTTGAAGAAAGGAGCTCAGGGGCACTGGAATTCACAAACCTGCAGAGTTATAAATGACAGCTATCGTCCAAAAATAGACTGAAGTAAGGCTGCCAAGAGGACTTGAAAGTGGGGCAGAATTGCAGGAAACCGATTGCAGGAGGTAGACTGGAATTGCATTGAAAGCATAGGAAAAGAGGCAGAACGTCCACAATGATGCACTTGGCCAAAAAGGGTGTATGCGTTTTTTCCTGAATATATTCAGGAAAAAACGCATACGCCCTTTTTGGCCAACCAAGGAAGCTTGCAAAGGAAATCTGCACTACAATGAAGTCTCACTTCCCCCCGGTCAAAAGGGCCATCTGAAAAAAGTGTAAAATCCAGAAAGGCAGGACAGGACATGGAGAACTGGGAATCTTGTTATGCTGATGGGCGGGATGTAAATTGCCAACAACCACTCGGGAGAAGTGTATGGTGTTTCCTGAAACATCTAAAAAACAAAGCAACAGAGCCTAGGGCACTTCCACTTATGGTCCTATAGCTTAGGGAAATTAAAATCAAAAAGACACAGCCACCCCAAAATTTGGAACGGCTCTGTTTACAAGAATCTCGTTTACAGTACAAGTTCAACATCGCAGAAAGTGAAAAATGGATAAAGAACTTGTGGTACTTACGTACAATGCAGTATCACTCAGCAATGAAATCTATGTCATCAGGCCCGTAGCAGCATAATGAGTAGATTCAGGTACGATGATTCTAACTGAAATAAGTCACACAGAAAAAGAAACATCATAAGATATCACTAATACACGGAATGTAAACTTGGCTACACAGGAACTGAATTCCAAAACAGAACAGGTTCTCAAATTTAGAAAACCAACTTATGCTTGCTTAAGGGGAAAGGTGAGTTGGGTTGCTGCATAAAACCAGAGATTGAAATGAGCACAGATAAAGTTCCTTAAGCCAAATATGGAATAGACAAGAGCTACTCCTTGCTCAACGAACTGGACTCAACACCGCATATTAAACGCCTAAGAATGTACCTGACAAGTAAGTATCTTAAAACCTATGGATTGCTATGTCTCCGAAAGAGAATCAAGCATGTGTACAGGGGCATAAACGCAGCAGTGATAGGATTGGAGAGGTTCGGTGAGCAAATGAAGACCCTTTGAAGTCATATTGCATGGTACCCATTCCACGGGTTTCAACTACCCAGGTTTTAGGTATTCTTCCTTCAGCTAAAACATGCATGTGGAACACAGAGTATGATCAACCATGTGATCGGGAGACGTGTTCAAATATGTCTCAGTTTTCCTCCCCTGGTACTCGGGTGCAACATTCCAGACGCTTTACTAACACTCTCCCCACTTGGAGAGTCAGCGCCTTTAACCTCCTGTTTGGCCCAGTTTGCAATTTCTGCGGAAGATGAACAGGAATAGCGAGAACCAATGAGAGGCTAGCTGGAGGTGTCTGGACGGGCAAATTTAACTCTCATTTCCCAACAGGAAGAGGAAATAACCAAAGGCTCAGCGTGCCGGGCCAGAACCAGATTAGGGCCTGAAGTCATCCTGCGGTGTTGCGGCCAGCTCAAAAGAAACCGAGTTGAAGAAAGGAGCTCAGGGGCACTGTAATTCACAAACCTGCAGAGTTATAAATGACAGCTATCGTCCAAAAATAGACTGAAGTAAGGCTGCCAAGAGGACTTGAAATCGGGGCAGAATTGCAGGAAACCGATTTCAGGAGGTAGACTGGAATTGCATTGAAAGCATAGGAAAAGAGGCAGAACGTCCACAATGATGCACTTGGCCAAAAAGGGCGTATGCGTTTTTTCCTGAATATATTCAGGAAAAAACGCATACGCCCTTTTTGGCCAACCAAGCAAGCTTGCAAAGGAAATCTGCACTACAATGAAGTCTCACTTCCCCCCGGTCAAAAGGGCCATCTGAAAAAAGTGTAAAATCCAGAAAGGCAGGACAGGCCATGGAGAACTGGGAGCCTTGTTATGCTGATGGGCGGGATGTAAATTGCCAACAACCACTCCGGAGAAGTGTATGGTGTTTCCTGAAACATCTAAAAAACAAAGCAACAGAGCCTAGGGCACTTCCACTTATGGTCCTATAGCTTAGGGAATTCAAAATCAAAAAGACACAGCCACCCCAAAGTTTGGAACGGCTCTGTTTACAAGAACCTCGTTTACAGTACAAGTTCAACATCGCAGAAAGTGAAAAATGGATAAAGAAGTTGTGGTATTTACTTACAAAGCAATATCACTCAGCAATGAAATCTGTGTCATCAGGCCCTTAGCAGCACAATGAGTGGATTCAGGTATGATGATTCTAACTGAAATAAGTCACACAGAAAAAGAAACATCATAAGATATCAGTAATACACGGAATGTAAACTTGGCTACACAGGAACTGAATTACAGAACAGAACAGGGTCTCAAATTTAGAAAACCAACTTATGCTTGCTTAAGGGGAAAGGTGAGTTGGGGTGCTGCATAAAACCAGAGATTGAAATGAGCACAGATAAAGTTCCTTAAGCCAAATATGGAATAGACAAGAGCTACTCCTTGCTCAACGAAATGGACTCAACACCGCATATTAAACGCCTAAGAATGTACCTGACTAGTAAGTATCTTAAAACCTATGGATTGCTATGTCTCCGAAAGAGAATCAAGCATGTGTACAGGGGCATAAACGCAGCAGTGATAGGATTGGAGAGGTTCGGTGAGCAAATGAAGACCCTTTGAAGTCATATTGCATGGTACCCATTCCACGGGTTTCAACTACCCAGGTTTTAGGTATTCTTCCTTCAGCTAAAACATGCATATGGAACCCAAGTATGATCAACCATGTGAACGGGAGACGTGTTCAAATATGTCTCAGTTTTCCTCCCCTGGTACTCGGGTGCAACATTCCAGACGCTTTACTAACACTCTCCCCACTTGGAGAGTCAGTCCCTTTAACCTCCTGTTTGGCCCAGTTTGCAATTTCTGCGGAAGATGAACAGGAATAGCGAGAACCAATGAGAGGCTAGCTGGAGGTGTCTGGACGGGCAAATTTAACTCTCATTTCCCACCAGGAAGAGGAAATAACCAAAGGCTCAGTGTGCCGTGCCGGAACCAGATTAGGGCCTGAAGCCATCCTGCGGTGTTGCGGCCAGCTCACAAGAAAGCGAGTTGAAGAAAGGAGCTCAGGGGCACTGTAATTCACAAACCTGCAGAGTTATAAATGACAGCTATCGTCCAAAAATAGACTGAAGTAAGGCTGCCAAGAGGACTTGAAAGCGGGGCAGAATTGCAGGAAACCGATTTCAGGAGGTAGACTGGAATTGCATTGAAAGCATAGGAAAAGAGGCAGAACGTACACAATGATGCACTTGGCCGAAAAGGGCATATGCGTTTTTTCCTGAATATATTCAGGAAAAAACGCATACGCCCTTTTTGGCCAACCAAGCAAGCTTGCAAAGGAAATCTGCACTACAATGAAGTCTCACTTCCCCCCGGTCAAAAGGGCCATCTGAAAAAAGTGTAAAATCCAGAAAGGCAGGACAGGCCATGGAGAACTGGGAGCCTTGTTATGCTGATGGCCGGGATGTAAATTGCCAACAACCACTCGGGAGAAGTATATGGTGTTTCCTGAAACATCTAAAAAACAAAGCAACAGAGCCTAGGGCACTTCCACTTATGGTCCTATAGCTTAGGGAAATTAAAATCAAAAAGACACAGCCACCCCAAAGTTTGGAACGGCTCTGTTTACAAGAACCTCGTTTACAGTACAAGTTCAACATCGCAGAAAGTGAAAAATGGATAAGGAAGTTGTGGTATTTATTTACAAAGCAATATCACTCAGCAATGAAATCTGTGTCATCAGGACCTTAGCAGCACAATGAGTGGATTCAGGTATGATGATTCTAACTGAAATAAGTCACACAGAAAAAGAAACATCATAAGATATCAGTAATACACGGAATGTAAACTTGGCTACACAGGAACTGAATTACAGAACAGAACAGGGTCTCAAATTTAGAAAACCAACTTATGCTTGCTTAAGGGTAAAGGTGAGTTGGGGTGCTGCATAAAACCAGAGATTGAAATGAGCACAGATAAAGTTCCTTAAGCCAAATATGGAATAGACAAGAACTACTCCTTGCTCAATGAAATGGACTCAACACTCCATATTAAACGCCAAGAATGTACCTGACTAGTAAGTATCTTAAAACCTATGGATTGCTATGTCTCCGAAAGAGAATCAAGCATGTGTACAGGGGCATAAACGCAGCAGTGATAGGATTGGAGAGGTTCGGTGAGCAAATGAAGACCCTTTGAAGTCATATTGCATGGTACCCATTCCACGGGTTTCAACTACCCAGGTTTAAGGTATTCTTCCTTCAGCTAAAACATGCATGTGGAACCTAGAGTATGATCAACCATGTGATCGGGAGAAGTGTTCAAATATGTCTCAGTTTTCCTCCCCTGATACTCGGGTGCAACATTCCAGACGCTTTACTAACACTCTCCCGACTTGGAGAGTCAGTCCCTTTAACCTCCTGTTTGGCCCAGTTTGCAATTTCTGCGGAAGATGAACAGGAATAGCGAGAACCAATGAGAGGCTAGCTGGAGGTGTCTGGACGGGCAAATTTAACTCTCATTTCCCACCAGGAAGAGGAAATAACCAAAGGCTCAGTGTGCCGGGCTGGAACCAGATTAGGGCCTGAAGCCATCCTGCGGTGTTGCGGCCAGGTCACAAGAAAGCGAGTTGAAGAAAGGAGCTCAGGGGCAGTGTAATTCACAAACCTGCAGAGTTATAAATGACAGCTATCGTCCAAAAATAGACTGAAGTAAGGCTGCCAAGAGGACTTGAAAGCGGGGCAGAATTGCAGGAAACCGATTTCAGGAGGTAGACTGGAATTGCATTGAAAGCATAGGAAAAGAGGCAGAACGTCCACAATGATGCACTTGGCCAAAAAGGGCGTATGCGTTTTTTCCTGAATATATTCAGGAAAAAACGCATACGCCCTTTTTGGCCAACCAAGCAAGCTTGCAAAGGAAATCTGCACTACAATGAAGTCTCACTTACCCCCGGTCAAAAGGGCCATCTGAAAAAAGTGTAAAATCCAGAAATGCAACAGGCCATTGAGAACTGGGAGCCTTGTTATGCTGATGGGCGGGATGTAAATTGCCAACAGACACTTGGGAGAAGTGTATGGTGTTTCCTGAAACATCTAAAAAACAAAGCAACAGAGCTTAGGGCACTTCCACTTATGGTCCTATAGCTTAGGGAAATTAAAATCAAAAAGACACAGCCACCCCAAAGTTTGGAACGGCTCTGTTTACAAGAACCTCGTTTACAATACAAGTTCAACATCGCAGAAAGTGAAAAATGGATAAAGAAGTTGTGGTATTCACTTACAAAGCAATATCACTCAGCAATGAAATCTATGTCATCAGGCCCTTAGCAGCACAATGAGTGGATTCAGGTATGATGATTCTAACTGAAATAAGTCACACAAAAAAAGAAACATCATAAGATATCAGTAATACACGGAATGTAAACTTGGCTACACAGGAAATGAATTACAGAACAGAACAGGGTCTCACATTTAGAAAAACAACTTATGCTTGCTTAAGGGTAAAGGTGAGTTGGGGTGCTGCATAAAACCAGAGATTGAAATGAGCACAGATAAAGTTCCTTAAGCCAAATATGGAATAGACAAGAGCTACTCCTTGCTCAACGAAATGGACTCAACACCGCATATTAAACGACTAAGAATGTACCTGACTTGTAAGTATCTTAAAACCTATGGATTGCTATGTCTCCGAAAGAGAATCAAGCATGTGTACAGGGGCATAAACGCAGCAGTGATAGGATTGGAGAGGTTCGGTGAGCAAATGAAGACCCTTTGAAATCATATTGCATGGTACCCATTCCACGGGTTTCAACTACCCAGGTTTAAGGTATTCTTCCTTCAGCTAAAACATGCATGTGGAACCTAGAGTATGATCAACCATGTGATCGGGAGACGTGTTCAAATATGTCTCAGTTTTCCTCCCCTGGTACTCGGGTGCAACATTCCAGACGCTTTACTAACACTCTCCCCACTTGGAGAGTCAGTCCCTTTAACCTCCTGTTTGACCCAGTTTGCAATTTCTGCGGAAGATGAACAGGAATAGCGAGAACCAATGAGAGGCTAGCTGGAGGTGTCTGGACGGGCAAATTTAACTCTCATTTCCCACCAGGAAGAGGAATTACCCAAAGGCTCAGCGTGCCGTGCCGGAACCAGATTAGGGCCTGAAGCCATCCTGCGGTGTTGCGGCCAGCTCACAAGAAAGCGAGTTGAAGAAAGGAGCTCAGGGGCACTGTAATTCACAAACCTGCAGAGTTATAAATGACAGCTATCGTCGAAAAATAGACTGAAGTAAGGCTGCCAAGAGGACTTGAAAGCGGGGCAGAATTGCAGGAAACCGATTTCAGGAGGTAGACTGGAATTGCATTGAAAGCATAGGAAAAGAGGCAGAACGTCCACAATGATGCACTTGGCCAAAAAGGGCATATGCATTTTATCCTGAATATATTCAGGAAAAAACGCATACGCCCTTTTTGGCCAACCAAGCAAGCTTGCAAAGGAAATCTGCACTACAATGAAGTCTCACTTCCCCCCGGTCAAAAGGGCCATCTGAAAAAAGTGTAAAATCCAGAAAGGCAGGACAGGCCATGGAGAACTGGGAGCCTTGTTATGCTGATGGGCGGGATGTAAATTGCCAACAGACACTCTGGAGAAGTGTATGGTGTTTCCTGAAACATCTAAAAAACAAAGCAACAGAGCCTAGGGCACTTCCACTTATGGTCCTATAGCTTAGGGAAATTAAAATCAAAAAGACACAGCCACCCCAAAGTTTGGGACGCCTCTGTTTACAAGAACCTCGTTTACAGTACAAGTTCAACATCGCAGAAAGTGAAAAATGGATAAAGAATTTGTGGTATTTACTTACAAGGCAATATCACTCAGCAATGAAATCTATGTCATCAGGCCCTTAGCAGCACAATGAGTGGATTCAGGTATGATGATTCTAACTGAAATAAGTCACACAGAAAAAGAAACATCATTAGATATCAGTAATACACGGAATGGAACCTTGGCTACACAGGAACTGAATTACAGAACAGAACAGGGTCTCAAATTTAGAAAACCAACTTATTCTTGCTTAAGGGTAAAGGTGAGTTGGGGTGCTGCATAAAACCAGAGATTGAAATGAGCACAGATAAAGTTCCTTAAGTCAAATATGGAATAGACAAGAGCTACTCCTTGCTCAACGAAATGGACTCAACACCGCATATTAAACGCCTAAGAATGTACCTGACTAGTAAGTATCGTAAAACCTATGGATTGCTATGTCTCCAAAAGAGAATCAAGCATGTGTACAGGGGCATAAACGCAGCAGTGATAGGATTGGAGAGGTTCGGTGAGCAAATGAAGACCCTTTGAATCATATTGCATGGTACCCATTCCACGGGTCTCAACTCTCCAGGTTTAAGGTATTCTTCCTTCAGCTAAAACATGCATGTGGAACCCAAGTATGATCAACCATGTGAACGGGAGACGTGTTCAAATATGTCTCAGTTTTCCTCCCCTGGTACTCGGGTGCAACATTCCAGACGCTTTACTAACACTCTCCCCACTTGGAGAGTCAGCACCTTTAACCTCCTGTTTGGCCCAGTTTGCAATTTCTGCGGAAGATGAACAGGAATAGCGAGAACCAATGAGAGGCTAGCTGGAGGTGTCTGGACGGGCAAATTTAACTCTCATTTCCCACCAGGAAGAGGAAATAACCAAAGGCTCAGCGTGCCGTGCTGGAACCAGATTAGGGCCTGAAGCCATCCTGCGGTGTTGCGGCCGGCTCACAAGAAAGCGAGTTGAAGAAAGGAGCTCAGGGGCACTGTAATTCACAAACCTGCAGAGTTATAAATGACAGCTATCGTCCAAAAATAGACTGAAGTAAGGCTGCCAAGAGGACTTGAAAGCGGGGCAGAATTGCAGGAAACCCATTTCAGGAGGTAGACTGGAATTGCATTGAAAGCATAGGAAAAGAGGCAGAACGTCCACAATGATGCACTTGGCCAAAAAGGGCGTATGCGTTTTTTCCTGAATATATTCAGGAAAAAACGCATACGCCCTTTTTGGCCAACCAAGCAAGCTTGCAAAGGAAATCTGCACTACAATGAAGTCTCACTTCCCCCCGGTCAAAAGGGCCATCTGAAAAAAGTGTAAAATCCAGAAAGGCAGGACAGGCCATGGAGAACTGGGAGCCTTGTTATGCTGATGGGCGGGATGTAAATTCCCAACAACCACTCGGGAGAAGTGTATGGTGTTTCCTGAAACATCTAAAAAACAAAGCAACAAAGCCTAGGGCACTTCCACTTATGGTCCTATAGCTTAGGGAAATTAAAATCAAAAAGACACAGCCACCCCAAAGTTTGGAACGGCTCTGTTTACAAGAACCCCGTTTACAGTACAAGTTCAACATCGCAGAAAGTGAAAAATGGATAAAGAACTTGTGGTACTTACGTACAATGCAGTATCACTCAGCAATGAAATCTATGTCATCAGGCCCGTAGCAGCATCATGAGTGGATTCAGGTACGATGATTCTAACTGAAATAAGTCACACAGAAAAAGAAAAATCATAAGATATCAGTAATACACGGAATGTAAACTTGGCTACACAGGAACTGAATTACAGAACAGAACAGGTTCTCAAATTTCGAAAACCAACTTATGCTTGCTTAATGGGAAAGGTGAGTTGGGGTGCTGCATAAAACCAGAGATTGAAATGAGCACAGATAAAGTTCCTTAAGCCAAATATGGAATAGACAAGAGCTACTCCTTGCTCAACGAAATGGACTCAACACCGCATATTAAACGCCTAAGAATGTACCTGACTAGTAAGTATCTTAAAACCTATGGATTGCTATGTCTCTGAAAGAGAATCAAGCATGTGTACAGGGGCATAAACGCAGCAGTGATAGGATTGGAGAGGTTCGGTGAGCAAATGAAGACCCTTTGAAGTCATATTGCATGGTACCCATTACACGGGTCTTAACTCTCCAGGTTTAAGGTATTCTTCCTTCAGCTAAAACATGCATGAGGAACCCAAGTATGATCAACCATGTGAACGGGAGACGTGTTCAAATATGTCTCAGTTTTCCTCCCCTGGTACTCGGGTGCAACATTCCAGACGCTTTACTAACACTCTCCCCACTTGGAGAGTCAGCGCCTTTAACCTCCTCTTTGGCCCAGTTTGCAATTTCTGCGGAAGATGAACAGGAATAGCGAGAACCAATGAGAGACTAGCTGGAGGTGTCTGGACGGGCAAATTTAACTCTCATTTCCCACCAGGAAGAGGAAATAACCAAAGGCTCAGCGTGCCGTGCCGGAACCAGATTAGGGCCTGAAGCCATCCTGCGGTGTTGCAGCCAGGTCACAAGAAAGCGAGTTGAAGAAAGGAGCTCAGGGGCACTGTAATTCACAAACCTGCAGAGTTATAAATGACAGCTATCGTCCAAAAATAGACTGAAGTAAGGCTGCCAAGAGGACTTGAAAGCGGGGCAGAATTGCAGGAAACCGATTTCAGGAGGTAGACTGGAATTGCATTGAAAGCATAGGAAAAGAGGCAGAACGTCCACAATGATGCACTTGGCCAAAAAGGGCGTATGCGTTTTTTCCTGAATATATTCAGGAAAAAACGCATACGCCCTTTTTGGCCAACCAAGCAAACTTGCAAAGGAAATCTGCACTACAATGAAGTCTCACTTCCCCCCGGTCAAAAGGGCCATCTGAAAAAAGTGTAAAATCCAGAAAGTCAGGACAGGCCATGGAGAACTGGGAGCCTTGTTATGCTGATGGGCGGGATGTAAATTGCCAACAGACACTCGGGAGAAGTGTATGGTGTTTCCTGAAACATCTAAAAAACAAAACAACAGAGCCTAGGGCACTTCCACTTATGGTCCTATAGCTTAGGGAAATTAAAATCAAAAAGACACAGCCACCCCAAAGTTTGGGACGCCTCTGTTTACAAGAACCTCGTCTACAGTACAAGTTCAATATCACAGAAAGTGAAAAATGGATAAAGAACTTGTGGTACTTACGTACAATGCAGTATCACTCAGCAATGAAATCTATGTCATCAGGCCCGTAGCAGCATAATGAGTGGATTCAGGTACGATGATTCTAACTGAAATAAGTCACACAGAAAAAGAAACATCATAAGATATCAGTAATACACGGAATGTAAACTTGGCTACACAGGAACTGAATTACAGAACAGAACAGGGTCTCAAATTTAGAAAACCAACTTATGCTTGCTTAAGGGGAAAGGTGAGTTGGGGTGCTGCATAAAACCAGAGATTGAAATGAGCACAGATAAAGTTCCTTAAGCCAAATATGGAATAGACAAGAGCTACTCCTTGCTCAACGAAATGGACTCAACACCGCATATTAAACGCCTAAGAATGTACCTGACTAGTAAGTATCTTAAAACCTATGGATTGCTATGTCTCCAAAAGAGAATCAAGCGTGTGTACAGGGGCATAAACGCAGCAGTGATAGGATTGGAGAGGTTCGGTGAGCAAATGAAGACCCTTTGAAGTCATATTGCATGGTACCCATTCCACGGGTCTCAACTCTCCAGGTTTAAGGTATTCTTCCTTCAGCTAAAACATGCATGTGGAACCCAGAGTATGATCAACCATGTGAACGGGAGACGTGTTCAAATATGTCTCAGTTTTCCTACCCTGGTACTCGGGTGCAACATTCCAGACACTTTACTAACACTCTCCCGACTTGGAGAGTCAGTCCCTTTAACCTCCTGTTTGGCCCAGTTTGCAATTTCTGCGGAAGATGAACAGGAATAGCGAGAACCAATGAGAGGCTAGCTGGAGGTGTCTGGACGGGCAAATTTAACTCTCATTTCCCACCAGGAAGAGGAATTAACCAAAGGCTCAGCATGCCGGGCCGGAACCAGATTAGGGCCTGAAGCCATCCTGCGGTGTTGCGGCCAGGTCACAAGAAAGCGAGTTGAAGAAAGGAGCTCAGGGGCACTGTAATTCACAAACCTGCAGAGTTATAAATGACAGCTATCGTCCAAAAATAGACTGAAGTAAGGCTGCCAAGAGGACTTGAAAGCGGGGCAGAATTGCAGGAAACCGATTTCAGGAGGTAGACTGGAATTGCATTGAAAGCATAGGAAAAGAGGCAGAACGTCCACAATGATGCACTTGGCCAAAAAGGGCGTATGCGTTTTTTCCTGAATATATTCAGGAAAAAACGCATACGCCCTTTTTGGCCAACCAAGCAAGCTTGCAAAGGAAATCTGCACTACAATGAAGTCTCACTTCCCCCCGGTCAAAAGGGCCATCTGAAAAAAGTGTAAAATCCAGAAAGGCAGGACAGGCCATGGAGAACTGGGAGCCTTGTTATGCTGATGGGCGGGATGTAAATTGCCAACAACCACTCGGGAGAAGTGTATGGTGTTTCCTGAAACATCTAAAAAACAAAGCAACAGAGCCTAGTGCACTTCCACTTATGGTCCTATAGCTTAGGGAAATTAAAATCAAAAAGACACAGCAACCCCAAAGTTTGGAACGGCTCTGTTTACAAGAACCTCGTTTACAGTACAAGTTCAACATCGCAGAAAGTGAAAAATGGATAAAGAAGTTGTGGTATTCACTTACAAAGCAATATCACTCAGCAATGAAATCTATGTCATCAGGCCCTTAGCAGCACAATGAGTGGATTCAGGTATGATGATTCTAACTGAAATAAGTCACACAGAAAAAGAAACATCATAAGATATCAGTAATACACGGAATGGAAACTTGGCTACACAGGAACTGAATTACAGAACAGAACAGGGTCTCAAATTTAGAAAACCAACTTATGCTTGCTTAAGGGTAAAGGTGAGTTGGGGTGCTGCATAAAACCAGAGATTGAAATGAGCACAGATAAAGTTCCTTAAGCCAAATATGGAATAGACAAGAGCTACTCCTTGCTCAATGAAATGGACTCAACACCGCATATTAAACGCCTAAGAATGTACCTAGCTAGTAAGTATCTTAAAACCTATGGATTGCTATGTCTCTGAAAGAGAATCAAGCATGTGTACAGGGGCATAAACGCAGCAGTGATAGGATTGGAGAGGTTCGGTGAGCAAATGAAGACCCTGTGAAGTCATATTGCATGGTACCCATTCCACGGGTTTCAACTACCCAGGTTTTAGGTATTCTTCCTTCAGCTAAAACATGCATGTGGAACCCAGAGTATGATCAACCATGTGATCGGGAGACGTGTTCAAATATGTCTCAGTTTTCGTACCCTGGTACTCGGTGCAACATTCCAGACGCTTTACTAACACTCTCCCGACATGGAGAGTCAGTCCCTTTAACCTCTTGTTTGGCCCAGTTTGCAATTTCTGTGGAAGATGAACAGGAATAGCGAGAACCAATGAGAGACTAGCTGGAGGTGTCTGGATGGGCAAATTTAACTCTCATTTCCCACCAGGAAGAGGAATTAACCAAAGGCTCAGCGTGCCGTGCCAGAACCAGATTAGGGCCTGAAGACATCCTGCGGTGTTGCGGCCAGGTCACAAGAAAGCGAGTTGAAGAAAGGAGCTCAGGGGCACTGAAATTCACAAACCTGCAGAGTTATAAATGACAGCTATCGTCCAAAAATAGACTGAAGTAATGCTGCCAAGAGGACTTGAAAGCGGGGCAGAATTGTAGGAAACCGATTTCAGGAGGTAGACTGGAATTGCATTGAAAGCATAGGAAAAGAGGCAGAACGTCCACAATGATGCACTTGGCCAAAAAGGGCGTATGCGTTTTTTCCTGAATATATTCAGGAAAAAACGCATACGCCCTTTTTGGCCAACCAAGCAAGCTTGCAAAGGAAATCTGCACTACAATGAAGTCTCACTTCCCCCCGGTCAAAAGGGCCATCTGAAAAAAGTGTAAAATCCAGAAAGGCAGGACAGGCCATGGAGAACTGGGAGCCTTGTTATGCTGATGGGCGGGATGTAAATTGCCAACAGACACTCGGGAGAAGTGTATGGTGTTTCCTGAAACATCTAAAAAACAAAGCAACAGAGCCTAGGGCACTTCCACTTATGGTCCTATAGCTTAGGGAAATTAAAATCAAAAAGACACAGCCACCCCAAAGTTTGGGACGCCTCCGTTTACAAGAACCTCGTTTACCGTACAAGTTCAATATCACAGAAAGTGAAAAATGGATAAAGAACTTGTGGTACTTACGTACAATGCAGTATCACTCAGCAATGAAATCTATGTCATCAGGCCCGTAGCAGCATAATGAGTGGATTCAGGTACGATGATTCTAACTGAAATAAGTCACACAGAAAAAGAAACATCATAAGATATCACTAATACACGGAATGTAAACTTGGCTACACAGGAACTGAATTACAGAACAGAACAGGGTCTCAAATTTAGAAAACCAACTTATGCTTGCTTAAGGGGAAAGGTGAGTTGGGGTGCTGCATAAAACCAGAGATTGAAATGAGCACAGATAAAGTTCCTTAAGCCAAATATGGAATAGACAAGAGCTAGTCCTTGCTCAACGAAATGGACTCAACACCGCATATTAAACGCCTAAGAATGTACCTGACTAGTAAGTATCTTAAAACCTATGGATTGCTATGTCTCCAAAAGAGAATCAAGCGTGTATACAGGGGCATAAACGCAGTAGTGATAGGATTGGAGAGGTTCGGTGAGCAAATGAAGACCCTTTGAAGTCATATTGCATGGTACCCATTCCACGGGTCTCAACTCTCCAGGTTTAAGGTATTCTTCCTTCAGCTAAAACATGCATGTGGAACCCAGAGTATGATCAACCATGTGAACGGGAGACGTGTTCAAATATGTCTCAGTTTTCCTCCCCTGGTACTCGGGTGCAACATTCCAGACGCTTTACTAACACTCTCCCGACTTGGAGAGTCAGTCCCTTTAACCTCCTGTTTGGCCCAGTTTGCAATTTCTGCGGAAGATGAACAGGAATAGCGAGAACCAATGAGAGGCTAGCTGGAGGTGTCTGGACGGGCAAATTTAACTCTCATTTCTCACCAGGAAGAGGAATTAACCAAAGGCTCAGCATGCCGGGCCGGAACCAGATTAGGGCCTGAAGCCATCCTGCGGTGTTGCGGCCAGGTCACAAGAAAGCGAGTTGAAGAAAGGAGCTCAGGGACACTGTAATTCACAAACCTGCAGAGTTATAAATGACAGCTATCGTCCAAAAATAGACTGAAGTAAGGCTGCCAAGAGGACTTGAAAGCGGGGCAGAATTGCAGGAAACCGATTTCAGGAGGTAGACTGGAATTGCATTGAAAGCATAGGAAAAGAGGCAGAACGTCCACAATGATGCACTTGGCCAAAAAGGGCGTATGCGTTTTTTCCTGAATATATTCAGGAAAAAACGCATACGCCCTTTTTGGCCAACCAAGCAAGCTTGCAAAGGAAATCTGCACTACAATGAACTCTCAATTCCCCCCGGTCAAAAGGGCCATCTGAAAAAAGTGTAAAATCCAGAAAGGCAGGACAGGCCATGGAGAACTGGGAGCCGTGTTATGCTGATGGGCGGGATGTAAATTGCCAACAGACACTCGGGAGAAGTGTATGGTGTTTCCTGAAACATCTAAAAAACAAAGCAACAGAGCCTAGGGCACTTCCACTTATGGTCCTATAGTTTAGGGAAATTAAAATCAAAAAGACACAGCCACCCCAAAGTTTGGAACGGCTCTGTTTACAAGAACCTCGTTTACAGTACAAGTTCAACATCGCAGAAAGTGAAAAATGGATAAAGAAGTTGTGGTATTTACTTACAAAGCAATATCACTCAGCAATGAAATCTGTGTCATCAGGCCCTTAGCAGCACAATGAGTGGATTCAGGTATGATGATTCTAACTGAAATAAGTCACACAGAAAAAGAAACATCATAAGATATCAGTAATACACGGAATGTAAACTTGGCTACACAGGAACTGCATTCCAAAACAGAACAGGGTCTCAAATTTAGAAAACCAACTTATGCTTGCTTAAGGGGAAAGGTGAGTTGGGGTGCTGCATAAAACCAGAGATTGAAATGAGCACAGATAAAGTTCCTTAAGCCAAATATGGAATAGACAAGAGCTACTCCTGCTCAACGAAATGGACTCAACACCCCATATTAAACGCCTAAGAATGTACCTGACTAGTAAGTATCTTAAAACCTATGGATTGCTATGTCTCCAAAAGAGAATCAAGCGTGTGTACAGGGGCATAAACGCAGCAGTGATAGGATTGGAGAGGTTCGGTGAGCACATGAAGACCCTTTGAAGTCATATTGCATGGTATCCATTACACGGGTCTCAGCTCTCCAGGTTTAAGGTATTCTTCCTTCAGCTAAAACATGCATGTGGAACCCAGAGTATGATCAACCATGTGAACGGGAGACGTGTTCAAATATGTCTCAGTTTTCGTACCCTGGTACTCGGGTGCAACATTCCAGATGCTTTACTAACACTCTCCCGACTTGGAGAGTCAGTCCCTTTAACCTCCTGTTTGGCCCAGTTTGCAATTTCTGCGGAAGATGAACAGGAATAGCGAGAACCAATGAGAGGCTAGCTGGAGGTGTCTGGACGGGCAAATTTAACTCTCATTTCCCACCAGGAAGAGGAATTAACCAAAGGCTCAGCATGCCGGGCCGGAACCAGATTAGGGCCTGAAGCCATCCTGCGGTGTTGCAGCCAGGTCACAAGAAAGCGAGTTGAAGAAAGGAGCTCAGGGGCACTGTAATTCACAAACCTGCAGAGTTATAAATGACAGCTATCGTCCAAAAATAGACTGAAGTAAGGCTGCCAAGAGGACTTGAAAGTGGGGCAGAATTGCAGGAAACCGATTTCAGGAGGTAGACTGGAATTGCATTGAAAGCATAGGAAAAGAGGCAGAACGTCCACAATGATGCACTTGGCCAAAAAGGGCGTATGCGTTTTTTCCTGAATATATTCAGGAAAAAACGCATACGCCCTTTTTGGCCAACCAAGCAAGCTTGCAAAGGAAATCTGCACTACAATGAAGTCTCACTTCCCCCCGGTCAAAAGGGCCATCTGAAAAAAGGGTAAAATCCAGAAAGGCAGGACAGGCCATGGAGAACTGGGAGCCTTGTTATGCTGATGGGCGGGATGTAAATTGCCAACAACCACTCGGGAGAAGTGTATGGTGTTTCCTGAAACATCTAAAAAACAAAGCAACAGAACCTAGGGCACTTCCACTTATGGTCCTATAGCTTAGGGAAATTAAAATCAAAAAGACACAGCCACCCCAAAGTTTGGATCGGCTCTGTTTACAAGAACCTCGTTTACAGTACAAGTTCAACATCGCAGAAAGTGAAAAATGGATAAAGAAGTTGTGGTATTTACTTACAAAGCAATATCACTCAGCAATGAAATCTGTGTCATCAGGCCCTTAGCAGCACAATGAGTGGATTCAGGTATGATGATTCTAAGTAAAATAAGTCACACAGAAAAAGAAACATCATAAGATATCACTAATACACGGAATGTAAACTTGGCTACACAGGAACTGAATTACAGAACAGAACAGGGTCTCAAATTTAGAAAACCAACTTATGCTTGCTTAAGGGGAAAGGTGAGTTGGGGTGCTGCATAAAACCAGAGATTGAAATGAGCACAGATAAAGTTCCTTAAGCCAAATATGGAATAGACAAGAGCTACTCCTTGCTCAATGAAATGGACTCAACACCCCATATTAAACGCCTAAGAATGTACCTGACTAGTAAGTATCTTAAAACCTATGGATTGCTATGTCTCCGAAAGAGAATCAAGCATGTGTACAGGGGCATAAACGCAGCAGTGATAGGATTGGAGAGGTTCGGTGAGCATATGAAGACCCTTTGAAGTCATATTGCATGGTACCCATTACACGGGTCTCAACTCTCCAGGTTTAAGGTATTCTTCCTTCAGCTAAAACATGCATGTGGAACCCAGAGTATGATCAACCATGTGAACGGGAGATGTATTCAAATATGTCTCAGTTTTCCTCCCCTGGTACTCGGGTGCAACATTCCAGACGCTTTAGTAACACTCTCCCGACTTGGAGAGTCAGTCCCTTTAACCTCCTGTTTGGCCCAGTTTGCAATTTCTGTGGAAGATGAACAGGAATAGCGAGAACCAATGAGAGGCTAGCTGGAGGTGTCTGGACGGGCAAATTTAACTCTCATTTCCCACCAGGAAGAGGAATTAACCAAAGGCTGAGCATGCCGTACCGGAACCAGATTAGGGCCTGAAGCCATCCTGCGGTGTTGCGGCCAGGTCACAAGAAAGCGAGTTGAAGAAAGGAGCTCAGGGGCACTGTAATTCACAAACCTGCAGAGTTATAAATTACAGCTATCGTCCAAAAATAGACTGAAGTAAGGCTGCCAAGAGGACTTGAAAGCGGGGCAGAATTGCAGGAAACCGATTTCAGGAGGTAGACTGGAATTGCATTGAAAGCATAGGAAAAGAGGCAGAACGTCCACAATGATGCACTTGGCCAAAAAGGGCGTATGCGTTTTTTCCTGAATATATTCAGGAAAAAACGCATACGCCCTTTTTGGCCAACCAAGCAAGCTTGCAAAGGAAATCTGCACTACAATGAAGTCTCACTTCCCCCCGGTCAAAAGGGCCATCTGAAAAAAGTGTAAAATCCAGAAAGGCAACAGGCCATTGAGAACTGGGAGCCTTGTTATGCTGATGGGCGGGATGTAAATTGCCAACAGACACTCAGGTGAAGTGTATGGTGTTTCCTGAAACATCTAAAAAAAAAAGCAACAGAACCTAGGGCACTTCCACTTATGGTCTTATAGCTTAGGGAAATTAAAATCAAAAAGACACAGCCACCCCAAAGTTTGGGACGCCTCCGTTTACAAGAACCTCGTTTACCGTACAAGTTCAATATCACAGAAAGTGAAAAATGGATAAAGAACTTGTGGTACTTACGTACAATGCAGTATCACTCAGCAATGAAATCTATGTCATCAGGCCCGTAGCAGCATCATGAGTGGATTCAGGTACGATGATTCTAACTGAAATAAGTCACACAGAAAAAGAAACATCATAAGATATCACTAATACACGGAATGTAACCTTGGCTACACAGGAATTGCATTCCAAAACAGAACAGGGTCTCAAGTTTAGAAAACCAACTTATGCTTGCTTAAGGGGAAAGGTGAGTTGGGGTGCTGCATAAAACCAGAGATTGAAATGAGCACAGATAAAGTTCCTTAAGCCAAATATGGAATAGACAAGAGCTACTCCTTGCTCAACGAAATGGACTCAAAACCCCATATTAAACGCCTAAGAATGTACCTGACTAGTAAGTATCTTAAAACCTATGGATTGCTATGCCTCCAAAAGAGAATCAGGGATGTGTACAGGGGCATAAACGCAGCAGTGATAGGATTGGAGAGGTTCGGTGAGCAAATGAAGACCCTTTGAAGTCATATTGCATGGTACCCATTCCACGGGTCTCAACTCTCCAGGTTTAAGGTATTCTTCCTTCAGCTAAAACATGCATGTGGAACCCAGAGTATGATCAACCATGTGAATGGGAGACGTGTTCAAATATGTCTCAGTTTTCCTCCCCTGGTACTCGGGTGCAACATTCCAGACGCTTTACTAACACTCTCCCGACTTGGAGAGTCAGTCCCTTTAACCTCCTGTTTGGCCCAGTTTGCAATTTCTGCGGAAGATGAACAGGAATAGCGAGAACCAATGAGAGGCTAGCTGGAGGTGTCTGGACGGGCAAATTTAACTGTCATTTCCCACCAGGAAGAGGAATTAACCAAAGGCTCAGCATGCCGGGCCGGAACAAGATTAGGGCCTGAAGCCATCCTGCGGTGTTGCGGCCAGGTCACAAGAAAGCGAGTTGAAGAAAGGAGCTCAGGGGCACTGCAATTCACAAACCTGCAGAGTTATAAATGACAGCTATCGTCCAAAAATAGACTGAAGTAAGGCTGCCAAGAGGACTTGAAAGCGGGGCAGAATTGCAGGAAACCGATTTCAGGAGGTAGACTGGAATTGCATTGAAAGCATAGGAAAAGAGGCAGAACGTCCACAATGATGCACTTGGCCAAAAGGGGCGTATGCGTTTTTTCCTGAATATATTCAGGAAAAAACGCATACACCCCTTTTGGCCAACCAAGCAAGCTTGCAAAGGAAATCTGCACTACAATGAAGTCTTACTTCCCCCCGGTCAAAAGGGCCATCTGAAAAAAGTGTAAAATCCAGAAAGGCAGGACAGGCCATGGAGAACTGGGAGCCTTGTTATGCTGATGGGCGGGATGTAAATTACCAACAGACACTCAGGAGAAGTGTATGGTGTTTCCTGAGACATCTAAAAAACAAAGCAACAGAGCCTAGGGCACTGCCACTTATGGTCCTATAGCTTAGGGAAATTAAAATCAAAAAGACACAGCCACCCCAAAGTTTGGGACGCCTCTGTTTACAAGAACCTCGTTTACAGTACAAGTTCAACATCGCAGAAATTGAAAAATGGATAAAGAAGTTGTGGTATTTACATACAAAGCAATATCACTCAGCAATGAAATCTGTGTCATCAGGCCCTTAGCAGCACAATGAGTGGATTCAGGTATGATGATTCTAACTGAAATAAGTCACACAGAAAAAGAAACATCATAAGATATCAGTAATACACGGAATGGAAACTTGGCTACACAGGAACTGAATTACAGAACAGAACAGGGTCTCAAATTTAGAAAACCAACTTATGCTTGTTTAACGGGAAAGGTGAGTTGGGGTGCTGCATAAAACCAGAGATTGAAATGAGCACAGATAAAGTTCCTTAAGCCAAATATGGAATAGACAAGAGCTACTCCTTGCTCAACGAAATGGACTCAACACCCCATATTAAACGCCTAAGAATGTACCTGACTAGTAAGTATCTTAAAACCTATGGATTGCTATGTCTCCGAAAGAGAATCTAGCATGTGTACAGGGGCATAAACGCAGCAGTGATAGGATTGGAGAGGTTCGGTGAGCAAATGAAGACCCTTTGAAGTCATATTGCATGGTACCCATTCCACGGGTTTCAACTACCCAGGTTTTAGGTATTCTTCCTCAGCTAAAACATGCATGTGGAACCCAAGTATGATCAACCATGTGAATGGGAGACGTGTTCAAATATGTCTCAGCTTTCCTCCCCTGGTACTCGGGTGCAACATTCCAGACGCTTTACTAACACTCTCCCCACTTGGAAAGTCAGCGCCTTTAAACTCCTGTTTGGCCCAGTTTGCAAATTCTGAGGAAGATGAACAGGAATAGCGAGAACCAATGAGAGGCTAGCTGGAGGTGTCTGGACGGGCAAATTTAACTCTCATTTCCCACCAGGAAGAGGAAATAACCAAAGGCTCAGTGTGCCGTGCCGGACCAGATTAGGGCCTGAAGCCATCCTGCAGTGTTGCGGCCAGCTCAAAAGAAAGCGAGTTGAAGAAAGGAGCTCAGGGGCACTGTAATTCACAAACCTGCAGAGTTATAAATGACAGCTATCGTCCAAAAATAGACTGAAGTAAGGCTGCCAAGAGGACTTGAAAGCGGGGCAGAATTGCAGGAAACCGATTTCAGGAGGTAGACTGGAATTGCATTGAAAGCATAGGAAAAGAGGCAGAACGTCCACAATGATGCACTTGGCCAAAAAGGGCGTATGCGTTTTTTCCTAAATATATTCAGGAAAAAACGCATACGCCCTTTTTGGCCAACCAAGCAAGCTTGCAAAGGAAATCTGCACTACAATGAAGTCTCACTTCCCCCCGGTCAAAAGGGCCATCTGAAAAAAGTGTAAAATCCAGAAAGGCAGGACAGGCCATGGAGAACTGGGAGCCTTGTTATGCTGAAGGGCGGGATGTAAATTGCCAACAACCACTCGGGAGAAGTGTATGGTGTTTCCTGAAACATCTAAAAAACAAAGCAACAGAGCCTAGGGCACTTCCACTTATGGTCCTATAGCTTAGGGAATTTAAAATCAAAAAGACACAGCCACCCCAAAGTTTGGAACGGCTCTGTTTACAAGAACCTCGTTTACAGTACAAGTTCAACATCGCAGAAAGTGAAAAATGGATTAAAAAGTTGTGGTATTTACTTATAAAGCAATATCACTCAGCAATGAAATCTGTGTCATCAGGCCCTTAGTAGCACAATGAGTGGATTCAGGTACGATGATTCTAACTGAAATAAGTCACACAAAAAAAGAAACATCATAAGATATCACTAATACACAGAATGTAAACTTGGCTACACAGGAACTGCATTCCAAAACAGAACAGGGTCTCAAATTTAGAAAACCAACTTATGCTTGCTTAAGGGGAAAGGTGAGTTGGGGTGCTGCATAAAACCAGAGATTGAAATGAGCACAGATAAAGTTCCTTAAGCCAAATATGGAATAGACAAGAGCTACTCCTGCTCAACGAAATGGACTCAACACCCCATATTAAACGCCTAAGAATGTACCTGACTAGTAAGTATCTTAAAACCTATGGATTGCTATGTCTCCAAAAGAGAATCAAGCGTGTGTACAGGGGCATAAACGCAGCAGTGATAGGATTGGAGAGGTTTGGTGAGCACATGAAGACCCTTTGAAGTCATATTGCATGGTACCCATTACACGGGTCTCAGCTCTCCAGGTTTAAGGTATTCTTCCTTCAGCTAAAACATGCATGTGGAACCCAGAGTATGATCAACCATGTGAACGGGAGACGTGTTCAAATATGTCTCAGTTTTCGTACCCTGGTACTCGGGTGCAACATTCCAGACGCATTACTAACACTCTCCCGACTTGGAGAGTCAGTCCCTTTAACCTCCTGTTTGGCCCAGTTTGCAATTTCTGCGGAAGATGAACAGGAATAGCGAGAACCAATGAGAGGCTAGCTGGAGGTGTCTGGACGGGCAAATTTAACTCTCATTTCCCACCAGGAAGAGGAATTAACCAAAGGCTCAGCATGCCGGGCCGGAACCAGATTAGGGCCTGAAGCCATCCTGCGGTGTTGCGGCCAGGTCACAAGAAAGCGAGTTGAAGAAAGGAGCTCAGGGGCACTGTAATTCACAAACCTGCAGAGTTATAAATGACAGCTATCGTCCAAAAATAGACTGAAGTAAGGCTGCCAAGAGGACTTGAAAGCGGGGCAGAATTGCAGGAAACCGATTTCAGGAGGTAGACTGGAATTGCATTGAAAGCATAGGAAAAGAGGCAGAACGTCCACAATGATGCACTTGGCCAAAAAGGGCGTATGCGTTTTTTCCTGAATATATTCAGGAAAAAACGCATACGCCCTTTTTGGCCAACCAAGCAAGCTTGCAAAGGAAATCTGCACTGCAATGAAGTCTCACTTCCCCCCGGTCAAAAGGGCCATCTGAAAAAAGGGTAAAATCCAGAAAGGCAGGACCGGCCATGGAGAACTGGGAGCCTTGTTATGCTGATGGGCGGGATGTAAATTGCCAACAACCACTCGGGAGAAGTGTATGGTGTTTCCTGAAACATCTAAAAAACAAAGCAACAGAACCTAGGGCACTTCCACTTATGGTCCTATAGCTTAGGGAAATTAAAATCAAAAAGACACAGCCACCCCAAAGTTTGGATCGGCTCTGTTTACAAGAACCTCGTTTACAGTACAAGTTCAACATCGCAGAAAGTGAAAAATGGATAAAGAAGTTGTGGTATTTACTTACAAAGCAATATCACTCAGCAATGAAATCTGTGTCATCAGGCCCTTAGCAGCACAATGAGTGGATTCAGGTATGATGATTCTAAGTAAAATAAGTCACACAGAAAAAGAAACATCATAAGATATCACTAATACACGGAATGTAAACTTGGCTACACAGGAACTGAATTACAGAACAGAACAGGGTCTCAAATTTAGAAAACCAACTTATGCTTGCTTAAGGGGAAAGGTGAGTTGGGGTGCTGCATAAAACCAGAGATTGAAATGAGCACAGATAAAGTTCCTTAAGCCAAATATGGAATAGACAAGAGCTACTCCTTGCTCAATGAAATGGACTCAACACCACATATTAAACGCCTAAGAATGTACCTGACTAGTAAGTATCTTAAAACCTATGGATTGCTATGTCTCCGAAAGAGAATCAAGCATGTGTACAGGGGCATAAACGCAGCAGTGATAGGATTGGAGAGGTTCGGTGAGCATATGAAGACCCTTTGAAGTCATATTGCATGGTACCCATTACACGGGTCTCAACTCTCCAGGTTTAAGGTATTCTTCCTTCAGCTAAAACATGCATGTGGAACCCAGAGTATGATCAACCATGTGAACGGGAGATGTATTCAAATATGTCTCAGTTTTCCTCCCCTGGTACTCGGGTGCAACATTCCAGACGCTTTACTAACACTCTCCCGACTTGGAGAGTCAGTCCCTTTAACCTCCTGTTTGGCCCAGTTTGCAATTTCTGTGGAAGATGAACAGGAATAGCGAGAACCAATGAGAGGCTAGCTGGAGGTGTCTGGACGGGCAAATTTAACTCTCATTTCCCACCAGGAAGAGGAATTAACCAAAGGCTGAGCGTGCCGTACCGGAACCAGATTAGGGCCTGAAGCCATCCTGCGGTGTTGCGGCCAGGTCACAAGAAAGCGAGTTGAAGAAAGGAGCTCAGGGGCACTGTAATTCACAAACCTGCAGAGTTATAAATTACAGCTATCGTCCAAAAATAGACTGAAGTAAGGCTGCCAAGAGGACTTGAAAGCGGGGCAGAATTGCAGGAAACCGATTTCAGGAGGTAGACTGGAATTGCATTGAAAGCATAGGAAAAGAGGCAGAACGTCCACAATGATGCACTTGGCCAAAAAGGGCGTATGCGTTTTTTCCTGAATATATTCAGGAAAAAACGCATACGCCCTTTTTGGCCAACCAAGCAAGCTTGCAAAGGAAATCTGCACTACAATGAAGTCTCACTTCCCCCGGTCAAAAGGGCCATCTGAAAAAAGTGTAAAATCCAGAAAGGCAACAGGCCATTGAGAACTGGGAGCCTTGTTATGCTGATGGGCGGGATGTAAATTGCCAACAGACACTCAGGTGAAGTGTATGGTGTTTCCTGAAACATCTAAAAAAAAAAGCAACAGAACCTAGGGCACTTCCACTTATGGTCTTATAGCTTAGGGAAATTAAAATCAAAAAGACACAGCCACCCCAAAGTTTGGGACGCCTCCGTTTACAAGAACCTCGTTTACCGTACAAGTTCAATATCACAGAAAGTGAAAAATGGATAAAGAACTTGTGGTACTTACGTACAATGCAGTATCACTCAGCAATGAAATCTATGTCATCAGGCCCGTAGCAGCATCATGAGTGGATTCAGGTACGATGATTCTAACTGAAATAAGTCACACAGAAAAAGAAACATCATAAGATATCACTAATACACGGAATGTAACCTTGGCTACACAGGAATTGCATTCCAAAACAGAACAGGGTCTCAAGTTTAGAAAACCAACTTATGCTTGCTTAAGGGGAAAGGTGAGTTGGGGTGCTGCATAAAACCAGAGATTGAAATGAGCACAGATAAAGTTCCTTAAGCCAAATATGGAATAGACAAGAGCTACTCCTTGCTCAACGAAATGGACTCAAAACCCCATATTAAACGCCTAAGAATGTACCTGACTAGTAAGTATCTTAAAACCTATGGATTGCTATGCCTCCAAAAGAGAATCAGGCATGTGTACAGGGGCATAAACGCAGCAGTGATAGGATTGGAGAGGTTCGGTGAGCAAATGAAGACCCTTTGAAGTCATATTGCATGGTACCCATTCCACGGGTCTCAACTCTCCAGGTTTAAGGTATTCTTCCTTCAGCTAAAACATGCATGTGGAACCCAGAGTATGATCAACCATGTGAATGGGAGACGTGTTCAAATATGTCTCAGTTTTCCTCCCCTGGTACTCGGGTGCAACATTCCAGACGCTTTACTAACACTCTCCCGACTTGGAGAGTCAGTCCCTTTAACCTCCTGTTTGGCCCAGTTTGCAATTTCTGCGGAAGATGAACAGGAATAGCGAGAACCAATGAGAGGCTAGCTGGAGGTGTCTGGACGGGCAAATTTAACTGTCATTTCCCACCAGGAAGAGGAATTAACCAAAAGCTCAGCATGCCGGGCCGGAACAAGATTAGGGCCTGAAGCCATCCTGCGGTGTTGCGGCCAGGTCACAAGAAAGCGAGTTGAAGAAAGGAGCTCAGGGGCACTGCAATTCACAAACCTGCAGAGTTATAAATGACAGCTATCGTCCAAAAATAGACTGAAGTAAGGCTGCCAAGAGGACTTGAAAGCGGGGCAGAATTGCAGGAAACCGATTTCAGGAGGTAGACTGGAATTGCATTGAAAGCATAGGAAAAGAGGCAGAACGTCCACAATGATGCACTTGGCCAAAAGGGGCGTATGCATTTTTTCCTGAATATATTCAGGAAAAAACGCATACACCCCTTTTGGCCAACCAAGCAAGCTTGCAAAGGAAATCTGCACTACAATGAAGTCTTACTTCCCCCCGGTCAAAAGGGCCATCTGAAAAAAGTGTAAAATCCAGAAAGGCAGGACAGGCCATGGAGAACTGGGAGCCTTGTTATGCTGATGGGCGGGATGTAAATTACCAACAGACACTCAGGAGAAGTGTATGGTGTTTCCTGAGACATCTAAAAAACAAAGCAACAGAGCCTAGGGCACTGCCACTTATGGTCCTATAGCTTAGGGAAATTAAAATCAAAAAGACACAGCCACCCCAAAGTTTGGGACGCCTCTGTTTACAAGAACCTCGTTTACAGTACAAGTTCAACATCGCAGAAATTGAAAAATGGATAAAGAAGTTGTGGTATTTACATACAAAGCAATATCACTCAGCAATGAAATCTGTGTCATCAGGCCCTTAGCAGCACAATGAGTGGATTCAGGTATGATGATTCTAACTGAAATAAGTCACACAGAAAAAGAAACATCATAAGATATCAGTAATACACGGAATGGAAACTTGGCTACACAGGAACTGAATTACAGAACAGAACAGGGTCTCAAATTTAGAAAACCAACTTATGCTTGTTTAACGGGAAAGGTGAGTTGGGGTGCTGCATAAAACCAGAGATTGAAATGAGCACAGATAAAGTTCCTTAAGCCAAATATGGAATAGACAAGAGCTACTCCTTGCTCAACGAAATGGACTCAACACCCCATATTAAACGCCTAAGAATGTACCTGACTAGTAAGTATCTTAAAACCTATGGATTGCTATGTCTCCGAAAGAGAATCAAGCGTGTGTACAGGGGCATAAACGCAGCAGTGATAGGATTGGAGAGGTTCGGTGAGCAAATGAAGACCCTTTGAAGTCATATTGCATGGTACCCATTCCACGGGTTTCAACTACCCAGGTTTTAGTTATTCTTCCTCAGCTAAAACATGCATGTGGAACCCAAGTATGATCAACCATGTGAATGGGAGACGTGTTCAAATATGTCTCAGCTTTCCTCCCCTGGTACTCGGGTGCAACATTCCAGACGCTTTACTAACACTCTCCCCACTTGGAAAGTCAGCGCCTTTAAACTCCTGTTTGGCCCAGTTTGCAAATTCTGAGGAAGATGCACAGGAATAGCGAGAACCAATGAGAGGCTAGCTGGAGGTGTCTGGACGGGCAAATTTAACTCTCATTTCCCACCAGGAAGAGGAAATAACCAAAGGCTCAGTGTGCCGTGCCGGACCAGATTAGGGCCTGAAGCCATCCTGCAGTGTTGCGGCCAGCTCAAAAGAAAGCGAGTTGAAGAAAGGAGCTCAGGGGCACTGTAATTCACAAACCTGCAGAGTTATAAATGACAGCTATCGTCCAAAAATAGACTGAAGTAAGGCTGCCAAGAGGACTTGAAAGCGTGGCAGAATTGCAGGAAACCGATTTCAGGAGGTAGACTGGAATTGCATTGAAAGCATAGGAAAAGAGGCAGAACGTCCACAATGATGCACTTGGCCAAAAAGGGCGTATGCGTTTTTTCCTGAATATATTCAGGAAAAAACGCATACGCACTTTTTGGCCAACCAAGCAAGCTTGCAAAGGAAATCTGCACTACAATGAAGTCTCACTTCCCCCAGGTCAAAAGGGCCATCTGAAAAAAGTGTAAAATCCAGAAAGGCAGGACAGGCCATGGAGAACAAGGAGCCTTGTTATGCTGAAGGGCGGGATGTAAATTGCCAACAAACACTCGGGAGAAGTGTATGGTGTTTCCTGAAACATCTAAAAAACAAAGCAACAGAGCCTAGGGCACTTCCACTTATGGTCCTATAGCTTAGGGAATTTAAAATCAAAAAGACACAGCCACCCCAAAGTTTCGAACGGCTCTGTTCACAAGAACCTCGTTTACAGTACAAGTTCAACATCGCAGAAAGTGAAAAATGGATAAAGAAGTTGTGGTATTTACTTACAAAGCAATATCACTCAGCAATGAAATCTGTGTCATCAGGCCCTTAGCAGCACAATGAGTGGATTCAGGTATGATGATTCTAACTGAAATAAGTCACACAGAAAAAGAAACATCATAAGATATCAGTAATACACGGAATGGAAACTTGGCTACACAGAAACTGAATTACAGAACAGAACAGGGTCTCAAATTTAGAAAACCAACTTATGCTTGCTTAAGGGGAAAGGTGAGTTTGGGTGCTGCATAAAACCAGAGATTGAAATGAGCACAGATAAAGTTCCTTAAGCCAAATATGGAATAGACAAGAGCTACTCCTTGTTCAACGAAATGGACTCAACACCGCATATTAAACGCCTAAGAATGTACCTGACTAGTAAGTATCTTAAAACCTATGGATTGCTATGTCTCCGAAAGAGAACCAAGCATGTGTACAGGGGCATAAACGCAGCAGTGATAGGATTGGAGAGGTTCGGTGAGCAAATGAAGACCCTTTGAAGTCATATTGCATGGTACCCATTCCACGGGTTTCAAATACACAGGTTTAAGGTATTCTTCCTTCAGCTAAAAGATGCATCTGGAACCCAAGTATGATCAACTATGTGAACGGGAGACGTGTTCAAATATGTCTCAGTTTTCCTCCCCTGGTACTCGGGTGCAACATTCCAGACGCTTTACTAACACTCTCCCGACTTGGAGAGTCAGTCCCTTTAACCTCCTGTTTGGCCCAGTTTGCAATTTCTGTGGAAGATGAACAGGAATAGCGAGTACCAATGAGAGACTAGCTGGAGGTGTCTGGACGGGCAAATTTAACTCTCATTTACCACCAGGAAGAGGAAATAACCAAAGGCTCAGCGTGCCGTGCCAGAACCAGATTAGGGCCTGAAGCCATCCTGCGGTGTTGCGGCCAGGTCACAAGAAAGCGAGTTGAAGAAAGGAGCTCAGGGGCACTGTAATTCACAAACCTGCAGAGTTATAAATGACAGCTATCGTCCAAAAATAGACTGAAGTAAGGCTGCCAAGAGGACTTGAAAGCGGGGCAGAATTGCAGGAAACCGATTTCAGGAGGTAGACTGGAATTGCATTGAAAGCATAGGAAAAGAGGCAGAACGTCCACAATGATGCACTTGGCCAAAAAGGGCGTATGCGTTTTTTCCTGAATATATTAAGGAAAAAACGCATACGCCCTTTTTGGCCAACCAAGCAAGCTTGCAAAGGAAATCTGCACTACAATGAAGTCTCACTTCCCCCCAGTCAAAAGGGCCATCTGAAAAAAGTGTAAAATCCAGAAAGGCAGGACAGGCCATGGAGAACTGGGAGCCTTGTTATGCTGATGGGCGGGATGTAAATTGCCAACAAACACTCGGGAGAAGTGTATGGTGTTTCCTGAAACATCTAAAAAACAAAGCAACAGAACCTAGGGCACTTCCACTTATGGTCCTATAGCTTAGGGAAATTAAAATAAAAAAGACACAGCCACCCCAAAGTTTGGAACGGCTCTGTTTACAAGAACCTCGTTTACACTACAAGTTCAACATCGCAGAAAGTGAAAAATGGATAAAGAACTTGTGGTACTTACGTACAATGCAGTATCACTCAGCAATGAAATCTATGTCATCAGGCCCGTAGCAGCATAATGAGTGGATTCAGGTATGATGATTCTAACTGAAATAAGTCACACAGAAAAAGAAACATCATAAGATATCACTAATACACGGAATGTAAACTTGGCTACACAGGATCTGAATTACAGAACAGAACAGGGTCTAAAATTTAGAAAACCAACTTATGCTTGCTTAAGGGGAAAGGTGAGTTGGGGTGCTGCATAAAACCAGAGATTGAAATGAGCACAGATAAAGTTCCTTAAGCCAAATATGGAATAGACAAGAGCTACTCCTTGCTCAACGAAATGGACTCAAAACCCCATATTAAATGCCTAAGAATGTACCTGACTAGTATGTATCTTAAAACCTATGGATTGCTATGCCTCCAAAAGAGAATAAAGAATGTGTACAGGGGCATAAACGCAGCAGTGATAGGATTGGAGAGGTTCGGTGAGCAAATGAAGACCCTTTGAAGTCATATTGCATGGTACCCAGTACACGGGTCTCAACTCTCCAGCTTTAAGGTATTCTTCCTTCAGCTAAATCATGCATGTGGAACCCAGAGTATGATCAACCATGTGAACGGGAGACGTGTTCAAATATGTCCCAGTTTTCCTCCCCTGGTACTCGGGTGCAACATTCCAGACGCTTTACTAACACTCTCCCGACTTGGAGAGTCAGTCCCTTTAACCTCCTGTTTGGCCCAGTTTGCAATTTCTGCGGAAGATGAACAGGAATAGCGAGAACCAATGAGAGGCTAGCTGGAGGTGTCTGGACGGGCAAATTTAACTCTCATTTCCCACCAGGAAGAGGAATTAACCAAATGCTCAGCATGCCGGGCCGGAACCAGATTAGGGCCTGAAGCCATCCTGCGGTGTTGCGGCCAGGTCACAAGAAAGCGAGTTGAAGAAAGGAGCTCAGGGGCACTGCAATTGACAAACCAGCAGAGTTATAAATGACAGCTATCGTCCAAAAATAGACTGAAGTAAGGCTGCCAAGAGGACTTGAAAGCGGGGCAGAATTGCAGGAAACCGATTTCAGGAGGTAGACTGGAATTGCATTGAAAGCATAGGAAAAGAGGCAGAACGTCCACAATGATGCACTTGGCCAAAAAGGGCGTATGCGTTTTTTCCTGAATATATTAAGGAAAAAACGCATACGCCCTTTTTGGCCAACCAAGCAAGCTTGCAAAGGAAATCTGCACTACAATGAAGTCTCACTTCCCCCCGGTCAAAAGGGCCATCTGAAAAAAGTGTAAAATCCAGAAAGGCAACAGGCCATTGAGAACTGGGAGCCTTGTTATGCTGATGGGCGGGATGTAAATTGCCAACAGACACCTGGGAGAAGTGTATGGTGTTTCCTGAAACATCTAAAAAACAAAGCAACAGAGCCTAGGGCACATCCACTTATGGACCTATAGCTTAGGGAAATTAAAATCAAAAAGACACAGCCACCCAAAAGTTTGGAACGGCTCTGTTTACAAGAACCTCGTTTACAGTACAAGTTCAACATCGCAGAAAGTGAAAAATGGATAAAGAAGTTGTGGTATTCACTTACAAAGCAATATCACTCAGCAATGAAATCTATGTCATCAGGCCCTTAGCAGCACAATGAGTGGATTCAGGTATGATGATTCTAACTGAAATAAGTCACACAGAAAAAGAAACATCATAAGATATCTGTAATACACGGAATGTAAACTTGGCTACAAAGGAACTGAATTACAGAACAGAACAGGGTCTCAAATTTAGAAAACCAACTTATGCGTGCTTAAGGGGAAAGGTGAGTTGGGGTGCTGCATAAAACCAGAGATTGAAATGAGCACAGATAAAGTTCCTTAAGCCAAATATGGAATAGACAAGAGCTACTCCTTGCTCAACGAAATGGACTCAACACCGCATATTAAACGCCTAAGAATGTACCTGACTAGTAAGTATCTTAAAATCTATGGATTGCTATGTCTCCGAAAGAGAATCAAGCATGTGTACAGGGGCATAAACGCAGCAGTGAAAGGATTGGAGAGGTTCGGTGAGCAAATGAAGACCCTTTGAAGTCATATTGCATGGTACCCATTCCACGGGTTTCAACTACCCAGGTTTAAGGTATTCTTCCTTCAGCTAAAACATGCATGTGGAACCAAGAGTATGATCATCCGTGTGAACGGGAGACGTGTTCAAATATGTCTCAGTTTTCGTACCCTGGTACTCGGGTGCAACATTCCAGACGCTTTACTAACACTCTCCTGACTTGGAGAGTCAGCACCTTTAACCTCCTGTTTGGCCCAGTTTGCAATTTCTGTGGAAGATGAACAGGAATAGCGAGAACCAATGAGAGACTAGCTGGAGGTGTCTGGACGGGCAAATTTAACTCTCATTTCCCACCAGGAAGAGGAAATAACCAGAGGCTCAGCGTGCCGTGCCGGAACCAGATTAGGGCCTGAAGCCATCCTGCGGTGTTGCGGCCAGGTCACAAGAAAGCAAGTTGAAGAAAGGAGCTCAGGGGCACTGTAATTCACAAACCTGCAGAGTTATAAATGACAGCTATCGTCCAATAATAGACTGAAGTAAGGCTGCCAAGAGGACTTGAAAGCGGGGCAGAATTGCAGGAAACCGATTTCAGGAGGTAGACTGGAATTGCATTGAAAGCATAGGAAAAGAGGCAGAACGTCCACAATGATGCACTTGGCCAAAAAGGGCGTATGCGTTTTTTCCTGAATATATTCAGGAAAAAACGCATACGCACTTTTTGGCCAACCAAGCAAGCTTGCAAAGGAAATCTGCACTACAATGAAGTCTCACTTCCCCCCGGTCAAAAGGGCCATCTGAAAAAAGTGTAAAATCCAGAAAGGCAGGACAGGCCATGGAGAACTGGGAGCCTTGTTATGCTGAAGGGCGGGATGTAAATTGCCAACAACCACTCGGGAGAAGTGTATGGTGTTTCCTGAAACATCTAAAAAACAAAGCAACAGAGCCTAGGGCACTTCCACTTATGGTCCTATAGCTTAGGGAATTTAAAATCAAAAAGACACAGCCACCCCAAAGTTTGGAACGGCTCTGTTTACAAGAACCTCGTTTACAGTACAAGTTCAACATCGCAGAAAGTGAAAAATGGATAAAAAATTTGTGGTATTTACTTACAAAGCAATATCACTCAGCAATGAAATCTGTGTCATCAGGCCCTTAGTAGCACAATGAGTGGATTCAGGTATGATGATTCCAACTGAAATAAGTCACACAGAAAAAGAAACATCATAAGATATCACTAATACACGGAATGTAAACTTGGCTACACAGGAACTGAATTACAGAACAGAACAGGGTCTCAAATTTAGAAAACCAACTTATGCGTGCTTAAGGGGAAAGGTGAGTTGGGGTGCTGCATAAAACCAGAGATTGAAATGAGCACAGATAAAGTTCCTTAAGCCAAATATGGAATAGATAAGAGCTACTCCTTGCTCAAAGAAATGGACTCAACACCGCATATTAAACGCCTAAGAATGTACCTGACTAGTAAGTATCTTAAAATCTAGGGATTGCTATTTCTCCGAAAGAGAATCAAGCATGTGTACAGGGGAATAAACGCAGCAGTGATGGGATTGGAGAGGTTCGGTGAGCAAATGAAGACCCTTTGAAGTCATATTGCATGGTACCCATTCCACGGGTTTCAACTACCCAGGTTTTAGGTATTCTTCCTTCAGCTAAAACATGCATGTGGAACCTAGAGTATGATCAACCATGTGATCGGGAGACGTGTTCAAATATGTCTCAGTTTTCCTCCCCTGGTACTCGGGTGCAACATTCCAGATGCTTTACTAACACTCTCCCCACTTGGAGAGTCAGCGCCTTTAACCTCCTGTTTGGCCCAGTTTGCAATTTCTGCGGAAGATGAACAGGAATAGCGAGAACCAATGAGAGACTAGCTGGAGGTGTCTGGACGGGCAAATTTAACTCTCATTTCCCACCAGGAAGAGGAAATAACCAGAGGCTCAGCGTGCCGTGCCGGAACCAGATTAGGGCCTGAAGCCATCCTGCGGTGTTGCGGCCAGGTCACAAGAGAGCGAGTTGAAGAAAGGAGCTCAGGGGCACTGTAATTCACAAACCTGCAGAGTTATAAATGACAGCTATCGTCCAATAATAGACTGAAGTAAGGCTGCCAAGAGGACTTGAAAGCGGGGCAGAATTGCAGGAAACCGATTTCAGGAGGTAGACTGGAATTGCATTGAAAGCATAGGAAAAGAGGCAGAAAGTCCACAATGATGCACTTGGCCAAAAAGGGCGTATGCGTTTTTTCCTGAATATATTCAGGAAAAAACGCATACGCCCTTTTTGGCCAACCAAGCAAGCTTGCAAAGGAAATCTGCACTACAATGAAGTCTCACTTCCCCCCGGTCAAAAGGGCCATCTGAAAAAAGTGTAAAATCCAGAAAGGCAGGACAGGCCATGGAGAACTGGGAGCCTTGTTATGCTGATGGGCGGGATGTAAATTGCCAACAACCACTCGGGAGAAATGTATGGTGTTTCCTGAAACATCTAAAAAACAAAGCAACAGAACCTAGGGCACTTCCACTTATGGTCCTATAGCTTAGGGAAATTAAAATCAAAAAGACACAGCCACCCCAAAGTTTGGAACGGCTCTGTTTACAAGAACCTCGTTTACAGTACAAGTTCAACATCACAGAAAGTGAAAAATGGATAAAGAAGTTGTGGTATTTACTTACAAAGCAATATCACTCAGCAATGAAATCTGTGTCATCAGGCCCTTAGCAGCACAATGAGTGGATTCAGGTATGATGATTCCAACTGAAATAAGTCACACAGAAAAAGAAACATCATAAGATATCACTAATACACGGAATGTAAACTTGGCTACACAGGAACTGAATTACAGAACAGAATAGGGTCTCAAATTTAGAAAACCAACTTATGCTTGCTTAAGGGTAAAGGTGAGTTGGGGTGCTGCATAAAACCACAGATTGAAATGAGCACAGATAAAGTTCCTTAAGCCAAATATGGAATAGACAAGAGCTACTCCTTGCTCAACGAAATGGACTCAACACCGCATATTAAACGCCTAAGAATGTACCTGACTAGTAAGTATCTTAAAATCTAGGGATTGCTATGTCTCCGAAAGAGAATCAAGCATGTGTACAGGGGCATAAACGCAGCAGTGATAGGATTGGAGAGGTTCGGTGAGCAAATGAAGACCCTTTGAAGTCATATTGCATGGTACCCATTCCACGGGTTTCAACTACCCCGGTTTTAGGTATTCTTCCTTCAGCTAAAACATGCATGTGGAACCCAGAGTATAATCAACCATGTGATCGGGAGACGTGTTCAAATATGTCTCAGTTTTCCTCCCCTGGTACTCGGGTGCAACATTCCAGACGCTTTACTAACACTCTCCCCACTTGGAGAGTCAGCGCCTTTAACCTCCTGTTTGGCCCAGTTTGCAATTTCTGCGGAAGATGAACAGGAATAGCGAGAACCAATGAGAGACTAGCTGGAGGTGTCTGGACGGGCAAATTTAACTCTCATTTCCCACCAGGAAGAGGAAATAACCAAAGGCTGAGCGTGCCGTACCGGAACCAGATTAGGGCCTGAAGCCATCCTGCGGTGTTGCGGCCAGGTCACAAGAAAGCAAGTTGAAGAAAGGAGCTCAGGGGCACTGTAATTCACAAACCTGCAGAGTTATAAATGACAGCTATCGTCCAATAATAGACTGAAGTAAGGCTGCCAAGAGGACTTGAAAGCGGGGCAGAATTGCAGGAAACCGATTTCAGGAGGTAGACTGGAATTGCATTGAAAGCATAGGAAAAGAGGCAGAACGTCCACAATGATGCACTTGGCCAAAAAGGGCGTATGCGTTTTTTCCTGAATATATTCAGGAAAAAACGCATACGCCCTTTTTGGCCAACCAAGCAAGCTTGCAAAGGAAATCTGCACTACAATGAAGTCTCACTTCCCCCCGGTCAAAAGGGCCATCTGAAAAAAGTGTAAAATCCAGAAAGGCAGGACAGGCCATGGAGAACTGGGAGCCTTGTTATGCTGATGGGCGGGATGTAAATTGTCAACAACCACTCGGGAGAAGTGTATGGTGTTTCCTGAAACATCTAAAAAACAAAGCAACAGAACCTAGGGCACTTCCACTTATGGTCCTATAGCTTAGGGAAATTAAAATCAAAAAGACACAGCCACCCCAAAGTTTGGAACGGCTCTGTTTACAAGAACCTCGTTTACAGTACAAGTTCAACATCGCAGAAAGTGAAAAATGGATAAAGAAGTTGTGGTATTTACTTACAAAGCAATATCACTCAGCAATGAAATCTGTGTCATCAGGCCCTGAGCAGCACAATGAGTGGATTCAGGTATGATGATTCCAACTGAAATAAGTCACACAGAAAAAGAAACATCATAAGATATCACTAATACACGGAATGTAAACTTGGCTACACAGGAACTGAATTACAGAACAGAACAGGGTCTCAAATTTAGAAAACCAACTTATGCTTGCTTAAGGGGAAAGGTGAGTTGGGGTGCTGCATAAAACCAGAGATTGAAATGAGCACAGATAAAGTTCCTTAAGCCAAATATGGAATAGACAAGAGCTACTCCTTGCTCAACGAAATGGACTCAACACCGCATATTAAACGCCTAAGAATGTACCTGACTAGTAAGTATCTTAAAATCTAGGGATTGCTATGTCTCCGAAAGAGAATCAAGCATGTGTACAGGGGCATAAACGCAGCAGTGATAGGATTGGAGAGGTTCGGTGAGCAAATGAAGACCCTTTGAAGTCATATTGCATGGTACCCATTCCACGGGTTTCAACTACCCCGGTTTTAGGTATTCTTCCTTCAGCTAAAACATGCATGTGGAACCCAGAGTATAATCAACCATGTGATCGGGAGACGTGTTCAAATATGTCTCAGTTTTCCTCCCCTGGTACTCGGGTGCAACATTCCAGACGCTTTACTAACACTCTCCCCACTTGGAGAGTCAGCGCCTTTAACCTCCTGTTTGGCCCAGTTTGCAATTTCTGCGGAAGATGAACAGGAATAGCGAGAACCAATGAGAGACAAGCTGGAGGTGTCTGGACGGGCAAATTTAACTCTCATTTCCCACCAGGAAGAGGAAATAACCAAAGGCTGAGCGTGCCGTACCGGAACCAGATTAGGGCCTGAAGCCATCCTGCGGTGTTGCGGCCAGGTCACAAGAAAGCAAATTGAAGAAAGGAGCTCAGGGGCACTGTAATTCACAAACCTGCAGAGTTATAAATGACAGCTATCGTCCAATAATAGACTGAAGTAAGGCTGCCAAGAGGACTTGAAAGCGGGGCAGAATTGCAGGAAACCGATTTCAGGAGGTAGACTGGAATTGCATTGAAAGCATAGGAAAAGAGGCAGAACGTCCACAATGATGCACTTGGCCAAAAAGGGCGTATGCGTTTTTTCCTGAATATATTCAGGAAAAAACGCATACGCCCTTTTTGGCCAACCAAGCAAGCTTGCAAAGGAAATCTGCACTACAATGAAGTCTCACTTCCCCCCGGTCAAAAGGGCCATCTGAAAAAAGTGTAAAATCCAGAAAGGCAGGACAGGCCATGGAGAACTGGGAGCCTTGTTATGCTGATGGGCGGGATGTAAATTGTCAACAACCACTCGGGAGAAGTGTATGGTGTTTCCTGAAACATCTAAAAAACAAAGCAACAGAACCTAGGGCACTTCCACTTATGGTCCTATAGCTTAGGGAAATTAAAATCAAAAAGACACAGCCACCCCAAAGTTTGGAACGGCTCTGTTTACAAGAACCTCGTTTACAGTACAAGTTCAACATCGCAGAAAGTGAAAAATGGATAAAGAAGTTGTGGTATTTACTTACAAAGCAATATCACTCAGCAATGAAATCTGTGTCATCAGGCCCTGAGCAGCACAATGAGTGGATTCAGGTATGATGATTCCAACTGAAATAAGTCACACAGAAAAAGAAACATCATAAGATATCACTAATACACGGAATGTAAACTTGGCTACACAGGAACTGAATTACAGAACAGAACAGGGTCTCAAATTTAGAAAACCAACTTATGCTTGCTTAAGGGGAAAGGTGAGTTGGGGTGCTGCATAAAACCAGAGATTGAAATGAGCACAGATAAAGTTCCTTAAGCCAAATATGGAATAGACAAGAGCTACTCCTTGCTCAACGAAATGGACTCAACACCGCATATTAAACGCCTAAGAATGTACCTGACTAGTAAGTATCTTAAAATCTAGGGATTGCTATGTCTCCGAAAGAGAATCAAGCATGTGTACAGGGGCATAAACGCAGCAGTGATAGGATTGGAGAGGTTCGGTGAGCAAATGAAGACCCTTTGAAGTCATATTGCATGGTACCCATTCCACGGGTTTCAACTACCCCGGTTTTAGGTATTCTTCCTTCAGCTAAAACATGCATGTGGAACCCAGAGTATAATCAACCATGTGATCGGGAGACGTGTTCAAATATGTCTCAGTTTTCCTCCCCTGGTACTCGGGTGCAACATTCCAGACGCTTTACTAACACTCTCCCCACTTGGAGAGTCAGCGCCTTTAACCTCCTGTTTGGCCCAGTTTGCAATTTCTGCGGAAGATGAACAGGAATAGCGAGAACCAATGAGAGACTAGCTGGAGGTGTCTGGACGGGCAAATTTAACTCTCATTTCCCACCAGGAAGAGGAAATAACCAAAGGCTGAGCGTGCCGTACCGGAACCAGATTAGGGCCTGAAGCCATCCTGCGGTGTTGCGGCCAGGTCACAAGAAAGCAAGTTGAAGAAAGGAGCTCAGGGGCACTGTAATTCACAAACCTGCAGAGTTATAAATGACAGCTATCGTCCAATAATAGACTGAAGTAAGGCTGCCAAGAGGACTTGAAAGCGGGGCAGAATTGCAGGAAACCGATTTCAGGAGGTAGACTGGAATTGCATTGAAAGCATAGGAAAAGAGGCAGAACGTCCACAATGATGCACTTGGCCAAAAAGGGCGTATGCGTTTTTTCCTGAATATATTCAGGAAAAAACGCATACGCCCTTTTTGGCCAACCAAGCAAGCTTGCAAAGGAAATCTGCACTACAATGAAGTCTCACTTCCCCCCGGTCAAAAGGGCCATCTGAAAAAAGTGTAAAATCCAGAAAGGCAGGACAGGCCATGGAGAACTGGGAGCCTTGTTATGCTGATGGGCGGGATGTAAATTGTCAACAACCACTCGGGAGAAGTGTATGGTGTTTCCTGAAACATCTAAAAAACAAAGCAACAGAACCTAGGGCACTTCCACTTATGGTCCTATAGCTTAGGGAAATTAAAATCAAAAAGACACAGCCACCCCAAAGTTTGGAATGGCTCTGTTTACAAGAACCTCGTTTACAGTACAAGTTCAACATCGCAGAAAGTGAAAAATGGATAAAGAAGTTGTGGTATTTACTTACAAAGCAATATCACTCAGCAATGAAATCTGTGTCATCAGGCCCTGAGCAGCACAATGAGTGGATTCAGGTATGATGATTCCAACTGAAATAAGTCACACAGAAAAAGAAACATCATAAGATATCACTAATACACGGAATGTAAACTTGGCTACACAGGAACTGAATTACAGAACAGAACAGGGTCTCAAATTTAGAAAACCAACTTATGCTTGCTTAAGGGGAAAGGTGAGTTGGGGTGCTGCATAAAACCAGAGATTGAAATGAGCACAGATAAAGTTCCTTAAGCCAAATATGGAATAGACAAGAGCTACTCCTTGCTCAACGAAATGGACTCAACACCGCATATTAAACGCCTAAGAATGTACCTGACTAGTAAGTATCTTAAAATCTAGGGATTGCTATGTCTCCGAAAGAGAATCAAGCATGTGTACAGGGGCATAAACGCAGCAGTGATGGGATTGGAGAGGTTCGGTGAGCAAATGAAGACCCTTTGAAGTCATATTGCATGGTACCCATTCCACGGGTTTCAACTACCCAGGTTTTAGGTATTCTTCCTTCAGCTAAAACATGCATGTGGAACCCAGAGTATGATCAACCGTGTGATCGGGAGACGTGTTCAAATATGTCTCAGTTTTCCTCCCCTGGTACTCGGGTGCAACATTCCAGACGCTTTACTAACACTCTCCCCACTTGGAGAGTCAGCGCCTTTAACCTCCTGTTTGGCCCAGTTTGCAATTTCTGCGGAAGATGAACAGGAATAGCGAGAACCAATGAGAGACTAGCTGGAGGTGTCTGGACGGGCAAATTTAACTCTCATTTCCCACCAGGAAGAGGAAATAACCAGAGGCTCAGCGTGCCGTGCCGGAACCAGATTAGGGCCTGAAGCCATCCTGCGGTGTTGCGGCCAGGTCACAAGAAAGCAAGTTGAAGAAAGGAGCTCAGGGGCACTGTAATTCACAAACCTGCAGAGTTATAAATGACAGCTATCGTCCAATAATAGACTGAAGTAAGGCTGCCAAGAGGACTTGAAAGCGGGGCAGAATTGCAGGAAACCGATTTCAGGAGGTAGACTGGAATTGCATTGAAAGCATAGGAAAAGAGGCAGAACGTCCACAATGATGCACTTGGCCAAAAAGGGCGTATGCGTTTTTTCCTGAATATATTCAGGAAAAAACGCATACGCCCTTTTTGGCCAACCAAGCAAGCTTGCAAAGGAAATCTGCACTACAATGAAGTCTCACTTCCCCCCGGTCAAAAGGGCCATCTGAAAAAAGTGTAAAATCCAGAAAGGCAGGACAGGCCATGGAGAACTGGGAGCCTTGTTATGCTGAAGGGCGGGATGTAAATTGCCAACAACCACTCGGGAGAAGTGTATGGTGTTTCCTGAAACATCTAAAAAACAAAGCAACAGAGCCTAGGGCACTTCCACTTATGGTCCTATAGCTTAGGGAATTTAAAATCAAAAAGACACAGCCACCCCAAAGTTTGGAACGGCTCTGTTTACAAGAACCTCGTTTACAGTACAAGTTCAACATCGCAGAAAGTGAAAAATGGATAAAAAATTTGTGGTATTTACTTACAAAGCAATATCACTCAGCAATGAAATCTGTGTCATCAGGCCCTTAGTAGCACAATGAGTGGATTCAGGTATGATGATTCCAACTGAAATAAGTCACACAGAAAAAGAAACATCATAAGATATCACTAATACACGGAATGTAAACTTGGCTACACAGGAACTGAATTACAGAACAGAACAGGGTCTCAAATTTAGAAAACCAACTTATGCTTGCTTAAGGGTAAAGGTGAGTTGGGGTGCTGCATAAAACCAGAGATTGAAATGAGCACAGATAAAGTTCCTTAAGCCAAATATGGAATAGACAAGAGCTACTCCTTGCTCAAAGAAATGGACTCAACACCGCATATTAAACGCCTAAGAATGTACCTGACTAGTAAGTATCTTAAAATCTAGGGATTGCTATGTCTCCGAAAGAGAATCAAGCATGTGTACAGGGGCATAAACGCAGCAGTGATAGGATTGGAGAGGTTCGGTGAGCAAATGAAGACCCTTTGAAGTCATATTGCATGGTACCCATTCCACGGGTTTCAACTACCCCGGTTTTAGGTATTCTTCCTTCAGCTAAAACATGCATGTGGAACCCAGAGTATGATCAACCATGTGATCGGGAGACGTGTTCAAATATGTCTCAGTTTTCCTCCCCTGGTACTCGGGTGCAACATTCCAGACGCTTTACTAACACTCTCCCCACTTGGAGAGTCAGCGCCTTTAACCTCCTGTTTGGCCCAGTTTGCAATTTCTGCGGAAGATGAACAGGAATAGCGAGAACCAATGAGAGACTAGCTGGAGGTGTCTGGACGGGCAAATTTAACTCTCATTTCCCACCAGGAAGAGGAAATAACCAAAGGCTCAGCGTGCCGTGCCAGAACCAGATTAGGGCCTGAAGCCATCCTGCGGTGTTGCGGCCAGGTCACAAGAAAGCGAGTTGAAGAAAGGAGCTCAGGGGCACTGTAATTCACAAACCTGCAGAGTTATAAATGACAGCTATCGTCCAAAAATAGACTGAAGTAAGGCTGCCAAGAGGACTTGAAAGCGGGGCAGAATTGCAGGAAACCGATTTCAGGAGGTAGACTGGAATTGCATTGAAAGCATAGGAAAAGAGGCAGAACGTCCACAATGATGCACTTGGCCAAAAAGGGCGTATGCGTTTTTTCCTGAATATATTAAGGAAAAAACGCATACGCCCTTTTTGGCCAACCAAGCAAGCTTGCAAAGGAAATCTGCACTACAATGAAGTCTCACTTCCCCCCAGTCAAAAGGGCCATCTGAAAAAAGTGTAAAATCCAGAAAGGCAGGACAGGCCATGGAGAACTGGGAGCCTTGTTATGCTGATGGGCGGGATGTAAATTGCCAACAAACACTCGGGAGAAGTGTATGGTGTTTCCTGAAACATCTAAAAAACAAAGCAACAGAACCTAGGGCACTTCCACTTATGGTCCTATAGCTTAGGGAAATTAAAATAAAAAAGACACAGCCACCCCAAAGTTTGGAACGGCTCTGTTTACAAGAACCTCGTTTACACTACAAGTTCAACATCGCAGAAAGTGAAAAATGGATAAAGAACTTGTGGTACTTACGTACAATGCAGTATCACTCAGCAATGAAATCTATGTCATCAGGCCCGTAGCAGCATAATGAGTGGATTCAGGTATGATGATTCTAACTGAAATAAGTCACACAGAAAAAGAAACATCATAAGATATCACTAATACACGGAATGTAAACTTGGCTACACAGGATCTGAATTACAGAGCAGAACAGGGTCTAAAATTTAGAAAACCAACTTATGCTTGCTTAAGGGGAAAGGTGAGTTGGGGTGCTGCATAAAACCAGAGATTGAAATGAGCACAGATAAAGTTCCTTAAGCCAAATATGGAATAGACAAGAGCTACTCCTTGCTCAACGAAATGGACTCAAAACCCCATATTAAATGCCTAAGAATGTACCTGACTAGTATGTATCTTAAAACCTATGGATTGCTATGCCTCCAAAAGAGAATAAAGAATGTGTACAGGGGCATAAACGCAGCAGTGATAGGATTGGAGAGGTTCGGTGAGCAAATGAAGACCCTTTGAAGTCATATTGCATGGTACCCAGTACACGGGTCTCAACTCTCCAGCTTTAAGGTATTCTTCCTTCAGCTAAATCATGCATGTGGAACCCAGAGTATGATCAACCATGTGAACGGGAGACGTGTTCAAATATGTCCCAGTTTTCCTCCCCTGGTACTCGGGTGCAACATTCCAGACGCTTTACTAACACTCTCCCGACTTGGAGAGTCAGTCCCTTTAACCTCCTGTTTGGCCCAGTTTGCAATTTCTGCGGAAGATGAACAGGAATAGCGAGAACCAATGAGAGGCTAGCTGGAGGTGTCTGGACGGGCAAATTTAACTCTCATTTCCCACCAGGAAGAGGAATTAACCAAATGCTCAGCATGCCGGGCCGGAACCAGATTAGGGCCTGAAGCCATCCTGCGGTGTTGCGGCCAGGTCACAAGAAAGCGAGTTGAAGAAAGGAGCTCAGGGGCACTGCAATTGACAAACCAGCAGAGTTATAAATGACAGCTATCGTCCAAAAATAGACTGAAGTAAGGCTGCCAAGAGGACTTGAAAGCGGGGCAGAATTGCAGGAAACCGATTTCAGGAGGTAGACTGGAATTGCATTGAAAGCATAGGAAAAGAGGCAGAACGTCCACAATGATGCACTTGGCCAAAAAGGGCGTATGCGTTTTTTCCTGAATATATTAAGGAAAAAACGCATATGCCCTTTTTGGCCAACCAAGCAAGCTTGCAAAGGAAATCTGCACTACAATGAAGTCTCACTTCCCCCCGGTCAAAAGGGCCATCTGAAAAAAGTGTAAAATCCAGAAAGGCAACAGGCCATTGAGAACTGGGAGCCTTGTTATGCTGATGGGCGGGATGTAAATTGCCAACAGACACCTGGGAGAAGTGTATGGTGTTTCCTGAAACATCTAAAAAACAAAGCAACAGAGCCTAGGGCACATCCACTTATGGACCTATAGCTTAGGGAAATTAAAATCAAAAAGACACAGCCACCCAAAAGTTTGGAACGGCTCTGTTTACAAGAACCTCGTTTACAGTACAAGTTCAACATCGCAGAAAGTGAAAAATGGATAAAGAAGTTGTGGTATTCACTTACAAAGCAATATCACTCAGCAATGAAATCTATGTCATCAGGCCCTTAGCAGCACAATGAGTGGATTCAGGTATGATGATTCTAACTGAAATAAGTCACACAGAAAAAGAAACATCATAAGATATCTGTAATACACGGAATGTAAACTTGGCTACAAAGGAACTGAATTACAGAACAGAACAGGGTCTCAAATTTAGAAAACCAACTTATGCTTGCTTAAAGGGAAAGGTGAGTTGGGGTGCTGCATAAAACCAGAGATTGAAATGAGCACAGATAAAGTTCCTTAAGCCAAATATGGAATAGACAAGAGCTACTCCTTGCTCAAAGAAATGGACTCAACACCGCATATTAAACGCCTAAGAATGTACCTGACTAGTAAGTATCTGAAAATCTAGGGATTGCTATGTCTCCGAAAGAGAATCAAGCATGTGTACAGGGGCATAAACGCAGCAGTGATAGGATTGGAGAGGTTCGGTGAGCAAATGAAGACCCTTTGAAGTCATATTGCATGGTACCCATTCCACGGGTTTCAACTACCCAGGTTTTAGGTATTCTTCCTTCAGCTAAAACATGCATGTGGAACCCAGAGTATGATCAACCATGTGATCGGGAGACGTGTTCAAATATGTCTCAGTTTTCCTCCCCTGGTACTCGGGTGCAACATTCCAGACGCTTTACTAACACTCTCCCCACTTGGAGAGTCAGCGCCTTTAACCTCCTGTTTGGCCCAGTTTGCAATTTCTGTGGAAGATGAACAGGAATAGCGAGAACCAATGAGAGACTAGCTGGAGGTGTCTGGACGGGCAAATTTAACTCTCATTTCCCACCAGGAAGAGGAAATAACCAGAGGCTCAGCGTGCCGTGCCGGAACCAGATTAGGGCCTGAAGCCATCCTGCGGTGTTGCGGCCAGGTCACAAGAAAGCAAGTTGAAGAAAGGAGCTCAGGGGCACTGTAATTCACAAACCTGCAGAGTTATAAATGACAGCTATCGTCCAATAATAGACTGAAGTAAGGCTGCCAAGAGGACTTGAAAGCGGGGCAGAATTGCAGGAAACCGATTTCAGGAGGTAGACTGGAATTGCATTGAAAGCATAGGAAAAGAGGCAGAACGTCCACAATGATGCACTTGGCCAAAAAGGGCGTATGCGTTTTTTCCTGAATATATTCAGGAAAAAACGCATACGCCCTTTTTGGCCAACCAAGCAAGCTTGCAAAGGAAATCTGCACTACAATGAAGTCTCACTTCCCCCCGGTCAAAAGGGCCATCTGAAAAAAGTGTAAAATCCAGAAAGGCAGGACAGGCCATGGAGAACTGGGAGCCTTGTTATGCTGAAGGGCGGGATGTAAATTGCCAACAACCACTCGGGAGAAGTGTATGGTGTTTCCTGAAACATCTAAAAAACAAAGCAACAGAGCCTAGGGCACTTCCACTTATGGTCCTATAGCTTAGGGAATTTAAAATCAAAAAGACACAGCCACCCCAAAGTTTGGAACGGCTCTGTTTACAAGAACCTCGTTTACAGTACAAGTTCAACATCGCAGAAAGTGAAAAATGGATAAAAAATTTGTGGTATTTACTTACAAAGCAATATCACTCAGCAATGAAATCTGTGTCATCAGGCCCTTAGTAGCACAATGAGTGGATTCAGGTATGATGATTCCAACTGAAATAAGTCACACAGAAAAAGAAACATCATAAGATATCACTAATACACGGAATGTAAACTTGGCTACACAGGAACTGAATTACAGAACAGAACAGGGTCTCAAATTTAGAAAACCAACTTATGCGTGCTTAAGGGGAAAGGTGAGTTGGGGTGCTGCATAAAACCAGAGATTGAAATGAGCACAGATAAAGTTCCTTAAGCCAAATATGGAATAGATAAGAGCTACTCCTTGCTCAAAGAAATGGACTCAACACCGCATATTAAACGCCTAAGAATGTACCTGACTAGTAAGTATCTTAAAATCTAGGGATTGCTATTTCTCCGAAAGAGAATCAAGCATGTGTACAGGGGAATAAACGCAGCAGTGATGGGATTGGAGAGGTTCGGTGAGCAAATGAAGACCCTTTGAAGTCATATTGCATGGTACCCATTCCACGGGTTTCAACTACCCAGGTTTTAGGTATTCTTCCTTCAGCTAAAACATGCATGTGGAACCTAGAGTATGATCAACCATGTGATCGGGAGACGTGTTCAAATATGTCTCAGTTTTCCTCCCCTGGTACTCGGGTGCAACATTCCAGACGCTTTACTAACACTCTCCCCACTTGGAGAGTCAGCGCCTTTAACCTCCTGTTTGGCCCAGTTTGCAATTTCTGCGGAAGATGAACAGGAATAGCGAGAACCAATGAGAGACTAGCTGGAGGTGTCTGGACGGGCAAATTTAACTCTCATTTCCCACCAGGAAGAGGAAATAACCAGAGGCTCAGCGTGCCGTGCCGGAACCAGATTAGGGCCTGAAGCCATCCTGCGGTGTTGCGGCCAGGTCACAAGAAAGCGAGTTGAAGAAAGGAGCTCAGGGGCACTGTAATTCACAAACCTGCAGAGTTATAAATGACAGCTATCGTCCAATAATAGACTGAAGTAAGGCTGCCAAGAGGACTTGAAAGCGGGGCAGAATTGCAGGAAACCGATTTCAGGAGGTAGACTGGAATTGCATTGAAAGCATAGGAAAAGAGGCAGAAAGTCCACAATGATGCACTTGGCCAAAAAGGGCGTATGCGTTTTTTCCTGAATATATTCAGGAAAAAACGCATACGCCCTTTTTGGCCAACCAAGCAAGCTTGCAAAGGAAATCTGCACTACAATGAAGTCTCACTTCCCCCCGGTCAAAAGGGCCATCTGAAAAAAGTGTAAAATCCAGAAAGGCAGGACAGGCCATGGAGAACTGGGAGCCTTGTTATGCTGATGGGCGGGATGTAAATTGCCAACAACCACTCGGGAGAAATGTATGGTGTTTCCTGAAACATCTAAAAAACAAAGCAACAGAACCTAGGGCACTTCCACTTATGGTCCTATAGCTTAGGGAAATTAAAATCAAAAAGACACAGCCACCCCAAAGTTTGGAACGGCTCTGTTTACAAGAACCTCGTTTACAGTACAAGTTCAACATCACAGAAAGTGAAAAATGGATAAAGAAGTTGTGGTATTTACTTACAAAGCAATATCACTCAGCAATGAAATCTGTGTCATCAGGCCCTTAGCAGCACAATGAGTGGATTCAGGTATGATGATTCCAACTGAAATAAGTCACACAGAAAAAGAAACATCATAAGATATCACTAATACACGGAATGTAAACTTGGCTACACAGGAACTGAATTACAGAACAGAATAGGGTCTCAAATTTAGAAAACCAACTTATGCTTGCTTAAGGGTAAAGGTGAGTTGGGGTGCTGCATAAAACCACAGATTGAAATGAGCACAGATAAAGTTCCTTAAGCCAAATATGGAATAGACAAGAGCTACTCCTTGCTCAACGAAATGGACTCAACACCGCATATTAAACGCCTAAGAATGTACCTGACTAGTAAGTATCTTAAAATCTAGGGATTGCTATGTCTCCGAAAGAGAATCAAGCATGTGTACAGGGGCATAAACGCAGCAGTGATAGGATTGGAGAGGTTCGGTGAGCAAATGAAGACCCTTTGAAGTCATATTGCATGGTACCCATTCCACGGGTTTCAACTACCCCGGTTTTAGGTATTCTTCCTTCAGCTAAAACATGCATGTGGAACCCAGAGTATAATCAACCATGTGATCGGGAGACGTGTTCAAATATGTCTCAGTTTTCCTCCCCTGGTACTCGGGTGCAACATTCCAGACGCTTTACTAACACTCTCCCCACTTGGAGAGTCAGCGCCTTTAACCTCCTGTTTGGCCCAGTTTGCAATTTCTGCGGAAGATGAACAGGAATAGCGAGAACCAATGAGAGACTAGCTGGAGGTGTCTGGACGGGCAAATTTAACTCTCATTTCCCACCAGGAAGAGGAAATAACCAAAGGCTGAGCGTGCCGTACCGGAACCAGATTAGGGCCTGAAGCCATCCTGCGGTGTTGCGGCCAGGTCACAAGAAAGCAAGTTGAAGAAAGGAGCTCAGGGGCACTGTAATTCACAAACCTGCAGAGTTATAAATGACAGCTATCGTCCAAAAATAGACTGAAGTAAGGCTGCCAAGAGGACTTGAAAGCGGGGCAGAATTGCAGGAAACCGATTTCAGGAGGTAGACTGGAATTGCATTGAAAGCATAGGAAAAGAGGCAGAAAGTCCACAATGATGCACTTGGCCAAAAAGGGCGTATGCGTTTTTTCCTGAATATATTCAGGAAAAAACGCATACGCCCTTTTTGGCCAACCAAGCAAGCTTGCAAAGGAAATCTGCACTACAATGAAGTCTCACTTCCCCCCGGTCAAAAGGACCATCTGAAAAAAGTGTAAAATCCAGAAAGGCAGGACAGGCCATGGAGAACTGGGAGCCTTGTTATGCTGATGGGCGGGATGTAAATTGCCAACAACCACTCGGGAGAAGTGTATGGTGTTTCCTGAAACATCTAAAAAACAAAGCAACAGAACCTAGGGCACTTCCACTTATGGTCCTATAGCTTAGGGAAATTAAAATGAAAAAGACACAGCCACCCCAAAGTTTGGAACGGCTCTGTTTACAAGAACCTCGTTTACAGTACAAGTTCAACATCGCAGAAAGTGAAAAATGGATAAAGAAGTTGTGGTATTTACTTACAAAGCAATATCACTCAGCAATGAAATCTGTGTCATCAAGCCCTGAGCAGCACAATGAGTGGATTCAGGTATGATGATTCCAACTGAAATAAGTCACACAGAAAAAGAAACATCATAAGATATCACTAATACACGGAATGTAAACTTGGCTACACAGGAACTGAATTACAGAACAGAACAGGGTCTCAAATTTAGAAAACCAACTTATGCTTGCTTAAGGGGAAAGGTGAGTTGGGGTGCTGCATAAAACCAGAGATTGAAATGAGCACAGATAAAGTTCCTTAAGCCAAATATGGAATAGACAAGAGCTACTCCTTGCTCAAAGAAATGGACTCAACACCGCATATTAAACGCCTAAGAATGTACCTGACTAGTAAGTATCTTAAAATCTAGGGATTGCTATGTCTCCGAAAGAGAATCAAGCATGTGTACAGGGGCATAAATGCAGCAGTGATAGGATTGGAGAGGTTCGGTGAGCAAATGAAGACCCTTTGAAGTCATATTGCATGGTACCCATTCCACGGGTTTCAACTACCCAGGTTTTAGGTATTCTTCCTTCAGCTAAAACATGCATGTGGAACCCAGAGTATGATCAACCATGTGATCGGGAGACGTGTTCAAATATGTCTCAGTTTTCCTACCCTGGTACTCGGGTGCAACATTCCAGACGCTTTACTAACACTCTCCCCACTTGGAGAGTCAGCGCCTTTAACCTCCTGTTTGGCCCAGTTTGCAATTTCTGCGGAAGATGAACAGGAATAGCGAGAACCAATGAGAGACTAGCTGGAGGTGTCTGGACGGGCAAATTTAACTCTCATTTCCCACCAGGAAGAGGAAATAACCAAAGGCTGAGCGTGCCGTACCGGAACCAGATTAGGGCCTGAAGCCATCCTGCGGTGTTGCGGCCAGGTCACAAGAAAGCAAGTTGAAGAAAGGAGCTCAGGGGCACTGTAATTCACAAACCTGCAGAGTTATAAATGACAGCTATCGTCCAAAAATAGACTGAAGTAAGGCTGCCAAGAGGACTTGAAAGCGGGGCAGAATTGCAGGAAACCGATTTCAGGAGGTAGACTGGAATTGCATTGAAAGCATAGGAAAAGAGGCAGAAAGTCCACAATGATGCACTTGGCCAAAAAGGGCGTATGCGTTTTTTCCTGAATATATTCAGGAAAAAACGCATACGCCCTTTTTGGCCAACCAAGCAAGCTTGCAAAGGAAATCTGCACTACAATGAAGTCTCACTTCCCCCCGGTCAAAAGGACCATCTGAAAAAAGTGTAAAATCCAGAAAGGCAGGACAGGCCATGGAGAACTGGGAGCCTTGTTATGCTGATGGGCGGGATGTAAATTGCCAACAACCACTCGGGAGAAGTGTATGGTGTTTCCTGAAACATCTAAAAAACAAAGCAACAGAACCTAGGGCACTTCCACTTATGGTCCTATAGCTTAGGGAAATTAAAATGAAAAAGACACAGCCACCCCAAAGTTTGGAACGGCTCTGTTTACAAGAACCTCGTTTACAGTACAAGTTCAACATCGCAGAAAGTGAAAAATGGATAAAGAAGTTGTGGTATTTACTTACAAAGCAATATCACTCAGCAATGAAATCTGTGTCATCAAGCCCTGAGCAGCACAATGAGTGGATTCAGGTATGATGATTCCAACTGAAATAAGTCACACAGAAAAAGAAACATCATAAGATATCACTAATACACGGAATGTAAACTTGGCTACACAGGAACTGAATTACAGAACAGAACAGGGTCTCAAATTTAGAAAACCAACTTATGCTTGCTTAAGGGGAAAGGTGAGTTGGGGTGCTGCATAAAACCAGAGATTGAAATGAGCACAGATAAAGTTCCTTAAGCCAAATATGGAATAGACAAGAGCTACTCCTTGCTCAAAGAAATGGACTCAACACCGCATATTAAACGCCTAAGAATGTACCTGACTAGTAAGTATCTTAAAATCTAGGGATTGCTATGTCTCCGAAAGAGAATCAAGCATGTGTACAGGGGCATAAATGCAGCAGTGATAGGATTGGAGAGGTTCGGTGAGCAAATGAAGACCCTTTGAAGTCATATTGCATGGTACCCATTCCACGGGTTTCAACTACCCAGGTTTTAGGTATTCTTCCTTCAGCTAAAACATGCATGTGGAACCCAGAGTATGATCAACCATGTGATCGGGAGACGTGTTCAAATATGTCTCAGTTTTCCTACCCTGGTACTCGGGTGCAACATTCCAGACGCTTTACTAACACTCTCCCCACTTGGAGAGTCAGCGCCTTTAACCTCCTGTTTGGCCCACTTTGCAATTTCTGCGGAAGATGAACAGGAATAGCGAGAACCAATGAGAGACTAGCTGGAGGTGTCTGGACGGGCAAATTTAACTCTCATTTCCCACCAGGAAGAGGAAATAACCAGAGGCTCAGCGTGCCGTGCCGGAACCAGATTAGGGCCTGAAGCCATCCTGCGGTGTTGCGGCCAGGTCACAAGAAAGCAAGTTGAAGAAAGGAGCTCAGGGGCACTGTAATTCACAAACCTGCAGAGTTATAAATGACAGCTATCGTCCAATAATAGACTGAAGTAAGGCTGCCAAGAGGACTTGAAAGCGGGGCAGAATTGCAGGAAACCGATTTCAGGAGGTAGACTGGAATTGCATTGAAAGCATAGGAAAAGAGGCAGAACGTCCACAATGATGCACTTGGCCAAAAAGGGCGTATGCGTTTTTTCCTGAATATATTCAGGAAAAAACGCATACGCCCTTTTTGGCCAACCAAGCAAGCTTGCAAAGGAAATCTGCACTACAATGAAGTCTCACTTCCCCCCGGTCAAAAGGGCCATCTGAAAAAAGTGTAAAATCCAGAAAGGCAGGACAGGCCATGGAGAACTGGGAGCCTTGTTATGCTGATGGGCGGGATGTAAATTGCCAACAACCACTCGGGAGAAGTGTATGGTGTTTCCTGAAACATCTAAAAAACAAAGCAACAGAACCTAGGGCACTTCCACTTATGGTCCTATAGCTTAGGGAAATTAAAATCAAAAAGACACAGCCACCCCAAAGTTTGGAACGGCTCTGTTTACAAGAACCTCGTTTACAGTACAAGTTCAACATCGCAGAAAGTGAAAAATGGATAAAGAAGTTGTGGTATTTACTTACAAAGCAATATCACTCAGCAATGAAATCTGTGTCATCAGGCCCTTAGCAGCACAATGAGTGGATTCAGGTATGATGATTCCAACTGAAATAAGTCACACAGAAAAAGAAACATCATAAGATATCAGTAATACACGGAATGTAAACTTGGCTACACAGGAACTGAATTACAGAACAGAACAGGGTCTCAAATTTAGAAAACCAACTTATGCTTGCTTAAGGGGAAAGGTGAGTTGGGGTGCTGCATAAAACCAGAGATTGAAATGAGCACAGATAAAGTTCCTTAAGCCAAATATGGAATAGACAAGAGCTACTCCTTGCTCAACGAAATGGACTCAACACCCCATATTAAACGCCTAAGAATGTACCTGACTAGTAAGTATCTTAAAATCTAGGGATTGCTATGTCTCCGAAAGAGAATCAAGCATGTGTACAGGGGCATAAACGCAGCAGTGATAGGATTGGAGAGGTTCGGTGAGCAAATGAAGACCCTTTGAAGTCATATTGCATGGTACCCATTACACGGGTCTTAACTCTCCAGGTTTAAGGTATTCTTCCTTCAGCTAAAACATGCATGTGGAACCCAAGTATGATCAACCATGTGAACGGGAGACGTGTTCAAATATGTCTCAGTTTTCCTCCCCTGGTACTCGGGTGCAACATTCCAGACGCTTTACTAACACTCTCCCCACTTGGAGAGTCAGCGCCTTTAACCTCCTGTTTGGCCCAGTTTGCAATTTCTGCGGAAGATGAACAGGAATAGCGAGAACCAATGAGAGACTAGCTGGAGGTGTCTGGACGGGCAAATTTAACTCTCATTTCCCACCAGGAAGAGGAAATAACCAAAGGCTCAGCGTGCCGTGCCGGAACCAGATTAGGGCCTGAAGCCATCCTGCGGTGTTGCAGCCAGCTCAAAAGAAAGCGAGTTGAAGAAAGGAGCTCAGGGGCACTGTAATTCAAAAACCTGCAGAGTTATAAATGACAGCTATCGTCCAAAAATAGACTGAAGTAAGGCTGCCAAGAGGACTTGAAAGCGGGGCAGATTTGCAGGAAACCGATTTCAGGAGGTGGACTGGAATTGCATTGAAAGCATAGGAAAAGAGGCAGAACGTCCACAATGATGCACTTGTCCATAAAGTGCGTATGCGTTTTTTCCTGAATATATTCAGGAAAAAACGCATACGCCCTTTTTGGCCAACCAAGCAAACTTGCAAAGGAAATCTGCACTACAATGAAGTCTCACTTCCCCCCGGTCAAAAGGGCCATCTGAAAAAAGTGTAAAATCCACAAAGGCAGGACAGGCCATGGACAACTGGGAGCCTTGTTATGCTGATGGGCGGGATGTAAATTGCCAACAGACACTCAGGAGAAGTGTATGGTGTTTCCTGAAACATCTAAAAAACAAAGCAACAGAGCCTAGGGCACTTCCACTTATGGTCCTATAGCTTAGGGAAATTAAAATCAAAAAGACAGAGCCACCCCAAAGTTTGGGACGCCTCCGTTTAAAAGAACCTCGTTTACCGTACAAGTTCAATATCACAGAAAGTGAAAAATGGATAAAGAACTTGTGGTACTTACGTACAATGCAGTATCACTCAGCAATGAAATCTATGTCATCAGGCCCGTAGCAGCATAATGAGTGGATTCAGGTACGATGATTCTAACTGAAATAAGTCACACAGAAAAAGAAACATCATAAGATATCACTAATACACGGAATGTAAACTTGGCTACACAGGAACTGCATTCCAAAACAGAACAGGGTCTCAAATTTAGAAAACCAACTTATGCTTGCTTAAGGGGAAAGGTGAGTTGGGGTGCTGCATAAAACCAGAGATTGAAATGAGCACAGATAAAGTTCCTTAAGCCAAATATGGAATAGACAAGAGCTACTCCTTGCTCAAAGAAATGGACTCAAAACCCCATATTAAACCCCTAAGAATGTACCTGACTAGTAAGTATCTTAAAACCTATGGATTGCTATGTCTCCAAAAGAGAATCAAGCGTGTGTACAGGGGCATAAATGCAGCAGTGATAGGATTGGAGAGGTTCGGTGAGCAAATGAAGACCCTTTGAAGTCATATTGCACGGTAACCATTCCACGGGTCTCAGCTCTCCAGGTTTAAGGTATTCTTCCTTCAGCTAAAACATGCATGTGGAACCCAGAGTATGATCAACCATGTGAAAGGGAGACGTGTTCAAATATGTCTCAGTTTTCCTACCCTGGTACTCGGGTGCAACACTCCAGACGCTTTACTAACACTCTCCCGACTTGGAGAGTCAGTCCCTTTAACCTCCTGTTTGGCCCAGTTTGCAATTTCTGTGGAAGATGAACAGGAATAGCGAGAACCAATGAGAGGCTAGCTGGAGGTGTCTGGACGGGCAAATTTAACTCTCATTTCCCACCAGGAAGAGGAATTAACCAAAGGCTCAGCATGCCGGGCCGGAACCAGATTAGGGCCTGAAGCCATCCTGCGGTGTTGCGGCCAGGTCACAAGAAAGCGAGTTGAAGAAAGGAGCTCAGGGGCACTGTAATTCACAAACCTGCAGAGTTATAAATGACAGCTATCGTCCAAAAATAGACTGAAGTAAGGCTGCCAAGAGGACTTGAAAGCGGGGCAGAATTGCAGGAAACCGATTTCAGGAGGTAGACTGGAATTGCATTGAAAGCATAGGAAAAGAGGCAGAACGTCCACAATGATGCACTTGGCCAAAAAGGGCGTATGCGTTTTTTCCTGAATATATTCAGGAAAAAACGCAAACGCCCTTTTTGGCCAACCAAGCAAACTTGCAAAGGAAATCTGCACTACAATGAAGTCTCACTTCCCCCCGGTCAAAAGGGCCATCTGAAAAAAGTGTAAAATCCAGAAAGGCAGGACAGGCCATGGAGAACTGGGAGCCTTGTTATGCTGATGGGCAGGATGTAAATTGCCAACAGACACTGGGGAGAAGTGTATGGTGTTTCCTGAAACATCTAAAAAACAAAGCAACAGAACCTAGGGCACTTCCACTTATGGTCCTATAGCTTAGGGAATTTAAAATCAAAAAGACACAGCCACCCCAAAGTTTGGAACGGCTCTGTTTACAAGAACCTCGTTTACAGTACAAGTTCAACATCGCAGAAAGTGAAAAATGGATAAAGAAGTTGTGGTATTTACTTACAAAGCAATATCACTCAGCAATGAAATCTGTGTCACCAGGCCTTTAGCAGCACAATGAGTGGATTCAGGTATGATGATTCTAACTGAAATAAGTCACACAGAAAAAGAAACATCATAAGATATCAGTAATACATGGAATGTAAACTTCGCTACACAGGAACTGAATTACAGAACAGAACAGGGTCTCAAATTTAGAAAACCAACTTATGCTTGCTTAAGGGTAAAGGTGAGTTGGGGTGCTGCATAAAACCAGAGATTGAAATGAGCACAGATAAAGTTCCTTAAGTCAAATATGGAATAGACAAGAGCTACTCCTTGCTCAACGAAATGGACTCAACACCGCATATTAAACGCCTAAGAATGTACCTGACTAGTAAGTATCTTAAAACCTATGGATTGCTATGTCTCCGAAAGAGAATCAAGCATGTGTACAGGGGCATAAACGCAGCAGTGATAGGATTGGAGAGGTTCGGTGAGCAAATGAAGACCCTTTGAAGTCATATTGCATGGTACCCATTCCACGGGTCTTAACTCTCCAGGTTTAAGGTATTCTTCCTTCAGCTAAAACATGCATGTGGAACCTAGAGTATGATCAACCATGTGATCGGGAGACGTGTTCAAATATGTCCCAGTTTTCGTACCCTGGTACTCGGGTGCAACATTCCAGACGCTTTACTAACACTCTCCCCACTTGGAGAGTCAGTCCCTTTAACTTCCTGTTTGGCCCAGTTTCCAATTTCTGTGGAAGATGAACAGGAATAGCGAGAACCAATGAGAGACTAGCTGGAGGTGTCTGGACGGGCAAATTTAACTCTCATTTCCCACCAGGAAGAGGAATTCACCAAAGGCTCAGCGTGCCGTACCGGAACCAGATTAGGGCCTGAAGCCATCCTGCGGTGTTGCGGCCAGCTCAAAAGAAAGCGAGTTGAAGAAAGGAGCTCAGGGGCACTGTAATTCACAAACCTGCAGAGTTATAAATGACAGCTATCGTCCAAAAATAGACTGAAGTAAGGCTGCCAAGAGGACTTGAAAGCGGGGCAGAATTGCAGGAAACCGATTTCAGGAGGTAGACTGGAATTGCATTGAAAGCATAGGAAAAGAGGCAGAACGTCCACAATGATGCACTTGGCCAAAAAGGGCGTATGCGTTTTTTCCTGAATATATGCAGGAAAAAACGCATACGCCCTTTTTGGCCAACCAAGCAAGCTTGCAAAGGAAATCTGCACTACAATGAAGTCTCACTTCCCCCCGGTCAAAAGGGCCATCTGAAAAAAGTGTAAAATCCAGAAAGGCAGGACAGGCCATGGAGAACTGGGAGCCTTGTTATGCTGATGGGCGGGATGTAAATTGCCAACAACCACTCGGGAGAAGTGTATGGTGTTTCCTGAAACATCTAAAAAACAAAGCAACAGAACCTAGGGCACTTCCACTTATGGTCCTATAGCTTAGGGAAATTAAAATCAAAAAGACACAGCCACCCCAAAGTTTGGATCGGCTCTGTTTACAAGAACCTCGTTTACAGTACAAGTTCAACATCGCAGAAAGTGAAAAATGGATAAAGAAGTTGTGGTATTTACTTACAAAGCAATATCACTCAGCAATGAAATCTGTGTCATCAGGCCCTTAGCAGCACAATGAGTGGATTCAGGTATGATGATTCTAACTGAAATAAGTCACACAGAAAAAGAAACATCATAAGATATCAGTAATACACGGAATGTAACCTTGGCTACACAGGAACTGAATTACAGAACAGAACAGGGTCTCAAATTTAGAAAACCAACTTATGCTTGCTTAAGGGGAAAGGTGAGTTGGATTGCTGCATAAAACCAGAGATTGAAATGAGCACAGATAAAGTTCCTTAAGCCAAATATGGAATAGACAAGAGCTACTCCTTGCTCAACGAAATGGACTCAACACCCCATATTAAACGCCTAAGAATGTACCTGACTAGTAAGTATCTTAAAACCTATGGATTGCTATGTCTCCGAAAGAGAATCAAGCATGTGTACAGGGGCATAAACGCAGCAGTGATAGGATTGGAGAGGTTCGGTGAGCAAATGAAGACCCTTTGAAGTCATATTGCATGGTACCCATTCCACGGGTTTCAACTACCCAGGTTTAAGGTATTCTTCCTTCAGCTAAAACATGCATGTGAAACCTAGAGTATGATCAACCATGTGATCGGGAGACGTGTTCAAATATGTCCCAGTTTTCGTACCCTGGTACTCGGGTGCAACATTCCAGACACTTTACTAACATTCTCCCGACTTGGAGAGGCAGTCCCTTTAACCTCCTGTTTGGCCCAGTTTGCAATTTCTGCGGAAGATGAACAGGAATAGCGAGAACCAATGAGAGACTAGCTGGAGGTGTCTGGACGGGCAAATTTAACTCTCATTTCCCACCAGGAAGAGGAATTCACCAAAGGCTCAGCGTGCCGTGCCGGAACCAGATTAGGGCCTGAAGCCATCCTGCGGTGTTGCGGCCAGGTCACAAGAAAGCGAGTTGAAGAAAGGAGCTCAGGGGCACTGTAATTCACAAACCTGCAGACTTATAAATGACAGCTATCGTCCAAAAATAGACTGAAGTAAGGCTGCCAAGAGGACTTGAAAGCGGGGCAGAATTGCAGGAAACCGATTTCAGGAGGTAGACTGGAATTGCATTGAAAGCATAGGAAAACAGGCAGAACGTCCACAATGATGCACTTGGCCAAAAAGGGCGTATGCGTTTTTTCCTGAATATATGCAGGAAAAAACGCATACGCCCTTTTTGGCCAACCAAGCAAGCTTGCAAAGGAAATCTGCACTACAATGAAGTCTCACTTCCCCCCGGTCAAAAGGGCCATCTGAAAAAAGTGTAAAATCCAGAAAGGCAGGACAGGCCATGGAGAACTGGGAGCCTTGTTATGCTGATGGGCGGGATGTAAATTGCCATCAGACACTCAGGAGAAGTGTATGGTGTTTCCTGAAACATCTAAAAAACAAAGCAACAGAGCCTAGGGCACTGCCACTTATGGTCCTATAGCTTAGGGAAATTAAAATCAAAAAGACACAGCCACCCCAAAGGTTGGATCGGCTCTGTTTACAAGAACCTCGTTTACAGTACAAGTTCAACATCGCAGAAAGTGAAAAATGGATAAAGAAGTTGTGGTATTTACTTACAAAGCAATATCACTCAGCAATGAATTCTATGTCATCAGGCCCTTAGCATCACAATGAGTGGATTCAGGTATGATGATTCTAACTGAAATAAGTCACACAGAAAAAGAAACATCATAAGATATCAGTAATACACGGAATGTAAACTTGGCTACACAGGAACTGAATTACAGAACAGAACAGGGTCTCAAATTTAGAAAACCAACTTATGCTTGCTTAAGGGTAAAGGTGAGTTGGGGTGCTGCATAAAACCAGAGATTGAAATGAGCACAGATAAAGTTCCTTAAGCCAAATATGGAATAGACAAGAGCTACTCCTTGCTCAACGAAATGGACTCAACACCCCATATTAAATGCCTAAGAATGTACCTGACTAGTAAGTATCTTAAAACCTATCTATTGCTATGTCTCCGAACGAGAATCAAGCATGTGTACAGGGGCATAAACGCAGCAGTGATAGGATTGGAGAGGTTCGGTGAGCAAATGAAGACCCTTTGAAGTCATATTGCATGGTACCCATTACACGGGTCTCAACTACCCAGGTTTAAGGTATTCTTCCTTCAGCTAAAACATGCATGTGGAACCCAGAGTATGATCAACCATGTGAACGGGAGTCGTGTTCAAATATGTCTCAGATTTCCTCCCCTGGTACTCGGGTGCAACATTCCAGACGCTTTACTAACACTCTCCCGACTTGGAGAGTCAGTCCCTTTAACCTCCTGTTTGGCCCAGTTTGCAATTTCTGCGGAAGATGAACAGGAATAGCGAGAACCAATGAGAGGCTAGCTGGAGGTGTCTGGACGGGCAAATTTAACTCTCATTTCCCACCAGGAAGAGGAATTAACCAAAGGCTCAGCATGCCGTGCCGGAACCAGATTAGGGCCTGAAGCCATCCTGCGGTGTTGTGGCCAGGTCACAAGAAAGCGAGTTGAAGAAAGGAGCTCAGGGGCACTGTAATTCACAAACCTGCAGAGTTATAAATGACAGCTATCGTCCAAAAATAGACTGAAGTAAGGCTGCCAAGAGGACTTGAAAGCGGGGCAGAATTGCAGGAAACCGATTTCAGGAGGTAGACTGGAATTGCATTGAAAGCATAGGAAAAGAGGCAGAACGTCCACAATGATGCACTTGGCCAAAAAGGGCGTATGCGTTTTTTCCTGAATATATTCAGGAAAACACGCATACGCCCTTTTTGGCCAACCAAGCAAGCTTGCAAAGGAAATCTGCACTACAATGAAGTCTCACTTCCCCCCGGTCAAAAGGGCCATCTGAAAAAAGTGTAAAATCCAGAAAGGCAGGACAGGCCATGGAGAACTGGGAGCCTTGTTATGCTGATGGGCGGGATGTAAATTGCCAACAACCACTTGGGAGAAGTGTATGGTGTTTCCTAAAACATCTAAAAAACAAAGCAACAGAACCTAGGGCACTTCCACTTATGGTCCTATAGCTTAGGGAAATTAAAATCAAAAAGACACAGCCACCCCAAAGTTTGGGACGCCTCTGTTTACAAGAACCTCGTTTACAGTACAAGTTCAACATCGCAGAAAGTGAAAAATGGATAAAGAAGTTGTGGTATTCACTTACAAAGCAATATCACTCAGCAATGAAATCTATGTCATCAGGCCCTTAGCAGCACAATGAGTGGATTCAGGTATGATGATTCTAACTGAAATAAGTCACACAGAAAAAGAAACATCATAAGATATCACTAATACACGGAATGTAAACTTGGCTACACAGGAACTCAATTACAGAACAGAACAGGGTCTCAAATTTAGAAAACCAACTTATGCTTGCTTAAGGGTAAAGGTGAGTTGGGGTGCTGCATAAAACCAGAGATTGAAATGAGCACAGATAAAGTTCCTTAAGCCAAATATGGAATAGACAAGAGCTACTCCTTGCTCAACGAAATGGACACAACACCCCATATTAAACGCCTAAGAATGTTCCTGACTAGTAAGTATCTTAAAACCTATGGATTGCTATGTCTCCAAAAGAGAATCAAGCATGTGTACAGGGGCATAAACGCAGCAGTGATAGGATTGGAGAGGTTCGGTGAGCAAATGAAGACCCTTTGAAGTCATATTGCATGGTACCCATTCCACGGGTTTCAACTACCCAGGTTTAAGGTATTCTTCCTTCAGCTAAAACATGCATGTGGAACCTAGAGTATGATCAACCATGTGAATGGGAGACGTGTTCAAATATGTCTCAGTTTTCGTACCCTGGTACTCGGGTGCAACATTCCAGACGCTTTACTAACACTCTCCCGACTTGGAGAGTCAGCGCCTTTAACCTCCTGTTTGGCCCAGTTTGCAATTTCTGCGGAAGATGAACAGGAATAGCGAGAACCAATGAGAGACTAGCTGGAGGTGTCTGGACGGGCAAATTTAACTCTCATTTCCCACCAGGAAGAGGAATTAACCAAAGGCTCAGCATGCCGTGCCGGAATCAGATTAGGGCCTGAAGCCATCCTGCGGTGTTGTGGCCAGGTCACAAGAAAGCGAGTTGAAGAAAGGAGCTCAGGGGCACTGTAATTCACAAACCTGCAGAGTTATAAATGACAGCTATCGTCCAAAAATAGACTGAAGTAAGGCTGCCAAGAGGACTTGAAAGCGGGGCAGAATTGCAGGAAACCGATTTCAGGAGGTAGACTGGAATTGCATTGAAAGCATAGGAAAAGAGGCAGAACGTCCACAATGATGCACTTGGCCAAAAAGGGCGTATGCGTTTTTTCCTGAATATATTCAGGAAAAAACGCATACGCCCTTTTTGGCCAACCAAGCAAGCTTGCAAAGGAAATCTGCACTACAATGAAGTCTCACTTCCCCCCGGTCAAAAGGGCCATCTGAAAAAAGTGTAAAATCCAGAAAGGCAGGACAGGCCATGGAGAACTGGGAGCCTTGTTATGCTGATGGGCGGGATGTAAATTGCCAACAACCACTTGGGAGAAGTGTATGGTGTTTCCTAAAACATCTAAAAAACAAAGCAACAGAACCTAGGGCACTTCCACTTATGGTCCTATAGCTTAGGGAAATTAAAATCAAAAAGACACAGCCACCCCAAAGTTTGGAACGGCTCTGTTTACAAGAACCTCGTTTACAGTACAAGTTCAACATCGCAGAAAGTGAAAAATGGATAAAGAAGTTGTGGTATTTACTTACAAAGCAATATCACTCAGCAATGAAATCTGTGTCATCAGGCCCTTCGCAGCACAATGAGTGGATTCAGGTATGATGATTCTAACTGAAGTAAGTCACACAGAAAAAGAAACATCATAAGATATCACTAATACACGGAATGTAAACTTGGCTACACAGGAACTGAATTACAGAACAGAACAGGGTCTCAAATTTAGAAAACCAACTTATGCTTGCTTAAGGGGAAAGGTGAGTTGGGGTGCTGCATAAAACCAGAGATTGAAATGAGCACAGATAAAGTTCCTTAAGCCAAATATGGAATAGACAAGAGCTACTCCTTGCTCAATGAAATGGACTCAACACCCCATATTAAACGCCTAAGAATGTACCTGACTAGTAAGTATCTTAAAACCTATGGATTGCTATGTCTCCGAAAGAGAATCAAGCGTGTGTACAGGGGCATAAACGCAGCAGTGATAGGATTGGAGATGTTCGGTGAGCAAATGAAGACCCTTTGAAGTCATATTGCATGGTACCCATTCCACGGGTTTCAAATACCCAGGTTTAAGGTATTCTTCCTCAGCTAAAACATGCATGTGGAACCTAGAGTATGATCAACCATGTGATCGGGAGACGTGTTCAAATATGTCTCAGTTTTCCTCCCCTGGTACTCGGGTGCAACATTCCAGACGCTTTACTAACACTGTCCCGACTTGGAGAGTCAGTCCCTTTAACCTCCTGTTTGGCCCAGTTTGCAATTTCTGCGGAAGATGAACAGGAATAGCGAGAACCAATGAGAGGCTAGCTGGAGGTGTCTCGACGGGCAAATTTAACTCTCATTTCCCACCAGGAAGAGGAAATAACCAAAGGCTCAGCGTGCCGTACCGGATCCAGATTAGGGCCTGAAGCCATCCTGCGGTGTTGCGGCCAGCTCAAAAGAAAGCGAGTTGAAGAAAGCAGCTCAGGGGCACTGTAATTCACAAACCTGCAGAGTAATAAATGACAGCTATCATCCAAAAATATACTGAAGTAAAGCTGCCAAGAGGACTTGAAAGCGGGGCAGAATTGCAGGAAACCGATTTCAGGAGGTAGACTGGAATTGCATTGAAAGCATCGGAAAAGAGGCAGAACGTCCACAATGATGCACTTGGCCAAAAAGGGCGTATGCGTTTTTTCCTGAATATATTCAGGAAAAAACGCATACGCCCTTTTTGGCCAACCAAGCAGGCTTGCAAAGGAAATCTGCACTACAATGAAGTCTCACTTCCACCCGGTCAAAAGGGCCATCTGAAAAAAGTGTAAAATCCAGAAAGGCAGGACAGGCCATGGAGAACTGGGAGCCTTGTTATGCTGATGGGCGGGATGTAAATTGCCAACAGACACTCAGGAAAAGTGTATGGTGTTTCCTGAAACATCTAAAAAACAAAGCAACAGAGCCTAGGGCACTGCCACTTATGGTCCTATAGCTTAGGGAAATTAAAATCAAAAAGACACAGCCACCCCAAAGTTTGGGACGCCTCCGTTTACAAGAACCTCGTTTACCATACAAGTTCAATATCACAGAAAGTGAAAAATGGATAAAGAACTGGTGGTACTTACGTACAATGCAGTATCACTCAGCAATGAAATCTATGTCATCAGGCCCGTAGCAGCATAATGAGTGGATTCAGGTACGATGATTCTAACTGAAATAAGTCACACAGAAAAAGAAACATCATAAGATATCACTAATACACGGAATGTAAACTTGGCTACACAGGAACTGCATTCCAAAACAGAACAGGGTCTCAAATTTAGAAAACCAACTTATGCTTGCTTAAGGGGAAAGGTGAGTTGGGGTGCTGCATAAAACCAGAGATTGAAATGAGCACAGATAAAGTTCCTTAAGCCAAATATGGAATAGACAAGAGCTACTCCTTGCTCAACGAAATGGACTCAACACCGCATATTAAACGCCTAAGAATGTACCTGACTAGTAAGTATCTTACAACCTATGGATTGCTATGTCTCCGAAAGAGAATCAAGCATGTGTACAGGGGCATAAACGCAGCAGTGATAGGATTGGAGAGGTTCGGTGAGCAAATGAAGACCCTTTGAAGTCATATTGCATGGTACCCATTCCACGGGTTTCAACTACCCAGGTTTAAGGTATTCTTCCTTCAGCTAAAACATGCATGTGGAACCCAAGTATGATCAACCATGTGAACGGGAGACGTGTTCAAATATGTCTCAGGTTTCGTACCCTGGTACTCGGGTGCAACATTCCAGACGCTTTACTAACACTCTCCCGACTTGGAGAGTCAGTCCCTTTAACCTCCTGTTTGGCCCAGTTTGCAATTTCTGTGGAAGATGAACAGGAATAGGGAGAACCAATGAAAGAATAGCTGGAGGTGTCTGGATGGGCAAATTTAACTCTCATTTCCCACCAGGAAGAGGAAATAACCAAAGGCTCAGCGTGCCGTGCCGGAACCAGATTAGGGCCTGAAGCCATCCTGCGGTGTTGCGGCCAGGTCACAAGAAAGCGAGTTGAAGAAACGAGCTCAGGGGCACTGTAATTCACAAACCTTCAGAGTTATAAATGACAGCTATCGTCCAAAAATAGACTGAAGTAAGGCTGCCAAGAGGACTTGAAAGCGGGGCAGAATTGCAGGAAACCGATTTCAGGAGGTAGACTGGAATTGCATTGAAAGCATAGGAAAAGAGGCAGAACGTCCACAATGATGCACTTGGCCAAAAAGGGCGTATGCGTTTTTTCCTGAATATATTCAGGAAAAAACGCATACGCACTTATTGGCCAACCAAGCAAGCTTGCAAAGGAAATCTGCACTACAATGAAGTCTCACTTCCCCCCGGTCAAAAGGGCCATCTGAAAAAAGTGTAAAATCCAGAAAGGCAGGACAGGCCATGGAGAACTGGGAGCCTTGTTATGCTGATGGGCGGGATGTAAATTGCCAACAACCACTTGGGAGAAGTGTATGGTGTTTCCTGAAACAACTAAAAAACAAAGCAACAGAACCTAGGGCACTTCCACTTATGGTCCTATAGCTTAGGGAAATTAAAATGAAAAAGACACAGCCACCCCAAAGTTTGGAACGGCTCTGTTACAAGAACCTCGTTTACAGTACAAGTTCAACATCGCAGAAAGTGAAAAATGGATAAAGAAGTTGTGGTATTTACTTACAAAGCAATATCACTCAGCAATGAAATCTGTGTCATCAGGCCCTTAGCAGCACAATGAGTGGATTCAGGTATGATGATTCTAACTGAAATAAGTCACACAGAAAAAGAAACATCATAAGATATCACTAATACACGGAATGTAAACTTGGCTACACAGGAACTGCATTCCAAAACAGAACAGGGTCTCAAATTTAGAAAACCAACTTATGCTTGCTTAAGGGGAAAGGTGAGTTGGGGTGCTGCATAAAACCAGAGATTGAAATGAGCACAGATAAAGTTCCTTAAGCCAAATATGGAATAGACAAGAGCTACTCCTTGCTCAACGAAATGGACTCAACACCGCATATTAAACGCCTAAGAATGTACCTGACTAGTAAGTATCTTAAAACCTATGGATTGCTATGTCTCCGAAAGAGAATCAAGCATGTGTACAGGGGCATAAACGCAGCAGTGATAGGATTGGAGAGGTTCGGTGAGCAAATGAAGACCGTTTGAAGTCATATTGCATGGTACCCATTCCACGGGTTTCAACTACCCAAGTTTAAGGTATTCTTCCTTCAGCTAAAACATGCATGTGGAACCCAGAGTATGATCAACCGTGTGATCGGGAGACGTGTTCAAATATGTCTCAGTTTTCATACCCTGGTACTCGGGTGCAACATTCCAGATGCTTTACTAACACTCTCCCGACTTGGACAGTCAGTCCCTTTAACCTCCTGTTTGGCCCAGTTTGCAATTTCTGCGGAAGATGAACAGGAATAGGGAGAACCAATGAGAGACTATCTGGAGGTGTCTGGACGGGCAAATTTAACTCTCATTTCCCACTAGGAAGAGGAATTAACCAAAGGCTCAGCGTGCCGTGCCGGAAACAGATTAGGGCCTGAAGCCATCCTGCGGTGTTGCGGCCAGCTCACAAGAAAGCGAGTTGAAGAAAGGAGCTCAGGGGCTCGGTAATTCACAAACCTGCAGAGTTATAAATGACAGCTATCGTCCAAAAATAGACTGAAGTAAGGCTGCCAAGAGGACTTGAAAGCGGGGCAGAATTGCAGGATACCGATTTCAGGAGGTAGACTGGAATTGCATTGAAAGCGTAGGAAAAGAGGCAGAACGTCCACAATGATGCACTTTGCCAAAAGGGCATATGCGTTTTTTCCTGAATATATTCAGGAAAAAACGCATACGCCCTTTTTGGCCAACCAAGCAAGCTTGCAAAGGAAATCTGCACTACAATGAAGTCTCACTTCCCCCCGGTCAAAAGGGCCATCAGAATAAAGTGTAAAATCCAGAAAGGCAGGACAGGCCATGGAGAACTGGGAGCCTTGTTATGCTGATGGGCGGGATGTAAATTGCCAACAGCCACTCGGGAGAAGTGTATGGTGTTTCCTGAAACATCTAAAAAACAAAGCAACAGAGCCTAGGGCACTTCCACTTATGGTCCTATAGCTTAGGGAAATTAAAATCAAAAAGACACAGCAACCCCAAAATTTGGGACGGCTCTTTTTACAGGAATCTCTTCTACGGCACAAGTTAAATATCCCAGAGAGCAAATAATGGATAAAGAAGTTGCGGTACTTCTGTACAACAGAATACCACTCAGCAATGAAATCTATGTCACCAGGCCCGTACCAGCATAATGAGTGGATTGAGGCACGATGATTTTAACTGAAATAAGTCACACAGAAAAAGAAACATCATAAGGTATCACTAATACACGGAATGTGAACTTGGCTACACATGAACTGAATTACAAAACAGAACAGGGTCTCAAGTTTAGAAAACGAACTTATGCCTGCTTAAGGGGGAAGGTGAGTTGGGGTGCTGCATAAAAGCAGAGTTTGAAATTAGCACAGATACCGTTCCATAAGCCAAATATGTAATAGACAAGAGCTACCCCTTGCTCAACGAAATGGATTCAACAATGAGGTATCACCTCACACCTGGTAGAATAGGCATCATTGAAAATCTACAAACAAAAAATGCTGGAAAGGATGTGGAGAAAAGGAACCCTCTTCCACTATTGTTGGGAATATAAATTGATACAGTCATTATGGAGAACAATATGGAATTTCTTAAGAAACTAACAATAGAATTACCATATGATACAGCAATCCCAGTCCTGGACATATACCCAGACAAAACCATAAATCAAAAAGAGTCATTCACCGCAATGTTCATTGCATCACTATTTACAATATCGAGGTAATGGAAGCAACCTAAATGCCCACAGACAGACGAATGCATAAAGCTGTGGTACATATATAAAATGGAATATTACTAAGCCATGAAAAGGAATGAAATTGGGTCATTTGTAGAGACGTCGATGGATCTAGAGACTGTCATACAGAGTGAAGTAAGTCAGAAGGAGAAAAACAAATCTTGTATATTCATGCATATATGTGGAACCTAGAAAAACTGTACAGATTAACCATTTTGCAAGGCATAAACAGAGCAACAGATGTAGACAACAAACGTATGGACAACAAGGGGGGAAAGCTGTTGGGGGGGTGGTGGTGGGAGGAGTTGAGAGACTGGGATTGGCATGTATACATTTATATGTATAAAATAGATAACCAATAAGAACCTGCTGTATAAAAATATAAAATAAAATTCAAAATTAAAAAGAAGTAAAATTTAAAAAATAAAACAGAAAAAACAATTATTCCCTGCACATACATGTATTTATATGAATAAATTATTTCCATGCTTATATCTGTAAATACAAAAAAGAGGAATAAAATCTACCTTGAACCAAAAACGAAAAAGAGAAAAAAAACACAGAACCCACCAGTTACACAGAGGAAAACCGTATCAGGGCACTTGCTCCAGTTGTAAACAATTCTGAAGTTGGTCAGTGGTGGGGAATCGTCTCCCATTCAGCCAGCAGCCCCCACGCAACAAGCGTCCTCATTGCAAAGCTGGGGCACCGTGCCGAGGCATCTGTGAGTAAACGTGAGCTGAGCCCCAGGCCAGTTGCTGCTGAACTATTCCCACCCGTCCCAGGTAAAACACCTGAATATATACAAGGACTTGAAAGCCTAGAGGAAGGGCCATAGAGCCACACGAGTGACAGCATGCCGGCCGACTTGGTGCCTGCAGGCCAGCCAGGATGGTCCTGGCCCTGGGTGCTCTTCTGGAAGATTTCCATTTCCCTGCCTGAGATACCCGTCCTGTCCCTGCCCCCACTGCTTTTTTCCTTCCTCACCTCTGCCCAGGGAGAAATTCCAGCAGCAGGTATGGGTGACACATCCTCTTCTTTAGCAGGTGGCAGCCTGGCAACTGCTGCAGAAAGTCCAGCAGAGCCCCACTCACACTGGGCCACCCACAAAGCCGTGGCCTCTCACTCCCTCCCACCAGCCCAGCCCCGAGACTGCTGACAGGGCAGAGAAAATGGCGTCAGGCACGGCTGCAGGGGCTCTTGCTGCCTGGAGTGGTATTTATATTGATCTCAACCCAGGCACACCTGGGGAGGGCTGGCCGGCACGGTAAGGCTGCCCAGGTCAGCCAATCATCACCCCTCAGGGGCTCACAGTTGCAGAAAATGGAACTTGCTGAACCGGCCAGGTCCAAGGAACAGGTGTGGGCTCCTGAGAGTCAGGATAGACAAGGGGCTGCAGCTTTGGCTTGTTTTCTAATCATTTTATCTGGCCCATGAGTGGGAGACAACTTCAAGAAAACCCTCTCCTAATGAGAGGAACCCAGGAGTCAGGGAGAGGAGGGGTGGGTGGTGGTTGGAGACAGAGGCCTGGTGCCCCGGGTGCAGTGGAAGTCTCTGGAAGACCAGGTGGAGGGAGGCCTCACGGAGTGATGCCCAGGGTCACAGACCTGTCGCAGCTGCTGTTTGTTAGTTCAAGTCCTGCTCTGAGGTGCTCTGTGTCAGCTCTGAGCGACAGGTGAGCTGGGGGTGCTCTGCAATGAGGGCTATGTGCACGGTTCCTGTGTGCCCAGCCCTGCCACGGTACCTGCAAGGGTAGCTCTGTATCCTGGGAGGGGCCTGACCACGAGAGCCCCGTGGGCTGGGTTGGGGGTGGGGTACCTGCCCAGGTGAGCTCCATATTCTGGGATTGGTCTGACCACGAGAGCCCCATGGGCTGCTGGGGACCTGGTAAAGGATGTCAGGACAGTCAGTGAAGCCACCGAGGATATACCTCCAGTTGCTCCTAATTCCTACACCCTGCTGGTCATTCTACCAACCACCAGGACATGGTATTCTGTATTAGTCTTCAATGATGCCTTCTTTTGTATTCCATTAGTCCCAGAGTCACAAGAAATTTTGGCTTGTGAGTGGCAGGACTCAACATACAACTAAAACAATACTTCCGGGCCGTCTGGCCCCAAGGGTGCAAAAATTCCCACACCATCTTTGGGGAAAGCTTAGCTAAAGACCTAAAAGTTCTACCTCTGGAAAAGGAAACCCTCCTTCAATATGCAGACGACATTCTGATCACCAGCCCTACTAAGGAGGCCTCTGAACTACCAAGCCAATAAAGGATAGAAGTTGTCCAAGAAAAAGCTCAAATATCACAGACTGCGGTGACCTGCCTGGGCTTCATTCTCACAGAAGGTCAGAGAAGCCCATCCCAGGAAAGGGAAGAAACCATTTTCAGCCTTACCCCTTTCTAAAACTAGAAGACAGCTTAGGGGTTCCTGGGGAGGCCAGGGTTTGCTGCTTCTGGATCCCTAGCTACAGTCTACTAGCTGGGCCTCTATATGAAACACTGAAAGGAAAAGATGATGATCCTTTTGAATAGAATCCAGAAGTGGCCTTTCAAGAATGGAAAGAGCAGTCAATTCAGACCCTTGCCCTGGAACTCCCTAATTTAGCTAAACCCTTTGACCTTTACATTCCCGGTGAAAGGTGAATCGCCATTGGAGAATTAGTGCAAAAACTGGGACCACTTGAAATGGAACAATGCAAGAATGCCATCCAGGTAGGATAAACTACGGTCACTAAGGGGCTTGGCCCACTGCCACATCTGGCCAAGATACTGGCGGTATCTAAAAACCTGGAAATCAGCAGCCCAAAAGGCCACCTCCCTCCTAAGGGAAAAGGACCCCACGTGGTGATCCTAACCACCAACCATGCCCTGAAGTTGCAGGGTTCGCTCCGTGGGCACACCGACCTCGAGTGAGGAGGCCCTCCAACTCCAACATCCAGAGAGATAACCGGGGGCAACAGGGCACCATGACGACTCGTGTGAACATCACTTGACCTGGAGTTTCTCTCATAAAACAACAAGAGTGTGTCCCAAAAGAGTAGACTACTGCTTGCAGGACTTACTGCACCCAGAGGGGAGCTAATAATCTTGGCGGGGGAACAGTATACCACACTGTCACCATAGAAAAGCCTACAGACACCGTGATGATGGTGGCCAATAAGACCGGCTGGACTCCTGTTTACTTCAAAAGGCTGTTGACTCAGTAGCCATCATGGTCCTTGGTCACCACTGACCCTGGACTGTCTGGGAGTTGAGCGGGCAGGGCTCTGACACCTGGTGCTGTTTGTACGTTAATTCAGGGGCCTAATTGAAGAAAGCGCAGACTACTGGTCAGAGCATCTAGGCTGGCAGAGACGGTCAGCCTAAGGTGGCCGAACAAATGTGGGGCGGGGTGAAACCGGCCCCCACAGCGTCTCTGCACATCTCTTTCCTGGACCCTTAAAGGTCATTAGAATCTATAACACTTCCAATGCTGGTGCTCAGGTGGACGAGCAGGGAGGCAGGGGTCCTGGGGACAATCAACGTCACCGGGAGGCTGCTGGGGAGAAGCTCTGACCCTCGCCCCAGGGTATGAGGGCTCCCAACTCAGCACTCAGCAGTTACAGAAGAAGGGTCTGCACCCTCAGCACTCCAAGAATGAGGAACGGGACAAAAGGCAGAGGAGGGGTTTGTCCCCAGCAAAGCCCATTAAAAATCCCTGGGAGATAAAAATAGAATCTGGGCAATAAAGTCAAGTCTAACCTTTTTTATCCTTTGTGCTTTGTCTAATTTCACGTGCTCCTAGGGTCCCGCATGCAGAGGTTCCACACCCGGCACTTCAGACCAGATTTCCTAGTGCAGAATGGCTGGGTCGACACCTCAGCTCCTGGGGCCCAGTGCAGACTCCACGATATAGAGCCTGAGCTACAGCCAACCCAGCCCTCGAGAGCTCCGCTGCCTCCCTCCCTCCCACTGACTCTGACAGGATCTCTACACAGCAGCCCAGCCCACAGCCCACGGGGTAGTGCATGCTCTCACCTCTCCATTCTCTGATCAAAATATAAAGTTTCCTTTGCTTGTGAACCAAACTCAGTCTCGATCTGTTGGCCCCAATGACACTGGGCAGGGGGACACTTGTTGGGGTCCACTCTGGAGGATCAGTAACAGAAATTGAGACTATTGTAACCTCAATGAACAGATGTGTGAGCCAAACTGTAGTTAACATAGAACAGTGTATAAGGCTCGGGTAAAATAAGATGTTTTTAACACTTCCATTTGATATTTCCATCACTTTTTATAAGCAAGTTCAGTGAAAAGGTTTGTCTTATTTGTCAGGTCAATATTAGAGAAACGAAGTGATTTCTTTCCAAGGATGTACAGCTAATAATCTTGGTTAAACCTTCAATCTTGTTTTAAATGCTTTTCCATTGAAAATGATACCTCTCTTTCAGCTCCCCCATTTCTGAGAAGTATAAAATCTTATAATTTATTATTACCAAAGGGGAAAGGTGGGAGGAGGGATAAATTAACAGTTTGGAATGAACACATACACACTGCTATGTATAAAATAGATCATCAACAAGGAACTACTGTATAGCACAGGGAACTACACTCAACATTTTGCAATAACCTATAAGGGGAAATAATCTGAAAAAGAATAGATATTTTTATTGACATCATCTATCAATGACAGTTAAAGTGTAGCCTAAGGGAAGCTGGTGGTGAGTGCTTCTGACCCTGAAGACTTCAATCATCTAAAGTTTGGACTCTGCCTACTTCCCAAGGCCCTTAATGAACATATGTGTAGCCGTAGCTTAAAAACTTCCCCAGTTTGGGTTTCGGGGAGACACTGATTTTGAAAAAGCCCTGGTGTTCTCCTTACATGAATGGGACTCTTCCTACTGCTAAAACATGTCTGTCACACCCAGAGGATGGTATACCGTCTGATCGGGAAGAGTTTGGAAAAGGCATCTCATCTCCTCATCTCCTGGTGCTCGGGTTCACCCCTCCAGCGTCTTTACTAACAGTCTCCCCACTTGGAGATGTCAGCACTGTCAACATCCTGTTGCGTACAGTTTGGAATTTGTCCAGAGGATGAAGCGGAAGGATGAGGAACAATGAGAGACAAGTCCTAGGTGTTCAGACAGGCACATGTCACTCTAATTTCCAATCAGGAAGACGAATTGACCAAAGGCTAGGGTTGCCCATGGAAACAGTATAGGGCTTGAGGAAATCCCGCTGCTTTGTGGCCAGTTCCCATAAACACGAGTTGAACAATGGAACTCAGGGGCAGTAAAATTCACAAAACTGCAGAGTTGAAAATATCCATCACTGAAAAATGTCTTGAGGAAAGTCAGAGAAAAGGACTTGTAAGCAAGGGAGAATGGCAGGAAAGGGATTTGAGGAGGTAGAAAGGACTCGCCATTAAGCACAAGAAAAGGAGCTGAACATTGCCAACATTGCCAACATTGCAGTTGGCCAAAAAGGGTGTATGCGTTCTTTTCTGTATATATTCAAGAAAAGGGCATACACTTTTTTAGCCAACCAAACAGGTGGGCACTGGAAGTCAATACTACAAAAGATATCACTTCGCATCAGTCAGAAGAGCCATCCTCATAAAGCGTAAACAACAGAAATGCAGGACAGGGCAACGAGAAGAGGGAGCCCTGTGAGACTTATAGTGGAAATGTATATTGCCAACGGCCATTCTGGAGAAGTGTATTGTGTTTACTAAAGCATCTAAAAAATGAGCTACAGAGCATAGGGCACTTGCACTCATGGGCGTATATCTTGGGAAAAACAAAAATCGAGAGGACACAGGCACCCCAATGTTTACCCCCTCTCTGTTTAAAAGATCCTCGACTAGGATATAACTTAAATGTCTCTGGAGGGGAAAAATGGATAGAGATGTGGTACTTAGGTAGAGTGGAATATTATTCAGCCTGGAAATCAATGAAATATGGCCAGTTGTAACAATTCCGGAGGAGTTACGTATGATCATTCTAAGTGACAGAATTCAAAAAGAAAAAGACACATATCATAAGATATCACTTAAAGGTGGAATCCAAAATGGCTACACATGAAATAAATTACAAAACAAAAACATAGTCAAATATGTAGAAAACACGCATAAGGCTGCTAAACGGGAAAGGTGGGGAGGGGTGAGGCATCATCCAGGAGGTTGAAATTAGCAAAGATACCATTCCAAATACCAAACTGATAATCAACAAGGCCTACACGGTAGCTAAAAGAACTGCACTCAGCACACTCAAGTCACCGGAAAAGAATATATACGACTGGTAAGAATCTGAAAAAGAATTTATTGATGTCTCTCTGTACGCGAATCAAGTGGATGTACAGCAGCAAGAAACAGAGCTTTGAAAATCAGCTGTAACCAATATAGTAATAAATTGAAAAAAATAAACGACAGAGAGACAGAGAAAACCTCTTACAACTTTTCCTCAGGGACGGTGATGCAACATGGATTGAACACATCTAGACCCACAGCAGGATGAGACATAAGGCTGGAAACTGTTTGCGCTAAGAGAAATGTGAGGTTGGGTGAGGAAATGCACACCCTTTAAAGTAATACTACCTGGTACCCATTCAATGGGTCCCAAATCTGCAGGTTCAAGGGATCTTCCTACAGCTAAAACATGCATGGAAAACCCAGAGGACTGTACACCATGTGATCGGGAGATGTGTCTAAAATGCACCTCATTTATCCTCTCCTGGTGCTCCTGTTCACCATTCCAGCCACGCTACTTAGAATCTCCCCACTTGGAGAATCAGCACATTTAAACTTCTGTTTCACACATTTTGCAAATTGTGAGGAGGATGAACGGGAAGAGGGGGAACCAATGAGAGAAGAGTTGTAGGGGTTTGGACGGGCACATATCACTCTAATTTCCCATTAAGAATAAGAATTAAAGAAAGGCTCAGCCTGCCTCGCCGGAGCCAAAATAGGGCCTGAAGCAATCCTGCAGGTTTGAGGCCAGCTCACAAAAGAGCAACTTAAAAAATGGAGCTCAGGGTCACTGCAATTCACAAACCTGCAGAGTTATAAATGAAAACTAACGTCCAAAAATATGTTGAGGTAAGGCAAAGAAGAGGATCTGAATGCAAGACAGAATTGCAAGAAACAGATTTCAAGAGATAGATTAGACTCGTCTTTAACGCACATGAAAAGCGGCAGAATTTCGACAATGATGCAGTTGGCCCAAAAGGGCGTATGCGTTTTTTCCTGATTATATCCAGGAAAAAACGCATACGCACTTTATGGGCAACGAAGCAAGCAAGCAATGCAAATGTGCACAACAAAGAAGTCTCACTTCCCACCGGTCAAAAGGGCCATCCTAAAAAATTGTAAAAACCAGAAATGCAGGACAGGCCATGGAGAACAGGGAGCCTTTATACGCTGATGGGCAGTGTGTGAACTGCCGAGAGCCACTCTGGAGAAGTGTATGGTGGTTCCTAAATCATCTAAAAAACAGAGCTACAGAGCATAGGACACTTCCAATCATGGGAGTATATCTAGGGAAGTCTAAAAATCAACAAGACACAAGCACACCACAGTTTAGGGCTACTCTGTTTACAAGAACCTCAACTTCAGTACACCTTAAATATCCCAGGAAAGAGAACAATGGATAAAGAAGATGTGGTACTTATGTACAATGGAATATCTCTTCACCATGAAATCAATGTAATAAGGCTAGTAGAAGGATAAAGAGTGGATTTAGGTCCGATAATACTACTTGAAATAAGTCAAACAGAAAAAGAAACATATCATAAGATATCACTTATAGAGGGAGGGTAAATATGGCTGCACAAGAAATGAATTACAGAACAGAACAGTGTCTCACATTTAGAAAACACACTTATGTCAGCTTAAGGGGAAAGGAGAGGTGGGGTGATGCATAAAACCAGAGTTTGAAATTAGTACAGATACCGTTCAATAAACCAAATAGGTATTAGACAAGATCTACACCTTGCTCAATGAACTGGCCTCAACACACCCTATACACCGCAGAGAAATATATCTGAGGAATAAGAATCTTAAAACCCATGTATTGATATATCTCCATAAGGGAATCAAGTGTGTGCAGAGCGGCACAAACACAGCAGTGAAAAGGAGCTAAACCCCATTATAGAAATAAATTTTAAAAACAAAACGCTGAAACAATGAAAGAGAGAAAAATTCTTACAAAATTCGCTCAGGGGCTGTGATGCAACCTGGATTGACCACATATAAACCCACAGCTGGATAAGACATAAGGCTGGACACTTGGGGCTGACAGGATTGGTGAGCTTTGGTGAGCAACTGCCGAAAGTTTAATGCAATACTTCATGCTACTCAGTCCAAGGGTCCCAACACTCCAGGTTGAAGGGAATCTTCCTACAGCTAAACCATGCTTGGGAAACCCAGCGACTGGTATACCATATGATCGGGAAAGGTTTCTAAAACGCACCTCATTTTTCCTCTCCTGGGGCTCCGGATCGACATTCCAGCCGCTTTACTAACAACATCCCCACATGGAGTCAATGCCTTTAAGTTCTGGTATCGCACAGTCTGCAGTTAGTGCAGAGGATGAATGGGAATAGGGGGAACCAGTGAGAAACTAGCTGTAGCGGTTTCAATGGGCACATGTCACTCTAATATCACATCAGTAAGAAGAATTAACCAAAGGCACAGCAAGGTGCCCCAGAAGAAAAATAGGGCTTCAAGGAATCCTGTGGTTACGGGGCAAGACCACAAAAATAAGAGCTAAAAAATGGAGCTAAGGGCCACTGCAATTCAAAAACCTGCAGAGTTATAAAGGCCAACTATTTTTAAAAATATATTGAGGTAAGGCTATGAAGAGGCATTGAAAGCAAGGCAGAATTGCAGGAAACCGATTTCAGGAGGTAGACTGGAATTGCATTGAAAGCATATGAAGAGAGTCAGAAACTCGACAATGATGCACTTGGCCAAAAAGGGCGTATGCGTTTTTTCCTGAATATATTCAGGAAAAAACGCATACGCCCTTTTTGGCCAACCAAGCAAGCTTGCAAAGGAAATCTGCACTACAATGAAGTCTCACTTCCACCCGGTCAAAAGGGCCATCTGAAAAAAGTGTAAAATCCATAAAGGCACGACAGGCCATGGAGAACTGGGAGCCTTCTTATGCTGATGGGCGGGATGTAAATTGCCAACAGCCACTCTGGAGAAGTGTATGGTGTTTCCTGAAACATCTAAAAAACAAAGCAACAGAGCCTAGGGCACTTCCACTTATGGTCCTATAGCTTAGGGAAATTAAAATCAAAAAGACACAGCCACCCCAAAGTTTGGGACACCTCTGTTTACAACAACCTCGTTTACAGTACAAGTTCAACATCGCAGAAAGTGAAAAATGGATAAAGAAGTTGTGGTATTCACTTACAAAGCAATATCACTCAGCAATGAAATCTATCTCATCAGGCCCTTAGCAGCACAATGAGTGGATTCAGGTATGATGATTCTAACTGAAATAAGTCACACAGAAAAAGAAACATCATAAGATATCAGTAATACACGGAATGGAAACTTGGCTACACAGGAACTGAATTACAGAACAGAACAGGGTCTCAAATTTAGAAAACCAACTTATGCTTGCTTAAGGGGAAAGGTGAGTTGGGGTGCTGCATAAAACCAGAGATTGAAATGAGCACAGATAAAGTTCCTTAAGCCAAATATGGAATAGACAAGAGCTACTCCTTGCTCAACGAAATGGACTCAAAACCCCATATTAAATGCCTAAGAATGTACCTGACTAGTAAGTATCTTAAAACCTATGGATTGCTATGCCTCTAAAAGAGAATAAAGCATGTGTACAGGGGCATAAACGCAGCAGTGATAGGATTGGAGAGGTTCGGTGAGCAAATGAAGACCCTTTGAAGTCATAATGCATGGTACCCATTACACGGGTCTCAACTCTCCAGGTTTAAGGTATTCTTCCTTCAGCTAAAACATGCATGTGGAACCCAGAGTATGATCATTCGTGTGAACGGGAGACGTGTTCAAATATGTCTCAGTTTTCTTCCCCTGGTACTCGGGTGCAACATTCCAGACGCTTTACTAACACTCTCCCAACTTGGAGAGTCAGCGCCTTTAACCTCCTGTTTGGCCCAGTTTGCAATTTCTGCGGAAGATGAACAGGAATAGCGAGAACCAATGAGCGGCTAGCTGGAGGTGTCTGGACGGGCAAATTTAACTCTCATTTCCCACCAGGAAGAGGAATTAACCAAAGGCTCAGCATGCCGGGCCGGAACCAGATTAGGGCCTGAAGCCATCCTGCGGTGTTGCGGCCAGGTCACAAGAAAGCGAGTTGAAGAAAGGAGCTCAGGGGCACTGCAATTGACAAACCAGCAGAGTTATAAATGACAGCTATCGTCCAAAAATAGACTGAAGTAAGGCTGCCAAGAGGACTTGAAAGCGGGGCAGAATTGCAGGAAACCGATTTCAGGAGGTAGACTGGAATTGCATTGAAAGCATAGGAAAAGAGGCAGAACGTCCACAATGATGCACTTGGCCAAAAAGGGCGTATGCGTTTTTTCCTGAATATATTCAGGAAAAAACGCATACGCCCTTTTTGGCCAACCAAGCAAACTTGCAAAGGAAATCTGCACTACAATGAAGTCTCACTTCCCCCTGGTCAAAAGGGCCATCTGAAAAAAGTGTAAAATCCAGAAAGGCAGGACAGGCCATGGAGAACTGGGAGCCTTGTTATGCTGATGGGCGGGATGTAAATTGCCAAGAACCACTTGGGAGAAGTGTATGGTGTTTCCTGAAACATCTAAAAAACAAAGCAACAGAACCTAGGGCACTTCCACTTATGGTCCTATAGCTTAGGGAAATTAAAATCAAAAAGACACAGCCAACCCAAAGTTTGGGACGCCTCTGTTTACAAGAACCTCGTTTACAGTACAAGTTCAACATCGCAGAAAGTGAAAAATGGATAAAGAAGTTGTGGTATTTACTTACAAAGCAATATCACTCAGCAATGAAATCTGTGTCATCAGGCCCTTAGCAGCACAATGAGTGGATTCAGGTATGATGATTCTAACTGAAATAAGTCACACAGAAAAAGAAACATCATAAGATATCAGTAATACACGGAATGGAAACTTGGCTACACAGGAACTGAATTACAGAACAGAACAGGGTCTCAAATTTAGAAAACCAACTTATGCTTGCTTAAGGGGAAAGGTGAGTTGGGGTGCTGCATAAAACCAGAGATTGAAATGAGCACAGATAAAGTTCCTTAAGCCAAATATGGAATAGACAAGAGCTACTCCTTGCTCAACGAAATGGACTCAACACCGCATATTAAACGCCTAAGAATGTACCTGACTAGTAAGTATCTTAAAACCTATGGATTGCTATGTCTCCGAAAGTGAATCAAGCATGGGTACAGGGGCATAAACGCAGCAGTGATAGGATTGGAGAGGTTCGAGAGCAAATGAAGACCCTTTGAAGTCATATTGCATGGTACCCATTCCACGGGTTTCAACTACCCAGGTTTAAGGTATTCTTCCTTCAGCTAAAACATGCATGTGGAACCTAGAGTATGATCAACCATGTTATCGGGAGACGTGTTCAAATATGTCTCAGTTCTCGTACCCTGGTACTCGGGTGCAACATTCCAGACGCTTTACTAACACTCTCCCCACTTGGAGAGTCAGTCCCTTTAACCTCCTGTTTGGCCCAGTTTGCAATTTCTGTGGAAGATGAACAGGAATAGCGAGAATCAATGAGAGACTAGCTGGAGGTGTCTGGATGGGCAAATTTAACTCTCATTTCCCACCAGGAAGAGGAATTAACCAAAGGCTCAGCGTGCCGTGCCAGAACCAGATTAGGGCCTGAAGACATCCTGCGGTGTTGCGGCCAGGTCACAAGAAAGCGAGTTGAAGAAAGGAGCTCAGGGGCACTGTAATTCACAAACCTGCAGAGTTATAAATGACAGCTATCGTCCAAAAATAGACTGAAGTAAGGCTGCCAAGAGGACTTGAAAGCGGGGCAGAATTGCAGGAAACCGATTTCAGGAGGTAGACTGGTATTGCATTGAAAGCATAGGAAAAGAGGCAGAACGTCCACAATGATGCACTTGGCCAAATAGGGCGTATGCGTTTTTTCCTGAATATATTCAGGAAAAAACGCATACGCCCTTTTTGGCCAACCAAGCAAACTTGCAAAGGAAATCTGCACTACAATGAAGTCTCACTTCCCCCCGGTCAAAAGGGCCATCTGAAAAAAGTGTAAAATCCAGAAAGGCAGGACAGGCCATGGAAAACTGGGAGCCTTGTTATGCTGATGGGCGGGATGTAAATTGCCAACAGACACTCAGGAGAAGTGTATGGTGTTTCCTGAAACATCTAAAAAACAAAGCAACAGAGCCTAGGGCACTTCCACTTATGGTCCTATAGCTTAGGGAAATTAAAATCAAAAAGACACAGCCACCCCAAAGTTTGGGACACCTCCGTTTACAAGAACCTCGTTTACCGTACAAGTGCAATATCACAGAAAGTGAAAAATGGATAAAGAACTTGTGGTACTTACGTACAATGCAGTATCACTCAGCAATGAAATCTATGTCATCAGGCCCTTAGAAGCACAATGAGTGGATTCAGGTATGATGATTCTAACTGAAATAAGTCACACAGAAAAAGAAACATCATAAGATATCACTAATACACGGAATGGAAACTTGGCTACACAGGAACTACATTCCAAAACAGAACAGGGTCTCAAATTTAGAAAACCAACTTATGCTTGCTTAAGGGTAAAGGTGAGTTGGGGTGCTGCATAAAACCAGAGATTGAAATGAGCACAGATAAAGTTCCTTAAGCCAAATATGGAATAGACAAGAGCTACTCCTTGCTCAACGAAATGGACTCAACACCCCATATTAAACGCCTAAGAATGTACCTGACTAGTAAGTATCTTAAAACCTATGGATTGCTATGTCTCCAAAAGAGAATCAAGCGTGTGTACAGGGGCATAAACGCAGCAGTGATAGGATTGGAGAGGTTCGGTGAGCAAATGAAGACCCTTTGAAGTCATATTGCATGGTACCCATTACACGGGTCTTAACTCTCCAGGTTTAAGGTATTCTTCCTTCAGCTAAAACATGCATGTGGAACCCAGCGTATGATCAACCATGTGAACGGGAGACGTGTTCAAATATGTCTCAGTTTTCCTCCCCTGGTACTCGGGTGCAACATTCCAGACGCTTTACTAACACTCTCCCGACTTGGAGAGTCAGTGCCTTTAACCTCCTGTTTGGCCCAGTTTGCAATTTCTGCGGAAGATGAACAGGAATAGCGAGAACCAATGAGAGGCTAGCTGCAGGTGTCTGAATGGGCAAATTTAACTCTCATTTCCCACCAGGAAGAGGAATTAACCAAAGGCTCAGCATGCCGTGCCGGAACCAGATTAGGGCCTGAAGCCATCCTGCGGTGTTGCGGCCAGGTCACAAGAAAGCGAGTTGAAGAAAGGAGCTCAGGGGCACTGTAATTCACAAACCTGCAGAGTTATAAATGACAGCTATCGTCCAAAAATAGACTGAAGTAAGGCTGCCAAGAGGACTTGAAAGCGGGGCAGAATTGCAGGAAACCGATTTCAGGAGGTAGACTGGAATTGCATTGAAAGCATAGGAAAAGAGGCAGAACGTCCACAATGATGCACTTGGCCAAAAAGGGCGTATGCGTTTTTTCCTGAATATATTCAGGAAAAAACGCATACGCCCTTTTTGGCCAACCAAGCAAGCTTGCAAAGGAAATCTGCAGTACAATGAAGTCTCACTTCCCCTCGGTCAAAAGGGCCATCTGCAAAAAGTGTAAAATCCAGAAAGGCAGGACAGGCCATTGAGAACTGGGAGCCTTGTTATGCTGATGGGCGGGATGTAAATTGCCAACAGACACTCGGGAGAAGTGTATGGTGTTTCCTGAAACATCTAAAAAACAAAGCAACAGAGCCTAGGGCACTTCCACTTATGGTCCTATAGCTTAGGGAAATTAAAATCAAAAAGACACAGCCACCCCAAAGTTTGGAATGGCTCTGTTTACAAGAACCTCGTTTACAGTACAAGTTCAACATCACAGAAAGTGAAAAATGGATAAAGAAGTTGTGGTATTCACTTACAAAGCAATATCACTCAGCAATGAAATCTATCTCATCAGGCCCTTAGCAGCACAATGAGTGGATTCAGGTATGATGATTCTAACTGAAATAAGTCACACAGAAAAAGAAACATCATAAGATATCAGTAATACACGGAATGGAAACTTGGCTACACAGGAACTCAATTACAGAACAGAACAGGGTCTCAAATTTAGAAAACCAACTTATGCTTGCTTAAGGGGAAAGGTGAGTTGGGGTGCTGCATAAAACCAGAGATTGAAATGAGCACAGATAAAGTTCCTTAAGCCAAATATGGAATAGACAAGAGCTACTCCTTGCTCAACGAAATGGACTCAACACCGCATATTAAATGCCTAAGAATGTACCTGACTAGTAAGTATCTTAAAACCTATGGATTGCTATGCCTCTAAAAGAGAATAAAGCATGTGTACAGGGGCATAAACGCAGCAGTGATAGGATTGGAGAGGTTCGGTGAGCAAATGAAGACCCTTTGAATTCATATTGCATGGTACCCATTACACGGGTCTCAACTCTCCAGGTTTAAGGTATTCTTCCTTCAGCTAAAACATGCATGTGGAACCCAGAGTATGATCATCCATGTGAACGGGAGACGTGTTCAAATATGTCTCAGTTTTCTTCCCCTGGTACTCGGGTGCAACATTCCAGACGCTTTACTAACACTCTCCCAACTTGGAGAGTCAGCGCCTTTAACCTCCTGTTTGGCCCAGTTTGCAATTTCTGCGGAAGATGAACAGGAATAGCGAGAACCAATGAGCGGCTAGCTGGAGGTGTCTGGACGGGCAAATTTAACTCTCATTTCCCACCAGGAAGAGGAATTAACCAAAGGCTGAGCATGCCGGGCCGGAACCAGATTAGGGCCTGAAGCCATCCTGCGGTGTTGCGGCCAGGTCACAAGAAAGCGAGTTGAAGAAAGGAGCTCAGGGGCACTGCAATTGACAAACCAGCAGAGTTATAAATGACAGCTATCGTCCAAAAATAGACTGAAGTAAGGCTGCCAAGAGGACTTGAAAGCGGGGCAGAATTGCAGGAAACCGATTTCAGGAGGTAGACTGGAATTGCATTGAAAGCATAGGAAAAGAGGCAGAACGTCCACAATGATGCACTTGGCCAAATAGGGCGTATGCGTTTTTTCCTGAATATATTCAGGAAAAAACGCATACGCAATTTTTGGCCAACCAAGCAAACTTGCAAAGGAAATCTGCACTACAATGAAGTCTCACTTCCCCCCGGTCAAAAGGGCCATCTGAAAAAAGTGTAAAATCCAGAAAGGCAGGACAGGCCATGGAGAACTGGGAGCCTTGTTATGCTGATGGGCGGGATGTAAATTGCCAAGAACCACTTGGGAGAAGTGTATGGTGTTTCCTGAAACATCTAAAAAACAAAGCAACAGAACCTAGGGCACTTCCACTTATGGTCCTATAGCTTAGGGAAATTAAAATCAAAAAGACACAGCCACCCCAAAGTTTGGGACGCCTCTGTTTACAAGAACCTCGTTTACAGTACAAGTTCAACATCGCAGAAAGTGAAAAATGGATAAAGAAGTTGTGGTATTTACTTACAAAGCAATATCACTCAGCAATGAAATCTACGTCATCAGGCCCTTAGCAGCACAATGAGTGGATTCAGGTATGATGATTCTAACTGAAATAAGTCACACAGAAAAAGAAACATCATAAGATATCAGTAATACACGGAATGGAAACTTGGCTACACAGGAACTGAATTACAGAACAGAACAGGGTCTCAAATTTAGAAAACCAACTTATGCTTGCTTAAGGGGAAAGGTGAGTTGGGGTGCTGCATAAAACCAGAGATTGAAATGAGCACAGATAAAGTTCCTTAAGCCAAATATGGAATAGACAAGAGCTACTCCTTGCTCAACGAAATGGACTCAACACCGCATATTAAACGCCTAAGAATGTACCTGACTAGTAAGTATCTTAAAACCTATGGATTGCTATGTCTCCGAAAGTGAATCAAGCATGGGTACAGGGGCATAAACGCAGCAGTGATAGGATTGGAGAGGTTCGTGAGCAAATGAAGACCCTTTGAAGTCATATTGCATGGTACCCATTCCACGGGTTTCAACTACCCAGGTTTAAGGTATTCTTCCTTCAGCTAAAACATGCATGTGGAACCTAGAGTATGATCAACCATGTTATCGGGAGACGTGTTCAAATATGTCTCAGTTCTCGTACCCTGGTACTCGGGTGCAACATTCCAGACGCTTTACTAACACTCTCCCAACTTGGAGAGTCAGTCCCTTTAACCTCCTGTTTGGCCCAGTTTGCAATTTCTGTGGAAGATGAACAGGAATAGCGAGAATCAATGAGAGACTAGCTGGAGGTGTCTGGATGGGCAAATTTAACTCTCATTTCCCACCAGGAAGAGGAAATAACCAAAGGCTCAGCGTGCCGTGCCAGAACCAGATTAGGGCCTGAAGACATCCTGCGGTGTTGCGGCCAGGTCACAAGAAAGCGAGTTGAAGAAAGGAGCTCAGGGGCACTGTAATTCACAAACCTGCAGAGTTATAAATGACAGCTATCGTCCAAAAATAGACTGAAGTAAGGCTGCCAAGAGGACTTGAAAGCGGGGCAGAATTGCAGGAAACCGATTTCAGGAGGTAGACTGGAATTGCATTGAAAGCATAGGAAAAGAGGCAGAACGTCCACAATGATGCACTTGGCCAAAAAGGGCGTATGCGTTTTTTCCTGAATATATTCAGGAAAAAACGCATACGCCCTTTTTGGCCAACCAAGCAAGCTTGCAAAGGAAATCTGCACTACAATGAAGTCTCACTTCCCCCCGGTCAAAAGGGCCATCTGAAAAAAGTGTAAAATCCAGAAAGGCAGGACAGGCCATGGAGAACTGGGAGCCTTGTTATGCTGATGGGCGGGATGTAAATTGCCAACAGACACTCGGGAGAAGTGTATGGTGTTTCCTGAAACATCTAAGAAACAAAGCAACAGAGCCTAGGGCACTTCCACTTATGGTCCTATAGCTTAGGGAAATTAAAATCAAAAAGACACAGCCACCCCAAAGTTTGGGACGCCTCTGTTTACAAGAACCTCGTTTACCGTACAAGTTCTATATCACAGAAAGTGAAAAATGGATAAAGAACTTGTGGTACTTACGTACAATGCAGTATCACTCAGCAATGAAATCTATGTCATCAGGCCCGTAGCAGCATAATGAGTGGATTCAGGTACGATGATTCTAACTGAAATAAGTCACACAGAAAAAGAAACATCATAAGATATCACTAATACACGGAATGTAAACTTGGCTACACAGGAACTGCATTCCAAAACAGAACAGGGTCTCAAATTTAGAAAACCAACTTATGCTTGCTTAAGGGGAAAGGTGAGTTGGGGTGCTGCATAAAACCAGAGATTGAAATGAGCACAGATAAAGTTCCTTAAGCCAAATATGGAATAGACTAGAGCTACTCCTTGCTCAACGAAATGGACTCAAAACCCCATATTAAACGCCTAAGAATGTACCTGACTAGTAAGTATCTTAAAACCTATGGATTGCTATGTCTCCAAAAGAGAATCAAGCGTGTGTACAGGGGCATAAATGCAGCAGTGATAGGATTGGAGATGTACGGTGAGCAAATGAAGACCCTTTGAAGTCATATTGCATGGTACCCATTCCACGGGTCTCAACTCTCCAGGTTTAAGGTATTCTTCCTTCAGCTAAAACATGCATGTGGAAACCAGAGTATGATCAACCATGTGAACGGGAGACGTGTTCAAATATGTCTCAGTTTTCCTACCCTGGTACTCGGGTGCAACATTCCAGATGCTTTACTAACACTCTCCCGACTTGGAGAGTCAGTCCCTTTAACCTCCTGTTTGGCCCAGTTTGCAATTTCTGCGGAAGATGAACAGGAATAGCGAGAACCAATGAGAGACTAGCTGGAGGTGTCTGGACGGGCAAATTTAACTCTCATTTCCCACCAGGAAGAGGAAATAACCAGAGGCTCAGCATGCCGGGCCGGAACCAGATTAGGGCCTGAAGCCATCCTGCGGTGTTGCGGCCAGCTCAAAAGAAAGCGAGTTGAAGAAAGGAGCTCAGGGGCACTGTAATTCACAAACCTGCAGAGTTATAAATGACAGCTATCGTCCAAAAATAGACTGAAGTAAGGCTGCCAAGAGGACTTGAAAGCGGGGCAGAATTGCAGGAAACCGATTTCAGGAGGTAGACTGGAATTGCATTGAAAGCATAGGAAAAGAGGCAGAACGTCCACAATGATGCACTTGGCCAAAAAGGGCGTATGCGTTTTTTCCTGAATATATTCAGGAAAAAACGCATACGCCCTTTTTGGCCAACCAAGCAAGCTTGCAAAGGAAATCTGCACTACAATGAAGTCTCACTTCCCCCCCCCGGTCAAAAGGGCCATCTGAAAAAAGTGTAAAATCCAGAAAGGCAGGACAGGCCATGGAGAACTGGGAGCCTTTTTATGCTGATGGGCGGGATGTAAATTGCCAACAGACACTCGGGAGAAGTGTATGGTGTTTCCTGAAACATCTAAAAAACAAAGCAACAGAGCCTAGGGCACTGCCACTTATGGTCCTATAGCTTAGGGAAATTAAAATCAAAAAGACACAGCCACCCCAAAGTTTGGGACGCCTCTGTTTACAAGAACCTCGTTTACCGTACAAGTTCAATATCACAGAAAGTGAAAAATGGATAAAGAACTTGTGGTACTTACGTACAATGCAGTATCACTCAGCAATGAAATCTATGTCATCAGGCCCATAGCAGCATAATGAGTGGATTCAGGTATGATGATTCTAACTGAAATAAGTCACACAGAAAAGGAAACATCATAAGATATCACTAATACACGGAATGTAAACTTGGCTACACAGGAACTGAATTACAGAACAGAACAGGGTCTCAAATTTAGAAAACCAACTTATGCTTGCTTAAGGGTAAAGGTGAGTTGGGGTGCTGCATAAAACCAGAGATTGAAATGAGCACAGATAAAGTTCCTTAAGCCAAATATGGAATAGACAAGAGCTACTCCTTGCTCAACGAAATGGACTCAACACCGCATATTAAACGCCTAAGAATGTACCTGACTAGTAAGTATCTTAAAACCTATGGATTGCTATGTCTCCGAAAGAGAATCAAGCATGTGTACAGGGGCATAAACGCAGCAGTGATAGGATTGGAGAGGTTCGGTGAGCAAATGAAGACCCTTTGAAGTCATATTGCATGGTACCCATTCCACGGGTTTCAACTACCCAGGTTTTAGGTATTCTTCCTTCAGCTAAAACATGCATGTGGAACCCAGAGTATGATCAACCATGTGATCGGGAGACGTGTTCAAATATGTCTCAGTTTTCCTCCCCTGGTACTCGGGTGCAACATTCCAGACGCTTTACTAACACTCTCCCGACTTGGAGAGTCAGTCCCTTTAACCTCCTGTTTGGCCCAGTTTGCAATTTCTGCGGAAGATGAACAGGAATAGCGAGAACCAATGAGAGGCTAGCTGCAGGTGTCTGAATGGGCAAATTTAACTCTCATTTCCCACCAGGAAGAGGAATTAACCAAAGGCTCAGCATGCCGGGCCGGAACCAGATTAGGGCCTGAAGCCATCCTGCGGTGTTGCGGCCAGCTCACAAGAAAGCGAGTTGAAGAAAGGAGCTCAGGGGCACTGTAATTCACAAACCTGCAGAGTTATAAATGACAGCTATCGTCCAAAAATAGACTGAAGTAAGGCTGCCAAGAGGACTTGAAAGCGGGGCAGAATTGCAGGAAACCGATTTCAGGAGGTAGACTGGAATTGCATTGAAAGCATAGGAAAAGAGGCAGAACGTCCACAATGATGCACTTGGCCAAAAAGGGTGTATGCGTTTTTTCCTGAATATATTCAGGAAAAAACGCATACGCCCTTTTTGGCCAACCAAGCAAGCTTGCAAAGGAAATCTGCAGTACAATGAAGTCTCACTTCCCCTCGGTCAAAAGGGCCATCTGCAAAAAGTGTAAAATCCAGAAAGGCAGGACAGGCCATTGAGAACTGGGAGCCTTGTTATGCTGATGGGCGGGATGTAAATTGCCAACAGACACTCGGGAGAAGTGTATGGTGTTTCCTGAAACATCTAAAAAACAAAGCAACAGAGCCTAGGGCACTTCCACTTATGGTCCTATAGCTTAGGGAAATTAAAATCAAAAAGACACAGCCACCCCAAAGTTTTGAATGGCTCTATTTACAAGAACCTCGTTTACAGTACAAGTTCAACATCGCAGAAAGTGAAAAATGGATAAAGAAGTTGTGGTATTCACTTACAAAGCAATATCACTCAGCAATGAAATCTATCTCATCAGGCCCTTAGCAGCACAATGAGTGGATTCAGGTATGATGATTCTAACTGAAATAAGTCACACAGAAAAAGAAACATCATAAGATATCAGTAATACACGGAATGGAAACTTGGCTACACAGGAACTGAATTACAGAACAGAACAGGGTCTCAAATTTAGAAAACCAACTTATGCTTGCTTAAGGGGAAAGGTGAGTTGGGGTGCTGCATAAAACCAGAGATTGAAATGAGCACAGATAAAGTTCCTTAAGCCAAATATGGAATAGACAAGAGCTACTCCTTGCTCAACGAAATGGACTCAACACCGCATATTAAATGCCTAAGAATGTACCTGACTAGTAAGTATCTTAAAACCTATGGATTGCTATGCCTCTAAAAGAGAATAAAGCATGTGTACAGGGGCATAAACGCAGCAGTGATAGGATTGGAGAGGTTCGGTGAGCAAATGAAGACCCTTTGAAGTCATATTGCATGGTACCCATTACACGGGTCTCAACTCTCCAGGTTTAAGGTATTCTTCCTTCAGCTAAAACATGCATGTGGAACCCAGAGTATGATCATCCATGTGAACGGGAGACGTGTTCAAATATGTCTCAATTTTCTTCCCCTGGTACTCGGGTGCAACATTCCAGACGCTTTACTAACACTCTCCCAACTTGGAGAGTCAGCGCCTTTAACCTCCTGTTTGGCCCAGTTTGCAATTTCTGCGGAAGATGAACAGGAATAGCGAGAACCAATGAGAGGCTAGCTGGAGGTGTCTGGACGGGCAAATTTAACTCTCATTTCCCACCAGGAAGAGGAATTAACCAAAGGCTCAGCGTGCCGTGCCAGAACCAGATTAGGGCCTGAAGACATCCTGCGGTGTTGCGGCCAGGTCACAAGAAAGCGAGTTGAAGAAAGGAGCTCAGGGGCACTGTATTTCACAAACCTGCAGAGTTATAAATGACAGCTATCGTCCAAAAATAGACTGAAGTAAGGCTGCCAAGAGGACTTGAAAGCGGGGCAGAATTGCAGGAAACCGATTTCAGGAGGTAGACTGGAATTGCATTGAAAGCATAGGAAAAGAGGCAGAACGTCCACAATGATGCACTTGGCCAAAAAGGGCGTATGCGTTTTTTCCTGAATATATTCAGGAAAAAACGCATACGCCCTTTTTGGCCAACCAAGCAAGCTTGCAAAGGAAATCTGCACTACAATGAAGTCTCACTTCCCCCCGGTCAAAAGGGCCATCTGAAAAAAGTGTAAAATCCAGAAAGGCAGGACAGGCCATGGAGAACTGGGAGCCTTGTTATGCTGATGGGCGGGATGTAAATTGCCAACAGACACTCGGGAGAAGTGTATGGTGTTTCCTGAAACATCTAAGAAACAAAGCAACAGAGCCTAGGGCACTTCCACTTATGGTCCTATAGCGTAGGGAAATTAAAATCAAAAAGACACAGCCACCCCAAAGTTTGGGACGCCTCTGTTTACAAGAACCTCGTTTACCGTACAAGTTCTATATCACAGAAAGTGAAAAATGGATAAAGAACTTGTGGTACTTACGTACAATGCAGTATCACTCAGCAATGAAATCTATGTCATCAGGCCCGTAGCAGCATAATGAGTGGATTCAGGTATGATGATTCTAACTGAAATAAGTCACACAGAAAAAGAAACATCATAAGATATCACTAATACACGGAATGTAAACTTGGCTACACAGGAACTGCATTCCAAAACAGAACAGGGTCTCAAATTTAGAAAACCAACTTATGCTTGCTTAAGGGGAAAGGTGAGTTGGGGTGCTGCATAAAACCAGAGATTGAAATGAGCACAGATAAAGTTCCTTAAGCCAAATATGGAATAGACTAGAGCTACTCCTTGCTCAACGAAATGGACTCAAAACCCCATATTAAACGCCTAAGAATGTACCTGACTAGTAAGTATCTTAAAACCTATGGATTGCTATGTCTCCAAAAGAGAATCAAGCGTGTGTACAGGGGCATAAATGCAGCAGTGATAGGATTGGAGATGTTCGGTGAGCAAATGAAGACCCTTTGAAGTCATATTGCATGGTACCCATTCCACGGGTCTCAACTCTCCAGGTTTAAGGTATTCTTCCTTCAGCTAAAACATGCATGTGGAACCCAGAGTATGATCAACCATGTGAACGGGAGACGTGTTCAAATATGTCTCAGTTTTCCTACCCTGGTACTCGGGTGCAACATTCCAGATGCTTTACTAACACTCTCCCGACTTGGAGAGTCAGTCCCTTTAACCTCCTGTTTGGCCCAGTTTGCAATTTCTGCGGAAGATGAACAGGAATAGCGAGAACCAATGAGAGACTAGCTGGAGGTGTCTGGACGGGCAAATTTAACTCTCATTTCCCACCAGGAAGAGGAAATAACCAGAGGCTCAGCGTGCCGGGCCGGAACCAGATTAGGGCCTGAAGCCATCCTGCGGTGTTGCGGCCAGCTCAAAAGAAAGCGAGTTGAAGAAAGGAGCTCAGGGGCACTGTAATTCACAAACCTGCAGAGTTATAAATGACAGCTATCGTCCAAAAATAGACTGAAGTAAGGCTGCCAAGAGGACTTGAAAGCGGGGCAGAATTGCAGGAAACCGATTTCAGGAGGTAGACTGGCATTGCATTGAAAGCATAGGAAAAGAGGCAGAACGTCCACAATGATGCACTTGGCCAAAAAGGGCGTATGCGTTTTTTCCTGAATATATTCAGGAAAAAACGCATACGCCCTTTTTGGCCAACCAAGCAAGCTTGCAAAGGAAATCTGCACTACAATGAAGTCTGACTTCCCCCCGGTCAAAAGGGCCATCTGAAAAAAGTGTAAAATCCAGAAAGGCAGGACAGGCCATGGAGAACTGGGAGCCTTGTTATGCTGATGGGCGGGATGTAAATTGCCAACAGACACTCGGGAGAAGTGTATGGTGTTTCCTGAAACATCTAAAAAACAAAGCAACAGAGCCTAGGGCACTGCCACTTATGGTCCTATAGCTTAGGGAAATTAAAATCAAAAAGACACAGCCACCCCAAAGTTTGGGACGCCTCGGTTTACAAGAACCTCGTTTACCGTACAAGTTCAATATCACAGAAAGTGAAAAATGGATAAAGAACATGTGGTACTTACGTACAATGCAGTATCACTCAGCAATAAAATCTATGTCATCGGGCCCGTAGCAGCATAATGAGTGGATTCAGGTATGATGATTCTAACTGAAATAAGTCACACAGAAAAGGAAACATCATAAGATATCACTAATACACGGAATGTAAACTTGGCTACACAGGAACTGAATTACAGAACAGAACAGGGTCTCAAATTTAGAAAACCAACTTATGCTTGCTTAAGGGTAAAGGTGAGTTGGGGTGCTGCATAAAACCAGAGATTGAAATGAGCACAGATAAAGTTCCTTAAGCCAAATATGGAATAGACAAGAGCTACTCCTTGCTCAACGAAATGGACTCAACACCGCATATTAAACGCCTAAGAATGTACCTGACTAGTAAGTATCTTAAAACCTATGGATTGCTATGTCTCCGAAAGAGAATCAAGCATGTGTACAGGGGCATAAACGCAGCAGTGATAGGATTGGAGAGGTTCGGTGAGCAAATGAAGACCCTTTGAAGTCATATTGCATGGTACCCATTCCACGGGTTTCAACTACCCAGGTTTTAGGTATTCTTCCTTCAGCTAAAACATGCATGTGGAACCCAGAGTATGATCAACCATGTGATCGGGAGACGTGTTCAAATATGTCTCAGTTTTCCTACCCTGGTACTCGGGTGCAACATTCCAGACGCTTTACTAACACTCTCCCCACTTGGAGAGTCAGAGCCTTTAACCTCCTGTTTGGCACAGTTTGCAATTTCTGCGGAAGATGAACAGGAATAGCGAGAACCAATGAGAGGCTAGCTGGAGGTGTCTGGACGGGCAAATTTAACTCTCATTTCCCACCAGGAAGAGGAAATAACCAAAGGCTCAGTGTGCCGTACCGGAACCAGATTAGGGCCTGAAGCCATCCTGCGGTGTTGCGGCCAGCTCAAAAGAAAGCGACTTGAAGAAAGGAGCTCAGGGGCACTGTAATTCACAAACCTGCAGAGTTATAAATGACAGCTATCGTCCAAAAATAGGCTGAAGTTAGGCTGCCAAGAGGACTTGAAAGCGGGGCAGAATTGCAGGAAACCGATTTCAGGAGGTAGACTGGAATTGCATTGAAAGCATAGGAAAAGAGGCAGAACGTCCACAATGATGCACTTGGCCAAAAAGGGCGTATGCGTTTTTTCCTGAATATATTCAGGAAAAAACGCATACGCCCTTTTTGGCCAACCAAGCAAGCTTGCAAAGGAAATCTGCACTACAATGAAGTCTCACTTCCCCGCGGTCAAAAGGGCCATCTGAAAAAAGTGTAAAATCCAGAAAGGCAGGACAGGCCATGGAGAACTGGGAGCATTGTTATGCTGATGGGCGGGATGTAAATTGCCAACAACCACTCGGGAGAAGTGTATGGTGTTTCCTGAAACATCTAAAAAACAAAGCAACAGAACCTAGGGCACTTCCACTTATGGTCCTATAGCTTAGGGAAATTAAAATGAAAAAGACACAGCCACCCCAAAGTTTGGGACGGCTCTGTTTACAAGAACCTCGTTTACAGTACAAGTTCAACATCGCAGAAAGTGAAAAATGGAGAAAGAAGTTGTGCTATTTACTTACAAAGCAATATCACTCAGCAATAAAATCTGTGTCATCAGGCCCTTAGCAGCACAATGAGTGGATTCAGGTATGATGATTCTAACTGAAATAAGTCACACAGAAAAAGAAACATCATAAGATATCAGTAATACACGGAATGTAAACTTGGCTACACAGGAACTGCATTCCAAAACAGAACAGGGTCTCAAATTTAGAAAACCAACTTATGCTTGCTTAAGGGGAAAGGTGAGTTGGATTGCTGCATAAAACCAGAGATTGAAATGAGCACAGATAAAGTTCCTTAAGCCAAATATGGAATAGACAAGAGCTACTCCTTGCTCAACGAAATGGACTCAACACCCCATATTAAACGCCTAAGAATGTACCTGACTAGTAAGTATCTTAAAACCTATGGATTGCTATGTCTCCAAAAGAGAATCAAGCGTGTGTACAGGGGCATAAACGCAGCAGTGATAGGATTGGAGAGGTTCGGTGAGCAAATGAAGACCCTTTGAAGTCATATTGCATGGTACCCATTACACGGGTCTCAACTCTCCAGGTTTAAGGTATTCTTCCTTCAGCCAATACATGCATGTGGAACCCAGCGTATGATCAACCATGTGAACGGGAGACGTGTTCAAATATGTCTCAGTTTTCCTCCCCTGGTACTCGGGTGCAACATTCCAGACGCTTTACTAACACTCTCCCGACTTGGAGAGTCATTGCCTTTAACCTCCTGTTTGGCCCAGTTTGCAATTTCTGCGGAAGATGAACAGGAATAGCGAGAACCAATGAGAGGCTAGCTGCAGGTGTCTGAATGGGCAAATTTAACTCTCATTTCCCACCAGGAAGAGGAATTAACCAAAGGCTCAGCATGCCGGGCCGGAACCAGATTAGGGCCTGAAGCCATCCTGCGGTGTTGCGGCCAGCTCACAAGAAAGTGAGTTGAAGAAAGGAGCTCAGGGGCACTGTAATTCACAAACCTGCAGAGTTATAAATGACAGCTATCGTCCAAAAATAGACTGAAGTAAGGCTGCCAAGAGGACTTGAAAGCGGGGCAGAATTGCAGGAAACCGATTTCAGGAGGTAGACTGGAATTGCATTGAAAGCATAGGAAAAGAGGCAGAACGTCCACAATGATGCACTTGGCCAAAAAGGGCGTATGCGTTTTTTCCTGAATATATTCAGGAAAAAACGCATACGCCCTTTTTGGCCAACCAAGCAAGCTTGCAAAGGAAATCTGCAGTACAATGAAGTCTCACTTCCCCTCGGTCAAAAGGGCCATCTGCAAAAAGTGTAAAATCCAGAAAGGCAGGACAGGCCATTGAGAACTGGGAGCCTTGTTATGCTGATGGGCGGGATGTAAATTGCCAACAGACACTCGGGAGAATTGTATGGTGTTTCCTGAAACATCTAAAGAACAAAGCAACAGAGCCTAGGGCACTTCCACTTATGGTCCTATAGCTTAGGGAAATTAAAATCAAAAAGACACAGCCACCCCAAAGTTTGGGACACCTCTGTTTACAAGAACCTCGTTTACAGTACAAGTTCAACATCGCAGAAAGTGAAAAATGGATAAAGAAGTTGTGGTATTCACTTACAAAGCAATATCACTCAGCAATGAAATCTATCTCATCAGGCCCTTAGCAGCACAATGAGTGGATTCAGGTATGATGATTCTAACTGAAATAAGTCACACAGAAAAAGAAACATCATAAGATATCAGTAATACACGGAATGGAAACTTGGCTACACAGGAACTGAATTACAGAACAGAACAGGGTCTCAAATTTAGAAAACCAACTTATGCTTGCTTAAGGGGAAAGGTGAGTTGGGGTGCTGCATAAAACCAGAGATTGAAATGAGCACAGATAAAGTTCCTTAAGCCAAATATGGAATAGACAAGAGCTACTCCTTGCTCAACGAAATGGACTCAAAACCCCATATTAAATGCCTAAGAATGTACCTGACTAGTAAGTATCTTAAAACCTATGGATTGCTATGCCTCTAAAAGAGAATAAAGCATGTGTACAGGGGCATAAACGCAGCAGTGATAGGATTGGAGAGGTTCGGTGAGCAAATGAAGACCCTTTGAAATCATATTGCATGGTACCCATTACACGGGTCTCAACTCTCCAGGTTTAAGGTATTCTTCCTTCAGCTAAAACATGCATGTGGAACCCAGAGTATGATCATCCATGTGAACGGGAGACGTGTTCAAATATGTCTCAGTTTTCTTCCCCTGGTACTCGGGTGCAACATTCCAGACGCTTTACTAACACTCTCCCAACTTGGAGAGTCAGCGCCTTTAAGCTCCTGTTTGGCCCAGTTTGCAATTTCTGCGGAAGATGAACAGGAATAGCGAGAACCAATGAGAGGCTAGCTGGAGGTGTCTGGACGGGCAAATTTAACTCTCATTTCCCACCAGGAAGAGGAATTAACCAAAGGCTCAGCATGCCGGGCCGGAACCAGATTAGGGCCTGAAGCCATCCTGCGGTGTTGCGGCCAGGTCACAAGAAAGCGAGTTGAAGAAAGGAGCTCAGGGGCACTGCAATTGACAAACCAGCAGAGTTATAAATGACAGCTATCGTCCAAAAATAGACAGAAGTAAGGCTGCCAAGAGGACTTGAAAGCGGGGCAGAATTGCAGGAAACCGATTTCAGGAGGTAGACTGGAATTGCATTGAAAGCATAGGAAAAGAGGCAGAACGTCCACAATGATGCACTTGGCCAAAAAGGGCGTATGCGTTTTTTCCTGAATATATTCAGGAAAAAACGCATACGCCCTTTTTGGCCAACCAAGCAAACTTGCAAAGGAAATCTGCACTACAATGAAGTCTCACTTCCCCCCGGTCAAAAGGGCCATCTGAAAAAAGTGTAAAATCCAGAAAGGCAGGACAGGCCATGGAGAACTGGGAGCCTTGTTATGCTGATGGGCGGGATGTAAATTGCCAAGAACCACTTGGGAGAAGTGTATGGTGTTTCCTGAAACATCTAAAAAACAAAGCAACAGAACCTAGGGCACTTCCACTTATGGTCCTATAGCTTAGGGAAATTAAAATAAAAAAGACACAGCCACCCCAAAGTTTGGGACGCCTCTGTTTACAAGAACCTCGTTTACAGTACAAGTTCAACATCGCAGAAAGTGAAAAATGGATAAAGAAGTTGTGGTATTTACTTACAAAGCAATATCACTCAGCAATGAAATCTACGTCATCAGGCCCTTAGCAGCACAATGAGTGGATTCAGGTATGATGATTCTAACTGAAATAAGTCACACAGAAAAAGAAACATCATAAGATATCAGTAATACACGGAATGGAAACTTGGCTACACAGGAACTGAATTACAGAACAGAACAGGGTCTCAAATTTAGAAAACCAACTTATGCTTGCTTAAGGGGAAAGGTGAGTTGGGGTGCTGCATAAAACCAGAGATTGAAATGAGCACAGATAAAGTTCCTTAAGCCAAATATGTAATAGACAAGAGCTACTCCTTGCTCAACGAAATGGACTCAACACCGCATATTAAACGCCTAAGAATGTACCTGACTAGTAAGTATCTTAAAACCTATGGATTGCTATGTCTCCGAAAGTGAATCAAGCATGTGTACAGGGGCATAAACGCAGCAGTGATAGGATTGGAGAGGTTCGTGAGCAAATGAAGACCCTTTGAAGTCATATTGCATGGTACCCATTCCACGGGTTTCAACTACCCAGGTTTAAGGTATTCTTCCTTCAGCTAAAACATGCATGTGGAACCTAGAGTATGATCAACCATGTTATCGGGAGACGTGTTCAAATATGTCTCAGTTCTCGTACCCTGGTACTCGGGTGCAACATTCCAGACGCTTTACTAACACTCTCCCAACTTGGAGAGTCAGTCCCTTTAACCTCCTGTTTGGCCCAGTTTGCAATTTCTGTGGAAGATGAACAGGAATAGCGAGAATCAATGAGAGACTAGCTGGAGGTGTCTGGATGGGCAAATTTAACTCTCATTTCCCACCAGGAAGAGGAAATAACCAAAGGCTCAGCGTGCCGTGCCAGAACCAGATTAGGGCCTGAAGACATCCTGCGGTGTTGCGGCCAGGTCACAAGAAAGCGAGTTGAAGAAAGGAGCTCAGGGGCACTGTAATTCACAAACCTGCAGAGTTATAAATGACAGCTATCGTCCAAAAATAGACTGAAGTAAGGCTGCCAAGAGGACTTGAAAGCGGGGCAGAATTGCAGGAAACCGATTTCAGGAGGTAGACTGGAATTGCATTGAAAGCATAGGAAAAGAGGCAGAACGTCCACAATGATGCACTTGGCCAAAAAGGGCGTATGCGTTTTTTCCTGAATATATTCAGGAAAAAACGCATACGCCCTTTTTGGCCAACCAAGCAAGCTTGCAAAGGAAATCTGCACTACAATGAAGTCTCACTTCCCCCCGGTCAAAAGGGCCATCTGAAAAAAGTGTAAAATCCAGAAAGGCAGGACAGGCCATGGAGAACTGGGAGCCTTGTTATGCTGATGGGCGGGATGTAAATTGCCAACAGACACTCGGGAGAAGTGTATGGTGTTTCCTGAAACATCTAAGAAACAAAGCAACAGAGCCTAGGGCACTTCCACTTATGGTCCTATAGCTTAGGGAAATTAAAATCAAAAAGACACAGCCACCCCAAAGTTTGGGACGCCTCTGTTTACAAGAACCTCGTTTACCGTACAAGTTCTATATCACAGAAAGTGAAAAATGGATAAAGAACTTGTGGTACTTACGTACAATGCAGTATCACTCAGCAATGAAATCTATGTCATCAGGCCCGTAGCAGCATAATGAGTGGATTCAGGTACGATGATTCTAACTGAAATAAGTCACACAGAAAAAGAAACATCATAAGATATCACTAATACACGGAATGTAAACTTGGCTACACAGGAACTGCATTCCAAAACAGAACAGGGTCTCAAATTTAGAAAACCAACTTATGCTTGCTTAAGGGGAAAGGTGAGTTGGGGTGCTGCATAAAACCAGAGATTGAAATGAGCACAGATAAAGTTCCTTAAGCCAAATATGGAATAGACTAGAGCTACTCCTTGCTCAACGAAATGGACTCAACACCGCATATTAAACGCCTAAGAATGTACCTGACTAGTAAGTATCGTAAAACCTATGGATTGCTATGTCTCCGAAAGAGAATCAAGCATGTGTACAGGGGCATAAACGCAGCAGTGATAGGATTGGAGAGGTTCGGTGAGCAAATGAAGACCCTTTGAAGTCATATTGCATGGTACCCATTCCAAGGGTTTCAACTACCCAGGTTTAAGGTATTCTTCCTTCAGCTAAAACATGCATGTGGAACCTAGTGTATGATCAACCATGTGATCGGGAGACGTGTTCAAATATGTCTCAGTTTTCCTCCCCTGGTACTCGGGTGCAACATTCCAGACGCTTTACTAACACTCTCCCCACTTGGAGTGTCAGCGCCTTTAACCTCCTGTTTGGCCCAGTTTGCAATTTCTGCGGAAGATGAACAGGAATAGCGAGAACCAATGAGAGGCTAGCTGGAGGTGTCTGGACGGGCAAATTTAACTCTCATTTCCCACCAGGAAGAGGAAATAACCAAAGGCTCAGCGTGCCGTACCGGAACCAGATTAGGGCCTGAAGCCAACCTGCGGTGTTGCGGCAAGCTCAAAAGAAAGCGAGTTGAAGAAAGGAGCTCAGGGGCACTGTAATTCACAAACCTGCAGAGTTATAAATGACAGCTATCGTCCAAAAATATACTGAAGTAAGGCTGCCAAGAGGACTTGAATGCAGGGCAGAATTGCAGGAAACCGATTTCAGGAGGTAGACTGGAATTGCATTGAAAGCATAGGAAAAGAGGCAGAACGTCCACAATGATGCACTTGGCCAAAAAGGGCGTATGCGTTTTTTCCTGAATATATTCAGGAAAAAACGCATACGCCCTTTTTGGCCAACCAAGCAAGCTTGCAAAGGAAATCTGCACTACAATGAAGTCTCACTTCCCCCCGGTCAAAAGGGCCATCTGAAAAAAGTGTAAAATCCAGAAAGGCAGGACAGGCCATGGAGAACTGGGAGCCTTGTTATGCTGATGGGCGGGATGTAAATTGCCAACAACCACTCGGGAGAAGTGTATGGTGTTTCCTGAAACATCTAAAAAACAAAGCAACAGAACGTAGGGCACTTCCACTTATGGTCCTATAGCTTAGGGAAATTAAAATCAAAAAGACACAGCCACCCCAAAGTTTGGGACGCCTCCGTTTACAAGAACCTCGTTTACCGTACAAGTTCAATATCACAGAAAGTGAAAAATGGATAAAGAACTTGTGGTACTTACGTACAATGCAGTATCACTCAGCAATGAAATCTATGTCATCAGGCACGTAGCAGCATAATGAGTGGATTCAGGTACGATGATTCTAACTGAAATAAGTCACACAGAAAAAGAAACATCATAAGATATCACTAATACACGGAATGTAAACTTGGCTACACAGGAACTGAATTACAGAAAAGAACAGGGTCTCAAATTTAGAAAACCAACATATGCTTGCTTAAGGGGAAAGGTGAGTTGGGGTGCTGCATAAAACCAGATATTCAAATGAGCACAGATAAAGTTCCTTAAGCCAAATATGGAATAGACAAGAGCTACTCCTTGCTCAACGAAATGGACTCAACACCGCATATTAAACGCCTAAGAATGTACCTGACTAGTAAGTATCTTAAAACCTATGGATTGCTATGTCTCCGAAAGAGAATCAAGCATGTGTACAGGGGCATAAACGCAGCAGTGATAGGATTGGAGAGGTTCGGTGAGCAAATGAAGACCCTTTGAAGTCATATTGCATGGTACCCATTCCACGGGTTTCAACTACCGAGTTTTTAGGTATTCTTCCTTCAGCTAAAATATGCATGTGGAACCCAGAGTATGATCAACCATGTGATCGGGAGACGTGTTCAAATATGTCTCAGTTTTCCTCCCATGGTACTCGGGTGCAACATTCCAGACGCTTTACTAACACTCTCCCCAGTTGGAGAGTCAGTACCTTTAACCTCCTGTTTGGCCCAGTTTGCAATTTCTGCGGAAGATGAACAGGAATAGCGAGAACCAATGAGAGGCTAGCTGGAGGTGTCTGGACGGGCAAATTTAACTCTCATTTCCCACCAGGAAGAGGAAATAACCAAAGGCTCAGCGTGCCGTACCGGAACCAGATTAGGGCCTGAAGCCATCCTGCGGTGTTGCGGCCAGCTCAAAAGAAAGCGAGTTGAAGAAAGGAGCTCAGGGGCACTATAATTCACAAACCTGCAGAGTTATAAATGACAGCTATCGTCCAAAAATAGACTGAAGTAAGGCTGCCAAGAGGACTTGAAAGCGGGGCAGAATTGCAGGAAACCGATTTCAGGAGGTAGACTGGAATTGCATTGAAAGCATAGGAAAAGAGGCAGAACGTCCACAATGATGCACTTGGCCAAAAAGGGCGTATGCGTTTTTTCCTGAATATATTCAGGAAAAAACGCATACGCCCTTTTTGGCCAACCAAGCAAGCTTGCAAAGGAAATCTGCACTACAATGAAGTCTCACTTCCCCTCGGTCAAAAGGGCCATCTGTAAAAAGTGTAAAATCCAGAAAGGCAGGACTGGCCATGGAGAACTGGGAGCCTTGTTATGCTGATGGGCGGGATGTAAATTGCCAACAACCACTCGGGAGAAGTGTATGGTGTTTCCTGAAACATCTAAAAAACAAAGCAACAGAACCTAGGGCACTTCCACTTATGGTCCTATAGCTTAGGGAAATTAAAATCAAAAAGACACAGCCACCCCAAAGTTTGGAACGGCTCTGTTTACAAGAACCTCGTTTACAGTACAAGTTCAACATCGCAGAAAGTGAAAAATGGATAAAGAAGTTGTGGTATTTACTTACAAAGCAATATCACTCAGCAATGAAATCTGTGTCATCAGGCCCTTAGCAGCACAATGAGTGGATTCAGGTATGATGATTCTAACTGAAATAAGTCACACAGAAAAAGAAACATCATAAGATATCAGTAATACACGGAATGGAAACTTGGCTACACAGGAACTGAATTACAGAACAGAACAGGGTCTCAAATTTAGAAAACCAACTTATGCTTGCTTAAGGGTAAAGGTGAGTTGGGGTGCTGCATAAAACCAGAGATTGAAATGAGCACAGATAAAGTTACTTAAGCCAAATATGGAATAGACATGAGCTACTCCTTGCTCAACGAAATGGACTCAACACCGCATATTAAACGCCTAAGAATGTACCTGACTAGTAAGTATCGTAAAACCTATGGATTGCTATGTCTCCGAAAGAGAATCAAGCATGTGTACAGGGGCATAAACGCAGCAGTGATAGGATTGGAGAGGTTCGGTGAGCAAATGAAGACCCTTTGAAGTCATATTGCATGGTACCCATTCCAAGGGTTTCAACTACCCAGGTTTAAGGTATTCTTCCTTCAGCTAAAACATGCATGTGGAACCTAGTGTATGATCAACCATGTGATCAGGAGACGTGTTCAAATATGTCTCAGTTTTCCTCCCCTGGTACTCGGGTGCAACATTCCAGACGCTTTACTAACACTCTCCCCACTTGGAGAGTCAGCGCCTTTAACCTCCTGTTTGGCCCAGTTTGCAATTTCTGCGGAAGATGAACAGGAATAGCGAGAACCAATGAGAGGCAAGCTGGAGGTGTCTGGACGGGCAAATTTAACTCTCATTTCCCACCAGGAAGAGGAATTAACCAAAGGCTCAGCATGCCGGGCCGGAACCAGATTAGGGCCTGAAGCCATCCTGCGGTGTTGCGGCCAGCTCAAAAGAAAGCGAGTTGAAGAAAGGAGCTCAGGGGCACTGTAATTCACAAACCTGCAGAGTTATAAATGACAGCTATTGTCCAAACATAGACTGAAGTAAGGCTGCCAAGAGGACTTGAAAGCGGGGCAGAATTGCAGGAAACCGATTTCAGGAGGTAGACTGGAATTGCATTGAAAGCATAGGAAAAGAGGCAGAACGTCCACAATGATGCACTTGGCCAAAAAGGGCGTATGCGTTTTTTCCTGAATATATTCAGGAAAAAACGCATACGCCCTTTTTGGCCAACCAAGCAAGCTTGCAAAGGAAATCTGCACTACAATGAAGTCTCACTTCCCCCCGGTCAAAAGGGCCATCTGAAAAAAGTGTAAAATCCAGAAAGGCAGGACAGGCCATGGAGAACTGGGAGCCTTGTTATGCTGATGGGCGGGATGTAAATTGCCAACAGACACTGGGGAGAAGTGTATGGTGTTTCCTGAAGCATCTCAAAAACAAAGCAACAGAGCCTAGGGCACTGCCACTTATGGTCCTATAGCTTAGGGAAATTAAAATCAAAAAGACACAGCCACCCCAAAGTTTGGGACGCCTCTGTTTACAAGAACCTCGTTTACAGTACAAGTTCAACATCGCAGAAAGTGAAAAATGGATAAAGAAGTTGTGGTATTTACTTACAAAGCAATATCACTCAGCAATGAAATCTATGTCATCAGGCCCTTAGCAGCACAATGAGTGGATTCAGGTATGATGATTCTAACTGAAATAAGTCACACAGAAAAAGAAACATCATAAGATATCAGTAATACACGGAATGTAAACTTGGCTACACAGGAACTGAATTACAGAACAGAACAGGGTCTCAAATTTAGAAAACCAACTTATGCTTGCTTAAGTGTAAAGGTGAGTTGGGGTACTGCATAAAACCAGAGATTGAAATGAGCACAGATAAAGTTCCTTAAGCCAAATATGGAATAGACAAGAGCTACTCCTTGCTCAATGAAATGGACTCAACACCGCATATTAAACGCCTAAGAATGTACCTGACTAGTAAGTATCTTAAAACCTATGGATTGCTATGTCTCCGAAAGAGAATCAAGCATGTGTACAGGGGCATAAACGCAGCAGTGATAGGATTGGAGAGGTTCGGTGAGCAAATGAAGACCCTTTGAAGTCATATTGCATGGTACCCATTTCACGGGTCTCAACTCTCAAGGTTTAAGGTATTCTTCCTTCAGCTAAAACATGCATGTGGAACCCAAGTATGATCAACCATGTGAACGAGAGACGTGTTCAAATATGTCTCAGTTTTCCTCCCCTGGTACTCGGGTGCAACATTCCAGATGCTTTACTAACACTCTCCCCACTTGGAGAGTCAGCGCCTTTAACCTCCTGTTTGGCACAGTTTGCAATTTCTGCGGAAGATGAACAGGAATAGCGAGAACCAATGAGAGGCTAGCTGGAGGTGTCTGGACGGGCAAATTTAACTCTCATTTCCCACCAGGAAGAGGAAATAACCAGAGGCTCAGCGTGCCGTGCCGGAACCAGATTAGGGCCTGAAGCCATCCTGCGGTGTTGCGGCCAGCTCAAAAGAAAGCGAGTTGAAGAAAGGAGCTCAGGGGCACTGTAATTCACAAACCTGCAGAGTTATAAATGAGAGCTATCGTCCAAAAATAGACTGAAGTAAGGCTGCCAAGAGGACTTGAAAGCGGGGCAGAATTGCAGGAAACCGATTTCAGGAGGTAGACTGGAATTGCATTGAAAGCATAGGAAAAGAGGCAGAACGTCCACAATGATGCACTTGGCCAAAAAGGGCGTATGCGTTTTTTCCTGAATATATTCAGGAAAAAACGCATACGCCCTTTTTGGCCAACCAAGCAAGCTTGCAAAGGAAATCTGCACTACAATGAAGTCTCACTTCCCCCCGGTCAAAAGGGCCATCTGAAAAAAGTGTAAAATCCAGAAAGGCAGGACAGGCCATGGAGAACTGGGAGCCTTGTTATGCTGATGGGCGGGATGTAAATTTCCAACAGACACTGGGGAGAAGTGTATGGTGTTTCCTGAAGCATCTAAAAAACAAAGCAACAGAGCCTAGGGCACTTCCACTTATGGTCCTATAGCTTAGGGAAATTAAAATCAAAAAGACACAGCCACCCCAAAGTTTGGGACGCCTCTGTTTACAAGAACCTCGTTTACAGTACAAGTTCAACATCGCAGAAAGTGAAAAATGGATAAAGAAGTTGTGGTATTTACTTACAAAGCAATATCACTCAGCAATGAAATCTATGTCATCAGGCCCTTAGCAGCACAATGAGTGGATTCAGGTATGATGATTCTAACTGAAATAAGTCACACAGAAAAAGAAACATCATAAGATATCAGTAATACACGGAATGTAAACTTGGCTACACAGGAACTGAATTACAGAACAGAACAGGGTCTCAAATTTAGAAAACCAACTTATGCTTGCTTAAGGGTAAAGGTGAGTTGGGGTACTGCATAAAACCAGAGATTGAAATGAGCACAGATAAAGTTCCTTAAGCCAAATATGGAATAGACAAGAGCTACTCCTTGCTCAATGAAATGGACTCAACACCGCATATTAAACGCCTAAGAATGTACCTGACTAGTAAGTATCTTAAAACCTATGGATTGCTATGTCTCCGAAAGAGAATCAAGCATGTGTACAGGGGCATAAACGCAGCAGTGATAGGATTGGAGAGGTTCGGTGAGCAAATGAAGACCCTTTGAAGTCATATTGCATGGTACCCATTTCACGGGTCTCAACTCTCAAGGTTTAAGGTATTCTTACTTCAGCTAAAACATGCATGTGGAACCCAAGTATGATCAACCATGTGAACGAGAGATGTGTTCAAATATGTCTCAGTTTTCCTCCCCTGGTACTCGGGTGCAACATTCCAGATGCTTTACTAACACTCTCCCCACTTGGAGAGTCAGCGCCTTTAACCTCCTGTTTGGCCCAGTTTGCAATTTCTGCGGAAGATGAACAGGAATAGCGAGAACCAATGAGAGGCTAGCTGGAGGTGTCTGGACGGGCAAATTTAACTCTCATTTCCCACCAGGAAGAGGAAATAACCAGAGGCTCAGCGTGCCGTGCCGGAACCAGATTAGGGCCTGAAGCCATCCTGCGGTGTTGCGGCCAGCTCAAAAGAAAGCGAGTTGAAGAAAGGAGCTCAGGGGCACTGTAATTCACAAACCTGCAGAGTTATAAATGAGAGCTATCGTCCAAAAATAGACTGAAGTAAGGCTGCCAAGAGGACTTGAAAGCGGGGCAGAATTGCAGGAAACCGATTTCAGGAGGTAGACTGGAATTGCATTGAAAGCATAGGAAAAGAGGCAGAACGTCCACAATGATGCACTTGGCCAAAAAGGGCGTATGCGTTTTTTCCTGAATATATTCAGGAAAAAACGCATACGCAATTTTTGGCCAACCAAGCAAGCTTGCAAAGGAAATCTGCACTACAATGAAGTCTCACTTCCACCTGGTCAAAAGGGCCATCTGAAAAAAGTGTAAAATCCAGAAAGGCAGGACAGGCCATGGAGAACTGGGAGCCTTGTTATGCTGAAGGGTGGGATGTAAATTGCCAACAACCACTCGGGTGAAGTGTATGGTGTTTCCTGAAACATCTAAAAAACAAAGCAACAGAGCCTAGGGCACTTCCACTTATGGTCCTATAGCTTAGGGAATTTAAAATCAAAAAGACACAGCCACCCCAAAGTTTGGAACGGCTCTGTTTACAAGAACCTCGTTTACAGTACAAGTTCAACATCGCAGAAAGTGAAAAATGGATAAAAAAGTTGTGGTATTAACTTACAAAGCAATATCACTCAGCAATGAAATCTGTGTCATCAGGCCCTTAGTAGCACAATGAGTGGATTCAGGTATGATGATTCTAACTGAAATAAGTCACACAGAAAAAGAAACATCATAAGATATCAGTAATACACGGAATGTAAACTTGGCTACACAGGAACTGAATTACAGAACAGAACAGGGTCTCAAATTTAGAAAACCAACTTATGCTTGCTTAAGGGTAAAGGTGAGTTGGGGTGCTGCATAAAACCAGAGATTGAAATGAGCACAGATAAAGTTCCTTAAGCCAAATATGGAATAGACAAGAGCTACTCCTTGCTCAAAGAAATGGACTCAACACCGCATATTAAACGCCTAAGAATGTACCTGACTAGTAAGTATCTTAAAACCTATGGATTGCTATGCCTCTAAAAGAGAATAAAGCATGTGTACAGGGGCATAAACGCAGCAGTGATAGGATTGGAGAGGTTCGGTGAGCAAATGAAGACCCTTTGAAGTCATATTGCATGGTACCCATTCCACGGGTTTCAACTACCCAGGTTTTAGGTATTCTTCCTTCAGCTAAAACATGCATGTGGAACCCAGAGTATGATCAACCATGTGATCGGGAGACGTGTTCAAATATGTCTCAGTTTTCCTCCCCTGGTACTCGGGTGCAACATTCCAGACGCTTTACTAACACTCTCCCCACTTGGAGAGTCAGCGCCTTTAACCTCCTGTTTGGCCCAGTTTGCAATTTCTGCGGAAGATGAACAGGAATAGCGAGAACCAATGAGAGGCTAGCTGGAGGTGTCTGGACGGGCAAATTTAACTCTCATTTCCCACCAGGAAGAGGAAATAACCAAAGGCTCAGTGTGCCGTACCGGAACCAGATTAGGGCCTGAAGCCATCCTGCGGTGTTGCGGCCAGCTCAAAAGAAAGCGACTTGAAGAAAGGAGCTCAGGGGCACTGTAATTCACAAACCTGCAGAGTTATAAATGACAGCTATCGTCCAAAAATAGGCTGAAGTTAGGCTGCCAAGAGGACTTGAAAGCGGGGCAGAATTGCAGGAAACCGATTTCAGGAGGTAGACTGGAATTGCATTGAAAGCATAGGAAAAGAGGCAGAACGTCCACAATGATGCACTTGGCCAAAAAGGGCGTATGCGTTTTTTCCTGAATATATTCAGGAAAAAACGCATACGTCCTTTTTGGCCAACCAAGCAAGCTTGCAAAGGAAATCTGCACTACAATGAAGTCTCACTTCCCCCCGGTCAAAAGGGCCATCTGAAAAAAGTGTAAAATCCAGAAAGGCAGGACAGGCCATGGAGAACTGGGAGCCTTGTTATGCTGATGGGCGGGATGTAAATTGCCAAGAACCACTTGGGAGAAGTGTATGGTGTTTCCTGAAACAACTAAAAAACAAAGCAACAGAACCTAGGGCACTTCCACTTATGGTCCTATAGCTTAGGGAAATTAAAATGAAAAAGACACAGCCACCCCAAAGTTTGGAACGGCTCTGTTTACAAGAACCTCGTTTACAGTACAAGTTCAACATCGCAGAAAGTGAAAAATGGATAAAGAAGTTGTGGTATTTACTTACAAAGCAATATCACTCAGCAATGAAATCTGTGTCATCAGGCCCTTAGCAGCACAATGAGTGGATTCAGGTATGATGATTCTAACTGAAATAAGTCACACAGAAAAAGAAACATCATAAGATATCACTAATACACGGAATGTAAACTTGGCTACACAGGAACTGAATTCCAAAACAGAACAGGGTCTCAAATTTAGAAAACCAACTTATGCTTGCTTAAGGGGAAAGGTGAGTTGGGGTGCTGCATAAAACCAGAGATTGAAATGAGAACAGATAAAGTTCCTTAAGCCAAATATGGAAGAGACAAGAGCTACTCCTTGCTCAACGAAATGGACTCAAAACCCCATATTAAACGCCTAAGAATGTACCTGACTAGTAAGTATCTTAAAACCTATGGATTGCTATGTCTCCAAAAGAGAATCAAGCATGTGTACAGGGGCATAAACGCAGCAGTGATAGGATTGGAGAGGTTCGGTGAGCAAATGAAGACCCTTTGAAGTCATATTGCATGGTACCCATTACACGGGTCTCAACTCTCCAGGTTTAAGGTATTCTTCCTTCAGCTAAAACATGCATGTGGAACCCAGAGTATGATCAACCATGTGATCGGGAGACGTGTTCAAATATGTCTCAGTTTTCCTCCCCTGGTACTCGGATGCAACATTCCAGACGCTTTACTAACACTCTCCCCAGTTGGAGAGTCAGCGCCTTTAACCTCCTGTTTGGCCCAGTTTGCAATTTCTGCGGAAGATGAACAGGAATAGCGAGAACCAATGAGAGGCTAGCTGGAGGTGTCTGGACGGGCAAATTTAACTCTCATTTCCCACCAGGAAGAGGAAATAACCAAAGGCTCAGCGTGCCGTACCGGAACCAGATTAGGGCCTGAAGCCATCCTGCAGTGTTGCGGCCACGTCACAAGAAAGCGACTTGAAGAAAGGAGCTCAGGGGCACTGTAATTCACAAACCTGCAGAGTTATAAATGACAGCTATCGTCCAAAAATACGCTGAAGTTAGGCTGCCAAGAGGACTTGAAAGCGGGGCAGAATTGCAGGAAACCGATTTCAGGAGGTAGACTGGAATTGCATTGAAAGCATAGGAAAAGAGCCAGAACGTCCACAATGATGTACTTGGCTAAAAAGGGCGTATGCGTTTTTTCCTGAATATATTCAGGAAAAAACGCATACGCCCTTTTTGGCCAACCAAGCAAGCTTGCAAAGGAAATCTGCACTATAATGAAGTCTCACTTCTCCCGGTCAAAAGGGCCATCTGAAAAAAGTGTAAAATCCAGAAAGGCAGGACAGGCCATGGAGAACTGGGAGCTTTCTTATGCTGAAGGGCGGGATGTAAATTGCCAACAAACACTCGGGAGAAGTGTATGGTGTTTCCTGAAACATCTAAAAAACAAAGCAACAGAGCCTAGGGCACTTCCACTTATGGTCCTATAGCTTAGGGAATTTAAAATCAAAAAGACACAGCCACCCCAAAGTTTGGAACGGCTCTGTTTACAAGAACTTCGTTTACAGTACAAGTTCAACATCGCAGAAAGTGAAAAATGGATAAAGAACTTGTGGTACTTACATACAATGCAGTATCACTCAGCAATGAAATCTATGACATCAGGCCCGTAGCAGCATAATTAGTGGATTCAGGTACGATGATTCTAACTGAAATAAGTCACACAGAAAAAGAAACATCATAAGATAATACTAATACACGGAATGTAAACTTGGCTACACAGGAACTGCATTCCAAAACAGAACAGGGTCTCAAATTTAGAAAACCAACTTATGCTTGCTTAAGGGGAAAGGTGAGTTGGGGTGCTGCATAAAACCAGAGATTGAAATGAGCACAGATAAAGTTCCTTAAGCCAAATATGGAATAGACAAGAGCTGCTCCTTGCTCAACGAAGTGGACTCAACACCGCATATTAAAGGCTTAAGAATGTACCTGACTAGTAAGTATCTTAAAACCTATGGATTGCTATGTCTCCGAAAGAGAATCAAGCATGTGTACAGGGGCATAAACGCAGCAGTGATAGGATTGGAGAGGTTCGGTGAGCAAATGAAGACCCTTTGAAGTCATATTGCATGGTACCCATTCCACGGGTTTCAAATACACAGGTTTAAGGTATTCTTCCTTCAGCTAAAACATGCATGTGGAACCCAAGTATGATCAACCATGTGAACGGGAGACGTGTTCAAATATGTCTCAGTTTTCCTCCCCTGGTACTCGGGTGCAACATTCCAGACGCTTTACTAACACTCTCCCCACTTGGAGAGTCAGTCCCTTTAATCTCCTGTTTGGCCGAGTTTGCAATTTCTGTGGAAGATGAACAGGAATAGCGAGAACCAATGAGAGACTAGCTGGAGGTGTCTGGACGGGCAAATTTAACTCTCATTTCCCACCAGGAAGAGGAAATAACCAGAGGCTCAGCATGCCGTGCCGGAAACAGATTAGGGCCTGAAGCCATCCTGCGGTGTTGCGGCCAGGTCACAAGAAAGCGAGTTGAAGAAAGGAGCTCAGGGGCCCTGTAATTCACAAACCTGCAGAGTTATAAATGACAGCTATCGTCCAAAAATAGACTGAAGTTAGGCTGCCAAGAGGACTTAAAAGCGGGGCAGAATTGCAGGAAACCGATTTCAGGAGGTAGACTGGAATTGCATTGAAAGCATAGGAAAAGAGGCAGAACGTCCACAATGATGCACTTGGCCAAAAAGGGCGTATGCGTTTTTTCCTGAATATATTCAGGAAAAAACGCATACGCCCTTTTTGGCCAACCAAGCAAGCTTGCAAAGGAAATCTGCACTACAATGAAGTCTCACTTCCCCCCGGTCAAAAGGGCCATCTGAAAAAAGTGTAAAATCCAGAAAGGCAGGACAGGCCATGGAGAACTGGGAGCCTTGTTATGCTGATGGGCGGGATGTAAATTGCCAACAGACACTGGGGAGAAGTGTATGGTGTTTCCTGAAGCATCTAAAAAACAAAGCAACAGAGCCTAGGGCACTGCCACTTATGGTCCTATAGCTTAGGGAAATTAAAATCAAAAAGACACAGCCACCCCAAAGTTTGGGACGCCTCGGTTTACAAGAACCTCGTTTACCATACAAGTTCAATATCACAGAAAGTGAAAAATGGATAAAGAACTTGTGGTACTTACATACAATGCAGTATCACTCAGCAATGAAATCTATGTCATCAGGCCCGCAGCAGCATAATTAGTGGATTCAGGTACGATGATTCTAACTGAAATAAGTCACACAGAAAAAGAAACATCATAAGATATCACTAATACACGGAATGTAAACTTGGCTACACAGGAACTGCATTCCAAAACAGAACAGGGTCTCAAATTTAGAAAACCAACTTATGCTTGCTTAAGGGGAAAGGTGAGTTGGGGTGCTGCATAAAACCAGAGATTGAAATGAGCACAGATAAAGTTCCTTAAGCCAAATATGGAATAGACAAGAGCTACTCCTTGCTCAACGAAATGGACTCAACACCCCATATTAAACGCCTAAGAATGTACCTGACTAGTAAGTATCTTAAAACCTATGGATTGCTATGTCTCCGAAAGAGAATCAAGCATGTGTACAGGGGCATAAATGCAGCAGTGATAGGATTGGAGAGGTTCGTGAGCAAATGAAGACCCTTTGAAGTCATATTGCATGGTACCCATTCCACGGGTTTCAACTACCCAGGTTTAAGGTATTCTTCCTTCAGCTAAAACATGCATGTGGAACCCAGAGTATGATCAACCATGTGAACGGGAGACGTGTTCAAATATGTCTCAGTTTTCGTACCCTGGTACTCCGGTGCAACATTCCAGATGCTTTACTAACACTCTCCCCACTTGGAGAGTCAGTCCCTTTAACCTCCTGTTTGGCCCAGTTTGCAATTTCTGTGGAAGATGAACAGGAATAGCGAGAACCAATGAGAGACTAGCTGGAGGTGTCTGGATGGGCAAATTTAACTCTCATTTCCCACCAGGAAGAGGAATTAACCAAAGGCTCAGCGTGCCGTGCCAGAACCAGATTAGGGCCTGAAGACATCCTGCGGTGTTGCGGCCAGGTCACAAGAAAGCGAGTTAAAGAAAGGAGCTCAGGAGCACTGTAATTCACAAACCTACAGAGTTATAAATGAGAGCTATCGTCCAAAAATAGACTGAAGTAAGGCTGCCAAGAGGACTTGAAAGCGGGGCAGAATTGCAGGAAACCGATTTCAGGAGGTAGACTGGAATTGCATTGAAAGCATAGGAAAAGAGGCAGAACGTCCACAATGATGCACTTGGCCAAAAAGGGCGTATGCGTTTTTTCCTGAATATATTCAGGAAAAAACGCATACGCCCTTTTTGGCCAACCAAGCAAGCTTGCAAAGGAAATCTGCACTACGATGAAGTCTCACTTCCCCCCGGTCAAAAGGGCCATCTGAAAAAAGTGTAAAATCCAGAAAGGCAAGACAGGCCATGGAGAACTGGGAGCCTTGTTATGCTGATGGGCGGGATGTAAATTGCCAAGAACCACTTGGGAGAAGTGTATGGTGTTTCCTGAAACAACTAAAAAACAAAGCAACAGAACCTAGGGCACTTCCACTTATGGTCCTATAGCTTAGGGAAATTAAAATCAAAAAGACACAGCCACCCCAAAGTTTGGGACGCCTCTGTTTACAAGAACCTCGTTTACACTACAAGTTCAACATCGCAGAAAGTGAAAAATGGAGAAAGAAGTTGTGGTATTTACTTACAAAGCAATATCACTCAGCAATGAAATCTGTGTCATCAGGCCCTTAGCAGCACAATGAGTGGATTCAGGTATGATGATTCTAACTGAAATAAGTCACACAGAAAAAGAAACATCATAAGATATCACTAATACACGGAATGTAAACTTGGCTACACAGGAACTGCATTCCAAAATAGAACAGGGTCTCAAATTTAGAAAACCAACTTATGCTTGCTTAAGGGGAAAGGTGAGTTGGGGTGCTGCATAAAACCAGAGATTGAAATGAGAACAGATAAAGTTCCTTAAGCCAAATATGGAATAGACAAGAGCTACTCCTTGCTCAACGAAATGGACTCAAAACCCCATATTAAACGCCTAAGAATGTACCTGACTAGTAAGTATCTTAAAACCTATGGATTGCTATGTCTCCAAAAGAGAATCAAGCATGTGTACAGGGGCATAAACGCAGCAGTGATAGGATTGGAGAGGTTCGGTGAGCAAATGAAGACCCTTTGAAGTCATATTGCATGGTACCCATTCCACGGGTCTCAACTCTCCAGGTTTAAGGTATTCTTCCTTCAGCTAAAACATGCATGTGGAACCTAGAGTATGATCAACCATGTGATCGGGAGACGTGTTCAAATATGTCTCAGTTTTCCTCCCCTGGTACTCGGATGCAACATTCCAGACGCTTTACTAACACTCCCCCCACTTGGAGAGTCAGCGCCTTTAACCTCCTGTTTGGCCCAGTTTGCAATTTCTGTGGAAGATGAACAGGAATAGCGAGAACCAATGAGAGACTAGCTGGAGGTGTCTGGACGGGCAAATTTAACTCTCATTTCCCACCAGGAAGAGGAAATAACCAAAGGCTCAGCATGCCGGGCCGGAACCAGATTAGGGCCTGAAGCCATCCTGCGGTGTTGCGGCCAGGTCACAAGAAAGCGAGTTGAAGAAAGGAGCTCAGGGGCACTGTAATTCACAAACCTGCAGGGTTATAAATGACAGCTATCGTCCAAAAATAGACTAAGGTAAGGCTGCCAAGAGGACTTGAAATTGGGGCAGAATTGCAGGAAACCGATTTCAGGAGGTAGACTGGAATTGCATTGAAAGCATAGGAAAAGAGGCAGAACGTCCACAATGATGCACTTGGCCAAAAAGGGCGTATGCGTTTTTTCCTGAATATATTCAGGAAAAAACGCATACGCCCTTGTTGGCCAACCAAGCAAACTTGCAAAGGAAATCTGCACTACAATGAAGTCTCACTTCCCCCCGGTCAAAAGGGCCATCTGAAAAAAGTGTAAAATCCAGAAAGGCAGGACAGGCCATGGAGAACTGGGAGCCTTGTTATGCTGATGGGCGGGATGTAAATTGCCAAAAACCACTCGGGAGAAGTGTATGGTGTTTCCTGAAACATCTAAAAAACAAAGCAACAGAACCTAGGGCACTTCCACTTATGGTCCTATAGCTTAGGGAAATTAAAATCAAAAAGACACAGCCACCCCAAAGTTTGGAACGGCTCTGTTTACAAGAACCTCGTTTACAGTACAAGTTCAACATCGCAGAAAGTGAAAAATGGATAAAGAAGTTGTGGTATTTACTTACAAAGCAATATCACTCAGCAATGAAATCTGTGTCATCAGGCCCTTAGCAGCACAATGAGTGGATTCAGGTATGATGATTCTAACTGAAATAAGTCACACAGAAAAGGAAACATCATAAGATATCAGTAATACACGGAATGGAAACTTGGCTACACAGGAACTGAATTACAGAACAGAACAGGGTCTCAAATTTAGAAAACCAACTTACTCTTGCTTAAGGGTAAAGGTGAGTTGGGGTGCTACATAAAACCAGAGATTGAAATGAGCACAGATAAAGTTCCTTAAGCCAAATACGGAATAGACAAGAGCTACTCCTTGCTCAACGAAATGGACTCAACACCCCATATTAAAGGCCTAAGAATGTACCTGACTAGTAAGTATCTTAAAACCTATGGATTGCTATGTCTCCGAAAGAGAATCAAGCATGTGTACAGGGGCATAAACGCAGCAGTGATAGGATTGGAGAGGTTCGGTGAGCAAATGAAGACCCTTTGAAGTCATATTGCATGGTACCCATTCCACGGGTCTCAACTCTCCAGGTTTAAGGTATTCTTCCTTCAGCTAAAACATGCATGTGGAACCTAGAGTATGATCAACCATGTGATCGGGAGATGTGTTCAAATATGTCTCAGTTTTCCTCCCCTGGTACTCGGATGCAACATTCCAGACGCTTTACTAACACTCTCCCCACTTGGAGAGTCAGCGCCTTTAACCTCCTGTTTGGCCCAGTTTGCAATTTCTGTGGAAGATGAACAGGAATAGCGAGAACCAATGAGAGACTAGCTGGAGGTGTCTGGACGGGCAAATTTAACTCTCATTTCCCACCAGGAAGAGGAAATAACCAAAGGCTCAGCGTGCCGTGCCGGAACCAGATTAGGGCCTGAAGCCATCCTGCGGTGTTGCGGCCAGGTCACAAGAAAGCAAGTTGAAGAAAGGAGCTCAAGGGCACTGTAATTCACAAACCTGCAGAGTTATAAATGACAGCTATCGTCCAAAAATAGACTGAAGTAAGGCTGCCAAGAGGACTTGAAAGCGGGGCAGAATTGCAGGAAACCGATTTCAGGAGGTAGACTGGAATTGCATTGAAAGCATAGGAAAAGAGGCAGAACGTCCACAATGATGCACTTGGCCAAAAAGGGAGTATGCGTTTTTTCCTGAATATATTCAGGAAAAAACGCATACGCCCTTTTTGGCCAACCAAGCAAGCTTGCAAAGGAAATCTGCACTACAATGAGGTCTCACTTCCCCCCGGTCAAAAGGGCCATCTGAAAAAAGTGTAAAATCCAGAAAGGCAGGACAGGCCATGGAGAACTGGGAGCCTTGTTATGCTGATGGGCGGGATGTAAATTGCCAACAACCACTCGGGAGAAGTGTATGGTGTTTCCTGAAACATCTAAAAAACAAAGCAACAGAGCCTAGGGCACTTCCACTTATGGTCCTATAGCTTAGGGAAATTAAAATCAAAAAGACACAGCCACCCCAAAGTTTGGGACGCCTCCGTTTACAAGAACCTCGTTTACCGTACAAGTTCAATATCACAGAAAGTGAAAATTGGATAAAGAACTTGTGGTACTTACGTACAATGCAGTATCACTCAGCAATGAAATCTATGTCATCAGGCACGTAGCAGCATAATGAGTGGATTCAGGTACGATGATTCTAACTGAAATAAGTCACACAGAAAAAGAAACATCATAAGATATCACTAATACACGGAATGTAAACTTGGCTACACAGGAACTGCATTCCAAAACAGAACAGGGTCTCAAATTTAGAAAACCAACTTATGCTTGCTTAAGGGGAAAGGTGAGTTGGGGTGCTGCATAAAACCAGAGTTTGAAATGAGCACAGATAAAGTTCCTTAAGCCAAATACGGAATAGACAAGAGCTACTCCTTGCTCAACGAAATGGACTCAACACCCCATATTAAAGGCCTAAGAATGTACCTGACTAGTAAGTATCTTAAAACCTATGGATTGCTATGTCTCCGAAAGAGAATCAAGCATGTGTACAGGGGCATAAACGCAGCAGTGATAGGATTGGAGAGGTTCGGTGAGCAAATGAAGACCCTTTGAAGTCATATTGCATGGTACCCATTCCACGGGTTTCAACTACCCAGGTTTAAGGTATTCTTCCTTCAGGTAAAACATGCATGTGGAACCTAGAGTATGATCAACCATGTGATCGGGAGACGTGTTCAAATATGTCTCAGTTTTCCTCCCCTGGTACTCGGGTGCAACATTCCAGACCCTTTACTAACACTCTCCCAACTTGGAGAGTCAGCGCCTTTAACCTCCTGTTTGGCCCAGTTTGCAATTTCTGCGGAAGATGAATAGGAATAGCGAGAACCAATGAGAGGCTAGCTGGAGGTGTCTGGACGGGCAAATTTAACTCTCATTTCCCACCAGGAGGAGGAAATAACCAAAGGCTCAGGGTGCCGTGCCAGAACCAGATTAGGGCCTGAAGCCATCCTGCGGTGTTGCGGCCAGGTCACAAGAAAGCGAGTTGAAGAAAGGAGCTCAGGGGCACTGTAATTCACAAACCTGCAGAGTTATAAATGACAGCTATCGTCCAAAAATAGACTGAAGTAAGGCTGCCAAGAGGACTTGAAAGCGGGGCAGAATTGCAGGAAACCGATTTCAGGAGGTAGACTGGAATTGCATTGAAAGCATAGGAAAAGAGGCAGAACGTCCACAATGATGCACTTGGCCAAAAAGGGCGTATGCGTTTCTTCCTGAATATATTCAGGAAAAAACGCATACGCCCTTTTTGGCCAACCAAGCAAGCTTGCAAAGGAAATCTGCACTACAATGAAGTCTCACTTCCCCCCGGTCAAAAGGGCCATCTGAAAAAAGTGTAAAATCCAGAAAGGCAGGACAGGCCATGGAGAACTGGGAGCCTTGTTATGCTGATGGGCGGGATGAAAATTGCCAACAGACACTCGGGAGAAGTGTATGGTGTTTCCTGAAACATTTAAAAAACAAAGCAACAGAGCCTAGGGCACTGCCACTTATGGTCCTATAGCTTAGGGAAATTAAAATCAAAAAGACACAGCCACCCCAAAGTTTGGGACGCCTCTGTTTACAAGAACCTCGTTTACAGTACAAGTTCAACATCGCAGAAAGTGAAAAATGGATAAAGAAGTTGTGGTATTTACTTACAAAGCAATATCACTCAGCAATGAAATCTATGTCATCAGGCCCTTAGCAGCACAATGAGTGGATTCAGGTATGATGATTCTAACTGAAATAAGTCACACAGAAAAAGAAACATCATAAGATATCAGTAATACACGGAATGTAAACTTGGCTACACAGGAACTGAATTACAGAACAGAACAGGGTCTCAAATTTAGAAAACCAACTTATGCTTGCTTAAGGGGAAAGGTGAGTTGGGGTGCTGCATAAAACCAGAGATTGAAATGAGCACAGATAAAGTCCTTAAGTCAAATATGGAATAGAGAAGAGCTACTCCTTGCTCAACGAAATGGACTCAACACCGCATATTAAACGCCTAAGAATGTACCTGACTAGTAAGTATCGTAAAACCTATAGATTGCTATGTCTCCGAAAGAGAATCAAGCATGTGTACAGGGGCATAAACGCAGCAGTGATAGGATTGGAGAGGTTCGGTGAGCAAATGAAGACCCTTTGAAGTCATATTGCATGGTACCCATTCCACGGGTTTCAACTACCCAGGTTTTAGGTATTCTTCCTTCAGCTAAAACATGCATGCGGAACCCAGAGTATGATCAACCATGTGATCGGGAGACGTGTTCAAATATGTCTCAGTTTTCCTCCCCTGGTACTCGGGTGCAACATTCCAGACGCTTTACTAACACTCTCCCCACTTGGAGAGTCAGCGCCTTTAACCTCCTGTTTGGCCCAGTTTGCAATTTCTGCGGAAGATGAACAGGAATAGCGAGAACCAATGAGAGGCTAGCTGGAGGTGTCTGGACGGGCAAATTTAACTCTCATTTCCCACCAGGAAGAGGAAATAACCAAAGGCTCAGCGTGCCGTACCGGAACCAGATTAGGGCCTGAAGCCATCCTGCGGTGTTGCGGCCAGCTCACAAGAAAGGGAGTTGAAGAAAGGAGCTCAGGGGCACTGTAATTCACAAACCTGCAGAGTTATAAATGACAGCTATCGTCCAAAAATAGACTGAAGTAAGGCTGCCAAGAGGACTTGAAAGCGGGGCAGAATTGCAGGAAACCGATTTCAGGAGGTAGACTGGAATTGCATTGAAAGCATAGGAAAAGAGGCAGAACGTCCACAATGATGCACTTGGCCAAAAAGGGCGTATGCATTTTTTCCTGAATATATTCAGGAAAAAACGCATACGCCATTTTTGGCCAACCAAGCAAGCTTGCAAAGGAAATCTGCACTACAATGAAGTCTCACTTCCCCCCGGTCAAAAGGGCCATCTGAAAAAAGTGTAAAATCCAGAAAGGCAGGACAGGCCATGGAGAACTGGGAGCCTTGTTATGCTGATGGGCGGGATGTAAATTGCCAACAGACACTCAGGAGAAGTGTATGGTGTTTCCTGAAACATCTAAAAAACAAAGCAACAGAGCCTAGGGCACTGCCACTTATGGTCCTATAGCTTAGGGAAATTAAAATCAAAAAGACACAGCCACCCCAAAGTTTGGAACGGCTCTGTTTACAAGAACCTCGTTTACAGTAGAAGTTCAACATCGCAGAAAGTGAAAAATGGATAAAGAAGTTGTGGTATTTACTTACAAAGCAATATCACTCAGCAATGAAATCTATGTCATCAGGCCCTTAGCATCACAATGAGTGGATTCAGGTATGATGATTCTAACTGAAATAAGTCACACAGAAAAAGAAACATCATAAGATATCAGTAATACACGGAATGTAAACTTGGCTACACAGGAACTGAATTACAGAACAGAACAGGGTCTCAAATTTAGAAAACCAACTTATGCTTGCTTAAGGGGAAAGGTGAGTTCAGGTGCTGCATAAAACCAGAGATTGAAATGAGCACAGATAAAGTTCCTTAAGTCAAATATGGAATAGACAAGAGCTACTCCTTGCTCAACGAAATGGACTCAACACCGCATATTAAACGCCTAAGAATGTACCTGACTAGTAAGTATCGTAAAACCTATGGATTGCTATGTCTCCGAAAGAGAATCAAGCATGTGTACAGGGGCATTAACGCAGCAGTGATAGGATTGGAGAGGTTCGGTGAGCAAATGAAGACCCTTTGAAGTCATATTGCATGGTACCCATTCCACGGGTTTCAACTACCCAGGTTTTAGGTATTCTTCCTTCAGCTAAAACATGCATGTGGAACCCAGAGTATGATCAACCATGTGATCGGGAGACGTGTTCAAATATGTCTCAGTTTTCCTCCCCTGGTACTCGGGTGCAACATTCCAGACGCTTTACTAACACTCTCCCCACTTGGAGAGTCAGCGCCTTTAACCTCCTGTTTGGCCCAGTTTGCAATTTCTGCGGAAGATGAACAGGAATAGCGAGAACCAATGAGAGGCTAGCTGGAGGTGTCTGGACGGGCAAATTTAACTCTCATTTCCCAACAGGAAGAGGAAATAACCAAAGGCTCAGCGTGCCGGGCCAGAACCAGATTAGGGCCTGAAGTCATCCTGCGGTGTTGCGGCCAGCTCAAAAGAAACCGAGTTGAAGAAAGGAGCTCAGGGGCACTGTAATTCACAAACCTGCAGAGTTATAAATGACAGCTATCGTCCAAAAATAGACTGAAGTAAGGCTGCCAAGAGGACTTGAAATCGGGGCAGAATTGCAGGAAACCGATTTCAGGAGGTAGACTGGAATTGCATTGAAAGCATAGGAAAAGAGGCAGAACGTCCACAATGATGCACTTGGCCAAAAAGGGCGTATGCGTTTTTTCCTGAATATATTCAGGAAAAAACGCATACACCCTTTTTGGCCAACCAAGCAATCTTGCAAAGGAAATCTGCACTACAATGAAGTCTCACTTCCCCCCGGTCAAAAGGGCCATCTGCATAAAGTGTAAAATCCAGAAAGGCAGGACAGGCCATGGAGAACTGGGAGCCTTGTTATGCTGACGGGCGGGATGTAAATTGCCAACAACCACCCGGGAGAAGTGTATGGTGTTTCCTGAAACATCTAAAAAACAAAGCAACAGAACGTAGGGCACTTCCACTTATGGTCCTATAGCTTAGGGAAATTAAAATCAAAAAGACACAGCCACCCCAAAGTTTGGGACGCCTCCGTTTACAAGAACCTCGTTTACCGTACAAGTTCAATATCACAGAAAGTGAAAAATGGATAAAGAACTTGTGGTACTTACGTACAATGCAGTATCACTCAGCAATGAAATCTATGTCATCAGGCACGTAGCAGCATAATGAGTGGATTCAGGTACGATGATTATAACTGAAATAAGTCACACAGAAAAAGAAACATCATAAGATATCACTAATACACGGAATGTAAACTTGGCTACACAGGAACTGCATTCCAAAACAGAACAGGGTCTCAAATTTAGAAAACCACCTTATGCTTGCTTAAGGGGAAAGGTGAGTTGGGGTGCTGCATAAAACCAGAGATTGAAATGAGCACAGATAAAGTTCCTTAAGCCAAATATGGAATAGACAAGAGCTACTCCTTGCTCAACGAAATGGACTCAACACCGCATATTAAACGCCTAAGAATGTACCTGACTAGTAAGTATCTTAAAACCTATGGATTGCTATGTCTCCGAAAGAGAATCAAGCATGTGTACAGGGGCATAAACGCAGCAGTGATAGGATTGGAGAGGTTCGGTGAGCAAATGAAGACGCTTTGAAGTCATATTGCATGGTACCCATTCCACGGGTTTCAACTACCCAGGTTTTAGGTATTCTTCCTTCAGCTAAAATATGCATGTGGAACCCAGAGTATGATCAACCATGTGATCGGGAGACGTGTTCAAATATGTCTCAGTTTTCCTCCCCTGGTACTCGGGTGCAACATTCCAGACGCTTTAATAACACTCTCCCCAGTTGGAGAGTCAGTCCCTTTAACCTCCTGTTTGGCCCAGTTTGCAATTTCTGTGGAAGATGAACAGGAATAGCGAGAACCAATGAGAGGCTAGCTGGAGGTGTCTGGACGGGCAAATTTAACTCTCATTTCCCACCAGGAAGAGGAAATAACCAAAGGCTCAGCGTGCCGTACCGGAACCAGATTAGGGCCTGAAGCCATCCTGCGGTGTTGCGGCCAGCTCAAAAGAAAGCGAGTTGAAGAAAGGAGCTCAGGGGCACTATAATTCACAAACCTGCAGAGTTATAAATGACAGCTATCGTCCAAAAATAGACTGAAGTAAGGCTGCCAAGAGGACTTGAAAGCGGGGCAGAATTGCAGGAAACCGATTTCAGGAGGTAGACTGGAATTGCATTGAAAGCATAGGAAAAGAGGCAGAACATCCACAATGATGCACTTGGCCAAAAAGGGCGTATGCGTTTTTTCCTGAATATATTCAGGAAAAAACGCATACGCCCTTTTTGGCCAACCAAGCAAGCTTGCAAAGGAAATCTGCACTACAATGAAGTCTCACTTCCCCCCGGTCAAAAGGGCCATCTGAAAAAAGTGTAAAATCCAGAAAGGCAGGACTGGCCATGGAGAACTGGGAGCCTTGTTATGCTGATGGGCGGGATGTAAATTGCCAACAACCACTCGGGAGAAGTGTATGGTGTTTCCTGAAACATCTAAAAAACAAAGCAACAGAACCTAGTGCACTTCCACTTATGGTCCTATAGCTTAGGGAAATTAAAATCAAAAAGACACAGCCACCCCAAAGTTTGGAACGGCTCTGTTTACAAGAACCTCGTTTACAGTACAAGTTCAACATCGCAGAAAGTGAAAAATGGATAAAGAAGTTGTGGTATTTACTTACAAAGCAATATCACTCAGCAATGAAATCTGTGTCATCAGGCCCTTAGCAGCACAATGAGTGGATTCAGGTATGATGATTCTAACTGAAATAAGTCACACAGAAAAAGAAACATCATAAGATATCAGTAATACACGGAATGTAAACTTGGCTACACAGGAACTGAATTACAGAACAGAACAGGGTCTCAAATTTAGAAAACCAACTTATGCTTGCTTAAGGGGAAAGGTGAGTTGGGGTGCTGCATAAAACCAGAGATTGAAATGAGCACAGATAAAGTTACTTAAGCCAAATATGGAATAGACATGAGCTACTCCTTGCTCAACGAAATGGACTCAACACCGCATATTAAACGCCTAAGAATGTACCTGACTAGTAAGTATCTTAAAACCTATGGATTGCTATGTCTCCGAAAGAGAATCAAGCATGTGTACAGGGGCATGAACGCAGCAGTGATAGGATTGGAGAGGTTCGGTGAGCAAATGAAGACCCTTTGAAGTCATATTGCATGGTACCCATTACACGGGTCTCAACTCTCCAGGTTTAAGGTATTCTTCCTTCAGCTAAAACATGCATGTGGAACCCAAGTATGATCAACCATGTGAACGGGAGACATGTTCAAATATGTCTCAGTTTTCCTCCCCTGGTACTCGGGTGCAACATTCCAGACCCTTTACTAACACTCTCCCAACTTGGAGAGTCAGCGCCTTTAACCTCCTGTTTGGCCCAGTTTGCAATTTCTGCGGAAGATGAACAGGAATAGGGAGAACCAATGAGAGACTAGCTGGAGGTGTCTGGACGGGCAAATTTAACTCTCATTTCCCACCAGGAAGAAGAAATAACCAAAGGCTCAGCGTGCCGTGCCGGAACCAGATTAGGGCCTGAAGCCATCCTGCGGTGTTGCGAGCAGCTCAAAAGAAAGCGAGTTGAAGAAAGGAGCTCAGGGTCTCTGTAATTCACAAACCTGCATAGTTATAAATGACAGCTATCGTCCAAAAATATACTGAAGTAAGGCTGCCAAGAGGACTTGAAAGCGGGGCAGAATTGCAGGATACCGATTTCAGGAGGTAGACTGGAATTGCATTGAAAGCATAGGAAAAGAGGCAGAACGTCCACAATGATGCACTTGGCCAAAAAGGGCGTATGCGTTTTTTCCTGAATATATTCAGGAAAAAACGCATACGCCCTTTTTGGCCAACCAAGCAAGCTTGCAAAGGAAATCTGCACTACAATGAAGTCTCACTTCCCCCCGGTCAAAAGGGCCATCTGAAAAAAGTGTAAAATCCAGAAAGGCAGGACAGGCCATTGAGAACTGGGAGCCTTGTTATGCTGATGGGCGGGATGTAAATTGCCAACAGACACTCGGGAGATGTGTATGGTGTTTCCTGAAACATCTAAAAAACAAAGCAACAGAGCCTAGGGCACTTCCACTTATGGTCCTATAGCTTAGGGAAATTAATATCAAAAAGACACAGCAACCCCAAAATTTGGGATGGCTCTTTTTACAGACATCTCTTCTACGGCACAAGTTAAATATCCCAGAGAGCTAATAATGGATAAAGAAGTTGTGGTACTTATGTACAACAGAATACCACTCAGCAATGAAATCTATGTCACCAGGCCCGTACCAGCATAATGAGTGCATTGAGGCACGATGATTCTAAGTGAAATAAGTCACACAGAAAAAGAAACATCATAAGGTATCACTAATACACAGAATGTGAACTTGGCTACACATGAACTGAATTACAAAACAGAACAGGGTCTCAAGTTTAGAAAACCAACTTATGCCTGCTTAAGGGGGAAGGTGAGTTGGGGTGCTGCATAAAAGCAGAGTTTGAAATTAGCACAGATACCGTTCCATAAGCCAAATATGTAATAGACAAGAGCTACCCCTTGCTCAACGAAGTGGATTCAACAATGAGGTATCACCTCACACCTGGTAGAATAGGCATCATTGAAAATCTACAAACAAAAAATGCTGGAAAGGGTGTGCAGAAAAGGAACCCTCTTCCACTATTGTTGGGAATATAAATTGATACAGTCATTATGGAGAACAATATGGAATTTCTTAAGAAACTAACAATAGAATTACCATATGATACAGCAATCCCAGTACTGGACATATACCCAGACAAAACCATAAATCAAAAAGAGTCATTCACCGCAATGTTGATTGCATCACTATTTACAATATCGAGGTAATGGAAGCAACCTAAATGCCCACAGACAGACGAATGCATAAAGCTGTGGTACATATATAAAATGGAATATTACTCAGCCATGAAAAGGAATGAAATTGGGTCATTTGTAGAGACGTCGATGGATCTAGAGACTGTCATACAGAGTGAAGTAAGTCAGAAAGAGAAAAACAAATCTTGTATATTCATGCATATATGTGGAACCTAGAAAAACTGTACAGATTAACCATTTTGCAAGGCATAAATAGAGCAACAGATGTAGACAACAAACGTATGGACAACAAGGGGGGAAAGCTGTTGGGGGGGTGGTGGTGGGAGGAGTTGAGAGACTGGGATTGGCATGTATACATTTATATGTATAAAATAGATAACCAATAAGAACCTGCTGTATAAAAATATAAAATAAAATTCAAAATTAAAAAGAAGTAAAATTTAAAAAATAAAACAGAAAAAACAATTATTCCCTGCACATACATGTATTTATATGAATAAATTATTTCCATGCTTATATCTGTAAATACAAAAAAGAGGAATAAAATCTACCTTGAACCAAAAACGAAAAAGAGAAAAAAAACACAGAACCCACCAGTTACACAGAGGAAAACCGTATCAGGGCACTTGCTCCAGTTGTAAACAATTCTGAAGTTGGTCAGTGGTGGGGAATCGTCTCCCATTCAGCCAGCAGCCCCCACGCAACAAGCGTCCTCATTGCAAAGCTGGGGCACCGTGCCGAGGCATCTGTGAGTAAACGTGAGCTGAGCCCCAGGCCAGTTGCTGCTGAACTATTCCCACCCGTCCCAGGTAAAACACCTGAATATATACAAGGACTTGAAAGCCTAGAGGAAGGGCCATAGAGCCACACGAGTGACAGCATGCCGGCCGACTTGGTGCCTGCAGGCCAGCCAGGATGGTCCTGGCCCTGGGTGCTCTTCTGGAAGATTTCCATTTCCCTGCCTGAGATACCCGTCCTGTCCCTGCCCCCACTGCTTTTTTCCTTCCTCACCTCTGCCCAGGGAGAAATTCCAGCAGCAGGTATGGGTGACACATCCTCTTCTTTAGCAGGTGGCAGCCTGGCAACTGCTGCAGAAAGTCCAGCAGAGCCCCACTCACACTGGGCCACCCACAAAGCCGTGGCCTCTCACTCCCTCCCACCAGCCCAGCCCCGAGACTGCTGACAGGGCAGAGAAAATGGCGTCAGGCACGGCTGCAGGGGCTCTTGCTGCCTGGAGTGGTATTTATATTGATCTCAACCCAGGCACACCTGGGGAGGGCTGGCCGGCACGGTAAGGCTGCCCAGGTCAGCCAATCATCACCCCTCAGGGGCTCACAGTTGCAGAAAATGGAACTTGCTGAACCGGCCAGGTCCAAGGAACAGGTGTGGGCTCCTGAGAGTCAGGATAGACAAGGGGCTGCAGCTTTGGCTTGTTTTCTAATCATTTTATCTGGCCCATGAGTGGGAGACAACTTCAAGAAAACCCTCTCCTAATGAGAGGAACCCAGGAGTCAGGGAGAGGAGGGGTGGGTGGTGGTTGGAGACAGAGGCCTGGTGCCCCGGGTGCAGTGGAAGTCTCTGGAAGACCAGGTGGAGGGAGGCCTCACGGAGTGATGCCCAGGGTCACAGACCTGTCGCAGCTGCTGTTTGTTAGTTCAAGTCCTGCTCTGAGGTGCTCTGTGTCAGCTCTGAGCGACAGGTGAGCTGGGGGTGCTCTGCAATGAGGGCTATGTGCACGGTTCCTGTGTGCCCAGCCCTGCCACGGTACCTGCAAGGGTAGCTCTGTATCCTGGGAGGGGCCTGACCACGAGAGCCCCGTGGGCTGGGGTGGGGGTGGGGTACCTGCCCAGGTGAGCTCCATATTCTGGGATTGGTCTGACCACGAGAGCCCCATGGGCTGCTGGGGACCTGGTAAAGGATGTCAGGACAGTCAGTGAAGCCACCGAGGATATACCTCCAGTTGCTCCTAATTCCTACACCCTGCTGGTCATTCTACCAACCACCAGGACATGGTATTCTGTATTAGTCTTCAATGATGCCTTCTTTTGTATTCCATTAGTCCCAGAGTCACAAGAAATTTTGGCTTGTGAGTGGCAGGACTCAACATACAACTAAAACAATACTTCCGGGCCGTCTGGCCCCAAGGGTGCAAAAATTCCCACACCATCTTTGGGGAAAGCTTAGCTAAAGACCTAAAAGTTCTACCTCTGGAAAAGGAAACCCTCCTTCAATATGCAGACGACATTCTGATCACCAGCCCTACTAAGGAGGCCTCTGAACTACCAAGCCAATAAAGGATAGAAGTTGTCCAAGAAAAAGCTCAAATATCACAGACTGCGGTGACCTGCCTGGGCTTCATTCTCACAGAAGGTCAGAGAAGCCCATCCCAGGAAAGGGAAGAAACCATTTTCAGCCTTACCCCTTTCTAAAACTAGAAGACAGCTTAGGGGTTCCTGGGGAGGCCAGGGTTTGCTGCTTCTGGATCCCTAGCTACAGTCTACTAGCTGGGCCTCTATATGAAACACTGAAAGGAAAAGATGATGATCCTTTTGAATAGAATCCAGAAGTGGCCTTTCAAGAATGGAAAGAGCAGTCAATTCAGACCCTTGCCCTGGAACTCCCTAATTTAGCTAAACCCTTTGACCTTTACATTCCCGGTGAAAGGTGAATCGCCATTGGAGAATTAGTGCAAAAACTGGGACCACTTGAAATGGAACAATGCAAGAATGCCATCCAGGTAGGATAAACTACGGTCACTAAGGGGCTTGGCCCACTGCCACATCTGGCCAAGATACTGGCGGTATCTAAAAACCTGGAAATCAGCAGCCCAAAAGGCCACCTCCCTCCTAAGGGAAAAGGACCCCACGTGGTGATCCTAACCACCAACCATGCCCTGAAGTTGCAGGGTTCGCTCCATGGGCACACCGACCTCGAGTGAGGAGGCCCTCCAACTCCAACATCCAGAGAGATAACCGGGGGCAACAGGGCACCATGACGACTCGTGTGAACATCACTTGACCTGGAGTTTCTCTCATAAAACAACAAGAGTGTGTCCCAAAAGAGTAGACTACTGCTTGCAGGACTTACTGCACCCAGAGGGGAGCTAATAATCTTGGCGGGGGAACAGTATACCACACTGTCACCATAGAAAAGCCGACAGACACCGTGATGATGGTGGCCAATAAGACCGGCTGGACTCCTGTTTACTTCAAAAGGCTGTTGACTCAGTAGCCATCATGGTCCTTGATCACCACTGACCCTGGACTGTCTGGGAGTTGAGCGGGCAGGGCTCTGACACCTGGTGCTGTTTGTACGTTAATTCAGGGGCCTAACTGAAGAAAGCGCAGACTACTGGTCAGAGCATCTAGGCTGGCAGAGACGGTCAGCCTAAGGTGGCTGAACAAATGTGGGGCGGGGTGAAACCGGCCCCCACAGCGTCTCTGCACATCTCTTTCCTGGACCCTTAAAGGTCATTAGAATCTATAACACTTCCAATGCTGGTGCTCAGGTGGACGAGCAGGGAGACAGGGGTCCTGGGGACAATCAACGTCACCGGGAGGCTGCTGGGGAGAAGCTCTGACCCTCGCCCCAGGGTATGAGGGCTCCCAACTCAGCACTCAGCAGTTACAGAAGAAGGGTCTGCACCCTCAGCACTCCAAGAATGAGGAACGGGACAAAAGGCAGAGGAGGGGTTTGTCCCCAGCAAAGCCCATTAAAAATCCCTGGGAGATAAAAATAGAATCTGGGCAATAAAGTCAAGTCTAACCTTTTTTATCCTTTGTGCTTTGTCTAATTTCACGTACTCCTAGGGTCCCGCATGCAGAGGTTCCACACCCGGCACTTCAGACCAGATTTCCTAGTGCAGAATGGCTGGGTCGACACCTCAGCTCCTGGGGCCCAGTGCAGACTCCACGATATAGAGCCTGAGCTACAGCCAACCCGGCCCTCGAGAGCTCCGCCGCCTCCCTCCCTCCCACTGACTCTGACAGGATCTCTACACAGCAGCCCAGCCCACAGCCCACGGGGTAGTGCATGCTCTCACCTTTCCATTCTCTGATCAAAATATAAAGTTTCCTTTGCTTGTGAACCAAACTCAGTCTCGATCTGTTGGCCCCAATGACACTGGGCAGGGGGACACTTGTTGGGGTCCACTCTGGAGGATCAGTAACAGAAATTGAGACTATTGTAACCTCAATGAACAGATGTGTGAGCCAAACTGTAGTTAACATAGAACAGTGTATAAGGCTCGGGTAAAATAAGATGTTTTTAACACTTCCATTTGATATTTCCATCACTTTTTATAAGCAAGTTCAGTGAAAAGGTTTGTCTTATTTGTCAGGTCAATATTAGAGAAACGAAGTGATTTCTTTCCAAGGATGTACAGCTAATAATCTTGGTTAAACCTTCAATCTTGTTTTAAATGCTTTTCCATTGAAAATGATACCTCTCTTTCAGCTCCCCCATTTCTGAGAAGTATAAAATCTTATAATTTATTATTACCAAAGGGGAAAGGTGGGAGGAGGGATAAATTAACAGTTTGGAATGAACACATACACACTGCTATGTATAAAATAGATCATCAACAAGGAACTACTGTATAGCACAGGGAACTACACTCAACATTTTGCAATAACCTATAAGGGGAAATAATCTGAAAAAGAATAGATATTTTTATTGACATCATCTATCAATGACAGTTAAAGTGTAGCCTAAGGGAAGCTGGTGGTGAGTGCTTCTGACCCTGAAGACTTCAATCATCTAAAGTTTGGACTCTGCCTACTTCCCAAGGCCCTTAATGAACATATGTGTAGCCGTAGCTTAAAAACTTCCCCAGTTTGGGTTTCGGGGAGACACTGATTTTGAAAAAGCCCTGGTGTTCTCCTTACATGAATGGGACTCTTCCTACTGCTAAAACATGTCTGTCACACCCAGAGGATGGTATACCGTCTGATCGGGAAGAGTTTGGAAAAGGCATCTCATCTCCTCATCTCCTGGTGCTCGGGTTCACCCCTCCAGCGTCTTTACTAACAGTCTCCCCACTTGGAGATGTCAGCACTGTCAACATCCTGTTGCGTACAGTTTGGAATTTGTCCAGAGGATGAAGCGGAAGGATGAGGAACAATGAGAGACAAGTCCTAGGTGTTCAGACAGGCACATGTCACTCTAATTTCCAATCAGGAAGACGAATTGACCAAAGGCTAGGGTTGCCCATGGAAACAGTATAGGGCTTGAGGAAATCCCGCTGCTTTGTGGCCAGTTCCCATAAACACGAGTTGAACAATGGAACTCAGGGGCAGTAAAATTCACAAAACTGCAGAGTTGAAAATATCCATCACTGAAAAATGTCTTGAGGAAAGTCAGAGAAAAGGACTTGTAAGCAAGGGAGAATGGCAGGAAAGGGATTTGAGGAGGTAGAAAGGACTCGCCATTAAGCACAAGAAAAGGAGCTGAACATTGCCAACATTGCAGTTGGCCAAAAAGGGTGTATGCGTTCTTTTCTGTATATATTCAAGAAAAGGGCATACACTTTTTTAGCCAACCAAACAGGTGGGCACTGGAAGTCAATACTACAAAAGATATCACTTCGCATCAGTCAGAAGAGCCATCCTCATAAAGCGTAAACAACAGAAATGCAGGACAGGGCAACGAGAAGAGGGAGCCCTGTGAGACTTATAGTGGAAATGTATATTGCCAACGGCCATTCTGGAGAAGTGTATTGTGTTTACTAAAGCATCTAAAAAATGAGCTACAGAGCATAGGGCACTTGCACTCATGGGCGTATATCTTGGGAAAAACAAAAATCGAGAGGACACAGGCACCCCAATGTTTACCCCCTCTCTGTTTAAAAGATCCTCGACTAGGATATAACTTAAATGTCTCTGGAGGGAAAAAATGGATAGAGATGTGGTACTTAGGTAGAGTGGAATATTATTCAGCCTGGAAATCAATGAAATATGGCCAGTTGTAACGACTCCAGAGGAGTTACGTATGATCATTCTAAGTGACAGAATTCAAAAAGAAAAAGACACATATCATAAGATATCACTTAAAGGTGGAATCCAAAATGGCTACACATGAAATAAATTACAAAACAAAAACATAGTCAAATATGTAGAAAACACGCATAAGGCTGCTAAACGGGAAAGGTGGGGAGGGGTGAGGCATCATCCAGGAGGTTGAAATTAGCAAAGATACCATTCCAAATACCAAACTGATAATCAACAAGGCCTACACGGTAGCTAAAAGAACTGCACTCAGCACACTCAAGTCACCGGAAAAGAATATATACGACTGGTAAGAATCTGAAAAAGAATTTATTGATGTCTCTCTGTACGCGAATCAAGTGGATGTACAGCAGCAAGAAACAGAGCTTTGAAAATCAGCTGTAACCAATATAGTAATAAATTGAAAAAAATAAACGACAGAGAGACAGAGAAAACCTCTTACAACTTTTCCTCAGGGACGGTGATGCAACATGGATTGAACACATCTAGACCCACAGCAGGATGAGACATAAGGCTGGAAACTGTTTGCGCTAAGAGAAATGTGAGGTTGGGTGAGGAAATGCACACCCTTTAAAGTAATACTACCTGGTACCCATTCAATGGGTCCCAAATCTGCAGGTTCAAGGGATCTTCCTACAGCTAAAACATGCATGGAAAACCCAGAGGACTGTACACCATGTGATCGGGAGATGTGTCTAAAATGCACCTCATTTATCCTCTCCTGGTGCTCCTGTTCACCATTCCAGCCACACTACTTAGAATCTCCCCACTTGGAGAATCAGCACATTTAAACTTCTGTTTCACACATTTTGCAAATTGTGAGGAGGATGAACGGGAAGAGGGGGAACCAATGAGAGAAGAGTTGTAGGGGTTTGGACGGGCACATATCACTCTAATTTCCCATTAAGAATAAGAATTAAAGAAAGGCTCAGCCTGCCTCGCCGGAGCCAAAATAGGGCCTGAAGCAATCCTGCGGGTTTGAGGCCAGCTCACAAAAGAGCAACTTAAAAAATGGAGCTCAGGGTCACTGCAATTCACAAACCTGCAGAGTTATAAATGAAAACTAACGTCCAAAAATATGTTGAGGTAAGGCAAAGAAGAGGATCTGAATGCAAGACAGAATTGCAAGAAACAGATTTCAAGAGATAGATTGGACTCGTCTTTAACGCACATGAAAAGCGGCAGAATTTCGACAATGATGCAGTTGGCCCAAAAGGGCGTATGCGTTTTTTCCTGATTATATCCAGGAAAAAACGCATACGCACTTTATGGGCAACGAAGCAAGCAAGCAATGCAAATGTGCACAACAAAGAAGTCTCACTTCCCACCGGTCAAAAGGGCCATCCTAAAAAATTGTAAAAACCAGAAATGCAGGACAGGCCATGGAGAACAGGGAGCCTTTATACGCTGATGGGCAGTGTGTGAACTGCCAAGAGCCACTCTGGAGAAGTGTATGGTGGTTCCTAAATCATCTAAAAAACAGAGCTACAGAGCATAGGACACTTCCAATCATGGGAGTATATCTAGGGAAGTCTAAAAATCAACAAGACACAAGCACACCACAGTTTAGGGCTACTCTGTTTACAAGAACCTCAACTTCAGTACACCTTAAATATCCCAGGAAAGAGAACAATGGATAAAGAAGATGTGGTACTTATGTACAATGGAATATCTCTTCACCATGAAATCAATGTAATAAGGCTAGTAGAAGGATAAAGAGTGGATTTAGGTCCGATAATACTACTTGAAATAAGTCAAACAGAAAAAGAAACATATCATAAGATATCACTTATAGAGGGAGGGTAAATATGGCTGCACAAGAAATGAATTACAGAACAGAACAGTGTCTCACATTTAGAAAACACACTTATGTCAGCTTAAGGGGAAAGGAGAGGTGGGGTGATGCATAAAACCAGAGTTTGAAATTAGCACAGATACCGTTCAATAAACCAAATAGGTATTAGACAAGATCTACACCTTGCTCAATGAACAGGCCTCAACACACCCTATACACCGCAGAGAAATATATCTGAGGAATAAGAATCTTAAAACCCATGTATTGATATATCTCCATAAGGGAATCAAGTGTGTGCAGAGCGGCACAAACACAGCAGTGAAAAGGAGCTAAACCCCATTATAGAAATAAATTTTAAAAACAAAACGCTGAAACAATGAAAGAGAGAAAAATTCTTACAAAATTCGCTCAGGGGCTGTGATGCAACCTGGATTGACCACATATAAACCCACAGCTGGATAAGACATAAGGCTGGACACTTGGGGCTGACAGGATTGGTGAGCTTTGGTGAGCAACTGCTGAAAGTTTAATGCAATACTTCATGCTACTCAGTCCAAGGGTCCCAACACTCCAGGTTGAAGGGAATCTTCCTACAGCTAAACCATGCTTGGGAAACCCAGCGACTGGTATACCATATGATCGGGAAAGGTTTCTAAAACGCACCTCATTTTTCCTCTCCTGGGGCTCCGGATCGACATTCCAGCCGCTTTACTAACAACATCCCCACATGGAGTCAATGCCTTTAAGTTCTGGTATCGCACAGTCTGCAGTTAGTGCAGAGGATGAATGGGAATAGGGGGAACCAGTGAGAAACTAGCTGTAGCGGTTTCAATGGGCACATGTCACTCTAATATCACATCAGTAAGAAGAATTAACCAAAGGCACAGCAGGTGCCCCAGAAGAAAAATAGGGCTTCAAGGAATCCTGTGGTTATGGGGCAATACCACAAAAATAAGAGCTAAAAAATGGAGCTAAGGGCCACTGCAATTCAAAAACCTGCAGAGTTATAAAGGCCAACTATTTTTAAAAAATATATTGAGGTAAGGCTATGAAGAGGCATTGAAAGCAAGGCAGAATTGCAGGAAACCGATTTCAGGAGGTAGACTGGAATTGCATTGAAAGCATATGAAGAGAGTCAGAAACTCGACAATGATGCACTTGGCCAAAAAGGGCGTATGCGTTTTTTCCTGAATATATTCAGGAAAAAACGCATACGCCCTTTTTGGCCAACCAAGCAAGCTTGCAAAAGAAATCTGCACTACAATGAAGTCTCATTTCCACCTGGTCAAAAGGGCCATCTGAAAAAAGTGTAAAATCCATAAAGGCACGACAGGCCATGGAGAACTGGGAGCCTTCTTATGCTGATGGGCGGGATGTAAATTGCCAACAGCCACTCTGGAGAAGTGTATGGTGTTTCCTGAAACATCTAAAAAACAAAGCAACAGAACCTAGGGCACTTCCACTTATGGTCCTATAGCTTAGGGAAATTAAAATCAAAAAGACACAGCCACCCCAAAGTTTGGGACGGCTCTGTTTACAAGAACCTCGTTTACAGTACAAGTTCAATATCGCAGAAAGTGAAAAATGGATAAAGGACTTGTGGTACTTACGTACAATGCAGTATCACTCAGCAATGAAATCTATGTCATCAGGCCCGTAGCAGCATAATGAGTGGATTCAGGTATGATGATTCTAACTGAAATAAGTCACACAGAAAAGAAACATCATAAGGTATCACTAATACACAGAATGTGAACTTGGCTACACATGAACTGAATTACAAAACAGAACAGTGTCTCAAATTTAGAAAACCAACTTATGCTTGTTTAAGGGGAAAGGTGAGTTGGGGTGCTGCATAAAACCAGAGATTGAAATGAGCACAGATAAAGTTCCTTAAGCCAAATATGGAATAGACAAGAGCTACTCCTTGCTCAACGAAATGGACTCAATACCCCATATTAAACGCCTAAGAATGTACCTGACTAGTAAGTATCTTAAAACCTATGGATTGCTATGTCTCCAAAAGAGAATCAAGCGTGTGTACAGGGGCATAAACGCAGCAGTGATAGGATTGGAGAGGTTCGGTGAGCAAATGAAGACCCTTTGAAGTCATATTGCATGGTACCCATTACACGGGTCTCAACTCTCCAGGTTTAAGGTATTCTTCCTTCAGCTAAAACATGCATGTGGAACCCAGAGTATGATCAACCGTGTGAACGGGAGACATGTTCAAATATGTCTCAGTTTTCCTCCCCTGGTACTCGGGTGCAACATTCCAGACGCTTTACTAACACTCTCTCCACTTGGAGAGTCAGCACCTTTAACCTCCTGTTTGGCCCCGTTTGCAATTTCTGCGGAAGATGAACAGGAATAGGGAGAACCAATGAGAGACTAGCGGGAGGTGTCTGGACGGGCAAATTTAACTCTCATTTCCCACCAGAAAGAGGAAATAAACAAAGGCTCAGCATGCCGTGCCGGAACCAGATTAGGGCCTGAAGCCATCCAGCGGTGTTGCAGCCAGCTCACAAGAAAACGAGTTGAAGAAAGGAGCTCAGGGGCACTGTAACTCACAAACCTGTAGAGTTATAAATGACAGCTATCGTCCAAAAATAGACTGAAGTAAGGCTGCCAAGAGGACTTGAAAGCGGGGCAGAATTGCAGGAAACCGATTTCAGGAGGTAGACTGGAATTGCATTGAAAGCATAGGAAAAGAGGCAGAACGTCCACAATGATGCACTTGGCCAAAAAGGGCGTATGCGTTTTTTCCTGAATATATTCAGGAAAAAACGCATACGTCCTTTTTGGCCAACCAAGCAAGCTTGCAAAGGAAATCTGTACTACAATGAAGTCTCACTTCCCCCCGGTCAAAAGGGCCATCTGAAAAAAGTGTAAAATCCAGAAAGGCAGGACAGGCCATGGAGAACTGGGAGCCTTGTTTTGCTGATGGGCGGGATGTAAATTGCCAACAGACACTCGGGAGAAGTGTATGGTGTTTCCTGAAACATCGAAAAAACAAAGCAACAGAGCCTAGGGCACTTCCACTTATGGTCCTATAGCTTAGGGAAATTAAAATCAAAAAGACACAGCCACCCCAAAGTTTGGGACGGCTCTGTTTACAAGAACCTCGTTTACAGTACAAGTTCAACATGGCAGAAAGTGAAAAATGGATAAAGAAGTTGTGGTATTTACTTACAAAGCAATATCACTCAGCAATGAAATCTATGTCATCAGGCCTGTAGCATCATAATGAGTGGATTCAGGTATGATGATTCTAACTGAAATAAGTCACACAGAAAAAGAAACATCATAAGATATCAGTAATACACGGAATGTAAACTTGGCTACACAGGAACTGAATTACAGAACAGAACAGGGTCTCAAATTTAGAAAACCAACTTATGCTTGCTTAAGGGGAAAGGTGAGTTGGGGTGCTGCATAAAACCAGAGATTGAAATGAGCACAGATAAAGTTCCTTAAGCCAAATATGGAATAGACAAGAGCTACTCCTTGCTCAACGAAATGGACTCAACACCGCATATTAAACGCCTAAGAATGTACCTGACTAGTAAGTATCTTAAAATCTATGGATTGCTATGTCTCCGAAAGAGAATCAAGCATGTGTACAGGGGCATAAACGCAGCAGTGAAAGGATTGGAGAGGTTCGGTGAGCAAATGAAGACCCTTTGAAGTCATATTGCATGGTACCCATTCCACGGGTTTCAACTACCCAGGTTTAAGGTATTCTTCCTTCAGCTAAAACATGCATGTGGAACCAAGAGTATGATCATCCGTGTGAACGGGAGACGTGTTCAAATATGTCTCAGTTTTCGTACCCTGGTACTCGGGTGCAACATTCCAGACGCTTTACTAACACTCTCCTGACTTGGAGAGTCAGCACCTTTAACCTCCTGTTTGGCCCAGTTTGCAATTTCTGCGGAAGATGAACAGGAATAGCGAGAACCAATGAGAGACTAGCTGGAGGTGTCTGGACGGGCAAATTTAACTCTCATTTCCCACCAGGAAGAGGAATTAACCAAAGGCTCAGCATGCCGTGCCAGAACCAGATTAGGGCCTGAAGCCATCCTGCGGTGTTGCGGCCAGGTCACAAGAAAGCGAGTTGAAGAAAGGAGCTCAGGGGCACTGTATTTCACAAACCTGCAGAGTTATAAATGACAGCTATCGTCCAAAAATAGACTGAAGTAAGGCTGCCAAGAGGACTTGAAAGCGGGGCAGCATTGCAGGAAACCGATTTCAGGAGGTAGACTGGAATTGCATTGAAAACATAGGAAAAGAGGCAGAACGTCCACAATGATGCACTTGGCCAAAAAGGGCGTATGCGTTTTTTCCTGAATATATTCAGGAAAAAACGCATACGCCCTTTTTGGCCAACCAAGCAAGCTTGCAAAGGAAATCTGCACTACAATGAAGTCTCACTTCCCCCCGGTCAAAAGGGCCATCTGAAAAAAGTGTAAAATCCAGAAAGTCAGGACAGGCCATGGAGAACTGGGAGCCTTCTTATGCTGATGGGCGGGATGTAAATTGCCAACAACCACTCCGGACAAGTGTATGGTGTTTCCTGAAACATCTAAAAAACAAAGCAACAGAACCTAGGGCACTTCCACTTATGGTCCTATAGCTTAGGGAAATTAAAATCAAAAAGACACAGCCACCCCAAAGTTTGGGACGCCTCTGTTTACAAGAACCTCGTTTAGAGTACAAGTTCAACATCGCAGAAAGTGAAAAATGGATAAAAAAGTTGTGGTATTTACTTACAAAGCAATATCACTCAGCAATGAAATCTGTGTCATCAGGCACTTAGCAGCACAATGAGTGGATTCAGGTATGATGATTCTAACTGAAATAAGTCACACAGAAAAAGAAACATCATAAGATATCAGTAATACACGGAATGTAAACTTGGCTACACAGGAACTGAATTACAGAACAGAACAGGGTCTCAAATTTAGAAAACCAACTTATGCTTGCTTAAGGGGAAAGGTGAGTTGGGGTGCTGCATAAAACCAGAGATTGAAATGAGCACAGATAAAGTTCCTTAAGCCAAATATGGAATAGACAAGAGCTACTCCTTGCTCAACGAAATGGACTCAACACCGCATATTAAACGCCTAAGAATGTACCTGACTAGTAAGTATCTTAAAATCTATGGATTGCTATGTCTCCGAAAGAGAATCAAGCATGTGTACAGGGGCATAAACGCAGCAGTGAAAGGATTGGAGAGGTTCGGTGAGCAAATGAAGACCCTTTGAAGTCATATTGCATGGTACCCATTCCACGGGTTTCAACTACCCAGGTTTAAGGTATTCTTCCTTCAGCTAAAACATGCATGTGGAACCAAGAGTATGATCATCCGTGTGAACGGGAGACGTGTTCAAATATGTCTCAGTTTTCGTACCCTGGTACTCGGGTGCAACATTCCAGACGCTTTACTAACACTCTCCTGACTTGGAGAGTCAGCGCCTTTAACCTCCTGTTTGGCCCAGTTTGCAATTTCTGCGGAAGATGAACAGGAATAGCGAGAACCAATGAGAGACTAGCTGGAGGTGTCTGGACGGGCAAATTTAACTCTCATTTCCCACCAGGAAGAGGAAATAACCAAAGGCTCAGCGTGCCGTGCCGGGACCAGATTAGGGCCTGAAGCCATCCTGCGGTGTTGCGGCCAGCTCACAAGAAAGCGAGTTGAAGAAAGGAGCTCAGGGGCACTGTAATTCACAAACCTGCAGAGTTATAAATGACAGCTATCGTCCAAAAATAGACTGAAGTAAGGCTGCCAAGAGGACTTGAAAGCGGGGCAGAATTGCAGGAAACCGATTTCAGGAGGTAGACTGGAATTGCATTGAAAGCATAGGAAAAGAGGCAGAACGTCCACAATGATGCACTTGGCCAAAAAGGGCGTATGCGTTTTTTCCTGAATATATTCAGGAAAAAACGCATACGCCCTTTTTGGCCAACCAAGCAAACTTGCAAAGGAAATCTGCACTACAATGAAGTCTCACTTCCCCCCGGTCAAAAGCGCCATCTGAAAAAAGTGTAAAATCCAGAAAGGCAGGACAGGCCATGGAGAACTGGGAGCCTTGTTATGCAGATGGGCGGGATGTAAATTGCCAACAGACACTCCGGAGAAGTGTATGGTGTTTCCTGAAACATCTAAAAAACAAAGCAACAGAACCTAGGACACTTCCACTTATGGTTCTATAGCTTAGGGAAATTAAAATCAAAAAGACACAGCCACCCCAAAGTTTGGAACAGCTCTGTTTACAGGAACCTCGTTTACAGTACAAGTTCAACATCGCAGAAAGTGAAAAATGGATAAAGAACTTGTGGTATTTACTTACAAAGCAATATCACTCAGCAATGAAATCTGTGTCATCAGGCCCTTAGCAGCACAATGAGTGGATTCAGGTATGATGATTCTAACTGAAATAAGTCACACAGAAAAAGAAACATCATAAGATATCAGTAATACACGGAATGTAAACTTGGCTACACAGGAACTGAATTACAGAACAGAACAGGGTCTCAAATTTAGAAAACCAACTTATTCTTGCTTAAGAGTAAAGGTGAGTTGGGGTTCTGCATAAAACCAGAGATTGAAATGAGCACAGATAAAGTTCCTTAAGCCAAATATGGAATAGACAAGAGCTACTCCTTGCTCAACGAAATGGACTCAACACCGCATATTAAACGCCTAAGAATGTACCTGTCTAGTAAGTATCTTAAAACCTATGGATTGCTATGTCTCCGAAAGAGAATCAAGCATGTGTACAGGGGCATAAACGCAGCAGTGATAGGATTGGAGAGGTTCGTGAGCAAATGAAGACCCTTTGAAGTCATATTGCATGGTACCCATTCCACGGGTTTCAACTACCCAGGTTTTAGGTATTCTTCCTTCAGCTAAAACATGCATGTGGAACCCAGAGTGTGATCAACCATGTGATCGGGAGACGTGTTCAAATATGTCTCAGTTTTCGTACCCTGGTACTCGGGTGCAACATTCCAGACGCTTTACTAACACTCTCCCGACTTGGAGAGTCAGTCCCTTTAACCTCCTGTTTGGCCCAGTTTGCAATTTCTGTGGAAGATGAACAGGAATAGCGAGAACCAATGAGAGACTAGCTGGAGGTGTCTGGACGGGCAAATTTAACTCTCATTTCCCACCAGGAAGAGGAATTAACCAAAGGCTCAGCGTGCCGTGCCGGAACAAGATTAGGGCCTGAAGCCATCCTGCGGTGTTGCGGCCAGCTCACAAGAAATCGAGTTGTAGAAAGGAGCTCAGGGTCACTGTAATTCACAACCCTGCAGAGTTATAAATGACAGCTATCGTCCAAAAATAGACTGAAGTAAGGCTGCCAAGAGGACTTGAAAGCGGGGCAGAATTGCAGGAAACCGATTTCAGGAGGTAGACTGAAATTGCATTGAAAGCATAGGAAAAGAGGCAGAACGTCCACAATGATGCACTTGGCCAAAAAGGGCGTATGCGTTTTTTCCTGAATATATTCAGAAAAAAACGCATACGCCCTTTTTGGCCAACCAAGCAAGCTTGCAAAGGAAATCTGCACTACAATGAAGTCTCACTTCCCCCCGGTTAAAAGGGCATTCTGAAAAAAGTTTAAAATCCATAAAGGCACGACAGGCCATGGAGAACTGGGAGCCTTCTTATGCTGATGGGCGGGATGTAAATTGCCAACAGCCACTCTGGAGAAGTGTATGGTGTTTCCTGAAACATCTAAAAAACAAAGCAACAGAGCCTAGGGCACTTCCACTTATGGTCCTATAGCTTAGGGAAATTAAAATCAAAAAGACACAGCCACCCCAAAGTTTGGGACGCCTCTGTTTACAAGAACCTCGTTTACAATACAAGTTCAACATCGCAGAAAGTGAAAAATGGATAAAGAAGTTGTGGTATTTACTTACAAAGCAATATCACTCAACAATGAAATCTGTGTCATCAGGCCCTTAGCAGCACAATGAGTGGATTCAGGTATGATGATTCTAACTGAAATAAGTCACACAGAAAAAGAAACATCATAAGATATCAGTAATACACAGAATGTAAACTTGGCTACACAGGAACTGAATTACAGAACAGAACAGGGTCTCAAATTTAGAAAACCAACTTATGCTTGCTTAAGGGTAAAGGTGAGTTGGGGTGCTGCATAAAACCAGAGATTGAAATGAGCACAGATAAAGTTCCTTAAGTCAAATATGGAATAGACAAGAGCTACTCCTTGCTCAACGAAATGGACTCAACACCGCATATTAAACGCCTAAGAATGTACCTGACTAGTAAGTATCTTAAAACCTATGGATTGCTATGTCTCCAAAAGAGAATCAAGCATGTGTACAGGGGCATAAAAGCAGCAGTGATAGGATTGGAGAGGTTCGGTGAGCAATTGAAGACACTTTGAAGTCATATTGCATGGTACCCATTACACGGGTCTTAACTCTCCAGGTTTAAGGTATTCTTCCTTCAGCTAAAACATGCATGTGGAACCCAAGTATGATCAACCATGTGAACGGGAGACGTGTTCAAATATGTCTCAGTTTTCCTCCCCTGGTACTCGGGTGCAACATTCCAGATGCTTTAATAACACTCTCCCCACTTGGAGAGTCAGCGCCTTTAACCTCCTGTTTGGCCCAGTTTGCAATTTCTGCGGAAGATGAACAGGAATAGTGAGAACCAATGAGAGGCTAGCTGGAGGTGTCTGGATGGGCAAATTTAACTCTCATTTCCCACAAGGAAGAGGAAATAACCAAAGGTTCAGCGTGCCGTGCCAGAACCAGATTAGGGCCTGAAGCCATCCTGCGGTGTTGCGGCCAGGTCACAAGAAAGCGAGTTGAAGAAAGGAGCTCAGGGGCACTGTAATTCACAAACCTGCAGAGTTATAAATGACAGCTATCGTCCAAAAATAGACTGAAGTAAGGCTGCCAAGAGGACTTGAAAGCGGGGCAGAATTGCAGGAAACCGATTTCAGGAGGTAGACTGGAATTGCATTGAAAGCATAGGAAAAGAGGCAGAACGTCCACAATGATGCACTTGGCCAAAAAGGGCGTATGCGTTTTTTCCTGAATATATTCAGGAAAAAACGCATACGCCCTTTTTGGCCAACCAAGCAAGCTTGCAAAGGAAATCTGCACTACAATGAAGTCTCACTTCCCCCCCGGTCAAAAGGGCCATCTGAAAAAAGTGTAAAATCCAGAAAGGCAGGACAGGCCATGGAGAACTGGGAGCCTTGTTATGCAGATGGGCGGGATGTAAATTGCCAACAGACACTCGGGAGAAGTGTATGGTGTTTCCTGAAACATCTAAAAAACAAAGCAACAGAACCTAGGGCACTTCCACTTATGGTTCTATAGCTTAGGGAAATTAAAATCAAAAAGACACAGCCACCCCAAAGTTTGGAACAGCTCTGTTTACAGGAACCTCGTTTACAGTACAAGTTCAACATCGCAGAAAGTGAAAAATGGATAAAGAACTTGTGGTATTTACTTACAAAGCAATATCACTCAGCAATGAAATCTGTGTCATCAGGCCCTTAGCAGCACAATGAGTGGATTCAGGTATGATGATTCTAACTGAAATAAGTCACACAGAAAAAGAAACATCATAAGATATCAGTAATACACGGAATGTAAACTTGGCTACACAGGAACTGAATTACAGAACAGAACAGGGTCTCAAATTTAGAAAACCAACTTATTCTTGCTTAAGAGTAAAGGTGAGTTGGGGTTCTGCATAAAACCAGAGATTGAAATGAGCACAGATAAAGTTCCTTAAGCCAAATATGGAATAGACAAGAGCTACTCCTTGCTCAACGAAATGGACTCAACACCGCATATTAAACGCCTAAGAATGTACCTGTCTAGTAAGTATCTTAAAACCTATGGATTGCTATGTCTCCGAAAGAGAATCAAGCATGTGTACAGGGGCATAAACGCAGCAGTGATAGGATTGGAGAGGTTCGTGAGCAAATGAAGACCCTTTGAAGTCATATTGCATGGTACCCATTCCACGGGTTTCAACTACCCAGGTTTTAGGTATTCTTCCTTCAGCTAAAACATGCATGTGGAACCCAGAGTATGATCAACCATGTGATCGGGAGACGTGTTCAAATATGTCTCAGTTTTCGTACCCTGGTACTCGGGTGCAACATTCCAGACGCTTTACTAACACTCTCCCGACTTGGAGAGTCAGTCCCTTTAACCTCCTGTTTGGCCCAGTTTGCAATTTCTGTGGAAGATGAACAGGAATAGTGAGAACCAAAGACAGACTAGCTGGAGGTGTCTGGACGGGCAAATTTAACTCTCATTTCCCACCAGGAAGAGGAATTAACCAAAGGCTCAGCGTGCCGTGCCGGAACAAGATTAGGGCCTGAAGCCATCCTGCGGTGTTGCGGCCAGCTCACAAGAAATCGAGTTGTAGAAAGGAGCTCAGGGTCACTGTAATTCACAACCCTGCAGAGTTATAAATGACAGCTATCGTCCAAAAATAGACTGAAGTAAGGCTGCCAAGAGGACTTGAAAGCGGGGCAGAATTGCAGGAAACCGATTTCAGGAGGTAGACTGAAATTGCATTGAAAGCATAGGAAAAGAGGCAGAACGTCCACAATGATGCACTTGGCCAAAAAGGGCGTATGCGTTTTTTCCTGAATATATTCAGAAAAAAACGCATACGCCCTTTTTGGCCAACCAAGCAAGCTTGCAAAGGAAATCTGCACTACAATGAAGCCTCACTTCCCCCCGGTTAAAAGGGCATTCTGAAAAAAGTGTAAAATCCATAAAGGCACGACAGGCCATGGAGAACTGGGAGCCTTCTTATGCTGATGGGCGGGATGTAAATTGCCAACAGCCACTCTGGAGAAGTGTATGGTGTTTCCTGAAACATCTAAAAAACAAAGCAACAGAGCCTAGGGCACATCCACTTATGGTCCTATAGCTTAGGGAAATTAAAATCAAAAAGACACAGCCACCCCAAAGTTTGGGACGCCTCTGTTTACAAGAACCTCGTTTACAATACAAGTTCAACATCGCAGAAAGTGAAAAATGGATAAAGAAGTTGTGGTATTTACTTACAAAGCAATATCACTCAACAATGAAATCTGTGTCATCAGGCCCTTAGCAGCACAATGAGTGGATTCAGGTATGATGATTCTAACTGAAATAAGTCACACAGAAAAAGAAACATCATAAGATATCAGTAATACACGGAATGTAAACTTGGCTACACAGGAACTGAATTACAGAACAGAACAGGGTCTCAAATTTAGAAAACCAACTTATGCTTGCTTAAGGGTAAAGGTGAGTTGGGGTGCTGCATAAAACCAGAGATTGAAATGAGCACAGATAAAGTTCCTTAAGTCAAATATGGAATAGACAAGAGCTACTCCTTGCTCAACGAAATGGACTCAACACCGCATATTAAACGCCTAAGAATGTACCTGACTAGTAAGTATCTTAAAACCTATGGATTGCTATGTCTCCAAAAGAGAATCAAGCATGTGTACAGGGGCATAAAAGCAGCAGTGATAGGATTGGAGAGGTTCGGTGAGCAATTGAAGACACTTTGAAGTCATATTGCATGGTACCCATTACACGGGTCTTAACTCTCCAGGTTTAAGGTATTCTTCCTTCAGCTAAAACATGCATGTGGAACCCAAGTATGATCAACCATGTGAACGGGAGACGTGTTCAAATATGTCTCAGTTTTCCTCCCCTGGTACTCGGGTGCAACATTCCAGATGCTTTAATAACACTCTCCCCACTTGGAGAGTCAGCGCCTTTAACCTCCTGTTTGGCCCAGTTTGCAATTTCTGCGGAAGATGAACAGGAATAGTGAGAACCAATGAGAGGCTAGCTGGAGGTGTCTGGATGGGCAAATTTAACTCTCATTTCCCACAAGGAAGAGGAAATAACCAAAGGTTCAGCGTGCCGTGCCAGAACCAGATTAGGGCCTGAAGCCATCCTGCGGTGTTGCGGCCAGGTCACAAGAAAGCGAGTTGAAGAAAGGAGCTCAGGGGCACTGTAATTCACAAACCTGCAGAGTTATAAATGACAGCTATCGTCCAAAAATAGACTGAAGTAAGGCTGCCAAGAGGACTTGAAAGCGGGGCAGAATTGCAGGAAACCGATTTCAGGAGGTAGACTGGAATTGCATTGAAAGCATAGGAAAAGAGGCAGAACGTCCACAATGATGCACTTGGCCAAAAAGGGGGTATGCGTTTTTTCCTGAATATATTCAGGAAAAAACGCATACGCCCTTTTTGGCCAACCAAGCAAGCTTGCAAAGGAAATCTGCACTACAATGAAGTCTCACTTCCCCCCGGTCAAAAGGGCCATCTGAAAAAAGTGTAAAATCCAGAAAGGCAGGACAGGCCATGGAGAACTGGGAGCCTTGTTATGCTGATGGGCGGGATGTAAATTGCCAACAACCACTCGGGAGAAGTGTATGGTGTTTCCTGAAACATCTAAAAAACAAAGCAACAGAACCTAGGGCACTTCCACTTATGGTTCTATAGCTTAGGGAAATTAAAATCAAAAAGACACAGCCACCCCAAAGTTTGGAACAGCTCTGTTTACAGGAACCTCGTTTACAGTACAAGTTCAACATCGCAGAAAGTGAAAAATGGATAAAGAACTTGTGGTATTTACTTACAAAGCAATATCACTCAGCAATGAAATCTGTGTCATCAGGCCCTTAGCAGCACAATGAGTGGATTCAGGTATGATGATTCTAACTGAAATAAGTCACACAGAAAAAGAAACATCATAAGATATCAGTAATACACGGAATGTAAACTTGGCTACACAGGAACTGAATTACAGAACAGAACAGGGTCTCAAATTTAGAAAACCAACTTATTCTTGCTTAAGAGTAAAGGTGAGTTGGGGTTCTGCATAAAACCAGAGATTGAAATGAGCACAGATAAAGTTCCTTAAGCCAAATATGGAATAGACAAGAGCTACTCCTTGCTCAACGAAATGGACTCAACACCGCATATTAAACGCCTAAGAATGTACCTGACTAGTAAGTATCTTAAAACCTATGGATTGCTATGTCTCCGAAAGAGAATCAAGCATGTGTACAGGGGCATAAACGCAGCAGTGATAGGATTGGAGAGGTTCGTGAGCAAATGAAGACCCTTTGAAGTCATATTGCATGGTACCCATTCCACGGGTTTCAACTACCCAGGTTTTAGGTATTCTTCCTTCAGCTAAAACATGCATGTGGAACCCAGAGTATGATCAACCATGTGATCGGGAGACGTGTTCAAATATGTCTCAGTTTTCGTACCCTGGTACTCGGGTGCAACATTCCAGACGCTTTACTAACACTCTCCCGACTTGGAGAGTCAGTCCCTTTAACCTCCTGTTTGGCCCAGTTTGCAATTTCTGTGGAAGATGAACAGGAATAGCGAGAACCAATGAGAGACTAGCTGGAGGTGTCTGGACGGGCAAATTTAACTCTCATTTCCCACCAGGAAGAGGAATTAACCAAAGGCTCAGCGTGCCGTGCCGGAACAAGATTAGGGCCTGAAGCCATCCTGCGGTGTTGCGGCCAGCTCACAAGAAATCGAGTTGTAGAAAGGAGCTCAGGGTCACTGTAATTCACAACCCTGCAGAGTTATAAATGACAGCTATCATCCAAAAATAGACTGAAGTAAGGCTGCCAAGAGGACTTGAAAGCGGGGCAGAATTGCAGGAAACCGATTTCAGGAGGTAGACTGAAATTGCATTGAAAGCATAGGAAAAGAGGCAGAACGTCCACAATGATGCACTTGGCCAAAAAGGGCGTATGCGTTTTTTCCTGAATATATTCAGAAAAAAACGCATACGCCCTTTTTGGCCAACCAAGCAAGCTTGCAAAGGAAATCTGCACTACAATGAAGTCTCACTTCCCCCCGGTCAAAAGGGCATTCTGAAAAAAGTGTAAAATCCATAAAGGCACGACAGGCCATGGAGAACTGGGAGCCTTCTTATGCTGATGGGTGGGATGTAAATTGCCAACAGACACTCGGGAGAAGTGTATGGTGTTTCCTGAAACATCTAAAAAACAAAGCAACAGAGCCTAGGGCACTTCCACTTATGGTCCTATAGCTTAGGGAAATTAAAATCAAAAAGACACAGCCACCCCAAAGTTTGGGACGCCTCTGTTTACAAGAACCTCGTTTACAATACAAGTTCAACATCGCAGAAAGTGAAAAATGGATAAAGAAGTTGTGGTATTTACTTACAAAGCAATATCACTCAACAATGAAATCTGTGTCATCAGGCCCTTAGCAGCACAATGAGTGGATTCAGGTATGATGATTCTAACTGAAATAAGTCACACAGAAAAAGAAACATCATAAGATATCAGTAATACATGGAATGTAAACTTGGCTACACAGGAACTGAATTACAGAACAGAACAGGGTCTCAAATTTAGAAAACCAACTTATGCTTGCTTAAGGGTAAAGGTGAGTTGGGGTGCTGCATAAAACCAGAGATTGAAATGAGCACAGATAAAGTTCCTTAAGTCAAATATGGAATAGACAAGAGCTACTCCTTGCTCAATGAAATGGACTCAACACCGCATATTAAACGCCTAAGAATGTACCTGACTAGTAAGTATCTTAAAACCTATGGATTGCTATGTCTCCGAAAGAGAATCAAGCATGTGTACAGGGGCATAAAAGCAGCAGTGATAGGATTGGAGAGGTTCGGTGAGCAATTGAAGACACTTTGAAGTCATATTGCATGGTACCCATTACACGGGTCTTAACTCTCCAGGTTTAAGGTATTCTTCCTTCAGCTAAAACATGCATGTGGAACCCAAGTATGATCAACCATGTGAACGGGAAACGTGTTCAAATATGTCTCAGTTTTCCTCCCCTGGTACTCGGGTGCAACATTCCAGATGCTTTAATAACACTCTCCCCACTTGGAGAGTCAGCGCCTTTAACCTCCTGTTTGGCCCAGTTTGCAATTTCTGCGGAAGATGAACAGGAAGAGTGAGAACCAATGAGAGGCTAGCTGGAGGTGTCTGGATGGGCAAATTTAACTCTCATTTCCCACAAGGAAGAGGAAATAACCAAAGGTTCAGCGTGCCGTGCCAGAACCAGATTAGGGCCTGAAGCCATCATGCGGTGTTGCGGCCAGGTCACAAGAAAGCGAGTTGAAGAAAGGAGCTCAGGGGCACTGTAATTCACAAACCTGCAGAGTTATAAATGACAGCTATCGTCCAAAAATAGACTGAAGTAAGGCTGCCAAGAGGACTTGAAAGCGGGGCAGAATTGCAGGAAACCGATTTCAGGAGGTAGACTGGAATTGCATTGAAAGCATAGGAAAAGAGGCAGAACGTCCACAATGATGCACTTGGCCAAAAAGGGCGTATGCATTTTTTCCTGAATATATTCAGGAAAAAACGCATACGCCCTTTTTGGCCAACCAAGCAAGCTTGCAAAGGAAATCTGCACTACAATGAAGTCTCACTTCCCCCCGGTCAAAAGGGCCATCTGAAAAAAGTGTAAACTCCAGAAAGGCAGGACAGGCCATGGAGAACTGGGAGCCTTGTTATGCTGATGGGCGGGATGTAAATTGCCAACAACCACTCGGGAGAAGTGTATGGTGTTTCTTGAAACATCTAAAAAACAAAGCAACAGAACCTAGGGCACTTCCACTTATGGTCCTATAGATTAGGGAAATTAAAATCAAAAAGACACAGCCACCCCAAAGTTTGGGACGCCTCTGTTTACAAGAACCTCGTTTACAGTACAAATTCAACATCGCAGAAAGTGAAAAATGGATAAAGAAGTTGTGGTATTTACTTACAAAGCAATATCACTCAGCAATGAAATCTGTGTCATCAGGCCCTTAGCAGCACAATGAGTGGATTCAGGTATGATGATTCTAACTGAAATAAGTCACACAGAAAAAGAAACATCATAAGATATCAGTAATACACGGAATGTAAACTTGGCTACGCAGGAACTGAATTACAGAAAAGAACAGGGTCTCAAATTTAGAAAACCAACTTATGCTTGCTTAAGGGGAAAGGTGAGTTGGGGTGCTGCATAAAACCAGAGATTGAAATGAGCACAGATAAAGTTCCTTAAGCCAAATATGGAATAGACAAGAGCTACTCCTTGCTCAACGAAATGGACTCAACACCGCATATTAAACGCCTAAGAATGTACCTGACTAGTAAGTATCTTAAAACCTATAGATTGCTATGTCTCCGAAAGAGAATCAAGCATGTGTACAGGGGCATAAACGCAGCAGTGATAGGATTGGAGAGGTTCGGTGAGCAAATGAAGACCCTTTGAAGTCACATTGCATGGTACCCATTCCACGGGTTTCAACTACCCAGGTTTTAGGTATTCTTCCTTCAGCTAAAACATGCATGTGGAACCCAGAGTATGATCAACCATGTGATCGGGAGACGTGTTCAAATATGTCTCAGTTTTCCTCCCCTGGTACTCGGGTGCAACATTCCAGACGCTTTACTAACACTCTCACCACTTGGAGAGTCAGCGCCTTTAACCTCCTGTTTGGCCCAGTTTGCAATTTCTGCGGAAGATGAACAGGAATAGCGAGAACCAATGAGAGGCTAGCTGGAGGTGTCTGGACGGGCAAATTTAACTCTCATTTCCCACCAGGAAGAGGAAATAACCAAAGGCTCAGCGTGCCGTGCCGGAACCAGATTAGGGCCTGAAGCCATCCTGCGGTGTTGCAGCCAGCTCACAAGAAAGCGAGTTGAAGAAAGGAGCTCAGCGGCACTGTAATTCACAAACCTGCAGAGTTATAAATGACAGCTATCGTCCAAAAATAGACTGAAGTAAGGCTGCCAAGAGGACTTGAAAGCGGGGCAGAATTGCAGGAAACCGATTTCAGGAGGTAGACTGGAATTGCATTGAAAGCATAGGAAAAGAGGCAGAACGTCCACAATGATGCACTTGGCCAAAAAGGGCGTATGCGTTTTTTCCTGAATATATTCAGGAAAAAACGCATACGCCCCTTTTGGCCAACCAAGCAAGCTTGCAAAGGAAATCTGCACTACAATGAAGTCTCACTTCCCCCCGGTCAAAAGGGCCATCTGAAAAAAGTGTAAAATCCAGAAAGGCAGGACAGGCCATGGAGAACTGGGAGCCTTGTTATTCTGAAGGGCGGGATGTAAATTGCCAACAACCACTCGGGAGAAGTGTATGGTGTTTCCTGAAACATCGAAAAAACAAAGCAACAGAACCTAGGGCACTTCCACTTATGGTCCTATAGCTTAGGGAAATTAAAATCAAAAAGACACAGCCACCCCAAAGTTTGGAACGGCTCTGTTTACAAGAACCTCGTTTACAGTACAAGTTCAACATCGCAGAAAGTGAAAAATGGATAAAGAAGTTGTGGTATTTACTTACAAAGCAATATCACTCAGCAATGAAATCTGTGTCATCAGGCCCTTAGCAGCACAATGAGTGGATTCAGGTATGATGATTCTAACTGAAATAAGTCACACAGAAAAAGAAACATCATAAGATATCAGTAATACACGGAATGTAAACTTGGCTACACAGGAACTGAATTACAGAACAGAACAGGGTCTCAAATTTAGAAAACCAACTTATTCTTGCTTAAGGGTAAAGGTGAGTTGGGGTGCTGCATAAAACCAGAGATTGAAATGAGCACAGATAAAGTTCCTTAATCCAAATATGGAATAGACAAGAGCTACTCCTTGCTCAACGAAATGGACACAACACCGCATATTAAACGCCTAAGAATGTACCTGACTAGTAAGTATCTTAAAACCTAGGGATTGCTATGTCTCCGAAAGAGAATCAAGCATGTGTACAGGGGCATAAACGCAGCAGTGATAGGATTGGAGAGGTTCGGTGAGCAAATGAAGACCCTTTGAAGTCACATTGCATGGTACCCATTCCACGGGTTTCAACTACCCAGGTTTTAGGTATTCTTCCTTCAGCTAAAACATGCATGTGGAACCCAGAGTATGATCAACCATGTGATCGGGAGACGTGTTCAAATATGTCTCAGTTTTCCTCCCCTGGTACTCGGGTGCAACATTCCAGACGCTTTACTAACACTCTCACCACTTGGAGAGTCAGCGCCTTTAACCTCCTGTTTGGCCCAGTTTGCAATTTCTGCGGAAGATGAACAGGAATAGCGAGAACCAATGAGAGGCTAGCTGGAGGTGTCTGGACGGGCAAATTTAACTCTCATTTCCCACCAGGAAGAGGAAATAACCAAAGGCTCAGCGTGCCGTGCCGGAACCAGATTAGGGCCTGAAGCCATCCTGCGGTGTTGCGGCCAGCTCACAAGAAAGCGAGTTGAAGAAAGGAGCTCAGCGGCACTGTAATTCACAAACCTGCAGAGTTATAAATGACAGCTATCGTCCAAAAATAGACTGAAGTAAGGCTGCCAAGAGGACTTGAAAGCGGGGCAGAATTGCAGGAAACCGATTTCAGGAGGTAGACTGGAATTGCATTGAAAGCATAGGAAAAGAGGCAGAACGTCCACAATGATGCACTTGGCCAAAAAGGGCGTATGCGTTTTTTCCTGAATATATTCAGGAAAAAACGCATACGCCCCTTTTGGCCAACCAAGCAAGCTTGCAAAGGAAATCTGCACTACAATGAAGTCTCACTTCCCCCCGGTCAAAAGGGCCATCTGAAAAAAGTGTAAAATCCAGAAAGGCAGGACAGGCCATGGAGAACTGGGAGCCTTGTTATTCTGAAGGGCGGGATGTAAATTGCCAACAACCACTCGGGAGAAGTGTATGGTGTTTCCTGAAACATCGAAAAAACAAAGCAACAGAACCTAGGGCACTTCCACTTATGGTCCTATAGCTTAGGGAAATTAAAATCAAAAAGACACAGCCACCCCAAAGTTTGGAACGGCTCTGTTTACAAGAACCTCGTTTACAGTACAAGTTCAACATCGCAGAAAGTGAAAAATGGATAAAGAAGTTGTGGTATTTACTTACAAAGCAATATCACTCAGCAATGAAATCTGTGTCATCAGGCCCTTAGCAGCACAATGAGTGGATTCAGGTATGATGATTCTAACTGAAATAAGTCACACAGAAAAAGAAACATCATAAGATATCAGTAATACACGGAATGTAAACTTGGCTACACAGGAACTGAATTACAGAACAGAACAGGGTCTCAAATTTAGAAAACCAACTTATTCTTGCTTAAGGGTAAAGGTGAGTTGGGGTGCTGCATAAAACCAGAGATTGAAATGAGCACAGATAAAGTTCCTTAATCCAAATATGGAATAGACAAGAGCTACTCCTTGCTCAACGAAATGGACACAACACCGCATATTAAACGCCTAAGAATGTACCTGACTAGTAAGTATCTTAAAACCTAGGGATTGCTATGTCTCCGAAAGAGAATCAAGCATGTGTACAGGGGCATAAACGCAGCAGTGATAGGATTGGAGAGGTTCGGTGAGCAAATGAAGACCCTTTGAAGTCATATTGCATGGTACCCATTACACGGGTCTCAACTCTCCAGGTTTAAGGTATTCTTCCTTCAGCTAAAACATGCATGTGGAACCTACAGTATGATCAACCATGTGATCGGGAGACGTGTTCAAATATGTCTCAGTTTTCGTACCCTGGTACTCGGGTGCAACATTCCAGACGCTTTACTAACACTCTCCCGACTTGGAGAGTCAGTCCCTTTAACCTCCTGTTTGGCCCAGTTTGCAATTTCTGCGGAAGATGAACAGGAATAGCGAGAACCAATGAGAGGCTAGCTGGAGGTGTCTGGACAGGCAAATTTAACTCTCGTTTCCCACCAGGAAGAGGAATTAACCAAAGGCTCAGCGTGCCGGGCCAGAACCAGATTAGGGCCTGAAGCCATCCTGCGGTGTTGCGGCCAGCTGAAAAGAAAGCGAGTTGAAGAAAGGAGCTCAGGGGCACTGTAATTCACAAACCTGCAGAGTTATAAATGACAGCTATCGTCCAAAAATAGACTGAAGTAAGGCTGCCAAGAGGACTTGAAAGCGGGGCAGAATTGCAGGAAACCGATTTCAGGAGGTAGACTGGAATTGCATTGAAAGCATAGGAAAAGAGGCAGAACGTCCACAATGATGCACTTGGCCAAAAAGGGCGTATGCGTTTTTTCCTGAATATATTCAGGAAAAAACGCATACGCCCTTTTTGGCCAACCAAGCAAGCTTGCAAAGGAAATCTGCACTACAATGAAGTCTCACTTCTCCCCGGTCAAAAGGGCCATCTGAAGAAAGTGTAAAATCCAGAAAGGCAGGACAGGCCATGGAGAACTGGGAGCCTTGTTATGCTGATGGGCGGGATGTAAATTGCCAACAGACACTCGGGAGAAGTGTATGGTGTTTCCTGAAACATCTAAAAAACAAAACAACAGAGCCTAGGGCACTTCCACTTATGGTCCTATAGCTTAGGGAAATTAAAATCAAAAAGACACAGCCACCCCAAAGTTTGGAACGGCTCTGTTTACAAGAACCTCGTTTACAGTACAAGTTCAACATCGCAGAAAGTGAAAAATGGATAAAGAACTTGTGGTACTTACGTACAATGCAGTATAACTCAGCAATGAAATCTATGTCATCAGGCCCGTAGCAGCATAATGAGTAGATTCAGGTACGATGGTTCTAACTGAAATAAGTCACACAGAAAAAGAAACATCATAAGATATCACTAATACACGGAATGTAAACTTGGCTACACAGGAACTGAATTCCAAAACAGAACAGGTTCTCAAATTTAGAAAACCAACTTATGCTTGCTTAAGGGGAAAGGTGAGTTGGGGTGCTGCATAAAACCAGAGATTGAAATGAGCACAGATAAATTTCCTTAAGCCAAATATGGAATAGACAAGAGCTACTCCTTGCTCAACGAAATGGACTCAACACCGCATATTAAACGCCTAAGAATGTACCTGACTAGTAAGTATCTTAAAACCTATGGATTGCTATCTCTCCGAAAGAGAATCAAGGATGTGTACAGGGGCATAAACGCAGCAGTGATAGGATTGGAGAGGTTCGGTGAGCAAATGAAGACCCTTTGAAGTCATATTGCATGGTACCCATTCCACGGGTTTCAACTACCCAGGTTTTAGGTATTCTTCCTTCAGCTAAAACATGCATGTGGGACCCAAGTATGATCAACCATGTGAACGGGAGACGTGTTCAAATATGTCTCAGTTTTCCTCCCCTGGTACTCGGGTGCAACATTCCAGACGCTTTACTAACAGTCTCCCCACTTGGAGAGTCAGCGCCTTTAACCTCCTGTTTGGCCCAGTTTGCAATTTCTGCGGAAGATGAACAGGAATAGCGAGAACCAATGAGAGGCTAGCTGGAGGTGTCTGGACGGGCAAATTTAACTCTCATTTCCCACCAGGAAGAGGAAATAACCAAAGGCTCAGCGTGCCGTACCGGAACCAGATTAGGACCTGAAGCCATCCTGCGGTGTTGCGGCCAACTCAAAAGAAAGCGAGTTGAAGAAAGGAGCTCAGGGGCACTGTAATTCACAAACCTGCAGAGTTATAAATGACAGCTATCGTCCAAAAATATACTGAAGTAAGGCTGCCAAGAGGACTTGAAAGCGGGGCAGAATTGCAGGAAACCGATTTCAGGAGGTAGACTGGAATTGCATTGAAAGCATAGGAAAAGAGGCAGAACGTCCACAATGATGCACTTGGCCAAAAAGGGCGTATGCATTTTTTCCTGAATATATTCAGGAAAAACCGCATACGCCCTTTTTGGCCAACCAAGCAAGCTTGCAAAGGAAATCTGCACTACAATGAAGTCTCACTTCCCCCCGGTCAAAAGGGCCATCTGAAAAAAGTGTAAAATCCAGAAAGGCAGGACAGGCCATGGAGAACTGGGAGCCTTGTTATCCTGATGGGCGGGATGTAAATTGCCAACAACCACTCGGGAGAAGTGTATGGTGTTTCCTGAAACATCTAAAAAACAAAGCAACAGAGCCTAGGGCACTGCCACTTATGGTCCTATAGCTTAGGGAAATTAAAATCAAAAAGACACAGCCACCCCAAAGTTTGGGACGCCTCTGTTTACAACAACCTCGTTTACAGTACAAGTTCAACATCGCAGAAAGTGAGAAATGGATAAAGAAGTTGTGGTATTTACTTACAAAGCAATATCACTCAGCAATGAAATCTATGTCATCAGGCCCTTAGCATCACAATGAGTGGATTCAGGTACGATGATTCTAACTGAAATAAGTCACACAGAAAAAGAAACACCATAAGATATCACTAATACACCGAATTAAACTTGGCTACACAGGAACTGCATTCCAAAACAGAACAGGGTCTCAAATTTAGAAAACCAACTTATGCTTGCTTAAGGGTAAAGGTGAGGTGGGGTGCTGCATAAAACCAGAGATTGAAATGAGCACAGATAAAGTTCCTTATGCCAAATATGGAATAGACAAGAGCTACTCGTTGCTCAACGAAATGGACTCAACACCGCATATTAAACGCCTAAGAATGTACCTGACTAGTAAGTATCTTAAAACCTATGGATTGCTATGTCTCCGAAAGAGAATCAAGCATGTGTACAGGGGCATAAACGCAGCAGTGATAGGATTGGAGAGGTTCGGTGAGCAAATGAAGACCCTTTGAAGTCATATTGCATGGTACCCATTCCACGGGTTTCAACTACCCAGGTTTTAGGTATTCTTCCTTCAGCTAAAACATGCATGTGGAACCCAGAGTATGATCAACCATGTGATCGGGAGACGTGTTCAAATATGTCTCAGTTTTCCTCCCCTGGTACTCGGGTGCAACATTCCAGACGCTTTACTAACAGTCTCCCCACTTGGAGAGTCAGCGCCTTTAACCTCCTGTTTGGCCCAGTTTGCAATTTCTGCGGAAGATGAACAGGAATAGCGAGAACCAATGAGAGGCTAGCTGGAGGTGTCTGGACGGGCAAATTTAACTCTCATTTCCCACCAGGAAGAGGAAATAACCAAAGGCTCAGCATGCCGTACCGGAACCAGATTAGGACCTGAAGCCATCCTGCGGTGTTGCGGCCAACTCAAAAGAAAGCGAGTTGAAGAAAGGAGCTCAGGGGCACTGTAATTCACAAACCTGCAGAGTTATAAATGACAGCTATCGTCCAAAAATATACTGAAGTAAGGCTGCCAAGAGGACTTGAAAGCGGGGCAGAATTGTAGGAAACCGATTTCAGGAGGTAGACTGGAATTGCATTGAAAGCATAGGAAAAGAGGCAGAACGTCCACAATGATGCACTTGGCCAAAAAGGGCGTATGCGTTTTTTCCTGAATATATTCAGGAAAAAACGCATACGCCCTTTTTGGCCAACCAAGCAAGCTTGCAAAGGAAATCTGCACTACAATGAAGTCTCACTTCCCCCCGGTCAAAAGGGCCATCTGAAAAAAGGGTAAAATCCAGAAAGGCAGGACAGGCCATGGAGAACTGGGAGCCTTGTTATGCTGATGGGCGGGATGTAAATTGCCAACAACCACTCGGGAGAAGTGTATGGTGTTTCCTGAAACATCTAAAAAACAAAGCAACAGAACCTAGGGCACTTCCATTTATCGTCCTATAGCTTAGGGAAATTAAAATCAAAAAGACACAGCCACCCCAAAGTTTGGAACGGCTCTGTTTACAAGAACCTCGTTTACAGTACAAGTTCAACATCGCAGAAAGTGAAAAATGGATAAAGAAGTTGTGGTATTTACTTACAAAGCAATATCACTCAGCAATGAAATCTGTGTCATCAGGCCCTTAGCAGCACAATGAGTGGATTCAGGTATGATGATTCCAACTGAAATAAGTCACACAGAAAAAGAAACATCATAAGATATCACTAATACACGGAATGTAAACTTGGCTACACAGGAACTAAATTACAGAACAGAACAGGGTCTCAAATTTAGAAAACCAACTTATGCTTGCTTAAGGGTAAAGGTGAGTTGGGGTGCTGCATAAAACCAGAGATTGAAATGAGCACAGATAAAGTTCCTTAAGTCAAATATGGAATAGACAAGAGCTACTCCTTGCTCAACGAAATGGACTCAACACCGCATATTAAACGCCTAAGAATGTACCTGACTAGTAAGTATCGTAAAACCTATGGATTGCTATGTCTCCGAAAGAGAATCAAGCATGTGTACAGGGGCATAAACGCAGCAGTGATAGGATTGGAGAGGTTCGGTGAGCAAATGAAGACCCTTTGAAGTCATATTGCATGGTACCCATTACACGGGTCTCAACTCTCCAGGTTTAAGGTATTCTTCCTTCAGCTAAAACATGCATGTGGAACCCAAGTATGATCAACCATGTGAACGGGAGACGTGTTCAAATATGTCTCAGTTTTCCTCCCCTGGTACTCGGGTGCAACATTCCAGACGCTTTACTAACACTCTCCCCACTTGGAGAGTCAGCGCCTTTAACCTCCTGTTTGGCCCAGTTTGCAATTTCTGCGGAAGATGAACAGGAATAGCGAGAACCAATGAGAGGCTAGCTGGAGGTGTCTGGACGGGCAAATTTAACTCTCATTTCCCACCAGGAAGAGGAAATAACCAAAGGCTCAGCGTGCCGTACCGGAACCAGATTAGGGCCTGAAGCCAACCTACGGTGTTGCGGCCAGCTCAAAAGAAAGCGAGTTGAAGAAAGGAGCTCAGGGGCACTGTAATTCACAAACCTGCAGAGTTATAAATGACAGCTATCGTCCAAAAATATACTGAAGTAAGGCTGCCAAGAGGACTTGAATGCGGGGCAGAATTGCAGGAAACCGATTTCAGGAGGTAGACTGGAATTGCATTGAAAGCATAGGAAAAGAGGCAGAACGTCCACAATGATGCACTTGGCCAAAAAGGGCGTATGCGTTTTTTCCTGAATATATTCAGGAAAAAACGCATACGCCCTTTTTGGCCAACCAAGCAAGCTTGCAAAGGAAATCTGCACTACAATGAAGTCTCACTTCCCCCCGGTCAAAAGGGCCATCTGAAAAAAGGGTAAAATCCAGAAAGGCAGGACAGGCCATGGAGAACTGGGAGCCTTGTTATGCTGATGGGCGGGATGTAAATTGCCAACAACCACTCGGGAGAAGTGTATGGTGTTTCCTGAAACATTGAAAAAACAAAGCAACAGAACGTAGGGCACTTCCACTTATGGTCCTATAGCTTAGGGAAATTAAAATAAAAAAGACACAGCCACCCCAAAGTTTGGGACGCCTCCGTTTACAAGAACCTCGTTTACCGTACAAGTTCAATATCACAGAAAGTGAAAAATGGATAAAGAACTTGTGGTACTTACGTACAATGCAGTATCACTCAGCAATGAAATCTATGTCATCAGGCACGTAGCAGCATAATGAGTGGATTCAGGTACGATGATTCTAACTGAAATAAGTCACACAGAAAAAGAAACATCATAAGATATCACTAATACACGGAATGTAAACTTGGCTACACAGGAACTGCATTCCAAAACAGAACAGGGTCTCAAATTTAGAAAACCAACTTATGCTTGCTTAAGGGGAAAGGTGAGTTGGGGTGCTGCATAAAACCAGAGATTGAAATGAGCACAGATAAAGTTCCTTAAGCCAAATATGGAATAGACAAGAGCTACTCCTTGCTCAACGAAATGGACTCAACACCGCATATTAAACGCCTAAGAATGTACCTGACTAGTAAGTATCTTAAAACCTGTGGATTGCTATGTCTCCGAAAGAGAATCAAGCATGTGTACAGGGGCATAAACGCAGCAGTGATAGGATTGGAGAGGTTCGGTGAGCAAATGAAGACCCTTTGAAGTAATATTGCATGGTACCCATTCCACGGGTTTCAACTACCGAGGTTTTAGGTATTCTTCCTTCAGCTAAAATATGCATGTGGAACCCAGAGTATGATCAACCATGTGATCAGGAGACGTGTTCAAATATGTCTCAGTTTTCCTCCCCTGGTACTCGGGTGCAACATTCCATACGCTTTACTAACACTCTCCCCACTTGGAGAGTCAGTCCCTTTAACCTCCTGTTTGGCCCAGTTTGCAATTTCTGCGGAAGATGAACAGGAATAGCGAGAACCAATGAGAGGCTAGCTGGAGGTGTCTGGACGGGCAAATTTAACTCTCATTTCCCACCAGGAAGAGGAAATAACCAAAGGCTCAGCGTGCCGTACCGGAACCAGATTAGGGCCTGAAGCCATCCTGCGGTGTTGCGGCCAGCTCAAAAGAAAGCGAGTTGAAGAAAGGAGCTCAGGGGCACTGTATTTCACAAACCTGCAGAGTTATAAATGACAGCTATCGTCCAAAAATAGACTGAAGTAAGGCTGCCAAGAGGACTTGAAAGCGGGGCAGAATTGCAGGAAACCGATTTCAGGAGGTAGACTGGAATTGCATTGAAAGCATAGGAAAAGAGGCAGAACGTCCACAATGATGCACTTGGCCAAAAAGGGCGTATGCGTTTTTTCCTGAATATATTCAGGAAAAAACGCATACGCCCTTTTTGGCCAACCAAGCAAGCTTGCAAAGGAAATCTGCACTACAATGAAGTCTCACTTCCCCTCAGTCAAATGGGCCATCTGTAAAAAGTGTAAAATCCAGAAAGGCAGGACTGGCCATGGAGAACTGGGAGCCTTGTTATGCTGATGGGCGGGATGTAAATTGCCAACAACCACTCGGGAGAAGTGTATGGTGTTTCCTGAAACATCTAAAAAACAAAGCAACAGAACCTAGGGCACTTCCACTTATGGTCCTATAGCTTAGGGAAATTAAAATCAAAAAGACACAGCCACCCCAAAGTTTGGAACGGCTCTGTTTACAAGAACCTCGTTTACAGTACAAGTTCAACATCGCAGAAAGTGAAAAATGGATAAAGAAGTTGTGGTATTTACTTACAAAGCAATATCACTCAGCAATGAAATCTGTGTCATCAGGCCCTTAGCAGCACAATGAGTGGATTCAGGTATGATGATTCTAACTGAAATAAGTCACACAGAAAAAGAAACATCATAAGATATCAGTAATACACGGAATGTAAACTTCGCTACACAGGAACTGAATTACAGAACAGAACAGGGTCTCAAATTTAGAAAACCAACTTATGCTTGCTTAAGGGGAAAGGTGAGTTGGGGTGCTGCATAAAACCAGAGATTGAAATGAGCACAGATAAAGTTCCTTAAGCCAAATATGGAATAGACAAGAGCTAGTCCTTGCTCAACGAAATGGACTCAACACCGCATATTAAACGCCTAAGAATGTACCTGACAAGTAAGTATCTTAAAACCTATGGATTGCTATGTCTCCGAAAGAGAATCAAGCATGTGTACAGGGGCATAAACGCAGCAGTTATAGGACTGGAGAGGTTCGTGAGCAAATGAAGACCCTTTGAAGTCATATTGCATGGTACCCATTCCACGGGTTTCAACTACCCAGGTTTAAGGTATTCTTCCTTCAGCTAAAACATGCATGTGGAACCTAGAGTATGATCAACCATGTGATCGGGAGACGTGTTCAAATATGTCTCAGTTTTCGTACCCTGGTACTCGGGTGCAACATTCCAGACGCTTACTAACACTCTCCCCACTTGGAGAGTCAGTCCCTTTAACCTCCTGTTTGGCCCAGTTTGCAATTTCTGCGGAAGATGAACAGGAATAGCGAGAATCAATGAGAGACCACCTGGAGGTGTCTGGATGGGCAAATTTAACTCTCATTTCCCACCAGGAAGAGGAATTAACCAAAGGCTCAGCGTGCCGTGCCAGAACCAGATTAGGGCCTGAAGACATCCTGCGGTGTTGCGGCCAGGTCACAAGAAAGCGAGTTGAAGAAAGGAGCTCAGGGGCACTGTAATTCACAAACCTGCAGAGTTATAAATGACAGCTATCGTCCAAAAATATACTGAAGTAAGGCTGCCAAGAGGACTTGAATGCGGGGCAGAATTGCAGGAAACCGATTTCAGGAGGTAGACTGGAATTGCATTGAAAGCATAGGAAAAGAGGCAGAACGTCCACAATGATGCACTTGGCCAAAAAGGGCGTATGCGTTTTTTCCTGAATATATTCAGGAAAAAACGCATACGCCCTTTTTGGCAAACCAAGCAAGCTTGCAAAGGAAATCTGCACTACAATGAAGTCTCACTTCCCCCCGGTCAAAAGGGCCATCTGAAAAAAGTGTAAAATCCAGAAAGGCAGGACAGGCCATGGAGAACTGGGAGCCTTGTTATGCTGATGGGCGGGATGTAAATTGCCAACAACCACTCGGGAGAAGTGTATGGTGTTTCCTGAAACATTGAAAAAACAAAGCAACAGAACGTAGGGCACTTCCACTTATGGTCCTATAGCTTAGGGAAATTGAAATCAAAAAGACACAGCCACCCCAAAGTTTGGGACGCCTCCGTTTACAAGAACCTCCTTTACCGTACAAGTTCAATATCACAGAAAGTGAAAAATGGATAAAGAACTTGTGGTACTTACGTACAATGCAGTATCACTCAGCAATGAAATCTATGTCATCAGGCACGTAGCAGCATAATGAGTGGATTCAGGTACGGTGATTCTAACTGAAATAAGTCACACAGAAAAAGAAACATCATAAGATATCACTAATACACGGAATGTAAACTTGGCTACACAGGAACTGCATTCCAAAACAGAACAGGGTCTCAAATTTAGAAAACCAACTTATGCTTGCTTAAGGGGAAAGGTGAGTTGGGGTGCTGCATAAAACCAGAGATTGAAATGAGCACAGATAAAGTTCCTTAAGCCAAATATGGAATAGACAAGAGCTACTCCTTGCTCAACGAAATGGACTAAACACCGCATATTAAACGCCTAAGAATGTACCTGACTGGTAAGTATCTTAAAACCTATGGATTGCTATGTCTCCGAAAGAGAATCAAGCATGTGTACAGGGGCATAAACGCAGCAGTGATAGGATTGGAGAGGTTCGGTGAGCAAATGAAGACCCTTTGAAGTCATATTGCATGGTACCCATTCCACGGGTTTCAACTACCGAGGTTTTAGGTATTCTTCCTTCAGCTAAAATATGCATGTGGAACCCAGAGTATGATCAACCATGTGATCGGGAGACGTGTTCAAATATGTCTCAGTTTTCCTCCCCTGGTACTCGGGTGCAACATTCCAGACGCTTTACTAACACTCTCCCCACTTGGAGAGTCAGTCCCTTTAACCTCCTGTTTGGCCCAGTTTGCAATTTCTGCGGAAGATGAACGGGAATAGCGAGAACCAATGAGAGGCTAGCTGGAGGTGTCTGGACGGGCAAATTTAACTCTCATTTCCCACCAGGAAGAGGAAATAACCAAAGGCTCAGCGTGCCGTACCGGAACCAGATTAGGGCCTGAAGCCATCCTGCGGTGTTGCGGTCAGCTCAAAAGAAAGCGAGTTGAAGAAAGGAGCTCAGGGGCACTATAATTCACAAACCTGCAGAGTTATAAATGACAGCTATCGTCCAAAAATAGACTGAAGTAAGGCTGCCAAGAGGACTTGAAAGCGGGGCAGAATTGCAGGAAACCGATTTCAGGAGGTAGACTGGAATTGCATTGAAAGCATAGGAAAAGAGGCAGAACGTCCACAATGATGCACTTGGCCAAAAAGGGGGTATGCGTTTTTTCCTGAATATATTCAGGAAAAAACGCATACGCCCTTTTTGGCCAACCAAGCAAGCTTGCAAAGGAAATCTGCACTACAATGAAGTCTCACTTCCCCTCAGTCAAATGGGCCATCTGTAAAAAGTGTAAAATCCAGAAAGGCAGGACTGGCCATGGAGAACTGGGAGCCTTGTTATGCTGATGGCGGGATGTAAATTGCCAACAACCACTCGGGAGAAGTGTATGGTGTTTCCTGAAACATCTAAAAAACAAAGCAACAGAACCTAGGGCACTTCCACTTATAGTCCTATAGCTTAGGGAAATTAAAATCAAAAAGACACAGCCACCCCAAAGTTTGGAACGGCTCTGTTTACAAGAACCTCGTTTACAGTACAAGTTCAACATCGCAGAAAGTGAAAAATGGATAAAGAAGTTGTGGTATTTACTTACAAAGCAATATCACTCAGCAATGAAATCTGTGTCATCAGGCCCTTAGCAGCACAATGAGTGGATTCAGGTATGATGATTCTAACTGAAATAAGTCACACAGAAAAAAAAACATCATAAGATATCAGTAATACACGGAATGTAAACTTGGCTACACAGGAACTGAATTACAGAACAGAACAGGGTCTCAAATTCAGAAAACCAACTTACTCTTGCTTAAGGGTAAAGGTGAGTTGGGGTGTTGCATAAAACCAGAGATTGAAATGAGCACAGATAAAGTTCCTTAAGCCAAATATGGAATAGACAAGAGCTACTCCTTGCTCAATGAAATGGACTCAACACCCCATATTAAACGCCTAAGAATGTACCTGACTAGTAAGTATCTTAAAACCTATGGATTGCTATGTCTCCGAAAGAGAATCAAGCATGTGTACAGGGGCATAAACGCAGCAGTGATAGGATTGGAGAGGTTCGGTGAGCAAATGAAGACCCTTTGAAGTCATATTGCATGGTACCCATTCCACGGGTTTCAACTACCCAGGTTTAAGGTATTCTTCCTTCAGCTAAAACATGCATGTGGAACCTAGAGTATGATCAACCATGTGATCGGGAGACGTGTTCAAATATGTCTCAGTTTTCATACCCTGGTACTCGGGTGCAACATTCCAGACGCTTTACTAACACTCTCCCCACGTGGAGAGTCAGTCCCTTTAACCTCCTGTTTGGTCCCGTTTGCAATTTCTGCGGAAGATGAACAGGAATAGCGAGAACCAATGAGAGGCTAGCTGGAGGTGTCTGGACGGGCAAATTTAACTCTCATTTCCCACCAGGAAGAGGAATTAACCAAAGGCTCAGCATGCCGTGCCGGAACCAGATTAGGGCCTGAAGCCATCCTGCGGTGTTGCGTCCAGGTCACAAGAAAGCAAGTTGAAGAAAGGAGCTCAGGGGCACTGTAATTCACAAACCTGCAGAGTTATAAATGACAGCTATCGTCCAAAAATAGACTGAAGTAAGGCTGCCAAGAGGACTTGAAAGCGGGGCAGAATTGCCGGAAACCGATTTTAGGAGGTAGACTGGAATTGCATTGAAAGAATAGGAAAAGAGGCAGAACGTCCACAATGATGCACTTGGCCAAAAAGGGCGTATGCGTTTTTTCCTGAATATATTCAGGAAAAAACGCATACGCCCTTTTTGGCCAACCAAGCAAGCTTGCAAAGAAATCTGCACTACAATGAAGTCTCACTTCCCCCCGGTCAAAAGGGCCATCTGAAAAAAGTACAAAATCCAGAAAGGCAGGACAGGCCATGGAGAACTGGGAGCCTTGTTATGCTGATGGGCGGGATGTAAATTGCCAACAGACACTCTGGAGAAGTGTATGGTGTTTCCTGAAACATCTAAAAAACAAAGCAACAGAGCCTAGAGCACTGCCACTTATGGTCCTATAGCTTAGGGAAATTAAAATCAAAAAGACACAGCCACCCCAAAGTTTGGGACGCCTCTGTTTACAAGAACCTCGTTTACAGTACAAGTTCAACATCGCAGAAAGTGAAAAATGGATAAAGAAGTTGTGGTATTTACTTACAAAGCAATATCACTCAGCAATGAAATCTGTGTCATCAGGCCCTTAGCAGCACAATGAGTGGATTCAGGTATGATGATTCTAACTGAAATAAGTCACACAGAAAAAGAAACATCATAAGATATCAGTAATACACGGAATGTAAACTTGGCTACACAGGAACTGAATTACAGAACAGAACAGGGTCTCAAATTTAGAAAACCAACTTATGCTTGCTTAAGGGTAAAGGTGAGTTGGGGTGCTGCATAAAACCAGAGATTGAAATGAGCACAGATAAAGTTACTTAAGCCAAATATGGAATAGACAAGAGCTACTCCTTGCTCAACGAAATGGACTCAACACCGCATATTAAATGCCTAAGAATGTACCTGACTAGTAAGTATCTTAAAACCTATGGATTGCTATGTCTCCGAAAGAGAATCAAGCATGTGTACAGGGGCATGAACGCAGCAGTGATAGGATTGGAGAGGTTCGGTGAGCAAATGAAGACCCTTTGAAGTCATATTGCATGGTACCCATTACACGGGTCTCAACTCTCCAGGTTTAAGGTATTCTTCCTTCAGCTAAAACATGCATGTGGAACCCAGAGTATGATCAACCGTGTGAACGGGATACGTGTTCAAATATGTCTCAGTTTTCCTCCCCTGGTACTCGGGTGCAACATTCCAGACCCTTTACTAACACTCTCCCGACTTGGAGAGTCAGCGCCTTTAACCTCCTGTTTGGCCCAGTTTGCAATTTCTGCGGAAGATGAACAGGAATAGCGAGAACCAATGAGAGACTAGCTGGAGGTGTCTGGACGGGCAAATTTAACTCTCATTTCCCACCAGGAAGAGGAAATAACCAAAGGCTCAGCGTGCCATGCCGGAACCAGATTAGGGCCTGAAGCCATCCTGCGGTGTTGCGGCCAGCTCACAAGAAAGCGAGTTGAAGAAAGGAGCTCAGGGTCTCTGTAATTCACAAACCTGCATAGTTATAAATGACAGCTATCGTCCAAAAATAGACTGAAGTAAGGCTGCCAAGAGGACTTGAAAGCGGGGCAGAATTGCAGGAAACCGATTTCAGGAGGTAGACTGGAATTGCATTGAAAGCATAGGAAAAGAGGCAGAACGTCCACAATGATGCACTTGGCCAAAAAGGGTGTATGCGTTTTTTCCTGAATATATTCAGGAAAAAACGCATATGCCCTTTTTGGCCAACCAAGCAAGCTTGCAAAGGAAATCTGCACTACAATGAAGTCTCACTTCCCCCCGGTCAAAAGGGCCATCTGAAAAAAGTGTAAAACCCAGAAAGGCAGGAAAGGCCATGGAGAACTGGGAGCCTTGTTATGCTGATGGGCGGGATGTAAATTGCCAACAGACACTCGGGAGATGTGTATGGTGTTTCCTGAAACATCTAAAAAACAAAGCAACAGAGCCTAGGGCACTTCCACTTATGGTCCTATAGCTTAGGGAAATTAATATCAAAAAGACACAGCAACCCCAAAATTTGGGACGGCTCTTTTTACAGGAATCTCTTCTACGGCACAAGTTAAATATCCCAGAGAGCAAATAATGGATAAAGAAGTTGCGGTACTTCTGTACAACAGAATACCACTCAGCAATGAAATCTATGTCACCAGGCCCATACCAGCATAATGAGTGCATTGAGGCACGATGATTCTAAGTGAAATAAGTCACACAGAAAAAGAAACATCATAAGGTATCACTAATACACAGAATGTGAACTTGGCTACACATGAACTGAATTACAAAACAGAACAGGGTCTCAAGTTTAGAAAACGAACTTATGCCTGCTTAAGGGGGAAGGTGAGTTGGGGTGCTGCATAAAAGCAGAGTTTGAAATTAGCACAGATACCGTTCCATAAGCCAAATATGTAATAGACAAGAGCTACCCCTTGCTCAACGAAATGGATTCAACAATGAGGTATCACCTCACACCTGGTAGAATAGGCATCATTGAAAATCTACAAACAAAAAATGCTGGAAAGGGTGTGGAGAAAAGGAACCCTCTTCCACTATTGTTGGGAATATAAATTGATACAGTCATTATGGAGAACAATATGGAATTTCTTAAGAAACTAACAATAGAATTACCATATGATACAGCAATCCCAGTACTGGACATATACCCAGACAAAACCATAAATCAAAAAGAGTCATTCACCGCAATGTTCATTGCATCACTATTTACAATATCGAGGTAATGGAAGCAACCTAAATGCCCACAGACAGACGAATGCATAAAGCTGTGGTACATATATAAAATGGAATATTACTCAGCCATGAAAAGGAATGAAATTGGGTCATTTGTAGAGACGTCGATGGATCTAGAGACTGTCATACAGAGTGAAGTAAGTCAGAAAGAGAAAAACAAATCTTGTATATTCATGCATATATGTGGAACCTAGAAAAACTGTACAGATTAACCATTTTGCAAGGCATAAATAGAGCAACAGATGTAGACAACAAACGTATGGACAACAAGGGGGGAAAGCTGTTGGGGGGGTGGTGGTGGGAGGAGTTGAGAGACTGGGATTGGCATGTATACATTTATATGTATAAAATAGATAACCAATAAGAACCTGCTGTATAAAAATATAAAATAAAATTCAAAATTAAAAAGAAGTAAAATTTAAAAAATAAAACAGAAAAAACAATTATTCCCTGCACATACATGTATTTATATGAATAAATTATTTCCATGCTTATATCTGTAAATACAAAAAAGAGGAATAAAATCTACCTTGAACCAAAAACGAAAAAGAGAAAAAAAACACAGAACCCACCAGTTACACAGAGGAAAACCGTATCAGGGCACTTGCTCCAGTTGTAAACAATTCTGAAGTTGGTCAGTGGTGGGGAATCGTCTCCCATTCAGCCAGCAGCCCCCACGCAACAAGCGTCCTCATTGCAAAGCTGGGGCACCGTGCCGAGGCATCTGTGAGTAAACGTGAGCTGAGCCCCAGGCCAGTTGCTGCTGAACTATTCCCACCCGTCCCAGGTAAAACACCTGAATATATACAAGGACTTGAAAGCCTAGAGGAAGGGCCATAGAGCCACACGAGTGACAGCATGCCGGCCGACTTGGTGCCTGCAGGCCAGCCAGGATGGTCCTGGCCCTGGGTGCTCTTCTGGAAGATTTCCATTTCCCTGCCTGAGATACCCGTCCTGTCCCTGCCCCCACTGCTTTTTTCCTTCCTCACCTCTGCCCAGGGAGAAATTCCAGCAGCAGGTATGGGTGACACATCCTCTTCTTTAGCAGGTGGCAGCCTGGCAACTGCTGCAGAAAGTCCAGCAGAGCCCCACTCACACTGGGCCACCCACAAAGCCGTGGCCTCTCACTCCCTCCCAACAGCCCAGCCCCGAGACTGCTGACAGGGCAGAGAAAATGGCGTCAGGCACGGCTGCAGGGGCTCTTGCTGCCTGGAGTGGTATTTATATTGATCTCAACCCAGGCACACCTGGGGAGGGCTGGCCGGCACGGTAAGGCTGCCCAGGTCAGCCAATCATCACCCCTCAGGGGCTCACAGTTGCAGAAAATGGAACTTGCTGAACCGGCCAGGTCCAAGGAACAGGTGTGGGCTCCTGAGAGTCAGGATAGACAAGGGGCTGCAGCTTTGGCTTGTTTTCTAATCATTTTATCTGGCCCATGAGTGGGAGACAACTTCAAGAAAACCCTCTCCTAATGAGAGGAACCCAGGAGTCAGGGAGAGGAGGGGTGGGTGGTGGTTGGAGACAGAGGCCTGGTGCCCCGGGTGCAGTGGAAGTCTCTGGAAGACCAGGTGGAGGGAGGCCTCACGGAGTGATGCCCAGGGTCACAGACCTGTCGCAGCTGCTGTTTGTTAGTTCAAGTCCTGCTCTGAGGTGCTCTGTGTCAGCTCTGAGCGACAGGTGAGCTGGGGGTGCTCTGCAATGAGGGCTATGTGCACGGTTCCTGTGTGCCCAGCCCTGCCACGGTACCTGCAAGGGTAGCTCTGTATCCTGGGAGGGGCCTGACCACGAGAGCCCCGTGGGCTGGGGTGGGGGTGGGGTACCTGCCCAGGTGAGCTCCATATTCTGGGATTGGTCTGACCACGAGAGCCCCATGGGCTGCTGGGGACCTGGTAAAGGATGTCAGGACAGTCAGTGAAGCCACCGAGGATATACCTCCAGTTGCTCCTAATTCCTACACCCTGCTGGTCATTCTACCAACCACCAGGACATGGTATTCTGTATTAGTCTTCAGTGATGCCTTCTTTTGTATTCCATTAGTCCCAGAGTCACAAGAAATTTTGGCTTGTGAGTGGCAGGACTCAACATACAACTAAAACAATACTTCCGGGCCGTCTGGCCCCAAGGGTGCAAAAATTCCCACACCATCTTTGGGGAAAGCTTAGCTAAAGACCTAAAAGTTCTACCTCTGGAAAAGGAAACCCTCCTTCAATATGCAGACGACATTCTGATCACCAGCCCTACTAAGGAGGCCTCTGAACTACCAAGCCAATAAAGGATAGAAGTTGTCCAAGAAAAAGCTCAAATATCACAGACTGCGGTGACCTGCCTGGGCTTCATTCTCACAGAAGGTCAGAGAAGCCCATCCCAGGAAAGGGAAGAAACCATTTTCAGCCTTACCCCTTTCTAAAACTAGAAGACAGCTTAAGGGTTCCTGGGGAGACCAGGGTTTGCTGCTTCTGGATCCCTAGCTACAGTCTACTAGCTGGGCCTCTATATGAAACACTGAAAGGAAAAGATGATGATCCTTTTGAATAGAATCCAGAAGTGGCCTTTCAAGAATGGAAAGAGCAGTCAATTCAGACCCTTGCCCTGGAACTCCCTAATTTAGCTAAACCCTTTGACCTTTACATTCCCGGTGAAAGGTGAATCGCCATTGGAGAATTAGTGCAAAAACTGGGACCACTTGAAATGGAACAATGCAAGAATGCCATCCAGGTAGGATAAACTACGGTCACTAAGGGGCTTGGCCCACTGCCACATCTGGCCAAGATACTGGCGGTATCTAAAAACCTGGAAATCAGCAGCCCAAAAGGCCACCTCCCTCCTAAGGGAAAAGGACCCCACGTGGTGATCCTAACCACCAACCATGCCCTGAAGTTGCAGGGTTCGCTCCGTGGGCACACCGACCTCGAGTGAGGAGGCCCTCCAACTCCAACATCCAGAGAGATAACCGGGGGCAACAGGGCACCATGACGACTCGTGTGAACATCACTTGACCTGGAGTTTCTCTCATAAAACAACAAGAGTGTGTCCCAAAAGAGTAGACTACTGCTTGCAGGACTTACTGCACCCAGAGGGGAGCTAATAATCTTGGCGGGGGAACAGTATACCACACTGTCACCATAGAAAAGCCGACAGACACCGTGATGATGGTGGCCAATAAGACCGGCTGGACTCCTGTTTACTTCAAAAGGCTGTTGACTCAGTAGCCATCATGGTCCTTGATCACCACTGACCCTGGACTGTCTGGGAGTTGAGCGGACAGGGCTCTGACACCTGGTGCTGTTTGTACGTTAATTCAGGGGCCTAACTGAAGAAAGCGCAGACTACTGGTCAGAGCATCTAGGCTGGCAGAGACGGTCAGCCTAAGGTGGCTGAACAAATGTGGGGCGGGGTGAAACCGGCCCCCACAGCGTCTCTGCACATCTCTTTCCTGGACCCTTAAAGGTCATTAGAATCTATAACACTTCCAATGCTGGTGCTCAGGTGGACGAGCAGGGAGGCAGGGGTCCTGGGGACAATCAACGTCACCGGGAGGCTGCTGGGGAGAAGCTCTGACCCTCGCCCCAGGGTATGAGGGCTCCCAACTCAGCACTCAGCAGTTACAGAAGAAGGGTCTGCACCCTCAGCACTCCAAGAATGAGGAACGGGACAAAAGGCAGAGGAGGGGTTTGTCCCCAGCAAAGCCCATTAAAAATCCCTGGGAGATAAAAATAGAATCTGGGCAATAAAGTCAAGTCTAACCTTTTTTATCCTTTGTGCTTTGTCTAATTTCACGTGCTCCTAGGGTCCCGCATGCAGAGGTTCCACACCCGGCACTTCAGACCAGATTTCCTAGTGCAGAATGGCTGGGTCGACACCTCAGCTCCTGGGGCCCAGTGCAGACTCCACGATATAGAGCCTGAGCTACAGCCAACCCAGCCCTCGAGAGCTCCGCCGCCTCCCTCCCTCCCACTGACTCTGACAGGATCTCTACACAGCAGCCCAGCCCACAGCCCACGGGGTAGTGCATGCTCTCACCTTTCCATTCTCTGATCAAAATATAAAGTTTCCTTTGCTTGTGAACCAAACTCAGTCTCGATCTGTTGGCCCCAATGACACTGGGCAGGGGGACACTTGTTGGGGTCCACTCTGGAGGATCAGTAACAGAAATTGAGACTATTGTAACCTCAATGAACAGATGTGTGAGCCAAACTGTAGTTAACATAGAACAGTGTATAAGGCTCGGGTAAAATAAGATGTTTTTAACACTTCCATTTGATATTTCCATCACTTTTTATAAGCAAGTTCAGTGAAAAGGTTTGTCTTATTTGTCAGGTCAATATTAGAGAAACGAAGTGATTTCTTTCCAAGGATGTACAGCTAATAATCTTGGTTAAACCTTCAATCTTGTTTTAAATGCTTTTCCATTGAAAATGATACCTCTCTTTCAGCTCCCCCATTTCTGAGAAGTATAAAATCTTATAATTTATTATTACCAAAGGGGAAAGGTGGGAGGAGGGATAAATTAACAGTTTGGAATGAACACATACACACTGCTATGTATAAAATAGATCATCAACAAGGAACTACTGTATAGCACAGGGAACTACACTCAACATTTTGCAATAACCTATAAGGGGAAATAATCTGAAAAAGAATAGATATTTTTATTGACATCATCTATCAATGACAGTTAAAGTGTAGCCTAAGGGAAGCTGGTGGTGAGTGCTTCTGACCCTGAAGACTTCAATCATCTAAAGTTTGGACTCTGCCTACTTCCCAAGGCCCTTAATGAACATATGTGTAGCTGTAGCTTAAAAACTTCCCCAGTTTGGGTTTCGGGGAGACACTGATTTTGAAAAAGCCCTGGTGTTCTCCTTACATGAATGGGACTCTTCCTACTGCTAAAACATGTCTGTCACACCCAGAGGATGGTATACCGTCTGATCGGGAAGAGTTTGGAAAAGGCATCTCATCTCCTCATCTCCTGGTGCTCGGGTTCACCCCTCCAGCGTCTTTACTAACAGTCTCCCCACTTGGAGATGTCAGCACTGTCAACATCCTGTTGCGTACAGTTTGGAATTTGTCCAGAGGATGAAGCGGAAGGATGAGGAACAATGAGAGACAAGTCCTAGGTGTTCAGACAGGCACATGTCACTCTAATTTCCAATCAGGAAGACGAATTGACCAAAGGCTAGGGTTGCCCATGGAAACAGTATAGGGCTTGAGGAAATCCCGCTGCTTTGTGGCCAGTTCCCATAAACACGAGTTGAACAATGGAACTCAGGGGCAGTAAAATTCACAAAACTGCAGAGTTGAAAATATCCATCACTGAAAAATGTCTTGAGGAAAGTCAGAGAAAAGGACTTGTAAGCAAGGGAGAATGGCAGGAAAGGGATTTGAGGAGGTAGAAAGGACTCGCCATTAAGCACAAGAAAAGGAGCTGAACATTGCCAACATTGCAGTTGGCCAAAAAGGGTGTATGCGTTCTTTTCTGTATATATTCAAGAAAAGGGCATACACTTTTTTAGCCAACCAAACAGGTGGGCACTGGAAGTCAATACTACAAAAGATATCACTTCGCATCAGTCAGAAGAGCCATCCTCATAAAGCGTAAACAACAGAAATGCAGGACAGGGCAACGAGAAGAGGGAGCCCTGTGAGACTTATAGTGGAAATGTATATTGCCAACGGCCATTCTGGAGAAGTGTATTGTGTTTACTAAAGCATCTAAAAAATGAGCTACAGAGCATAGGGCACTTGCACTCATGGGCGTATATCTTGGGAAAAACAAAAATCGAGAGGACACAGGCACCCCAATGTTTACCCCCTCTCTGTTTAAAAGATCCTCGACTAGGATATAACTTAAATGTCTCTGGAGGGAAAAAATGGATAGAGATGTGGTACTTAGGTAGAGTGGAATATTATTCAGCCTGGAAATCAATGAAATATGGCCAGTTGTAACGACTCCGGAGGAGTTACGTATGATCATTCTAAGTGACAGAATTCAAAAAGAAAAAGACACATATCATAAGATATCACTTAAAGGTGGAATCCAAAATGGCTACACATGAAATAAATTACAAAACAAAACATAGTCAAATATGTAGAAAACACGCATAAGGCTGCTAAACGGGAAAGGTGGGGAGGGGTGAGGCATCATCCAGGAGGTTGAAATTAGCAAAGATACCATTCCAAATACCAAACTGATAATCAACAAGGCCTACACGGTAGCTAAAAGAACTGCACTCAGCACACTCAAGTCACCGGAAAAGAATATATACGACTGGTAAGAATCTGAAAAAGAATTTATTGATGTCTCTCTGTACGCGAATCAAGTGGATGTACAGCAGCAAGAAACAGAGCTTTGAAAATCAGCTGTAACCAATATAGTAATAAATTGAAAAAAATAAACGACAGAGAGACAGAGAAAACCTCTTACAACTTTTCCTCAGGGACGGTGATGCAACATGGATTGAACACATCTAGACCCACAGCAGGATGAGACATAAGGCTGGAAACTGTTTGCGCTAAGAGAAATGTGAGGTTGGGTGAGGAAATGCACACCCTTTAAAGTAATACTACCTGGTACCCATTCAATGGGTCCCAAATCTGCAGGTTCAAGGGATCTTCCTACAGCTAAAACATGCATGGAAAACCCAGAGGACTGTACACCATGTGATCGGGAGATGTGTCTAAAATGCACCTCATTTATCCTCTCCTGGTGCTCCTGTTCACCATTCCAGCCACACTACTTAGAATCTCCCCACTTGGAGAATCAGCACATTTAAACTTCTGTTTCACACATTTTGCAAATTGTGAGGAGGATGAACGGGAAGAGGGGGAACCAATGAGAGAAGAGTTGTAGGGGTTTGGACGGGCACATATCACTCTAATTTCCCATTAAGAATAAGAATTAAAGAAAGGCTCAGCCTGCCTCGCCGGAGCCAAAATAGGGCCTGAAGCAATCCTGCGGGTTTGAGGCCAGCTCACAAAAGAGCAACTTAAAAAATGGAGCTCAGGGTCACTGCAATTCACAAACCTGCAGAGTTATAAATGAAAACTAACGTCCAAAAATATGTTGAGGTAAGGCAAAGAAGAGGATCTGAATGCAAGACAGAATTGCAAGAAACAGATTTCAAGAGATAGATTGGACTCGTCTTTAACGCACATGAAAAGCGGCAGAATTTCGACAATGATGCAGTTGGCCCAAAAGGGCGTATGCGTTTTTTCCTGATTATATCCAGGAAAAAACGCATACGCACTTTATGGGCAACGAAGCAAGCAAGCAATGCAAATGTGCACAACAAAGAAGTCTCACTTCCCACCGGTCAAAAGGGCCATCCTAAAAAATTGTAAAAACCAGAAATGCAGGACAGGCCATGGAGAACAGGGAGCCTTTATACGCTGATGGGCAGTGTGTGAACTGCCAAGAGCCACTCTGGAGAAGTGTATGGTGGTTCCTAAATCATCTAAAAAACAGAGCTACAGAGCATAGGACACTTCCAATCATGGGAGTATATCTAGGGAAGTCTAAAAATCAACAAGACACAAGCACACCACAGTTTAGGGCTACTCTGTTTACAAGAACCTCAACTTCAGTACACCTTAAATATCCCAGGAAAGAGAACAATGGATAAAGAAGATGTGGTACTTATGTACAATGGAATATCTCTTCACCATGAAATCAATGTAATAAGGCTAGTAGAAGGATAAAGAGTGGATTTAGGTCCGATAATACTACTTGAAATAAGTCAAACAGAAAAAGAAACATATCATAAGATATCACTTATAGAGGGAGGGTAAATATGGCTGCACAAGAAATGAATTACAGAACAGAACAGTGTCTCACATTTAGAAAACACACTTATGTCAGCTTAAGGGGAAAGGAGAGGTGGGGTGATGCATAAAACCAGAGTTTGAAATTAGCACAGATACCGTTCAATAAACCAAATAGGTATTAGACAAGATCTACACCTTGCTCAATGAACAGGCCTCAACACACCCTATACACCGCAGAGAAATATATCTGAGGAATAAGAATCTTAAAACCCATGTATTGATATATCTCCATAAGGGAATCAAGTGTGTGCAGAGCGGCACAAACACAGCAGTGAAAAGGAGCTAAACCCCATTATAGAAATAAATTTTAAAAACAAAACGCTGAAACAATGAAAGAGAGAAAAATTCTTACAAAATTCGCTCAGGGGCTGTGATGCAACCTGGATTGACCACATATAAACCCACAGCTGGATAAGACATAAGGCTGGACACTTGGGGCTGACAGGATTGGTGAGCTTTGGTGAGCAACTGCCGAAAGTTTAATGCAATACTTCATGCTACTCAGTCCAAGGGTCCCAACACTCCAGGTTGAAGGGAATCTTCCTACAGCTAAACCATGCTTGGGAAACCCAGCGACTGGTATACCATATGATCGGGAAAGGTTTCTAAAACGCACCTCATTTTTCCTCTCCTGGGGCTCCGGATCGACATTCCAGCCACTTTACTAACAACATCCCCACATGGAGTCAATGCCTTTAAGTTCTGGTATCGCACAGTCTGCAGTTAGTGCAGAGGATGAATGGGAATAGGGGGAACCAGTGAGAAACTAGCTGTAGCGGTTTCAATGGGCACATGTCACTCTAATATCACATCAGTAAGAAGAATTAACCAAAGGCACAGCAGGTGCCCCAGAAGAAAAATAGGGCTTCAAGGAATCCTGTGGTTATGGGGCAATACCAAAAAAATAAGAGCTAAAAAATGGAGCTAAGGGCCACTGCAATTCAAAAACCTGCAGAGTTATAAAGGCCAACTATTTTTAAAAAATATATTGAGGTAAGGCTATGAAGAGGCATTGAAAGCAAGGCAGAATTGCAGGAAACCGATTTCAGGAGGTAGACTGGAATTGCATTGAAAGCATATGAAGAGAGTCAGAAACTCGACAATGATGCACTTGGCCAAAAAGGGCGTATGTGTTTTTTCCTGAATATATTCAGGAAAAAACGCATACGCACTTTTTGGCCAACCAAGCAAGCTTGCAAAGGAAATCTGCACTACAATGAAGTCTCATTTCCACCTGGTCAAAAGGGCCATCTGAAAAAAGTGTAAAATCCATAAAGGCACGACAGGCCATGGAGAACTGGGAGCCTTCTTATGCTGATGGGCGGGATGTAAATTGCCAACAGCCACTCTGGAGAAGTGTATGGTGTTTCCTGAAACATCTAAAAAACAAAGCAACAGAACCTAGGGCACTTCCACTTATGGTCCTATAGCTTAGGGAAATTAAAATCAAAAAGACACAGCCACCCCAAAGTTTGGGACGGCTCTGTTTACAAGAACCTCGTTTACAGTACAAGTTCAATATCGCAGAAAGTGAAAAATGGATAAAGAACTTGTGGTACTTACGTACAATGCAATATCACTCAGCAATGAAATCTGTGTCATCAGGCCCGTAGCAGCATAATGAGTGGATTCAGGTATGATGATTCGAACTGAAATAAGTCACACAGAAAAGAAACATCATAAGGTATCACTAATACACAGAATGTGAACTTGGCTACACATGAACGGAATTACAAAACAGAACAGTGTCTCAAGTTTAGAAAACCAACTTATGCTTGCTTAAGGGGGAAGGTGAGTTGGGGTGCTGCATAAAACCAGAGATTGAAATGAGCACAGATAAAGTTCCTTAAGCCAAATATGGAATAGACAAGAGCTACTCCTTGCTCAACGAAATGGACTCAATACCCCATATTAAACGCCTAAGAATGTACCTGACTAGTAAGTATCTTAAAACCTATGGATTGCTATGTCTCCAAAAGAGAATCAAGCGTGTGTACAGGGGCATAAACGCAGCAGTGATAGGATTGGAGAGGTTCGGTGAGCAAATGAAGACCCTTTGAAGTCATATTGCATGGTACCCATTACACGGGTCTCAACTCTCCAGGTTTAAGGTATTCTTCCTTCAGCTAAAACATGCATGTGGAACCCAGAGTATGATCAACCGTGTGAACGGGAGACATGTTCAAATATGTCTCAGTTTTCCTCCCCTGGTACTCGGGTGCAACATTCCAGATGCTTTACTAACACTCTCCCCACTTGGAGAGTCAGCACCTTTAACCTCCTGTTTGGCCCCGTTTGCAATTTCTGCGGAAGATGAACAGGAATAGGGAGAACCAATGAGAGACTAGCTGGAGGTGTCTGGACGGGCAAATTTAACTCTCATTTCCCACCAGAAAGAGGAAATAAACAAAGGCTCAGCATGCCGTGCCGGAACCAGATTAGGGCCTGAAGCCATCCAGCGGTGTTGCAGCCAGCTCACAAGAAAACGAGTTGAAGAAAGGAGCTCAGGGGCACTGTAACTCACAAACCTGCAGAGTTATAAATGACAGCTATCGTCCAAAAATAGACTGAAGTAAGGCTGCCAAGAGGACTTGAAAGCGGGGCAGAATTGCAGGAAACCGATTTCAGGAGGTAGACTGGAATTGCATTGAAAGCATAGGAAAAGAGGCAGAACGTCCACAATGATGCACTTGGCCAAAAAGGGCGTATGCGTTTTTTCCTGAATATATTCAGGAAAAAACGCATACGTCCTTTTTGGCCAACCAAGCAAGCTTGCAAAGGAAATCTGCACTACAATGAAGTCTCACTTCCCCCCGGTCAAAAGGGCCATCTGAAAAAAGTGTAAAATCCAGAAAGGCAGGACAGGCCATGGAGAACTGGGAGCCTTGTTTTGCTGATGGGCGGGATGTAAATTGCCAACAACCACTCGGGAGAAGTGTATGGTGTTTCCTGAAACATCGAAAAAACAAAGCAACAGAGCCTAGGGCACTTCCACTTATGGTCCTATAGCTTAGGGAAATTAAAATCAAAAAGACACAGCCACCCCAAAGTTTGGGACGGCTCTGTTTACAAGAACCTCGTTTACAGTACAAGTTCAACATTGCAGAAAGTGAAAAATGGATAAAGAAGTTGTGGTATTTACTTACAAAGCAATATCACTCAGCAATGAAATCTATGTCATCAGGCCCTTAGCAGCACAATGAGTGGATTCAGGTATGATGATTCTAACTGAAATAAGTCACACAGAAAAAGAAACATCATAAGATATCAGTAATACACGGAATGTAAACTTCGCTACACAGGAACTGAATTACAGAACAGAACAGGGTCTCAAATTTAGAAAACCAACTTATGCTTGCTTAAGGGGAAAGGTGAGTTGGGGTGCTGCATAAAACCAGAGATTGAAATGAGCACAGATAAAGTTCCTTAAGCCAAATATGGAATAGACAAGAGCTAGTCCTTGCTCAACGAAATGGACTCAACACCGCATATTAAACGCCTAAGAATGTACCTGACTAGTAAGTATCTTAAAACCTATGGATTGCTATGTCTCTGAAAGAGAATCAAGCATGTGTACAGGGGCATAAACGCAGCAGTTATAGGACTGGAGAGGTTCGTGAGCAAATGAAGACCCTTTGAAGTCATATTGCATGGTACCCATTCCACGGGATTCAACTACCCAGGTTTAAGGTATTCTTCCTTCAGCTAAAACATGCATGTGGAACCTAGAGTATGATCAACCATGTGATCGGGAGACGTGTTCAAATATGTCTCAGTTTTCGTACCCTGGTACTCGGGTGCAACATTCCAGACGCTTACTAACACTCTCGCCACTTGGAGAGTCAGTCCCTTTAACCTCCTGTTTGGCACAGTTTGCAATTTCTGCGGAAGATGAACAGGAATAGCGAGAATCAATGAGAGACTACCTGGAGGTGTCTGGATGGGCAAATTTAACTCTCATTTCCCACCAGGAAGAGGAATTAACCAAAGGCTCAGCGTGCCGTGCCAGAACCAGATTAGGGCCTGAAGACATCCTGCGGTGTTGCGGCCAGGTCACAAGAAAGCGAGTTGAAGAAAGGAGCTCAGGGGCACTGTAATTCACAAACCTGCAGAGTTATAAATGACAGCTATCGTCCAAAAATAGACTGAAGTAAGGCTGCCAAGAGGACTTGAAAGCCGGGCAGAATTGCAGGAAACCGATTTCAGGAGGTAGACTGGAATTGCATTGAAAGCATAGGAAAAGAGGCAGAACGTCCACAATGATGCACTTGGCCAAAAAGGGCGTATGCGTTTTTTCCTGAATATATTCAGGAAAAAACGCATACGCCCTTTTTGGCCAACCAAGCAAGCTTGCAAAGGAAATCTGCACTACAATGAAGTCTCACTTCCCCCCCGGTCAAAAGGGCCATCTGAAAAAAGTGTAAAATCCAGAAAGGCAGGACAGGCCATGGAGAACTGGGAGCCTTGTTATGCTGATGGGCGGGATGTAAATTACCAACAGACACTCCGGAGAAGTGTATGGTGTTTCCTGAAACATCTAAAAAACAAAGCAACAGAGCCTAGGGCACTTCCACTTATGGTCCTATAGCTTAGGGAAATTAAAATCAAAAAGACACAGCCACCCCAAAGTTTGGGACGCCTCCGTTTACAAGAACCTCGTTTACCATACAAGTTCAATATCACAGAAAGTGAAAAATGGATAAAGAACTTGTGGTACTTACGTACAATGCAGTATCACTCAGCAATGAAATCTATGTCATCAGGCCCTTAGCAGCATAATGAGTGGATTCAGGTACGATGATTCTAACTGAAATAAGTCACACAGAAAAAGAAACATCATAAGATATCAGTAATACACGGAATGTAAACTTGGCTACTCAGGAACTGCATTCCAAAAGAGAAAAGGGTCTCAAATTTAGAAAACCAACTTACGCTTGCTTAAGGGGAAAGGTGAGTTGGGGTGCTGCATAAAACCAGAGATTGAAATGAGCACAGATAAAGTTCCTTAAGCCAAATATGGAATAGACAAGAGCTACTCCTTGCTAAACGAAATGGACTCAACACCCCATATTAAAGGCCTAAGAATGTACCTGACTAGTAAGTATCTTAAAACCTATGGATTGCTATGTCTCCGAAAGAGAATCAAGCATGTGTACAGGGGCATAAACGCAGCAGTGATAGGACTGGAGAGGTTCGGTGAGCAAATGAAGACCCTTTGAAGTCATATTGCATGGTACCCATTACACGGGTCTCAACTCTCCAGGTTTAAGGTATTCTTCCTTCAGCTAAAACATGCATGTGGAACCCAGAGTATGATCAACCGTGTGAACGGGAGACATGTTCAAATATGTCTCAGTTTTCCTCCCCTGGAACTCGGGTGCAACATTCCAGACGCTTTACTAACACTATCCCCACTTGGAGAGTCAGCACCTTTAACCTCCTGTTTGGCCCCGTTTGCAATTTCTGCGGAAGATGAACAGGAATAGGGAGAACCAATGAGAGACTAGCTGGAGGTGTCTGGACGGGCAAATTTAACTCTCATTTCCCACCAGAAAGAGGAAATAAACAAAGGCTCAGCATGCCGTGCCGGAACCAGATTAGGGCCTGAAGCCATCCAGCGGTGTTGCAGCCAGCTCACAAGAAAACGAGTTGAAGAAAGGAGCTCAGGGGCACTGTAACTCACAAACCTGCAGAGTTATAAATGACAGCTATCGTCCAAAAATAGACTGAAGTAAGGCTGCCAAGAGGACTTGAAAGCGGGGCAGAATTGCAGGAAACCGATTTCAGGAGGTAGACTGGAATTGCATTGAAAGCATAGGAAAAGAGGCAGAACGTCCACAATGATGCACTTGGCCAAAAAGGGCGTATGCTTTTTTTCCTGAATATATTCAGGAAAAAACGCATATGTCCTTTTTGGCCAACCAAGCAAGCTTGCAAAGGAAATCTGCACTACAATGAAGTCTCACTTCCTCCCGGTCAAAAGGGCCATCTGAAAAAAGTGTAAAATCCAGAAAGGCAAGACAGGCCATGGAGAACTGGGAGCCTTGTTATGCTGATGGGCGGGATGTAAATTGCCAACAGACACTCTGGAGAAGTGTATGGTGTTTCCTGAAACATCGAAAAAACAAAGCAACAGAGCCTAGGGCACTTCCACTTATGGTCCTATAGCTTAGGGAAATTAAAATCAAAAAGACACAGCCACCCCAAAGTTTGGGACGGCTCTGTTTACAAGAACCTCGTTTACAGTACAAGTTCAACATCGCAGAAAGTGAAAAATGGATAAAGAAGTTGTGGTATTTACTTACAAAGCAATATCACTCAGCAATGAAATCTATGTCATCAGGCCCTTAGCAGCACAATGAGTGGATTCAGGTATGATGATTCTAACTGAAATAAGTCACACAGAAAAAGAAACATCATAAGATATCAGTAATACACGGAATGTAAACTTCGCTACACAGGAACTGAATTACAGAACAGAACAGGGTCTCAAATTTAGAAAACCAACTTATGCTTGCTTAAGGGGAAAGGTGAGTTGGGGTGCTGCATAAAACCAGAGATTGAAATGAGCACAGATAAAGTTCCTTAAGCCAAATATGGAATAGACAAGAGCTACTCCTTGCTCAACGAAATGGACTCAACACCGCATATTAAACGCCTAAGAATGTACCTGACTAGTAAGTATCTTAAAACCTATGGATTGCTATGTCTCCGAAAGAGAATCAAGAATGTGTACAGGGGCATAAACGCAGCAGTTATAGGACTGGAGAGGTTCGTGAGCAAATGAAGACCCTTTGAAGTCATATTGCATGGTACCCATTCCACGGGTTTCAACTATCCAGGTTTAAGGTATTCTTCCTTCAGCTAAAACATGCATGTGGAACCTAGAGTATGATCAACCATGTGATCGGGAGACGTGTTCAAATATGTCTCAGTTTTCGTACCCTGGTACTCGGGTGCAACATTCCAGACGCTTACTAACACTCTCCCCACTTGGAGAGTCAGTCCCTTTAACCTCCTGTTTGGCCCAGTTTGCAATTTCTGCGGAAGATGAACAGGAATAGCGAGAATCAATGAGAGACTACCTGGAGGTGTCTGGATGGGCAAATTTAACTCTCATTTCCCACCAGGAAGAGGAATTAACCAAAGGCTCAGCGTGCCCTGCCAGAACCAGATTAGGGCCTGAAGCCATCCTGCGGTGTTGCGGCCAGGTCACAAGAAAGCGAGTTGAAGAAAGGAGCTCAGGGGCACTGTAATTCACAAACCTGCAGAGTTATAAATGACAGCTATCGTCCAAAAATAGACTGAAGTAAGGCTGCCAAGAGGACTTGAAAGCCGAGCAGAATTGCAGGAAACCGATTTCAGGAGGTAGACTGGAATTGCATTGAAAGCATAGGAAAAGAGGCAGAACGTCCACAATGATGCACTTGGCCAAAAAGGGCGTATGCGTTTTTTCCTGAATATATTCAGGAAAAAACGCATACGCCCTTTTTGGCCAACCAAGCAAGCTTGCAAAGGAAATCTGCACTACAATGAAGTCTCACTTCCCCCCCGGTCAAAAGGGCCATCTGAAAAAAGTGTAAAATCCAGAAAGGCAGGACAGGCCATGGAGAACTGGGAGCCTTGTTATGCTGATGGGCGGGATGTAAATTGCCAACAGACACTCGGGAGAAGTGTATGGTGTTTCCTGAAACATCTAAAAAACAAAGCAACAAAGCCTAGGGCACTTCCACTTATGGTCCTATAGCTTAGGGAAATTAAAATCAAAAAGACACAGCCACCCCAAAGGTTGGAACGGCTCTGTTTACAAGAACCTCGTTTACAGTACAAGTTCAACATCGCAGAAAGTGAAAAATGGATAAAGAAGTTGTGGTATTTACTTACAAAGCAATATCACTCAGCAATGAAATCTGTGTCATCAGGCCCTTAGCAGCACAATGAGTGGATTCAGGTA